>NC_065444.1:70038547-71463547 GCF_917563875.1 Diabrotica virgifera virgifera
ATCTTTCAGACAGTTTCCTAGCTTTGGGTAAAACTTTGGCAGTGGTAGTTGAGTAAAATATATTCTCATGTACAAATTGCCATCTCTACACGAAAAATCAAATGACAATGTTTTTGCCAAACTCATTACGTCTAAAATAAAGTAAAATAAACTATATGATTAGGGGAGCAAGGGGCTAGTTGTAACAATTTTCATAAAATCAAATATATCTTGAGAGCTATTTTCCCAATTATCACTAATTAAAGACTAAACGCTAGTTTAATTCTTTCTGAATAAAATTGAACTGAAGAAAAGTTAAGAAGACTGTTATTTTTTAATCAACTAGCATTTTACCAAAACAAGTGCATTGTTACAACTTACCCCGCGCTTGGGGACAGTTGTAACATCTATTGGGGCAGGTTGTAACATTACAAAAAATCGAAATTTTTGGAATATTTCGAAGAAAATACCAACGTTGGTCCTGTTGAAAGATGTTGCTCGACTTAATAAGGTGGCTTCTGGTGTTCTTAAATATAAATGTAGATTTCTACGCATAAAATTTTGGACCCAATCTGGACCAACTGTATAATTTTGATACCAAGAAGAAGGAAGTTGCTTAGCACTGAGTTTCACAGCATATTGGTAAGGCAGTTTTCGCATCTTCATGGGAATTAGTCCAAAATATACTTCGGTGCACTTCAGAATATACGAAGTCATTTTACTTTCTTCTTCGGCTGTAAAAACTATCCCTGGTTTAGTACAGCCCACTTGTAGACTCTTATTGTTTTTTTTTTCTATATCGTTATAAAGATACATGACACAGTCCGTGCTGTTTTACTGGCTTGCTTTATGCTACATTGATTATCTAAAATTTCCGCTGAACCTAACTCGTAGACTTCACTTCCTGGCTTTGAGTTGCCCTTTCTGATTTTTTTATGTTGTCTCGTTCTGGACTATGTATTACTAAACTAAATAATACGTTTTTATATTGTAGATCATAAATTTAGTAAGATTCAGCGCAATTTGTAACATGTTACAACAAGCCCCAACGTTTTGTTACAACATACCCCTTGGCACACTTTTGTATATTTATTAAAATTACT
Source organism: Diabrotica virgifera virgifera (assembly GCF_917563875.1). Taxonomy (NCBI): domain Eukaryota; kingdom Metazoa; phylum Arthropoda; class Insecta; order Coleoptera; family Chrysomelidae; genus Diabrotica; species Diabrotica virgifera. Next base: position 70,039,630 of record NC_065444.1, read on the forward strand.
GTAAAAATATCTTGTTAATCGTAAAATCGTTAAGCAACATCAAAGTATAACTAAATTTAGAAAAGAAATTAACACCGAAAGATTCATTTCCGTTTAAAACAATAGCGATAACCAAAATTTTATGAGAGTCAAATTTTAAATTACCTCATCCAAATGAAGCACGTGCACAAAATTACTATTTGCAACTATCGGAGGATGGCTGGCTAGACGATGTCATTTGCAGGGCGATAAGAGAATAAGATTGAGTCAGCTAAATTAGTTAAAAACGGTCAAATAACCTATGAAAAAGCCGTGTTACTAATTACCCCTGTTACAACAAGCCCCTTGTTCCCCTACATTGTTTGTCAAGTTCAGTTTTTTCATTGGTATTTACTTTGTTGGTTAGATAGCCAAATGGTCTGAGGCGTTCGATTGACAAATCTAGTGGATATGTGATCGAGGTTCGAGTCCTGGCCGGTGAATAGAACAATAAAAAGGCTAACGTAGGATAAATAGATTATGAAGTAAGAAACCAAATAGATTATGAATTAGTTAGACAAAGATACAGGAACACGATTAGATCGGAAAAAATATATCCGAGTACCAACATAGGATCAGATCACAACCCAGTTGTGGAAAAAATTAGGCTCAATATAAAAATAATGAAAAACAACAGATGCACAAATCTATTGGCTGTGAGCCGATGAGTGGAGGGGATTTGACAATTTTCGCCAGCGCTGTTAGTGGCAGTTTTGTGCATTGAATTTAAACAATTTTATCAGAAAAGTATAAGTTTCAAACCGCGAGAGAGCGCTACCGACGAAACTCACAGCCAATAAAAACAGAAGTAACCTCTAAATTTCACATAAACTTATTCTTTTTCTCAATGGCCTCTTGCGTAAATCCAGTCGCAAGAATTTATATATTAAATATTAAAATTATAATGAATAAAATAAACAAACATAATTACTTTTACTATTAATTCTGTGTATTCGTTCAGTAATCAGGTTACAATAATATTTCAGTTGATAATTTGTGTTTTTCTAGATAAATATCTATTTTTCTTGTTTTGTATATTTCACATACACCAATTTTATCAGAAAAGTACAAGTTTCCAACCGCGAGAGAGCGCTACCGTCGAAACTCACAGCCAATACAAGAAACTAAGGAACCCATGGATGGGTGTAGAAGATGAAAGTAGAAGGACAAGACGAATCATGGAATGGAGGCCCAGAAACTGTAAAAGAAGCCAAAGATGACCACCAACTAGATGGACCGACAACATAAAACGAGTATAGGGAAACTGTTTACAAACCGCCCAGTGTAGAGAACACTGGAAAGAACGTTGTTCTGAAGCTATTTCCTTGTGGCATTTTTATGATTAATTATTTATATGGGAAATAAGCCACAATTAAAATGAAAAAAATAATTTTATTAACGTTTCGACGCCCAAATCGGGTGCCGTTGTCAAAATACAAAATATTACGTTAATAAAATTATTTTTTTCATTTTAATTGTGGCTTATTTCCCATATAAATAATTAATCACTGGAAAGAACTGATGAAGGCCTATGTCCAGCAGTGGATGAGATTGGCTGATTGATGATGATGAAAGAACCCACGCATAAGACAATGCCTGACAGAAATCAATAATCGATTAATGCATGTAATTAATATGTTTCAGTTTCTGAATATGTTTTTAATATAAATTACTTTAAATAGTAATTTAGTATTAGTAGTAGTAAATTATAGTATCCTTTTGCTTCTAGATCATCAAAGACTTTTTTTGGCTTATTTCAGATGCCTCTGACGATGCTCTAGGAGCGAAAGTATACTTGGACAAGATTTAGTACAATGTACTTACTAAATCTTGTTATGTTTTTTACATGTCATGTTTGTTACACTGATATTGAAAAAAAAATTTGACAAAGTGAGACATGAAAAATTAGTCCAAATTCGAAGACGATCATTTATCTCTTTTGGACAATGTTCAAAGACAAAAAGCATAGACAAAAGGGACATAGCGAGAAATGCATTGTAAAAAAGAAAATAAATATTTTCAATAAAGACCTTAGATTAGAACAGAGTTCATTATAAGGCAAATGATGGAAAAATACAGGAGTAAAGAAACAAAGCTCATATTATGGTATTAATTGATCTTGAGAAAGCATATGATAGAGTTCCTCGAGAGATTCTGTGGTGGGCACTCAATAAGAAAGGAGTCCCTGGTGCATATGTAAAGATTGTGAGGGATATCTATGAGGGAGTAACGACTAGTGTTAGGACAGGTGTGGGAGAGACTGATAAATTTCATGTGAAACTAGGATTGCACCAAGGCTCGGTGCTTAGTCCGTATTTATTCTAATTAGTTTTGGACCAGATAACAGCGAAACTACAGGGTAACATTCCATGGTGCTTAATGTATGCTGATGATGTCGTGTTAGTAGGAAATAGTGAAAGAGGCTTAGAACAAAAACTGGAACAGTGGACACGAGCTCTGGAGGAAAAAGGTTTAAAACTTAGTAGGACAAAGACAGAGTATTTGGAATGTTCATTTAAAGATGGAGTTACTACAAATAAAATGGTATCTTTGGATGGTGAACTGATTGTAAAAAGCAATAGTTTTAAGTACCTGGGATCGGTATTACAGAGTAATGCAGAAATACATGGAGATGCATGCAGTAGAATTAGGGCTGGATGGATGAAGTGGAAGGAAGCGAGTGGTGTGTTGTGTGACAGAAAAGTTCCAATGAAGCTGAAAGGAAAATTCTATAAAACAGCCATAAGACCGGCTATTATGTACGGAACTGAATGTTGGGCAGTGAAAAAGAAAGAGGAACAACGAATGCATGTGGCGGAGATGAGAATGCTTAGATGGATGAGTGGAGTGACAAGAAAGGATACAATTAAAAATGAGTATATTAGGCAGGCACGTAGCCAGGAAATGTTCTTGAGGGGGGTCCAAATACAACTCAAATTCTGTTAGGTTAGACGGTAAGGTATTGAAAAAAATATTCAGAATAAATTTTAGATCCATATGCAAAATTTGAAAAAACTATTTTAATATTTTAAAAATTGCAATAACAAGTGTTTACTACTTTACTAAGATATAACATTTATATGACGACAATCTCACCCTAGTAAAGAAAGTTGTTTTTAATAGCTAATTTCACCATTGTATCTTTAATATCATTTTAGCTTCACTGATGATGTTAGTGACTACTAACGAAATATAGAATTCCGTAGAAAAAAGTACACTTGGTCTTCTATTCAGCTGTCTACTCAATAATTTTGGGTTATTTGATATATGATCATCATTCAGCCTTCTGCATTCAAAGTTGAACATAGGCCTCCCCTAATTTCTTTCAATTCTGTCGATCTTGGGCGTCCAGCAACCAATTCCCAGCAACCCTTTTGACGTTGTCTGTTCATCGTGTAGGTGGTCTACATCTACTTCTTCTGTCCGTTCGTGTGGTCACACTGTAATTTTTTGGGTCAACCACCGTTCTCCATTCTGGCTACATGACCCGCCCAATTCCACCTCAGCTATGCTATTCGCTCTATGATATCTGCGATGATGATTTGATATCTATATATCTGGCTTTAGACGTTCCAATGAACGAAACAAAGAGTCAATAAACTGAGTCTTTCGTTTCCCATCTTGTTTCTGGGTAAATTTTTTTGCTCGCTTCATTGTTGAGAACGAAGGTTCTACACTGGCCGTTGTGACAGGTATAGTTGCCAAAATTGTAAGGAATTTGTAAATGTTTAGAGAACAGATCTTTATTACAATGTTTCATTACGTGGAGAACTTAGGTACCTATTTGGTTCCAAAGATGATATTGTATATTGTATTAGTTACACCATAACATACACATAATATTCAGCTTTTATTGCTGCAAGGGAAGTGTCGCGGGAGTAATAGACAGCCAAATTTTCTAGCAATTTTGCTTTTTCTGTAGAGTGTAGAGGCAAATGCATTTAAAATTGGATGTAAGTTGATTAGTACACTGAATAAAAACAGAAATAATCCTAGTAAAAATAATAATAATTACACTTTTTGAAAAATAAATTCACTTTTTCAAAAATGTTAATAAAAACTTGGGGATAAACTTGCTGCTTTGGTACAAAAGCCGAGGTAGTTTTGAGAGGGGTCCGGACCCCATGGACCGCTCTTTTGGCATCAATTGGCTCCCACCAATTGATGCCAAAATGAGAGAGCATAGGTTGAGATGGTTTGGTCATGTTCAACGTCGAGACGTTAATCATCCAATACGAAGAGTAGCTGAAGTGCAGATTCCTGGAAGGAGTAGGAGAGGAAGACCAAAGAAGACGTGGGGGGAGACGATTAGGCAGGACATGTTGGTAAAGGGGGTTAATATTGATACGACCCAGGATAGAATTGTGTGGAGAAATGCAATTAGGGAAGCCAACCCCGCATAGGGATAAGGCAAAGAGAATGATGATGATGATGAAAGACCTTAGATTGAGGTTAGGTTAATCGAAACAAATACAATTTGCTGCCTTATTTTTCCTATAATTTTTTAAGTTTGGAAAGCATATTAAAGATAATTTTGTGTGTGCTAGTTAATTCAGTTGGTGCTTTTTATATTATATAAATAATACACCACAAAAATCCCAGGATTGCTAATATATTTGAAGATTTAAGTTTGAGGTTATCCATTATCATGCTAATAATTATTGTAGTGCTTGTGCTCAAGATCTCGGTACAGATGAAAAGAAAATAATAGCTTGCGACAGGTGCCGTTCAAAAATACACCTCGCAGAAGATTGTTCTGGATTGTCCACATCCGAGATACGGGCAATTATCCTGCAGAAACGTCTGCTCATGTACTTTTGCAATACCTGTGGTGATGCATTTAAGAGTGTGCCTATGTTTGTGCAAAGATTTGCCAAGCTGGAGGAAGAAATCACCAATCTTAAAGAAAAGATCACATCAATGGAAAAAAGCAATTCACAGACAACAGCTAATTCTGTTTTATACGAAGTCCAACAGCGTATGGATAAAGCTCAAAATCTCATGATATATAATATACCTGAACATAATTCCAATATTCTTGCTGAACGTATTAGCCAAGATAAAAATAAGGTTTTGGAGGTTTTTCGTATTCTTGGTTTACAGCAACAGGAGTCCACCATAGAACATGTTCTTCGAGTTGGAAAATCACAAGATCGATTAACTAATACTAATCGTGCTAGACCAGTTAAAGTAATCTGTAACCATAGCACTGTTAGACTAGCTCTTAAATCAGGTAGTAAGCTTAGAGATTCCAGTTTCAGCATTTCTAGAGACCAGACAAAGATGGAACTTGAGGCATATAAGGTGGCCAAACGAGAACTTGAAGAAAGAAAGGCTGCTGGTGAAGTTAATTTAAGTATAAAATATCTCAATGGTGTCCCTAAAATAATAGAAACCAAACAAAAAACTAGTATCGTGCCCATTAACAGTATATTATCAGAACGTTGGTGGCCTTCGAACCAAAATTTTTGATGTAATAAAAAGTGTTTCCTGCTGTTCCTATGACATAATCATTTTTATTGAAAGTAACCTGAACGAAAACATAACTAACAGTGAGATTAAATGTAACGGTTTTAGTGTATATAGATGTGATAGATCTATGAGGACCAGTGCCAAGAAAAGTGGTGGTGGTGTTCTAGTTTTTGTCAGCAACAAACTACAATCTCATTGTATCTCTATTACTGAAGACCGAGTTGAGCAATTATTTATCCTATGCCACCAGAATAAAAATAAATTTGTGATCGGAGGAGTGTATATCCCTCCACAATCTCCTCAATAATTATATACAAGGCATTGTGAGACAGTTGAATACATCTGTCAGCAAAGTGGGTCAGTAAACTTGTATCTTTTCGGTGATTATAATTTGCCTAATGCCTTATGGTCAAACGACGAATTTGGAGTTGTGGTCCAGTGTCCAATAGGTGATTCTGCGTTAAATCTGGCACAAACATTTGGATATCTTAGTCTATTTCAGATTAATACTGTACCTAATGATAGGAATGTTTTCTTACATTTAGCTTTTAGTAATAATAGAGATATAGTAATTACAAGGGCTTCAGATAAACTTTTTGACAGTAGTCTTCATCATATTGGATATGAGTGTTCTTTACCTATTAGCTCTTCTAAGAGCGGTAATCTGGTTTATAATGAATATTATTATGATTTTAGAAATGCTAACTATAGAGAACTTAATAGTTTCTTGGCTTCTTTTGACTGGCAAGTAATTCTTAACACAAATAATGTAAATTCATCCACTAATACTTTTTATGAAATACTTGCTATAGGTATATCTTACTTTGTTCCTTTGAAAAAGTATAGAATATCATCATTTCCAAAATGGTTTACAGTAGATTTGAGAAAATTAACCCTTCAGAAAAAAAAGGCACATTCTATATATGTAAATAATCATACTTATTGTAACTATAAAAAATTCTCAGATTTGCGTGCTGAATGCAAGCGTCTGTCAGAAGTTTGTTTTTCTAACTATATTGGGTGTTTTGATTTGAAGCTGAGGGATAATCCACAATCGTTTTGGAAGTTTATTAACGATAAAAGATCAAATTACAGTCTTCCGAATTCTCTGTCTTATGGAAATAGGACTGCTCTATGTTAATAATCAGGATTCAACTTTTTCATTTGACCCAGTTGTGGAAGATGTTGCTAGCAGGGATATTAACTGTTGCGAGATTATAATTAACGATATATTTGATGCTATAAGCAGGCTCCCAAAGAAGCTTTCAAATGGACCCGATGGAATACCAGATTACTTGCTGAAAGAATGTGTTTGCACAATAGTCTTACCTCTATATATACTTTTTAATAAATCTTTACAAACATCTGTATTTCCTTGGTAAGTTATGGTGTCTTGGATATCATTATTGAAAAGTAACATTAACATACTTTAATTTTTATATAACATTCCCTATGCCCAAATTTATTAGTTTTCGAGATATTTTCATTTTTCAGAGCAAATTATTTTAGGTGTTTAAATTTATCTAAATTTTAAGTAAGCCATGACTGAATTGACAACTGAAGATTACCAATTACCAATCCGGTAATCAATGTAACACTGTAGCAAATAAAGAAATAAAAATAATTTATTAGTAATAAATTGTACAAACAAAAACACAACCACTACATGCAACATTTTTGAAACAATTAAAAACTGTCTTTTTATGTAAATGCAACAAATAAACAAAGAAAATTAGTAATAAATTTTACAAAAAAACACACAAATACAAAATACAATATTTTGTGAAGACAATTAAACACTACTTTTGTATGTAAATGTAACAATGTAACAAATAAAGAACGAAACATAATTTATCAGTAATACATTTTGCAAAAAACATGTTTGAAAAAATTAGAAGCTACTTTTAATAAAATATTTTTAATATTTAATTACATAAGGTGTTCAAAATTATCTTCTAACACATTTATGTACGCCTAAAAACGATCATTGAATGAGCTACTTACTCTACGGAGCAATTGTAAATTAACACATCGAAATACACTTTGTATTCTATTTTTCATCTCATCCCTTGTTGTTGGAGGTATTTTATAAACTTCATTATTAACGTAACCCCAAAAAAATCAGTCCAGTTTATTAAATTCTGGTGATTTGGGTGGCCACGCTACTGGTCCATTGAAAAATGAAAATATCTCGAAAACTAATAAATTTAGACATCGGGAATGTTATCTAAAAATTAAAGTACGGTAATGGTACTTTTCAATAGTGATATAAAATACAGGGTGTTCCATTTAAAATTACTGAGAAAATAATGTACTTGCGTTTTGACTCACCCTGTATTTGATATAAAGAAAATTAGCAATATCGACCATTCTTGAAAATTTTGACAATACTTTAAAAAATATGGCATTAATAAACCATTGTTGTTTTGCTTATTTTTATTTATACAGGGAGTTGAACTTGTTACGATTTTCATATAAAATTGGTTATAACTTTGTAAATACCCTGTATAACATAACAAACCTTATATTTTTGTGATGGAGAAGTTAACAGGATTTCGAATTTAACATAAAATATAGGGTGTTCCATTAAAAAAAACATAAGTTTCGTCTGCCACTGTGTTATCGAACACCCTGTAACATTCTAACTAATTTTGTAATGTGAAGCTCAAAGGTGGCTAAAATTTTTGTTATTAACTTTTATTGCTATCTATTACTATAGCGGAGCTAGTGAGCTTTACCCTACTAATCAATCACCCTGTATTTAGGACATGTAATGAGGGAACAGTGATATGAAATGGGAAGATTAATAATGCAGGGAAAGATAAGAGGAGGAAGGAGTATAGGAAGACGACGAGTGGTTGAAAATTTTAAATGACTGGTTTAAATGCATTTCAATAGAACTCTTCAGAGCAGCAGTAGATAAAATGAAGCCATGAGAGCCAGAGTGGCCTAACTGATTTTAACATTACTTTACACTTTACATAATCAAAGAAAATGATCAGAAGCTAACAATGTCCGATTGTTTTAGTAGTTTTATGTTGACCCAGAATCAATATTGGTCAACATACAATTACTAAAACTATCGGACATTGATAGCTTCTGATTAATTTCTTTGATTATGGAAAGTGTAGTTTTAAACTCAGTTTAGCCACTCTGGCTCTCATGGCCATTTATCGATGGCCAATTATCCAAACGCCGATCATCTGAACGACCGCTTATCCGAACTCTGATTTGTCAAATGAGCACTCGATTGAAAATGCCTAAAGGTAACCGTGTTGTCCTTTATATGAAAGATAAATAAGAGTTTAACAAACGGTTAGAGGAAGGTGAATCTGCAATTAAGTCATCCAATGAATAAATATATGGTAAGCTGGTAAGTAACTTTATAGAAGGCGACAATAAGTAACTTTATGTCCCAGCTTGAGGACTGTCAAATTTTCAAGCAAGCACAGGCTGGTTAAAACTATTTAATTCGAAACATGGTATAATGTTCCGTTTGGTGTGTGTTGACGGAATTAATTATATAAAATAAATATTAATTAAAATGCAAACAACTGTCAATAATATACTTATTTATTTTGGTAAAAAAGGTGTTTTTCTTATATATCTCTTAAGAGTGTCAGACCACTTGCCGGGATGCGAAATCGACTGAGACTGGTGAAAACGACTCCGCTGAACTAAAAACATTAGTTTGTGGTTTTTAAACTAATTTATGGGCCTAGGGTCTGATAAGGTAATTTCCCATACAAGGGCGTATAGCATCTGGTTTTTTTAAAAGCTGAGAACTGATATATTTCGTTTCTTAAAACTAACAGGCTATTCTATGCATGTGAATTTTAAATGGAACGTATTATTTCATTTTGAAAAAGTTATTAAAAATAAAAATTAAAATTAGCAAAAATAGTAATTAAAGCATATCGCTATAATGGCATTCGTTAGCTTCAAATACAAAAAGAAAAACTGCCTGCTGATAAAAAAAAATGCAAAATAGAAAAATATCTCTGAAATGATAGATATGTCAAAACAAGTCAATTGCGGAACAACTGTATGGATTTCGACGATGATTATCCCGACACCAAATTAAGCAGGATAGCGAAATTTTAGACCTTATGGTAAACGGGTAGGCTTCTTTCGGCATACTTTTTTAGTATTAGTAATTAAAAAAAGAATGCACTTTTTTGTTTATTAATTCTATCCTATTTGTCATTACAGATATACATATTTTATGTAGGTACGTAAATATGGCTTTCATTCACCTGTGAATAAATATGTATCACAATATCGATACAGTTCGATTATCTGAACAAACCGATTTTCCAAACAGCCTTGTCTCCCAATTAGTTCGGATAATTGACGCTCTACTGTACATTGTGAAACAAAAAGAGATGAAACTAGTGAAGGTGGAAATTATCGTTATAAACATCTAAAATAACATTACATTACATAGTTTCCCACCTTTAGACGTATCAGAGGAGTATGACAACTGTCACTGTGACTTAAAATATTCCTATCACAGACATCTAAAGGTGGGAAACTATGTAATGTAATGTTGATTAATATGTTTATAATGATAATTTCCACCTCCACTAGTTTCATCTCTTTTTGTTTCGCAATGTATTATGTTTTCCATCTTTTGAGCTATTTTGCATTAGCGTGCTCATCACTGTTTACCTTTCATAAAGGATTTTATTGTTTTTGGATTACATGGTGTACAGCCAACTACAGGAAAACTTTTTCCTTGTGGATTTTTAAAAAAATATCATGCAAAATGTTTACAAAGGAAAACCTGTAAGTCCAGTAATAGAATAGAATATTGAACCATAATAAATTTTTTATGTAACGTACCTTTAATAAAGCTTGCATTATTGGTATAATCTGTTACAATTACAGAAACTGAATCACATAATATAATAATATTGTCAAACTGATCCTCCTCCTCAGTCTCAGGAGGAGACTCTTCTTTCAACCTGAAAGACATTTTCACTGATTTGAAATTGTCCGGAAATGTGTTGTTTGTAGAGCCAATTAATATTTCTCCTAAATACCATTGTCTGCACAAATCTGTAGAAAGATTTATCTTGATAAACTTCTCTGTATTACTAGAAACTACACTTCGACGCTTCTTAATTACTGGAATGTAATCTAAATATTGAATTCTGTCGGCTTCGTGCTTTTTTGGCGTATTTTTTCTTCTACTCATTTTAAAGAATCTTGATTAATACTGTTAATATAATAATATATATTATATTGCAATTTTTAAAACCAAACGAGAACCAAGAACTTTGTTTGTTTTTGTCCGAAATGAAAACAACTTTATAGGTTATGTGTTATGTTATATTCGCGTCGCGTTATGACGACCTCTCGTGAATTTTGACGGAACTAGTTTCTTGCTAACTTGCAGCTAACTTGACTAAGGCCCACGGTACACAGAGAACTGTACCGTGGGCTAGCCTAACCAAACCCATTAACCGCCAAGCAAAGAAATACTGCAATAATTATGTAATAGCTATTTGTATAACAAGGGAGGAAAGTGCTACTTTTCCTCCCGAGAATGAAGTTCACGACATGAAGTCCCGAGAATGAGGAAAAGGCACTTTACTCCCATGTTATACATACGGTTCTTATCCACCTTCCTCAAATTAATAACAAGTCATTTTTCATTTTTACTTAATTTATTTATGTAACTAACCAACAAAATTTATTAAACTAACAAGTAGGTACAATATAACTGTCAACTGTCAAATATAAGTCAAATTATTAATGTAAAAACATTACTGTTTTTTACCATTCTACAAACTGGAGGTTTTACAAATAAACGTTAAAATGTATAGATACTTACCTACGTAATAGAAAATAGATATTGTACAGAGCGTCAATAAGTTATATTTCATGAATGACGTCACTTTTACTTTTCCTCCCTAGGGAGGAAAAATATTTTCCTCCCTAGGGAGGAAAAGTACAACTTTGCTCCCTACAATCAGGTCCGGAAAAGTATACTTTCGGTAGAGGTAGGTGGAAAAATATTTGATAAACCAGATTAAAATAAACTTAAACATTCGTAAAAAAATTGTTTTACACTTTAATAATGGCAGGTGAGCAGATAAGTAGACTTCCGCCGAAGTCCCTGATCTTGAACCGAACCACCATCTACTTTATATCTGCTGAAAGTTATAAGCGCTGTGCTGTCACCTATTTTTTCAAAAGATATCTTAAGGTGATTTCTAATTAAGGCCTACCTACATATTTCTAAAAATACATGTATGTATGTATGTGAAATAACCTTGTATGTATTTGGGAATTTCCTGCAACACGTCTGGTGATACAAATTTGGTACCTTGATAAGGCAATTATCATGCTTCGCTTAGTTATAAAAAATATTTTTCTAATTTTATGTTTGAAGGTTAATTCGATAATGTTTTAAAGTTTACCATTTTTTACATGGGAACTGTGCCCATTTAGCCAGCAACATTTCCTAAAATTAACGCCTAACTAAACCTATCAGTCGCCACTATTACGAATATTTTTTTCGTTAAGCCTTTTTGTTGCTCTCAATATCTCTACGCTGATTTTTACCGGTCGCCACTTCGAGTTTTTCTACTTGGTTTGAATGTTCAAATAACTTGTAGGGAACTTAGTTTAACTGATTTTTTTTATATTGGTGGCACTATTGTTGTTACTTTTCAGTTTTAGTTTACTGTGATAAAAAGACTAAGAATTTCTTATTTATATTCACTTTAATAAATAAATATCTATCTAAAACCAAAAATATTGGATGAGGATATTTTAGTTATTTTGGGCCCTGTTTATACTAGTCTTATTTTTGAAATAACCTTGTATGTATTTAGGAATTTTCTACAACTAACTGGTGATACAGATTGAGTGCCTTAATATTGTAGTCATGTTTCGTAATTATGTTTTATCCGATAGCTTATCTAACCGTTTATTTATTTTTAGACTTTCGTTTTTCTTATTTACCAATTTATTTTTGGATTTTCTTCTTTTTCTTATCTGCTAGCTTATCTAACGGTTTTTCTTATCTAACGGATTATTTATTTTTAGACTTCCAGAGTCGGGATTAATCTTTATTCCTATTTAGGAGAGTCGGGATTAAACCGGAAGTCATGTATATAGTGGGGGGAGGTTCGGTTGAAGATCAGGGACTTCCAGCGGAAGTCTACTTTCGGGACTTCCAGAGTCGGGATTAATCTTTAATCCTATTTAGGAGAGTCGGGAACCGGAAAGTCTTCTATATAAGTGCGGAAGTCTTCTATATAAGTGGGGGGAGGTTTGGTTCAAGATAAGGTACTTCCGGCGGAAGTCGACTTCCGCCGGAAGTTCCTGATCTTGAACCGAACCACTAACCACTTATATCTGCTCCTTTCCGTCAAAATAACATTCAGAGGGCAAAAAGCTAATGATATCTATACAGACTATAGATAAATTATAAGTAGAAATATACTGCAATGATAATACTCTGCGGTGTTTGGTTAAGTGTTGCTGGGTAAAGAAAAATTGTAAGCAATTGTAAGATAAATTTGTAATTAGGCAGTAGTGGCTGTTTCCATTATATCATCTGTTGTCAATAGAAGATTCACATGAGTAGCTTGGCAGCTGGGCGTATCGTAGAAAGGTCCAACTACTTCGGTGACCATTTCCATCTTTAAAATATGTTTCAAGCCCAAACACGTTGACAGATATATTGTTTAACTGCTCGAATTTATGTACAGTTTATGTATATCTCCTAGTTTGACAGGAAACTCAATCCCATCAAAAATAAGTAGTGTATTATAATGAGGATATGATTCTGGTTTAGTAGGATCACCATCATGTGGAAATATCACCGCGTTGATGCTCCAAGCGAAGCAGGCACTATCTTGGTTTTGTATATTCAACGTACCTCCTTTCTTTTCAATTGAGCACGGTATCCTTATATATAGCTTAATATACGAAGACGCTATCAGTGGACTGTACTTTGTTAATGTACAAATTCAAAAACATAACATTTTTAGACTCCAACCAGATTTTGCTTCTTCAAACTCAGAAGCTTTGGTCATAATTGCATCTTTAAAGTCATCATAAATTTCGTTCAGGTCAGAGGATGTTGTTACTACTTTATTTTTTGTATTAAATGACTTTATTTCTGATATTTCTTTAGCAGGTATAATATAAAGTCCAAAAAGTTCCAAACTAACCTTAAAGCTGTGGTGATTTCTAATATAATCACTCAACACGTTACTCACTTTTTGCTTTACGTCATTCATAAACTGCGAAGGATCTATCTATACAATCTCTTTTAACACGAAACCTGTAAGTGGCAATACGGCACTGGAAAGCCTGTTGCAGTTTTTGAACACCATCTCCCAGATTTTCTAGAACGGGCAGATCAATTTTTCTTTTCTTGGATATATTTTCTAATCCTCTACAACTTTTTCGTTTATGTGTAACTAAATTGCTTTTGTTAGCAAAGTCTTGTTGACACTGATCACACCTCACCTTGACAAAGTATAGAATACAACTAAATACTGCTGTAATAATCTTATTTATAATAACGTTTACAGTGATAAGATATCCTGTCATTTCTTGTTATTGATAAGTTATTTTCCGATCTTAATTAACGGTTTTTTCTAATCTTATCTTATACTACCGATTTATTTATTTTCGGACTTCCTCCTTATCTAACGGTTTTTCTCATCTTAGACTTATGGTTCATTCCTAACCACTTAACTAGAACCTGATTTCCTCGTTTTCTTAGAACTTTTTCAATCAGGAAAACATAAGGATACTTCACCTTTTGTAATTCTTCAGAGCAGAGCCGTGCGGTACATCTTTTCAATATGATGCAAGTCTTCGAAATGCCGCCCCTTAAATGTTATTGAAACATAGGTAACTTTTATTTTTATTAAATGAAACTACACAAAATGAATGAAAACTTTATTTTAAAAACAAAACATACTTTAAGTTAAATGAAGTATGTACCCTTCTGACTCTATAATTTTGACAAACTCGTCAATCAGATTGGTGTAGTCTAGTGGGGATAGATAGGTGTAGCAGCTAGTGAGAACTCTATTGAAATGAGTGCTAAATTTTTTAGTTTTGTTTGTTTCATGGAGCTTTTTAAACAACTTTTAGTAATTTTTAATTTTGAATAACTTCTTTCTCTACTAGCTACCGAGACAGGGAGTGTTAATTCTTAGTGATATACAACTACATTAATGGGTATAAAGAAATTAGCTCATTTTGGCACAAATATGTAGTTCAAATTCTCTAAAGGTATCATTTGGGATATATTATATCATATTATATACATAATATATGTTATATACATAATATAACTACAAAGGGAACACGAACTCAAAATTAAGAACGAGCTGAAGACCAGAATCGATAATGGCGAAACTGATCTAAGGATCAAATACTTGAATGGAGTGCCGTCTATAGCTTCAAAAAACTGAAAAATCTAAAACTCAATACTGTTCCTCCCAATGACCACAAAATCAGTGTTTATTACCAAAATGTACGTGGCCTTCGGACAAAGCTTGGCAAGTTATTGGAAAATACTCAAGGATACTTTTATAATGTTTTGGTGTTTACGGAGACCTGGCTAACTGAGGGAATTACCGACGCCGAGCTGAACCTAGCGGACTTTAATGTCTACAGAAGTGATAGGTCATCTTCAACCAGTGCCTATTCTAGAGGAGGAGGCGTTCTTATTGCCGTATCCAAGCAATTGAATAGTAAGCATTTGCCATCTTCACTTGATATCGAGCAACTGTTTGTAGCCATTATCAATGGTAACGAAACCATTATTCTCGGCACTGCATATTTTCCCCCAAAAAGTGACTCTGAGAAATTTTCCATCTTCAATGACAATGTTGACAACACAGTCAACAATTTCAATCCATCCCAACTATGCCTTTTGGGTGACTTTAATCTGCCTAATGCATCGTGGTCCCATGACAATTTCAGTTCATCAGCCACATTTAATCACCTTGCTACTCCTAACGAAAGAACATCCATTGAGATTATCTCAAATCTATCCTGTCTGCATAATCTATACCAGATTAACGTTTGCCCAAATACCTCTAATTCTTTATTAGATTTGATACTGGTCCAAAATAAAGATATCGCCGTTGTTGAACCTACAGACATTTTAATCTCTCCTGACCAATATCACCCCCCACTGGTGTTTGAACTACCCATAACTACCAGATATAATGAGGGACTTTTACCGGAGGGTTACTATCATGACTTTAAATCAGCAAACTTTTCTCTAATTAAAGGCTATCTCGATTGTGTCAACTGGGATACTTTAATGATTGGATGTTCAGTCGATGAAATGGTTAACATTTTATATGATATTCTGTACTCAGCTATTGACATCTATGTTCCTGTTAAAAAATTCTCTTCTAGAAAATTTCCTATCTGGTACTCTTCGGAACTAAAATCGTGTATTATTAGAAAGAAGACAGCACACAGGAGACTTAAAGAGTCCAAGCTGCCAAAAACCAGTTACCTTTACAAACAGTTCTCAGAGCTCCGATCTCAGTCCCAGATATTTGCCAAGCGTGACTATTTAAACTTTACATTGTCTACTGAAAACTCTCTTCCCGGCGGTCTGAATAAGTTTTGGTCTTTTGTCAATAACAAAAGAAAATCAAATGGAATTCCTTCTGAGTTATCTCACAACGGTAAAACTAGTTCATCTGGTAAAGATATTGCGAATTTATTTGCTGATTTCTTTTCATCAGTTTACTCCTCTGTTGTTGTTGATTTCCCCGAAGACATCACTTCTTCACCCTTAAACCTATCATCATGTAAACTATCCATTTCTGACATTTACTCTAAATTGTGTAACCTCAATCCTTCTAAAGGCCCGGGACCTGATGGCATCCCATCAAGCTTGCTCAAGTACTGTGCATTTAATTTGGCTCGGCCATTATTTCTCATCTTTAACAAGTCTTTAGCTAGTGTAAGCTTTCCAAATGTTTGGAAGACCAGTTTCCTATTGCCCTTACACAAAACAGGTGACAAAAGTCTTGTGTCCAACTATAGACCTATTAGTATCCTAAACTCTATTCCTAAACTATTCGAATCACTTGTCTGCGATTTCCTTACACCCTCCTTGAACGGTGTTCTTTTGGAACAGCAGTTTGGTTTCAGGCGCCATAAGTCAACTGAACTCAATTTGCTGACATATACTAACTTCTTACTGAACGCCTTGGACGAAGGACTACAGGTGGACGCCCTGTACACCGACTTCTCTAAGGCTTTCGACAGAGTTAATCACAATATTCTATTAGAAAAATTGCAGCGATTAGGGATACATGGTTCACTTCTGCTGTGGCTTAGGGAATATCTTCTGGACAGAAAACAAATCGTCAAGCTCTACAGCTATTTTTCCTACGAAATAGTTGTCCCTTCGGGCGTACCGCAGGGATCTCATCTTGGACCTTTGTTGTTTAATGTTTTTATTAACGATATAAAAGACTGTTTCCAATATGCGAAATTTCTTTTATTTGCTGACGATGTTAAGTTTTACTGCCACATTAGGAATCCACTCGACTGTTTAAGGCTTCAGTCCGATTTGAATCGGTTGAATGAATGGTGCAGCAACAATGACATTGTTCTCAACTCCTGCAAATGTTTTCACATTTCATTCACGCGTTCGAAAAGTCCTATCTCTTTCACATACAAAATAGGTGATATAAATATCACAACAGTCACATCCATAAAAGATCTTGGAGTTACACTTGACTCTGGACTATCTTTCAATATTCATATAAGCAATATCATCTCAAAATCGCTTCAACTGTTAGGTTTTATTAAAAGATGCTCCCAAGACTTTAAGCAGTTGAGATCGTTTAAACTGTTGTACTGTGCAATGGTGAGGCCAATCGTGGAATATGCATCTTGCGTCTGGTCACCCGCCTATGAGACATACAACTGTAAGATTGAAAGGATCCAGCACCTATTCCTTAGGTTCGTCGCATTCAAAACAAACCGTAGATACTGGAATTATATGGATCTTGAACTAGAACTTAACATTGACACCTTATCAAGCAGACGGAAAAAGAAGGACATGTACATGTTGTATAATATTATAAATTCAATTCACGACTGCCCTGAGCTCCTGGAGGAAGTAGGTTTACATGTTCCCTCCAGAATCACACGTTCAAGATCTACGTTTCATACTCCCATCAGCAGAACTAACTTCACTGCAAATTCTTTCATCTCGAGGGTTTCTAGACAGGCAAATGCTTGCTCCAATTGTGTGGATTTCTTTGCGGATAGTTCGCGATTTTTAAAAACGCTAAAGGATTGCACCCTCTAGTTTTATGTTCTTGAATATTTTAAACTTGTGATTATATATATCTTTACCTGTTATTTTTACTTTTTGACTTGCTTTATTGTCGTAGTGTTTATTGTATCTTATTGTATTTTACGTATATTTGTAATATTTTGTTAGTTCTTCATATCTTCTGTAATGTTTTATTGTAATGAGCTTTGCTCGTAAATATATTTTTTTTTTTTTTTTTTTATTTAATGTTGTAATATTTACAATCTGTCCTCAACTGAGAACAATAGGTAAATTATTTGACAAAAATTGAAAATTTTGACCTGTAGAGGGAGATCCAGTGATCACCCTCTTTACATAAATTAAATTAAAACAAATTAAAATAAGTTTAGTTATCACAGATTATTCGAATCTTCTTGCTAGATCCACTACTTTGAATCTCTTCAGGCGTCGTACATCATTGTGGTCATCAGTAAGGTTGCTGGCTAACTCATTTGGATGAGATTCTAGTCTCTTGGAATATTTTTTGTAATATTCCGTTATTACTGTTTTTATGGATGGCACATTGAGGTCTTGCTCTATCACATAGTTTGGCACGTACCAAGGGGCATTCAGCATTGTTCTAAGGACTTTGTTCTGGAATCTCTGCAATATTTCTAGGTTAGTTTGACTGGCTGTCCCCCAAAGTTGGATACCATAGGTCCACACTGGTTTTAATATAGTTTTATATATCAGCAGTTTGTTTTCAAGTGATAGTTGAGATTTACGACCGATGATCCAGTACATTTCTCGAAATTTTATTCCTAGTTGTTTTCTTTTTGTAAAAATGTGTTTTTGCCAAGTTAATCTCCTATCAAGATGGATTCCTAGGTACTTGACAGTATCGGTTTGTGGGAGTTGAGTTTCATTTAGTGTTACAGATGGACATGTTTGTCTTCTCATGGTGAAGGTTACATGGATGGATTTACTCTCATTCGCCTTTATCTTCCATTTTTTAAGCCATATTTGTATATTATTAAGGTCTTTCTGAAGGGTTCT
This sequence comes from Diabrotica virgifera virgifera, assembly GCF_917563875.1. NCBI lineage: Eukaryota > Metazoa > Arthropoda > Insecta > Coleoptera > Chrysomelidae > Diabrotica > Diabrotica virgifera. Next base: position 70,058,453 of record NC_065444.1, read on the forward strand.
GGATGCTGTATTTGGATCATGGTGAGAGGCTAGTACAGCAGTGTCATCAGCAAAAGTTGCACACGTTGTTTTGTTACTTGTGGGTAGGTCAGCAGTGTAGAGCAAGTACAATATCGGTCCCAAGACACTTCCTTGTGGTACTCCGGCTTTTATTGGTCTTAGGCTTGTGTATTCATTATCCTGCTTGACTAGGAAATGTCGGTTGGAAATATAGCTTTTTAGGATTTGATAAAAAGGATGAGGAAGGTTTTTCTTTAGTTTAAAGAGCATACCAGCATGCCATACCTTGTCGAAGGCCTGACCAATGTCCAGGAATGCAGCAGAACAATACCTTTTATTTTCTAGATCACTTCTGATGTGTTTTACCAGTCTATGTACCTGTTCTATCGTTCCGTGTTGTGTTCTGAACCCAAATTGGTGTTGGGGAATTAGTTTCCTTTCTTCTATAACTGGGGATAATTGTTTAAGGAGAAGTTTTTCCAAAATTTTTGATAGAACAGGTAGCAGGCTTATTGGTCTGTATGAAGTCACCTGAGTTTTATTTTTCCCTGGCTTAGGTATGAGAATAATTTGAGCAACTTTCCATTGTTCCGGGTAGTAACCTAGCCTAAATATTGCATTAAATACTTGCGTTATCATTTCAGACCTTTGCATGTCAATTGCTGCAGTACTTTCCCGTTGATCAGGTCATACCCTGGAGCTTTTTTTGGACTGATTTCATGCTGGATCATATTTCTAACTTCTTTAGTGGTGATTTTTTGTATAGGTAAATCCATCTGGTAGGGCGATTCCAGGAAGTCATTTATTTCTTCCTCTGTGTCACCATCTTCCATGGGATGTGGCTGGAATACATTAGTGAGGTGATTTGCAAATGCTTCGGCTTTTTCCTTATTATTTCTACACCAGTTTCCCTCTTGGTTTCGTATTGGTGGTATTTGTTGTTTCGGGTGTTTGATTTTTCTCGTGGCCTTCCAAAGGGTATATTCACTATCTGCGTTTGCTGATAAACCTGTAAGATATTCTTGTATTTTGTTATTTTTGATATTATGCAATTGTAGTTTAATTTCCTTGGTGATTTTATTTAATTTCGCCTTGTTCTCATGTGTTCTTTTTCTTCGCCACTCTTCCTTTATTTTTCTCTTTCTAGCAATCATTTCCTTTATTACAGTTGGGCAATTCTCTTTCAATTCTGTTTGGTAGCAGTCAGGGGTAGCATACCAAGCAGCTTCTTGTATAGATTTCTGAAGATTTTCTACTGCTGCGTAGATGTCACTTTCTGTTTTCAATGGGATGTTTATGTCAATTAGTTCATCTAGTTTAGTCTTGAAAATGCTCCAGTCTGTTTTGTTACTGTATAGTGATGGTTGTTTAGTACTGTTTGTTATTTGTGCATACCATGTCGCGATTACGCTAGAGTGGTCAGAGGGTAGATCGTAACAAGATTCTACTTTTGCCAATTTAACATTAATTCCTTTAACAATATAAAAGTCGAGTAGATCAGGTATTTTTGCATTGTCGGTAGGCCAGTAAGTTGGTTCCCTTGTGGTGAGGTAATTTGCATTGGTCGCATTTATAGCTTTAAGAAGTTCTCTGCCTTTTGTGGTAATAATTCTGGATCCCCAGGTAGTATGCTTAGAATTAAAATCTCCTCCTGCTATAAATCTATTTCCTAATGTTTTAAAGAAATTTTCAAACTGTTCCATTTTGTTATTGTGCTTTGGCGGACAGTATATAGCTGATACTGTTAGTGGGCCTAGTTGATCTTCCACAACAATGCTGGTGGCCTGTAGATAGTCGCATTCATGTTTTTGTATTTCGTAGTGCTTTAGTTTATTACTAACTATTATTGCAGTGCCTCCATGTGCTTTTTCGTTGGGATGTTGCGTATGATAAGTTGTAAATCGTGGAATATTGATGTGGTTTTTGGATGTAAAATGAGTTTCTGTAATCAGCATTATGTCAATTTTTTGTGTGTTAATAAATAGTTTTAATTCTTCTACATGTTGACTTAAGCCATTGGCGTTCCATAATACTAGCTTTAGTAACTGAGTCATTTCTGGTTGAGAATCATGGTCAGGAGGTTGAGCATAGTGCTCATTTGTTCCGTCAGTTTTTTTAACATGTCTTTCAGTTCTGACATGTCTGTGTGGTTATTAGTTTGATTTGGTATATGTTGTGTAGTAGTTTGGTTGGAGGCTTGCTGGTTAACTGCTTGCGTTGCTTGTGCGTATGTTATTCCAGGTTGCACATAGTTGACTGTTGTAGTTCTATCTTGGTTTGTCCTCGCGTTGTGTCGTCTCAAGTTAGGGAATTTAAGTTTTTGTAATTGTTTGTGAACTTCACACCCTCTATAATTTGCGGGGTGATTTTCACCACAGTTAGCACATTTAACATTACTGTCTCTGGTTTTCCTTGGACATTCTTTAGTGTAATGAGGTTCTGCGCATTTGACACAGCACGGTTGTTTATTGCAGAAGTTTTTTGTGTGGTTGTATTTTTGACATCTACTACATTGCGGAATTATTCTCTTGACATGCGGTGCTTCGAATTCTACTATGGAATGCATTACTTGTTTAATGTTATAGATGTCCTTGTTATTATCTTTTGTTTCTAGATCAATGTAGAACATAGGCAGCGATTTTTTAGTTTGGTTGTGTAGTATATTCCATATATTTATAACATTATGGTTTTTGGTTTTAAGATCTTCTTTTATCTCTTCTAAATTTGTCGTGGGGTGCATGCCTTTAAGAACCACTCGGTAGTGTCTTTCACTTTTAGGTTTGTAAGTGTGGAAGTCCGTGTTTTTTGTTTTTAGAGCATTTATTATGGCGGTGTATGCTTTGTCTGATTTTGGTTGAATTTTTATTTGTTCGCTGTTGATAGCTTTAGTGATAAAATCATTTTCTGCTACTTGTTGCAATAGATCGATAAGAGGCTTGCAGATCTGCACGCCTGATACAAATATTGGAGGTGGTTTTGGTTTTGCATCTGTATTTTTAACTGTGTCTTCCAAATTGTCACTTTCATCTATTGAACTTACCCACATAACAATGATGTTCGCATCATGTTCTAAGCATATCCTACCAACATTCGTCGAAGTATATCCTTTTTAGTATATGCGTAGTACAAGCATAGCATGTACCATAAAAAACATTCTACATTTCATGTTCTTTGCATGTGCCTCAAAGAATATTCTTGCACCGAATATACTGAGCACATTCGGGTACGTAGTATCTCGGAATGTTCGTAAAAGTTTATTCTTAGAATATACCTTAATCGAATATTCTTAGTATATGCGTAAGTATATGCAAAAGTATATGCTTAACACATACTTGTATATACTTTTAAAATATCTTAAAAAGAATATACTGTATGTACCTATAGGAAGAAGAATAATGTTAGCCTATAGATTATCAACTTCGCGTTAAGAATAATTAATCAAATTTATGTATTTTGGTAGGTACTAGTGAACTATCTAATTCATTTTTTTAACCGTTTTAATTGTATGGTAAAAAGTTTAAAACTTAATTCTATTGAAGAAAAATGAGAAATTCTCGTTTCGTTTTCAGTTGAAATGAATATACCATTTTGATTTGAGTTTATACCATAAGTATTTTTACCTATAATTTTCGGGAATCCGGAAACGGCCATTCATTGTCATTCTGACCCTTGCAGTGCATTTTATACCTGCACAAGGGAAGGGGGTAGGTAACAAAAGAGCAAAATATGAAAATAGTTTCCAGTACAGTTATGCATTTATGTCTACGCTGTAAGGTAGGACCAAGTATTTCTAGCTACAAGGACTAAAACATTTTTAAGAACATAAAAAGCAGTTTGAAAATAATAAATTGATATTGGTACTTCAATATTTCCTAAATACCTAGTAAGTAAAAGTATGTATAATGTATATAGATACCTATAAATTTTAGTAATTTACATACATATTATATATATATTTGGCTATTATATAATTATATAAGCAGCATTTTTATTTTGATGTGCACATAATAACTAAATATAACTTATATTTTATATAGGCTACTTACCCATATAATATTTATTATACATAGGTACCTATATAACTAACTAAAGTTTATATATTTTATACTTACTTTTTACGTAATATTGTAGAATGTAATAACTACATTCTCATATGCAATTAGAATATGTAAATATAATATATTAGTAGAACCAAAGAATACTTAGTATTCTTTGGTAGAACCTATAGGATGAGATTGGGTGATGTTGAAAACATACTTCTGCGAAATACAGCACATCCTTGGAATATTCTTCCCATATACTAAAAATATGTGCGATAGTACATTCTAAGTATATACATAGAAGGTATATAGCACTTCCTTGGAATATTCTTCCCATATACGAAAAATATGTGCGATAGTACATTCTAAGTGTATAACTAGAAGGTATATAGCACTTCCTTGGAATATTCTTCCCATATACTAAAAATATGTGCGATAGTACATTCTAAGTATATAAATAGAAGGTTTATAGCACCTCCTTAGAATCTTCTAAAAAGTATGTTCTTGGTATATACTGAAAAGAAGTGCGGTAGTACATTCTAAGTATATACATAGAACGTTTAAGTACTGTAATGTAGTATATACTCAGTATATGCTCTGCACATTCGCAATGGTAATTACGCATATTCTAAGTATATACTTTTTCTGAAAAGTATGTTCTATGAATCTACTAAGAACATGAAATTGTTATGTGGGTAGTGCTTCAAATTGATTTTGTGTTGTTATAGGTTTACTTAACCAGTACTCACCAAGTTTTGTTTGTCTTTTGTTACTTCTAGGCATTTCTGGACTGCTTCTTAATCTTTTTCCGGTAACCTCATTCCATTGCTGTTCTTCAATACTGGCTGTTTGTTCATTTGTTTGGTTTATTTGTAGTGAATCATTAGGTTGTTGGGAACAAGTTCTCTAATTAAAGGCTATCTCGATTGTGTCAACTGGGATACTTTAATGATTGGATGTTCAGTCGATGAAATGGTTAACATTTTATATGATATTCTGTACTCAGCTATTGACATCTATGTTCCTGTTAAAAAATTCTCTTCTAGAAAATTTCCTATCTGGTACTCTTCGGAACTAAAATCGTGTATTATTAGAAAGAAGACAGCACACAGGAGACTTAAAGAGTCCAAGCTGCCAAAAACCAGTTACCTTTACAAACAGTTCTCAGAGCTCCGATCTCAGTCCCAGATACTTGCCAAGCGTGACTATTTAAACTTTACATTGTCTACTGAAAACTCTCTTCCCGGCGGTCTGAATAAGTTTTGGTCTTTTGTCAATAACAAAAGAAAATCAAATGGAATTCCTTCTGAGTTATCTCACAACGGTAAAACTAGTTCATCTGGTAAAGATATTGCGAATTTATTTGCTGATTTCTTTTCATCAGTTTACTCCTCTGTTGTTGTTGATTTCCCCGAAGACATCACTTCTTCACCCTTAAACCTATCATCATGTAAACTATCCATTTCTGACATTTACTCTAAATTGTGTAACCTCAATCCTTCTAAAGGCCCGGGACCTGATGGCATCCCATCAAGCTTGCTCAAGTACTGTGCATTTAATTTGGCTCGGCCATTATTTCTCATCTTTAACAAGTCTTTAGCTAGTGGAAGCTTTCCAAATGTTTGGAAGACCAGTTTCCTATTGCCCTTACACAAAACAGGTGACAAAAGTCTTGTGTCCAACTATAGACCTATTAGTCTCCTAAACTCTATTCCTAAACTATTCGAATCACTTGTCTGCGATTTCCTTACACCCTCCTTGAACGGTGTTCTTTTGGAACAGCAGTTTGGTTTCAGGCGCCATAAGTCAACTGAACTCAATTTGCTGACATATACTAACTTCTTACTGAACGCCTTGGACGAAGGACTACAGGTGGACGCCCTGTACACCGACTTCTCTAAGGCTTTCGACAGAGTTAATCACAATATTCTATTAGAAAAATTGCAGCGATTAGGGATACATGGTTCACTTCTGCTGTGGCTTAGGGAATATCTTCTGGACAGAAAACAAATCGTCAAGCTCTACAGCTATTTTTCCTACGAAATAGTTGTCCCTTCGGGCGTACCGCAGGGATCTCATCTTGGACCTTTGTTGTTTAATGTTTTTATTAACGATATAAAAGACTGTTTCCAATATGCGAAATTTCTTTTATTTGCTGACGATGTTAAGTTTTACTGCCACATTAGGAATCCACTCGACTGTTTAAGGCTTCAGTCCGATTTGAATCGGTTGAATGAATGGTGCAGCAACAATGACATTGTTCTCAACTCCTGCAAATGTTTTCACATTTCATTCACGCGTTCGAAAAGTCCTATCTCTTTCACATACAAAATAGGTGATATAAATATCACAACAGTCACATCCATAAAAGATCTTGGAGTTACACTTGACTCTGGACTATCTTTCAATATTCATATAAGCAATATCATCTCAAAATCGCTTCAACTGTTAGGTTTTATTAAAAGATGCTCCCAAGACTTTAAGCAGTTGAGATCGTTTAAACTGTTGTACTGTGCAATGGTGAGGCCAATCGTGGAATATGCATCTTGCGTCTGGTCACCCGCCTATGAGACATACAACTGTAAGATTGAAAGGATCCAGCACCTATTCCTTAGGTTCGTCGCATTCAAAACAAACCGTAGATACTGGAATTATATGGATCTTGAACTAGAACTTAACATTGACACCTTATCAAGCAGACGGAAAAAGAAGGACATGTACATGTTGTATAATATTATAAATTCAATTCACGACTGCCCTGAGCTCCTGGAGGAAGTAGGTTTACATGTTCCCTCCAGAATCACACGTTCAAGATCTACGTTTCATACTCCCATCAGCAGAACTAACTTCACTGCAAATTCTTTCATCTCGAGGGTTTCTAGACAGGCAAATGCTTGCTCCAATTGTGTGGATTTCTTTGCGGATAGTTCGCGATTTTTAAAAACGCTAAAGGATTGCACCCTCTAGTTTTATGTTCTTGAATATTTTAAACTTGTGATTATATATCTTTACCTGTTATTTTTACTTTTTGACTTGCTTTATTGTCGTAGTGTTTATTGTATCTTATTGTATTTTACGTATATTTGTAATATTTTGTTAGTTCTTCATATCTTCTGTAATGTTTTATTGTAATGAGCTTTGCTCGTAAATATATATAAATAAATAAATAAATATATACATAATATGTATCACGCAATTCTTCTATAATATAAGATCATTTGCCTCTATATCAAATTGTTTTTCTATTGAGAGTATCGAATGAAGATTCATACAATATTTTTTAGTGCTTTATCATCTATTTCCCTTAATTTAAAAATATATAAAAATTTAAAATTTTTATTATGAGTTTCTAGAAGTATCAGAGAGATGTGGTCTGGAATAACCGATATATGAGAATGGATAACAAAGTTAGAATTGATAAAACTTGCATCAGAACTGTTATGACCTATGGTATTGAATCAATATAAGGCACCAATAAAACCAAAAACATGCTACGAACAGCCGAAATGAAGATACGAAGAGCAATAGTAGGGAAGACAAGAAGGGTTAGAATAAGAAACAACATCATCAGGGAACAATGTGGGGTGCAAGATGTAGTAAGATGTGGTAGGCAAAGACGAAGAGAATGGTTCAGTCATACAAAAAGAATGGAGGAGCAGAGACTACCAAGAATTGCGCTAGAAGGAAACCTGCAGGCAACCGTCCACCGGGGAGACCACCAAGAAGATGCAGAGATAGCCGGTAGTCTACCTCTCAAGAAATACTTCAACGTCAGAATTAACAGATCGACAGATCTACATCAAGTATAAGAAGAAGTTTCTAGAAGCAAAAATTGACCAATCAAAGAATTAACGGCAATGTCTAAAATATATAGTTGAACAAAATTATTTTAAATTTAGCTTCATCTAGCTCAGCTCGTCCACAGATTTTTCGTAATCAAATTAACGCTTTTTTCTCCTGGCTCGAATTTCATTTTCAGATGGAAATTCGGGACTTATAACAAGATTTTGCGCAATTTCACTACATTTTTTTTTTAGTCATTCATTAGTCATATTGTCTGTAACTTTTTATTTTTTCTATAGTTTCTGACAACATTTTTAAACAATCTGACAATTTTTTTTTATTTTACTGATTATGCCGATGCCGCCCCTCTTGTGATGCCGCCTGATGCGACTGCCTCGCCGCATCATAGCACCGCACGGCCCTGCTTCAGAGTAAAAGCCACCTCGAATTTCTTCTTTATTTTCATCTTCTAAAATGTAAGTAGTTGGATTAGTCAGCTTAACTTTCTTGACTTGAAATATTTCAGTACCTACTCCAATTTGGAGTATAACCTTTTTTGAAAACGTGGCGATGCTTGCTGATGCGCACATGGTCTCCTTTTTTAAATTTCGGTTTTTTCGGGTCTATAAGTTTTTAAGTGGTGGAACGCTGTGGTGTAACGTTGTTTTTAAGTGGTGGAACGCTGTGGTGAGAGTACAAAGTGTAAAGAAAAATAATATACCAAACCACACTGCAGACAACCTTTTTGAAGGTTCTAAAACGTATGTACATAAGGGATAGCTGAAATTTCCCTTACATTGCATATTTTTACAAAAAATTGCATATATATCTACTGCATATTTTTATATAAAAAATGTATAATGCCAATATTTCAGAATGCGGCGATCTTTTCTTTAAATTATTCATTCAAATTCTCCAAGTAATACTTCTAAGGTTGAGGAAGATTTGAAGTAAGACTGAAAAAATATTTCGAAAAAGAAAGATATCGAAGAAAAAAGCAGTTTTCGCGCTGCGCCTGAAAAAGGTGAGATTGACGAAGGCTTACGATAGAATCACCAATGAATAAGATATTTGAGGTGCTCCAGAAGTCTGTTTTGAATAACCGTTTTATATATTCGTTTTGGTAATCAAATTAAAGATTGGTTTTTAAACTCCTATCCATTTATAACAAATACATCTTCAAAGGCCATTTCAGTAAAACCCTTCTGGCTTTCTACATTTAATAATAATTATTATGTATGTACTTTTACTTTTAAAGTTCTGGTTTAAAACCAAGTAGATTGCATCACAAGTTTCAGGATATTATGCTGTTGCATGGCTCAACGCTCGTTTGGATATTATGGTTGTGAAATTCAAATCCTTGAGGCTTCGTCCTGTTGCAGGATGCTTTCATGGGTTGTAATGGCTTTTCTCATGTAGTTGTCTTATTTCAATATCAGGGTGTTATCACCTCTAGCAATTAACAATAGACTGAGATGTCCATTCGCAAATAATTTTGCCAGTCATCAGGTTCGCGCCTTAATTCTCACTTCTTTTCATGCCTATTAAAACGTAGCGTGATAACCGGCCCTGATACACAGCAAACAGAACAAAGCTCACACTTATAAACCTGTTTCTCTAGTTTGACTTTTCAAATGTGATTTCAAACTATTTGTTAGAGTGAACTGCTTGAAACAAATTTCACACTTGTTAAAGTTTTTCTTTAGTGTGTGTTCTAATATGTGCTTTTAAATTACTTGCGGCAGTAAACTGTTTTGAACAAATTTCACATTATAGGGGAGTGCATATAGATTTTCACTTCGGAAAAAATCAAACAAGATATAACTTTTTGTAATTTCATTAAGAAATGTTTAATAAACAACATATCAAAAAGTTCTACTCGTGAAGTGGGTGCTTCATTTTTTATTAAACAAATGAACTACGAAATTAGATGTTTTTTAAATAACTCCGAAAATATAAATTTTAGAAAAAAACTGACTTGACCATTGAAAAACTCAGAAAATTTTACAAAAAAAAACCTCATATAAAGAATTTTCTAAAATTAAATCTGTATCTTCTATAATTTTTTATTTATAACGCTAAAGTCACCCTTCTCACAAACATTGGCGCAAATTTTACAAATTGAACATGAAAGAAGAATAATTAAGCTATCTTATGGTTATAATAGAAAGAAATAAAATGTATGGGCATAAGTACGGTGTGGACGGAAAGTGAGCCTTACATGAATTTTGTTTAAAAATTATTTAAAAATATCTAACTAATACAATTTTTCTTATTAACTCTCAATTTTGCACAACTTTCCTTTCAAGCATCTTACTAAATGATATTTCATTCAAAAAAAATCTCAAAAATTTAATTCAAATGATATGACGTCTCAAAAAATGTAATTTTTGAAATCTTCGTAGTTTTATAGAATTACCACCACTTTATAAGACGGTATTACTCAAGTTTGAACAGATCTATTACAATTTTATAAGTGCTTTTTTAAAGCTTAGGGTGTAATCTTTAAAATGCACTAAATTATTTTACTTTAGAAATTAAATAAACTATTTCTTTTTGAGAAAATTAAGAAAGATAACAAAAATATAATACGAAACCGAAAATTACCAGCTAAAAAAAGTTTATACAAAGTGATCAAAACTTTTTTGTGTAAAACTTACCTAAAATACATTTAATAATAAGCTTCAACAATAATAAACGTTCAGCAAAAATTTTTTTTAGCTATTATACAGTATGTCTGAGTAACTTGGAACCTATTGATAACTTTTTTATTATCAGTTTTACGAAAAAAAGTTATTCTTTATAAAATACTCTGCATCGTATATAATCTAAGATGCAATGATCAAATATCAAATTTGATTAATTTTATACGAGGTATGTCAAAAAATGTGAATTTAACTCAAGAGTAAAGTACCTTTACATTTCACAATATCGAAAAGTGTTATTCAAAAAAGTTGTTTGGAACTAAAAAATTTAGTGTTCAATTACATCCTTCTAATTAAAATATTGTGAATAATAAAGGCACTTAAAAGAAAAATTCATATTTTTTACATACCTCGTATAAAATTAAAAATATTTGATATCTGATGGTTGTATCTTAGATTTTAGACTAGGGAGAGCATTTTATGCAGAATAACTTTTTTTCGTAAAAGTGATAATAAAATAGTTATCATAAAGGTAATAAAATGATGAGTATCCGTAATTTCAGAAAAAATTGAATTTTTTTTTTCGATTAGAATGATGTAATTGTATATTTAAACATAGTTTTTAATTTCAAACAACTTTTCATTATAACATTTTTTGATATTCTAGAATATAAAGGTACTTTACTCTTTAATGAAATTCATATTTTTGACATAACTCGTATAAAATTGATAATAAAAAAGTTTTCCATGTGGTTCCTAGCTACGCAGACATACTGTATATAAGAGCTTCTGTGTAAGAATTTTCAAATTGCAATGCCATATTAAAAATGATGAATTTAACGATATTTTTAAAATTATTTATACAAAACAATTGTTATTGTTTAAACAATTAATAAACAATTAGCGGCCAAATCTGCGAGTAGAACTTTTTATTTTAACAAGTACCTACATAAACTAACAAAAAAGTTTTAGAAAAATATAAGCTTGTTTGAATTTTTCCGAAACAATGCATGTTTTCGTTCTAATTGCACTCCCCTATTAGTGAGGATTTTCTCCTTTTTGAGTAAACTGCTTACAACAAATATCACACTTGTAAGGCTTTTTTCCAGTAAACTCTTTAAAGCAAATATCACTTGTAAGGCTTTTCTCTAGTACCTATATGTGTTCTCAAATGCCTTTTCAAATTACTTGTGTCAATAAACTGCTTCAAACAAATTTCACACTTGTAAGGTTTTTCTCCAATATGAATTCTCAAATGTCTTTTCAAACTACAGTGGAACCTCGATAAGTCGGATTAATCAGGACCGCGGCCGATCCGGGTTAGCCGGAGAATGTGGTAAAAATTAATAAAATACGGTATACTTACAGATAAACTCACATTATAATTACAAAAACATGAAATACATATATGCAGAATACATCTAAATTACGTACAGTTGTATTCATAGTGCAGTCACTGAGGGTTTTCACCTCCGATTTCGTTGAACTTCCATCAGTGGCGTACTGATAGATCAGCGGGCCCGGTTCCAGTTGAAATGCGGGCCCGCTCGCCCAATAAAAACACACATTTGTATATCAAAGTTTTTAATAAACATTAAAATTTAATTTCTGAAAAAAGTAATTTCTGAAGCGGTATAACGATTAATTTAATTTTGGATGCTAATTGAGAGTGATTTCACTTTTTTTTACCAACAGAAAAAATGATCCAACATTCTTTTGACCGTAACTTACTCTTTTGATGTTAGAAACTTTTTAAAAAAACAAAAATAAAGCTTTTTTCAAATGCTTTAAAAAATTGAGTTTTCCCCGAAAAGTGCTCGATTTTTTGGTTATTTCACGTTGAAATATTAGATTTGGAATTTGACTAGTAAGAACTCACTTTTCATTAGCTACAACTGTGCTTCCACTGGGTCTACAGACCTAGTAGATATACAGTAATACATACACAATTTTTTTCACTTTTTCATAAGCTATATTTTTGCTAAGAATATTTTTTTGATAAAGCACTTATAATTTTTGAGTGATTTGCGAAAAATCGCCTGCAACATGTTTTTTTGTTGAAAAATAAACATTTTTACTCGCAAATACCTCGAAAAGTATTGACTTAGTGAAAAAAAGTTGCTTAGAATTAGTTAGTTCATCCAATTCCAGACTTATTCAGTCCCTGTGTTTCTAAATATTGTTTTTAAACCTTTTGCTTTTGATATTGGTAGGTATTTTTCGTTTTTGGGCGCTAGTAGCGGGCCCCGGCCCTGGTTCCACGGTACCTGCGGAACCATGCTCAGTACGCCACTGACCTCCATCGATTTTCATGAAAATTGGTGAATAATGGACATCCTAAGTCATCCTAAATCTTGACGTCACAAAAGTGGGAGGAGCTTATATTTGGCTCCAAAAAATTTTGTTTATAAAGGTTAAACACTCATATGGAATTTTTCATTAACTGTTTACGTGGTTTGTGTGACAAAATAAGACTTTTCATTTAGGTATTTAGTTAAAGAAACGTGTCAGTTAAGAGATTTTTTTTCGTTTTTGCCCAGGTGATGAGTTAATTTAATGCAATGATAAGAAGAATGTAAATAGTTTTGAGGTTATGTTTATTTTCAACCACTAAGGAATAAAAACCACCTGAGCAAAAACGAATAAAAATCTCTTAAACACATTTCTTTAACGAAATACCTATAGATGAAGTCTTATTTTGCCATACAAAGCACATAAATGAAAAATTCCTTGTGACAATTTAACGTTACAAACAAAATTGTTTGGAGTCAATATAAGCTCCTCCCAATTTTGTGACGTCAGACTTAGGCTGTCCATTAGAGGATACCTTAAGGAACAAAGGTGACATGATGCCAACTAGCGCTTTTACCCTGGGGTTGGATGCCACCTCTTCTCGGGGGTGAGAATTATTTTATTAAAAATAATACCATAAATCGATAGAGGGACAGATTCTAAGCAAATTTGTTATATAAAGTTAATAATATAAATTAACACTTTTTGAGTTATTAAAGATCAAAGATATTATTTTTTCGTAAAAAAATGCACGTTTTATAGCTGTTTTTCACGTATAACTCAAAAACTATAAGCTTTTACAAAAAAAGGTATTATTACCAAAATTGAAGATAATAAAAAATTAAATACACTCCTCACTTAAAGAACTAAACTAATTTTAATTAAAAGTGAGTTATGGGTAATTGAATGTATATTTTTTTCGACGAGTACTCAAATCTAAGTATTCACGCTTACATAACAGGAAAACGATGCATTTTATAAAATATACGCCTGCTAAGTACTTGTGAAAGTACTTTGGAATACCTAACAAAATGAGTTTCAGAAGAAGTTAATAGCATTAAAATTAGGCCATTTATGATGAAAATAAGAGAACCCTTTCCATTTTTTTAGGAAAAAGTGAAAAATAAAACATAGGTACATACGGCATTTCCACAAAAATTAAATTTTATAATAATCCTTACAAAACTCTGTTTTATATTAGTATAAGTAATGATTTCAACAATTTTGACCGGTTTAGAATGCCTATTTTTGGAAAAAAGGTATAATTTAAAAAAAATCAGAATTTTTACAATTATCGTAATTTTTATTTTATTTTTATAGTAACTCCAAAAATACTCAATATACGTAAAAAATGGTATATAACCAAATTTTAGTTTTTTCTGTATCAAATATTTTACGTGTTTTACTATTTCTGTAGGGTAAAAAATAACCGAGACGGAAACGTTTCAAGCTTAAATTTTGCTGCGAGAACCATTTAACCGGAGCCATTTAACCATCTATTTTTAAAAAAGTAACGGGTCTAAAAGATTAACGCCCGGTTTCATAATCAACTTAAAGTGAACATTAACTAAAGTTCACTTTAAGGTTGACATTTACCCATAACAATTCCATTGATAAAGGTACCAACTTAAAATTTAAAGTCCACTTTAACGATTATGAAACCGGGCGTAAATTTAACGTGGTTTAATAGCCCTTATAATTAACTTTTAATTGGTTTTTAGGTGAACCTGATATCGTAAAAGTTAACGGAGTTAAAAAAAAACAAAACATTTTTTGGAAAAATTTTGAAAAGATAAATTTTGAAAAATTTTTGGAGCATAAATTTTAATGCTATCAACTTGTTCGGAGGCTAATTTGATAGATATTTCTAAGTACTTTAACAAATGTTTAATAAGTTTATATTATAAAATACATCATTTTCCCGTTATTTAAGCTTGAATAGTTAGATTTGGGTAAACGTCGAAAAAAATATACATTCAATTACCTATAACTCACTTTTTAACATTAAAAGGTTTTTCTAGTAAGGAGTTTATTTAATTTTTTATTAGTTTCAATTTTGGTAATACCTTTTTTGTAAAAACTTATAGTTTTTGAGTTATTTATGAAAAATCAGTTAAAAACATGCATTTTTCTCACGAAAACTTAAAATTTTTGATCTTTAATAACTCAAAAAGTTTTGATTTATTTTAATAACTATGACAAATTTTGCTTAGAATTTGTCCCTCTATCGAATTATGGGGTTATTTTAATAAAATTTTCACCCCCGAGAAGGGGTGGGATCCACCCCTAGGGTAAAAGCGCAAGTTGGCACCATGTCACCTTTGTTCCTTGTTATATCCTCTAACCACTCACCAATTTTCATGCAAATCGATGGAGGTTCAACGAAATCGGAAGTAATAACTCATATCCACCTACAGTGACTGCACTATCAGTATTGTTCATTTCTTGGTAAAAAACTCTGTCAAACTGAAAAAATGTTTGTTTTGCCGTATGAAAATCGGTCCGGGATAGCCGGACTTTCGGGTTATCGCAGACCGACTCAGTGGCGTAACCAGGGGCGGGGTTTTTGGGGGTATACGCTTAACACCATTACTGTTCCATACCCCCTAGAGACCATCCAGTAGTTGTAACTCCACCCCCCTTAGGATTATCCTGGTTACACCGCTGGGCCGACTCATCGGAGTTCCACTGTACTTGCATCAGTAAATTTTTTCAAACAAATTTCACAGTTGTGAGGTTTTTCTCCAGTGTACGTTCTTAAATAATGTGATTTCAAATTACTTTCTTGAGTAAATTGCTTAAAACAAATATCACACTTGTAAGGCTTTTTTCCAATATGTTTTCTCAAATGTCTTTTCAAATGAGTTGCCCAGTAAATTGCTTAAAACAAACATCACACTTCTAAGGTTTTTCTCCAATATGGGTTCTCAAATGTGAAACTACTTGCATCAGTAAATTGTTTCAAACAAATTTCAGTTTTAAGGTTGTTCTCCAGTATGTGTTCCTAATCCTTTAACGTCGGGATCCGCCATATACGCGCAAAAGTTTTATTGGCTCATATACGGGGGTTTTTGGGCATTGCGCTTCCGTTTGACACTTACGCGCATCTACAGGGTGATTGATTAGTGCGGTAAAGCTCAATAGATCCGCTATAGTAATAGATAGCAATAAAAGTTAATAACAAAACTTGTAGCCAACTTTGAGATTCACATTACAAAATTAGTTAGAATGTTACAGGGTGTTCGATAACACAGTGGCAGACCAAACTTATGTTTTTTTTTAAATGGAACACCCTATATTTTATTTTACATTCGAAATCCTGTTAACTTCTCCATCACAAAAATATAAAGGTTTGTTATGTTATACAGGGTATTTACAAAGTTATAACCAATTTTATATGAAAATCGTAACAAGGTTAACTCCCTGTATAAATAAAAATAAACAAAACAGCAATAGTTTATTAATGCCATATTTTTTTACGTATTGTCAAAATTTTCAAGAATGATTGATATTGCTAATTTTCTTTATATCAAATACAGGGTGAGTCAAAACGTAAGTACATTATTTTCTCAGTAATTTTAAATGACCCTGTATTTTATATCACTATTGAAAAGTATCATTACCGTACTTTAATTTTTAGATAACATTCCCTATGTCTAAATTTATTAGTTTTCGAGATATTTTCATTTTTCAGAGCAAATTATTTTAGGTGTCTAAATTTATCTAAATTTTAAGTAAGCCATGATTGAATTGACAATTGACGACTGTATCAATGTAACAATGTAGCAAATAAAGAAATAAAAATAATTTATTATTAATACATTTTACAAAAAAAAACACAACAACAACATGCAACATTTTTGAAACAATTAAAAACTATCTTTTTATGTAAATGCAACAAATAAAGAAAGAAAATTAGTAATAAATTTTACAAAAAAACACACAAACACAAAATACAACATTTTGTGAAGACAATTAAACACTACTTTTGTATGTAAATGTAACAATGTAACAAATAAAGAACGAAAAATAATTTATCAGTAATACATTTTGCAAAAAAACATGTTTAAAAAAATTAGAAGCTACTTTTAATAAAATATTTAATAAAATAATAAAAGGTGTTCAAAATTATCTCCTAACGCATTTATGCACGCCTAAAAACGATCATTGAATGAAACTTACTCTACGAAGCATTTGAAAATTAACACATCGAAATACACTTTTTATTCTATTTTTCATCTCATCCCTTGTTGTTGGAGGTATTTTATAAACTTCATTATTAACGTAACTCCAAAAAAATCAGTCCAGTTTATTAAATTCTGGTGATTTGGGTGGCCACGCTACTTGTCAATTGAAAAATTAAAATATCTCGAAAACTAATAAATTTAGACATAGGGAATGTTATCTAAAAATTAAAGCACGGTAATGGTACTTTTCAATAGTGATATAAAATACAGGGTGTTCCATTTAAAATTACTGTATTTGATATAAAGAAAATTTGCAATATCAATTATTCTTGAAAATTTTGACAATACGTAAAAAATATGGCATTAATAAACCATTGCTGTTTTGTTTATTTTTATTTATACAGGTAGTTGAACTTGTTACGATTTTCATATAAAATTGGTTATAACTTTGTAAATACCCTGTATAACATAACAAACCTTTTTATTTTTGTGATAGAGAAGTTAACAGGATTTCGAATTTAAAATAAAATATAGGGTGTTCCATTTAAAAAAACATAAGTTTGGTCTGCCACTGTGTTATCGAACACCCTGTAATATTCTAACTAATTTTGTACTGTGAAGCTCAAAGGTGGCTAAAATTTTTGATATTAACTTTTATTGCTATCTATTACTATAGCGGATCTATTGAGCTTTACCCTACTAATCAATCACCCTGTATGCATTTCCCGACTTCTGAGGTAAACAAGTTTGTTAGTGTAAAATTGAGTAAACAAGCACACAAGATAAACGTTTTATTAATTAAATGTTAAATAGGTTGCGTATGTGAGTTCATTTTAAATGAAGTAAAGAAACACAGACGTACTCACAATCATTTAATTTACTTCGACGAGAGGTTTCGATCTCTACAATATTCGTTTTATTAATTATTTATAAAAATGAATATAACGTTTCCTGCTCTGAAGTACATTTTGATGTAAGTGAATATACAGTCCGTTCAATATACTTACCGTTGCACGTCATTATCTACGTCAGAGATCTAAGTTGACAGTATTGCCCAATTACAAAAAAATTTTGAATTAATTTTAAATCAAATATATCACATAATTTTTGCGGAGGTGGATTATACAGTGAGCACGTAAAGGTTGGAATAAATTCATTTTCTCGTAAATGGACAATTTTGGGAAAAATCCCGATACAGGTCGATTTTTATTTTTAAATTACTACTTTTTGGCATATATATCATACTAGTGACGTCACCCATCTGGGCGTGAGACGTCATCGATGATTTTTTTAAATGAGAATAGGGGTCGTGTGATAGCTCATTTGAAAGATAATTCAATTCTCTCTTCAGTAATATAAACATTAACATAATTATTTATACACGGTGTCAAAAAATTTTTTTTGAATTAAATTTATTGACGTAAAAAGAAGAATGTATGTAATTTATTTAATTCAAAATACATTTTACTGCTCTCAGAAAACAGAAAAAAAATGTTTATTTGAAAAATAATCATTCCTTTTCTCTTAAATTAAATGTTCAAACTGTCAAGAGGAAGTTGGGTGGCTGCTTTAATATTGAATTTAAGCAAAAAACAATATTTATTTGTCAAATAAAAATGTTTTCATGTTTTCTGATAGCAGTAAAATGTATTTTGAATTAAATAAATTATACACATTCTTCTTTTTATGTTAATCAATTTAGGTGAAAAACCTAATTCAAAAAAATTTTTTTGGACACCCTACATAAATAATTATATTAATGTTTATATCACTGAATAGAGAATTCAATTACGTTTCAAATGAGCTATCACACGACTCCTATTCTCATTTAAAAAATTATCGATGACGTCATCACGGCCAGATGGGTGACCACACTAGTATGGTATATATGCCAAAAAGTCACAATTTAGAAATAAAAATTGACCTGTTTCGGGATTTTTTTCCAAAATCGGCTATTCTTGAGAAAATGAATTTATTCCAACCTTTACGTGCTCACTGTATAACAAAACAAATTAATATTCACTGTAAATAAATAAAAATTTTAAAAATAGAAAACAAGAATTAAGTTATCTTACTTTAAAGTAAATAATAAAAACAATAAATATAATAAAACAAATACTAATAGTAAAGACTAAAAACAAATATGAAGTGTCATCACCGCAACTTTCAAATAAATGTTAGCAATTTTTGGCACAAGGTTAGAGTGTAATCCGAACAAGTGTGCTTTACAAAAACGCTTTATATTCCACTTTAAAAATTAAATAAAACAAGTTATGGGTAAGTTTCTTTAAATGTACATTAATAGAAATCTTCCAATGTTATTTCTACGCGTATATAATAAAATATGTCTAGTGACTGTAATTCCCGTGTACTCGGCTAAATGATTCTAAAAAGGAACATACCTACCGCCTAAATATTTCGTGTTGGTATCATGTGATGTCACGGGTTATGACACGGATGACGTGCAACGGTAAGTATATTGGACGGACTGTATGCGTCTCCCGTATATTAGTCTAGGGTAATAAGGTTTTTTTCATGACACTTCAACAGCCAGGGTGCTGAAGCGTTTTTTCGACAGGTAATACCTATAAGAACAAATTGTAACTATTTCCTGCGTAGGATCTGGCAGCCATTTTTATTTATAAACAATTCAGTGTCAAAAAACGGCCTTTTTGAAGTTATTCTTCTTTAGGCGCGATTGAGAGTAAAATTTTTCATAAATCTGCGCGCCCGCGCACACAGACAGTATGTATGTAGTTCGTTGCTAATCTTTCAAGATAGGTATGTATTGATGTGATCTTGATTATTGATATGAGATAATATTCTTATATGTCATTTAATTTAATCAATGCATTAATCATAATCTAATTAATTTACCAGATCACATATCAATATGTTTTCAATCTCAGGGCGAATTATAAAATTAATTACTTACTATCGTGGCTTCTAAGTATTTCTCAATGGTTCCTAATCGGGATAGGAAAGAAAAGAGTAAAATAATACACACATATGGGTTACAATTATAATCAAAATATTGTTTATTTTATTTAAATGGCAATCACTGCTTAATATTTGCTAGATCTTATTATTCTTAAACATAACATTTACAAATGGGAATCTTATTTCCTTTTGGTTTCCAATTGAAAGTTTTTATTAACATTTAACTATTAGGATTTATTAGCAACAATTCTATTTAAGTTTGATGAAGCTTTTCTGATATTATTTATTATGTTCTTCAATTTATAATGTGGTAATTAATACGAAAAACCCATACATTCATGTCCAAACAAATGAGACTGACCTTTTTCTGGTGAACTGAGAATGTCTTCACACAAGACCCGTTTCCTGCTATCCTTAGCTGCGATCAAAACCTCGTCCTGGCTTTCAGTAATGTTCTCCTTTGAAAACTAGCTCGTATAGCTCTCGTTCCTGCTTCTGTCGTGATGCTGTATTCTACCTTTTTTCGAAACTGCAATCAGCTACCGGGACACTCTTGGCTCAAGGAGGTTCTTTTACTCTCAACCTGGCCTACCTCTCGTTCCACGATAGATACTCCACACTCACGGAACTACACCGGCTTTCTCACTCTCCGTACACTACCGTCTACTACTGGACTTCACTTCTCGACAGCTCAAAACATTCTGATCTATATTTTTCATTCATTTCCCTACTTTCTAAATATCCCTTCCAGATTCACAAATCAACCTTCCACCACCAACTCTCATTCGCAGTATTCCTCAAAACCAATTTTTAATCTTTCTAAATATGCTTAATGGATTTCAAAAAAGAAATAGTTAATTCCCATTCTAAAATTACTTTCTACTATTTACAAAATTTAATGACCTATTCTCTATTTCAACTGAGTCTTATTTAGCATCGGCTAATGATCGAACCTTCCGCGAACAACGATAATGACCTATTATCGATTCCAACTAAGTCTTATTTAGCATAGGCTAATGATCGAACCTTCCGCGAACAACGATAATGACCTATTATCGATTCCAACTAAGTCTTATTTAGCATAAGCTAATGATCGAACCTTCCGCGAACAACGATAATGGTACGCGCCATTCACTTTGTTTATTCTAAGCGCATTTTCCCGAGTTTCGTTTAATCACTTCTTAAAATTAAATATAACAATTTGTTGTATACAGGTTGTTCTAAATTTATATGCCCGTGGTTGAGAAAATTGAAAATATTTTATATTAAATTGAATTTTGTCTATAATTATCAAAATTTAATTTTCATATCAAATAGAAATATAACAGTATGTATCTGTATCCGCGCAAATAAGTCATTAAAAGAATATATTAGTGTTTTTAGTAAATGTATTATTTATTATAATTCTTGTGTTTTTGGATTTGTGTTCCTCTGTAGTAAATTTACTCTGTAGGTATAACATTTTTACACTGGCTATTTGTCACCGTGTTGTGTAATTATATCCGAAACTTACATGTCAATTACAAGGACCTCGCTGGAGTAGTTGGTAGGGCGTTAGATCCGAGATCGGAAGGTCGCGGGTTCCAATCCTGGGTGATTCATATTTTTTTTTTATTTTTGATTGTTTTAATAAAAATTTTTTGGAAGTGGTAGATAAGAAAGTTAGTTTAATATTTAAATAAAATACAAATAACCTGTTAAGTATATTTACTTCGTTGAAATTACCTATATAATAGAAGAATAACTTCTTACGTGCGTACAAAGTACACACACATTCTTTTTTCCTATTTTTTTTTTAATTAATGGAAAACAAGCCTTATAGTTTTCTTAGTACAAACCTCTTCGAGAGAATGGAAAAAGCTTTAAAATGGGTATTACAAAGCTTAATATAATCAAATTATTGAAACTGTCAGTCATTTCGGTTAACAGAGGTTTTACTGTAAATGCATTTTTTATTCACTTTTTTTAAACCAATTTGAAATTTTAGCTCATGCTCTTTCATTTGACACCTGTAGAATGGTTCCAAAATCATTTTTTCTGACTTATGTTATTGCAAAAAAAAATTTTATCACGTATTAAGCGCCAAATAACCCTCATTCGACAAACATTTCAAAGCTGTACACTTATTTTTACAATAGTCATCGCGAAATTAATTTTTTTGAAATTTCGAGCTTTTTTCGCAATTATATTAACAATACATGAGTATATGAGTGTGTACTTTGTACGCACGAAAGAAGTTATACCTACTTCTATTATATGATTTCAATGAAATAAACAGTTTATTTGTACTTAAAACAGTTATTGGTACTTAAAACAGTTTATTTGTATAAAAAAAAAAGGAATAATAATCGTCCGTCCGTGTCCGGATTCGAACCCGGGACCTCCGCGTTACGTAGTCGAATGTGTGGTGTAGTGTACACGTCTAGGGCGGACAGTAGACACTCCTCTCCCGGTTGACCGTCGCTAGTATTAGTAGTCAGTTGTCAGTTGTAATATAAAGTAATAAAGGAATATTAAGTACAAGGTTGCCAGGTCTGGTGAAAATTCACCAGATTTGGTGATTTTCTAACCCATTTGGTGATATGGTGAAAACTTTTTTAAAAAGCTTAATATCTGGTGATTTTTTGACCTTACCTATATTATATTTTTTTATTTAAAAAGTACGATTATATGTTTTTTATTCGTTATTAAGAATTACCTAATATTCACATAGTACAAAAAGTCTAATTTTGTAATATAAAATGATCCGCCTCTGTGGTGCTCAACCGGGGATTTCCCGAAGTTTACGCTAGTCTTGCAAGTGTTCATCATGCACTTCCAATTATTTATGTCTTGGTTTTATAAACAAACCAGTTCAGTTAATATCAACATATCAATTTAGCAGTTTTATCTTTCTTGTGTCAGCTGTAGAGTTTTAAGTGATTACTGTTCTTCATATTTTGTAGTTTTGTCACGTTTTGTGTTGGTTTGATCATCTAATAAACTAAAATCTCAAAGGTTCTTAGGAACTATTTTTTCAATTTTAATTTGTATTAAAAATTTATTAGCATGAGCAAACATTACTAGGTTTCCAACAAAACAATTTTGTATAACACCCCGCTCGACGAGGCGAGGGTCGTCTGTCATGCCAAGTTTAAAGACATAAAACGTTAAGTTTTAAATAATCTACATTGTCGGGATTATCAGTACCTTTTATAAAAATGAACACCTGCATTTTACATTATATTTTACAAAAAAAAAATCGTTTCATTTGTATTCTTTTTATTAGGTTTGTTCCAACCCTTCACATTACCGTTCTCGAAGGGCTAGTGTACATCGGCACTAGTTACTTAAAACAGGGTTAAAGATGTAAATGGCGCCGGAACTATCCGAAAGGATCTCCCCGCCCCGGCAAAAATGCCATACGATATTATTATTACGATTACCGTTCTCGAATGGTTACGCGTATGCGCATGCGCAAAATTATGTGCAGCAACACATTTTTCTTTACTGCGCATACTCATAACAATCTGGTGATTTTTAGCAAAATCTGGCAACTTTTTAAGCAATTGTCTGGTGATTTTTAGTTTTTTGACCTGGCAACCTTGATTAAGTATTACCAAAGAATACTAACAGTATTACTAATTAATTATTAATTTAACATTACACATTACATAGAAGATGTAATATTGGCGACGAGAATTTTACGTGTTACGTCCGTAAAGTATCCACGTGCAGAAATCTGTTTCACGTAACAGTTTGTTTATTTTAAACCCGGCTTCTGGTGTGTCCACAATTTTTGGAATATGTCAGAACCGGGAGAGGAATGGAGAGGAACCAGAACACGGAGAGGAGGCCCAGGCTTCACAGCCCCAGCTATATCAATTAGTTAATTACGCAGGAAATGTACATATGCCAGCATTCGACAACAATAAGTCGACGTGGAAAGTTTATACTCAAGTTTTCAAAAACAAAATGAAAGTACATAATATTGATGAAGACAATTGGCCCCAGTTTTTGTTAACCTATGTAGGGTTTGATATTGTGTCATTATTAACAGAGTTGTGCTTCCCAGAAGAGGTGGAGGATAAAACCTATGGGGAATTAGTGAAAATGGTGCAGGAATATATCGAACCTGACCATTCTGAATTAGCAGAGACCTATAAATTCATGTTAAGGGTCCAGAAAGAGTCAGAAAGTATTACGGAATATGTGGCTGCTCTAAAAGCTTTGGCAAGAACGTGTAATTTTAATAAATATCTGGATAGAGCCCTTAGAGACAAGTTTGTTCACGGGTTGAGAAGTCAAGCAATTATTAGGAAGTTATTCACTGAAGCAAATCTCACCTTCCAGCAAGCTGTTACCACTGCCAAAACCATGGAACTAGCAGAGAGTGAGTCTCAGATGGTAGCACAAAAAGGTGAGTGTAGAGAAGTTAACAAAATTAAATATCGAGCTAAGGAGAATGAATATGCCAGTACGATTTGCCATTGTTGTGGGAAAAAGGGACACATAAAGCCAAACTGCAGGTTCAAGGATGACGAGTGTCATAATTGTAGGAAAAAGGGACACCTAGCTTTGGTTTGTAATAGTAAAAGTGGCACAGAGTATAAGAAGAAGCCCTTGGCAAGGCAAAGTCAAGGACAAAGTTTTAATAATCACCGCAAAGTGAAGGAAGTCAGTGCAGAAGAGCAGGCACAGAATTCAGAAGAGGAAGAAGGCTATTCAGTGCTACAAGTGTACTCTGAAGAAGTAGATGAAAACTTTCAAGAAAGTGAAAACATCTTTGATGGTTTATTTGACGGTTTGAGTGAGCATAGTGAAGTGCAGTTTGGTGAGGAGAAGCCTGAAGCAGAGAATGGAGTTATTCGAAAAGAATGTGCCTTACAGAGTAGACGTGGTTTTGCGGTGCTGCGATTAAGTATTGGAATATGTGGTAAACGTGCACATATAATTTTGAAAATTTGTCTGTAAGTGGAAGTTATGACCACGGACGTAAATACATAGATACATAGAAATATTTTTAGCTGATTTTTAGATGATTTGCAGTAAGTTTTTATAAAGTTTGTTTTGTTAAAATGGGTAGAGATGGTAATAGAAGTCAAAGTGGTAAGGGAGAGGATGAATTGCACTCAGTAGTTAAAGACCTTGTTGTTAAATTGTGCACAGCAGATGAGTTTATCCTCAAGCTTACCGAAACTATAACTGGGATTATCGAAGAGAAATATAACGAAAAAATTGCCAAACTCGAAGAAGAAAATCAAAGTATTGTTAGAAAACTTCAGCAGCAGGAAGAGACAATCAAATCTCTTGTTAATCACCAAAAGAAACAGGAACAAATGGGGAGAAGCACCAACCTTAGAATTTATGGAGTTCCTGCACCATCGGGTCCTGAAAATTTGTCTAAAACTATGCTTGCTATATTTACAACTACAATGCATCTGGAATTAGATGAAAAAAGTATAGAGTTCTGCTATCGACTGAACAAGAAAGAAACCCACAAAAGTAGACCAGTTTTGGTGAAATTTTCCTCAAATTATTATAAAAATGTTGTTTACAAAAATAAAAGGTCACTGAAGTCTACAAATATAATAATTCGAGAGGATTTAACGAGAGAGCAGCTAAATATTGTAACGGAGGCAGTGAAAAAAATTAATGGTTCAGGTGTGGTTTGGACAAATTATGGTCAAGTTTACGTCAAACTGAATGGTCAACAAAATGGTAGAAGAATCAGCTCACTGGAGGATGTCGCTAAACTACTTACTTAGTATATAATGTATTATTATTATTCTCTATTTAATGGCTTTTGAAATTAACAGATAGAATCCTGATGTTTGTTATTTTTATCTTTTACGAGCATAACAATGTTAAGGATTATATTTGCAGCATTTGACCAATTGAGTTGTTCCCGTTACTAGATTTTTATCTAGGTGGAACAAAAATTACAAGAACTACAATTTTTTGTTTAAGTTAGATATCGTTTGTTTTGGTATTGTTTTAATTTCGAACTCGAGCATTCAAATTGTTTAAAATAAAACAAAATGATTAAAGTAGGTTGCTGTAATGCAAGATCATTAGTACCTTCATTGCAAAATATTAAACAGTTTCGGATAATTCTTTAGATATTCTTTTAATATGTGAAACATGGTTGAAATATAGTATTGTTGATGACCAATTAAATTTTAATAATTATAAATTATACCGGGCGGATAGAAATTGCAGAGGTAAAGGAATATGTATATATGTTGGAGATGGATTGCGTTGTGAACCACTTATAAGTAGGCAGGATTATATCTGGGAACAGTTATGGATTAAAATTACGGTTCATAAAAAAACATTTGGAATAGGTGTAATATATAGACCTCATGAAAAAAATTTAAATTCTTTTCTGGATGAGTTTGAAAATAGTCTAATTGATATTGGACCAACTGTAGATGAAATAATTTGTATGGGTGATTTTAATTTAGACTTGTTTGACTATGACAATAGTAGTGTTAAGAATTTTTATTCAATTTTAGAATCACTGAATTATTGTCAATTGATAGACGTTCCTACTAGAGTCACTGCTACATCTGCAACACTTCTAGATTATGTAATAGTACAAAAAGGAGCTGCAGTGGAGGGGGGTGTCATACATCATAACATCTCAGATCACTCTATTGTTTATTGTAAGGTAAATGTAGGTGGTACATCGCAACAATCTAAAATGTGTACATATAGAAGCTTTAAAAATTTTAATCAAGAATCCTTTCAGGCTGATTTGTTTAATACTTCATTTTTCAGAATATATGACCAGGAAAATATTGATGCAAAAATATCGTACTTAGTTAATTGCTTAAATAATTTATTTGATAGACAAATTCCCATAGTTACCTCTAGAGTCACTAAAGCCAGAGCACCATGGATGACATATGTCATCAAAATTATGATGAACGAGAGGGACAAAGCTTTAAGCAAATTTAAAAGGACTAGATTACAGAGACATTTAGATTTTTATAGACAAATGTGTAACTTTACTAATCGGGCTATTGAGAGAGAAAAAAAGGCATACTTTATACATCAATTCAATAATAATTCATCAAAAGAAATGTGGAAGACACTAAAGTTGAATAAATTTCTTCCCGATAAAAATAAAAATATTCCAGAGGATTTAAAAAAGCCTAACGATCTAAATAATTTTTTTATAAAATCTGTTCCTAATAAAAAACCACCCCAACATCTTTTAAATTTTTATAATAATAATAGATTACTCAATGAAAACTTTAAATTTAAGGAAATTAATGACTTGTTTGTTTTTAAGACCATATCAGATATAAAAACGAATGCGAGAGGGTGTGATGGTATAAATATTAAATTAATTAAACTTTGTTGTCCTCATATCGTACCTTACATTACACATATTATAAATTATTGTTTAACAGAGAATGTCTGTCCGGCGATGTGGAAGAGGGCAGTTGTGAGGGTATTGCAGAAGAAACAAAATCCAAAAGAAATGAAAGACTTGCGAGGTATCAGTATTTTACCTACTTTATCCAAAGTATTGGAAAGAGGTATGGAAATTCAAATAAAGGAATATATACAAAAATTTTCTCTTTTACCTGATGTTCAATCTGGATTTCGCAAAGGCTTTAGTTGCACAACTGCACTTTTGCATATTGTCGATGACATACTTACGGCTATAGATGACAGAAAATGTACTATATTGATTTTATTAGATTTTAGCAGAGCTTTTGACACTATTAACCATGAATTAATGATAAGCATTTTAAAGTATTTAGGATTTTCCTATGATGCATTGTTACTTATAATAAGCTATTTGGAAGGGCGACAACAGCATGTTAATATAGAAGGTCAAAATTCAAACTCTTTGAATATTAATTCAGGAGTTCCACAAGGCTCAATATTGGGTCCTTTATTATTTTCTCTATATACTTCTAATCTTCTCTCTAAGCTTCAGTCATGCCAAGCTCATTTATATGCTGATGACACTCAGCTCTACTACAGTTTCCCAATCGAAAATTTAAAAAACGCTAATGATCTGATTAATGCCGATTTAAAAAGATTTGTAGAAGCTGCTTTAAACCATTGCCTATGCATCAATTCCAGTAAATCAAACATATTAATATTTGGGCCAAAAAATCAAAGGGAATTAGTTTTACCATCAATCCAAATCCAAATTCAGGATTCAATTCTTGATGTTGTTGATGTGGCAAAGAATTTGGGTGTATTAATGGATTCAGAGTTAAGATTCGAAAAACATATAAATAAATTGATACAGCGTGCCTACGCTTCAATTAAGATTATATACGGTAATCGACATTTTCTACCATTTAATGTTAAGAAAATTTTGTGTGAATCTCTTGTACTTTCAAATTTTAATTATGCTGACGCTCTTTACGGTCCTAATTTAGCCACTCACTACAAGAATAAAATTCAAAAAGTTCAAAATTCCTGTCTAAGACTCATATTTGGCATTCGCAGAAGACAAAGAGTTTCACATAAAATTAAGGAAATTGAGTGGCTGAATATGGAAAATAGAAGGGTACATCATACAGTCTGTCTTTATCATAAAATAATTCTAACAAAAAAACCGTCTTATCTTCATCGTAAAATCCAGCGGCGGCTCGTGGGTCAATCTTCAGGGGGGTCATTTTGGTTTGAAAACTTCAAACTGTTGATTTTTTAAAGTATTTAAAAGATCTTTTAGCATTTATATTTTAGATAAAAAATACAGACTTAGATAAAACTCAATACTATTTACCCTAGTTTTCCGAAAATTAAATTTGTCTTTTTTTAGAGTAAATCTTTTAAAAAATATAGGAAAAATGGTATGAACAGGTTATTGACTGATATATAGATAGGAATATTTATAGTATAATAAATTGTAAATTTATTAAAACGAAACTTACTTTAAATATTTTTATATTTTAAGTCAATTCTTCTATCCTTTAGTTCTGCAAAATAGTCTATGACCTTCTCATTGAAATTTGGAATGCTCTTGACAAGCGTTTTCTCGATGCTCAGCATAGACAAGGCACTAAGTCTAGGTTGTCCCATCGTATTACGCAGGAATGTTTTTACTCTTTTTAAAGTAGAAAAACATCTCTCACTTTCCACGGTTGTCATAGGGAGTGTGCACAAAATATTTAATAACTTCACTGCTTCAGAAAATGTTTCAGACAAATTCATGTTAATAAAAAGCTGAAGTATGGCTACTGCACCAGCACTATTGCGAAAATCCTCACGACAATATAAGACTTCAAGTTCCGATTTTAGTTTGGAAATATTCACTGTGGGATAATTAGCCGTCACCATTTTTAAAATATTTTGCGGAAAGTTGGTAGTGTATGCTTCAAATTTCTCTATGTAGAATAACTGTGAAATCATGAGATGATCATTGAAACTAAACCTGTGATTTATTTCAGATATAATAATATCACAAATTTCAAGTGCAGTTCGTCGCTTTGGATCCTCTGCAGTAGTTTTTCTTTTTTTTGCTGTTGATGTGCTTGGTACTTCTGATTCCAAAATAGTATTTCTAATTATTTGGATATTGTTGTTAAAAGACAGGATACAATTTTTGACAGATATAACATCAATGTCTCGCATTTGCAATTGTTTAAACAATATATCAACATGGGGCATTATTTTATGGAAAAAATTTAACCAAAATAAAAAATGCTCATCTTCCAAATGTCTTTTTAAACCAGTTGCTTGATTTATATTGTTACCATCTTGCTCCTCATCAATAATTTCCTCTAAGCAAGATTTTAAATCATCTTTATAAGTGTATACAATTTCAACACATTTTGTATTGAAAGCCCATCGAGTAGGCGCAGCTTTAGGTAGCCTTACTTTAACCACTCTATCCAGAACCATCGTACGTTTTGGAGATCGGCCGAAAAAGGACGAAAATCCGTGTAAATTTGCAAAAAATATTTTTATCGGTTTGTGTTGACTCGCCGCTTTTTGGAGGATAAGATTAAATTGATGGGCATAGCAGTGAATGAAGTGTGCATTTGGGTATATTTCTTTAATTTTTGTTTGTACTCCTCCCAGTTTACCGCTCATGACTGATGCACCATCGTAACTTTGGGCAATCAATTTTTCAGGTGCTTCATTAATTTTTAATAATTGAAGTTCTTCCAATATTACATTAGTTAAATGTTGTGCTGTAGTACCTAGGGGGTTAACAAATTTCCAAAATCTTTCATGTACAATACCAGTTAATACATATCGCAATATGATAATCATCTGCGTTTTATTGGAGCTGTCTGTGGTCTCATCTACTTGAATGGCCACAAAATTTGTCTGGCCAATCTCCTTCATGATATGAGTATGCACAATGGCTAACATTGATTCTAAAATATCGTTCTGAATTGTTTTCGATGTTCCTTTAAATACTGTACTTTTTTCAATGTGTTCTTTAAACATTAAATCCAGTTCAGAAACAAAATCGATAAGGCCCAGAAAAATTCCACGATTATTGGAGCTGTCACTTTCGTCATGACCGCGCAATGCAATTTCGAAAACTCCACAAAATTTTACACAGTCGATTAGTTTGTTTAAAATATACCTATTTTTAGATACCAATTCATTAAAGTCATGCACAGATTTACGATATACACTATCAAGTTGCTGTCTTATGTTAACACGTCCTAAACTTGCGTAACTCATTGATGAATTTATATGAGTAGTTGAAGAGGCATGTTTTGTAATTTTCACTTTTAAATGCTTAATGTCAGTTACTCCATTTTTCGCCCATACAGCGTCATTCGAAAACAGTAAACACGGATAGCAAAAAAATGCATTTCTCACACTGCAGCCACAAATCCAATCACACAAATTGTACATTGATTCTTTAAAATATCTTTGAATGTCCTTACCCCTATCCTTTGTTGTTTGTTTTAAATTCATGTTTGGTTTTGGTCGACCACTTTCTTTTTTCTCAAGCCGCCGTTCATAATTTAGTGTTCCAGCAGATTTTAAGGCAATTATTTCGTCAACAACACTCATCTTGTTTTTGTTACAATCACAAAAAAATCCAACAAAACAAAATAAATTACGCAAATACGCCGCGATCGATATAGACCTGCCGTGAAGTGCGGTCAGCAGACGGTAACTAACTAAACGTGAGGCCGTCGACTCTACTAGAGGTATACGACGGAAAGGTCACTCCCACTCTCGCCCACGAAATTGCTATCTGCCGTCTCTTTTCTATTTTACATGCATTTGTCCATAAGCCATAAGAACTGTATATAGACAATTTAAAATACGGCCCAGCCACGGGCTTGTGTATAGCGCGAGGCGCGACGTTATTATATCTATTATATTTGTTTTGCCAATGCAGACTGCTGAGAGAGAATTTTATATTTCAGAGTGAAGTTTTAGATAAAAGATATTTTTAATAAAATTGGTATTTTTATGAGATTATTTTAGGGGGGTCATTGACCAATTGACCCTAAGGAGGAGCCGCGCTTGGTAAAATCACGTATCGAACGGACATACACAACTTAAATATTAGATATAAAGGTTTGCTGGCAATACCGAAATTTAAAACAGATATTTAGAAGGTCTTTTAGGTATCAGGTATGTCATTTGTATAATTCATTACCATCAACAATAAAAGTATTAAACATTGGGCAGTTTAAATCCAAATCTAGAGACTATTTGTTTATTTCTCAATCATAATTTTGGTTCTGGACGAACATAATGCTCGAGCTCGAATAAATTGGTAAATGAAACGAAATTATTGTTGTTTTTATAATGGCACTATATAGATAAGTTTTTTTTTCTTTTTCGGGTTAAGTGGAAGAACATTTTCTGTAAATGGCGACATTTCAGAAAATGAACTTCGCCCTTTATTTCTGAAAATAATATATTATGTTTTATATAAAAATGTACATTTCTATATTGAAGAAATAATAAAGACGATATTATTATTATTATTATTATTATTATGCAGATTACGAAGCTGAGAGATAAAAAGCCAGAACCATGGGAAGTAAATTTAAATATTAATGGTACTGATGTATTATTTGAGATTGATTATGTGGAGCTGATGTTACTTTGATGTTTGAAAGGTATGTTAAAATGTATTTACCTAAATTAAAATGGGAAAAATCTAAATTAATACTCAAGGCATATGGAGGAAAACCTATTGAAGTTTTAGGCAAAACAGAGGTTAATGTTAAGTCTTTAGGTAAAAGTTATTTAGCACATTTAGTTATTGTAGAAAAGGGGGGTAGGAAACCACTTTTAGGAAGGGATTGGCTTAATGTTATTGAAATTGACTGGCCTTTGATAAAAAAACAGGCAAGTGAGAGAAATATTAAGGTTTTAGAGGTTAAAAATAAATTTGAAAATGATTTACAGTTATTGCTAAATAAGTATAAAAAGTTATTCTCCAATACACCTGGTGAAATAAAAGGTCCTCCTGGTAAATTAAAAATAAAGCCAGATGCCGTTCCTAAAATGTGTAAACCAAGGAGGATTCCATATGCCATTGAGAGTTTAGTAAAACAGGAATTAGATAAGTTAGTAACAGAGGGTAAAATGTTAAAAGTTATAAATGAGGAGGTTGATTGGGCTACTCCTATAGTACCCATTGTTAAAAATAAAAATGTAAGAATTTGTGGTGACTATAAAATTACCATAAACCCATATCTAGAGATGCTGAGCCATCCAATTCCTGTAATTGAGGATATATTTGCCAAAATAAATAGTGAGGGTAAGCCCATGTCTGTATTTTCTAAAATTGACATTAGAAAGGCATATATGAATCAAAGAATGGATGAGGAGGCTCAGAAAATTATGATGTTAACCACACCTTGGGGTTTTTACCGTCCAACATTTATGATGTTTGGTACTTCCCCAGCACCTTTAGATTGGCAAAGGTTTATGGATATTCATTTTCAAGATATATCAAATGTCTATTGTTATCTTGACGACATACTGATCGCAAATGAGGATAAAAACAGTCATCTAAAAACGTTAGAAGTGGTTTTAAATAAGTTAAGCGAACTTAACATTAAAATAAAGAAAAATCCATATTTATGTCCAGTAAGCTAGAATATTGTGGGTATATCATAGATAAGGTGGGGGTAAGTAAAACACCTGAACATATTAGGGCAGTTTTGGAAGCACCCCCGCCAAAAGACTTAAAACAACTTAGAAGTTTTCTTGGTACAATTAACTTCTATAACAAATTTATGCCTAATGCAGCAGATAAATTACATGTATTGTACCAGTTGTTAAAAAAGAATGTTTCTTGGGTATGGAATGATTCACATACCAAAGCTTTTGAATGGGCTAAAAAGTGTATAGCTTCAGATGATGTATTAGTACATTATAACCCTAAATTGTCATTGGTTTTAGAATAGAATAGAATAGAAATATGCTTTATTGTCATGAAAAATTTAACAATTTTATAGACAAAGCTTACAAGAATCATAAAAATAAGAACAATAACAAATAACAAATACAATTTACTAAAATGATATAAATCGTCTACATAAATAAAAATAATAAAGATAAACAAAAAAAACAGTAACAACCTATTGCAAAATTTAAAAAAAAAATTTGCAAATTGCATAATCTACCTTAAGAAATTTAATAAGTTAAGTTAAGCTGCTGCATATGACACTCAAATATAGATTAAGATTATACTTATAAATAAGAATACTGTACTTTCTTAGTTATTGGTTAAGAAACTCTGCTGTTGAATAATATGGTCTTTCAGATAAATAGGCTTTAGTCATTTTACGGAACTTGGAGAAAGATGTTGCAGATTTAAGTTGTAGAGGGAGATGGTTGTAAAGTTTTTTCGCAGAATATAATATAGATTTCTTTACTAACTCACTGGACGGGATCGGTAAATAGATGTCAAAGGTAGAATTTCTGGTGGAATAGTCATGTCTAGGTCTTGCTGGAAAGACATGTAGATGTTTACGAATTAAGCAAACAGTTTCTAAAATATATAAAGAAGGTAGTGTTAGAATCCTGTGATCTTTGAAGTAGCTTCTGCAATGTGTTGTTCTTCTGAGGCCAAACAGATATCTTATTGCTCTTTTTTGTAATTTAAAAATAACATCAGATTGGGCAGCCGTACCAGAACCCCAAAAAGGGAGACCATATCGAAGATGTGACTCGAACAAAGAAAAATATGTTATTTTGGAAGAGGCTAAATTCATTTCCTTTGAAACAGATCTTATTGCAAAGCAAGCTGAGGATAGTTTCTTGCTTAACACATCAATATGAAGGGACCATTTCAGATTGCTATCTAAAAAAATACCAAGAAACTTTACAGAATCAACGATACTGATCTGGCTGTTATGAAGAGGTAAGGGTTGAAGAGCTCCTTTATAGGACAATGCTACTGTTTTATCTACATTAAAAGAGAGTAAATTTGAATCGGACCAAGATTTTATTGTAAGTAGATCAGAAGTTATAGTAGCATGAAGAGTTGCGATATTTGAGTTGCTCCAAGTGATACTGGTATCATCAGCAAAAAGAAAAACTTTGCCATCGATTTTTAAGCTAGTGATGTCATTAATAAAGATAAGGAAAAGTAGAGGACCCAATACTGAACCTTGTGGTACCCCACATACAACATTTTTGAGACTAGAGTCTGTATCATTTGCTCTAACCAGTTGTTTCCTATTATCCAAGTAAGATTGAAACCAGTTCGAAGAAATACCTCGAATTCCGTAGAAATCTAGTTTTTTTATCAAAATGTCGTGATTCACACAATCAAAAGCTTTGGCATAATCACAAAAAACAGTGGCAGTGTGCAGATTATTGTTTAATGCTTGATAAACCTCATGTAGTACAGAAAACATGGCATCTGTGGTACATTTATTATTTAAAAAGCCGAACTGATTTTGTGATAAAATATTGTTATCAACGAGAAAGGACATAAGTCGGGCTTTTATGAGTCTCTCAATAATTTTGGAGAGTACCGGTAGTAATGCAATAGGTCTATAATTGCAGGCATTTGATTTTTCACCACCCTTATGAAGAGGAATAATGATGGCCGTCTTTAGGCACTCTGGAAATTTACCTTTCTCAAAAGAATCATTAATTAGAGAGATGAGGACTCCCAACACACTGTCTGGAAGATTTGAGAAAATTTTTATGGATAGTCCATCGGTACTACACGAAGATTTGCTTTTGATATTATTGATTGTCTGAATCAGTTCAGATTTATCAACCGGTCTTATAAAGAATGAATTCGAGACCTTTCCTGAATTAGGGAGATAGGAAATGGGATCTTGTTGTGACACAATAGTTGATGTTATATTTTTACTCACATTAACAAAGTATTCATTTAGATTTTCTGGGTCTGGAAGGGAAAATGTTTGAGCTGTGTGAGTTTTATTACGAAGATCGTTTATTATGGACCAAGTTTCTTTTGCAACACTTTTAGAGCTTCTCAGGCGATTTTGATAGTACAATTTTTTAGCTGATTTTATAAGTTTTAAATAGATCGCCCTGTACTTGGTGATATATTCAGTAACAGAGACGTTGGTAGTAAATTTCTTGATATACAGTAGTGAACGCATATTTTTGGCTGATATGCGGACACCTTTGGTAGTCCAGGGTTTGTGATGTTTTGGCTTAATTGTGATTAAAGGAAATGCTTTATTGAAGATACAGACAAGCTTATTCAAAAAGTCACTGAAATTATTATCAACGTTCATAGAAGGAAAGGGCCACTCAGAGGTTAAGCATAAATTTTGGAATTTACGAAAATTCCGAGCGGAAAAAATCCTGCCTAAACGTCGAGTTTTCGAAGAGTGCTTGCTAAAGATGTTAAACTTCGTATAAACCGCTTCATGATCAGATAGTCCCGCATTAACAGTTGTAGAGCAGACATCACGGGGTGAGAAATCTGAGACAATATAATCAATTATGGTAGATGAAGTTTTTGTAATCCTTGTAGGAGAATCAATGTGCATTGTTAGACCATACGATTCAAATATGTTGACCAGGGATATTTGTGTAGCACAAGCAGCAGCATAATTAATGTTAAAGTCCCCGCATAAAATTTTTCTGCTTTTATGGGGCAGGTCATCTAACAAATTAAGCAGGTTCTGAAAAAATAGTTCCACGGAAGAGTCAGGTGATCTATAAATGCAAATAATATAAAGATTAAAGTTCTTACTGTAAACTAAGGAAAACTCAAAGAATGCTTCGCTTAATAGAAAATCATATTTTGTTACCAGAGAAAAATCATTACTTGTAGAAAGAATCAGGGTGCCTCCATGCGCTGAACTTTGACGATCGTACCTAGCAATAGTGGAATATTTTTCTACAAAAAAAGGCTCGTTGACTTCAAGCCAGTGCTCAGTAACCGCAACTATCGGAGGAAACCCTAATTCCTCTAGAAATAGAAATAATTCATCAGTTTTATATCTTATAGAACGAATATTAATCAGAACCATGCTAAAGTTGTTATCACTAAAATAATTTGAGGATTCTAGTCCCTCAGAACACGTCGTGATGTTTAAAAATTTCGTTTAGGAGACACAGCGGAATAGTAATTTTGGTGACATTCCCTTGATTTTTGTAAATGGATAATTCTTTCAGAAGCGAGAAAGGACCTAAAAGCAGCAAGATCAGCTTCCACCTCATCTGGACCAATTCCATAGACTTCGTTAAATTCTAGAAGAATTTTTCGTAGATCTTCCGTGTTGGTAGGAAGCCCTTCGGAGGCCAAAAACAGTTTAACGCTTGTGTTGGTAAATCCATCGTAAAATACAGAAGCAGGTTGGTCGTGTAGATAAGCAAGATGAAGTTTAATGGCTTTTAAGATATCCGGTTCCCTTAATCTGGCTAGAAGATACCGACTATTAGAGTTATTGGTTAATCTAACTCTTGGTGGAGTCAAAGTTGCGATGCTTCTAAAATTGGTCTAGGGGCGTGTTTAGCTCATAAATTTCCTAGCAACAGTAATAAAAATAAATTTGTGGAGAAACCAATAGCTTTTGCTAGTAGAACTTTGACAGAGACCGAACAGAAATACTCTCAGATAGATAAAGAGGCATTATCTATTATCTGGGCAGTCAAGAAATTTGATTTGTATTTAAAGGGAAACACAATTACATTAGTGACTGATCATAAGCCATTGGTTTCTCTATTTCACCCTAATAAGGCTATAGGTAACATATACGCTGATAGAATGGCTAGATGGGCATTGATTTTATGTAATTACAGTTATACTGTAGCGTGATTAGTGTAATTACTTCTAATTACAATAAAACCAGCGGTTCGTAATTTATATACGACTTTATTTTTTATTTATACAAGTTTACTTTACAAACTTTAGCTTAAGACTAAACTCTAATAACAGCGCGCTCCGCTTAAATAGCCAATAGGTCCTGTTCTCGAAATGTCTACATATCCCTCGGCCTAATGAATATTCTGGAGATCTTCACTCACAGCGCCGTCGCTTCTGTGACGTCACGGCTACTGTTATTCCGACGGTTGGAATTCTCCCAAGCCGGGGACTGTTTATTGCGCCGATTCGAAACTCTTTCGTTACACTGCTCCCCTCTTAAGATCTGAGCGTCCCGATCAGCAACTCTAGATGAAGGCTCAGGATGGCGGAATCTACACGACTCTCCAGCTTTGCATACACCCTTCAAGAAGAAATAACAGTCTACTGTCTTTGAAGGATCCGACATCTTCGGGTTCATGCAACACACAGTAATTCGTACGCCAGTTTCTCTGAAGACCACCTCAAGCATGCTTCTCACAATCTTCCAATCCAGATTTTCTACTGCATGGCCTATTTTTGGTAAAGCCAAATCTTTGATGTCATAATTACACACGATTTTCTTCAAATTAGTTAGAGCACGCCATATGTTCTCGTAGCTTGGCGTGTCCGTATAAGACTTCCTGGTCACCATATACAGCAAAGATCGAGGACCATCTTCCAATCGCAGTACTCTTCCAATTTTAGGTTGTTGATTTCTTAACTCGTCCAGGCGGCCGAACTTTCTATTGAATACGGACGAGATTCCTTTGGTCATCTCGAGGTCTTGGGCAACACAGTGGGCTAGAGAGACGTTTTCTGGAACACCAAACAGATCTTGCTGAACTTCTGTGGTCACGCCGAATCTAGCACTCTTTCTCGCTGCGTAATTTGACATAAATTGATTAAAACTTGGCTGTGCGGCGTCTTTCATCTCCTGTTGGAGGACTCGGGCTTCTTCTGTTTCATTTGAGCCAGCATATGGTGCAAGACGATTTATGTGAATAACTTTTGGTTTACCGTTTGGCAACTTCTTAATTCTGTATATTACGTCATTTATTTTCTTCTTAACTTCATACGGACCTTCCCATTGTCTTTGCAGTTTAGGACACAAGCCGCGACGACGTTGTGGATTATAAAGCCAGACAAGATCACCTACTTCGAAGCTTTCATTCTTGCATCGAGAATCATATTGATCTTTCATTCTGTCACTGGCTATCTGGATGTGTTGTCGGGCAAGTTCATGAATGTTGTTCATTCGTAACTTCAGGCGGTCGACGTATTCTTCGCCTGCAACATGTTCCTCAGAAGGTCTGCGGCCAAACTCTAGGTCGCAGGGCAAACGAACTTCACGACCCAACATCAGGCAAGTTGGTGTTTGACCTGTAGTTTCATTTACGGCCGAGCGGTAGGCCATCAGGAATAAATGAATGTGTTGGTCCCAATCTCGCTGATGTTCAGATACAACTTTGGACAAGTGTTTACCCATCGTTCGGTTCATCCTCTCAACCATCCCATCTGATTGAGGATGCAGGGGTGTTGTTCTGGTCTTATTGGCACCAATCAATTTACAAACGTTTTGGAAAAGAGCTGACTCAAAGTTTCGCCCTTGGTCGGAGTGGATCTCCAAGGGAACACCAAATCGGCTGAAGAATTCTTTAACAAGTACCTCTGCAACGGTAACAGCTTCTTGATTTGGTAATGCATAGGCCTCGGTCCATTTCGTAAAATAATCCATGGCTACCAGGATGTATTTATTTCCAGCATCAGTTTCTGGAAATGGACCTGCAATGTCGATTGCTACTCTTTCCATAGGACTGCCAACATTATACTGTCTCATGGGTGCTCTCTTTTTACCAACGGGACCATTACCGGATGCACACAGTTCACATTTCCGGCACCATCTTCTTACATCATCTTTACAGTTCACCCAATAGAACCGTTCTCGAACCTTTTGCAGAGTCTTCGTAATACCAAAGTGTCCACCTGATGTACCGTCATGCAACTGACGCAATACTTCTGACACTTTACTTTTAGGTACAATCAACTGAAGCTTAGATTCTGTACCATCATCGTTCTCAAAGGTTCTGTACAGAAGATCATCTTTTAGTATCAGGCAATTCCATTGGCTCCAGTAGGCCTTGACTTCCGGACTACATGCACTAATGTTTTGCCAACTAGGTCTCTCACCTCGACGCATCCAATCCAATACTCTTTTTATACATGGATCGTCTTCTTGGGCTTCTTGTAACTGTTGTGGCTGCCATTGCTCATTAACGACGGTGGTTCGTCTCACGGGGCAAAATCGTTCCTCTAATTTGGCACAGTGATTACAATTTGCACTGCATGGTCGTCTCGAAAGGGCATCAGCATTTGAATGAACTCTTCCGGCCCTGTGTTCTATCTCATAATCATATTCTTGAAGTCGTTCCAACCATCTTGCCATCTGGCCCTCTGGATTACGGAATTGTATGAGCCATTTTAGAGCAGCGTGATCTGTTCGAAGAAGGAACTTTCTGCCGTACAAGTATTTATGGAAATGTTCGCAAGCCTTCACTACACCCAGCAGTTCTCTTCTGGTAACGCAATAGTTTCTTTCTGGTTTCGACAGGACTTTGCTGAAATAAGCGATGACTTTTTCCTGTCCATCCTGGATTTGTGAGAGAACAGCTCCTATGGCACTGTTGCTAGCATCGGTATCCAAAACAAATTTTCCTGCCTGTCCCGGGTAGCTTAATATCGGTGCACTGATCAGAGCCCTTTGTAGTTGTTCGAAAGCTTTTTGACACTCCTCACTCCATGTATATTCTTTGCCCTCCTCCGTCAACTTTGTTAGGGGCTTGGAGATATTGGCAAATCCTTTGACAAATCGTCGGTAATATGTACATAGGCCAAGGAAACTTCTAATTTCATGTTTATCTTTTGGTACTGGCCAATCTTTAATTGCATCAATCTTTTCAGGATCAGCTGTTACACCATTACTCGATACAATATGTCCTAAGTACTTAACTTCTCGTCGAAACATGTGACATTTCTTCGGACTTAACTTCAAGTTCGCTGCCCTCAATCGTTGAAAGACGTCTATTAGATTCTTGGCATGTTCATCAAAGGACCTTCCAACCACAATTACATCATCCAAGTAAACCAGGCATGTTTTCCATGTTAGACCTCTTAAAACTGCCTCCATTAATCTTTCAAATGTGGCAGGGGCATTACATAAACCAAACGGCATAGCCGTAAACTGCCAAAGCCCTGATCCTATCGAAAATGCGGTTTTCTCCCGATCGGCTGGCTCCATGTCTACTTGCCAATATCCACTTTTTAAATCGAGTGTGGAAAACCAACGAGAACCGGAGAGAGTATCCAATGTATCGTCTATTCGGGGCAAAGGATAACTATCTTTTTTTGTTACCGCATTGAGCTGGCGGTAGTCGATACAAAAACGCGTCGAACCATCTTTCTTCTTTACCAGAACTACTGGTGATGTCCATGGACTGTTCGATGGTTCAATTACCCCTTGTTTGTCCATATCCTTGATAATCTCTTCGGCTTCATCTCTTTTCGCAAATGGAAGTCGTCTAGGCCGTTGTCTGATTGGCTGAGCGTCTCCGGTATTTATTTTATGCGTTACTATGCTTGTTTTGCCCTTATCCTTCTTATCAATAGCAAAAACATCTTGATACTCTATCAGCATAGACCTCACTTTTTCGTTCGTTCATGATCAAGATCTTGGCATCTTTCAATGATCATCTCGACAAGGTCTTTTGGATACTTTGACTTCGATGATTTCTCATTGGTATTCATAGAGCAAATTGAAGCCACGGGGACACACTGTCCGATCAAAGCTCCTCTACTCAACTTAATAGTCGTTTCTCTTAAGTTCATAACTCTTACAGGGATGACATCTCGAACTCTTATCAAAGTTTTCGCCGTTAGGAACTCGACATTTTCCACATCTTCGACCATCCTTAAACTTCCCTCTCGGCAGTGTCCATCAAGCATGGTCATCAGAATTTTCTCACTATTACCGGGTATGGTTACGTCGCATCTAGTTAGTAGGCGAATGGCATCTTCTTTGTCGTCGTGAAAGGGCAACTCTTCACCATTGATCCTGAGAACTCCATTTTGAACATCCAATATTGCCCCCACTTTTCTTAGTACGTCCATCCCCAATATGAACTCGTCGGAGATCTCGGCAATTAATACTTGATGTTCAACTGTGGTCTGGCCAATGGATATCGACATATTAGCCTCGCCATATGTATTAATTAGCTCACCAGTCGCTGTTCTAAGCTTTACTGTTGCAGGTGATAATTTATTATGGTCTCGTACTACATCTGGACGTGCGATAGTTCTCGTTGCACCTGTATCCACCAAAAATGATCTACATCTATTACTGATACGACCTTCGATGTATAAGTTGTGGATTCCACCGGAGGACGTAAGGTTGACAGTTACTATGGGGGCTCTAGTTCTCGAGGTCGGCAGTTGCCCCTTGGTGTCGACCCGCTCTAGTTTTCCGACGGCTGTACGATCTTCTTACAATTACGACGAATGTGGCCTACGTCTCCACAATTCCAACATCTAGGCTCGCGTCTCTTTGGCATCTGATTACTTAATACTCTTCGTATCATTTCCTCCAGACGTTCATCGTTGTGTTCGTCACTTTCTTCAATGGTTCTTACTCTATGGCCTCGTGAAGTTTGACTAGCCGTTTCGTGTTCCAATGCAATAGCAAGTGCTTCATCTAAAACTTTCGGTCTTGCTAGTCGTAAAGCTTTCTGTAGTTCATTATCTTTCAGCCCATTGACGAAGGTATCTACTGCAATTTCTTCTAAAACGCTGTCTGGCACCTCTGGATAAGCCAACCGCACTACACCAGCCACATCTGCTTCAAATTCTTGCAGATTCTCACTTGCTCGTTGACTTCTACTTCGCAGTTGTGCTTTGTATACTTGTTGTAGATGGGCATCTCCATAGCGTTTTTCTAGACGAGTGAACAAGGTCTGGTAACAATTTTCTTGACCCTTGGGAATTGACCTTAATATATCTGCAGCATCACCTCGTAAAGCAGCAGTCAAGGAAACAGCCTTTTCTTGTTCGGTCCAATGATTGGCGGTCGCAATAGCTTCAAACTGTCTAAGATATATGGACCAAGAGGACTTTCCATCAAATGGTGGTAATTTGAATCTCATATTATGCGACGTTTCGTCTCTCGGTAGTTCATCTTTCACTAAAGGATCTAACGTTGCTGCATTAACTGATGGTTGTACTTTTGTATCGGTTATCCTGCTCTCTAGCTGTTTGATCTTTTCTTCTACGGTCTCTACACTTTTCTGCATCTTATCGAATGTTCTAGA
This sequence comes from Diabrotica virgifera virgifera, assembly GCF_917563875.1. Lineage (NCBI taxonomy): Eukaryota > Metazoa > Arthropoda > Insecta > Coleoptera > Chrysomelidae > Diabrotica > Diabrotica virgifera. Next base: position 70,100,936 of record NC_065444.1, read on the forward strand.
AACTTCTTCAAATTTCTCATTGTTCTGCTTACAAACTTCTTCTAGTTTTTCGTTGTTTTGCCTACAGACCTCTTTAATTATTTGAGAAGTCTCATCGAATCTTTTAGCAACATTTTCGAATTTCTCGTCGCTTTTTCTACTAACTTCTTCAAGTTTCTCGTCGCTTCTTCTACTAACTTCTTCAAGTTTCTCGTCGCTTTTTCTACTAACTTCTTCAAGTTTCTCGTCGCTTCTTCTACTAACTTCTTCAAGTTTCTCGTCGCTTCTTCTAGAAGTTTCATCGATCGTTTCAGAAACAGTTTTTAATTTCGATAAGATTACTTGTTCTGCTGACTGGAAGTGGAACGTCTTTGGGTCTTCTCCGTTCTTCGTGAGGACATCCTCGAGTCGTGCTTGTAGGACTATCTTGAGCCCACTGCTGTCCAGATCCCGTTCCTCGAGCTGTTCACGGAGCTGTTTTACTGTAAGTTCTTGTAGCAACATCTTTGGTCGGCACACACGTACTTTCCAAAATGTCTTTTAACAGTCTTTCCGAATACCGAACAATCAACGCACTTTAACTATTCCCGACGAATAAAGTTCAAAAGTCTTTTAAAGTCTCTCTGTAATTCACTTATTTATATCGCACTAAGTTAACCCCACACCTGACACCAACTGTAGCGTGATTAGTGTAATTACTTCTAATTACAATAAAACCAGCGGTTCGTAATTTATATACGACTTTATTTTTTATTTATACAAGTTTACTTTACAAACTTTAGCTTAAGACTAAACTCTAATAACAGCGCGCTCCGCTTAAATAGCCAATAGGTCCTGTTCTCGAAATGTCTACATATCCCTCGGCCTAATGAATATTCTGGAGATCTTCACTCACAGCGCCGTCGCTTCTGTGACGTCACGGCTACTGTTATTCCGACGGTTGGAATTCTCCCAAGCCGGGGACTGTTTATTGCGCCGATTCGAAACTCTTTCGTTACAATACTATTCAGTATAGAACCTCACAGCATAATGCTAGTGCTGATTTTCCATCTAGGTTTCCAATTCCGTTAAGTCTAAATGAACCTATTGAGTCAGATGAAAATATACCTACGGTAAACAGTATTTTTATGGAAGTTCCACCTGTTACACATGATGAAGTGGCAAAAGCTACTCAAAACGATCCTATTCTTAGTAAGGTTTTTCATTACATTCAGCAGGGTTGGGACAAGAAAGTAGAACTAGATTTACAGTCCTATAAAGGTAAAGAACATGAATTATATATTGTTAGAGGCGTTATTGTTTGGAGAGGTAGGACTGTTATTCCTTTTAAATTGAGAGAAAAACTTTTGTCTGAATTACATGTAGGACATCTTGGTTCTTTTAAAATGAAGGCTTTAGCTAAGAGTTACTTCTGGTGGCCAAATATTTACTTAGATATTGAGTCTATTACTCAAAACTGTAGGGGGTGTTTACAAATAAGAAATAAACCTGAAATAAAACCATTACATAGTTGGGAATGGCCAGGAAAGCCTTGGCAAAGGCTTCATCTTGATTTTGCTGGCCCATTTTTAGGCTTCATGTGGTTAATTGTAGTTGATGCACATTCAAAATGGCCAGAAGTAGCTCGAATGTCTAAAACTACAGCAGGGTTAACAATTAAATGTTTACGTAGTATGTTTGCTAGATTTGGACTGCCCGAGCAGATGGTCACTGACAATGGTCCTCAGTGGATTTCAGAGGAATTCAGTAGTTTTTGTAAAAATAATAATATAAGGCATATTTGTACTGCTCCATACCACCCAGCCAGTAATGGTCAAGCTGAGCGGGCAGTTCAATCTTTTAAGAAAGCTTTGTTATCGAGTAAGTTTGATTCTGATGAAACTGAGCAGAGATTGTTATCGTGGTTGTTAAGTTATAGAACAGCCCCACACATATCAACAGGCAAGGCTCCTTGTGAACTTATGTTTGGAAGAGTATTGAGAACTCGTTTATCTGTAATTAAAGATTCTGTTTTAATTCCAAAACAGAATATTAATTCAAAGACTGTTAAGCAGTTTTTGCCTGATGATCATGTGCAAGTTTCAATGTTTGACGGTAAGCAAAATTGGTTGGAAGGGAAGGTGGTAGAGCCGATTGGTAATGTAATGTATAAAGTAAAAACACAGAAAGGCGACCTTGTAAGAAATGTTACTCAGATGTTACCGATTCGAAAAACGGATGCATTAGATAACAAGGAAATGGCAACAGAAAATGCTGATACTCAGTTTATTAACAATAATCCTAATTCAGAAAATGACAATTTCGAACCGGCAACGGAGAGTGATAGTTCGATAAAACCACTTGTCATAAGACGTAGTTCTAGGGTACCAAAACCTAGACAAATGTTAGATTTGTAAAGATAGGTAAGCTGTAAGATTAGTGGGGAGGAGTGTGGTGTAGTGTACACGTCTAGGGCGGACAGTAGACACTCCTCTCCCGGTTGACCGTCGCTAGTATTAGTAGTCAGTTGTCAGTTGTAATATAAAGTAATAAAGGAATATTAAGTATTACTAATTAATTATTAATTTAACATTACACATTACATAGAAGATGTAATAGAATGCTCTACCAACAACCCATCAGGGTTTTGTTTTGCTGCTCGGACGTAATTACAAACGACAGTGACAAATAAATCAAGTGAAGTATAATTATATAAAAATGTTTAATATGTAATACTTATTATCTTATTCCCAAGGAAGACAAATCCAAAGGCACAAAAATTATAATAAATATATTTACTAAAAACACTAATATATTCTTTTTAAACCTTAGTTGCGCTGATATATACATAACTTGGATGATTTAGCAACTAACAACATACTGTCTGTGTGCGCATGCGCCGAGTATTATACAATTTCACTCTCGATCGTAAAGAAGTATAACTTCAAAAAAAAAGAAGGAAAAAATGCCGTTTTTGACACTAAATTGTTTATAAATAAAAATTGCCGGCAGATCCTACGCAGGAAATAGTTACAATTTGTTCTCATAGGTATCCTTTTCGGAAAAACGCTTCAGTACCCTGGCTGGTGAAGTGTCACGAACAGGGTATATTTTTGTCTTATTATCCTGGCCTATATGGGGCACGGCACGTTTAAAAACTTCCGTCATGAAAGGGTTAAATGTGAGTTCAAATAATTTTCTTGAGTAAATTGCTTCTTCTTCTTCGTGTGACTAGGATTACTCCTGTTTGTCTGCCTCTTATTCTGTTTCAGTTGTTGACTGTGTATTGTCTTTCCACCTTTTCGGCGGCCTTCCAACGGGTATTCTGCTATACGGCTTGTTGTTTTTACAGATGTTCGCTAATCTATCTGGTTCCATTCGGTTTACATGTTCGTTCCAGTTTTTCTTTCTTGATTTTATCCACCTGTTAATATTTTGAATTTTGCATCGTTCTCGAATACTTCTGTTGCTTTGTCCGTCTCTTAATGATATGCCCGCTATTGATCTTAATACTTTCATTACGATATTGTTGATTTGTTGTTTCGTCTTTCTTGTATCGGTCCTTGTCTCCGCTGCATATGTTAGGATAGGTCTTACTGTTGTCTTGTATACTTTTATTTTGCTTTCTGTGGTCAGATATTTGTTTCTCCATATGGTTTCTCGGAGGCAACCACTTACTCTTGCCGCTTTTGTTGCTTGTGTTGTGGTCTCTGTTCTTATATTCCTGTCACTAGTGATCTCTACTCCTAGGTAATTGAATTTCATTACTTGTTCTACAATTTTGCCGTCTATTTCTAACTTGCATCTACGTGGCTCTTTACTTTTCACTATACATTTAGTTTTTTCCACTGATATTCTCATATTAAGTTTATTTGCTGTGAGATTGAAAGTGTGGAGCTGCCTTTGTAGATCATCCTCGTTATCAGCAAGTAGTACTGCATCATCGGCATAGCATAGTATCGTGACTTTATGCGCTCCCATGTGGTATCCATGTCGTTTTCTTACTTCGTGAATTATTTGATTCATCACCATATTGAATAACAATGGGCTGAGCGAGTCTCCTTGGCGGATTCCTCCTTTTAGTTCTATGCGTTCTGTTTCTCCTGTTGACATTATAACTGTTAATTTCATTAATAAGCCTTATTATCTGGTGGTCTATTTGTTCAGCTTGTAATAGATTTAAGATGTCATTTCGCCCCACCCTGTCAAAAGCACTTTTTAAATCTACAAAGCACATTGTATATGCTGGTTTTCCATATTCAATAGACTTTTCTACTATTTGTCTGATAATAAAAATTGCATCTATTGTGCTGCGGTTTCTCAGGAAACCTTGTTGTTCATCTGCTTTGTTCGCTTTTTCCTCGATTTTATCCTTTATGACTGCCGTCAACAATTTTAATGTGCTGTTCATTAGACTAATGCCTCTATAATTTTCAGGATTTTTCGAGTCTCCCTTTTTGAGTATCGGTAACAGGAGACTTTCCTTCCATTCCGCTGGTACTACTTCGATATTTATTATATCGACGAATAATTTTAGGAGCCATTTCAGTAGTGTTCTTCCTCCATATTTTAGCAGTTCATTGTTTATCTTATCAGGACCAGCAGGTGCTTTTCTATTTTTTAATTTTTTTATTCGTTCTTGTAGCTCTTCTGATATTAGTACCCTATCGTGGGTTTCGTTAATGTTTTTTTCTCTGTTCTCTTCTCCTTCTCCATATAATTTCGTGAAATGCTCAGTCCATTGTTTCTCCGTAATGTTAACGTAATATAATAATGTTTCTCCGTAACATTACAGAGTAAATTGCTTAAAACAAATATCATACTTCTAAGGCTGTTCTCCAGTATGAGTTTTCAAATGTGTTTTCAAACTCCCTTTTTGAGTAAATTGCTTAAAACAAATATCACACTTGTAAGGCTTTTCTCCAGTATGTGTTCTCAAATGTTCTTTCAATTTACTTGCCTCAATAAACTGTTTAAAGCAAATATCACACTTATAAGGCTTTTCTCCAGTATGGGTTCTCAAATGTTTTTTCAATCCACTTGCATGAGTAAATTGTTTCAAACAAATATCACACTTATAAGGCTTTTCTCCAGTGTGAATCATCATATGTGTTTTCAGAACACTGGATACAGTAAACTCTTTAAAGCAAATATCACACTTATAAGGCTTTTCTCCAGTATGGGTTCTCAAATGTTTTTTCAATGCACTTGCATCAGTAAATTGCTTAAAACAAATATCACACTTGTAAGGTTTTTCTCCAGTATGTCTTCTGAAATGTTCTTTCAAACTACTTGAACGAGTAAACTTTTTAAAGCAAATATCACACTTATAAGGCATTTCTCCAGTGTGGGATCTCAAATGTGTTTTCAAATCAGTAAATTGTTTCAAACAAATGTTACATTTGTGAGGTTTGTACTCTCTAGTGTGTACTCTCAAATGTGTTTTCAAATTACCTGCTGAGCTAAACTGCTTAAAACAAATATCGCACTTATAAGGTTTTTCTCCAGTGTGCACTCTCAAATGAGTTTTTACCTCAATTTTTGTAGTAAACTGCTTTAAACAAATTTCGCACTTGTACGGTTTTTCTCCAGTGTGCCATCTTATATGTCGTTTTAAAGAAGTTGCATTAGAAAACTGCCTAAAACAAATTTCACACTTGTGCGGTTTTTCTCCAGTGTGAACTCTCAAATGGATTGTCAAATCAACTTTCTGTGAAAACTGCTTAAAGCAAATATTGCACTTATGAGGTTTTTCCCTAGTGTGCACTCTCAAATGTTTTTTTACCTCAGCTTTTGTAGTAAACTGTTTTAAACAAATTTCACAGTTGTGAGGTTTTGTTCCAGTGTGAATCATCATATGTGGTTTCAGATTATATGGCCGACGAAAGTGTTTTAAACAAATTGCACACGTGTAAGGTCCTTTTCCAGTTTGAACATTCATATGTTTCTTGAATGTTTTTCCTTTAGTGTCCAAATCTTCTTGTTTACGAGATGAATTTTCAGATGTTTTCATTATTTTCATTCTCTTCTTATTAAGCAAACAACCTAAAACATAAACCAACTGTACACATTTTACTATTAAGAAAAATTTATGTTGAAACTATACAGGGTGGGGCATTAGTGTGACAAAGTCCAATTACTCGTTTGTCGTAAGAGATACAAAAAAAAGTTATTTAGGTAAAAGTTGGGGCACATATTATAGTACCATAATTTAAAAATATTTTCAAATATACAGAGGCGTCCGTATTGACATGGTGACACAAACTTATGTTTTTTTAAATGGAACTCCCTATATATTTTTACATTTTTGGATTCTCCTCAATGTTTCCTTTCTTAAAATATATGGTTTTGTAATATTATACGAGGTAGTTTAAAAGTTAATTACTTTTTTTTGTTAATTTCGTAGCAAAATCTACACCCTGTAGAATTGTAGTGATTTGACATCAAATGTTCTATTTATATTCAAACGATTTTTAATATAGTCTACTACTGTTAATCATTAATGGTATAGCGAAATGTTTAATTTTATTATATATATATATATATATGTATATATATATATATATATATATATATATATATATATATATATATATATATATATATATATATATATATATATATATATATAGACCGGTCACTCTAGTATAGAGTATAGGTCGCTCAGGTTCATGAGCTCTTTTAATCCATTTCATGCGGTGGATTGGTCCGCATAATTCCTCTTCATTATCCTTTATAGATTTTCGGGTTTTTTCGCTTTTTCTGTAATCTGTTTCCATTCTTTCCTATTCTGTATTTTTTCTCTCCAGCCTGTAATTTCCATATTGGATATATCCTCTCGCAGTTGGTCTTCCCATCTTATTTTCGGTCTTCCTCTAGGTCTGTTTATTACTGGCGTCCAATTTGTTATCTGCCTAATTAGTGCATCTGCTTCTCTTCGTTGGATGTGGCCAAACCATTTTAACCTTTGTGCTTTAATGAATCTCACTATACCTTCTCCTTCCATTAGATTTCTTATTTCGTGATTCATCAGAATTCGTATTTCTCCTTGATCTGTTTTGATTGGGCCATGTATTCTTCTAATAATTTTTCTATCTATTATTCTCAATTTTTCTTCATCTTTTTTTGTAAGGCACATTGCTTCTGCTCCATAAGTGATGACTGGTCTAATTGCCGCTCTATATATCTTTGTCTTTGTTTTCTTGCTTAGGTTTTTATCTTTAAGTAACATGTGGTATTTCCAGAATGCCCTATTCCCTGCTTTAACTCTTTCATTTATCTCTATGCTTCTTCTGTTTTGACCATCTACTATCACTCCTAAGTATTTAAAGCAGTCAACCCTTTGGAATACATTATCACTTATTCTTATCTCTTTTATTCTATTTACTTGGTCTTGATTTCTCGTACTTATTAAGTATTTTGTTTTTTTCTGATTAATTATTAACCCCCTGATTTTTGCCTCTCTTGTCAATGTTAGCAGTGCATCTTCTAGACTTCTCTTGTCACGGGCTATCAACCCTAGGTCGTCTGCATACCCTATTATTTGTGTAGAACTTTGGATTATTGTCTTTTTTGTTAGTCCTGTGTTTCTAATTACTCCCTCCAAGGCTATATTAAAGAGCGTTGTCGATAGGCTGTCACCTTGTCTTACCCCGTGTTCTATGTTGATATTCTTCGTTTCACCATCCACTGTTTTGACCTTTGCTGTTGTGTCCATCATTGTCATTCTGGTCAATCTTATTAATTTTGCAGGTATATTCATATTTTTCATTTCTTTTAATAGCTGTTTTCTGTAGATGCTGTCGAAAGCCTGCTGGAAATCAATAAACAATATGTGCAATTCTATGCCATGTTCGTAACTTTTTTCGATTGTTTGCGTTAAAACGTGGATTGCATCAATTGTTGATCTCCCTTTTCTAAACCCCTGTTGATATGGTCCTAAGTTTTTTTCTGTGTATCTGGTTAGCCGATTTCTTAAGGCCCCGTCTCACCATCAAATAATTGACAGTTATTTGATCAAACTTGACAGTTAGTGACACAAAGTGACAGTTAGTATGTATAGTTTGTGTCACTAGTCAAGTTTGACTGTCAAGTTTGATCAAATAACTGTCAATTATTTTATGGTGAGACGGGGCCTTTATAATTGTTGTCATGATCTTATATGTTGTATTTACACACGGAATATAAACAAACACGGAAAAGGCCAAACTGCCAGTACCAAAAAAAGAAGACGCTGAACAACCTAACCTTATAATCGAATTAGGCATTCCAAATCACGTGATATAATATGGCTGCTGGATGGCGAAACTGTCATCCATAGGCGTATCCAATGTTTAAACCACTTCATATTTAATTTGCTATCACAATTTCACAAATTTCGCTACACAATTAACAAAAAAACAAAACCAAACAGAATATTCTTTACAAATTTGTCAATATTCAATGTAAACATTAGATACGCCATGACCACCCCCCTTAACTATGTCTATGGCCATGTCAGTTTAGCCATCCACCGGCCACCACTGACAGTTCATTGGAATCCCTAATTAGGCATTCCAAATCACGTGATATAATATGGCTGCTGGATGGCAAAACTGTCATCCATAGGCGTATCCAATTATTAAACCACTTCATATTTAAATTGCTATCACAATTTCACAGATTTCGCTACACAATTAACAAAAAAACAAAACCAAACAGGATATTCTTTACAAATTTGTCAATATTTAATGTAAACATTAGATACGCGATGACCACCCCCCTTATCTATGTCTATGGCCATGTCAGTTTAGCCATCCACCGGCCACCACTGACAGTTCATTGGAATCCCTAATTAAAAACATTGGTGATGGATCTCCGAAAAGACGTATCTGAAAAATGAAAAATTCATTAAACTATCTTAACGAACTACTTGAGACAGAAAGAGTACGAGGCCAGGTACTATCTGAAACTGTTAAGGAATTAAAAAACGAAAACTGTTTCTTGAAAAAAGAACTAGGCTATGCATCATCTTTTATTAACACTATGGAATACCAAAAGATAAAAGACAACCTAGTTATATCAGGAGTCTCAAATCTCATTACAGAGAACCCAAACCAGGCAAAAGAGGTAGCTTTCTCTGTATTAAAAAATGTTGATCTGAGCCTTAAGCAACAAAATATTAGGGCTGTTAGAAATCACAAAACTAAAAATGGGAAAAACTTACTAATAGCCACCGTGGATACTGAAAATAAGGTAAAAATTTTAAAGAATAAGGTTTCCGCTGGTCCACTAACCGGTCAGAGATGTAACTTACTTTGTGATACTAGGATCTATGTGAATGAAGAACTCACCGTTCACACCCTTAACCTGCTAAGAGAGGCAAATAAACTCAAGGAGAATGGATATCGCTTTGTATGGAGTAAGAATGGTAATGTATATGCACGAGTAAAAGAGGGGGATCCCTCTATAAAAATACATAGCTCCTACCATGTGCAGGCAATCATGCAAACTGAAGGAAAATAAGTATCCACTCCCCATTTACGTAACCCGTACCTGAAGTAAGTACTGATATCTTTAAAACCTTTTATGGAACCAAACACTATCTGTGATGAAGTACAAATATATGAGACGGAAACTCTGGATAATTTAAATAATATAAATTACTTTGATTACTGTGATCGAGATTTAAACATAATTCACCTTAACATAAGAAGCTTGCCTAAAAACTTTGACAACCTGATCTCATACCTTCAGTATCTTAATAAAAGTTTCGACGTTATTGCATTGTCAGAGACAAATAAAGTTGTAAACAAAATACAAAATCTTAACATACCAGGATATCAGCTGTGTTACAATGAAAGTGTAATAAACAAATGTGACGGCTTTATTTTTTATGTCAAATGTGAACTCTTAAAATCATTGGAAGTGATTGAAATTGAAAATTGTAAATTTCTTAGAGTAGTTTTAAGTAAAAATGGGTATTCAGTGGGTATTACTGGTTATTATAGATGTCATAATGTAGATCAATTTAATCTAATTAGTGGCCTTGAACTAATCCACACTCCTTATAGTAAAAAATGCCAGATTGAGGTCTTCTGTGGTGACACAAATGTAGATATTTCCCCAACAAAAAATGTTAATAATCCCAGGTCTAAAGAGCTTATTTGTAGGTATCTAAATGTATTTTCTGTGGAAGGGTATAAGAGTAAAATTAATTGTTCTACAAGAATTGATGGTAACTCGAGATCCTGTTTAGATCACTTTTTTGTGCGGTCAGTAAATAAGTGCAATGCTGTAGTCTTAAGAGGTAGTCACTCGGACCACTATCCCATACTCTTGAATATAACTCTAAATAATGAATTTAATAATAATAACAAAAAAGGAAGATATGGTAAAGTGTTAGATAAAAATAGATTGCTAACATTATTTCAAACTGAGAGTTGGGATGATGTTATGAGGGAGCAGGATCCGAATCTTGCCACCAATAGTTTAATAAGGATAATTACACAGTTTATTAATATAGCAACACAGGTAAAATATATTAAATGCAAAAATAGAGTGAAACAACCCTGGGTTACGCAGGGGCTGTTGAACTCTATTCGGCAACGAGACAATCTAAATAAACTTTGTGCTAAAAACCCATTTAATGAAAATTTCAAAAAAGAATATATAGTATATAGAAATATTTTAAGCAAAACTTTAGGTAGGGCAAAAGAAAACTATTTTAAAAATCTATTTGATAAAAACTGTAAGAATGCTAAGGTAAGGAAATCTGGAAAACTATAAAATATGCCACAAATGAAAACTGCAATAGACCTAGTATTTCTAATATAGTAAGTAAGGATGGGAGTTTGATTGAGGATGACAGGAAAATAGCAGAAAAATTCAATAGCTACTTTAGTTATGTGGGAGAGACGTTAGCCTCAAAAATAAAAAAACCACCAGATCACATTGTAAATTCTTTAATAGAGCAAGGAAATATAAATAATAGCCTGTTTTTAAAACCTTTTTCGAGTGGTGAAATGGAAAAAATTATAAACACATTAAAAAACAGTGATTCAAACATAGGTAATGGTATCTCAAATAATATAATTAAGTACTACAGTAAATTTCTCATTAAACCTTTATTATACTTAGTAAATCTTATCTTTGAGCAAGGCATCTTTCCGGACGCACTGAAAGAAACAATAATTGTCCCTATTCACAAAAGTGGTCCAAAAGATATAGTTAGCAATTATCGTCCAATTGCCCTCACAAACAACATAAGTAAAATCATAGAAAAATGCATTAAGTTAAGATTATGTAATTACCTGGAGAAGCATAGTTTATTATCATCAAACCAATATGGCTTTAAAGAAAACTATGGCACAGAAGATGCCTTAATTAAACTTTCAGATCAAATTATTAATAGTTTCAACAATAAAAAGAAATGTATGGTCATTTTTATTGATCTGGCCAAGGCCTTCGACACTGTGTCACACCGTATATTGCTGGAGCGACTTAAGAAAAAGGGCATAAGAGGTCTTCCTTATAATTTGTTCAAATCTTATTTGGAAAATCGCTCCCAGAAGGTCAAAATAAATGAAACTTTAAGTGAATCAGCTCCAGTAACGTACGGTGTGCCACAGGGGACGGTTTTGGGTCCAGTGCTTTTTGTGTTATACATGGACTTTTTATTTTCAGTTCTCAAAGAGGCTAATATTATATGCTATGCAGATGACACAGCCATTGTTGTTTGTGAGAGCACTTGGGAAAAAACTCTTACCATAGCAGAGGAAATCATGGCAAAAATTAAAAGTTGGTTTGATGTCAGTCTGCTTTCAATGAATATCGAGAAGTCCCACTTTATGTGCTTCACAATGAATGAAGCCACGTCACCAGAAATTTTAGCTCTTAAAGTACATAAATACACATGTAAGGATCACAAAAAATGTGATTGTCAAACTATTAAAGTTGTTGATAAAATTAAATACTTAGGAGTATTTTTTGACAAACACATGAAGTGGGAACCTCACATTGAATATATTTGTGGTAAATTAAGAAAAATTATGTACAAATTTTACATTTTAAGAAAATGTTTAACAAAGGATACTATCATAAATATATATAAAGCCCTAGTCGAATCTATCCTAACATATGGAATATGTACCTGGGGTGCAGGTTATTCTAACGTTCTATCCCCCTTAATAATAACACAAAAAACAATTTTAAAAATCATTTTATTTAAAAAGAAATGTTTTTCTTCAGAAGATTTGTTTATAGAAGCAAATGTAATGCAGATTTTTCAACTTTATATTAAAACCATTGTCAGACTCTATTGTAATAATAAGTTACCAAAACCCAGCTCAAACCATCAATTTCTAACTAGATTTACTACCTAATAATATGTTAACGACTACTACACCAATATATTACACGGCTGTTCAAAAAAGCTTACTCTTCACAGCTCCAAAAATATTTAACTCTTTACCTCAAGAATTTAAAAATAAAAAATTTATTAAGATAAAGAAATCACTTTCTAGCTGGATAAAAAATATAAAAATAAATAACATATTCTAGTAATAATGTAAAACTTTATAGAACATAGACATAGTCTTTTGTAAATCTTTATTAGGTTAAGTGAATTTTCTCTTGTTTTCTTAATAATCAGTTACCTCCATTAGATTAATTTTATTGATTATAATAAATAGAATAAGTACACACACAAACAATATGTTCATCGTGTACTTAGCATTTAAGTTTTTGCATGTAAACTGATTTTTTCTTGAAATAAAATTATTATTATTATTATTATTATTATTTAATAGCGTAATTGCTCTATAATTGCTGCAAAGCGTTGGGTCTCCTTTTTTAAAAACTGGTATAATGAGTCCTTTCTTCCATTCTTCAGGCATGTATTCCTTTTCCCATATACTGACCATTAATTTATATATACGGTTTAGAAGGTCATCTCCTCCATTTCCAATAAGTTCATTGTTAATCTCATCTGGTCCTGGAGTTTTGTCAGATTTTAGTTGTTTTACTACTTCTATAAATTCTTGGTAGGTAGGTGCATCTTCTTCTTCATCTCGGTTATCTGTTATATCTTCTTCTTCTGTGTCGATTGCTTGGTTGCTTGTATTTATATCTTTAAAGTGATTTTCCCAATCTTTTTTGCTTATTTTGCTGGTCACTTTGTTACCATTATATTGTTGTTTTATATATTCAAACAATTTTTTGTTGTCTCTATTATTTGTTTCAATCTCTTGCATCTGATCTGAGATCCATGTCTCTTTCTTTCTTTTATAAAATTTGGCCGCTTCTCTCTTTTCTTTCTGCTATTGTTCTCTTTCCTCTTGTCCGCTATTTTCAAGCCATTTGTTTCGTGCCAGCGTTTTCAGTTGACTTTGGTATCGACATTCTTCGTCAAACCATTCTTTAGTTTTTTTATTTTCTTGAGGTCCTATGGTTTGCTCCGCAGCCTCTATGATGCTCATTTTTATATTTTTCCATTCCTCTTCTACGTTCGTGCCATTGTACCTCTTTAGTTTTTGTACTAATTCCTCTGAATACTCTTGTTTTGTTTGTTGCACTTTTAATTTGGTTAAGTTCCACTTCCTTCTTTTTCCTACTTTATTATTAGCTTTGATGATTTTCATCTTCATTTTGGCTATTAAGAGTATGTGGTCAGTGTCAGCGTTTGCTCCTCTAAAGGATCTCACATCTTGTATTATCTTTGTCCATTTTTTCGAAATCAAAACATGATCTATTTGGTTGCCATCTGATCTCCCTGGTAACATCCAGGTTATCTTGTGTTCCCTTTTATGAATAAATTTCGTACTGACGATGTAGGTATTTGTTGCTGCTGCCAGATTGCAAACTTTTGCCCCGTTATCGTTTGTGACATTGTGGATCGTTTCTTTACTTGCTACATTTTGGTTGTAGCTCTCTTTTCCCACTTGCGCGTTAAAATCTCCCAGTATTATTAAGATATCGTTCCTAGGAATATTTTCGCAGGTTTCTTCTAAAAGTTCATAGAATTCCATTTTATCTTGTTGGTCTGCTTCCTCGGTAGGTGCGTAGCAGTTAACTAAAGATATATTGGCTTGTTTATTTTCGATTCTGATGTAGGAGATTCTTCCATTAATAGGTTTGAAATGTATAACTTTTTCTCTCATTCTTTTGCTCACCATAAAAGCTGTTCCATTTTCCCCTGTTTGTCTTCTCCTGAGTAATACATAGTAAAGTTTTTCTTCTTAACTGTTCCTTCATTTTTCCATCGTATCTCCTGTAGTGCTAGTATTTCTAGTTCGTATTTTTCCATTTCTAAAGCAATTTCCTGCATTTTCCCTACTTTTAGCATTGTCTGGATATTCCATGATCCAATTTTAATGGGTTTAGCTCTTTTATTCATGTTAATTTTATTCCTCTTTTTCTTGTACATTGTTTTATTATTATCATTATCCATTTCCTTAGCCGGGTCTGTTTCCACTATCCTTCGGTTTGATTCTTTCAGTTTTTTGGATTTTCTCTGTTGTTTCCAGTACACTTCAGCTTTAAGTCTTCTATAATGTTATTCCATTCCCAAAGTTGATCGTCTATCCATAATTTTTTGAAGTCCATCTTCACTTTCTTCCCTGCTTCCTTTTCCACCTCTGCTCTTTTCTTTACTTGCCTGTGTATTCTTCGTTCTTCATAGGTTCTTTGTTCGTCGATAAATATTTTTGTACCTTTGAGGATTTTCTTTTGTTCCATTATTTTCTTTTTATCTTGTATATTTTCCAATTTTGCAATTATGAACGGCTGTGAATTTCTTGGTCTAATTATCTCTGTTTGTTCTATTTTAGCTTCAACGTTGAGTTTTATTTTTAGTAAATTTTCTAGATCTTCTTTTACATTTTCTTCTCCTATTTTAATTCCCCTGACTATTACGTTTTTCTCAATTTTCTTTTTCTCCTCTCTTTCCGTTCTATCCTCTAGGTCGCTTAGTCTTTTTGGCACTGCCTCATTAAATTTTAGTTTGCTTAGCGTTTCCATTTATTCTCGCACTTCTTTAATTTCAGCTTTCATTTGTTTATTTTCTGCTCTTATTTCACTCATTTCTTGCTTTAGTAGCATATTTTCTCTTTTCAGCTCCTGGTTTTGATTTCTTAATTCTTTAAGCTCTTCTTGGATTCCATCCAATTTTTGCTCTATCCTCGTATCCCTTGTTTCCATTCTGTCCAATTTTTCTCGCAAATCTTTTATGAATTCTTCCATGTTGTTATTATTCGATTGTTACTATTTGATATACTAAATATATTTTTTACACACGTATAATTTGGCTGTCTGCGGTAAGTGCAAAAATCCGATTCAACCTCGCGGAGATTTTTGCCCTTCTTAGACTGGCCTATTTAAAAGGGTATTTATTTCTTTCTTCCCTATTTCTCAGTGCTTTTTTCAGATTTGGCAACACCGCCAAAAATTGTTTAGCAGTTACCTTCTTATGGAATGCAATAATTGATTGTTTTGTTTATTTATAGCTACTTAACCTTGTTTTTTTGACCAGCACTGGCTCTGCAGGTTTTATTTACTTAAAAATGTTTGTTTCACTCCGAATTTTGATCGTACACTTCGCTGTTGTCCTTAGATACGAATTGGTGTGTTGTTTAAATTTTATTTTCACCTCAGTTTTAAGAATTTTCGCGATTTATTCACAGTAAATTTCCGAACTTGTTTATCTAGCCAAGCAACGTTGCCAACCTTCAATTTTATTATACAGTGGTGAAATAACGTTTCACCCTGTATACAAATAATGTTCGTTACACAAACCAATCCTATATTTCAAGAGTGACCTAACCGGCCCCTTAAGGCTGTATGACACTGCATTTTCTTGTATCATTTCTAATATCGTTTCTGATATACATTTTCTTGTATCGTTTCTTGTACGTACATTTGTGACCTGTATGACACTATGCAAGTTCTTGTATCGAAAATTATATGAAATTCGGCACGTGATTGGTCGAAATTTTGTTTGTCACCCTGTGTCACGTTACAATACATTGGTATGGTAGTGGTAGTACTGCGTCTACAGCTGATTTTAAGGATTTTATAAAATTTATAAACTTAAAAAAAATATTTTAATGTTAACTAGAATTTTTACGTTGACTGTTCATTATTTGCGGTTTTTATTTTGTTTTGATATTTGTGCTAAAATATTTGCATTAGAATTATCTTCATTTTGATCCAAATTAGGAACTATTGTATTTTCCTTTATTAAAAAATTATGCAATATGAAACCCAAAGTTATACATAGTTTGAACTTTATTAGGAGCTAAATATATGGTTATTAGCAGAACAGTAGTCCATACCAAACGGTATATTAAGTATCAATAAAAGATTTATAAATAATACCTACAAAAACACAAATAAATTCATCAAGACATAAATCATATGATCTCATTTTCAGCCGCCATTATGACATTTAGAAGTTTTACCAGCAGGATTTACGTTTTTGCTCTTTGCGCAGTTCTTGTACAAGAATCTGTGCCTGGCACAAATTCTTGTATCGTTTCTTGTATCTGTGTATGACACTATGCATTTTTTTGACATATCAGAAACGATATTAGAAATGATATAAGAAAATGCATAGTGTCATACAGCCTTTAAAATGCCGCCAAAACGAAAGGTTTACCGCGCTTTTTCTAGTTCCAACAAGTCAGCGTTCGCTACTAGCCTTCGAGTAGAAAAGTTCGTTATCAGTCCTCAGAAAGGACAGTCGCCAGTCTCTTAATATCGCAATCTTAATGCCGCTAAAAACTAACGCAAAAGCAATGTTGCCAGTGTTACTCGTAGCCTAGAACCTTCCTGTACGCAGCAAACCTTATCGTTGTAGTAGTTATACAGTGCAGTGAAATGACAGTCCAACGTCAGTGTCATACGTCAGTTATACGGACATTACCATCTTATCTTTTTATTCACCATTCTTCATAAAATAAAGATTGTTGCTTGTAAACCGCTTTTCTTTCCAGCCCATGGCTGGTGGTCCTTCGGTCTATGCTTAAACTATGCCCTTTCTCAACCAATACAGGGTGGGTCGAAACTCAGAATGAGTAATGGAACACCCTGTATTTTAGTATTGTAGTGAAATGATATTTTATGATACTTTTTTATTTCTTAAGCATTCCCTATACCTAAGTGCTTTAATTTGTAAGTTATTCGTGATTCTTTAAGCCAAACATTAATTGCAAGAAAAATTAAGTGAAATTTTATTAGGTGGCCGTGAAAATATTCAATCAAAAATAATTTTTCGAAAAAAAAAATACATTATAATCTAGCCTGATCCTTAATTTATTAATATTGGATGAAATATCAAAATAAATTCGTAGTTAAGGTTGTTGGTGAGCAAAATATTAATAAAAACATACAATATTCTACCTAGTCGGTTATGACACAAAATTTGCTTAAACATTTGACATTATACTATTTATATAGTTCCAGTTGATTTGTTACCATTACTAATATTAATTTTTCTAATAAAGAACTGATTAAAATGGCTTTGTGCTAGGAGAGTATAACAAAAATGAGCTACTTGCAATAAAAATTTATCATCAGCAATTCCCTGATAGACGACAACCAAAAAGAGAAACTTTTGAAAGCATACTAAAACGGTTTCAACAGACTAGATACTTATATTGTAAGAACGATTGTACTAATATGCAGATCCTCAGTGACACTAAGGATTACATTTAATTCCTGTTTTCTTCACTTACAATAGTTTTTGTTTGAGCAAATTTATCATAATCTAAGTGATCAGTCCGTTGAAACCGTTCTAGTATATTTTTAAACGTTTCTCTTCTTTGTTGTCGTCTATCAGGGAATTTCTGATAAAAAATTCTTATTGCCAGTAGCACATTTTTGTTATACTCCACTAGCACAAAAATCTTATTAATAAGTTCCTCATAAGAAAAATTCATATTAGTAATGGTAACAAAGCAACTGGATCTATAAAAATAGTAAAATATCAATTTTTTTAAGGAAATTTAGTGTCATAACCGACTAGGTAGAATATTGTATGTTTTTGTTAATATTTTGCGCACCAACAACCTTAACTACGAATTTATTTGGATATTTCATCCAATATTAATAAATTAAGAATCAGGCTAGATTATGATGTATTTTTTTTTTCGAATAATTTTTCTTGTAATTAATGTTTGGCTTAAATAATCACGAATAACTTACAAATTAAAGCACTTGGGTATAGGGAATGCTTAAAAAATAAAAAAGGACCATAAAATATCATTTCATTACAATACTAAAATAAAGGGTGTTCTATTTAAGAAAACTACTCTAGTTAAGAAAATACTTATTCCGAGTTTCGACCAACCCTGTATACTAAAATTTAACATTTCGCTATACTGTTAACGTTTAACAATAGTAGACTATATTAAAAATCGTTTGAACATAAAATAAAAATTTGAAGTCAAATCACTACAATTCTACAGGGTGTAAATGTTGCTACGAAATTAACAAAAAAACGTAATTATCTTTCAAACTACCTCGTATAATATTACAAAACTATAATTTTAAGAATAGAAACATTGAGGAGAATCCAAAAATGTAAAAATATCCAGGGTGTTCCATTTAAAAAAACATAAGTTTGTGTCACCTTGTCAATACGCACGCCCCTGTATATTTGAAAATATTTTTAAATTATGGTCCTATCAGTTTCCAAACTTTTACCTAAATAACTTTTTTTCTTATCTCTTACGACAAACGAGTAATTGGACTGTGCCACACTATTGCCCCACCCTGTATAACAAGAATACATAAATAGAAAAAATAATGTGGGGAAGAGGTAAATGTAATAAACGAACTAAATCGAAAAACAAGTAAAATCCTTTATAAAAGGTATATTTATTAATACTCCAGGGTGTATTAAATAGTGTGATGTTATGCCTTCTGGTCCCAATTAATTAAAACTCTATTGTTTGGTTCAAACACATTATATTTACAATCACCTCCATCAACGACTAACCATAACAATATGTTTACATTTAACAGTAACGACCTACTACAACAATTAAATACTGAGTACAATAATCTTTCTCCACCGAGTTAATGTTTATATACACATTTAAATAATAACAAAACATGACAATTCAATGTTACTTGCGGTTATTGATACAAGAACAGATACTACATGGATTAATGACTTTGAATGAGTTTTAAACATATTTTGTACAGGGTGATATTCTAATACCACACCTCCCCGTTTTGTTAAAATTACATATTTTTAAAATAAGATTGATTGTCTATCATCGCCGTTTTTAAAAAAAAAAGAAAGTCCTAAGAAGAGAAGAAGAATATCTGAGTGTATATCCCTCTTTCCCTTTTACAGAGTGTTTATGATTACCTAATACTATTTTCAAAAATTAAATTTCCTAACTATCCTAACTAACTATAACATGGTACGTTTCAGATCAATCGATTTTTCCCTAAACTAAACTGGTATTTTATAACCTATCACTAGTTCACGTACTTTCACGTCGTGTCTTTTCGTCCTTTTTCCCGTTCACTAATTCACTTCATCAAAACAGTGTCCACAGTGAATGAAATTGATCCTAACTTTTAAATAGTCTTTTAGTGCCTATAAGCCGTAACTAATAAAATCTCGACTTTAATACTTCCTAAGCTAAGCTAAATATTACCTAAACTTCTATTAAATGGTATATAAAAAAAGAATTTAACGTTACTTTACTATTTCATCTTATTATTTCAGTCTTATTTTGATTTATTTATATACGCCTTAGTAACTTTAAAATATTGTACCTATAATAGAAATGTAATCTCTCTAAAACTTTTAATATGTGTCTCTAAAAAAACTTCTAATAACTCTCTTGTACCTATAATAAAGATTTAATCTCTCTAAGAACTTCACTTTTTGTGTCCCTTTGCTTACTATCTACTAACACTATTGTAAGATATTGTCTATCCTTAATTCAAACACTTCCATTTTCCGCGAAAATTTAACCTGAATTCATTATCTACATTTAAAAATAAGTTATTTATAATTAACATTACTTTAGAGAAAAAAAATTTACAGCTTTAATTCTTAGACATAATTCAATGATTAGCTACTTATTTGATATTATTCTTAATTTTGCTTCTTTTCTTGCAATTTTTATGTGTCTTCTTTCATTTTTCCCACATATTTTACTAAAAATTATCTTTTTTTCTCTTCTTCTTCTTGTCTGGTACTACAACTATATTTTTTCATTTTCTCCACATAATAACACTTCTACAGTGTACATAATTCATCTTCATATACATCTTTCATATAACAATCATATATCATTTATCTCATATATCATTTCATATAACATCATAATCATCACTTCATATACTAGCTCCGATACCTTCGTTTTACCTTAATAAAAGAGGTTTCACTCGGATGTCTTAGTTCTCCGCCAATATTAACCCGAATTTTCGCCCTGATCTGTACGCACCATTAAGGTGATATAGTTAACTCAAAACACGAAATAGGTATTTTATGCGGTTCAAATTCTTCTAAAAATATCACAACCTCAATCCCTTGCTTTGAGGCCGTTGTTTATTCACGAATAATCATGAATAAAATAGGTACCCTTCAAAACACAGAGTGGGTCTCTAATAAGCGTTCAAGCTTCTATAAATCATTTAGTACCTTCCTAATTTGACAAGAGCAGTGGGTTTCTTATTGTCTCAAGTTGCCTCATAATATTTAGCTTATAATATTGTTAGTTCTTCTTCTTATCTATATAGTTCTTCTCCAAATTCCTTATCTCGACGCATCAGGTCGGTTCGTTAAAAATATATATCTTGCTTATAGCAATATTTGTCTTAAGCTCTTATATTAAAGTATGTTATCACTAATCATTATTCATTAAAAAAATCATTTATATATCATTTATCACACAAAATTATTAATTCAGGTTCATATCATACAAAATTTAACACAAAATCGATGAAAATGTACTAAATATACTCAATAAATATCAATATGTAATAAGATAACTGGCTAATAAAAATTCAAGAATAGTATACATATTCGACAAAAATTCGATAAAAATTCAAAAATAGCATATGCAAAAGTTAGATAAAAATATTCAAAATAAGTTCATATCTCAAAATTCGATAGAAATTTTTGAAAAAAAAAATTCGATATTCCATAAAATATTCAAAAATAACCGTAGGTACTAAAAATCGAAATCGGATAGAGATTTTTCAAATAAATTCAATAAAAATTCAAAATTCAACAAAAATTCAAGAATAGCATATATAATAAACTTCTATAAAAATATTCAATTCAAAAATCACTTCATATTTCAAAATTCATAGATATTCTTAAAAAAAAATTCAAAAATCAGCAAAGATAAATATTCAATTTTCAATAAAAATATAAAAACGAGGGAAGCATTTTTAATAAAGATAGACATTCTTACTTACATTTTATCACTTGTGTCTTTTTTCACTGGGTTCTCTGCATTCTTCCTGTCCTGGTCTGGTCCATTTTCCGCCGTCGGTGTTTCCAATTTTTGTCGCCCATTTTCAGAAGATTCTCCCAATTAATTTACAGGAGCGCCATGTAATAAATAGTGTTATGTTATGCCTTCTGGTCCCAATTAATTAAAACTCTATTGTTTGGTTCAAATACATTATATTTACAATCACCTCCATCAACGACTAACCATAACAATATGTTTACATTTAACAGTAACGACCTACTACAACAATTAAATACTGAGTACAATAATCTTTCTCCACCGAGTTAATGTTTATATACACATTTAAATAATAACAAAACATGACAATTCAATGTTACTTGCGGTTATTGATACAAGAACAGATACTACATGGATTAATGACTTTGAATGAGTTTTAAACATATTTTGTACAGGGTGATATTATAATACCACAAGGGTATATATATATTCGTATGAACTTTACACATTGCTAAAACATACAATAGATTGTAAGAATATAAATGAAAACATTAAAGGCGGATATTGCTACTGTGGAGCCATTCCATTGCCTCAGGAGTTACTTCGTGGATTTCGATTAAGCTTCCTTCGAATTGTGTGGCTGGACATTCTTGTGTAATGTGGTGGACTGTTTGTTCAGCAGCATTGCATTTGTCACATAGCGGGCTGTCTGCGATACCCCATTGGTTAAGTGATTTATTGCACACTCCATGACCTGCCCTGATTCGGTTCAGATTACACCATTCTCGACGCGGAAGAGAGAAACCGTTGAGTTTGACTGTGGGATTTCCTATTAGGTGTGCATTGTTCACTTCTTCGTTCCATTCGCTTATCCAATGCTCATCGATTGTGAAATTGTTTGGAAGATTGTTTGCTGTTCTTGTTGGCGGGTTTCGAGATCTCAGCCGCAATTGGCCCTGGTTTAACTGATCTATGTCGGTATTTATTGGCAATGAGGGATTCTTTTGACATTTCTGGTATTGTGATTTAAGGGCAGCTAACCGTCGTGTTTTGGTTGGTGCAATGTTGCTTAGAACTGGAAGCCACTGAGTTGGTGTGCTTTTTATGGTCCCCGTAATATACCTCATTGTCTGATTTAGTTGTGTGTCTAGGACGTTAGTATGGTGACTGTTTAGCCAGACTGGAGCACAATACTCGGCTGTTGAATAGACTAATGCAAGAGCGCTTGTCCTGATTGTGTCTGCATTGGCTCCCCAAGAGGTGTTTGCAAGCTTGTGAATGATATTATTGCGAGTTTTTACTTTAGCTGCAGTTTTATGTAAGTGTTCCTTGAAAGTTAGAGTATGATCCAGTGTTACACCGAGATATTTTGGATCTGGGTTATGTTTTAGGGTAACCCCTTCGCTTTCTATGTTTAGTCTGTAGTTCACTTCCCGGTTATTTAGATGGAAGGCAGTAACTTCGGTTTTTGTGGGATTTGGCTGAAGGCCCCATTTTTTAAAATATGTGTTAATAGTATGTAAGTCGCTTTCTAGGATAGCTTGGGCGTTCTCGATGTTTCTTTCTTGTATGCCTAAAGCCATGTCATCTGCATAAATAAACTTGCGTGAGATTGTCGTGGGAGCGTCTGAGGTGTAAATGTTAAACAGGAGCGGCGATAGAACCGATCCTTGGGGTAACCCATTCTGTAAACTTCTGTATTTACTAGTTTTCCCATTAACGCTAACTTTAAATAATCTGTCACACTGCATTTGATTTATTAGCTTATTAAATGATTGGCATGGTACCATCTGGTACAATTTTAGTAGTAGTCCTTCTTTCCATACCGTGTCGTAAGCACAAGTCAGATCAATGAATGCTACTGCCGTTTTGATTTTCTTTTGGAAGCCATTTTCAATAAATGTGGTTAGAGAAAGGGTCCAGGACCCTTTCAGGAAATGTGGATCGTACTCCAGGGTAATAAGCTAGAAATAGACCATGTTCGGGGGACACTCAAAGATCCAGGAGCTGACTACTTTTTCAGTTATTGTAGACCTATAGGAAGAAAACCTACCTGTTTCCTGCCTAGAGTTCGCGTCCGTTTTTTAATTATTAACAATATAGTGCAAAAATCGCGATTTTTTCGATTTTTTGCACCCCATTCAAAAGCTAAACAGTTGACATAAAACTACAAAATTTAATTTTCTAGAACATTGAAAAACCTTTAAAATGTCGATTTTTGAAAGTTAAAAAGTTCATTTGTTGCTACGCAAACTGCAAAATAAGTGAAAATCGTTATTTGTTAATAATTTTTATTAAAACTACTTCAGAACTTTAGTGTTTCACCCAAAGTTGTGTATTGGGTACTTAACAAACCGTCAAAATTTGAGACTGATCCATTAATTAGTTTAAAAGTTATTCTATTTGTTTATCCCAGAGACCATTATTTTGCAATAACATAAGACAGAAAATAATGAAGATAAGGCAATTCTGCGTATGTCAAATGCCAGTACTATCAAAATGTACTAAAAAAAGATAAAAAATTATCTAATATAGTCAAAAATACTAATGCCAAATTTTTGAAATTTTGTAGTTTATAAACATTTATAACAACTTTAAAAATATTGTCCGTAGAAAAAATCATTTTATATATTCGAAAAGTTAGTATTTTACACAAATTTTTAAAAATGTTGTTCAGTTGGTGACTTGTCGTGGTAAGTGAAGGGGAGCTGGGAGCCGACAAATGCACGAGTTCAAAAACTAAAAAAAGCAACTTAAAACTACTATCATTTTCTATATCTCGGGATCTACTGAATATATTTTGATTTTTCTTTTCTTAATTTGTATGTAATTTTTCTGTACATTACAAATATGTAATTTGTCTATTTGCAATTTGACATTTATTAATTAATAAACAGTCTAATTTGTTCAAACAATTTTTGAAAAAATATTTTTTTCCCAAAAATCCATGTTTTTAATCAGACTATCATTGTTAATCATAGAAAAAGTTAAGGTATACTTAAATAAATAAATTATCTTCAATAAATAATTATCTAATAAAAATAATTTACTTAATAAAGTGAACTTTAACTTTTTGAATGATAATTAATGACACTAAGATTAAAAAAAGAGATTTTTGTAAAAAAATTTTTTCAAGAATTGTTTTAACAAATTAGACTGATTATTGTTAATAAATTTATAAACAAATCGCATATTTGTAATGTACGTAGAAATTACATACAAATTAAAAAAGAAAGATGAAAATCCATTTAGTTGATCCGGAGATACAGAAAATTGTATTAGTTTGAAATTTCTTTTTCGGTATTTTAACTAAGTGGATTTGTAGGTTCCCCCTAGTAACCGTTTGAACTACAATTTTGAAAAATCGTAGAGAGTGCTGTGAGGATACAATGTTTATGCAAATTTTTTAACAAAAAATACAAATCCCATTATTTAAAATGGCATCAATGAAATTCCTTAATTGTTATAAACAAATTAGCTGTGAATTAAATAAAACACATGGCTAACATTGTCCCTAATGAACCCCGGCTAAATTTTTTTATTTGAAAATTCGTGTTAAAATACTAGCTTTTCGATTATATAAAAATATTGTTTCTACGGACAATATTTGTAAAGTTATTCTAAATGTTTATAAACTACCAAATTTCAAAAATTTGGCATTAGGATTTTTGATTATATTCATTAATTTTTTTATCTTTTTTTAATACATTTTGACACTATGAGTCTTCTACTTTCATTTGGTATACTCAGAATTGCCCAATGTTCATTATTTTCTGTCTTATGTTATTGCAAATTAAATGTCTCTGGGATAAACAAATATAATAACTTTTAAACTAATTAATGGACCGGTTTCAAATTTTGAGGGTCTGTTAAGTACCCCAATGCACAACTTGTAACGGTCCACCCGTTATACTATCATTTTTAGCGCTGTAATTATTTTTAAAAAAATAATTATTTTCTCTTGACCTCCCATTTAAATTCTTTAATTTATCGTAAAGGACTTCTCATGTGACGTCACACTGTACGGAACATAGTTGTTGAACCGTTCCTTGTCGTTTAATTCGTGTTCCGTGAGAGTTTGACGTTTTCCTCGCTGACTGTGGGAGGAATGAGAGGCACTTGGCCGGTGGCTGCGAGGTTGACAGGTTGGTGTTGGTGGTTAGTACCGTAAATGGCGGTTAATTTCTTCGAAATTAATTTTTATTTCAACTAAGTTTGGAAGTATAGTAAAAAGTTACCACCACTTGTTTCCTGGAGTAAGGATGGGAGTACCATCAGTGGAAGAGGAATAAAAAATTAACCGGTAAATCGTTTTTTCTACTAATGTTTTTTAGTTAACCTTGAATATATGAAATAGTTGGTTCATTGTTAAATGTTCTTAGCCAGTCCCTTAGGTGAAGGATGTAGATTATTTCGATCTTTATATTATCTTTATATCGATCTTTATATTAATGGGGTTTTTGGTTTTACATAACCAAACATTTTTGAAGTCCTCAAATTAATATTGGAAATAATTACCATTTCTCTCTTTCTCTGTACGTTTTAAACCGATTGAACATCCAATATATCTATAAATTTTCATGTCCAATATATCTATAAATTGTCATGTAACTATCTTTGTCTGGTTCAATACCATTTCATTAAGGTATATAAAATGTATGTAGATGGCTATTACTATCTTAATCTCATGTTATTTCAGATAAGTCATATTTTATATTCCTATTTCAAATGCAATGCCATTATTTGTTCATGTTTTCAAACTCAAAATAGTTCAAGGTTACCTGAGATTAGTTTTTGTTCCATTTTTAATGGTTGTTTTTTTTTATGTTATTGCTTCTAAAAAGTTTTCCTCGATTATTTCTTCTTCTCTTTACTTTTGTTTACCGGTTTATATGAGAAATCAAACGAAGTATATGTTTTTAGCCATTTGGAAGAAAACTAACCCTCATGTGATGTCGTACCCACCTTGACTACCTAGGGAAGCCACCTTGACCTTATTGCAGCTACCGCCAAGTCAAACTGGGAGTATGTTTTGGGAACAAGCTTTTTGGGGGACATTCCAGCTCCTTTTCGTCCTGCCACCTGGGCCTACGGGGGGGCATGGAGGTGCATCATAGTGATGCTCATTTTCTAGGATGCAACCGCAACCTCGTTTGGGAACATTTAGTGAGGAGTTTTAGTAACTATTGGTTTTTTTTATATTTCAGACTATCTGTTAAATACACTATGTTTTTTTTCAGATTTAGGTTACCTCTGTTTTTTTTGACATATGTATTTGTATATTAGATTATTTGGTTCCCAAACTTTGTATCTACGGTAACTTCTTGTGCACAGGAATAAGCCTAGAGAAAATTAGGTTTTTAATACTTTATTATTGCTTTGATATTGGTTTATGTAATTCGGGTAAATTTATTTTGTAACATTACTTGCTTGTTTCCCAAATATTGTATTTATTCGCTTTATTTCGTTTGTTCGGTTACTTCGTCGTTACTTTATTTCATTGCATTTGCTCGGTTAATTTAGGTCATTTTGTCGGTATTTTTCTTAACTTCACTTCTATAACGTTTATTCATTTGTATATTTAATTTTGCTTTATTCAGTATTGTATTTTCTCTTAGTGAGGCTTGGGCCTATTTATTTGTATTATT
The DNA here is from genome assembly GCF_917563875.1 of Diabrotica virgifera virgifera. Classification (NCBI taxonomy): domain Eukaryota; kingdom Metazoa; phylum Arthropoda; class Insecta; order Coleoptera; family Chrysomelidae; genus Diabrotica; species Diabrotica virgifera. Next base: position 70,127,964 of record NC_065444.1, read on the forward strand.
TTCATCTTCGTCGGTTTCCTTTAGTTGTACGTAGCAGGCGTACTATAACCATTTGGTAGAAGACTTATGTAATTTTGTACCCTATATGTTAGTAAGAGGTACTTATATTTAAGTTTGTAACAGATAACATTATTGTTGTTATCTTTAAAATATATATATCTTCTTGTATAACTTATGTCATTTTAGAGTCACAGCATAATATGAACTTGCTTAACTCAGAGATTGTTAAAAATCTGGTAGTTATTTTTAATAAATATGTTTATTTATTTTGTATATCATTTATTTTTATTATTCCTTTATGTTCATTATTACAGGTTTGATATATTTAATATCTGACAGCAGTATAAGATACCTGGGAGAATGATCGAAGATCATTTTCATGGCGCCCATGATTAGTTAGTTTTATTTATTTTGTTCGTTTTTAGTCATTATTCATCTCCTTCCTTTTCAGTACCTTATTCTTATTTTATTATTTCATCTTCTAGTCATCATTACTATCTATATAGAGCTACTGTTCTTCGACAGGCATGCAAACGAGCCGTATCCATCCTTGAGTGTCAAGTTGCTCTCTTGCATCTATAGCTAGCCAACTCTATTCAGTTTGCCTCTGTCTCTTCCCACGTCTACTTATTATCCCTTCTAATTCCCCTTTCTTCAGTACTACTGCAAAGTAGTATTTTTTATTTTTCCTACTTCGGCTCAACCGCTGAAGCCCCTTCATTTTTATTTTCATAAGAGGCCCCAACTAGTTACCTTAGTCTTTTCTTTTCTTCTTTTTTTTCCTTACTTCTGTTGGAGTATATCTTTCTTTTTACTTTCACTCCAACAGAAGTTTTCTTATTTTTGTTACACTGGCTGCCCAATGCGTGGTGCCAACCGTTTTTGGTTCTAAGACAGTAGTTCTTTTATTGGAATTTTCTGTTTTATTAACTTTTTGATATCTTTGTATATATGTTATTTCTGATTTATTTTTGTCTTTAATTTTTATTAATACTAAACAGGTAGACTTATACTGCTTTTGGTTTTGATTAGTTTATTTTCGGTACCTCATCTTTAGTTTTAGTGGTACAGCTCATATCTTAGTTTGGATTTTGTATTTTTATTGGAAACTTATTTATGTATTTAGATTGAGTATACATAACTGACATTATGTTCTATTAGTTAAATTTTTAGTCCTTCTACCAATGGTAGTATGTTTGCACGTACAATTAATTATTGACTATATGCATATATTTTTTTTCTAGTATGGTTATATTTTACACCTAACTAGAAATTATTTTCAGTATTTAGGTATTTTATTTACTTTATTGATTTGATTATTTATATATTTTGCTGGCATTTTGATTTGTTGGTGTGTCGCTAATATTTTCTCCATATGTATCTTTGTCTTACAAACTTTAGATTATATTTTATATTTGTTATTTTTGATATTTGGGTTGTTTGGTAAGACAGGCACACACCACAAAGCACAATCAGTCCACAACATTAGCTTCTACACATGATACGTTGAATTCGCATGGTTCGGATGATTACAGATGGTCATCCAAATTATTTTTCTTTAATTGGTAGTGTTAAACATAACAATTATAATTATTGTATAGTAAAGTAGTTCCATTATCCACCTCAGTTTCTAGTTTTATTATTGTTGATAATAATATTATATCAATGTGGGTACCATAATATAATGCTCATAGAAATCAGATACTTTAGGTTGAGATTTAAATATAAATTCTTTATTAGTTAGGAAACATTGATACTATTTTCCTACTAAGTTATAGAACAGTCTTCAGAAGAAGATTACCTTAACAGTGTTGTTCAAGCTAATCTCTTCTTCTGTTTGTCTTTAGCTTAGCTCAATCTTTAGTATGGTTAGAAATTTTAGTCTGATATTTTTTTTTGTCATCTGATAATGCAGGTACCTACATACATTGCTTGATTTCATCTTTGGCTTTGTTGTTGATGACTTTTAGGGCCGGTTGTTCGAACGCTAATCAACAATGATCATTATCAAATATTTAATTACTGTTACCAAAACTGTCAATGTCAACTTTGTTTGGGTTGCTGAAAACATAATTAATTACAATTATGAGATTTATTATTAATTATGTTAATATTTATTGTTATATTAATTGATTATAGTCTCAGAATTGTAATTAATTATGTTTTTAAAGTTGACATTGACAGTAATTAATTATTTGATAATGATCATTGTTGATTAGCGTTCGAACAACCGGCCCTTAATTTATTACTTATTAATTTAATTATTATGTAGTACTTTATGTATGAGTTTAACTTTTTTTTGGTATTAGGCATGGTGCATTGTAATTATTATTATGAGTCAATGTTATTAATTGCTAATCCTGTCAGTAGGATTATACAATTAATCAGAACTTCACTTGTATTTTTGTTTAGTTTTTGCACACCTAACCCCTTAAGTTAGAAGGGTTGTTGAATTATTATATATTTATATACTTATTTGGACAGGTAAGCTCATACAAGTACTCTTGTTTAATATGGATATTATTATGGAACTGTATGTTATGCACTACTTATCTCAGGTTATGTGTTATATTATTTGGAATATTTGATTACTTACTAATTTTTTTTTTGATCATATTTATATCTTATTATTGAATTTGCCATATTGGAAAGATGTGGTTTTTAATTTGTTATTGGGTTACTCTATTAACATTATTTGTCTCCAATATCTTAAACACTTTATAATAATTTATATCCTTCTATCCTACACAGTATGATTCTGGAATTAGTTTGGAATTTTGATGTAAGTATGTATGAATTCTTGAGTCTTTCATATTTCTTCTTAGAAACTACTTAGTCTGTTGATGCTCAAAGTTGGTGAATACGTGGGTTCGAAATTCAGCAACTGATCACTGCTGTCCGGTTTCGTAATCTATGTCCTCATGGCAGAGTAGGCAGATGTCTTTTCATCATTACATTTCCTAAACATTTTTCTGTAATCAGTTTACTTATTTCAGTTTTTTTACAATTTAATAGGGAAGTATTTAGTTCATATTAGGCCTTTTGCTTCATAGTATGTTTGTACTTTGAGTTGATGAGTAAACATGGATAAATATCTTGCGCACTTGTTTATAAATCAATGCTTAGGCCATCCCTATACATAGTAGGTTCGTTAAGTCAGTATTTGGAGTGTTTAGACAGATGAGTTGTTCATTTGAGTATATTCCCACTTCTTTTCGTAGGCATTAGTTTTGTTATTCAGATTCTGGAATATTTCCTGAATAATTCTATGTACGTATGTGAGAACGCATGAATTTGCAGTTTTATTTAAAATTGTGCTCGTTCTCATCAATTTTTTTCCCTATCACTTATCATATTTTTTTTTTTTTTTTTCTTCCTATTATTTATCATAGTGCCATAGACCTTGTAAGTTCACTATTCATTCTGTTTTCTTTCTTACTTATTCTTATATTAGTACCTTATCTGTGTCTGGTTATTCTCATACATCTGTTGTAGCAACATGCTATAGTTCGCGAATACCAGCATGAATTAAGTTATGTATTTTCTAGAATACTTTAGTCAATACACTTTAGGTATTTATCTTACCTTTGATTTAGTTTGGTTACCTCTCTGTTACTTAGTCTGTTAGTAATTTTTTTTCTGACTTATTTTGGATTACTTAGTTTAGATAGGTTCATATTACCGGATGAGGGTGTATGTAGACCTAATTTATTTATTTTGTTCAGTATTAGTTACCATTGGATCCAATAATTTAGTTTATTTAGTATTAGTAAGAATTGGTCCATAAATTTGCCTGATCGTTCTTCTTGGGATATACTCTTATATAAATCTGGTGTCCATTGATAGTCCGATTCTGGATAAGTGTCCGATTCTTCATTTATTTTGTGTATTTAGTTGGATAGGTTCGTATTACCGGATGTGGGTGTACGTAGACCTGATCTGTTATGTGGTTTAGTATTGGTGTGAATTGGTCCATAAATTTGCCTGGTCGTTCTTCTTTGGATATGCCTTTTATGAATCTGGTGTCCACTGATAGTTCGACTTTGGATTAAGTGTCCGATTCCACATTTATTTTGGTTATTGAGTTTTGGATTCCTTTGGTATGTTTATTATTGGTATTATTTGACATTAGTGAGAATTGTTCCATAAATCTTCCTGATTGTTCTTCTCTGGATATACTATTATGAATCTGGTGTCCATTGTTAGTTCAGTTTTGGATAAAGTGTTCAATTCTTTACCTATTTTAGTTACTGATTTTTTTTATTCACTTTGGTACATTTACTTTTGATATGGTTCGAATTGGCTCACACCTTTTCCTGGTTGTTCCGTTCTTGGATATACCCTTTATAAATCTGATGTCCATGGATAGTTCAATTTTGGTTTTAGTGCCCAATTCGACACTCAGTTATTATTATGAACTTAAGTACAATATTTAGTTTTGTTTTGACTTTTGAGCAATATATGTTAATATTTGGTAGCAGAGAGTAACATAGTAACATTTTAGTATGAGTTTGAGTCATGTATTGATTTATTTTTCCTTGACCATTAGTTTATATTTAGAAGTAATCTTGCGAATCAACGTGGATTGTTAGACTATTGTAAATTTAGTTGTTAATATTTTGAAGTTAAAAAAAAAAAATTTTTTTTTGGTTAAAAAATTTTTTTTTCCCGAGTAGGAGGGGATTGTAACGGTCCACCCGTTATACTATCATTTTTAGCGCTGTAATTATTTTTAAAAAAATAATTATTTTCTCTTGACCTCCCATTTAAATTCTTTAATTTATCGTAAAGGACTTCTCATGTGACGTCACACTGTACGGAACATAGTTGTTGAACCGTTCCTTGTCGTTTAATTCGTGTTCCGTGAGAGTTTGACGTTTTCCTCGCTGACTGTGGGAGGAATGAGAGGCACTTGGCCGGTGGCTGCGAGGTTGACAGGTTGGTGTTGGTGGTTAGTACCGTAAATGGCGGTTAATTTCTTCGAAATTAATTTTTATTTCAACTAAGTTTGGAAGTATAGTAAAAAGTTACCACCACTTGTTTCCTGGAGTACGGGTTTCCTGGAGTAAGGATGGGAGTACCATCAGTGGAAGAGGAATAAAAAATTAACCGGTAAATCGTTTTTTCTACTAATGTTTTTTAGTTAACCTTGAATATATGAAATAGTTGGTTCATTGTTAAATGTTCTTAGCCAGTCCCTTAGGTGAAGGATGTAGATTATTTCGATCTTTATATTATCTTTATATCGATCTTTATATTAATGGGGTTTTTGGTTTTACATAACCAAACATTTTTGAAGTCCTCAAATTAATATTGGAAATAATTACCATTTCTCTGTACGTTTTAAACCGATTGAACATCCAATATATCTATAAATTTTCATGTCCAATATATCTATAAATTGTCATGTAACTATCTTTGTCTGGTTCAATACCATTTCATTAAGGTATATAAAATGTATGTAGATGGCTATTACTATCTTAATCTCATGTTATTTCAGATAAGTCATATTTTATATTCCTATTTCAAATGCAATGCCATTATTTGTTCATGTTTTCAAACTCAAAATAGTTCAAGGTTACCTGAGATTAGTTTTTGTTCCATTTTTAATGGTTGTTTTTTTTATGTTATTGCTTCTAAAAAGTTTTCCTCGATTATTTCTTCTTCTCTTTACTTTTGTTTACCGGTTTATATGAGAAATCAAACGAAGTATATGTTTTTAGCCATTTGGAAGAAAACTAACCCTCATGTGATGTCGTACCCACCTTGACTACCTAGGGAAGCCACCTTGACCTTATTGCAGCTACCGCCAAGTCAAACTGGGAGTATGTTTTGGGAACAAGCTTTTTGGGGGACATTCCAGCTCCTTTTCGTCCTGCCACCTGGGCCTACGGGGGGGCATGGAGGTGCATCATAGTGATGCTCATTTTCTAGGATGCAACCGCAACCTCGTTTGGGAACATTTAGTGAGGAGTTTTAGTAACTATTGGTTTTTTTTATATTTCAGACTATCTGTTAAATACACTATGTTTTTTTTCAGATTTAGGTTACCTCTGTTTTTTTTGACATATGTATTTGTATATTAGATTATTTGGTTCCCAAACTTTGTATCTACGGTAACTTCTTGTGCACAGGAATAAGCCTAGAGAAAATTAGGTTTTTAATACTTTATTATTGCTTTGATATTGGTTTATGTAATTCGGGTAAATTTATTTTGTAACATTACTTGCTTGTTTCCCAAATATTGTATTTATTCGCTTTATTTCGTTTGTTCGGTTACTTCGTCGTTACTTTATTTCATTGCATTTGCTCGGTTAATTTAGGTCATTTTGTCGGTATTTTTCTTAACTTCACTTCTATAACGTTTATTCATTTGTATATTTAATTTTGCTTTATTCAGTATTGTATTTTCTCTTAGTGAGGCTTGGGCCTATTTATTTGTATTATTTTCATCTTCGTCGGTTTCCTTTAGTTGTACGTAGCAGGCGTACTATAACCATTTGGTAGAAGACTTATGTAATTTTGTACCCTATATGTTAGTAAGAGGTACTTATATTTAAGTTTGTAACAGATAACATTATTGTTGTTATCTTTAAAATATATATATCTTCTTGTATAACTTATGTCATTTTAGAGTCACAGCATAATATGAACTTGCTTAACTCAGAGATTGTTAAAAATCTGGTAGTTATTTTTAATAAATATGTTTATTTATTTTGTATATCATTTATTTTTATTATTCCTTTATGTTCATTATTACAGGTTTGATATATTTAATATCTGACAGCAGTATAAGATACCTGGGAGAATGATCGAAGATCATTTTCATGGCGCCCATGATTAGTTAGTTTTATTTATTTTGTTCGTTTTTAGTCATTATTCATCTCCTTCCTTTTCAGTACCTTATTCTTATTTTATTATTTCATCTTCTAGTCATCATTACTATCTATATAGAGCTACTGTTCTTCGACAGGCATGCAAACGAGCCGTATCCATCCTTGAGTGTCAAGTTGCTCTCTTGCATCTATAGCTAGCCAACTCTATTCAGTTTGCCTCTGTCTCTTCCCACGTCTACTTATTATCCCTTCTAATTCCCCTTTCTTCACTACTGCACTTTAGTAGTATTTTTCCTATTGCGGCTTCTCAACGTAGAAGTCACTTCATCCTTTTCTTTACACACCCCACATTCTCTTCATTTTTATACCAGTTCTTTTCTTTCTTTTTTTTTTCCTTACTTCTGTTGGAGTATATCTTTCTTTTTACTTTCACTCCAACAGAAGTTTTCTCATTTTTGTTACAAACTTTGGGTGAAACACTAAAGTTCTGAAGTAGTTTTAATAAAAATTATTAACAAATAACGATTTTCACTTATTTTGCAGTTTGCGTAGCAACAAATTAACTTTTTAACTTCTAAAAATCGACATTTTAAAGGTTTTTCAATGTTCTAAAAAATTAAATTCTGTAGTTTTATGTCAACTGTTTAGCTTTAGAACTCGAAACTCGAAAAAATCGCTATTTTTGCACTACATTGTTAATAATTAAAAAACGGACGCGAACTCTAGGCAGGAAACAGGTAGGTTTTCTTCCTATAGGTCTACAATAACTAAAAAAGTAGTCAGCTACCTGGATCTTTGAGTGTCCTGAGAAAATCCTTATTACTCTGGACTATAAAATTCCCTAAAAAAGGGCTACATCACAAGTAGACTAGTTTTCAATCTGATAACACATTATCATCAGTGCTGACATGCTAACCACCGAAATACAAAAATATTAGGGAAAAAACTATACCTCCCCTACGCGTCGGGCAGTAAACTTCATTCTCGGTAGGAAAAGTAGCACTTTCCTCCCTTGTTATACAAATAGCTATTGTTATTTTAGTAATAGCTATATCTCTGGTGTTTAATTTTAATATACAACGTGTCTACTTAACCCATTAATGGCCGAAATAATAAACAAAGAGAAATTTGACAATTTATTTATTAGATTGGATTAACAACACATAAATTAAGACTAATTTACAACCAAAAAGTATTTTTTTCTCAAGAAAAAAATACAATACAATACAATAAAACTTGTGGATTAACAATATTCCGACAGGACAAAAATGCCTAATCTAAGAAAACTTTGATATATGAAAACTAAATCACAAATTGTACGAAATCTTCAAATAACCTTCCGGGCAATTGTCCCAAACCCCTTTTTCAGTGCGTCACATATTATCGAATTCTCTCTAACGCATTACAGTTAAAAGTGACAGAAAAAACGTACCTCTGTGGTTATTATAGATTGAACTTATAAAATTATGTATTCCTTGACGGGTATTTGCATATTAAAACGGATTTTTACTTATAGATGTATAATTGGTTGGCGATTACAATACTTTAAATAGATAACCAATCAATGAGGTGAGTAAAGATAATTTGACACAAAAATAATCGATCATATGGTAAAATGACAATTGTAATCTGTAGGTTAGAAATTTGTCAATGACGTAAATATAAATATTTTATGTCATCGGTATATTCGGGCATTGTATAGTGAAATTTGATATCATATTTATTTAATTTTACATTAAACCATTTTAAATATTAATATTCTGGCAAATATTTGTATAAATATTTATGTTTATATAAATATAAATATTCTGACAACTGTCAGTGTCAGATTTAACTAAAATGTCATGTAATGATTTGAGACATTCTTAAAATTTTATATGACGTCAAAATTAATGACGCACGAAAATATATTAATCTTTTTCTCATATACTTCGTCTAATTTACTAACCGTTGCACGTCATCCGCGTCATAGCCTGTGACGTCGCATGATACCAACACGAAATATTTCTAGGCGGTAGGTGTGTTCTTTTTTAGAATCACTTTGCCGAGTACACTGGAATTACAGCCACTAGACATATTTTATTATATACGCGTAGAAATAATATTTGAAGATTTCTATTAATGTTAACCTAAAGAAATACACAATAATATATGTTTCATTTAATTTGTATAAATGGATTATAAAGCGTTTTTATGTAGCACATTTGTTCGAAAACCACTGTAACTGTAATCGAACGAAGGTGACATTTTAGAATAAATTGGTAACATTTATTTGACAGTTGCAGTGATGACACTTCATATTTGTTTATATTCTTTACTATAAGTATCTGTTTTATTAAGTATATTTACCGATTTTATTATTTACTTTACTATAAAAATATAAATTTCACCTAATTTTATCACGACTTGGAATAATCGAGGTATCTGACAACTTTTTTAGTTGTTATTGTAGACATATACAAAGAAACCTACCGGCTTCATGTCAAGAGTTCGGAGCCGTTTTCTAATTATTAACAATGCAGTGCAAAAACACTTGTGACTGCAAATCTCAAAAGATTATAACTTAATTCTTGTTCTCTATTTCTTAAGTTTTTACTTATTTACATTGAATATTAATTTGTTTTGTTGTATAATCCACGTTTACAATAATTATATGTGATGTATTTGATTTAAAATGGATTCAGGATTTTTTTATACTTTGGCAACTATGTCAACTTAGATCTCTGCCGTAGATAATACGTGCAACGGTAAGTAAATTAGACGGACTGTAGGCATCTTTCAGTGCGTCACAGTTTTTCGATTTCTTTCTAACGCATTAAATTGTATGTGACAGAAAAAAGGCACGTTTGTGATTACAGACATTTATAACATTTATTCTAGTTGTCGATAGATGGATCTATAATCGAAACAAAAAATTATCTACGAATATAATCTGTACAATTTATAAGCCTATACAAGTTAAAGAAAATACCATTTTATAAATGCAATAAACACAATTAATTTGTTTTTATGCCAAATTGCAAATAAAATGTGACAACTGTCAGATTTAACTATGTCATGTTAGAATAAATGTTATAAATGTGTATTATCACGGACTTACCTTTTTTTCTATCATTTGTGACGCACTGAAAAATGCCTATGAAAAGAACCATATCATATTGTCTCCTCGTAATTCCCAAATTTTACTAAAGTAGCCTGATTTGCACATTTTGATTACATTCCTTTTATTTTGAAAAATCCTTTAAATACTTCTTAAATAACTTTTCAATTTAAATAAATATTGAAAGTTTTACAAATAATTTTTAACACGAAGGAATTATTGTGGCTATCAGAAACATGTGCAGAGATAGAAAGATTAGATAAACAACATGACAGCTTTAGCACAATACAGAATGATTAAAGAAACAACTTGAATATACAAAAAGAGAGGTATTGGAAACATAATGGACAAAAACAAAATAATAATTGAAACTGCAGATGAAATAAATAAATGGGACGAATGTATAAAAGAGCTATTTGAGTACGCCGAAAGAATGGAGACAATTGAGAAAGAATTTTAGGTAAGTAATTATTTATCAATAATTAAATAACTTGGTGATATCAAAGCCCTTTTGGTCTAGATCTAGATTATATTTCCAGAAGCCGATGGAAATTGAATGAACAGTTTGACAACAATTAAATTGGTAATTAACAATTTACGGTCGCTATAATAACCATAATAATTAATGATACATAAAAATAACAAACTATGATTTTTATATAAAAAATCACTATGCCTGTCTAAAGTACTTTACAGAATTGAAATTGGACCATTTATGCGGTCTCAGGAATATTTTGAAATTATAAACAATTTTTTGGCTAAAACAAATAGAATATCTCGGCAACTATTAAATTAAATTTAGAAAACGGTATTAGAAAGAACGCGGTAGGACGCTTCTTTTAAAAGGAAAAACGTTTAATTGGCATGAGTGGTTCCTGAGATACAACCGGTCAAAGTTGACCGGCATGTACGGCGAAGATATAAACAATAGGATGGTAATTTTTAACCATCACCTTTTAATTTCGGCCCTCTTTCTCCACACAAATTTTCATATCTTTAAAAGACTCATAATATACAGGGTGGGGCATTAGTGTGACAAAGTCCAATTACTCGTTTGTCGTAAGAGATATGAAAAAAAGTTATTCACATAAAAGTTGGGGAACGGATAGGACCATAATTTAAAAATATTTTCAGATATACAGGGTCACCCGTATTGACAGGGTGATACAAACTATGTTCTTTTAAATGGAACGCCCTGTATATTTTTACAGTTTTGGATTCTCCTCGACGTCTACTTTCTCAAAATATAGGATTTTGTAATATTATACGAGGTAGTTTAAAAGATAATTACGTTTTATTGTTAATTTCGTAGCAACATTCACACAATGTAGAATTGTGCTGATTTGACATCAAAGTTTCTGTTTATGGTCAAACGATTTTTAATCTAGTCTACTGTTGTTAAACACTTATAATATAGCGGAAAGATTAATATTAATATACACGGTTGGTCAAAACTCGGAATGAGTATTTTCTGAGTTTTCTTAAATGGAACACCCTGTATTTTAGTATTCTAATGAAACTATATTTCATGGTACTTTTTTATTTCTTAAGCATTCCCTATAACTAAGTGCTTTAATTTTTGAGTTATTCGTGATTCTTTAATCCAAACATTAATTGCAACAAAAATTACGTGAAATTTTATTAGGTGGCTGTGCAAATATCCAATCGAAAATAATTTTTCGAAAAAAAAGTAGATATTAACTTAGACTGATCCTCAATTTTTTAATTTTGAATGAGATATCCAAATACCTACAGTTAAGATTGTTGGTGCGTAAAATATAAATAAAATGATACAAGATTCTACCTAGCTGGCTATGACAATAAATTTGCTAAAACATTTGACATTATACTATCTTTATAGTTCCAGTTGCTTTGTTACCATTACTAATATGAATTTTTCTAATGAGTAACTGATCAAAATCATTTTTGTACTAGGAGAGTATAACAAAAATGTGTTACTAGCAATAAGAATTTTTCATCAGCAATTCCCTGATAGACGAAAACCAAGAAGAGAAACTTTTGAAAGTACACTAAAACGATTTCAACAGTCTAGATCTAGATAGTTAGAATATAAGAACGTTCTTCCTAATATACAGATCCTCAGTTACACTATGGATTGCATTACGTTTAATTCATTTTATTCATTTAAAATCGTTTTTATTCGATCAGGTTTCTTGTAATTTAAATATCCAGTCCGTTGAAACCGTTTTAGTAATATTTCAAAAGATTCTCTGCTTGGGTTTCGTTTATCAGGGAATTGTTGATGAAAAATTCTTATTGCTAGTAGCTCATTTTTGGTATACTCTCCTAGCACAAAAATCATTTTAGTCACTTACTCATCAGTTAATTATTAAAAAAATTAATATTAGTAATGATAACGAAGCAACTGGAACTATAAAAATAGTATAATGTCTAATGTTTTAGCAAATTTATTGTCATAGCCAACTAGGTAGAATCTTGTATGTTTTTATTCATATTTTACGCACAAACAATTTTAACTACGTAGGTATTTGGATATCTCATCCAAATCAGTCTAGATTAATAACTACTTTTTTTGAAAAATTATTTTTGATTGAATATTTGCACAGCCACCTAATAAAATTTCACGTAATTTTTTTTTGCAATTAATAGAGAGTTATCAAGTAACCCTAGGAGAATACGGTAACGCTATTTTACTGTATACTTTGCATGTTATTTATAACGTTACCGTATTCTCATAGAGTTACTTGATAACTCTCGAATGTTGGGCTTAAAGAATCACGAATAACTCAAAAATTAAAGCACTTAGGTATAGGGAATGCTTAAGAAATAAGAAAGTACCATGAAATATCATTTCATTAGAATACTAAAATACAGGGTGTTCCATTTAAGAAAACTCAGAAAATACTCATTCCGAGTTTTGACCAACCCTGTATATTAATATTATACTTTTCGCTCTATTATTAATGTTTAACAATAGTAGACTATATTAAAAATCGTTTGACCATAAATAGAAACTTTGATGTGAAATCACTACAATTCTACAGGGTGTGAATATTGCTACGAAATTAACAATAAAACGTAATTATCTTTTAAACTACCTCGTATAATATTACAAAACTCTATATTTTGAGAAAGAAAACATCGAGGAGAATCCAAAAATGTAAAAATATACAGGGTGTTCCATTTAAAAAAACATAAGTTTGTGTCACCCTGTTAATATGGGTGACCCTGTATATCTGAAAATATTTTTAAATTATGGTCCTATCCGTGCCCCAACTTTTTTTTGTATCTCTTACGACAAGCGAGTAATTGGACTTTGTCACACTAATGCCCCACCCTGTATATAATAATAAAAACTGTCGATATTACGAGTAAAAAATACCAAAAATCCAATCAAAAATTAGGTTGGAGAAGATGGAATATCAAAGTTCAAAATCGGTATACGTTAAAAAAATGCATCTACTCTAACGCATTATTAAATGTCAAAGTTGCTTTTGTTTTTTATAATAAATTTATTTATTATCACAAAAAATTTTAATTTGTTTAAACAAAGATTGTTTCAATAATAATACAGCTTTCAAATGGGAATATTTGTATTTTTAACGTTAAAAGGTACACTTGTGTTAAGTTTATCTAAAAAGTCTGCAACTGGAAAAAATTTGTAGTTTTATTTTCTCATAAATAAAATAATTTATTATAAAAAAACAAAAGCAACTTTGACATTTAATAATGCGTTAGTTAGATGACTCTACACGAGTTACTTGCGAACAAAAAAAAAAGATGAAGAAAATTGCTCCATGGGAAGCCGAGAAAATTTTAACGTATACCGAGTTTGAACTTTGAGTTCCATTTTCTCCAACCTATTTTTTGATTGGAATTTTGGTATTTTTCACTCGTAATATCGATAGTCTTTATTATTATAATATAATATGTTATGAGTAATTATTAATAAATAATTACTTACCTAAAATTTTAGTTGAAAATTTAAGATTTTGTTGGAAAAACCTGCATTTTTCGAGGAAAATGTTCGTCGAAGTAAATCCGAAAAACATATCTATGCAGAATTTAATTACGGTGAATTTTTATTTGGGTGTTTTTGGTGTAAAGGTAAAATCTTTGGAGTTATAGAGCATTAATTGAAAAAAAAACACGATTTGGGGCGCCATTTTGTTTATAAAAAAGTAGCACACTATCTGCGGACTTTGCTTTACGGTGGTTCGATAAAAACTTTTTTTTTTATTTCAGAACGCTATAGTGCGCAAAAGTTGCCATTGGTATAGACTTGAAAAAAGCACTACATAATTATTATTTTTTTTTATTAATTTGTCCTCCGGTCGCGCAATGCCATCGAAGTTAGCAAAAATTGTGAAAAACCTTAATTTTTCATATATTTTTTAAACAGGCCAGATGGTTTTAGTTGCATTCCTATACCATGAATTAACTACTAAAAGTATGTAAAATCAATATAAATGCACTTATTATACATTTGTTTCATATTTTATCTTCCGGTTGCGCAACATAATACACAATGAGTAAAATTAGTAGTTTTTGCAAAATTTCAAAGTTTGACTGTTTAGTGCAATTTAATCATACGACTTTTAGAGATGCTATAGTTTAATTCATTTATAATAATATATTTAAAATCCAAGCATATAAGATAAATTTTGATATTCAAATGGAATTCGGTCGCGCTGCTTCGTCAAAAAACAGCAGACTACCGAGAGGCGAGGGGAAAGTGACGAATGCCAGCGAAGCGCGCGCAGCCACAAATAAAGATACATGTGGGAATACCTCTACAATGGAGTATTTGTCTTCTCCATTACAACAAACTGCCACTCCACCACCTTTTCCAACACTTAGATGAAAGTACAAAAGGCCCAATAGGATATTCCGGACCAATTGGAAAGGCCCTACCTGATTGTGAAAGACTACCATTTATTGATTTTAATCCTATTGATTGTGAGATTCCAAAAGTTGACAAGCGTATTCTTAGCAAGCACCAATAATTGTACTTGCTTGAGATATTAGAAGTCATCAAGTCAGTACATTGTTTAGAAGACTTTGTAGTGGGTACGTGATCCTAGCCCAACGTCACATTCAAGATGGCTTACTACTGCTAACCGAGTTTTGCGTTTCTACATCAGTGTGTCCAACCCTTCTGAAAATCTAAGAGAGATTGTCACATTAATTGTCAAATGTTATAATATGCCTATGTGGTTTGCCACAAAAATAAACCACAAATTCACAGATGGGCCTAGACATAATTACAAAATCTTAGAATCTTCAAGGTACTTAACAGAAGAGCTTCTTCAAGTTGTTGATCACGTTTTACACCGGAATGCTTACTTTGTCCACCCGAAAATTTACTTTTGGCTATGGTAACTGATGAAAGAAACCATATCCGAGAGCTGGGCTTTAGGCGTATCATGAAAGAAAAGCCAGCAATATCTGAAAGTGACTCTATCAAAACCTTTAAACCATCAAACTTAAACTTTAAAGCTAAATAGTATTACGAAAATATGACATGGAACATCAGTACATAAGTACACTGACTCCCCTCCACTGCTAAGAACATTGACTAAAGAAGAGATAAAACAGTAGCTGAGCAATGACTTCAAGCCTGTTATGAGTATAGATACTTTCCCATTCCATACACAGGCAAGTACAATCGGTCCTTGCTAAGAATACGCTTTTCAATTTTTTGAATCTTACAATCGATAAGACTAAAATCAACAACAACTGGTAGTCTCTCACAATCAGGTAGGGCCTTTCCAATCGGTCTGGATATCCTATTGTGCCTGTTGGATTTCCATCTAAGTGTTGGAAAAGGTGGCGGAATGGCAGTTCGTTGTAATGGAGAAGACAAATTCTCCATTGTAGAGGTCTTCCCACATGTATCTCTATTTGTGACTGCGCGCGCTTTGCTGGCATTCGTCACTTTCCCCTCGCCTCTCGGTAGTCTGCTGTTTTTGACGAAGCTACGCGACCGAATTGCAGTTGAATATCAAAATTTATCTTATATGCTTGGCTATTAAATTTTATTTTATTTAGCGTATGGCTTAAGTATATCACAGAATATATTTAGATTTATGCATTATACAATGCATCACAAACAGATGTCCAATTTTTTTATATATTCGATTGACCCTTCGGTTGCCATTACAAAGTCTATAGGGTCGCCTGTGTATGCTCTGCGTGGGCAGTTCTGAACAATGTGACTGATCGTCTGTCTTGCAGCGCCGCAGTCACAAGAAGGCGAGGGGAGTTTACCCCATCTGTGGAGGGAGTCGGCGCATCTTCCACAGTTTGTTCGAATTCGATTAAGGGCTGCCCAAATCTTACGGGGACGTTCAAATTCGCCAGGTTTCCCTATGATGTCCGGTAGACTATGGTAATGCGGATCTGTCCTACTTTCCCAATCTTCTCTCCATCGGGTATTTAAGTCAAAGTTGGATTGCTGCAGCGCTTGAGCAGATTGTAGAGGAACCTGGATCGGAGACGGTTTCCAAGAATATCGGGGATGTCGTTGTGGACTAGAAGCTGGCGACTGTCCATTATTTTGTTATATTCTTTAACCAATGCATGTTCGCGGCGTAGGTTGGGTGGTGCTATATTACTAAGGGTAGGTAGCCACATTGTAGGGGTGGGCTTAATTGTGCCTGTTATCATACGCATAGTACGGTTTAGTTGGGTGTCGACCAGGTGGGTATGCCTGCTATTTAGCCACACTGGAGCACAGTATTCTGCCACCGGATATATCAGGCCAAGAGCAGAGGATCTTAATGTTGATGCTGTGGACCCCCATGTAGTGCCGCAGAGTTTCTGTATTATATTGTTGCGTGTTTTCAATTTTGCTGCTGTTTTCGTCAGGTGTTCTCTGAATGTGAGCGTTCTGTCTAGAGTAACCCCAAGGTATTTCGGGTATTTATTGTGTTTTAACAGCTTGTTATTAAAATACACTCGCAATTCTCTGTTTGCCAACTTGTTGTTTAGATGAAAAGCTGATACTTCAGTTTTTGTAGTACTTGGGTGTAGTCTCCATTTCTTAAGGTATTCGCTGAGGATGGATAAGTCATTCGTGAGAGTGATTTCTGTAGTTTCTAAAGATTGGTGGCTTGTTGCAAGGGTCCAGTCGTCAGCATATCCAAACTTCCGAGATTCGGTTTCAGGCATGTCAGCAATATAGAGGCTGAAAAGTAAAGGGGCAAGGACAGAACCCTGTGGAAGACCATTGTTAAGTTTCATCTGTCTACTCGTCTCCTTTCCCATTATAACCTGGAAGGCTCTGTTGGTCAGCATGTTGTCAATGAGGTTAATTATATTTCTGCAGGGGATAATGCGGGCCAGTTTATATATTAATCCCTGTCTCCAAACAGTATCATATGCTGCTGTTAGATCTATAAATACTGTTGCTGTCTTTTGTTTCTTTTGAAAACTAGCTTCTATAAAAGTTGTTAATGACAGCACTTGGTCCGTACAGCTTCGATGAGGGCGGAAGCCAGCTTGTTCAATGGGGACATTTTCTAGTATCCTGTGACTAATTCTGTTGAGGAGAAGCTTTTCTAATAGTTTATATACCATGCTGAGTAGAGCTATGGGGCGGTAGTTTTCTGGCTTATCGTTTGATTTGCCCGGTTTCGGAATTGCAATTATCTTTGTTCGCTTAAGTGAGAAAGGAATGTTACCTGACTGAAGTATATCATTAAAGAACATTGCAAGCCACTGTTTCGTGTATGCACCACTGTGTATCAAGAACTCTGGATGGATACCATCAAAGCCAGGTGCTTTACCTGATTTCATTTCTTTCAGCGCATGTGTGATTTCAGAAATAAGTATTCTTGCTGAATATTCGGAGTTCGTTCTGTTCATTTGTTTTAATGCCCTTAAGTCTCTTTTCACGTTGGTAGTATGTGTTCGATCTCGTAGAGCTCTGGATAGAGATACTATATGGGAGGCAACCTTGTTAGGAGACATTTTAGACTCTCTGGATTCCAGCTGGTTAGCTCCTCCAATTTTCCGCAACAAGGACCATGCCTGCCGGCTTGATTTTTTGAAGTCAAGGTTTTCGACAGTCTTTATCCATTTTTGGCGTCTAGCTGTATCGATGTTGTGTAAAAGCTCATCGGCTATTTCTCGGTCACCACTTTCGAGAAACTTCGTGTATAAGTCTTCACATGTTTCAGTCCATCCAGGCACATATTCTTTGCGATACCCCCTAGGGATGGTTTTCTTGGCAGTGCTTATTACTGCGCCCACAAACCTCTCATAATGTTTGCTGGTTGGAGGGACCCAGCTCAAGGTCCGGTCTAGTTGTTCAGAGAACTTCTTCCAGTTTGCTTTTCTAAGATTCCACCTGGGTCGAGGATATGATCTAATTATTGGAATTGATATTCCGATGGTGATAAGCACCGGACGATGTTGAGTATGTGGGAAGTCTGCAAGGACACTTCTCGCAGTTGTTAGTGGTCTGTCATTGGTATATTTTGAGACAAAACATAGGTCTGGGTTATATTCTTTTCTCCATGCAGCTGATTTAAATGTTCCTCTGTCTTTGGCATCAAAAACTAGGTATGTGTTTTGCTCTTCGGACCATTCTACTAGTGCCTCCCCATTTTCATCATTCGTGGTGTACTTCCACATTTCGTGGTGGCTGTTGAAGTCGCCGATGTATATAGTAGGATGTGGATGAGTCTTTAGAACTTCTGGGTTCCATGTAGTGGCTGGAGGTTTGTATATGTTAACTACGGTAATATCTCCAATCTTGGTGACTACTTCATGTATATTATTTTCATTGGAAGCAGAAAGTAGGAAACCATTTTCTATATTGCAGCGAATGTAGGTTGCGACGCCGTAATGTTTATCATAGGTGGCTCCCAGTAAATCGTAGCCAGGTATCTTTCCCCTTAAATCAAGCTGGACTTTGTCTTCAGTATGGGTCTCTTGTATGGCAACCAGGTCAATGTCGTTATCGTGTAGGATTTTTTGCAACACTTGGCATTTTGCCTGGCTTATGCCCTCGATGTTAAGGTGACAGACTCGGATACACGGTCCGAGATCTCTAGTCAGTTGCTTCTGAGAAGAACCTTTATTTGTTCCCATCGTATGTTTACGTATAGATAAGATTTCTGTTTGTGATCTGTGATGTTGGCAGGATATTGTTTTTGTTTTTCGTTCGTCTGCCGCCGAATTTTTGCTAGTTCATTTAGCGTTACCCAGGGTGCACCACATGGAGGCGAATTAGCATTACACCCCAGGCTATTAAATATATTATTGTAATTGAATTAAATTATAGCATCTCTAAAAGTCGTATGATTAAATTGTACTAAACAGTCAAACTTTGAAATTTTGCAAAAACTACAATTTTACTCATTTTGTATTATGTTGCGCGACCGGAAGATATGAAACAAATGTATAATAAGTGCATTTATATTGATTTTGCATACTTTTAGTAGTTATTGCATGGTATAGGAACCCAGTTAAAACCATCTGGCCTGTTTTAAAAAAATATGAAAAATTAAGGTTTTTCACAGTTTTTGCTAACTTCGATGGCATTGCGCGACCGGAAGACAAATTAATAAAAAAATAATAATTAGTGCTTTTTTTGAGTCTATACCAATGGCAACTTTGCGCACTATAGCGAGCTGAAATAAAAAAAAGTTTTTTTCGAACCACCCTACTTTGCATACCTATATTATTAATATATAGAATCATAAGATTCTATTCCAGTATTTTGTACCGGGTGTCCACTTTTATTTTCCCCCATTTTAACTGCCTTCTAAACGGTTCAAGATAGGGCAAATTTTTGAAAAAAAATTTGTTGCCTTCTTTTTAATGGAACACCCAGTATATTTTTTTGTAAATTGAAAGAAAGGTGATTCGCCTATCCAGCGATATAAAGTTTTTCAAAATAGGTTGTCAAATCACTGAGTAATTAATTTTTAAAATGAGAGGTGCAACGGGGAAAATATAAGTGGACACCCGGTATTTTGCTAATTAGCTCGGAGTAATAATGTGACAGTCAATCCGGTTGCGTTAGAAAGGGATACGTTTCCACCGCATCTGGTCAAAACGCATAATCTGACATCGCACTTAGTGCAATGCCACACTATGCGTTTTGACCTGATGCGTTTCCACCGTATCCAGTCAAAACGCATAGTGTGACCTGAATCGAAAACCCATCTATTTCAATAAAATTTAAATTTCAAAGGTCATTGAAATCCCCATTGGGACGCAACCCAGCGACATCTCTTAAACAAACTGAAAAGTCTCAGATGCAGAATTCACCATTATAATAAAAATTAAAATGGTAAATAGTTATTTATATCTCAAAACTTTTCTTATTGAAAGTTCTTTCTGGTACATCCTTAATCTGCGACTTTTACCATTTATTGGCTAGCTGGTTTTCGATTCACAGGTGTGCACGCTAGCGCTGTTGAGGAAGCCTGCAATGGCAGAAACAGCTGTCCAGCGATTGTGCATCCCTCTGAATCGAAAGCAAGCAAAACCATCTTTTACTTTTCTATCTTTACTCAGATTTGAGTATTAGGAAGTTTCTTTCTCTCCTTTTCCTAGACGAATGAAAACGGAATGTGACTGCATATAGTAGAGTCCTTTTTGTTTTCTATATTCGTCGTCGTCGTCCGCTGTCTTCTGAGACTTTTCAGTCGACGCTGTCGAATTCTGCATCTGAGACTTTTCAGTTTGTTAAATGAAAAAAGTTTCATGAAAGAGGTAATATATTTTTTGGTAGGACAAATGGTAGGCCCAAGGATTATAATAATGAAAATATAAATGATGAATAAATTCTATATTATATTTAACAAATTTTGAAAATTACTTAAATCATTAAACACAATTATAATTAAAGCAAAAAGTTAAGATTTTTTAAATTTTAAAGAACTTAAATGTGTGATGTTATAAAAAAATAATATCTATATCGCGCTATAAGTACAGTGGAACCTCGATAAGTTGGATTAATCGGGACCGCGACCGATCCGGGTTATCGAAAATCCGGGTTAGCCGGAGAATATAGTAAAAATTAATAAAATATGGTATACTTACAGAAAAACTAGATTATAAATGCAAAAACATGAAATACATATGAACAGTACATCTAAAATACGTACAGTTGTATACGGTATTGTTTATTTCTTGATAAAAAACTCTGTCAAAGTGAAAAAATGTTTGTTTTGTCTGATGAAAATCGGTCCGGGTTAGCCGAACTTCCGGGTTATCGGAGGCCGACTTATCGGGGTTCCACTGTACCTATCTATTCACTTGTCGGCATTACCCAAGTGGGAAGTTTTTTTTATTTCAGTACTCAGATCGGAAAATCTTTCAAATGTTACAACTTTTGCTGCCTCAATAGAATTGCGCTGATAAAAACTTGTGTGTAATAGCACAAGAGAATAGTTTCAAAACAATATCAGCTTAGTTACACTATAAAACATTTTAATCACAAACAAAGAAATTCTCCTCCAAGCAGTTCATTTTCTCTGTATATTGCTCAACCCTGATGAAATGAAAAAGTTTTGGATGTCGAGTCATTCTGGTTATTATAGACCAAAATCACAGTTGCTAAGGGGCTGAAGTAAATAGACAATATCAGTGATGAAGAGCAGAAACTGCAATAACGTGAAACTTACTTTAGTCAATTGGGTAAGTAGCGAGATTTAACTTTATTCTTAGAAACTTGAGATTGTTTCCGGTAATCACAAAGTTTTTTCTCAATTAAGTTTAGTTAGCACGGATAGAATTTTATTAATGATTAAAAATTATGATAATATAATAATTATAATCATACAGGGTGGGTCATGAGGAACTGTACATACTCCTACCTCGTATAGAGGCCCCTATGGGGCAGAGCCTATTTTACTTCAAATCAGGTCCGAGACACTACCCAATTTTCGGGCCCCTAAATATAATTGAATAATGATAAACACTTTTTTAAATGAATTAATTATTGTTTACGGCCATCTGTACATAATTCGCAAATAATTTACGACCATCCCTACTTTTTCTGTCTTTACTCGGCAAATTACGTGTAGTAAAATTCTCACTGGTATGGATATGTAAACATTACTATTTGACAAAGTCATCATTAACTTTAAAAGATTTGAATGTTCTTGAATAACTGTTACTTGTATAATTGCAAATAATTAATTCAGTTAATAATGACAATTTTTTAACTAATTATGTATTCAGTGATTGTAATAATTTACATATTGTACAACAAAATCTAATACTCAATCGAGAAAAGAAGAAAAGTGTTAAAACGATTTTTTAATAATGTTTTGGTATCGTTATTGTTATTTTATTGTTATTGTTATCACAGAATATATCCTGGTCAATTATCTGCTTGGATAGTCCATAAATAACAAACAATTAACTTTTTATTGAGTTCGCGTCTTAAATCGATTATTTATCAAATACACTATCAATATTATTTAATCAACAACTCAAAATATTCCCGATGCCATGTCAAATATTTAAAATTGTTACTGTCTTGTCATCTTATTCTATTTGATTCAGTGCTTTATATGACAAAGATAGCGAATGTTCGATTTGGAAAATATCACCACGGACCATTTTTTTCAAATCTTGAAAAAACTAATAAATATTTTTAAAAAATTTAAACGCAGAATTAATAACTAAATTATTATCGAGGGCCGAAAGTCCCTTAGAGTAAATAAAAAGTTTCTTTTGAACGAGATATTTGAAATTAAAAATCGCACTATATTTTCCCTTAGTTTTTCACCCCTGTAACTTATTAATATAAACATTACAGAAGTTTTCAGGGACTTTCGGCCCTCGGTAAGAACGTAATCTTTCATTCTGCGTTTAAATTTTTCAAAAATACCTATTAGTTTTCGCAGGATTAAAAAAAAAATGAATCCCATTTAAATAGCAGTAGAGCCGAAACTACGTACCCATCCCCTTAATAGAAATACAGGTGCACCAGAAATTTTAATTTTTATTAACAATAAATAAAATTTATATTTAAACATTGTTTAATAATTATAACTCTTATTGTTATCATTTCCTGTTCGTAAAATAAAGAATTTTGAAAATTAATTTTGTTATTTTAATAAAATTTTTTGGTGATCTCTCCCGGTCCCATTAAAATGCGGGCCCGAGGCAGGTGCCTCACGGGCCTAGGGGTAAAATAGGCCCTGCTATGGGGAATAACAAATGACCATTAAAAAGTATCTGCTCCCATTGTTTAATAATATACAGGGCGAGTTTCGAATTTTGACAGAAACTTTTATTCGTCATAATTTTTGAACTGTCAGATCGACGTGTCTCTTATTTTGGTCAATCGTTACACTATTACCACCTAATCAACTGATTTAGTCAAACTAAAAAAAAAATCAGGTCCGGCTTTAAAAAATTAGTTCGTTTTGGTCTTAGAAAAAATTTCACCCTGTATACGCTTTTTGAAAACTCTAATATGAATTTTACAAATTAGACAAATAAGCAATTAAAATCGCATATTTATTTTTCCCCACACCGATCCGGTTGCGTTGGAAACGGATGTGTTTCCACCGCATCCGGTCAAAACGCATAATGTGACATCGCACTTATAAGGCTTTTTTCGTGTGAGTCATCATATGCGATTTCAGAGTACTTGATGCATTAAACTCTTTAAAACAAATATCACACCCGTAAGGCCTTTCTCCAGTATGTGTTCTAACATGTGCTCTAAAATTACCTGAATAAGTATATTGTTTCAAACAAATTTCACATTTGTGAGGTTGTTCTCCAGTGTGCCTTTTCAAATGTGAGGTCAAAGTACCTTTTGTAGTAAACTGCTTTAAACAAATATCACACTTAAAAGGTTTTTTTCCAGTGTGAATTATCATATGTGTTTTCAAACTATTTGCTGTTGTAAGCAGCTTTAAACAAATATCACACTTAAATTTTTTTTTTCTATTGTGAAGCATCATATGTGGTTTCAGACTAAATCGGTGAGAAAACTGTATTGAACAAATTGCACACGAGTAGGGTCCTTCTTCAGTTTGAACTTTCTTATTTAGTTTTTTCTTCAGCGTATCTACCCGAATCTTTGAATATGAATTTTCAGGTGTTTTCATAATTTTCATTTTGTTCTTATTTTGTAAACAACCTAAAATATAAACCAACTGTACACATTTTACTGCAAAGAAAAATTTATGCCGGAAAATACAGTATGCGGCAAAATAAACTACTGAAATTCGTATGTCTCAAATTTGTATGTGTCAGGCGCCGAAATGTACCGAGTGTTTTTCCGAACGTTGTTATAAGGTATGTGAATGTCGTGATAATGTTAGGATGGTTCTCAGTTTTGCAGAAAAAGTCACGAAAACGGTCCAATCTTAAAATCAACAATGGTTTCAGCAGGACGGGACCACTTGCCACACTGCCAGGAAGTCTCTTCGAATACTGCGCGATCATTTTGGAAGTTGCCACTCACCAGAACTAACACCACCAGATGCGTACATATGGGGAAGGCTGAAGGAGTCAGACAGATCCACCGTCGGCCATTTCGGAATTGTGGACTAGAATTAAAGATTTTTCCGTGCCGGAGACAACGGCGGATATAGGAATTTGTCTTGGGAGGGGAAATTTGTCTTAGGGGGGAACTTCCAATGAAAAACCAACCAAAAGACATAAAAAAGATAAACTCAGATTTCATAAAAGATACAAATAATATCGTATAGGCATTAAGTCCCTTATTTTTCCTAACTAGCGTGTTTATTGGGTTGAATTTGCATTTCTGTGGTTTCGGTTTTCACGTCAGCAGGAATTTTTATGTTTGAACAATTTTTTTTCTTTACTTTTGGACCTTGCTAGGGGGCAAATTTTCTCATTTTCCCTCTCCGCAGATCCACCACTGACCAGACGGCATCTTTAACATATGCTTTATCGGGAACGTGCTTCGCCGTAATAGACCAGGGCGCATCTGTAAAAATATTAGTACATTTGGACGTTAAGAGGTGACTCAAATTTTTTTGCAGAAATTGCTTGAAAATAACTCAAATAATAATATTTGAGTTATCCTCCCTCTCAAAAAGGTCCGGAACATTGTTTAAATAATCAAAATGTCAAAAAATAAAGGAAAAATTCGAATTTTTTCATCGTTTTTTGATAATAAGTTTAAAAGTATTCATTTCCGAGAAAAGTTGTACTGACATAAAAATTGCGTAGTTAAATTTCCTACAATATAGGACTGGTTAAAAATTTAAGAAATAGTCACCTTTGTTGCAAAATAGCAATAATTGTGTAAAAAACATACAAAAACAAGTATTCGCATTTTACATTTTTCAACCATTTATGCTAGCTACACTTAGGACCTTCATATTTCACCCAGAAAACTATATGATACAGTAAAACAATACTGTAAATTTCATTAAGATCGGTTCAATAGATTTTGAAAACTAAATTTTGCAATCCAGCTTTCGCAAAAACAATTCATTTTTTCAAAATATTACAGGACTGAAAATAAAGCAGATAGCAAGTTGGAGTTTTTTTGCGTATAGAAGTGTACTGTACCTTTCATTTAACAAAATGCAAAATTAAAATTGATTAACTACCACGGCGTCAGGAATTTTTTTAAATAAACATTAATAAATTATTGGTGCTACGCGCAGGACAGCGGATAGTTTGCTCTGATTGGGTATTCCAATGATCTTTGATAATGACTGATACATTTGAATTTTTATTACATTTCGATATAAATAAATAAATTTGTTTATTGCAAAATAAAAACACGTACTCTATCCTTTGAAATAACAGTTTTTTTAGCAAAAACTTTCTTTGTTCATATATTTTAACTTAGAGAATAAAAGTTTATTATTTTTAAACATATGCAATTGTTTAAACAATATTTCACAAACAATAATAAAATTAGTTTGATTTTTGTGGATAAAAATATTAAAATATAGAGTAAGAAAATAATATATTTTAGATAAAGATTCGAAGACATTTTGGTGGCAATCAACTTGTGTGAATCGAACACCGCTGTCCTGCGCGTAGCACCAAAAATTAATGTTTATTTAAAAAATTTCCTGACGCCGTGGTAATTAATCGATTTTAATTTTGCAAATTGCAAATGAAAGGTATAGTACACTTCTATAAGCAAAAAGAAAATTAAACTTGCTATCTGCTTTATTTTCAGTCCTGCAACATTTAAAATAAAATGAATTTTTTTTGCGAAAGCTGGATTACAAAATTTATTTTGCAAAATCTATTAAACCAATCTTAATGAAATTTACAGTGTTGTTTTACTATATCATAAAGTTTTTCTGGATAAAATATGAAGGCCCTGAGTGTAGCATAAATGGTTGAAAAACGTAAAATGCCAATACTTGTTTTTGTATGTTTTTTTCGCAATTATAATCAAAAAACCAATAAAAAAATCGAATTTTTTCTTCATGTTTTGACATTTTGATTATTTAAACAATGTTCCAGATCATTTTGAGTGGGAGGATAACTCAAATATTATTATCTGAGTTATTTTCAAGCAATTTCTGCAAAAAAATTTGAGTCACCTCTCAACGTCCATCTCAAAACAGATGCGCCCTGGACTATAAATAATGTTTGCAATGCTATATCATGTATGCTAGATAATATAAATAATAATACACATTTCAGTAGTCATTTCAGTACTGTTTATTTTGCCGCATACTGTATATAACAAGAATACATAAGTAGGAAAAAAAGTTTAGAAGAAATCAATGCAATAAACGAACCAAATCACGGTTCTGTTTTATCCTATTATCAGATATAAAAAATATGTCATTTAAAAATATTACATTTGATGTAAATGTGAAACATTCATAAAACAGATAAAATATTTTTTAAAAATTATAATACGGCGCCTAAATTTGGTTCATATTGGATAAGGGGATAAACTCAAACATTCAATTTTTCAAGGTTCGAAAGAATAAGGTAATGAATCAAAGATTATCATTATTTTGTATTTTGACAACGATACCCGACTTGGGCATCAAAACGTTAATAAAATCATTTTTAGGTAAAATTGTGGCTTATTTCCCATTTGAATATACTTGATTATAGAAATGCCACAAGAAAATAGCTTCAGAACAAGATTATCATCCTATTGTTTATAACTTCGGCGTAAATACCGACCAATTTTGACCCGTTGTATCTAAGGAACTACTCATCGAAATTTAAGTTTTTACTTTTAAAATAAGCGTCTTACGGAATTTAATAGCACAGGCGCAAATATTTTACAGCTATCCCTAGTTTTTCTTTCTTTACAGGGCAAGCTACGTGTAGTAACATTTTCACTGATACGGATATGTATAGGGCGGCCGGAAAGTCCCTTTACACTAAAAATAATAATGTTTCAACACCGCACCAACGTTTGTTGGTAATCCTTCGCATGCGCAGCATTAAGATCACCTATTTGGTCACGCATACAGATAACAATAGTTGCGACTGAAATGTAATGGCGGACAAAATGAGTAGAATAATTGAGAAGCGTTTGGTCGCTGCAGTGTGGATAGATGAACATCGGCATAACAATAAACAATGGCCGATATTTTGGTTTTCAAAAACCATCAGCATCCAGACCAACTTTGCTCTCGAGGGAGAAGAAAGCTTTTTCATCGGGAACCGTTCTCGATGCACCAAGAAGTGGAAGACCAAGCACTCGAAAACATGTGCTAGCATTCAGGATTCCATTGAACGTTCATCGATAAGGCCGGCCGTTGTATGAAAGAGAAGTCCCCTACTAGCAGTACAACAGAGAGAAAAGATTCTTTCCCGAGAGATGCTGCCTCTATCGGAGAAATAACGCAATAGATATCTAAGCGAGGCCGCAGACTGCAGACTTTTTAGTCGGCCGATCGTTTAGTTGGGTTCTTAATCAGTACAGAGAGGTATGCAGGTGCGGCCTCGCTAAGACGACTCGAAATCGTTTTATATATCAGGTGCGAACTTTTAATTTTCTAGGCGGTTTAAGGACGGGGTCTCGCTGAAAATTTTACTCGGATAAATACTGTGCTCGTATCTCGTGGTAAAATCTAAACCAAAAGTACTGGAGAAATCTATTTCGCATATTGGTTCATCATAGTTTGTTACCTACTTCTCATGTCCAAATATTATAAAATTATACCAGGGAAGAACAATTATATCATTCAAATTTGTCTAATTGTCTATTTTTATTAAAATGTTGTAATATATTAAAAATTGATTTATTTATGAATTGGGTAATATCTTGTGTATCCTACGTCGAATGTCACGTCATACGTCAAATGTCACGTTCTGTTAGGCACTATACGGAAAAGAAGAAGAATTGACAAACGAAAAAAATAAGAAGTGACAGTTGGCTTATTTGTAGCCACCGCTTTCATTTGACACCCCATACGTCAAAATCGGACCAATAGCAACGAAGATATGCTGTAATGCCGTTTTAGCAATGCCGCCATCTTTGTTTTTATCTCAACGTATTCGTTACGCCCTCCCCTTTCCAACGAGCCCCCTTACGCCACGATCGGATTAATAATAACGGAGATACGATATAGTGCCGTTTTGGCAATATTTTTATGTCTCACGTGACAGACAACATTTTGGCAGATAAGCAAGATCTTTGTCTCATTTGACAGATAAGAAGAAGAAGAACTGTAACAATACGAAAGGAGTAATAATTGATAATCGAAAAAGAATTGACAACATGGCAAACAAAAAGAAGAAGAACAGGTGGTCATCTTGGTGAGCGGACCTTTGTGACGTAGCTTCGTTCTCATTGGTCGGTAGGCTGTACTTTGATCTCATTGGTCGGTGGGCGGGGCTTCGTTCTCATTGGTCGTTGGGCGGGGCTAAGTTCTCATTGGTCGGTGGGCGTGACTATGTTCCCATTAGTCGGTGGGCGTGGCTTTGTAGTGGGCGGGGCTTGCGGTGGGAGGGTGACGTCATGTGAGATAAAAATTTTCCCGCGCCATAGTAAGCCAACTCCTAAGGATATGATATGCGCCGTTTTCTTTTTTTATTACTCTCGCTTGCAAACGGTTTAGTAAACTCATATTCGTCAAGTACCGAAATTTCCAAAGGAAAGTTTCAAACGGGCCATTACGCTCCTGAATTTTTCATATTTATGTAATTTTTTCGTAGCGCCATCTTCTACATAATGGCTACATTAACAGAGCTTAGATTCTTACAGATTCCTATACTTTTTTCGTATTATATGTCCAAGATTTACGTTTCACACGCCAATTTCTATTAATTGCAACAATTTATTTTAAAAGTACACCACGCAAAAAGTACTTTATTAATTCACATTTTTTTAACGTTACATCCTTCCATTACATATAGGTATTCTAGTTCTAGACGGAATTTTATCATGAAATTCATTTAAATACTTGAGTAATTTAGATATAAACGCTCTTATATTTATTGAGAAAAAAGCAAAACTTTCACAATTTTGTATAAACAATACACAACAGGTAGGATAGCAAAAATATGGCTGTAATTAGCGAGATATATTGTTAGTAGGTTAAGCATTTTTCGGTATACATATATGCTCTAGATTATGAGTGGTGTACTTTATAAAGGTGATGGGATCGCCTATGCTTATAACATTACCAATGGCCGGCCATAAAGTCGACGTGAAAACGCTCTGCAGAGTTTGGTATTGCACGGTCAACAACGCAAGATAACACCACAGCATAATAAACGAAACCAGCAAGGACACTCCCTGATGCCGCCTTTGAAGTTGAAAAGTACAGGGTCGCCATTTTTCGCGTAGTACATCTCAGTGGTGATGTGATGTGTTGGTTCATCAGTGTTGCCGATGTCACCAACTTTATTACCCGTAAGAGATTCTTTTTGAATAATTTCTGGAATTTATGCAAAATATTAACAATACAATCGCCATTCATCGTCAATATTTTGTGTTATGTCCCAATTATTGACATAATTCCCACAGGCATACGTATAAAATTATGTTAAAAAATATGAATGTCATAAAAGTTGAGTAAATCTGATAATTATGTACAAATCGGCAACACTGTCGATTCTCTACATTGTCTGGTACTACGCACAAAATGGCCGACGATCTGCGCAGTAATAGTGCGCGAACTTTTCCCGCCTACTAGTGTGTCACTGCTGTTGCGTTTTCTATGCTGTGATAACACGCGAAAGGATTAACAAGTGAACGCCTTCTTTATTTTAACAAGATGGCACCTCATCACATTTTGCTCTCGCTGTTGGACCGATGGATTGGGCGAGGACCGAACAATGTACTGTGGGGTTCCATTAAAGAGGAGATTAGAAAACACAGATATGTTTCAAATGACTACTTACGAAACAGTGGCGGCTCGTGATTTTTTACAATAGGGGAGGCTATACCTAACTGTAGAATATCTAGACAAATTTGCACTAGCAAAAAAAAAATCCGCCAAAAAAATCTAATTTAAGGCCCCATTTTTTTGACCATTTTTTATTTACATTTTATAATATCATAATTTCATAATACAGGGTGATTGATTACTAGGGTAAAGCTCAATAGCTCCGCTATAGTAATAGATAGCAATAAAAGTTAATAACAAAAATTTTAGTCACCTTTGAGCTTCACATTACAAAATTAGTTAGAATGTTACAGGGTGTTCGATAACACAGTGGCAGACCTAACTTATGTTTTTTTAAAAGGAACACCCTATATTTTATTTTAAATACGAAATCCTGTTAACTTCTCCATCACAAAAATATAAAGGTTTGTTATGTTATACAGGGTATTTACAAAGTTATAACCAATTTTATATGAAAATCGTAACAAGTTCAACTCCTTGTATAAATAAAAATAAGCAAAACAACAATGGTTTATTAATGCCATATTTTTAACGTATTGTCAAAATTTTCAAGAATGGTCGATATTGCTAATTTTCTTTATATCAAATACATGGTGAGTCAAAACGCAAGTACATTATTTTCTCAGTAATGTTAAATGGAACACCCTGTATTTTATATCATTATTGAAAAGTAACATTAACGTACTTTAATTTTTATATAACATTCCCTATGCCCAAATTTATTAGTTTTCGAGATATTTTCATTTTTCAGAGCAAATTATTTTAGGTGTTTAAATTTATCTAAATTTTAAGTAAGCCATGACTGAATTGACAATTGAAGATTACCGATTATCAATCCGGTAATCAATGTAACACTGTAGCATATAAAGAAATAAAAATAATTTATTAGTTAATACATTTTACAAACAAAAACACAACCACTACATGCAACATTTTTGAAACAATTAAAAACTATCTTTTTATGTAAATGCAACAAATAAACAAAGAAAATTAGTAATAAATTTTACAAAAAAACACACAAACACAAAATACAATATTTTGTGAAGACAATTAAACACTACTTTTGTATGTAAATGTAACAAATAAAGAACGAAACATAATTTATCAGTAATACATTTTGCAAAAAAAATGTTTGAAAAAATTAGAAGCTACTTTTAATAAAATATTTTTAATATTTAATTACATAAGGTGTTCAAAATTATCTCCTAACACATTTATGTACGGATAAAAACGATCATTGAATGAGCTACTTACTCTACGGAGCATTTGTAAATTAACACATCGAAATACACTTTGTATTCTATTTTTCATCTCATCCCTTGTTGTTGGAGGTATTTTATAAACTTCATTATTAACGTAACCCCAAAAAAATCAGTCCAGTTTATTAAATTCTGGTGATTTGGGTGGCCACGCTATTGGTCCATTGAAAAATGAAAATATCTCGAAAACCAATAAATTTAGACATAGGGAATGTTATCTAAAAATTAAAGTACGGTAATGGTACTTTTCAATAGTGATATAAAATACAGGGTGTTCCATTTAAAATTACTGAGAAAATAATGTACTTGCGTTTTGACTCACCCTGTATTTGATATAAAGAAAATTAGCAATATCGAAAATTCTTGAAAATTTTGACAATACGTTAAAGAATATGGTATTAATAAACCATTGTTGTTTTGCTTATTTTTATTTATACAGGGAGTTGAACTTGTTACGATTTTCATATAAAATTGGTTATAACTTTGTAAATACCCTGTATAACATAACAAACCTTTATATTTTTGTGATGGAGAAGTTAACAGGATTTCGAATTTAAAATAAAATATAGGGTGTTCCATTAAAAAAAAAAACAAATTTGGTCTGCCACTGTGTTATCGAACACCCTGTAACATTCTAACTAATTTTGTAATGTGAATATCATGTGAATATGCATATCAACGGTGGCTAAAATTTTTGTTATTAACTTTTATTGCTATCTATTACTATAGCGGAGCTACTGAGCTTTACCCTACTAATCAATCACCCTGTATATCATTTTAAAAATAGTTAGTCTAATTGTAAAAGTGTATTACCGAAGTTTGTGTCGTTTATTTGTTAACAATTATATCTCTGTAAGTAGATATGCATATCAAAATAAATACAGATTTGAAGTTTTGCAGTTCATACAGGTTGAAGGTTCACATTTTTTAAGATACTCAACTGAATTTTTTTAATTCTAAAAGCGGCCTACTGCGCATCCAAAAACACGGTAAATTACCGATATTTTGCTTTGCAATACAGATATCGGAAAAAGTTATTAGAACAAGTTGTTCCAAATATTATTCTAATCTCATATACCAAATTTCATCACAAAATTCGCACTTTTAGTTTTTTCATTATTTGTAGTCAGGATCCTAAAATCGGAGAGGAGGCTGCTGGCCGATCAGCCGCCCTTTCCCAATCTCCGGACAGCGTGTGCATTAAGCGATAACGCAGCTCTAAGGAGACCGGGTCTTCTTAAACGCTGCTGGGCTGCGCGGAGCATTAGCAAGTGAGATATTCCGGCCAGCAGCCTCCTCTCCAATTTTAGGATCCTGACTACAAAATAATGAAAAAACTAAAAGTGCGAATTTTGGTATGAATTGGTGATGAAATTTGGTATGTGGGGTTAGAACATTATTTGGAACAACTTGTTCAAATAACTTTTTCCGATATCTCGAACGCGAAGCAAAATAGCAAAGTAAACAAAACAGTATAGCACGTGTAAACAATTTATGGGGAGGCTAAGCCTCCCTTGCCTCCTCTGACCAGCCGCCACTGTTGCGAAACGGAGTTCGCCAAGATTTTACGTCAGTAACTTCGGACATACTGGGACGGATGAGCATAGAGCATACGAACATAACGTCGTATCAAGTTGTGTTGCGACACTGGAGATATGCACGCCGAGATTTTAGATAAATAAATAAGTAATAAATAACTTACATACAAAATTGTGTTATTATTTTTTCCCTCCGTAGTACAACAACAGCAATTCATTAATGTACAGGGACTTTCCGGCCACCCTAACCCTATACATAAACATTACTTGACAATGACATTGTAACCATTAACTTAGAGATGCCTTTTGATTGTTCTTGGATAACTGTTACTTGTATAATCGCTTAAATTATTAATTCAGTTAATTAATATAATTTTTTCCCTAACTATGTATTCAGTGATTATAATATTCTATATACTATGCAATAAAAACTAATACTTAATCGAGAAAAGAGGAAAAGTGAGTGATTTTTTTAATAGGTATTAAACTGTTACTATGGAACGCTTAAATAAATTTTGAACATCTTTAACAACAAAATACTTGGATCACAGAATATATCCTATTCTTTGCTTGGGATCCTCCATAAATAATAAACAATAAATAACTGTTTATTAATTTCACGTCTTAAATCAATTATTTATCAAAAACACTGTGAATCATATTTAATAAACAACTCAAAATATTCCCGATGCCATGTCAAATATTTAAAACTGTCACTGTCTGACTGACAATATGCTGATAATATTCTATTCGATTGAGTGCGTTATACGCTCTGAGCTTCGCTGGTGTCGCTCCTAGCGGACTACTAATTCAACTTTCACCGGTAATTTCTAAATTTATTATTTAATTGTTATCGCTTAATATTTACAACGCAAAAAGTAATTAAATTGTAATCGATTTTTTTAAAATTTTACTAATCATTTTGACGTTCTACTGATAAAATATGAATTTCTTACTTCGGATACTTTCACAATTATCGTGTAGATGGCGCTAAGATTAACAGATTAATTTATAATTACATATTACGGAACATTAAAAAAAACTTCAATTCAGTATTTAAAACGTAAGTATATTTAAGGTAAAAATATATACCACAACTTTGACCAACTAATATTTTTTATAATTAATGTTTTTAATTTTAATTTTAAATTAATGACTTTGACATTTATGTCAAATTTCCGGTAAACGTTTACAGACTTGCCACTACTGGCGCTCGCGAATTTGTAAATATCCCCTCTACGTACGAGCTCACAGCGTATATGACAAAGATAGATCTGGAAAATATTACCACGGACATTGTGTTCATTTTTTCGAATCCTGAAAAAACCAATAAATATTTTTGAAAAATTTAAACGCAGAATGAAAGACTAAATTATTACCGAGGGCCAAAAGTCTCTTAAAATAAATAAAAAGTTTATTTTGAAGGAGATATCTGAAATTAAAAATCACTAAATTTTCTCTTTCTCTTATTCGTGAAGCCGCTCGATAAGCGGCTTCAGGAATATTTTAAAATTATAAACAATTTTTTGGCTTATAAGCAAATATAATATCGGAAAATATTAAATTCAATTAAATTATTAATACGGTATTGGAAAGACCGTGGCAGGACGCTTCTTTTAAAAGAAAAAACGTTTAATTGCGATAAGTGATTCTTGAGATACAACCGGTCAAAGTTGACCGGCATGTACGGCGAAGACATAAATAATAAGATGGTAATTTTCGAACAATCATCTTTTTATTTCGGTCATCTTTCTCCACACAAATTTTCATATCTTTCTTCTTCTTCTTCTTAACTCAGGCGAGACTCGTTAGTCTCTGGCACTTGGTCATAAGACCTTTGTACCAAACCCTGTTCTTCTCCTTAAACTTTAATAAGTCCTGTGGCCTCAATGAAGGCCAACAGTTTTCTTATTGGTAGTTTTAGGATCTCTTCTGGTTCAAACCTCATTTGACCAGTGAAGTCCTGCCTTACATCACCTAGCACACTGCAATGGCATAGTATGTGTATGGCAGTTTCTTCTTCCATTTCGCACTTTCTGCACCATGGTTCATTCACCTTACCTAGTTTGTATAGGTGATTTCTTAAACGGCAATGTCCAGTCACCATTTCAGTGACCGTTTTGATCTCTTGTTTATTGAGGTTTATCAAACTGTTCGAGAGTTTTTTATCATTATTCTTGATTATTTTTTTAGTCTGGATTTGCCCTTGAGTGGTTCTTCATTTATTTTGATGATTCTTTATCAGCCATTTCTGAACCTCGTTTTTCATAGCATCATTAGTGATGCCACAGAAAGATTCTGGGCCTTCAAAAGTTTCTCTCGAGCCTTGTTTCGCCAACATATCTGCTCGTTCGTTCCCATGCACCCCTTCATGACCCGGCACCCATATTAAAGACACTTTATTGTCTTTTGCCAGGTTATTGAGGAGATCTTTGCGGTTTCTCACCAGTTTTGATTTGGTGAGAGGGTTCTTTACAGCCAGAATAGCCGATTGGCTATCTGTGTAAATGTTGATTCTCTTAGCTTTAGGGTCTTCATCAATGCAGGTCACCAAAGCAAAAACTGCAGCCTGGAACACCGTTGTATGTTTACCTAGGCTGTAAGATTCATTATAGTTACATGTTTGCCCAAAGACTCCTGATCCAGTACCATGGACAGTTTTAGATCCATCAGTGAACCATATTAAGTCCCCATTAATGTTTGGGACTTTTTGTTCTCTAGATGGTATAATTGTGTTAATCTTCTCAGTGAAGATTAGTTCTGGTGTCATCATATCCGAGTTCATCATAAAGATGGATTCCTCAAGTATAGTCCCAGTAATGTTTGTGTGGCTATTCAATATATAATTTGGCCTCCAAGTATTGTTTGCTTTGAGTCTCAGGATGGTCATAAAGGCTACCGCCGAAATATGTAATTCCAGCGGAGGGAGACCTGTGATAGCCTCTAGTGAAGCCGTTCCTGTACTATTCAAGGCTCCTGTTATATTTAGAAGCGCTTGTCTCTGTAGGGTGGTGAGAGTGGTCACACAAGATTGCAAAGCCGTCTTTCTCCACCAGAGTACTGACCCATAAAGACCGCGTCCCACCATCAAATAATTTGATCAAACTGGTTTGAGCAAACTGAAAGTGGCAGTTAGTGACGTCACATCCTGAGTGTTCATTGTGGATAATAATGAAAAATTTTAATTTTAAATAAAGTACAAACAAGTTAGACAACTCAATACAAAAAATTTATCAAACTAGACTGATAGTGAGAGCACAGATTTTTAGAATTTCAAAAAAACTGCAATTGTGACGTCACTTTGACGTACTTCCTCAAGTACGTCAAGTTTGCTCAAATTATTTGATGGTGAGACGCGGCCTTTAGTGACTGTCGGTCGTATCACTGATGTGTACAACCAACATACCACCATTGGTTTCAATCCCCAGGTTTTACCTACAACTCGTCTGCAGTTTCAGAAGAGTCGCTTAGCCCTATTGGTTATATTGGTAATATGAGTATTTCAATTGAGTTTCGAATTCAGGGTTACCCCTAGATACTTAACCTCATTGGTTCTTTCCAGTACCTCTCCAAATAATTTCAGCTCACTCAGTCCAGTAAGCTTCCTCTTATTTGTAAAGGCTACCAGTTTAGTTTTAGAAGGGTTCACGGAGAGGTTCTCTTTCAGACACCAGTTCTCTATGTTGTGAAGGGCATATCGCATCTGATACGCAACAGTGCTGGGAAATTTTCCCCTAGTTACTATTACGATATCATCTGCGAAACCCTGGACCCAGATTTCTTGGGCGCTTATCCCATGAATCAGATCATCGACAACTATGTTCCATAATGACGGTGACAATACACCGCCTTGAGGGCATCTCTTAGTTGCCCTCAGATTTATGGTATCTTCATGCGTATCTGTGGATATTATTCTGCTCTGAAGCATCTGAATAATCCACTTGCATGTTGTGTTGTTGATTTTCTTCCTCACCTCTTTTTTCTTCTTTCATATCTTTAAAAGACTTAAGCATATATTATAATAATAAAAAGTATCGGTATTATGAGTGAAAAATACCAAAATTTCAATAAAAAATCAGGTTGGAGAAAATGGAATATCAAAGTTCCAAATCGGTATACTAGTGTAGGAAACAGAGGTTGAACCTTGCAAAATGGACACAAGTCCGGTTTTATTTTTTTTCTGGCATATCAAGGGGTGCTTATTATAAGACTAACTTTTTCTGAAAAAATTTCGCCCCGGAACCCCTCTTTTCACCCCTTTAAAGGGGGTAATTTATGGTTTTTGCAGAACGTAGCCCTTCCTGTACCTTTTACAAAAAATTTTTTTTATAGAAATATGAAGAGGACCATATTTTCTACGACTTATTTCCGACACCATCTCTCTATCATCCACCGTTTAGCAAGGGTGGCGCCCCAAAGTTGACAAGTTTTTAAAAAAGATGTTTTTAAAAAATATATATTTTTCCCTAACTGTAACGGAAATTAAAAAGAAATGCTGCGGAGATTATTCACAAATAGATGATTGATTTTTTGGTATAGGTTTCACTTAAGGGTAATTGCCCTTTTTTTAATTACAGGGTGTTACATTTTAAAAAACCCCTTTTTATACCATCTGAACCGTTTATGCTAGAGTAAAAAGACTTTTAGCGATTACCCATGTACTGGTGTTATTTACAAATTTGTATAATGCACCCCCATTTTTTCCCCGAAACCACCCAAAAAAAAAGAAGAATTAATAAATAAAGTGATTTTCTTGGAATCCTTCACACACAATGCCCTTCATTAATATGCTTCATATATCATTTTGTGCAAGTTATTATTACCCATGCATGGACACTAAAAGCGATTTCCTAGTGCAACCCCTGTAGCCAAAAACAATAAATAAAATGGGGGGTTGAAAATTTTTTTTTGTTTTTTGCTTTTTGATCCATATGGGCATATGCTTCATCAATAGTGCTTTTCAAAAATATATATGGTTATTGCAACATCCCTGCGCAAACCACCCCTATCCTTGAAAATATACTGCAGAAACTACCCCTATACCTTATCCAGCATGTTTTTACGATTTTCTCATTACCTATTCATTTTTTTTTAAACAAAACTTATACAAGGTTAAAGACCACTATTTACTCTAAAAATTAGGTCCTATTCATTTTTTTCGTTTAAGCAACCGTTACGGCACAGTGGCGCCGTAAACCTCATATATGCTTTGACGGGCTCCAGTTTTTGTTTATTTTTTCGTCATCTGTTTGTTTTATTGATAAAGTACTTATGTAAAATAAAACAACACAGTGTAACCTACAAATCATGACCTATGCACATTTTACATTCTTTGCTCCCCAAAGCTACAGTGGTGGCCCAAAATAAATTTTTTCATATTTTCGCCACCTAGACGAATTTTATTGCGTTAATGATACCTTAATAGCACAATATTCACCCCTAAGTGGTCGCTAAGCAGTGGCGGATCCAGGGAGGGGTGATGGGGGCGATCACCCCCACCCCTCTCAAACCAAGTGATATTATATTTGAAGATTACAAAAATATTCATTTATTTTTATAGAAATACTTATATTAATATTATTTTTATAAGAATGACTTTTTATGCTTTAGCGACAGTGGCGGATCCAGCATCGTTAAGAGGGGGGTGCCAATTGGTTAAATTTCTATAAAAATAAATGAATATTTTTATAATCTTTGAATATAATATCACCTGGTTTGAGAGGGGGGGAGGTGATCACCCCCATCACCCCTCTCTGGATCCGCCACTGCGTAGCGACCACCTAAGGGTAAATATTGTGCTGTTAAGGTAGCATTAATGCAATAAAATGCATGTAGGTGGCGAAAATATGCAAAAATTTATTTTGGGCCACCACTGTGGCTTTGGGGAGCAAAGAATGTAAAATGTGCATAAGTCATAATTTGTAGGTTACACTGTGTTGTTTTATTGCATAAGTACTTTATCAATAAAACGAACAGATGACGAAAAAAAAAACAAAAACTGGAGCCCGCCAAAGCATATATGAGGTTTACGGCGCCACTGTGCCGTAACGGTTGCTTATACGAAAAAATGAATAGGACATAATTTTTAGAGTAAATAGTGGTCTTTAACCTTGTATATGTTTTGTTTAAAAAGAATACATAGGTAATGAGAAAATCGTAAAAACATGCTCGCCAAGGGATAGGGGTAGTTTCTGCAGTATATTTTCAAGGATACGGGTGGTTTTCGCAGAGATGTTGCAATAACCATATATATTTTTGAAAAGCACTATTGATGAAGCATATGCCCATATGGATCAAAAAGCAAAAAACAAAAAAGAATTTTCAACCCCCCATTTTATTTATTTTTTTTTGCTTCAGGGGTTGCACTAGGAAATTGCTTTTGATGTCCATGCATGGGTAATAATAACGTCCACAAAATGATGTATGAAGCATATTAATAAAAGGCATTGTGTGTGAAGGATTCCAAGAAAATCAATTTATTTATTAATTCTTCTTTTTTTTGGGTGGTTCCGGGGAAAAAATGGGGGTGTATTATACAAATTTGTAAATAGCACGAGTACATTGGTAATCGCTGAAAGTCTTTTTACTCTAGCATAAACGGTTCAGACGGTATAAAAAGAGGTTTTTTAAAATGTAACACCCTATAATTAAAAAAAGGGCAATTACCCTTAAGTAAAACCTATACGAAAAAATCAATCATATATTTGTGAATAATCTCCGTAGCATTTCTTTTTAATTTCCGTTACAGTTAGCGAAAAATATATTTTTTCTAAAAACATCTTTTTTAAAAACTTGTCAAATTTGGGGCGCCACCCTTGCTAAACGGTGGATGATAGAGAGATGCTGTTGGAAATAAATCGTAGAAAATATAGTCCTCTTCATATTTCTATAAAAGAAATTTTTTGTAAAAGTTACAGGAAGGGCTACGTTCCGCAAAAACCAAAAATTACCCCCTTTAAAGGGGTGAAAAGGGAGGTTCCGGGGCGAAATTTTTTCAGAAAAAGTTAGTCTTATAATAAGCACCCCTTGATATACCAGAAAAAAAATAAAACCAAACTTGTGTCCATTTTGCAAGGTTCAACCTTTGTTTCCTACACTATACGTAAAAAAAATGCATTTTCTCGGCTTCCCATGGAGCAATTTTCTTCATCTTTTTTTTGTTAGCAAGTAACTCGAGTAGAGCCATCCCACTAACGCATTATTAAATATCAAAGTTGCTTTTTTTTGTTATAATAAATTAATTTATTTATAAGAAAATCAAACTACATCTTTTTTCCAGTTGTAGACTTTTTAGATAAA
Source organism: Diabrotica virgifera virgifera (assembly GCF_917563875.1). Classification (NCBI taxonomy): domain Eukaryota; kingdom Metazoa; phylum Arthropoda; class Insecta; order Coleoptera; family Chrysomelidae; genus Diabrotica; species Diabrotica virgifera. Next base: position 70,168,290 of record NC_065444.1, read on the forward strand.
CTTACCACAAGTGTACCTATTAACGTTTAAAATACAAATACATATTCTCATTTGAAAGCTGTATAATTATTCAAACAATCTTTGTTTAAAAAAATTAAAAATTTTGATTAAAATAAATTAATTTATTATACCAAAACAAAAGCAACTTTGACATTTAATACTACGTTAGTTAGATGGCTCTACTCGCGTTACTTGGGAACAAAAAGAAGATGAAGAAAATTGCTCCGTGGGAAGCCGAGAAAATGCATTTTTTAAACGTCTACCGATTTGGAACTTTAATATTCCATTTTCTCCAACCTGATTCTTTATTGAAATTTTGGTATTCTTGGTATTTTTCACTCGTAATACCGATAGTTTTTATTGTTATAATAAGTATATGTTATGAGTCTTTTAAAGATATGAAAATTTGTGTGAAGAAAGAGGACCGAAATAAAAACGTGATGGTTCGAATATTGCCATCCTATTATTTATATCTTCACTGTGCATGCCGGTCAACTTTGACCGGTTGTATCTCAGGAACCACTCATGCAATTAAACGTTTTTTCATTAAAAAGAAGTGTACTGTTGCGTTCTTTTCAGTACTGTTTTAATAATTTAATTAAGGCTTAATAATTTAATTTAATAACTTAATTTAATATTTCCTGAGATATTCTATTTGTTTTTAAGCCAAAAAAGTGTTTATAATTTTACAATAGGTATTACTGAGGCCGCTTAAGTAGTCTAATTTTAATTCTGTAAAATACATTAGATATGTTATTCTTAAAATGTATAATAACTATGTAGAATAACTATGAAAAATCATAGTTATTCTTATGCATCGTAATTATTGTGGTTATTATGGCGACCCTAAATTTTTAATTAACAATTCAATTGTTGCTAAACTGTTCATTCAATTTTCATTGGCTTCTGGAAATATAATATATACCAAAGAGCTTTTATATCACCAAGATATTTAATTATTGATAAATAATTACTAACCTAAAATTTTAGTTGCAGATTAAAGATTTTGTTGGAAAAACCCGCATTTTCCGAGGAAAATTTTCGTCAAAGTAAATCGGCAAAAACATGTCTCTATGCAGAATTTAATTACAGTGAACTTTTATTTGGGTGTTTTTGATGTTAACGTAAAATCTTTGGAAATATAGAGCAAAAATTGAGAAAAACACGATTTTCGGGCGCCATTTTGTTTATAAAAAAAGTAGCACACTATCTGCGGACTTTGAATACCTATATTATTAATGTATAGAATCATAAGATTCGATTCCAGGAATGAAATTGCTGGTAAATAACTTTTCCCAAAAATGGCCTATTCTCCGATAATATGCCCAGACTATAACTGCCATGTAAGACTTAAAATCTAATTTTGCCATTTTGGTTTTATTTGTCACGTTATATCGCTGGTACCTATGATTAATGTGATTCCATTTACATTTCCAGTGAAAATAATAACTCTTTGATAAGTGTTGGCGATACAATTTGTTTTTATATGCGTGTCCGCGAAGATTATAACTCCCAAAATATTTATAACGAAAAGATTTAGTTCATAATAGATGCCGACGAAAACAATTATTTCCCTTTCTGTTTCTGTTTCTACCGACGAAAACAATTAGTTCTGAGAACTTTTTAGTAATTATAATTTTCGTGAACCCACAAACAGAAATGATGTTTTTTGCTGATACTCCTCAAAAAATAATCTTTTTTCTACGGCCGTGCTAAAACAGCCACTTTCACGCACACATTTCGTTTCCGAAAGTTGCACTTTCCCGCACGGCGTGCTGACATAATATTTAAAAGTCAAATCAGTAGAAAATTACAATGGTTTTAAATCGTCGTCATGGAAACCAATATCCTGAACCATTATATTGAACGTTTGGTTTTGACAACCTTGTCAAAGAAATAATTTGTGTATTTTCACTCCTAAATAAAAATTGATATGACTATTTTTTGTGGCTTTTTTCGAAACGTACGGCCTTAGAAAAAATATTATTCCCAACTCATGCGGAAAGTGTCTTCCCCGCACTCGACTGCTTGCCCGAACTCCGCTATCGCGTCGTTCGGATCAACGGCAGTCTCGTGCGGGAAAGTATAACTTTCCGCACTAGTTAGGAAAATAACTATTTCGCAACACTTTATTAGGGATTCTAATTTTGACAATCAGATAATCGAAAATAATATTCTTCGCGGCGTTCATTGAAAGTTCTACTCTTACCGGCATTTTTCGGAGTTATACTTTTCGTAGGCGGCGGCGATATATCTTCAATACATTGACAATAACACTATCGATCACATTTATAAAATGGGCCACCACTATTTCTTGCCTTTTACCTTTATTTTGTAAGTAGATATATGCCGTTATCGTGCAAGTCAACACCACCCATAATATGTTGATTATATTAAGCTATCACTTTTGGCTGAGGTTAGTTGGGTTTTCTTTTCTATTTTGCTATCATCTTTTTGCGAGGGATTCAATGGTACAATTATTTGTTGCAACTGTCTCTACAGAATTGTCATTTCATCTAACTAATAATACACTTTGTTCAGTATCGTAAGAAAAATCGTAAGTACCACGATCTTTCCTTTATATTTATTTACACTTTCCATTGTACTATTAAAAGTACGGTTTTCGCTGAGTGTTCCAGTAGCGCAGGGCCCCGCAAGGCTGATTGGCGCCCGCGTGCGGGATATATTTTAGCGCCCTTTAAATCTACTATACGTGGGGAGGAACGCACCAAACTTTAAACTGTATAATATACGTAAAAATAATCAAAAATAACTCATATGCTGTTATTCGATAAACAATAATATTTTTTCAAAGGTAATACCACGAGTCCTCTAAATTTTATCGATAAATTTTTTTGTTTTCACGAAAACTTCTTTATTTGGTAAAATTACGAAAACAAACCGAATGATAAAATCACGACTCCGAAGGACGAGTGATTTTACCATTTCGGTTTGTTTGAGTGATTTTACCCTAAATAAAGAAGTTTAAGTATGAAAACGAAAAAATTTATCAAGCAAAATTTAGAGGACGAGTGGTATTTGAAAAGATTATTTTGTGAACCAATATCGAATCCTTTTATGTGATAACACTCGTTTGTTGAAATCGGCAACAAAATAGAATAATTAGTTCTGTGTTCTGTGTACGGTACATCGGTTCTGTTTGACGTTTATGAAAAGTTTAGAAATATTTATTTTGAAAATAAAAACTGTAGAAAATCTGAGTATATCGTGGTTAGTGTTTTTAAAATATCAATCTACCAGGGCTGTTCATAAATTAAGTTAGTAAACACAGGTATGTACGTATTATGTGAAATTTAGGGTACCTTAAGTTTTATCAGGGAAGAGACTGTTTTATCAAGGAAGAGGCTGTTTTATCAGTATTACACTCAATGATTGGCTAGAACGACGCGTGGTGATTGGCTGAAAAAGCAAAAACGTCAAAATTTGACAGGTGAAAAAATAATCATTTCAAAGTTTTCAAACAAATTTTATACAGAGTGTCTACATAACTAGGAACCATATGGGAAACTGTTTTATTATTAATTTTACGAGAAAAAGTTATTCTTCATAAAAAGTTCTGCATTGTCTAGAACTCAGAATGCAACCATCAAATATCAAAGTTTATGAATCTTATACGAGGTATGTCAAAAAATATGAATTTCGGTCAAGAGCAAAGTACGTTTATTTTTCACAATATTGAAAAGTTGTTATGAAAACTTGTTCAGCGTTAAAAACTATGTTTCTATATGCAATTACGTCCTTCTAATTGAAATGAGGCCCTTAGAACACAAGGGGTATAAGTGACAATTTTAGAAAATCAGATTGTAAATAAAAAATGGACTCCCAAACAATTATAAAACATGGTGGCTTCAAAATTCCTACATAAACTAACAATAAAATGATCAAAAATGACATGTCTTTGAAAACATGCTAAGTGGTTCCTATATAGGTACCTAGATTTTAAAAATTGTCTAGAACTTTAAACATTGTTTTCTCAAAACTTGTCACTTATACCCCTTGTATAAAAAACAAGTTAATAAATTAAAATAAAAAACAAATCCAATATATTATGTATTACAAAATTAATATAAATTGCAAATTAAACATACAACATAATAAAATACAAACATAAGAACTAATAAGTTGTATCAATAAGAATTTTATTAACACTCCCTGTCTCGGTAACTAAAAAAGTATTTAGCTTAAAAATTATTTACGAAGCGCCATAAGACAAACAAAACTAAAACATTTAGCACTCATTTCAAGAGTCCTGACTAGCTGCTACTTTAGACTACATCAATCTGACGAATTTACCAAAATTATAGTCAGAAGGATAAAATTGAAATTTTTGTAAATATTATTTAATGTTAATACATATATTTCATTTAATTTAAATTAGTTGTTGTTTTTAAAATAAGTTTTAGTTCATTTTGTGCAGTTGCATTTAATAAAAATAAAAGTCAAGTTTCAATAATATTTAAGGGGCGGCATTTCGAAGACTTGCATCATATTGAAAAGATGTACCGCACGGCTCTGCTCTTCCCAATGCCATTTAGTAAAAGTTGATTCACACAAACAACCGATTCTAGAAATTAAATGTTACTGTATATTATGTTCAAATCGTGATATTTATAGTCCAGACTGTATCGTCGCCCCGTTAGGTAAATTATTCCAGTTCGATTCATTTGCACAAACTTACTCAAAAAGAGGTCCTTATAACGAATCCACAGGGTGTCAGGTGCTACCGTAATCGAAAAATTGTTTTAACAATTTTTTTTAAACAAATTTACAAAAAAAAATTCACTTCGGACATTTTTTTACATCATTTGGGTCATTCATAGCAAAAGAGGTCTTTTGTGATTTTTCTGTAAAATTTATTGTTCTCGAGTTATACGCGATTTAAAATTTGAAAAATGCGAAAATGACCATTTTCAAGGCTTAATAACTGAGTTAAAAATTATTATTATGAAAGTCAGAAAGTCACCAAATCAAATTTTAACGACCCCCCTACAAGGTACTGAAGAAATATTTGTCATTACTGTATTACTAAGCTGTTATTTTTAATTATTAACAATGAGCGCTAGGAGCGTATTGAGGCGGCTGGCAATGTGAGTGCGACTGAGATGCACCATTGGACGGTCGGAATGGAGGATCTTACTCGCACTCACATTGACGGCTGTCTCAATACGCTTTTAGCGCTCATTGTTGATAATTAAAAATAACAGCTTAGTAATAAAATCATGACAAACATTTCTTCAGGATCTTGTAGTGGGTGCTTTAAACTTTGATTAGGTGACTTTCCGACTTTCATAATAATAGTTATTAGTCGAGTTATTAAGCCCTAAACATGGTCATTTCGCATTTTTCAAATTTTAAATCGCGTATAACTCGAAAACTATCAATTTTAGACAAAAATCACAAGAGACCTTTTTTGCTCCGAATGACCAAAATAATCTAAAAAAATTTGTCCGGAGTGAAATACTTAGTTATTTATAAAACAGTTCGTGAAGTATGCTGTTTGCGCACGCACGCGATGTTTAGAGCATGAGCGGGCCGAGTGCTATACATCGCCTAAGTGCGCAAAAAGTACTTCACGTACAGTTTCATACAATATTTTATCAAAACAAATAAAAAACTGCAACTCTTCGTCATCTATTTTACAATTTTTTAGAACTTTGACATTTAAAAATTCAAACTTCTGTCAAACCACAAAACTGTCAAAACTTAAAAAGAATTATTTTGTAATTTATTGCTCACGGCTCACATGTCATCACCATGACAAGGCGAAAGTTAAGGATATTTGATTATATGAAAGCGTGCTAAAATACAGTGCGAAAAAGTAAATCCCATTTAAAATACATTATTACTTCAGGCACACTTTAAACCCTTCATGTACTGCTATTTATATATACAATTTTCACACAATAAAAATTTATACATAATATGAGGTAGAGTAGATAAGAATTATTTTTGTGAATTTGGTTAACAAAAATTGGTTCGACCGCGGTACCGCCTGACACTGTGTATTTGTTATAAGGATGTATTTGTTTAAGTAAGTTTGTGCAAAAAAATCGAATCAAAATAATTTACGTAACGGGGGCGACGTTACAGCCTGGACTAATAAGTAGTTGAAACGGTCAAAACAAAGAGACGCACACGCATCAAAAATGCACGTGAGATTATACTCGTATAAATTGTATAATCTACTTTTACTAACAAGGGTTAGGAAGAGTCCACTTCAACTAGTAAAAGTTGATTTAAATTTTTCAAATCAACTTTTACTGCTCGTTTCAGTTGTGAGTTGACTCGAACTAGGAAAAGTCAACTCTAACTGAGAATCAACTTGAACTGTAACATATATTCCGTTTTAATTATTTCAAAATATTTTATTAGATGTGTACTTTATGTTCTGTTCTAAATGAAATGTAGCAACAAAAATGTTATTCCAAGTAGTGATACATTAAAAAAAAAATACAATAGAAAATAAAATAAAAATTTCATTTTTAATTCAGTTGCAATGCGAAGGCAAAACAATCTTATTTTTCAATTAGAATACGGAGCGTAGTCCAGTCCTCTGAATCGCGATTTTCGGTTCTTATTGGAGCATCATCGGAGAGAACGTAGGCACTGTTCTCCATATCCTAACTGACCAGCATCGAGAGTTTTTCCTACCCATTGCAACTGAAGTGAAAATATTAGGTGACTAGCGTCATCTGGCAATTAAAAGATGAAGTTTTCAATCCTAATAGCATTATTAATAATATTTAAAAATATTAAAATATTACTAAAAGATTTTTAAATTGAAAACCTTACAATAAAAAATGTTGCGTTACCGCAACGTTGGGAACTAATGCAGGGGCGTAACAGAGGCCCCCGCAGCATGAAGCTTGTGGGGGGCCCATCTTGTCGTCTAATATTTTTATGTAAAAATGTGTTATTGTTGAGTATTAAAAATGAACTTACCCATCATATAGGTATGTCTTAATAAAATTGTAGATATATACGCTGATAGTAGTGCACGAAGAAAGTTGTGCATCTCATAGAATAATACTATGTATTACTTAATGTAATCGTTTATGAATTTTCGTTCTATTTTATTCTATACCAATACAGACGAAAATTGTAAGTTGTCATAAATGGTGCATGAATACACTAATATCCCAGTAAAATTACTGTTTTGGAGTGTAATTATCAGCGTCACGACGTATTTGCTTGACAATTTAGATTTAGGTTCTATTTATCCTACCCTTCAAAGTTGGATTTGTGCCGTTGGTTGCTTTTACTTGGGGGGTGAAAGTTGTAGCTCATGAAAATTGTTCTTCGTCCAATTCCAAATCGAACATTTCCACGTGAAATAATCAAAAAATGAAGCACTTTTCGGGGAAAACTCATTAAAAATTTTTTTAAATGTTTTAAACTTTATTTTTTATAGCATATTTTTTTTAGCGTTTATAGCATCAAAACTAACCGAGTTACGCTCAAAATAAAGTTGGCCCCTTTTTGCTAAAAAAAACCTGAAAATCTTCCCCTGTATGATCTGTAAGTATAACCGGTTCGAAGTTCTTCCTTTTGAAAAAATTTGGTACAATAAAAAAGCTTTTAATTTGGAAAATGCCATTTTTTAAAAATAACTTAAAAAATATTAACAAGGGCGGATTCAGAGAGGGGGCCAGAACGCAACGTTTAAAAAAATAATAAATTTAAATATCTGCAGTTCAAATGTTTTTAGCTTTGTGCTGAAAGGTAGTCAAGGTTGTGTTGAACGAGGTAAGCCCCGGCGCAAATTGATCCTAAGCGAACACAACCTGCCACCGGCGAGTTGCGTAGAGAGTTCTGCGCATCCTAATATCAGTGAATACAGTGCCAGGTCTAGCATGCGAAAGTTTGTTATCGAAACACAATTTTCTGGTGTCGTGGGACGCGTGACCCAATTCTCAGTTGTGGTTTTGTTTTCGAGATGGACGTAGAAAAGCTAATAGAACTCGTTCGGAATTATCCCTTGAAGTTTGTCTGACGAGACACCGTTAAGCTATTAACAAATTTTCAGCTTGCTATTAATCAACTTTTTGTTGGTACGCGGGATCCAGGCCTAGAAATACAATGTCACAAATGATGGCGTAATCCCTTTTCTATAGGTATAAAAATTTTGTAAATATCATTCATTTCTTAAATGATTCATTATTAAAAACCGTTAAGCATATCTGTGAATATCGCATACCCTCAAATAAAATGTGTCATGATACCGGGCTTGTTCATGCTTAAAAACAAAATATGTAGACGAGATATAAATATATGTAATAGGTAAGCAGTTTTTGCAACGACAATCCAATCACAATCAGTGTTGTTTATATCAATAGTATCGGCATCGGCTGATAAAATAATTAGTTTTTAGCAAAATTCGCACCTTTGGGGACACTGACGTACATAAAAGCAAATTTGTTAATTTTTGAGAAAACGTAGGCATTTAAAGTTTTAAAAGGTACTTAAAGCTAAAAATGAGATGCAAATTACAAGAGGAAGTAGAAATCTATTGTCCATAGTCCTAGTTATTGGGATTAGAATTTTTCTTAAACATCACCTCAAAGCTGCGTGCCTGAAAGGGAAGGAAATTAGCAAATATCTCATTGTATTGTTTCTCAAAAAATTAGAAAATAAGTATTTCATTGTTCCCCCAAAAATTCCATAATTTTACCATTGTATACTAATGTTGTGTCACGCACAACTGACAATCTGACATTGTTTGATATACATACATAGGTACACTTGATCTAGCGAAATGGGGAATAATTATAATTCTTTGTTTTTTTGTTTCTCCAGACAAATACGAATATTAGGAATATCGTAGTGTTGATAAATAAATTTTTGTGAAAAATTTGCAATTACGTCAGTGTTTCCCCAAAGGTGCGAGTTATTACAGTAAACTGGTTTTGACTATAGAAAAATGCAAATAATGTGTTGTTAGTGTGGTAGTAATTTATTACACAGTTAAAATCATAATTGGAGATATTACTAATCTTTTAAACACATTGAAGATATAAAATTAAATTAATTAATTAATCTTCAAATGTTTCTGCGATCAGAACGGTATTGTCGGCAAATCTCAGATTGTTTAATCTAACACCATTTATTTTAATACCTATGGATTGCTCAGAGAGTGTTCTATTCATTACGTCTTCGGAATAGAGATTAAACAGGGTTGGTGACAGTATACACCCTTGTCTCACACCTCGCTTTATTTCAATTTCTTCAGTCGTATTATTCTCTACTCTCACTACTGCTTTCTGATTATAGTACATATTTGCTATTAGTCGGATATCTCGTTTATCTAAATTCTTTTCTGCCAGGAGTCTGATTAGATGATCATGCCGCACTTTATCAAAGGCCTTGTTATAATCTATGAAACACATCAGATACAGATACATCAGTATTTTGTAATCCGTATTTGTACTCAGTATCTACCACTGAGACCCGGTATCAAAAGTAACCGTTACACGTCCGCACTGATTTTGCCCGCCTCTCTATTCGTTGCAGAGACAGCCAACGGTTGGGTCTTGTTGTGATCAATATGCGTTTCGCTGTGCGAGATTTGCTAAAGTGTGAGGCATAGATAAATAATATATAGTATTACCAGATAGATAGGCAACTCACTGTAAAAATTTGGTTCCTTACGCCATTTGCGAGCGATGTGTTAACTAATCACCATTTGGCGGGAAATTCAAATGCACAAGCATTAATTTTATCCGTTTAGCGCCCCTTGCGGGCAATTTCGTTACTAATTAAAATATCTTGTTATTTTACAAGAAATACAGCCGGTTTCCGAAACGTTATTCAAATCTCCGATCATCTAATCGGCTGTCAGATTTGATCAACTGTTAACCTGTGATGGGTTTCTCAAACGCCAATTATTGTAAAATTGCATGATCATAGATCATGTAATCGATGATCTGACATACAATTTGGTAGCGATACTGTCACAATTGGCTGTTATCCTTCAAAATTTCAATTATATTAACCTCTAAATCCAAACTTGTATCTTTAGATTCTAAAGGTGCATTCTCTCTTACGTACTGTCACTTTTGTTTGGAGCAAGAATTGAACGAGAGCATTTTAAAAATGAGGATAGGTAATGTGACGAGAGTTGGACATATAAAACAGTTTATTTATGATCTATAATATTTTATAATCGTATTTTTATTTTTGGTCTATATATTTACTTTTTATATTTATTTTTAATTTAATTACCGGCTGTTTTATTGTCTTCAAAGTTAGCTGCTATAATTTCTCACACGTTTTCCCTCTTATTTACATCGCTATAATCATTATGTTCTCCTTTTTAGAGCTCTGGCCTCTCAAAAAATAGCTCTATGAGTCTAGCATCTTTGTTACCTTACATTTTTAAAAGAAAAAAAATATAAATTATATAATCAAATATAAAAAATGTCCGAGATATCCATGTTCTGCAAGTTAAAAAAATATTTTAAATTATTTCTTCCATAAAAAAATCTTATTTTTATTGAATAATATGATTTATATCATTTATATAATATGTGTTATTTGACAATTTTTTCCCGGTATTTGTTAATTACAGTAATTAAAAAGCTAAAAAAACTCTTAACAGCTTGTTAATCGACGGATAGTCGCAGATTAGGTAACAGTCCATTTTTACCGCCGTTTGACAAGCGAAACTGGTTAATCGACCTTTCGGAGACTCAAAACACTCATGATCGGCTGTTAACTAACGATTAATCTTTTGTCAGGTGATCGACTGTTGTTAAAACTAGTTTGGTTGACGTTTCTGACGCATTTAATCTATTGTTAATCGTCGATTACATAATTTTTGAGATGATCATCCTTTCGGAAACCGGGCGATAATCTCACCTATATTATTAAAATAAAATACCAAAACTTACTAAACTTGTTAAACTTGTTTAACTTGTTAAAGTATTTTATTTAAATAATATCTAAGTAATACTCATAAATTATTCGGAATTTTCAAGTTGCAAAATATGTTATTTTTGCTGTCAAATTTAGTAAGGAAAAGGGATATAAAAAAGTTAGACAATTTTTTTCTAAATATAGGTACGTGTATTTATTCGTTGTTTCAGATAAAACAGTTATAAACTAATTACTATTTACCTATGCATTTTCTAACTTTTCTATGATTTGTACACAACAATAATAAACCATCTTTATTTTTTTTATTAACACAACACCAAAGTTCTTTCGCAACTAAAACAAAACTACACACTACACTTTATAAACGAAGGATAAGGAACCAACTGAAATTGAAATGACTAAGAATAAATCGTTACAGATAATACAATAAAAACTGTAAACTAATAGAAAATTATTTGTATTTGCACTAACTGTCATTACTTTTGAAGAATTGACAATTGACATCGTCGAGTTAAGCCTCATCGTTCGATTATTTTATTTGTGACATTCAGGTATGGTGTTTTAACATAAATGATTGGTTAAAGTCTTCGTGAGCGAGAAAGGCTGTCGTTTCTCTTTATTTAGCTGAGCGGTGTGGAAGTGGTGGGGGAAATTCCCCAATTTTTCCATATGAGATTCCGGGGCATGGTGTGAGGTAGTCTAAGCTATGCATGTATCATACAAAAAGTTCATGCTCCCCCCCCCCCCCTCCCTCGGCTGTAACTGTATTTTGAGCGTAAAAAATAAAAATAAGGCTTTTTTAAACTCTTTAAAAAGGTTTTAATAAGTTTTATTCGAAGTGCTTCATTGTTGGGTTTTTTCATGTTGATAAATATTATTTGGTTTGGAATTTGACGAATAAGAACAATTTTTCAAGAGCTACACTTTGCTTTTAGTGGGTCGATAGACTTTCATTTTTTATAAGCTATATTTTTGCTAAGAATATTTTTTTCGATCAAATATTTACTTGAGTTATTTGCGAAAAACCGTCTTAAAACGTGTTTTTTTGTTGAACAATAAACATTTTCACTCGTAAATAACTCGAAAAGTATTGACTTGACCACTTCGTTGGTGATACTGAAAATTACACGTTATCGCCGTATTGCACGTTCATTTACTAGGCTATATTTACACATGTCGCATTTAGTAATTTTTTAAAAGGGGCCCCATTTCCAATTCTGCGGGAGGGGGGGGGGGCGACGGATTTTGTTACGCCACTGCACTAATGGGTTAAAGCAAATATTATCACACTTTTAAGACTTTTCTCCAGTATGGGTTCTCAAATGTATTTTCAAACTACTTGAACCAGTAAATTGTTTCAAACAAATTCCACATTTGTAAGGCCTTTTTCCAGTATGTGTTCTCAAATGTTTTTTCAAATTACTTGCCTCAGTAAACTGTTTAAAGCAAGTATCACACTTATAAGGCTTTTCTCCAGTGTGCACTTTCAAATGTCTTTTCAAATTAGTTGCCATACTAAACTGTTTAAAGCAAATATCACACTTATAAGGCTTTTCTCCAGTATGGGTTCTCAAATGTGTTTTCAAAGTACTTGCATCAGTAAATTGTTTCAAACAAATTCCACATTTGTGAGGCTTTTCTCCAGTGTGCACTCTCAAATGTGTTTTCAAATTACATTTTTGACAAAACTGTTTAAAACAAATTTCACACTTATCAAGGTTTTTCCCCAGTGTGCACTCTCAAATGAGTTTTCAAACTTCCTGCTTCACTGAACTGTTTTAAACAAATTTCACACTTATAAGGCTTTTCTCCAGTGTGGGTTTTCAAATGTGTTTTTAAATGTGCTTTCAACCTACTTGCATCAGTAAACTGTTTAAAACAAATGTCACACTTGTACGGTTTTTCTCTAGTATGGGTTCTCAAATGTGATTTCAAAGTTTGTGCTCGAGTAAACTGCTTAAAACAAATATTACACTTATAAGGTTTTTCTCCAGTGTGAGCCATAACATGTGATTTAAGAGTACCTGCTGCAGTAAACCGTTTCAAACAAATTTCACATTTGTGAGGTTTTTCCTTAGTATGTATTCTCGAATGTATGTTCAGATTACATCGATGAGAAAATTGTTTTAAACAAATTGTACATGTGTAAGGTCCTTTTCCACTTTGAACTTTCATATTTAGTTTTTCCTTCGGCGTATCTACCCAAATCTTCGAAGATGAATTTTCAGGTGTTTTCATAATTTTCATTTTGTTCTTATTTTGTAAGCAACCTAAAAGATAAACCAACTGTACATATTTTACTACAGTGCCGACAAAAAAATCTTTACAAAGTGAATAAAATGCACAAATTAGGATAATTATTATTTTAATTTTACAAATTAATACTTTATAAGAATATTTAATTTTGGATTCTATGGCAGTTCTGGAAGGGTTCACAACATTACTACATGCCTGATGATGTTGTCAGACTTAGATGATGTTTTTTAAGAGCTCCAGAACTAGCTCACGTAACGTTTAAGTACATACTTTCTGTTCATTTGTGAGTTTCTTTCGCCCCATAGATTTCACTTCAGTTTTTTAAGAGGTTTCACATTGACTACGTGTATAAAGCCAACTGTATGTACAGCACAAACGCACAGAATAAAATAAAGAAAATGAGATGTTAGTAAACTACAGGCACCGGGCGACGCAAGTACATCACCTCTCCCATCAAACGCCAAACAGGCTCAGTTGACTTTATCTTCTTTACGTGCCATCTCCGCGACGAAGGTTGGCAATCATCATTGCTATTCTCACTTTCGACACTACAGCCCGAAAGAGTTCAGTTGGGCTGCATCCAAACCATTCTATGAGATTTCTCAGCCAGGACATTTTTCTCCTACCTATGCTGCGCCTTCCTTGAATCTTTCCCTGCATAATTAATTTTAGGAGCTCATATCTGTCACCACGTGTTATATGACCCAAGTATTGAAGTTTTCTTATTTTGATGGAATCCGGTATCTCCCTGCTGTTCTGTATTCTCCTTAGTACTTCCTCATTGGTTATTCTGTCTGTCCAGGAGATTCTCAGCATTCTTCGATACGTCCACATCTCAAATGCTTCCAATCTATTGAGGCATTGTTTATTGAGAGTCCATGTCTCCACACCATACAAAAGAACAGAAAATACATAACATTTTAGTACTCGCTTTCTAAGATCTAGGCTGAGGTCTCTACTACACAATATTTGTTTCATATTAGTGAATGCACTTCTAGCCTTTTCTATTCTAATTCGGATTTCTTTGGTATAATCGTTTGTTTCACTAATGTTTGTCCCTAAATAGTTATAATTCTGAACTCGTTTTATCGTCTTATTATTTACGTGTAGATTGATGTTTCTAATATTGTTCTTTGATATAACCATGAATTTCGTTTTCTTTATGTTTAGTGACAGACCAAATTCTTCACTTGTTGCAACAACCTTATTTAAAATTCTTTGTAGATCTGTAATAGTTTCTGCTATTAGTATTGTGTCATCGGCGTATCTAATTTCACATATGGGTAGGCCGTTTATTTTTATGCCTGCTACTTTATCTTCTAATGCTTTTTTGAATATTTCTTTTGAGTATGCATTAAACAGTAATGGCGACAAGACACAACCCTGTCTAACTCCTCTTTTGATTTTTATTTTATTGGTGTTTAAATTATTTATTCTTATGACAGCTTCTTGTTCATAATACAGATTATTTATTATTCTTATATCCCTTGTGTCGATGTTCTTTGTTCTCAGTAGTTTTATTAACGGATTATGTTTCACCGTATCGAATGCCTTGTTATAATCTAGGAAGCAGACATAGATGTCCTGGTTTACATCTAAACATCTCTGTATTAGCACATTTACTGCAAATAATGCTTCTCTGGTACCTTGAGCATTTCTAAATCCGAACTGAGTTTGTCCAATGTCTTGTTCTAATTTTTTGTATATTCTATGATGAATAATCTTTAGAAATATTTTGAGTATGTGGCACATTAGACTGATGGTACGGTGTTCGCAACATTGTCTGGCGTTTCTCTTTTTTGGTATAGTCACGAATGTTGATAGAAGCCATTCTTTAGGTAATATACCTGTCCTGTATATGATATTAAATAATTCGACAATTACATGTATATTGCAGTCGGCTATAAGTTGCAATATTTCTGTCGGTATACAATTAGTTAATGTGAAACTTCTTGAAAAACTGAAGTAAAAACTCTGGGTCGAAAGAAACCCACATATGAACGGAACGTCCGTGCTTCAATGTTACTAAGAAAGGGAACTCTGTAATTACCATAGCACGTGATATTAGTGTTTCAAGAGATTCAATTTATCAATTGAAACAGTCGGATGCGTCTTAGCCTCCTGACTGTTTCGGAAAGAAAACCTGGTTGTATGTACTTAAACGTTACTTGAGCTGGTTCTGGAGCATTTAAAAAACATCATCTAAGTCTGACACCATCATCAGGCATGTAGTAATGTTGAACAATTCCATAACTGCTATAGAACCCAAAATTAAATATTAATTTGTAAAATTAAAATATTAATTATCCTGATTTATACGTTTTATTCACTTTGTAAAGATTTTTCTTTGCCGGCACTGTACAATGAAAAATAAAATGCAGAAACTACAAAACAAGCATCAAAAGTAACAAAAGTTTAGAAAACATAAACGTAATAAAAGAATTAACTCATTGTTCTGTTTTATACTATATTATTATACAGTGCGTCTGCGTAATATATCATAATCAATTTTAGGAAAAAAATTAGGTATTCTTTATAAACTGCTCTGCATAGTCTAAACCTAAGATGAAATGATCAGATATCAAATTTTGTAAACATTATACGAGGTATGTCAAACAATATGAATTTCGCTCAAGTGTAAAGTGCCTTTATATTTCACCATATCGAAAATTGCTATTAAGGAAAGTTGTTTGAAATTAAAAATTATGTTATAATATGCCATTACATTCTTCTAATTGAAAAAATAAATTTTGAAATTTTTTCTCAAATTACGGATAACCAACTTCGTTATTAACTTCGTTATTATTAATTTTACGAAAAAAAGTTATTCTTTATAAAAAGTTCTGCTTAGTCTAATAACCAAGATGAAATTATAAGATATCAAATTATATCAATTTTATACGAGGTATGTCAACAATATGAATTTCGCTAAAGAGTAAAGTCTTTACCTTTCACAATATTGAAAATTGTTATTATAAAAAGTTGTTCGGAATTAAAAACTATGTCTAATAATTACATCTTACTACTTAAAATATTGTGAACTATAAAGGTATTTTTACTCTTGGGCGAGATTGCATCCTAGTTTTTAGACCATTTAGACGTTTATAAAGAATAATTTTTTTTCGTAAATTAATATTAACGAAGTTATCTATCATAAAAAATAAAATTGATGGGTATCCGTAATTTGACGAAAATTTTCAAATTTTTTTTTTTTCAATCTGAAGACTGTAATTGCATATTATAACATAATTTTTAATTTCAAACAACTTTTATTAACAACAATTTTCGATATTGTGAAATATAAAGGTACTTTTTTACTCTTGAGCGAAATTCATATTTTTTGACATCTCGTGTACTGATAATAAAATTTAATATCTGATGATTACATCTTAGGTTTTAGACTATGCAAAGCAGTTTATGAAGAATAACTTCTTTTCGTAAAAGTGATAATAAAAAAGTTTCGCATATGGTTCCAAGTTACGCAGACACACTGTATAATAAAAAATATATATTTTTTGTTATTTAAATATTTTACATTTGATGTACATGTGTAATATTATGGATCTTATAAAATATTTTTTAATTATAGCAATGTGAACATTGAAAATAGATTTAATTTAAATTAGATTTGAATTGGGCTCTGTTTAGACGTAGACGCATCACAATGGCCAGATCGGCAACAGTCAAACTCGCAAAAATATGGAAGAACACTGACACTACAAACAACACAAAATTACGCCTTGTGAACCCTTAAGCAGTTTAAGCGTAAACCCAATGCCACAACATGTACCTAATGAAGAAATTAGAAGGTACAAGAACAGGATTCATTCAACATCAGAAAGGAGAGAAACATGGCAACTAATATGGTATGGGCATGTCAAGAGGATGGAGATAATAGATGAATAATAACATGGATTAGCGGAATAAAGGCAACAATAGAGTATAGGGCTATCAAATCTACTACTACCGCTTAGTGAGAATATGCACCGTTTAGTTTCTTTCCATTTATGTTCATTCCCATGTTTGTCCATTCCATTGTTTTGAAAACATCTTCCAGTGCTAATGTAAATATTTTAGGAGAAATAACATCTCCCTGTCGCACTCCTCTGTTAATTGGTATGGGTTTTGAGGTTTCTTCCAATTGTACTGTCATTGTTGCTTTTTTATATATATTATGCACATTTCGCTTGTCAACAATGCTTTTTCGTAGTCAACGAACGCTAAGTGCAGATCTATATAGTATTCGTTAGCTCTCTCTATTAGTGTCCTAATTGTTAGAAGATGGTCAGTGGTGCTATATCCCTTTCGGAATCCTGCCTGCTCTACTGGGTGATATAAGTCCAATTTGTGTGTTAGCCTGTTGTTGATAATCCTCATGAACAGTTTATACGTTTGCGACAGCAGTGAGATGGGTCTGTAATTTTTTAGGTCCTTTCTGTCGCCTTTTTTAAATGCAGGATTGTAAGACTTTCGTTCCATTCGTCGGGTATTTCTCCTTTATGTATACAGAGATTAAATAGATTTCTTAATGTTTGTAAGATTTCTTCTTTCCCTTCTTTCAACATTTCAGCAAGGATTCCATCTGGTCCCGGTGCTTTGTTGTTCTTTAATTGTGATAGTGCGGCTTCTATTTCATAATTTTCTATTTTTGGTAATGTTTCTGAGTTTACATTCGTGATTGTTTTCTTGATATATTCCTGAGTGTTGAGGTTTGCGTCTTTCTTTGAGGTTTTATAATTTTAACTATTTATAATGGGAAATAAGCCACAATGTTATTAAAAAATGATTTTTATTAACGTTTCGACGCCCAAATCGGGTGCCGTTGTCAAAATACTACTAACATAAACAAAAATGTTGTTTCTTAGTAAAATAATTCTTCTAATAATTTATTTAATTTGACTCATTTATATCTGCAATTCAGATACATATGATACATTTTAAAGTAGAAGACTTTAAAATGATATTGCCAATATTTATGAGTTGCGTTCCTGGGACGACTTTACTGAAAGATAGTTCATTCGATTACATGAAATCAACCCCAACTCAAGAATATCCGTCACAAAAAAATCATAGCATGTGATCTGTCTTTAAAAAGACAACCACATGCAACGGTGACATTAAAATTCTCGCGTTAGAGATCTCATAGTAAATCACGAGGGAAAACCAGGAAAAGCCTCGTGATACTATCCCGACATCGTAAGTATTTGTTCTTACATTTAATTTACTCTCAAAATTAATACCAAATTCTGACTTTACTATAATTTTGTTTAAATTATAAATAATATCAATAATACATGGATATATAAGTAATACTAAAATATAAAAAACGTACTAACTCGACTATTGACTTACTAATTGTGGTATTTTCTTTCTATTGACTTCCTCTTTCAGTATGGGCATCCACATCCTACTGCATTACACCGATGAATTTGCGACACAATTGGTTTCGTTTAATTTTTAATTTTTTTCGTTAAATTAAATGTAAGAACAAATACTTACGATGTCGGGATAGTATCACGAGGTTTTTCCTGGTTTTCCCTCGTGATTTACTATGAGATCTCTAACGCGAGAATTTTAATGTCACCGTTGCATGTGGTTGTCTTTTTAAAGACAGATCACATGCTATGATTTTTTTGTGACGGATATTCTTGAGTTGGGGTTGATTTCGTGTAATCGAATGAACTATTTTTCAGTAAAGTCGTCCCAGGAACGCAACTCATAAATATTGGCAATATCATTTTAAAGTCTTCTACTTTAAAATGTATCATATGTATCTGAATTGCCGATATAAATGAGTCAAATTAAATAAATTATTAGAAGAATTTTTTTACTAAGCAACAACATTTTTGTTTATGTTAGTAGTATTTTGTATTTTGACGGCACCCGATTTGGGCGTCGAAACGTTAATAAAAATTATTTTTAATAATATTGTGGCTTATTTCCCATTATAAATAGTTAAAATTGTAAAAATGCCACAAGAAAATAGCTTCAGAACAACATTTCTTTGAGGTGTATAGTTCTTTATAAAACCTTTCTACTTCTTCTGATATCTTATCTTTTCTTCTCTCTTCCCGTCCTGTTTCATCCTTTATTGAAATGAGTAATGGT
Source organism: Diabrotica virgifera virgifera (assembly GCF_917563875.1). Lineage (NCBI taxonomy): Eukaryota > Metazoa > Arthropoda > Insecta > Coleoptera > Chrysomelidae > Diabrotica > Diabrotica virgifera. The sequence goes on from NC_065444.1 coordinate 70,187,550, forward strand.
TTCTTTAAATTTGGTTGTAAGCATTTTAGGCCCTTATTTCTCTCAATTACTATCTCGATTTCATTTTCAGTGTGTTTTCTTAGATCTTCTCTGGTTTTTCTCCTAATAAGTTTGTTTAGTTCTACGTATTATACTGTGTTTCTTTTGTTTTCGCTTATTAGTTTTCGTCTACTTTCCATTAATTTAACTGTCCCGCTACTTAATCTATTTTCTTTTGTTCTTAGTTTTTTGGCAGTTTTCATTCCCGCTTCTAAGAGTTTTTCTTTTATCTCTTCATTAATCTTATTAATTTCTGACTCTTCCTTTGCTACTTGTTGTTTATAGTTTTCCCTTAAAGTCTGTCTATATTCTTCTGCGTTTTGTCTTATTCTGCTATGGTCAGTGGCCGTTGGTTTTCTTCTAGCTTTCTGCGTCTCTAGTTTGCTATTTCTATTTTGGCTCGTAGTATGCGGTGGTCGCTGCCAGTTGAGAATTTATTAAGTGCAGTTACGTCTTCGAAGATTTGTTTATTTTGGCATAGGAAGTAGTTTATTTCATTTTTTGTCACCCCATTTGGGGAGATCCATATCCATTTTCGCCTTGGCTTCTTCTTAAAGTATGTATTTATTGCATGAAGGTTTTGTTGTTCCAAATATTCTAGTAGCCTTTCACCCCTAATATTCCTTGATCCAAGTCCGTAGTTTCCTATTTTGTTTTCTGAATCTTCCATTTTCTTTCCGATTTTTGCGTTAAAATCTCCCATAACGATTGTTGTTTTAATATTTTTGTCTTCCATTGCTGTGGTGATGTCATCATAAAAGTTATCAATTTCTTCCTCCTCATGTGTTGTTGGAGCATATACTTGTATTAGTTTTATTCTTGTCTTACTGTTAATTTCTAGTATGATTTCTTTGTAATAGAGGCGATTTCCTGATTCTAGTTCTATACACATTACTCCTCTTCTTTTGACCTCTGACAATCCTACAATGTCCCATTTGATTTTAGTTAATTCCTCTTTGAGTTCGTACAGCTTTTCATCTTGAGCCATGGATCTGATGTTATATGCGTATTCTGTTGCATTCCTTCTTTTTCCGTTTTCTCTGATTTATTCTTGTCGAGCTTTTGCCTCCCCCAGAGTAACATTATGTTGTTTTATATATGCCATTAGAGTGAAAACTTAGTCTTATAAAATAGATCATGTACCAGATTACGATAACAAAAAGGAAGCATCCAGATGCAAAAATGTTGGATGTAAAGGGAAAACTCATATTTTTTGTGAAAAATGTAATATACCGGGTGTCCCAATAAGAATGGCTCTCGGCCATATCTCAGGAACCGTTTATAGTAGAGCTTTGAAATAAAAAATTGTATAACAAAAGTTGCCTCAGGAAAAGCCTGGAAATTATTTTCATAATTGTGGGTCCACCGCTAGAGGGCGTAATTGAATATCAAAAATAAAAAAATCTAAATTTTACAAAATTTTCCTAATGAAGGGACACTGGAAATCCGATTATTGTATTCTTCATCAAATTCTGCGCATATTTGATTTAACAGGTTTAACTCTACCTTTGCAAATAAGAGGTGGGGGTGAGTGGGAACCTTGTTATGAAAAAATGGCTGTAAGTCCGGTTCTGCTAAATCAAATTTTGAAAACTGGGTCTTGTTGAAGACAGATCTTTTTCTTCAATGTAAGCGTGATAATTTTGAACCATCCTAATAAGTAATAAGCCAGCTGGGAGGCGTTATTTAATTTTTTTCAGAAATCTAGTTTTCTTTGGAAAATATTAAATACAAGTATGCATTTTTAATCATACTTTATAAAATTAGATTAAATTAGCAATAGAATAGCGAAAACCGCATGTCGATAACTTTTTTCTATCTCAAGATATCTCGAGAAACGTGTAAATTTTATACATAACTGTTACTATCACCGGTAAACTAAGTTAATAAAAAGTAGTGTGCTGTGGAAAAAAACAAAATAACATTTTCCAGATGTCAACGTATAAAAATATAATTAATTAAAACAACAATATAAAGAGAAACAATACTATTAAAATTAAATATAACACAGAACAAAAAGAACTACTTAGTGACGACCTAAATATTCAAATTGTTGCCCATCATACACTACTCTAGAATACATTATCCAGAGAATACTAAACGCCATTCAAAGCATATCGAGAGCAGAAATTGAGACTGCTGTTCAATCTACTCTTGAAAGAGTAAATGTTTGCAACGAAAATGATGGGCAAAAATTTGAACGTTTATGTCATCACTAAATAGTTGTTTTTATTTCTTTGTAATAGGGCTTTTCAACGCTTCTCATTTGTTTCGAGCCTCTGTCTTATGCCGTATAATCCGTGTATAATATTAATATACGAGATGTGAACGAGGCTCGAAACAAATGAGAAGCGTTGAAAAGACCTAATATACGTTGACAGCTGGAAAATGTTTCTTTGTTGTTTCCATAGCACACTACTTTTAATGAATTATTTCGTTTACCGGTGACAGTAACAGTTATGTTTTTAAATTTACACGTTTTGTAAGATATCTCGAGATAGAAAAAAGGTATTAACATGCGGTTTTCGCTATTCTGTTGCTAATTTTGTCTAATTTTGTAATATGGTATTAAAAATGCATGTTTGTATTTAATATTTTCCAAGGAACACTAGATTTCTGAAAAAAATTAAATAACGCCTTCTAGCTGGCATATTACTCAGTAAGTTGGTTCGAAATCATAACTTTTACATTGATGAAAAAGATCTATATTCAACAAGACCAAGTTTGCAAAATTTGATTAAGCAGAACCGGACTCACAGCCAGTTTTTCATAACAAGGTTCCCACTCACCCCCACCTCTTATTTTTAAAGGTAGACCTAAACTTGTCAAATCAAATATGCGTAGAATTTTATGAAGAATACGACGATTGGATTTCCAGTGCCCCTTCATTAGGAAAATTTTGTAAAATTTAGATTTTTTAATTTTTGATATTCAATTACGCCCTCTAGCGGTGGTCCCACAATTATGAAAATAATTTCCAGGCTTTTCCTGAGGCAACTTTTGTTATAAAATTTTTTATTTCAAAGCTCTACTATAAACGGTTCCTGAGATATAGCCGAGAGCCATTCTTATTGGGACACCCGGTACATTTAGGTTTTGTAAATAATAAATTTTTTAAAATATTTTAATTTACTTTAATTAACATTTTCTTGATATAAATATAATGTATTTAAAAAATATCGTATGTGACTATTATCCTAAATTCTTATTATAGTCCCAATGTCCATTATAATAGACATTCTGTCAAACGACTGCCTATTAAACAAAAATGTCAAAAATGTGATTTTAGACTATTACAATATTCCGTTAAGAAGATTCAATAGAATTTTATATATATATATATATATATATATATATTGATAAGGGGTACCTTGTCGTCTCAGAAACGGTGAATCGGTAGACGTTGTCGCCTCATATATGAAGTTGTCGCCTCACTTTGGTGAGGCGACAACGTTTTGGGCTGAAAATTTCAGGACAGTTTCCCAACCACCTTATGAATCGATGTGCAAAAAATAGTTTTGAGGTGACAACGTACCCCTTTTCACTATTTTTTGGTTCGTTAGTTCGGCAGTATATCACTGGCGCTAGTATCGGCATTGCAGCAGTGACTGGCTGTATGTTGTCGGATTCTTATATATTTAGGATTCTTAATATTAGGATTCAATCCATAACGCTGACTCAACTTCTGTAACTTTATTGATTTTGTCTTGTAAGCCTTCTAGCTAGACTATCAGCAAAGACGGTATCATCTTAAACGACATAACAAAATTTGCAAGCAAAAAACCGTGGTGGTTCCAGTAATAATTACGTTTCTGAATCGCAAAATGTGCAAAAAATCGCATTACAGCCTGTGCAATGGATCCAAAACATGTTGTCCCCAAATTAAATGTTAAGAAACAAGAGTCTTCGATGTATAGCATTTACTTTTACGTTAATTTTGGTAATTATTACTTAAAAAAACATAAGAGAGAGGGTATAAACTATGCATGTAGCGGAAGAATGCGAACCCTCTCTATATTTCTTATTTAGTATAGAACGCTGGTAAATAATAATAAGATTGCTTTAAAGCATATTTTAAGACCCAAAAATTTTGACGATCTCAAGTGCTCCAAGAGTTTTATATGTCAAAAATAAATAACCATTTTCAATTTCGTTGCAACGCGAAACTACAGCCGCATCATATTCTAGTCCAATCAGAGAGCGCTGCAAGCGCCTCTACTGGTTTCGAAACTTATTAGTCTCTCATCAGGAGACACATATGCTGCTCTCTGACCCAACTAGGACAAACCCCGACCTGCAGCCACGAATTGCAACGACCGAAATGGCAGGGATACCCTAGCGGCAACTGCTAGCAAAAGACTAATTTGTCAACCTAATAGCATATAAAACAACACCAAAAATGTTGCTCCACATCCTACCAGATTGAAAACAAGGGGAACCTTCTCTGGTTACACCTCCGAGGCTTCTAAAATTTGCAAGCCATAAGGGATGCTGAGACTAAGAAAGATGAGGGAATTTGACAATTTATAAATCACGTCCCCTCTGCTCAGCGCGGTAAAGTTCCAACGAGAATGGTTCCCTTCGTACTCTAATTAGAGTAAACATGTAAATCAAAAATGAATAACCATTTTCAATTTCGTTGCAACACGAAACTACTTAGTCTTTAGTTTTATATGTATATAATAGTTTTAAAAAATCTTCAGTTTTACTACTCGTATTATCGCGTTGCACTTGGGTACGTACCTAAAACTATGTTGCGATGAACAGCTCCATTTAATACTAAAAGAATCAGCGGATTTTACGTGTACAACAAAAGACAAATACAGGAATTGAACAAGGGCTATAAATACATAATTTGAAAACGTTGCTGACAAATCGTTGGAGTTTGGAAATTGCTTCTCTCGCTAACAAAGATATTCAAGAACAAAAGTGGCCAAAGCTCGTACCACTTGTAAGTGATATTAAAATATATTGAGAAGAAAGTATTAAAATTGGTGTGAAGTGTCAGTAGACGTTTGAGAGAAATATTGATAATGTTGAAACATAAAAATTAATTAACCAAGCTTTAGCATTAATCATTATTTTTAACAGAAGCCGAATAGGTGATGTTCAGTATTTAAAAATTCAGCAATCTTGTAACAAAAGATAAACGGACTTCAGCGATTTTTAAAATGTTTTAACTGAAGGAGCAAAGGCACTTACGAGAGGACACAAAATTCCAGTGGGTTCTGGTAAAAGTTCTTGAGCTGTTGTTATTTTACTTCCAAAAATGTTGCAAGGTTTCATAGAAACTTTAATTTTAATAAAACATAGACATAAATACATATCTGACGTCGTCCGACGTTAATAACAATAACTATATGTTTGCAGTTCCAGGCAGTAAGCTAAAATGGGACAAAGGGGATGTTGCGATCCGTAAATTGACAAGCAAAATGAATTTAACATACCCTGAAGCTATATCAAGCAACAAATTACGCGAAAATATTGCAACAGTAGCACAAATTTTAAGTATGTCCAAAAATTAAACTAAACAATTTGCCAAGTTTATGGGGCATGATGAAAAAATGCATGATGAATGATATGAATTACCTGCTGACATTTATCAAACCGTAAAATTGTCAACATTTTTAATAGTAATGGAAAGGGATTCTCTTCTCTTAGAATATAAAGGAAAATCGCTTGAAGAACTAGATTTTCACCACGATTTATAAATGCGGAAGAAAATAAAAAAATCAATCTTTAAAATACAAATATTAATTTTTCAAGTATTTCAGGTATGCAAGAAGTTAAAAAAAGTAAAGCGTTGGTTGCAAAAGGCAAAAGGAACGTTATGTTCTGGCTCAAACCAGTAAAGAATTTAAAACGGTCAGTGACGATAAGTACTATCCAAATAAAAAACTACACAAAGCGTAAAAAACCAAGCGAGGGAAGATTCCGAATGCAATTCATATGTGCCTCCACAAAGAAGATATATTAAAAAACAAACTTTTTAAGAGAACACTTTTCAAATTATATTCAAGATGACGTATATCCATCTAGATAAAGAGGTGAATTTCAATATTATAAAATCAAAAATTCAACATCTTATAAAAGTGAAATAAAATATGTATGGCATATGTAAGTTTTTTATATGTTGCTTAAGTAAAAATATAGAAATATTTTTATTTTTTACTTTTTGTTGCTATTGTTATAATTTCTTTTTTATTCTTAGATATAAGAAACATCTAACCAAAGCCTCATTTAAATGGTTTGACGACTTAGATATTAGGTATCTTTTAAACAAAACATAATGAAATTATTTTTGTGGAAGAAAAAAATTAAATAGGTACCTAAAAACCTAGTTTTGAGTTTTTCTTAAAATTTTTTTAAAATTAGGATCAAAAGACCACTACACAAATTGTAGATTTTTTTATCGCCCACAGCTTTTGCGTTGAATTTTTTTAAACGATACAATATTTAGCCAGAAATTTCAGAAAACCATTTTCGCCCTTAAAACTACCCCACCTTCACCCCTTATGGATTATTTTCGTACACTTTGCTGTAGGAATACGTCTTGTTGTAACATTTTTACAACTGGTTTTTAATTAAAAATTTTAAATAAACCGTTGTCACTTTTTTCTGTGAGATAGGTAATAAGGTTTACTGCAAATAATAAATTATATCGTTAAGAGCCTTTATAATTTTACTGTATAAGAGCAATAATTCACACAAAATAATTTGACTTAGCTTAATTTACTGCAAAATACTAGCTTTGCAATATCTACTAATAAAAGAATTTTACACGCATAATCCAAACAAACCATGTTCATATCTTAAGCTTATTTAAAATATCAAAAGTAACCATCTTTTATTTTTAATGTAAACAACAATAGAACATGTAAACCAATTCCCACTATTTCTTTACCTATATCCGTAATAAATATCTACCTCTCGCTGAGCACCAAAGTTCGACCCATTCAATCCTTTATTCATTTTCCAATATTTGGCAACGCCGTCTGAGGCAACAACTTACCGGCTTTCATTCTTAGTCATATATAGTTATGAGGCGACAGCGCATTGGATTTCACCGTAAATTTATATATAAAAAAAACATTTAAAATCGTTTCCCTTCTTTAGAGATTCTGAATTAGAAAGTTCCCCTCATTGTTAATATGCATATATTTTTTGAAAAAAAGAACTACAAAAGGGTGAGGCGAGGTCGTCATAGTTTTCACCGCGAGGCGACAGCGTACCTTTTATCAATATATATATATATATATATATATATATATATATATATATATATATATATATACAGGGTGGTTCATCTTATTCGCCTCGGTCTCTGTACGGAAAACCACTTGATATTTTAAAAAAATTTCTTCACAGAAATATACAGGGCCTTTAATACTACAACCTAAAAATAATGTGAATTATACAGGGTGTTCCAAAAAAGAATGGTATATCAAAGTTATATTTTTTCTTATGGAATGCCCTATATCTGATGACATTTTTAAATTGACCTTCAAAAATAAGCTATACTTTCATAAGGGTTCCCTATACCTAAATACAGGGTGTTTTGATTTATTTCGATTTTTATAAAAATGTAAGGTTTTAGAAAAAAATAAATATCTACCAATCTAAGAAGCAGTAACAAATTCTTTCTTGGATCTTTATAAAAGACTATTTAGCATAGTTAAACAGATGCTTATTGTAACAAAATTTCTTACAGGGTGGTCAAAATATGAGATTGTTCTATTAACAAATTCAAGCTGTAATAACTTACTTATTTTAAATGGAACACCCTGTATCTTACTAGTCTATTGCGTAGAAAATTTACTTAGCTTTCAATTTGTACTAGCGTTTCCTATACCTATCTTTTTACAGGGCGGTCAAAATATTAGATTGTTCTATTAACAAATTCAAGCTGTAATAACTAACTTATTTTAAATGGAACACCCTGTACCTTACTAGTCTATCGAGTAGAAAATTTACTTAGCTTTCAATTCTTATTAGGGTTTCCTATACCTATCTCCCTTCATTTTTTAAATATTTAAAGATTTCCTAATTTGTAAGCTTTAAAAATTAGAATTACATAAGTACCTATGTAGTGTTTATGTACAACACATCACCAACACCGGCAATATACTTAGACAAGATACTGTCATTAATGAAATTTTCAGTGTTATCATGTAGTCACACAGAGTGTTGTATTATTTTAGTTGATTTTGGCCGACATGTGAAATTGAATAATACGTTTATTTTAAACTGCATACCCTATATTAGATGCCGTATTCTGGAAGATATTTAAATTATATTTCATTCCGTATAAGTAATTTCCCTATCTTAACCCAACGGTTATTAAGTAAATTTAAGAACGCCACTTTTTGTTTGAATCTTTAAATCGCAATTACAAACAATTAAATGCAATGGCTACTTTGACAAAAACGAGCCTATTGTACAAAAATATGTAAAAATGGGTATTTACAGAATAACATGGGAATTTATATCTACAGAATAACATGTGTATTGAGAATATTAACATGGAATTGAAGAGATTTTAAATATCTTCCATTATAAAGAATAGAATATCGAGTATATCATTTAAAATAAGAACACTCTGTGTGATTAAATGATAAAAATGTGAATTTTATTAATGAAACTATCTTGACTAAGATATTTAAGTATATTGCCACTGTTGGTGATGTGTTGTACATAACCACGACATAGGTACTTAATTCTAATTTTTAAAGCTTACAAATTAGGAAATCTTTAAATATTTAAAAAATGAAGGGAGATAGGTATAGGAAACCAAAATAAGAATTGAAAGCTAAATAAATTTTCTACTCGATAGACTAGTAAGATACAGGGTGTTCTATTTAAAATAAGTAAGTTATTACAGCTTGAATTTGTTAATAGAACAATCTAATATTTTGACCACCCTGTAAAAAGATAGGTATAGGAAACCCTAGTACAAATTGAAAGCTAAGTAAATTTTCTACGCGATAGACTAGTAAGATACAGGGTGTTCTATTTAAAATAATTAAGTTATTACGGCTTGAATTTGTTAATAGAACAATCTCATATTTTGACCACCCTGTAAGAAATTTTGTTGCAATAAGCATCTGTTTAAGTATGCTAAATAGTCTATTATTAAGATCCAAGAAAGAATTTGTTACTGCTTCTTAGATTCGTAGATATTTATTTTTTTCTAAAACCTTACATTTTTATAAAAATCGAAATAAATCAAAACACCCTGTATTTAGGTATAGGGAACCCTTATGAAAGTATAGCTTATTTTTTAAGGTCAATTCAATAATGTAATCAGATATAGGGCATTCCATAAGAAAAAATATAACTTTGATATACCACTCTTTTTTGGAACACCCTGTATAATTAAAATTATTTTTAGGTTGTAGTATTAAAGGCCCTGTATATATCTGCGAAGAAATTTTTTTAAAACATCAAATGGTTTTCTCTACAGAGACCGAGGCGAATAAGATGAACCACCCTGTATATATACAGCGTGTCTACTTGAGTTGGAAACATATGGGAAACTTTTTTATTATTAATTTTACGAAAAAAAGTTATTCTTTATAAAAAGTTCTGCATGCCCCAAAACCTAAGATTCAATTATCAGATATCAAATTTTCTCAATATTATACGAGGTATGTCAAAAAATATGAATTTCGGCTAAGGGTAAAGTACCTTTATTTCTCTCAATATCGAAAATTCTTATTATGAAAAGTTGTTTGGAAATAAAAACCAAGCTCAAATATGTAATTACATGCTTCTAATTGGAAAAAAATATTTTCCAAATTTTTCTCAAATTTATTGATACTAACTTCGTTTTTATTCATTACACATACGATAACTCTTTTATTATTACTTTTACGAAAAAAGGTATTCTTTATAAAAATCTCTGTATGTCCTAAGACCGAAGATTCAACCAACAGATATGACATTTTATTAATTTTATACGAGTTATGTCAAAAAATATGAATTTCACTCAAGAGTAAAGTACCTTTATTTTTCACAATATTGAAAACGGTTATTAAAAAAGTTGTTTAGAATTAAAAACTATGTGTCAATATACAATTACATCCTTCTAATTGAAATACTGTGAAATATAAAGGTGCTATAATATTGAGCGAATTTCATATTTTTTGACACACCTCGTATAAAATTAATAAAAGTTGATATATCATGGTTGTGTCTTAGATTTTAGACCATGCAAAGTTTTTTATGAAGAATAACTTTTTTTCGTAAAATAAATAATAAACGAGTTATGATATTTGTAATAATTAAAAACGATGTTGGGTATCCATAAATTTGAGAAAATATTTTTTTTTCAATAAGAAGCATGTAATAGCATATTTCATCTTAGTTTTTAATTCCAAACAACTTTTTATCATAAGAATTTTCGATATTGAGAGAAATAAAGGTACTTTACCCTTAGCCGAAATTCATATTTTTTGACATACCTCGTATAATATTGAGAAAATTTGATATCTGATAATTGAATCTTAGGTTTTGGGGCATGCAGAACTTTTTATAAAGAATAACTTTTTTTCGTAAAATTAATAATAAAAAAGTTTCCCATATGTTTCCAACTCAAGTAGACACGCTGTATATATACACCGTTCTTAGTCGTCAACGCCTTCCATCAGACGCCAGTTTATTCCAGACCAAGCCGTAGACTCTATTGAGTTTTATACTACGGCGTTGGCCTTTTATTAATTTCATCGACTGTGCCTCATGCAACTGGACCGTCTAGATAGACCTTTTTTTTCTGCGGAGAAAAAGTCAGGTCTGAAAGGATTAAAGCAAATATCACACTTATAGGCTTTTCTCCAGTATGGGTTCTCAAACGTGTTTTCAAACTACTTGAACCAGTAAATTGCTTCAAACAAATTCCACATTAGTATAGCTTTTTTCCAGTATGTGTTCTCAAATGTCTTTTCAAATTAGTTGCCCCAGTAAACTGTTTAAAGCAAATACGTATCACACTTTTAAGGCTTTTCTACCGTGTGGGTTTTCAAATGTGTTTTCAAAGTACTTGCATCAGTAAATTGTTTCAAACAAATTTCACATTTCTAAGACTTTTTTCCAGTATGTGTCTTCAAATGTTTTTTCAAACTATTTATTTGACTAAACTGTTTAAACCAAATATCACACTTATAAGGCTTTTTTTTCTCCAGTATGGGTTTTCAAATGTGATTTCAAATTACTCTCTTGAGTAAATTGCTTAAAACAAAAATCACACTTTTGTAAGACTTTTCCCCAGTGTGAATCATCATATGTGGTTTCAGATTACTTGTCACAGTAAACTGTTTAACACTTGAAAGCCTGGCTTAGCATACCTACCTAGAAAGCCGGAAGGGATCATTTTTGCCCCACGTTCTTTAATCAATTAAAACTCAGTTTAAAGAAATTAAATCTACTCTAGACGGTAGAATCTAATTTAATTTTTTACTTTTATTGTTTAACACATTCGCTGCCCTTCAAAAACATTCGGAACACCATACAATTTGCTGTTTTTGATATTTGCCGCACATTGCCTTGTTACAACCGTGGTAATGATTGGAAGTACGATTTCCTTTACAAAATATTTTCAACTGATATTTTGTTCGTTTTTGGATAGTAACAGTGATAGTTGTTGGTAGACCTGGTGTTGCTAGACGTAGTTCCAGATTTCGGGAGACAAGGTATGGGGCCCATAATTCTTCACACAGCCGAAGAACAAACTTACGAAACCTGAGTCTACTTCCAGTTATTTCTTTATAAATAATCCATGCATTTATTGCTTCCAACTCAAGAGTATTATAAAACACGTACATAAGCCACAGCCTTGAAGTTACTTTTGTAGTATAAAGACATTTATACTATTACTCCATTACTCCTATTACTCCACTCTACGACTCTATTTGGTCCTCTACACCAACAATTGCATCTTTGTGTTCACTTGTATTCGCCAACAATTGTATCTTTATTACGTAGATGATCAGTACCAGTATAAGGGTAACCATTTACAATAAACATACTTCTTCTTCTTCAAATGCAAATCCACTAATGGATGTTGGCGATCACATTTTCCATTAACTCTCTGTTTCTTGCAATGTGTATCAGAGATTGTATGTCGTTAATCCCTGTCCATTGCCTTATGTTTCGGAGCCAGGACATTTTCTTGCGTCCTATTCCTCTCTTGCCTTCAATTTTACCCTGGATTATAAGTTGAAGGAACTGGTATTTTTCGTTTCGCATGTGACCCAAATACGCCGTTTTTCTTTTCTTGATGTTTTCGAAAAGCTGACGGTCTTGATTGATTCTTTTAAGTACATCCACATTTGTGACTTTCGCCGTCCATGGTATCTTTAGGATACGGCGATAAAGCCACATTTCGAAGGCTTCTAATCTGTTTATATCCCTCGTTTTGAATGTCCAGCCCTCTATGCCATATAGCAGCACCGACCACACGTAGAATTTAGTAAACCTTAGTCTCAGTGTAGGGTCGAACTCTGAGCAGGTCAGTACCTTCCTGAATTTTACGAAAGCTTGTCAAGCTTGCTCAATGCGACATTTTACTTCCCTGTCCGATGCCCAGTCTATAATAAACATACATAAATATAATATTACCCATTCGACAGGAATTTGAAAGAAAGGATCGTCGAATTTCCCAAAAAACGATAATAACTTACACGGGGCAAATTTGGCCCCTTTAGACTTCTATTGTACATTTGTTAAAAAAACCATTAAATAAATTTAGTAAACAATATTTTTTTGTTTTAAATAAAGCTTTGTATCAAAATATTAAAAGTCATAAAATATGAAAATATTATTGCCTCAAATAAAAAAACTACAACAACTTTAAATCGCAACAGGGGCCAAATTTGCCCCTCCGACTTTCTAGTGTTAAAGCAAATATCATTAAAGCAAATATCACACTTAGAGCCCCCGCAGACTGTAGACTTTTTATCGGCCGATAGTTTAGTCGGGTTGGGCTGTTAGTGCGCATACCGAGCCAACTAAACAGTCGAATGGTGAAGGGGGCGCAGACTAACAAAACTGTCGACCAACTATTCTCGAAGGATCTAGTTCTAAAGTTCGTATTTGACTGTTGAAGTGAGTAGTCGCACAGTGCAAAAATTACCCAGAAATGTTATTATCGCTCTCATACAATGGATGAGAAGAACCAAGAAGAGATTCCTAGAGTGCGTCCCATTCACAATGAAAGAAATAAGAAGACGATACAAACTAACAGATGTCATCCAGAAGATTGCCATGTTAAAATGGAACATGTTGGTCACATAGGAAGAATGGAAGACAACCTTTGGATAAAGCGAATTCTTGAATGGCGACCAAGGACAAGCAAGAGAAGTAGATCAGACCTAAAAAAAGATGACCTGATGATGATCAAGTGAATGGCTGGCCACAGATGGATGCAAAAACAACAACCAGAAATGAATGGATACACCTAAGGGAGGCTTACTTCCGACGATGGATGGAACTGCTGTTGATGATGATGAATTCTGAGTGACAGATTATTTAGTGGAAAATTCTACAAAATGTATTCTATATTACTTGATTACCCAAAAAAGTTTTTCGCCTTTTATCGGATGATCATAGTCAGCACTTATTCTTCTTGTAGTTCTTTCTCCTATCGTAGGTTTGCTATAAACCCGTAGGTTTGTAACTCGTTGGATGTATTTTCAAAATCCTTCTATAGCACCACATCTCAAATGCTTCTAACTTCTTTCTGTTGTCTACCTTTAGTGTCCAGCTTTCCATTCCATACAACAAAGTCGAGAACACGTAGCATCTTAGGGCTCTTATGTTCAGCTCCAGAGGAGGGTCTCGATTAACAAACATTTTTTTCATTTTTATAAATGCTTTTCTTTCAATTTCGATACGTGTCCTGATTTCTCTACCTTTGTCGTTGTTTTCTGTTACCCAGGTTCCCAGATTTTTGTAGTTATTCACTCTTTCTACTTGTTTTCCCTCGATATCTAGCCTTCCTACTGTGTGTTGCTTAGAAATAATCATGAACTTGGTTTTCTTAACGTTCATTTGTAGTCCATATTTTATACTGACTTGATGCTATTTACTAATCGCTGTAGTGCTTCTGAATGAACTAGTCTTGCTAATTGGACCAACCAAGTTTCTACAATTAACGATTGTGAATTAGACATTGCCATTTTTTCGCAAAAATATTCAAAAAATATTCGCTCGGCACGAGTATCGGACACCAAAACTAGGAGAGAATTAAACTATCGGCCGATAAAAAATCGTCGTGTGTGCGCGTATCCTAGTTATGCAATATTGATTAAACCGTCGGCCGACAGAATAGTTTGAAGGCAATCGGGAAGCCCATCAAACTTTTTTATCCGCCGATACTGAATCGGTTTAAGGTGTGCATATCTCTCTGTACTGATTAAGAAGCCGACCACAAATGTGTTTTCAAACTACTTGAACCAGTAAATTGTTTCAAACAAATTCAACATTTGAGACGCTTTTCTTCAGTATGTGTTCTCAAATGTTTTTTTAAATTACTTGCCTCAGTAAACTGTTTAAAGCAAATATCACACTTATAAGGCTTTTCTCCAGTATGTGTTCTCAAATGTGCTTTCAATTTACTTGCCTCAATAAACTGTTTAAAGCAAATATCACACTTATAAGGCTTTTCTCCAGTATGGGTTCTGAAATGTGATTTCAAATTAGTTGCCTCGGTAAACTGTTTAAAGCAATTATCACACTTATAAGGCTTTTTTCCAGTATGTGTTCTCAAATGTTTTTTTAAATTACCTGCCTCAGCAAATTGTTTAAAGCAAATATCACACTTATAAGGCTTTTCTCCACTATGGGTTCTCAAATGTGTTTTCAAACTACTTGGACCAGTAAATCCTTTCAAACAAATTCCACACTTATAAGGCTTTTTTCCAGTATGTGTTCTCAAATGTTTTTCCAAACTACTTATTTGACTAAACTGTTTATAGCAAATTTCACACTTATAAGGCTTTTCTCCAGTATGGGTTCTCAAATGTGATTTCAAAGTACCTGCTTGAGTAAATTGCTTAAAACAAATATTACACTTATAAGGTTTTTCTCCAGTGTGAGCCATAACATGTGATTTAAGAGTAGTTGCTGCAGTAAACCGTTTCAAACAAATTTCACATTTGTGAGGTTTTTCCTTAGTATGTATTCTCGAATGTATGTTCAGATTACATCGATGAGAAAATTGTTTTAAACAAATTGCACACGTGTAAGGTCCTTTTGCACTTTGAACTTTCATATTTAGTTTTTTCTTCGGCGTATCTACCCAAATCTTCGGAGATGAATTTTCAGGTGTTTTCATAATTTTCATTTTGTTCTTATTTTGTAAGCAACCTAAAAGATAAACCAACTGTACACATTTTACTACAGTGCCGGCAAAAAAATCTTTACAAAGCGAATAAAACGCAAAAATCAAGACAATTATTATATAAATTTTACAAATTAATACTTTATGAGGATATTTAATTTTTGATTCTCTGGCAGTTGTGAAAGGGTTCAACATTACTACATGCCTGATGATGGTGTCAGACTTAGGTGGTGTTTTTTAAGAGCTCCAGAACCAGCTCAAGTAACGTCGAGTTTCTTTCGTCCCATAGATCTTCAGTTTTTCAAGAGGTTTCACATTGACTACTTGTATAAATCCAACTGTATCAACAGCACAAACGCACAGAATAAACTAAAGAAAATAAGATGGCAGTAAACTACAGGCACCTGGCGACGCAAGTACATCATCACCTCTCCCATCAAACGCCAAGCAGGCTCAGTTGACTTAATACAATTAGTTAATGTGAAACTTCTTGAAAAACTGATGTAAAAACTCTGGGGCGAAAGAAACCCACAAATGAACGGAACGTCCGTGCATCAATGTTACTTAAGAAAGGGAACTCTGCAATTACCATAGCACGTGATATTGGTGTTTCAAGAGATTCAATTTATCAATTGAAAGTAGTAGTAATGTTCAACCCTTTCATAACTGCTACAGAACCCAAAATTAAATATACTTATAAAGTATTAATTTGTAAAATTAAAATATTAATTATCCTGATTTATACGTTTTATTCACTTTGTAAAGATTTTTTTGCCGGCACTGTACAATGAAAAATAAAATGCAGAAACTACAAAACAAGAATTAAAAGTAACAAAAGTTTGGAAAACATAAACGTAATAAAAGAACTAACTCATTGTTTTGTTTCATACTGTATTATTATACAGTGTGTCTGTGTAATTTGGAACCATATGGGAAACTTTTTTAATACATACAATCAATTTTAGTAAAAAAGTTATTCTTAATAAACTGCTCTGCATAGTCTAAAACCTAAGGTGCAATCATCTTGTTTGGAATTAAAAATTATGTTATAATATGCCATTACATTCTTCTAATTGAAAAAATAAATTTTGAAAATTTTTCTCAAATTACGGATAACCAACATTGTGTTTATTTATGATAACTTTGTTATTATTAATTTTACGAAAAAAAGTTATTCTTTATAAAAAGTTCTGCATAGTCTAATAACCAAGATGAAATTATAAGATATCAAATTTTATCAATTTTATACGAGGTGTGTAAAAAAATATGAATTTCGCCGAAGAGTAAAGTACCTTTACTTTTCATAATATTGAAAATTGTTATTATAAAAAGTTGTTCGGAATTAAAAACTATGTCTCAATATGCAATTACATCTTACTACTTAAAATATTGTGAACTATAAAGGTATTTTTACTCTTGAGTGAGATTCATATTTTTTGGCATACCTCGTATAAAATTGATAAAATTTGATATTTTATGATTGCATCTTATTTTTAGACCATTCAGACATTTATAAAGAATAATTTTTTTTCGTAAAGTTAATAATAACGGAGGTAATCTATCATAAAAAATAAAATTGATGGGTATCCGTAATTTGAGGAAAATTTTAATTTTTTTTTTCAATCAGAAGACTGTAATTTCATATTATATAGTCTGTTCGCTAAACTCGGACGCAACTTTCTAGATATTTTAGTCGGTAATTTTGCCAATTTTAGTAAAATTGGCAAAAAATAATTACTAAATACTTAATAATCACTAAATAGTTAGTAATTTTGCCAATTTTTGCAAAATTCGCAAAAAACAAAAAAAATATCGACTAAAATATATAGCCAGTTGCGTCTGAGTTTAGCGAACCGACTATAACATTATTTTTAATTCAAAACAACTTTTATTAATAACAATTTTCGATATTGTGAAATATAAAGGTACATTACTCTTGAGCGAAATTCATATTTTTTAACATCTCGTAATTTGATATCTGATGATTGTATCTTAGGTTTTAGACTATGCAGAGCAGGTTATGAAGAATAACTTTTTTTCCTAAAATTCATAATAAAAAAGTTTCCGATATTGTTCTAAGTTACGCAGACACACTGTATAATAAAAAATATATATTTTTTGTTATTTAAATATTTTACATTTGATGTAAATGTGTAATATTATGGATAATATAAAATATTTTTTAATTATAGTAATGTGAACTTTGAAAATAGATTTAATTTAAATTAGATTTGAATTGGGCTCTGCTTAAACGTAGACGCATCACAATGGCCAGATCGGCAACAGC
Source organism: Diabrotica virgifera virgifera (assembly GCF_917563875.1). Taxonomy (NCBI): domain Eukaryota; kingdom Metazoa; phylum Arthropoda; class Insecta; order Coleoptera; family Chrysomelidae; genus Diabrotica; species Diabrotica virgifera. Next base: position 70,205,213 of record NC_065444.1, read on the forward strand.
AACAGCCAAACTCACAAAAATATGGAAGAACACTGACACTACAAACAACAGAAAATTACGCCTTGTGAACAATTGTAGTTTAAGCGTAAACCCAATTCCATCATCAGGTACTACATGTACCTAATGAAGAAATTAGAAGGTACAAGAACAGGATTCATTGAACATCAGAAAGGAGAGAAATATGGCAACTAATATGGTATGGGCATGTCAAGAGAATGGGGATAATAGATGAATAATAACATGGATTAGTGGAATAAAGGCAACAATAGAGTATAGGGCTATCAAATCTACTACTACCGCTTAGTGAGAATATGCACCATTTCAGTAATATGAGTAATACCAATATTTATATTTAGCACATTTAAGCCTTGTTGCACCAACAAATCTTAAGCACCAGCTCAGCTTATAGATAGAGCCGCCTTAAGTCTCACTTACGTTGCAATATAATCTTCAATTCTTAGCACGTCTTAACTGAGATGAAGTTTAAGATGCTATCCATTCTGACAAGCTGGAAATTGATCTAAGACTTAATGGTGCAACTCGTATATTTCGTAGGCTGAGCTTATAGACCCGGATCCCGCGTACCAATAAAAGTTGATTGATATCAAGCTGAAAATTTGTTAATAGCTTGCGGAGTCTACTCGGACAAACTTTGATGTATGGAAACACTGGAACAGGGGAAGTTTTAATTGTGAAACAGGTTAAATATTTGGAACGTCAGACTACGAAAACGTTCCATGTATTTTGTCGGACATAACTTCCAATTGATTTGTTACCATTTCATTAAACTCTCATGCAAAAATCAGATTGGTGTTTATCAGTTTAATGAGTGGAACACGAAGAGCATGTCAAATGACAGGAATTATTGGTGATAAATAGCAGTGTGATTTTTGCAAGAGTTTAATGAAATGGTAACAAAACAATTGGAAGTTCTGTCCGACAAATACATGGGGCGTTTTCGTAAGCTGACGTTCCAAATTTTTCAACTGTTCCACAATTAAAACTTCCTCTGTTGCAGTGTTCCCGTACATCATAGTTTGTCCGACTAGACACCGTTAAGGTGTTCAAATTTTCAGCTTGCTATTAATCAACTTTTTTTGGTACGCGGGATCAAGGCCTATTAAAGCACATCTTAAGCTAAAGATCTGTTAGTTCAACCAGGCATTAATTATCTTTTCAACTTTTTGTGGTTCCGTAATTTGGGGTAACTTTGACCGATTTTGTACTTTAATCCTATAAAAATCATATTTTAAATTTTGCTACATTTTTGTATATGCAAATACGTTATAGGTTTAGGCGTCTACTTTCAGTAGCTTAGATTATAATTACAAGAAAATAATCATGACTTAGAAAAAAAATGCCTTTGGTCAAGTACACCCCATTTAGGGGGAAGTTGACCATACAGGGTGGGGCATTAGTATGACAAAGTCCAATTACTCGTTTGCCGTAAGAGATACGAAAAAAATTTATTTAGGTAAAAGTTGGGGCACTGATAGGATCATAATTTAAATATATTTTTAAATATACAGGGGCTTACGTATTGACAGGGTGACACAAACTTATGTTTTTTTAAATAGAACACCCTGTATATTTTTACATTTTTGGATTCTACTCAATGTTTTCATTCTTAAAATATATGTTTTGTAATATTATACGAGGTAGTTTAAAAGATAATTACGTTTTCTTGTTAATTTCGTAGCAACATTTACACCCTGTAGAATTGTAGTGATTTGACATCAAATTTTTATTTTACGTTCAAACGATTTTTAATATAGTCTACTATTGTTAAACATTAACAGTACAGCGAAATGTTAAATTTTAGTATACAGGGTTGGTCGAAACTCGGAATGAGTATTTTCTTAGTTTTCTTAAATGGAACACCCTGTATTTTAGTATTGTAATGAAATGATATTTTATGATACTTTTTTATTTCTTAAGCATTCCCTATACCTAAGTGCTTTAATTTGTAAGTTATTCGTGATTCTTTAAGCCAAACATTAATTGCAAGAAAAATTACGTGAAATTTTATTAGGTGGCCGTGAAAATATACAGTCAGAAATAATTTTTCGACAAAAAAAAAACATCATAATCTGGCCTGATCCTTAATTTATTAATATTGGATGAGATATCCAAATAAATTCGTAGTTAAGATTGTTGGTGCGCAAAATATTAATAAAAACATACAATATTCTACCTAGTCGGCTATGATCCTAAATTTCCTTAAAAATTTGATATTATACTATTTTTATAGTTCCAGTTGCTTTGTTACCATTACTAATATGAATTTTTCTAACGAGGAACTGACTAATAAGATTTTTGTGCTAGCGGAGTATAACAAAAATGTGCTACTAGCAATAAGAATTTTTCATCAGAAATTTCCTGATAGACGACAACTAAGAAAAGAAACGTTTAAAAATATACTAAAACGGTTTCAACGGACTGGACACTTAGATTATGATAAATCTGATCGAACAAAAACTATTGTAAGTGAAGAAAACAGGAATTAAATGTAACCCTTAGTGTCATTGAGGATCTGCATATTAGTACAACCGTTCTTACAATCTAAGTATCTAGTCTGTTGAAACCGTTTTAGTATACTTTCAAAATATTCTCTTTTTGGTTGTCGTCTATCAGGGAATTGCTGATGATAAATTTTTATTGCAAGTAGCTCATTTTTGTTATACTCTCCTAGCACAAAGCCATTTTAATCAGTTCCTCATTAGAAAAATTAATATTAGTGATGGTAACAAATCAACTGTAACTACGTATAATGTCAAATGTTTCAGCAAATTTTGTGTCATAGCCAACTAGGGAGAATTTTGTATGTTTGATTAATATTTTAAGCACCAACAACCTTAATTACGAATGTATTTGGATATCTCATCCAACAGTAATAAATTAAGGATCAGGCTAGATTATTATGTATTTTTTTTAATTATTTTTGATTGGATATTTTCACGGCCTCCAAATAAAATTTCACGTAATTTTTGTTGCAATTAATGTTTAGCTAAAGAATCACGAATAACTTACAAATTAAAGCACTTAGGTATAGGGAATGCTTAAGAAATAAAAAAGTACCATAAAATATCAGTTCATTACAATACTAAAATACAGGGTGTTCCATTTAAGAAAACTCAGAAAATATTCATTCCGAGTTTCGACCCACCCTGTATACTAAAATTAAACATTTCGCTATACAGTTAATGATTAACAGTAGTAGACTATATTAAAAATCGTTTGAATGTAAATAGAAAATTTAATGTCAAATCACTACAATTCTACAGGGTGTAGATATTGCTACGAAATTAACAAAAAAACCTAATTAACTTTTAAACTACCTCGTATAATATTACAAAACCATACATTTTAAGAAAGGAAACATTGAGGAGAATCAAAAAATGTTAAAAGATATAGGGTGTTCCATTTATAAAAACATAAGTTTGTGTCACCCTGTCAACACGGACGCCCCTGTATATTTGAAAATATTTTTAAATTATGATACTATGTGTGCCCCAACTTTTACCTAAATAACTTTTTTTTCGAATCTCTTACGACAAACGCGTAATTGGACTTTGTCACACTAATGCCCCACCCTGTATATGCTTTTTGCCTGTTAAACTTATTTTTCTTTTAGGAGGGGTTAATTTGACCGTTTTTTAAACCATTTTTTCTTAATTGGTTATATCGGTGGATTTAACAACCCTTGGAATATTATTTTTTTTTTAATTTAAAAATGAATTCTTAGATATATATGTTTGAATCGTTAAAAATAATTTTAAAAATTATACATGGTGGCTGAAGTATATCACAATAGATCTTTTTCTATGTTTTTGGTCAAATTCACCCCAGCGGTCAAAGTAACCCCATTTTACGGTTCTTTTATAATTTCCGCTTTTTAAAATCATTAAAATTTGGCCTTTTATTTACAGGACCATGTCCAAAACAATGCAGTTATTTTTTGACATTTCGTTCAATGAAAATATCTCTCAAAACGCTCCTTCACTCAGGCACGTAGCCAGGAAATGTGCTTGAGGGGGTCCAAACACAACTAATTTTTTTTGTTAGATTATACGGTAAGGTATTGAAAAAATATTCAGAATAAATTTTAGTTCCATGTGCAAAATTTAAAAAACCTATTTTATTATTTTGAAAATTGCAATTTGTTTTTATTTACTTATTTAAAAAATATTTTTGAATTTAATATAATATTTTAACCATGTAAAACTTACATTATTAAAAATTTTCAAATTACTTTTACTAAGTGTTTAATACTTTACTAAGATATAACATATATGAGGATAATCTCACACTAGTAACTTGTTTTTAATACAAAAATTTCACCATTGTATCTTTAATATTGTGACAGAGACAGTCTTGCCATGCTAATTGCCAACGTCAAGGGGGCTTGATAGAACACGTTAAGAATAAGATCTTTAATATCATTTTAGCGTCCCTAATGGTGTAGTGACTACTAATGAAATAAATAGGATTCCGTAGAAAAGAGTACAAGTGGTCTTATTCAGCTGTCTACCCAATAATTGTTGGTTACTTGATATATCATCCACGATGGCGATCTCGGTTTCTGTAGAAAGCGAACGCATCGGACCGACAGCGACCTGCGATTTCATGAGTATAAAAATAATACAGTTGAAAATGTAGTGTATAAAATGAGCGATTTACAAGAAATAAAAACATTCATTGTATGTATGTAACATAATTAATTCGGATAAAGGAAGACATTTAATAAAAGGTATTTTATATAGTTTATTTTGCAGAATGAAACCAGATGTTTAGGTACGTACGCACCGTAAGTATAACCTGAGGCGCAAGCAATAAGGAGAATTTTATAAATTGTATCTAGAACTTCGCAGAGATGAGTTTCTTTACATATTCTAGAATGAATTTTGACAGTTTTGATGAAATTTTAGCTCGAATAAAAAATGAGATCAGCAAACAACAAACAAATTTTAGGGAACCAGGGACAGGTCGAACAATATACATATTATCATATTTGTTTACTATTTCAATAAGTTTTTCCATATCCATTTTTATTTGCACTGACGCGACCAGCGATAAAAATGTAACCTGAGCGCTGTCAAAACGCTGCACAAATTCTTTTGATCGCTAGCAGGTCGCGGCAAATATGTGCTGATCCGCTTGTTTGATTAAGACGAGCCGAATCGTGATCGCCATCGTTTCTCGCTTAAAGCGGAAAACACACCGAAGCGATAACGACGCGATGGCGTTAACGATGACGATTCAACTCGTCTGAAGCAAACAAGTGAATCAGCACACACTTGTCGCGATCTGCTGGCGATCAAAGGAATTTGTGCAGCGTTCTGACGGCGATATAATTAGTTTAGCGTTCAGAACGCAGCAGGTTACATTTATCGCTGGTCGCGATGATGCAAATAAAAATGGATATCTAAAAATTTATTGAAATTGTAAAAACATATGATATATGTTATTATTATAAATATATAAATATTATTATTATTATATTCTTCGAGCTGTCCCACCCAGGTTATAAGAACGTACGTACAGTTGAGTCCGGGAATCTTTACCCGTACGTCATCATTTAAAGCATACAAAATAAGTCAGAAATTGAAATTTACTAAACGCAACAGCAAGTGACTGCGTTTAGTAAATTTCAATGGACCGTAATAGTGTGATGTCAAATATTTTTCCAAACAAATAAAAAATCAATAAATGTTTGACGTCTGTCAATGGATTATACACGTGATTTGTGTAATAATTTTTAATTTTATTTTGTTTTAACAAGCATCTGCACATTTTTTCTAAAGACACAATCCTTGTTAGTCATATCAATCATATTGCTTTTAATTTTATAAATGTCCCTACACAAAATCAAGTACACATCTCACACTACAATAGTACTTACTGCGTTTCTTCAGGTTCTTAACCAGTCTTATTTGGAAATATGGTGGAAAATATACTATGAGCATTGATTACAATCACTGTTACCCAACACATTACCATTTTGTAAAAATTAAACATCCTACAAGCAATATATTCCAATTATAAAAACAAAAACAAACACCACGTGTGAATTTTTGTTTTGTTTGGCAATTATTCCAGAGTAGCCAACATTGATTTGACGTCACGACTATCACGGTCCACTTCCGAATTATCATCGACTTATTTCGTATGCTTTAAATGATGACGAACGGGTAAAGATTCCCGGACTCAACTGTATTAAAAATAAATATTTCAGCAAAACTTTCTTTTCTAATTCATTCTAAAATATGTATAAAACGGTCTATACATATCTGCGAAGTTCTGGGAATAATTTATGAAATCCTCCGTATGGCTTGTACCGCAGGTTAATTCATGTACCTGCCCATACATATCTTCTTTTTCTGCAAAATATCTTCATTTGTAAATGGAAAAAATACAACGCCCACGCATACCTTTTATTAAATTTCTTTCTTTATTAGAATTAATTTTGAATAATGAAGGTTACATGCCTTCAAATTATGTAACAATACTGCAACAAACAGTGCGTTTTCTTCTTGTAAATCGGACATTTTATATATTATAATATTTCAACTGTATTATTATTATACTAATGAAATCGCAGGTCCCTATCGCTCCGAAGTGTTCGCTTTCTACAGTAACCGAGATCGCCATGGCGATCGCTTAGATGTGCTCTCCGCTTTAAAAAGCCAAATAATGTTGTAAAATGTAGATTATAATGAATATGGATTGTAAAAAATATTCACATTCGTGTGTCATGTCCATTTCTTAAGCATGCCATGCTTCTTGTGTGCAAGAAGCTTTCTTACTCCCAGAGGGCAACAAATTTTAAAGAATTTGGCTGTAAACTACAGCAGAGCCACCCATACAAATGTAAGAAATAAATTGGAAGAAGTGGGTTATTCAATATTGTTGGCTATATAATGTTCTTGAACTCCTAAATGGAACATAGAGCTTCAGTAAAAACGCGCCATCGCGTTCTATTTTGAGCTAAGGCCTTCGCCTCATTCCAGGACATTCCTTGACCTCTATCTCGTCCATAATGGATCTTCTCCAAGTTTGTGCTGGGCGACCTCTTTTTCTTTTTTCTTGGGGATTCCACTGTAGGGCAGTCTTTGCAATACTGGAACTTTTTTTTCGGAGTGTGTAACCGATTGAACCCCACTTTCTGGACTATATTTAATTTTCAACCCGCTTTGTTGGGTCACGTGTAGTAGATCTTCGTTTCTGATGGTGGTTGGCAAGAAAATACGAACAATTCTTCGTAGATATTTGTTAACAAAGACCTGCAGTTTGTCTGTAAGGGTTTTTGTCACTTTCCAGGTTTCACATCCGTAGAGTAGAACAGACATGACATTTGACTGGAATATTCGGATCTTTGTCCTTATAGAATAGTCGCCAGATCTCCAAACAGGGTTGAGCATGCTTGTTGAGCTTTTCGCATCCTCATACGAATATCGTCTTCTGTACCTCCGTTTTCTGACACTTCTGAGATACGTAAAGTTTTCCACATTTTTAATCTGCATGTTGTCGATAGTAAATAGCGTTTCGTTCCTTGCATTTATTCTCACGGACTTGGTTTTACCAATATTAATTTTCAAACCTATTTTATTGGCTTCAGTGGAAAGTCTTTCCAATTGGTCAGCCACATCTTGGAACCTTTGTCCTAATATGCAGATATCGGCGGCATATTCTAGATCGCTTAGGCGTGTGGTTAACGTCCATTGTATCCCTCTTGTGTCGGAGTCTAATTTGGAGAACCCATACTCTATAGCTATGTTGTAAAGAAACGGAGAAAGCACGCATCCCTGTCTCGACTCCAGTAAGTACGTTAAATTCGTCACTGTTGATCCCATTGCGTGTCACGCTGCATTTCGCCTCAGTGTACATTGACTTTATAATGGAAATTATATATAGCAGCATGAGATACGCTGTCGAAGGCACATTCGAATTTTCGTTCGATTTGTAGAAATCATAAATACTTTAACTAGTAATTAATAGTAATTCTACTTTTTCTATTGTTGTCATTAGCTACTTTTTCCGATTATTGGCAAAGGCACATTTTGGTTTATTACTTCTTGATGTCATTAATCTTCAAGTTTTTGGAAATAACATCACCTTTCTCCCTTTGGGAGCCTCAAGCATCCTCTATCGCCGGCGATACAACCACAAGGACCATATAATGAATCTAACCTAGACTGCAACGACCAACATCCTTAGGCCTGGTGGAATACAACATCTAGGACCCCAGAGCCAGTCGCAGAAACAGCAGTACCATTCGACATCAAGTAGTTACCATCGAACCAATACCAAAAGCCATAAGTATAATCAAGAATTGTTAGTTTTTGGTAAGAATCTGAATATATATGTCAATGAATCTAATAAGCCACATTTTATTATATCTTTATTGAAAAATAAACATGATTACTTAAAATATTGTTTTGTTTGCTTCCAATCCAGATATTGTGTATGTGTGTTCGGCATCAGACAAATTCTATTTGCCACAGACTATAACGTAAGAAAGATCAAATGTCTACTTTCCAATCCAGATCTTCATCGTTCATATTTTTGATTAGAACAAGACGAGCACAAACGATAACTATCATAGTTGATTGAAATAGTATTTTTCAATAGTATTTCAAGTATATGTGGTAGTCTATCGTTACACAATTGCTTCAAACAAATTTCAAACTTGTAAGGTCTCTCACCTGTTTGTCATCATATGTGTCTTCAAAGTAAATTTTTTAGTCAACTGTTTAAAAAGGACCACACTTATAAGGCTTTTCTGGAGTGTATTTTTGAATGCATTTTTAGCTGAGAAAAATAATTTTCTCAGCTAAATATCTGAGCAAATTGTTTTAAACAAATATCACACTTCTAAGGCTTTTCTGCAGTGTGCACTTTCAAATGTGTTGTCAAATTACTTTCTTGAGTAAATTGCTTAAAACAAATATCACACTTGTAAGGCTTTTTTCCAGTGTGAATCCTCATATGTGATTTCAGATTATTTGCCCTAGTAAACTCTTTAAAGCAAATATCACACTTATAAGGCTTTTGTCCAGTATGGGTACTCAAATGTGATTGCAAATTACCTTTTTGAGTAAATTGTTTTAAACAAATATCACACTCGTAAGGCTTTTCTGCAGTGTGCACTTTCAAATGTGTTTTCAAATTACTTTCTTGAGTAAATTGCTTAAAACAAATATCACACTCGTAAGGCTTTTCTCCAGTGTGAATCATCATATGTTGTTTTAGATTACTTGCACCAAGGTGTTTAAAGCAAATATCACACTTATAAGGCTTTTCTCCAGTGTGAATCATCATATGTTGTTTTAGATTACTTGCACCAAGGTGTTTAAAGCAAATATCACACTTATAAGGCTTTTCTCCAGTATGGGTACTCAAATGTGATTTCAAATTACTTTTTTCAGTAAATTGTTTCAAACAAATTCCACATTTGTGAGGCTTTTCTCCAGTGTGCACTTTCAAATGTCTTTTCAAATTACCTTCTTGAGTAAATTGCATAAAACAAATTTCACACTTATAAGGCTTTTGTTCAATATGGGTTCTCAAATGTGATTTCAAATTACTTTTTTGAGTAAATTGTTTTAAACAAATATCACACTCGTAAGGCTTTTCTCCAGTGTGCAATCTCAAATGTCTTTTTAAAGTAGTTGAATCAGTAAATTGTTTCAAACAAATTCCACATTTGTGAGGCTTTTCTCCAGTGTGCACTCTCAAATGTGTTTTCAAATTACCTTCTTGAGTAAATTGCTTAACACAAATTTCACACTTATAAGGCTTTTCTCCAGTATGGGTTCTCAAATGATATTTCAAAGCATTTGCTTGAGTAAATTGCTTAAAACATATATTACACTTACATGGTTTTTCTTTATTATGTATTCTCGAATGTATGTTCAGATAATCTCGCCGAGAAAATTGTTTTAAACAAATTGTACACGTGTAAGGTCCTTTTCCAGTTTGAACTTTCTTATTTAGTTTTTTCTTCGGCGTATCTACCCAAATCTTCGGAGATGAGTTTTCAGGTGTTTTCATAATTTTCATTTTGTTCTTATTTTGTAAGCAACCTAAAAGATAAACCAACTGTACACATTTTACTACAGTGCCGGCAAAAAAATCTTTACAAAGTGAATAAAACCCACAAATCAGGATAATTATTATTTTAATTTTACAAATTAATACTTTATAGTGATGTAATAAATGTCATTTTTTGAACATTCGCGAATACGAATGCAAATATCTGCTGTCGACATTCGCGAATGCGGATGCGAATATTCAGTTTTTTAATTTGTTTCTAATTTTGTACTGTTTTGTAATGTTTGTACGGTTTTGTACTCTAAATTTATTAGTGGAGTCACTGAAGGTGGATATGAGCTATTACCTCCGATTTCGTTGAACCTCCATCGATTTGCATGAAAATTGGTGAGTATGTTAGAGGATATCTCAAGGAACAAAGGTGACATGGTGTCAACTTGCGCTTTTACCCTGGGGGTGGATGCCACCCCTTCTCGGGGGTGAAAATTATTTCATTAAAAATAACCCCATAATTCGATAGAGGGACAAATTTCAAGCAAAATTTGTTATATAAAGTTATTAAAATAAATCATAACTTTTTGAGTTATTAAAGATCAAAGATTTTAATTTTTCTTGAGAAAAATGCATGATTTTAACCAATTTTTCATCAATAACTCAAAAAGTGTAAGTTTTTACAAAAAAAGTTATTATTATCAAAATTGAAGATAATAAAAAATGAAATCAATCTCTTACTAGAAAAACCTTTTAATGTTAACTAAAAGTGAGTTATAGGTAATTGAATGTATATTTTTTTCGGCGAGTAAAAAACTCTAATTATTCAAGCTGAAATAGCGGGAAACGGATGCATTTTATAACATAAACTTATTAAACATTTGTCAAAATACTTAAAAATATCTATCAAATGAGCCCCCGAACATGTTGATAGCGTTAAAATTTATGCTCCAAAATTTTTTCAAAATGTATCTTTTAAAATTTTTTCCAAAAAATGTTATTTTTTTTAATAACTCCGTTCTTGTTTACGATATCAGGTTTGTCTAAAAACTGTTTGAAAGCTAATTCCAAGTGCTATTTAAGAACGTTAAACCTAATCTTCTAAACCTCTTACTTTTTAAAAAAATAATAGGTTAAATGACCCCGGTTGCATGGTTCCCACGGCAAAATTTAAAATTTAAACGTTTCTATCTTGGCTTTTTTTTACCCTATCGAAATAGTAAAACAGGTAAAATATTTGGCACAGAAAAAACTAAAATTTGGTTATATATAATTTTTTACGTATATTGAGTATTTTTGGAGTTATTATCAAAAGAATATGAGAATTACAGTAATTTTAAAAATTATGATTTTTTAAATTATATCTTTTTAAAAAATATATGCATTCTAAACCGGCCAAAACTATCGAAAACATTACTTATGCTAATATAAAGCAGTTCTTGTAAGGATTACTATAAATTTTAATTTTTGTGGAAATGGCGTATGTTTTATTTTTCACTTTTTCCTAAAAAATTCGAAACGGTTCTTTTATTTTCATTATAACTTGCTTAATTTTGACGCTATTACCTTGTTCTGAAGTTCATTTGATAGGTATTCCGGAGTACTTTGACAAATATTTAGCAAGAATATTTTATACATTGCATCGTTTTCCCGTTATTTAAGCTTGAATCCTTAGATTTGCATACTCGTCGAAAAAAATACACATTCGATTGCCAATAACTCACTCTGAACTAACATTAGTTTAGTTCTTTATGTAAGGACTGTATTCAGTTTTAATTACCTTCAATTTCAGTAATAATAACTTTTTTTGTAAAAGCTTATAGTTTTTGATTTATACGTGAAAACCCGATTTAAAACATGCATTTTTTACGAAAAAAATAAAATCTTTGGTCTTTAATAACTCAAAAAGTGTTGATTTATTTTAATAACTTTATATAACAAATTTTGCTTATAATTTGTCCCTCTATGGACTTATGGTATTATTTTTAATAAAATAATTTTCACCCCCCGAGAAGGGGTGGCATCCACCCCCATGGTAAAAGCGCAAGTTGGCATCATGTCACCTTTGTTCCTTGAGGTATCCTCTAATTACTTACCAATTTTCATGAAAATCGATGGAGGTTCAACGAAATCGGAGGTGAAAACCTTCAGTGACTGCACTATATAGTGAGAAGTTAATTGATATTTAGTGTAAGTCAATATGAATGTTAAGCTTTATTGCATAATACCAAACAACAAAATAAAGTAAAGACCAGTGGCGGCTCGTGATTTTTACAATAGGGGAGGCTATACCTAACTGTAAAATATCTTAGACAAATTTGCACTAGCAAAAAAAACCGTCAAAAAAATCTAATTTAAGGCGCCATTTTTTATTTACATTTTATAATATCATCATAATTCACAATTTCATAAGTAATCATATCATTTTAAAAATAGTTACGCCCGGTTTCATAATCGTTAAAGTGGACTTTAAATTTTAAGTTGGTACCTTTATCAATGGAATTGTTATGGGTAAATGTCAACCTTAAAGTGAACTTTAGTTAATGTTCACATTAAGGCCGGCCGTTGTATGAAAGAGAGGTCCCCTACTAGCAGTACAACAGAGAGAAAAGATTCTTTCCCGAGAGATGCTGCCTCTATCGGAGAAATAACGCAATAGATATCTAAGTGAGGCCGCATAGCCGGCCGATATATAGTTTAGTTTGGTTCTTAATCAGTACAGAGAGGTATAGCCCAGTAAATGAACGGGAAATTCGGCGATACCGTGTAATTTTCAAGGGCAACTCCGAATTGCATGAAAATTTGGATTTAGGTTCTACTTAACCTCCACTTCAAAGTTGTAGTGATGTTGATTATAGTTACTTTCGAGTAATCAATACAAATCGTTACTTTTGAATAAAGTAATCATTTCAAGTATTCGTTACTTTGATTACTTTGATTACTTTTGTATTGAGTATTTTTCGGTAGATAGGTATTTTGTGTAGATATTCGGATATAACAAGTAATCATTTACAGTATTCGTTACTTTGATTACTATGATTACTTTCGTTATTTTTGTATTTGAGTACCGGTAATCGTACCGAGAAGCGTATTTCTCGGTAGATAGGTATTTTGTATAGGTATTCGGATGTAACAAGTAATCATTTACAGTATTCGTTACTTTGATTACTATGATTACTTTTGTATTTGAGTACCGGTAATCATATCGAGAATCGTATTTCTCAGTAGGTAGGTAGGTAGGTATTTTGTACAGGTATTCGGATATAACAAGTAATCATTTACAGTATTCGTTACTTTGATTACTATGATTACTTTCGTTACTTTTGTATTTGAGTACCGGTAATCATATCGAGAATCGTATTTCTCAGTAGGTAGGTATTTTGTATAGGTATTCCCATATAACAAGTAATCATTTACAGTATTCGTTACTTTGATTACTTTTGTATTTGAGTACCGGTAATCATATCGAGAATCGTATTTTTCAGTAGGTAGGTATTTTGTATAGGTATTCCGATATAATAAGTAATCATTTACGGTATTCGTTACTTTGATTACTATGATTACTTTTGTATTTGAGTACCGGTAATCATATCGAGAATCGTATTTCTCAGTAGGTAGGTATTTTGTATAGGTATTCAGATATAACAATGACCTTCACCGATCTGTTTAATGGATAAAATGATTATATGTAAAATAGGAGATGATTGAATGCTCGAATAAATGAAATTTGTGGAAATAAAAGGCAGATATCACCTAGTTGCTCGATATTTGCCTTTTATTTTCATAAATTTGATATGTAATTTATGATTTTAAAAATTACAAATAACAATAGGGGCACCTGATATAATTTTGACCAGACTACTTAGTTATCTAATAATTAAAAAATGACTTTGTTTATAAATTATTATTAAATTTTTTCGGCCCGTGTAGGTATTTATTAGAATTTTAGATTTTTGAATCATTCGAAACAAAAAAGGTGTTTTGTAATTTTTCTCTTGTTGATAATTATCGAGTTATACACAAATTAAAACCAAAAAAAAGGAAAATGACAATTTTTAAGGCTAAAAACATAGTTAAAAAATAACATTTTTGAAATTACGAAGTACCTAAATTGAATTCAAACCTTCTTCTATCAGTTCTCGAAAGGATTTTGGGCTTATTTCATTTAAAAACTTTGTTTTTTAGTTATTAATGCAGTTTTGCAGGTTCGTAACAATTAAAAAAAATATTTTAGAATAAATCTTGCCAAAAATTGAGACCCGATAGAAAAAAGTTTAAGTAATTTGAATTTAGATACTTGATGATTACAACAATAATATATTTTACTTGTGTTTTTGGGTCTTGAAAATCGTCATTTGTGGTTTTTTTTTCAGTTTTAAATTGTTTATAGCTCTAAAACGATCAATTTAAAAGAAAAATTACAAAATACCTTTTTTGTTTCAAATGATCCAGAAAATATACAATAATATCTTACCGGGCCGAAAAAATTTTAGTAGAATTTATTAAAAAACGTCATTTTTGATTATTAATTAATTAATGTCTGTACAAAATTATATCGGGCACATTTTGCTTTTTATAATTTTTAACAGAATAAATTCTATATCAAATAATTGTAGATAAACAGGTTTTAAATTAAATTAGGTTTTCTAACAAATGTAAACATATTTTAAGTTTTTTATTTTTATTTAAGCTATTTATAATACAAAAATAAAAACAATAAAATAAAATAATACATATAATACAATACAATAAAATACAATAATACAATTCAATATAATACAATAACATACAATAATAATAATAATAATACAATACGATACAGTATGCAGGGGTCGGCAACTTTGGCCCGCGGGCCGCATGCGGCCCTTTGCGCCTTTTTGAAGGCCCGCCAAAGCACCAATATCATTTTAGGAAAAATCAAAAAACTTAGTGTCATGCCGAAATGTGGCCGATGGCAACAATGCGGGCTAACAGAATAATGGGAAGGTGTATTTCACTACAACGACAGTAGATACTTAATGAGTAGATACGTAATACAAGTTATTTTTAATTTGGTAAAATAATTCAGGTCTTATCATAGAAAAAATAAATAAAATGCCACAGAAAAAAATTAATGAGAAAAAGTGTGAATTTAATGAAAAGTTAATTAATAAAGAAAAAAATATTTAATTGAAAATGGTTATTCATTTTTAAAAAAATATTTCTTTATATAATTTTATTAAAGCACTATGCTTAATTTGCAAAGAATCTATAAGAGTACCTATTCAAAGAAATTACGTTTGCCTCACCACTACATGAAACACAAAATTGAATGTGATAAATTTGAATCTCAATTCAGACAAAATAAAATTGGCTCTTTACAAAACTCATTAGACGGACAACAAAGCGCTTTTAAAAAATGTAAAGAACACAATTCAGCATTAAGTAATCAAAAAGTCCTTAATATTTCAAAATAGATTGCTTAACATAACAAACCATTTACGGAAGGGTAGTTCATTAAAAAATCTATTAAGGGGAAAGGAACAAAATGCAAAATTTTGACGCCTGCCAAAATTTTCAATGTATTTTAAATATAATAATTTTTTTCGAATCTTGAGAAAACTAATAAGTACCTATTTTTGAAAAATTTAAACGCAGAATGAAAGATTACTTTATTGCCGAGAGCCGAAAGTCCCTTAGAATGAATATAAAGTTTCTTTTGGGTGAGATATTTGAAATTAAAAATCACACCAAATTTTCTCTTTTTATTTTTCGCCCCTGTAACTTATTAAAATAAACATTATAGAAGTTTACAGGGACCTTCGCCTTCGGTAATAACGTAATATTTCATTCTGCGTTTTAATTTTTCAAAAATACTTATTAGTTTTCTCAGGATTCGAAAAAAATGAATCCCATTTAAATAGCATTGAAACCGAAAGTTCGTACCCATCCCCTTAACGCAATTTGACCAAAACAATTTTAAAAATTTGAAGATTTTAAATTGTCTGTACGCAGAGCAGTTCAATGTATTGAAATTATATCAATGTTTATTACAACAACAATGTTTCTTAAATTAAAAGAAAATTGTTCACAATTTAAGTACTTTTCATTGGCACTTACTTAATTAAAGTAACAATATAACTAACACTGCTCAATTGTTGATTGTTTTTGAATTAAAAAAATTGTGTAACAGAAGAACTTGTTACATTAGAAAGTCTCCATCGAAATACAAGAAGTAAAAATATATTTTTACAACTATTAAATTAGTAGATTTTTTCAATCTACTATCTCAAGTGTGGAAAATTAAAAAATAATCCTTTATCCTTTTGTCCATTGTATTTCGATGGTCAAAAAGCACACATATGGTTCCCATAATATGGGACATATGGCTCATCCGTTACAACTTTTCTCGAAATTCGGAATAATACACAATTGACAAGACAAGACAAATAACTTTATCACACACACTACACTAATTCAAAAAAGTACTTCAACTTCCTTTGTAAAAAGATACGGGCACAACTAGACCTGTCGCTCAGTTGTAAGTCCATATGTTGTAATAGAAATTTATGAGGGGCTTTTGAATTTTCAAAAACCACTTTTGTTAATGCGTAACCATAAATAAAAGTAGATATTTAACTCAACACAAGAACGTGTCAAGGAAGTTCGTGGAACTTTATGACTCGCAATTTCTCGGTACTAAACTATTTTAACACGTTAACTGCCTCATAGACGTTTATTTATTAATTTTTGGAGAAGTCAGAATAAGGTAAATATTTTTAAATTAAACGTACATAGAGGTATAGAAGAAGGGTTGGTGGTGAATAAGGGTTTTATCTATGGTGAGTGAATCCATACATAAAAATTATAAACATGTTTTTTTGTTTGTACAGAAGGATGTACCTATCTATAAATTTGGATTTGTTATCCAGTGATAACAAAAACTCCAATAGTCTCTTAGATTATTGAAATGTGCCTTTAACACTAAGTACTTCGCTTAGAACCTAAGAACCTATATGGTAGCTCCAATGGTTTGTGGCTCTTCAGTTTCCGAGTCTGTTCAGTGCTCACTATTATCTATCAGGATTAGTGCAAGATTGTTTGGGTGGTTTTTCAATTTCACCAAATAGCGGCTGCTGTATTCACTTACTATTTCCTTAACTGTGCCTACTTGGGATCGTCTCGGACTTCCTTGTTTGATATAAACCAAGAAGGTGCATTTGTTATGGTCCGTAGTACTTTCGACTGAAAGCGTATAGTTGTACATGTACACTTGTTTATATGTTTATGAATATATGTTTCTGTTTATAAATATATCATAAACTGGACATATACATACATTAATGATACGCAATTTGGGTTTCGCAAAGGCCTGGGAACTCGTGAAGCTCTTTTTTCACTTAACATACTTATACAAAGGTGCCTGGACGTCAATCAAGACATATATGCGTGTTTTATTGACTATAATAAATTATTTGACAAAGTACGACATTAACAATTAATGCATGTCCTGGAATCAAAGAACATAGACCACAAATGACCTCAGGATTATATCGAATTTATACTATAAGCATTGAGCAAAAGTACGTGTTAACGATCAGCTGTCAGAGGAAATTGAAATCAGACGTGGAGTGAGACAGGGATGCATGTTGTCGCCAATTCTTTTTAATGCCTACTCGGAAGAGATCTTGAAGTAAGCTCTTGAGGGTGCAACAGCTGGAATAAAGGTAAACGGTGTTCCCATTAACAACATTAGATATGCGAATGACACTGTCATCTTAGCTGAAAATATTGGGGATTTTCAGAGGCTAGTGACCAGAATATCGGAGTTTGGACAAGAATACGGGTTAACAATAAATGTCAAGAAGATAAAGTTTATGAGAATATCGAAAACTCAAAGAAATAACGAAAATCTCTTCATAAACGGATCCAATATCGAACGAGTCGACCAATATGCATACCTTGGAACAATGATCAACTCCACAGGAGATTACTTACAGGAAATCAAAATCAGAATAGAAAAGGCTAGAGCAAATTTTAACAAAATGCGAAAAGTGCTCTGCACAAGAGATTTGAAGTTGGAGCTAAGAGTTACTTTGGCTAGGTGCTACGTTTTCTCGACTTTGCTTTATGGAATGGAAGCTTGGACCTTGAATGCTGCATCAATGAAAAAACTAGAATCATTCGAGCTGTTGGTGTACAGAAGAATTCTGAAAATATCGTGGACAGAACACGTCACAAACAAAGAGGTTCTGAGAAAGATGAATAAAGAGATGGAAATCCTAAATACCATCAAAATAAGAAAATTGGAATATCTCGGACATATGTCACGTGGAGAGAGATACAGCTTGCTTCAATTGTTTATGGAGGGAAATATTCAAGGAAAGAGAAGCATAGGGAGACGCAGAATATCATGGCTGCGCAACCTGAGAGAGTGGTAAGGATGTACATCAAATGAACTTTTCAGAGCAACCGTCTCTAAAATACGAATAGCTATGATGATTGCCGACCTCCGCAGCGGAGATGGTGGCATTTAAAGAAGATCGTAAAAACCCTCGAGTAATCTGTTTGCATCAATTAAGTGACAAAAACCCTCTAAACTCTAGATGACGTACCTTTGAATAACCCTGGATACCAGAGGTACTTCGGAGGTCAGTTCTGATTGCATATTCCATGTTCAGTGACCCCAAAAACCCCCCGAATAACAAAATCTGACCGTATACTGATTTTGACATGTTTATGCACTTTTGGATGCATTTTATACATTTTAAAATGCACTTATGCATTTCTAATTCCTACCCATTTTCCTATTGTAACCTTTTTCTTGAGTTCATCCTGAACACAACGCAAAAAGTCGCAAGTCTCTAGGTGCTCTATTTAAAAATCAATTTATTCTGTGCTTTTAGTGATAAATGCTCTGGTCTAATTCTAATAAAACCAATGCAACGCATACAAAATTAAAGTTGTTGATCATTGAACATACTGTAAAAACATTATCATTTCCACATTTTTACGGTCAGTCTAGAAAGTATGAAAGTAATCAAGTGGAATGGTTGTAGATACAATAATCGTTACTCACTCTTCTGATACGATTGGTACGAAGTAACGAAGTAATCAGAGTAATCAAAGTAATCAGAGTAATCAAAGTAATCAGAGTAATCAGAGTAATCAAAGTAATCAGAGTAATCAAAGTAATTAGAGTAATCAAAGTAATCAGAGTAATCAGAGTAATCAAAGTAATCAGGGTAATCGAAATAATCAGAGTAATCAAAGTAATCAGAGTAATCAAAGTAATCAAAGTAATCAGAGTAATCAAAGTAATCAGAGTAATCAAAGTAATCAGAGTAATCAAAGTAATCAACGATTGGTACGAAGTAATCAGAGTAATCAAAGTAACTATCTGTTTCTCTGAATAGTATTCGTTACTTTCGGTATTCGCAAGTAACGAGTACTTTGTAACGAATAGTTACTTTTTCAACATCACTACAAAGTTGAAATTGTGCCGTTGGTTGCTTTTACTTGGGGGGTGACAGTCACCCCTTCTCGGGGGTGAAAAAACATACGTTCAAGATAACGACAGGAAATGGATAAATTGATTGATTTAAGCAACTTTTGCTCTATAGAGTTTTTTACGTAAGTCAATACTTTTCGAGTTATTTGTCATTGAAAATGTTGATTTTTCGACAAAAAAAAACTACATTTTCAGACGGTTTTTCGCAAATAACTCAAAAAGTAAATATTACATCGAAAAACATATCCGTAGCAAAAGTGTATGTAGCTTATAAAAAACCCAAAAAAATGGTGTATTAGTAAAGCCTATCAATCAAATAAAACAAAGTTGTAGCTCATGAAAAATACGTTCTTATTCGTCTAATTCCAAATCGAATATTTCAAGGTGAAATCACCGAAAAATTAAGCACTTTTCGGGAAAAACCCATTTAAACTTTTTTAAAGTGTTTATAAAAAGCGTTGTTTTAATTGTTAACAAAAGTTTTAGCATTAAAAATAAGCGAGTTACGCTCAAAATAAAGTTGGCCCTCTTCTTTTTTTGTAAAAACTTATGAAAATCTCGCCGTGTTTAGCTCCCCAAATGTAATTAATCGCTACCGCTTTACAAACAATTTACTTAGCTATCTATTTTTTATATGATCTG
Organism: Diabrotica virgifera virgifera; assembly: GCF_917563875.1. Lineage (NCBI taxonomy): Eukaryota > Metazoa > Arthropoda > Insecta > Coleoptera > Chrysomelidae > Diabrotica > Diabrotica virgifera. Next base: position 70,225,389 of record NC_065444.1, read on the forward strand.
TCATTCTCACCGGTTTAAAGTGTTTATTCTTGAAAGGGTTATAATTGAGAAAGCTTGAATGGGTCACTAATCAGGAGTGTATGCAAATTTTGAACAGCCATATCTTAACCAATTTTTGTCTTACGGAGAAACAAAATGAAACTAGCATATTTATAATAGCAAAACCTACATTTCTTTACTCTTTAAGATTTTTCTTATCACTAATACTTTTGAAGTTATTTTGAAAAAATGAAATTTTTCAAAAATTTTTAGAAATTTTTTTTTAATATAAAACCAAATGTTTTTAAAAATAAGCACTTCAAACCAATCAAACTTACAGATCATATAAACAATACACATACAGTTAAAATATATGGTAAAGCCAAACGATTAATTTCATTTAGGGTGCTAAATAGAGGGAGGTTTTCACGATTTTTTTTTACCAAAAAAAAAGGGGCCAACTTTTTTTTCAGTGTAACTCGTTTATTTTTGATGCTGTAAACTTTTGTACAAAACAAATAATAAGCTTTTTTTCGATACTTTAAAAATGTTAATAAGGTTTTCCCGAAAAACGCTTTTTTCTTCGGTGATTTCGCGTTGAATTATTCGATTTGGAATTAGACGAATAAGAACGTATTTTTCATGAGCTACAACTTTGCTTCTACTCAATTTGTAGACTTTACTGGTACACCATTTTTTTCGTTTTTTCATAGGCTACACTTTTACTAAATATATTTTTTTCGATAAAATATTTACTTTTTGAGTTATTTGGGAAAAATGGTCTGAAAACGTAGTTTTTTTGTAGAAAAATCAATATTTTCAATAGCGAATAACTCGAAAAGTATTGACTTACGTAAAAAACTTTATAGAACAAAAGGTGCTTAAAATAAGTCAATTTATCCATTTCCGGCCTTATTTTAGACACGCGTTTTTCACCCCCCGAGAAGGGGTAAATGTCACCCCCCAAGTAAAAGCAACCAACGGCACAAATTCAACTTTGAAGTGGAGGGTAAGTAGAACCTAAATCCAAATTTTCATGCAATTCGGAGTTGACCCTGGAAATTACACTCCAAAACGGTCATTTATTGGGCTAGTATGCAGGTGCGGCCTCGCTAAGACGACTCGAAATCGTTTTATATATCAGGTGCGAACTTTTAATTTTCTAGGTGGTCTCGCTGAAAATTTTACTCGGATAAATACTGTGCTCGTATCTCGTGGTAAAATCTAAACCAAAAGTATTGGAGAAATCTATTTCGCATATTGGTTCATCATAGTTTGTTACCTACTTCTCATGTCCCAATATTGTTCATCATAGTTTGTTACCTACTTCTCATGTCCCAATATTATAAAATTATACCAGGGAAGAACAATTATATCACTCAAATATGTCTAATTGTCTATTTTAGAATGAAAATGTCTATGTATTTTAATGAAAGCTTATAACCAAGGATGGTACTAAAGATGAGAAATTTGACCAAGGCTGTCTGTCCATCTGTCCGCCCAACCGCGAATGTAACTACTCCGTCATTATGCCAGGTAGAATGACAAATGAGGTGTCGAATGAATGGTTATAATCCAACGATGGTACTAAAGATGAGCAATTTGGTCCGTCGGTCTGCCTGACCGCGAATATAACTCCTCCGTCACTGTACCAGATAGAATGACAAATGAGGTGTCGAATGAAAGCTTGTAATCCAAGGATGGTACTAAAGATAAGCAATTTGGTACGTCGGTCTGCCTGACCGCGAATATAACTCCTCCGTCACTGTACCAGGTAGAATGACCAAAAAGGTGTCGAATGAAAGCTTATAACCAAGGATGGTACTAAAGATGAGAAATTTGACCAAGGCTGTCTGTCCATCTGTCCGCCCAACCGCGAATGTAACTACTCCGTCATTATGCCAGGTAGAATGACAAATGAGGTGTCAAATGAATGGTTATAATCCAACGATGGTACTAAAGATAAGCAATTTGGTCCGTCGGTCTGCCTGACCGCGAATATAACTCCTCCGTCACTGTACCAGGTAGAATGGCAAATAAAGTGTCGAATGCAAGTTTATAACCGAGGATGGTACTAAAGATGAAAAATTTGACCAAGGCTGTCTGTCCATCTGTCCGTCCGACCGCGAATGTAATTACTCCGTCATTATGCCAGGGAAAATGACAAATGAGGTTTCGAATGAACGATTATAATCCAACGATGGTACTAAAGATCAGCAATTTGGTCCGTCGGTCTGCCTGACCGCGAATATAACTCCTCCGTCACTGTACCAGGTAGAATGACCAATAAGGTGTCGAATGAAAGCTTATAACCAAGGATGGTACTAAAGATGAGAAATTTGACCAAGGCTGTCTGTCCATCTGTTCGTCCGACCGCGAATGTAACTACTCCGTCATTATGCCAGGTAAAATGACAAATGAGGTGTGGAATGAACGGTTATAATCCAACGATGGTACTAAAGATGAGCAATATTATGTCAAAATCATTTTATTTTATCGAATTATCGCGCTAATTTCATTAAAACATGAGCTCAATAAGCTAATTTGAAATAAATTAGTAAATAATATCTAAATATTAGTTTATTGCATGTATTATAATATATTATAATGCCATATGACAAGGTATTTTACTTTCCCGCACGCCGTGCGTGAAAGTGCGACTTTCGGAAACGAAATGCGTGCGTGAATCTTTAGTACCATCATTGGATTATAACCGTTCACTGTACACTCGTCACCTCATCTGTCATTCTGCCTGGCATAATGACGGAGTAGTTACATTCGCGGTCGGACGGACCGATGGACAGACAGCCTTCGTCTAATTTCTCATCTTTAGTACCATCCTTCGATTATAAGCTTTCATTCGACACCTCATTTGTCATTCTACCTGGTACAGTGACGGAGGAGTTATATTCGCGGTTAGGCAGACCGACAGACCAAATTGCTCATCTTTAGTACCATCGTTGGATTATAACCGTTCATTCGACACCTCATTTCTCATTCTACCTGGCATAATGACGGAGTGGTTACATTCGCGGTCGGACGGACAGATGAACAGACAGCATTGGTCAAATTTCTCATCTTTAGTACCATCCTTGGTTATAAGCTTTCATTCGACACCTTATTGGTCATTCTACCTGGTACGGTGACGGAGGAGTTATATTCGCGGTCAGGCAGACCGACGTACCAAATTGCTTATCTTTAGTACCATCCTTGGATTACAAGCTTTCATTCGACACCTCATTTGTCATTCTATCTGGTACAGTGACGGAGGAGTTATATTCGCGGTCAGGCAGACCGACGGACCAAATTGCTCATCTTTAGTACCATCTTTGGATTATAACCGTTCATTCGACACCTCATTTGTCATTCTACCTGGCATAATGACGAGTAGTTATATGCGCGGTCGGACGTACCGACGGCCAGACAGTATAAATTTCTCATCTTTAGTAGCATTCTTGGATTATAAGCATTCATTTGACAACTTTATTCGGCAAAAATTTTTCTTGGGGATTTTTTGTCCGGGATTTTTTTGCGGGGATATTTTGCCAAAAAAAAATTTGTGGGGATTATATGTCCGGGATTTTTTGTGGGGATTACTTGTGGGGATTTTTTGTGGGGATTTTTTGTCCGGTATAATTTGTGGGGATTTTTTGTCCGGGATTATTTGTCCGGACCTCTAGTGAACTCATATTCGTCAAATACCGAAATTTCTAAAGGAAAGTTTCAAACGGGCCATTACGCTCCTGAATTTTTTAGGTTTTTATAATTTTTTTCGTAGCGCCATCTTATACATAATGGCTACATTAACAGAGCTTAGATTCTTACAAATTCCTATACTCTTTTCGTATTATATGTCCAAGATTTACGTTTCACATGCCAATTTCTATTATTTGAAGAAATTTATTTTAAAAGTACACCACGCAAAAAGTACTTTATTACTTCACATTTTTTTAACGTTACTTCCTTCCATTACATATATATTAGTGCTAGACGAAATTTTATCATGAAATTCATTTAAATACTTGAGTAATTTAGATATAAACGCTTTTATATTTATTGAGAAAAAAGCAAAACTTTCACATTTTTTTATAAACAGTACACAACAGGTAGGATAGCAAAAATATGGCTGTAATTAGCGAGATATATTGTTAGTAGGTTAAGCATTTTTCGGTATACATATATGCTCTAGATTATGAGTGGTGTACTTTATAAAGGTGATGGGATCGCCTATACTTATAACATTACCAATGGCCGGCCTTAAGTTGATTATGAAACCGGGCGTTAGTCTAATTGTAAAAGTGTATTACCAAAGTTTGTGTTGTTTATTTGTTAACAATTCTATCTCTGTACATACAGGTTAAAGGTTCACATTTTTTAAGATACTCAACTGATTTTTTTTTAATTCTAAAAGCGGCCTACTGCGAATCCAAAAACACGGTAAATTACCGATATTTTGCTTTGCATTACAGATATCGGAAAAAGTTATTTGAACAAGTTGTTCCAAATATTATTCTAATCCCACATACCAAATTTCGTCACAAAATTCGCACTTTTAGTTTTTTCATTATTTGTAGTCAGAATCCTAAAATCGCAGAGGAGGCTGCTGGCCGATAAGCCGCCCTTCCCCAATCTCCGGGCAGCGTGTGCGTTAAGCGATAAGTCGGCGCACACAGTGGAGGCGGTTTCCGCTAGCGGGCAACGCGGGACCCGCTTTTAAACGTTTTCAAAAAGAATGCACGTCTTTAAATGTACACGAACATAGTCATAGCAGGTCCGCGCGGTCCAACCGCCTCAACCTGCCTGACCGCTTTTGCTAGAATGAGAATTTAGTTTTTTCCGCGCGGTTTTAATGTTTACTGCAATGATAATTTAGTTTATTCGCTCTTTTATAATAAGAATTAATAGTTCTCCATGGATTAATTTTATAAATAATTGTACATTATAATAAACAAAAGTAATAAAGTCAATCTTATTGAAACCGTAATTTTGTGTGACTTAGGTATTTATAAAACCATTCCAGTATTAACTAAATCAGTACTTGAAAAATAAATTTACAACAAAACTACTTACCTCAATGTTATAACAAGCCTTTCTTCCTTAAGGATAGCCTGCTTATGTAAATTACACCAGTTTTTAATTAAACGATACTCCTTCTTCTTCTTAAAGTGCCTATCCGTTCCGGATGTTGGCGATCATCATGGCTATCTTGACTTTGTCTACCGCAGCGCGGAACAGTTCAGTGGTAGTGGTATTATACCACTTTTGTAAATTTTGAAGCCAGGAAATGCGTCTTCTTCCCGGTCCTCTTTTACCATTTACATACCTTCCCTTGGAGAATCAGTTGGAGAAGGCCGTAACGTTCTTGATTTCTCATTACATGTCCTAGATATTCTAATTTTTTTGTTTTGATGGTTATGAGAAATGCACGCTCTTTCCCCATTCTACGCAGGAATTCCACGTTAGTAATTCGGTCAACGCAGGATATACGTAAGATGTTCCTATAACACCACATTTCGAAAGCTTCGAGCCGATTCATAGATGTAACAGTTAGTGTCCAAGCTTCCATTCCGTAGAGCAGAACTGTGAATATATAGCATTTCAACAGACGGTATTTTGTTTTTAATGATATGTCTCGACTGTTGAAAATGGGTCTCATTCTAAAGTATGCTGCTTTCGCTTTTATTATTCGCTGTTTAATTTCTGAGTAGTCCCATTCGCTATTTAAATTCGTACCCAGATATGTATATTCTCAACTCTTTCGATATTCTGTTGGTTGACTGTAAATGTCAAAATTTCAGTTTTTTTTTATGGGCTTTAAGAGTGGCAAATTATGTTTTCCATCCACCAGCAAAATGTCTTATGTCAACAGCTGATAAATTGTGAAATATAACCTTATTTTTAAAAGTCTTATGTTTTCTCAGTTGATTGTTGTTATTGCAAAATGCCTTATGTCTGAGAAGACCGAAAGAGGAGGTAAGTTGTACTTTGCTTTCTCTCCCAGTTACTTTATACTGAATAGGGCTGTTATATTTCTGATTATAAGTGTTTCATAAGGGTTTTAATTGTAATCTGCATGTTATTTAATAGTTTATACGGACTTATACTCTTACAACAATATCTTTTTACACGGTTACATTTTTAGGTGTTTTTAGGTTATGTTTGTTACAACAATTTAAGCTCTAGAAAACTGATTTAATAAGTTTTTAGTATCTCTACTATAATAATTTACTTAAAAATAGGGGTTTAGGACCTAGGCAATGGTTTGTTATGGTTATATCATGCACGATCTTAAAATTTATTTAGCTATCAAAATGTCTTATGTCTCAGTATTGGGTTTTGTGTTTAGCCTAAAATGTATTTTTAAACATATGACTTTTTGAAACATATTTTATATGCATATTTTTGTTTTAGAAAATGATCCAAAGGGGCAAATTGATGGTCGAACTGGCAAAACAGAGACTAGACTCTACAAATGTGAAGAACTTAGGCCTACCCATTGCAGACAATTTAGAAAAAGGTAACTTAGGCCTATCTGTTGATTCTTATAATCACATCTATCACCTTGGTTAGTCCTCATGCGCTTTTTTTATCTTGTAAGGATTGGATTTGTCTTTAAACATAATATAGTCAAGCTAGTGTATGATAAAATAAAATTAAATCGGGTATATCTATGCAAGGAATTTCATTTAGGCTGCACACTGCTTTAAAAAGGTTGCTGTTTTTGTCGGTAAGCATGACTCTGAAAGTAATAATTTAACTTACACTAATTTTTTATTGCATCACTTAACTTGACATTGTAACACAGCATTGTATTGTTAACCTTGTTATCCTGTAAGCTTTGTTAAGTTACCTATCTCATTAACATTGAATTAAAATGTTACAGATGTCGCTCGCTCTCCGTTTTTGTTGTTGATTTATCTATTATTAGCAGCAACCAAAAAGCATCTTTATTCAGTAACTCTTTGGCTAAGCCTATTTCTTATCGATTTTCCCCAAAAATGTGCTTTGATTATCTTTCAATCTAATGGGATTATATTGCTAATGATTTTTTTTTTTTTTAGATGACTCAGGTCTGGCTGCTGCTGTAGAGGTTTTACCAATGCCAGTTGAAGATGGAAATTCTACTCTTTTTGCTTTAGAGGAAGTCGACGCACAAGCTATGGAAATAACTCTTACGAACAAGAAAGAGCAACTTGGATCAACCAACAATGAATGTGCTAGACCTTGCCGAGAGAAAAAATCAAAAGGGAGAGAACAAGTTCAGAAAATGTTACAACAAACTGACGATAGTATAAATGATCCCTTATTTTCATCTGATTCAGATGTTTATGAGCCTAGTTCAACCTCTAATGATGAAGAAACCCACTTTCCAAGAAGGATTAAAGTATTGAAAAGGAAAACACTAAGTAAGAAAAAAAATACTTCTTGTCATACTGTTGCCTTAAAACCCCCAAATGTGGTAGACAGATCAGACAACATTGAAAACAATCAACAAGTTATTGAAGAACCTGGCGTGTTCCATGAGAATAATCCGGCTCCCATAGTTGGAGAGCAAGAAGAAGTTTATATACCGATAGTAGAAAACCGTAGACAAATGGAACAGACTGTACAAGGCATACAAGAAAAAAGGAAAAGAAGAAGAGGAGAAATTGTAGATCCAAGGGACTGGGAAAGGAATGTTCAGTCTGCTAAAAGAAAGAAAGGAGAAGCCTATTTAGGGTTGAAGAAACAAGAAAGTGAAAATGGCAGGAAATACAAATTCAACAATGAGAGGAAAGGTAGAGAAGTGAAAGCTCGTTGTAGATGCAAAAATAGTGCAAAATTTAACTGTACTAAAGTTACAGATCTGGACAGAAATAAACTTTTCAATAATTTATGGAAGAACGTAGGCAGTTGGGAAGCTAAGCGAGCTGTGGTTGTATCACTTGTAGAAAAATCACGCCCTGACTATAGACGAAGTACAACTGATGTTGAGAATTCTCGTAAAAATCTGTCTTTTAAATACTACCTAAAAGTGGGAGATGATAAAGTTAGAGTCTGTAAGCAAATGTTTCTGAACACCTTTTGTCTTGGTGAAAAATCAGTAAGATCATGGGTGTTGAAAGGACCTATGGACCAACCACTGCCACAGGAAAATAACCCAGATGATATTGAGAAGGACAATGAGATTGTTCCAAACAATAATGACCAGGAGCAGATAGAACATTCTGAAAAAAGAGACAGTGCTCGGCAGTTTTTGAATTCTCTTCCTAAAATGGAGTCCCATTACTGTCGGGCTAAGACAACAAAACAATATTTAGAACCCAATTGGGAAAATAAATCACAGCTACACAGAGAATATACTCGTTGGTGTGAGGAAAGGAATGTCGTTCAACCTGCCTCAAGATCCCTTTTTCACAAAGTTTTTGTCCTAATGAACCTAGGATTTTTCATTCCAAAAAATGATCAATGCGAAACATGCATCAAGTTTAAGTTAGGTATGGTCACAGCAGAAGAGTACCAGCAGCATCAGAATAGGAAAGAAGGAGCTAGGAATGAGAAGGACAATGATAAGAAGAAAGCAGAAGAGTCAAACAATACATTGGTGGTTGCCGTTGATGTACAAAAAGTGCTTACATGTCCAAACATCAAAGCCTCTTCGTCTTACTACAAAACTAAGCTAAAAGTTCACAACTATTCTATTTACAATCTAGCAAACCATGATGTAACATGCTACATCTGGCATGAAGGAAATGGTCAGTTAGATGGGGATATCTTTGCATCTTTGATTGTGAGGTTTCTTAAAAAACAATTAGAAAGATGCCCAGACATAACTGAAGTTATAATTTGGAGTGATGGCTGCACCAACCAGAACAGATGCGAAACAGTATCCAATGCTCTGTTGAGTGTAGCTATTAGTAAAAGAATTACAGTGTATCAAAAGTACCTTGAGGTGGGCCACACCCAAATGGAAGTAGACAGTGTACATAGTACGATTGAAAGGAAGATTAAAAAACATGAACATTTTGTACCTGCAGACTTTGTTAGAGACATCAAAGAAGCTCGAAGAATTCCAGGCCCCTATTCTGTAGAAACTCTTACTTATAAAGACTTTTCTAGCTTTGCTGATGGTTACTACAAAAGTATCAGACCCGGAAATAAAAAAGGTGATCCTTATGTGACCGACCTACGATGCCTCAAGTACACTTCTGATGGTCAAATTTGGTATAAACTGCAGTTCTCTGATAACTGGACGCTTCTGCCCAGACGTCCCAAACCAATAACACAGGTATATTCTCAGATCAAACCACTGTACAACAAACCGGTCCCCATCTCAGCTAGAAAATTCAAAGACTTGCAAGAGTTGAAAAACCTACTAGAAGAGGATTATCGTTCATTTTATGACAACTTATGTCATGACACTGAGTAAACACTAGTTTAGGTCATACATTTATTGAAATGTAAAACAATTATTAAAAATTATTTAATAAAAATGTGTTTCATGAAAAGTCTTATGTGAATAAAACCACCCTAATTTAAGTACAAGAAGTCTTATGTCCGAGTAAAAATGTCGTATGTTGAAATAAAGTTAAAATATTAATTACAAAAAGTCGTATGTGCGTTGAAAACCTAAAATTAATAACTTACTTATATAAACACATTGTAACATAAAACTAAATAATAAAAATAATCTATAAACAGATTTCCAGATTAATAATATTATTAACTAAAAAAATATAAAGTTTTTTTGCTCTCCTGAAAAGTGCCTCTTTTGACATACGACCTTTTGCAATAACAGTCTCGATATTGTTTTTAACGATACTCCACTTTCTCCAAAATATATTTAAAAGTCTCTTGAGTCATTCTCATATACTGGAAGAATCGTTCATTATCTTTTGATTTTTGAAATAGATGATGATATTCTCCATAAATTAATCTTTCTCGATGAATAGGATGTACATCAACTCTCTTTTCAGTTTAGTCAAAACAGAATCTAAAGCAATTATATCATCATCGGAAGACGACATTTTACTACAAGTAGTAGACGCAACTGCCAGATTTGAACGATCTCTCTCGCTTTTACCCGTCTTCACTGTGTTACCATACCCGCGCGCGAGAACCGCGCGGTTTGCCCGCTAGCGGAAACCGCTTTCACTATGTGTGCCGCCTAATGCGGCTCTAAGGAGACCGGGTCTCCTTAACCATCCTTAAACGCTGCTGGGCTGCGCGGAGCATTAGCAAGTGAGATTTTCCGGCCAGCAGCCTCCTCTGCGATTTTAGGATCCTGACTACAAATAATGAAAATACTAAAAGTGCGAATTTTGTGATGAAATTTGATATGCGGGGTTAGAATATTATTTGGAATAACTTGTTCAAATAACTTTTCAGATATCTCTAACTCGAAGCAAAATAGCAAAGTAAACAAAACAGTGTAGCATGTGTAAAAAATTTATGGGGAGGCTAAGCCTCCCTTGCCTCCTCTGACCAGCCGCCAGTGGTAAAGACTGATAATTACGATAACACGAGGTTAAGTGAGGAGCAGACTTTCAAATCGCACTTTGTCCATTTTTTTACATTTTTCAGGAAATGAAAGAAACTGCCACTCCGTTATTAATAAAGTTAAAAAAACACACAAAATATGAAAAAATGTATATAAGTAACAAAAGACTTTATAAGAAAAAATTTTTTGATGGACAAAACGCCATTTGATTGTCTTTAAAGGACAAAATGTAGTTTGATTGTCCCTAAATGATTCAAATAAAAATATATGAACTAAAGATGCATTTCTGCGTGTTTGGAAAGCAATGTAGAAAATTAATAAAAATCATATGACATGGATGTCGTTCTCCAGAAGGCAGCAGAAGTTTTTTCTTCATCTTCACAGTTTTTTCTTCTTAACGGCATGCTTTATTGACAATTCCGGCAGAACTATGTTATTTTGGCTGAAGTAAACTTAAAAAACTTTTTAGAAAAGTCATTATTTATGTATACTCGTCCTATCTTAAATCAGTTTTTTTAGAAGATCAGCAACGCGGAACTTATTTCTACCCCACCTTTTCCTGCTCAAGCCATGTATAAAAAACAGGAGTTTTTGTTAAAATATCTGTCACACAAAATGCAAAATAAAGTCTTTACATTCTAAAATAGCATTGCAAGACAAACGAATCGCATTTTGTCCAAAATAGTGCTATTTGTTTGTCTCTCAGTAATGGACAAAATGCGTTGTTTGTCTAGGTGATTTTTGAAGCCAAAAATATACGTGAAATAGTACTCTTAGAATGTCTAGGAGTGTGTAAATTAATAAATAATGTTTTGACGAATCCAATGCCACCTCTAAATCAAAATGTGAAAATATGGACAAAGTACGAGTTGAAAGTCTGCTCCTCAAGTTACCTTTTCTTAATAAAAAAAAAGCTTATGAGTGAATATATTTTGATTTTATTAACTTAATATTATTTTCAAATTATTTTTTTTTCTGATATACCTACATATTCGCAAAACATTCGCACAAATTTCGCGAATCCGAATGCCAATGCGAATATGAAAAATATGTGAATATTCGCGAATGCGAATATTCGTTATATCACTAATACTTTATAAGGATATTTAATTTTGGATTCTGTGGCAATTATGGAAGAGTTCAACATTACTACATGCCCGTGTCAGACCTAGATGGTGTTTTGTAAGAGCTCCAGAACCAGCTCAAGTAACGTTGAAGTACGAACTTTCTGTTCATTTGTGAGTTTCTTTCGCCCCATAGATTTTACTTCAGTTTTTCAAGAGGTTTCACATTGACTACTTGTATAAAGCCAACTGTATGTACAGCACAAGCACACAGAATAAACTAAAGAAAATACGCAAGTACAAAGACGCAAGTACGTCATCACCTCTCCCATCAAGCGCTAAGCAGACTCAGTTGACTTTATACAATTAGTTAATGTGAAACTTCTTGAAAAACTGATGTAAAAACTCTGGAGCGAAAGAAACCCACAAATGAACGGAACGTCCTTGCTTCAATGTTACTGAAGAAAGGGAACTCTGCAATTACCATAGCATGTGATATTGGTGTTTCAAGAGATTCAATTTATCAATTGAAACGGTTGGATGCAGTGCAGATCCAGTAGGATCTAGCATTGTCAAGAAGGGGGGGGGGGCGATTGGGTAAATTTCTATGAAAAATAAATGAATGTTTTTATAACCTGTATATTATATAACTTCGTTTGAGACGGTGGGGGGGGGGCATCGCTCCAATTGTCCTCCCTGGATCCGCCGATGGTCGGATGCGTCTTAGACTCCTGAGACTGTTTCGGAAAGAAAACCTGGTTCTGGAGCTCTTAAAAAACATCATCTAAGTCTGACACCATGATCAGGCATGTAGTAATGTTGAACCCTGCCATAACTGCTACGGAACCCAAAATTAAATATCCTTATAAAGTATTAATTTGTAAAATTAAAATAACAATTATCCTGATTTATGCATTTTATTCACTTTGTAAGATTTTTTTGCCGTCACTGTACAATGAAAAAGAAAATGCAGAAACTACAAAACAAGAATCAAAAGTAACAAAAGTTTAGAAAACATAAACGTAATAAAAGAACTAACTCATTGTTCTGTTTTATACTATATTATTATACAGTGTGTCTGCGTAATTTGGAACCATATGGGAAACTTTTTTAATACAATCAATTTTAGGAAAAAAAGTTATTCTTGATAAACTGCTCTGCATAGCCTAAAACCTAAGATGCAATCATCAGATATCAAATTTTGTAAACAGATACAGATAAACAGATACGAGTATACGAGGTATGTCAAACAATATGTTTGACATATTGTTTGTATTTTCACATATTGTCATGTCAAACATATTGTTTGTGTGTCAAACAATATATTTGACATAATATATGTAATAAATGTATAAATAATTCTGAAAATTTTTCTCAAATTACGGATAACCAACATCATGTTTATTTATGATAACTTCGTTATTATTAATTTTACGAAAAAAAGTTATTCTTTATAAAAAGTTCTGCATAGTCTAATAACCAAGATGAAATTATAAGATATCAAATTTTATCAATTTTATACGAGGTATGTCAAAAAATATGAATTACGCTAAAGAGTAAAGTACCTTTACTTATCACAATATTGAAAATTGTTATTATAAAAAGTTGTTCGGAATTAAAAACTATGTCTTAATATGCAATTACATCTTATTACTTAAAATATTGTGAACTATAAAGGTATTTTTACTCTTGAGTGAGATTCAAATTTTTTGGAATACCTCGTATAAAATTGATAAAATTTGATATTTTATGATTGCATCTTATTTTTAGACCACTCAGACATTTATAAAGAATAATTTTTTTCGTAAAGTTAATAATAACGGAGTTATCCATCATAAAAAATAAAATTGATGGGTATCCATAATTTGATGAAAATTTTAAATTTTTTTTCAATCAGAAGACTGTAATTTCATATTATAACATTATTTTTAATTCAAAACAACTTTTATTAATAACAATTTTCGATATTGTGAAATATAAAGGTACATTGCTCTTGAGCGAAATTCATATTTTTTGACATCTCGTAATTTGATATCTGATGATTGTATCTTAGGTTTTAGACTATGCAGAGCAGGTTATGAATAACTTTTTTTCCTAAAATTCATAATAAAAAAGTTTCCCATATTGTTCCAAGTTACGCAGACACACTGTATAATAAAAAATATATATTTTTTGTTATTTAAATATTTTACATTTGATGTAAATGTGTAATATTATGGATAATATAAAATATTTTTTAATTATAGTAATGTGAACTTTGCAAATAGATTTAATTTAAATTAGATTTGAATTGGGCTCTGTTTAAACGTAGACGCATCACAATGGCCAGATCGGCAACAGCTAAACTCACAAAAATATGGAAGAACACTGACACTACAAACAACACAAAATTACGCCTTGTGAACCCTTAAGCAGTTTAAGCGTAAACCCAATGCCACAACATGTACCTAATGAAGAAATTAGAAGGTACATGGCAACTAATATGGTATGGGCATGTCAAGAGGATGGAGATAATAGATGAATAATAACATGGATTAGTTCAATAAAGGCAAAAATAGAGTATAGGCTATCAAATCTACTACTACCGCTTAGGTAGTAGAAAATTGATCTAAGACTTAATGGTGCAACTCGTATATTTCGTAGGCTGAGCTTAAGGCACATCTTAAGCTTAAGATCTGTTGGTGCAACCAGGCATTACTTACCTTTTCAACTTTTTTGGTTCTTTTATAATTTCCGCATTTTACAATTATGTATTAAAATTTGGCCTTTTATTTACAGGTCCATGTCCAAAACAATGCAGTTATTTTTGACATTTCGTTAAATGAAAATAGCGTTTACGATGACGATCGCGATTAAATTCATCTGAAGCAAACAAGTGAATCAGCACATACTTGTCGCGATCTGCTGGCGATCATAGGAATTTGTGCAGCGTTCTGACGGCGATATAATTAGTTTAGCGTTCAGAACGCAGCAGGTTACATTTATCGCTGGTCGCGACGATGCAAATAAAAAGGGATATCTAAAAATTTATTGAAATTGTAAAAACATACGATATATTCTTCGAGCTGTCCCACCCAGGTTATAAGAACATATGTATTAAAAATAAATATTTCAGCAAAACTTTCTAATTTATTCTAAAATTTGTATAGTAACGGTCTATACATATCTGCGAAGTTCTGAGGACAATTTATGAAATTCTCCTTATGGCTTGTACCTCAGGTTAATTCATGTACCTGCCCATACATCTCTTCATTTTCTGCAAAATAAACTACAAAATGTTTTCATTTTTGTAAATGGAAAAAATAGAACGCCCACGCATACCTTTTATTAAATTTCTTTCTTTATTAGAATAATTAATTTTGAATAATGAAGGTTACATGCCTTCAAATTATGCAACAATACTGCAACAAACAGTGCTTCTTCTTGTAAATCGGACATTTTATATACAATATTTCCAACTGTATTATCAATACTAATGAAATCGCAGGTCGCTATCGCTCCAATGTGTTCGCTTTCTACAGAAACCGAAATCGCCATCGCGATCGCTTAGATGTGTTCTCGCTTAAAAAAGCCAAACAATGTTGTAAAAATATTCACATTCGTGTGTCATGCCCATTTATTAAGTATGCCATGCTGCTTGTGTGCAAGAAGCTTTCAGTTACTCCCAGAGGGCAACAAATTTTAAAGAATTTGGCTGTAAACCACAGAAGAGCCACCCATAGAAATGTAAAAAATAAATTGGAAGAAGTGAGTTATTCAGTATTGTTGGCTACTGTAGGCTAAAATTTGTAGTGAAAAAGACTATGACTTGTACACACTTCTAAGTAGGTCAAACGGGCAAACAGGTGTATGTTCTCAAAAAGGAATACAAATAAATGAAAAAAAAAAAGAAAATATGTTATTGAATTTTTTTAAAAATTGTTAATTTATTTGTAATCACTAATGATATTAAAAGAATTTATTAAGCTTCTTCAAATGTAGCTGTAATTCTGCACCAAAATTTTAAGTGGAAAGGAGCAAAATGCAAATTTTAAGGAGCATTTTCAATGTATTTTAAATGTAATTATTTTTTCGAATCCTGAGAAAACTAATAAGTATTTTTGAAAAATTTAAATGCAGAATGAAATATTACTTTATTACTGAAGGCCGAAAGTCCCTTAGAATGAATAAAAAGTTTCTTCTGAATGGAATATTTGAAATTAAAAATCACACTAGTTTTTCACCCCTGTAACTTATTAAAATAAACATTATAGAAATTTTCAGGGGCTTTCCGCCCTCGGTAATAACGTAATCTTTCATTCTGGTCGTTTTTTTTTCAACCTCCGTTTGTCCATAAAAAATTCCCGTGAAGCGTCTCGCCATTTCGGTGCGCATTAATCCCGACTTCCAGGCATCAGTCTGTACTGTGCTACACCCGAAACAACATGGCCGCGACAATTAGTTCTCCCGCCAAGTGTGAATTACGCGCTGTCATTCGCTTTTTGCAGGCAGAAGGCAATAGTACAGCTGCAATTCATCGAAGGATGTGTCAAGTGTACGGAGAAGGGTTTATGAGTGATGGAGTTGTGCGTGAATGGTGCCGAAAATTCAAAGAAGGACGAAATGATGTGCATGACCAAGGGGGTCAAGGTCGTAATTCTGTTGTTACAGATGAGCTTGTTCAACGTGTTGATGAAGCGGTGAGAAACAACCGTCGCTTCACTTTAACATCGTTGGCAATGGAATTTCCACAAGTTTCATTTGACACACACACTTGACACATCCTTGATGTGTCAAGTGTGTGTGTCAAATGAAAGCGAATGACAGCGCGTAATTCACACTTGGCGGGAGAACTAATTGTCGCGGCCATGTTGTTTCGTGTGTAGCACAGTACAGACTGATGTCTGGGAGTCGGGATTAATGTAGAGTGTAGCGGGGGAGATGCGCTGTCGCCCACTTCGCACCGCAATGGCGAAACGCTTCACGGGAATTTTTTATGGACAAACGGAGGTTGAAAAAAAAAACGACCCTCGTAGTATTCTCAGAATTCGAAAAAAATGAATAACATTCAAATAGCATTGAAGCCGAAAGTACGTACCCATCCCCTTAAAGCAAAACTTACATTTGACATTTTATTTATTTGATAACGTCAAATTTTAACCCGTGATCGGAGCAGTAGCTACTTATTGTCACTTGCTGTTGCGTTTAGTAAATTTCCGACTTATTTTGTATGCTTTAAATGATGACGCACGGGTAAAGAACCCTGGACTCAAGTAGGGATGGCAACGATGTATCGATAAATTAAATATATCGATATAATGGAAAATATATCGATATATATATATATATATATATATATATAATATATATATATATATATATATATATATATATATATATATATATATATATATATATATATAATATATATGATGATGAAAATAAACATTTTCGAAAGCTTGGAACTATTATAAAGAGTTTTCTTTGAGATTGCTGCTACCCCAATATTTCAACCTTGTTTCCTAACTGTTCAGCAAATATTATATACCTGTTATATTATATATATATTCAAAGTGATTATTTCGACCAAAAACAATAAATAAATCTGTAGGAAATATCAGGTATGTGGTCTATAATAAAATATATATATATATATATATATATATATATATATATATATATATATATATATATATATATATATATATATATATATATATATATATATATATATATATATATATATATATTTATATATATATATATATATATATATATATATATATATATATATATATATATATATCGATATTTGAGATTCAATGTATTGCCCACACAGGATTAATATACCATATTGGCAAGATATAAAATTATAAAAAAATCGTATAATATAAATTAAATCCTTACTTTTTTGAGACGCTTAGTATACTTACTATAGATAGGCCATAGGTACTAAAGAAATATTCAATATTCTACTACTCCAAAGAAATATCATAATCACGATTTTCGACTAGTATTATTTAATTTGAATCTCATATACCCTTAACATGTTTTCCTTGTTTCAGGTAGTACCATATAATATTTTTTAACTTTTAACAATGTTTTTCAAGAAGACACGATATGTAAACCCTAATAAAACGATTTCAAAATTAACATTTTTGTCACATTCAAGTAGTACGTTCTATAAAGCTTTATTGTATTGTATTTACTAAAACCCCAAAACTCACGATGTCAATGTTACTGGTGTTGGAATCCAACATTTGGTTTTTACCATCTACCATCGAGAATTCGTCCAAGTAGGTACCTATTATTGAATTTGTGTGTAGTTAATAATAATAAAACGAGAAACAATAATGGCTCCACCCAAAAGTAATGATGGGTTGCATTTTAACAAAATTAATAAAGAACAATATCGCTGCAATTTTGGGTCCAAAATTTTAAGAACATCTGGAAATACCTCCAATATATACGCCCACTTAAAACAAAATTATAATTTACTTTTTTAGTAGTTTATTTTAGTAATTCTTTTATTTTATTTAATTATATAAGAATATATCGATATAACACATTTATCGATCTATTTTCTCTGATATATATCGTATATTGATATCTTCATTCGATGTATCATATGATATGATGTATCGATGTGTAATTTTTTTTGCCATTCCTAGACTCAAGTGTATAGGTAATTATAATTGATTATGAAACAAAGAAAACCAGAATTTGCTGAGTACAGTGGAACCTCAATTATCCGTCTCTCTATTAACTGTCACCTCTGTTAACCGTCAGGGCCCACACGTAAGTTATTATGACCACATAAGTAAAAATTTAGTCATCAATTCATTTTGTTTGGGCATTTTTTTATGTAAATCAGGGCTCTGGATTAAATCTCAATTTAAATAGGTAATGATAATTGATACCGTGCTTTTAGAGTTCTATTTTTAGAATCGTACGCCAAAAATAAAAACGCACAGCACAATAATTACAGTTAATACATGCGTGTCACCATAATTCAGTTAATGTTCTGTTAACCGTCTTTTCGATTATACGTCACACCCTTGGTCCGGTGCCCTGACGGATAATCGAGGTCCAACTGTATTAGGATGGACTTTGGAACAATAGGGGAGGAATGGATTAAATAATATGAATTCTAATCATTATCAAAAATATATGAAAGACCCAGCATTAATAACTTGATTTGAAGAGTGTTTATTATTTATTTGGCTTCTGGTCTTACCTTGTTGATTTTCCTCAGGTTCATCTTTTAAGTCTTTAAGATCTATTGATGTGGACAGATTATCTATATCTTTTTGGTCGTATTCTGCAACCTCTTCATTTTCAACTTTAACTTCCATAGCTAATAAACAAATTTAATGTTAATATTATTATTTGTTCAGACTATAAGTCTATCTTTATATTTTATATGTTTTTATACAATCTTAATTATTCTTGTATACAGTAGACTCTCTCTATAATGAACACAGGTATTACGAGGTAAGTACACTAGATGTCCCATGAAATTCCTATTGGCCTATAACACCTCTATACATACAGGGTGAGTCACCTCTAATGGGACGGAAGATTACAGCGAAATGGTAAAAGATTTGAAAATTTTTTTAAATTAGTAGTGTGTAAGTTGATAAAATCTACATTTTAAAATTATTTTGAAATATACAGGGTGTCCCAATAAATGACGGCGTATCAAAGTTATATTTTTTCTTATGGAACACCCTATATTTTATTGCATTTTTTAATTGTCCGCAAAAAATAAGGTATAGTTTCATAAGGCTTCCCTATACCTATGCACAGAGTGTTCTGAGTTATGGTGACTTTTCTTAAAATGTAAAGTTTTAAAAGAAGGCTTATTTTCAAGTTATTTAAGAAAATATGAAAAAAAAATACTTTTACATCTAAATAGTTGGATATTGGTTGAATGTACTCCATAATTAATTATTACACAATTATTTACAGGGTGTTCAAAATTTACAGTTTCATTATTGGATTATTCAATGTGTCATATGATGCTTATTTTAAATGGAACACTATGTATATTAATACACCATTATACTAAACGAAGTCACCTCTTTCGAATGGTATATGGATGTCCTATACCTAGGTCTAATAGTTTTTGCGTAATTTACAATTATTTAAATTCTTAATCTGTAAATCGAGTTTAAAACAAAAGATGTATCTCATTGTATGACATCGTCATTCTATGACAGTACGGTCTGGTAATTATCAAAGATATAAACATCCGTGTATGAAATTCAAATTTAATTGTTCCTAAAAATGAATAATCTACGAAAAAGTAGACATGGTACTTACTTTGCATTGGGGAGTGTCTGCAAAATTGTATATTACCTTCTTAAGTTTACGCTCAAAAGTATCCTGATAGAAGACAGCCAAAAAAGGATGTTTTTGAGAGATTTCAATGGATTCCGTGCTACTGGTAATGTTGCATACATAAAGTTAAATAAAAATAAACCAGTTATTTGTGATCACGTCAAGGAGCTTGATGTCCTGCTTTCTGTTACGGAAAACCCAAATACTAGTAAAGAAATAATTTCGGGTGAATTGTAAATCAGTCAAACAACTGTTAGAATACTTAAGAGAAACCATTATTATCCGTATAAAACTCAACTACAGTATTTCTCATGATCATTTTTCAGTGCGTAACAAATGATAGGAAAAAGGGTAAGTCCGTGATAATACACATTTATGACATTTATTCTAACATGACATTTTAGTTAAATCTGACAGTTGTCACATTTTATTTTCAATTTGGAATAAAAACAAATCAAAAGTGTTTCTTGCATTTATAAAATGGTATTTTCTTTGATTTGTATAGTCTTATAAATTATACAGATTATATTTGTAATATTATTATCTAATTAAAAAAAAATAATTTTTTTATTATGGCGCCATCTATCGACAACTAGAATAACTAGAATAAATGTTATAAAAATGTCACCGACGAAATGCAATCACTGACGTGCCTTTTTTTCTGTCACATACAATTTAATGCGTTAGAAAGAAATCGAAAAACTGTGACGCACTGAAAGATGATCATGAGAAATACTGTACACCAGTTTAGACCAAACAGGATTATGATAAATATTTAACTTATCGTTTATGGACTTTAATAGAAGATCCTGATTTTTTTAATGTATTGTATACAGACCAATATACCTACTTTTCATAATAATGGTCTAGTGAATACACAAAATTTTCATTTCATTATGATACAGTAAACAAACATTTATTTCGTACTGTTTAAAAATCGAGAGTGACTATAAATATTATTTTTAAAATCAATTTACCGTTTAAGAAAATTGTAAATTAAGCAAAAACTATGACTCCTAGTTATAGAACATCCCTATACCATTCGAAAGAGGAACCTGTGCTTAGTACAATAATTTATTAATATACATGGTGTTTTATTTAAAATAAGCATCATGACACATTAAATAATCCAATAATGAAACTGTAAATTTTGAACACCCTGTAAATAAATGTGTAATAATCAATCACAGAATACATTAATTATAAAATAAAACCAGACCTTACTGTCATAAGGTGACAATGTCATACAATGCCATTAATTAACTACATCTTTTGTTTTAAAATCGATTTACAGATTAAGAATTTAAATAATTGTAAATTACGCAAAAACTATGAGACCTAGGTATAGGACATCCATATACCATTCGAAAGAGGTAAAATTGTTTAGTATATTTATTTATTAATATACATGGTGTTCCATTTAAAATAAGAATCATATGACACATTGAATAATCTAATAATGAAACTGTAAATTTTGAACGGACTTGGCATCGAGGCTTGAACTTGAACGATACTGTCAAAATACGTTCCGTATTAAAATATAAAAATTTAGTGTAACAAAGTGAAAAATAAACTAATACAAACAAACTATAGTGAATTTAGACAGACGACAGTGCTCCCGATAAAAATAGTTCGTCAAAATTCAGCAGAAACTAGTGAGTAAGCATTGCAAAAAGCATAATAACCTCTCAAACAATTAATAAACAACAGACAAAAACATTCCGATAAGAGGTGAAGTTCCGTCGAAAATAAAAGCGACGTTGCCGGCTATTGAAAAATTTCTGCAATAAAGCCGAAACATTAATAAGAAAATCTATATCTGAGTAAAACTATAAAGTGCTGAGAAGGGTTGACGCTCCACCAAGTCGATTGGGCTGACCCCCTTACCGCGGTACAATGGAGCAGATATTAGAAAAATTAGAGAGAATGGATGAAAGAAATGTAAGAATCGAAAGCAAAATAGATAAAATGCAAGTAGACCTGGATAAATTAAATAAAGAAAACGAGCAGTTGAAAGCAGATAACCAAGCAATGAGAACTAAAATCACGGAACAAGAAGTTAGAATCGAATTACTGGAAAGACAAGCCAGAAGAAAAAACATAATAATACAGGGGGTCGAAGAAAACCAAACAGAAAGCGAACAAGAGATGATAAATAAGATAAAGGGGATAATGAAAAAACTCGACGTACAACCAAACCTAGATGAAGAACTGGTAGAGATGAGAAGAATAGGTAGACAAGGTGATCCCCAAAATGTACCCAGACCCATCTTTTAGAAATGAAAAAGGAATCTACGAGAATGGAAATTCTGAAGGCTGCTAAAAACCTAAGAGGAACTAAAATATATATCAATGAGGACTTCCCGAAAAAAATACTACAAGAAAGGAAGCATCTTCTGCAGCACATGAAAATGGTACGCCAGGAAGGACACACAGCCGCACTAAAATACAACAAATTATGGATAAATGGTGAACTCTTCTCACTGGAGCAACTAGAAGGCATGGATGTAAATTACTGGAGGAAACCTGAAGAGAAGAAGAGTAACGCTAGGACAATAAACGACAGATCCCCCCTATCTGATGATATAGATCCACGCGGAAAATTGATAAAAATGACGTCAAAAAACTAACAAAACATATAACAAAAGACGGCGACAGTATAACGGAGTTGGCAATGAATACGGACATGAAAATATTTTGTAAGAAAAGACGCAAAAACAAAAACAAATAAAATAAAAGACAAAAACAGGAAAATAAGAATAGGAACGTGGAACATTAAAACACTTCTAAGACCAGGCAAAATGGAAGAGTTGGCAAAAGAAATGACAAAATACAGGATGGAAATACTAGCGCTACAAGAAATAAGGTGGGCAGGAGAAGGGATGATCAATAGAAGAAACCACACAATGTACTACGCAGGAGAAAGCAAACAGGGTCGCAATGGAACCGCCTTTCTAGTTAGTAATAGCGTAAGACACAAGATTATTAACTTTAAAGCGGTTGATGGAAGAATATCATATATAAGAATGAAAAATAAACAAGCAAATTTAACATTTGTTAATATATATGCACCTACAGAGAATGCTCCCGAAGAAGAAAAGAATGAATTCTATGAGAAACTTGAAGAATTGTACGAAGAAATACCAAAGAACGACATACTAATCCTATTAGGAGACTTTAACGCAAAGATAGGGAAAGAAGACACGAACAGAGAAATCGCAGGAAAAGAAACGATCCATCAAAATACGAACAACAATGGCAGGAGAATATGTAATCTAGCAGCAGCAACCAATACTTTTATTATTAGCACCCAATTCAAGCACAAAAAAGAGCACAAAGTAACGTGGCTAATACCTGGAACGACAGACAGAAACCAAATAGACCACATCCTAATTTCAAAAAAATGGAGAACAATTGTACAGAATGTGAGGTCCTACAGGGGAGCCAATGCTGATTCGGATCACATTTTGGTGATAGGCGACATGAAATTGAAGATACTTAAAGACAAAAACGACAGAAAGAAAAGAAAGAGGTGGAATAGGTCAAAACTAAACACAGATAATGCAAACAGAAAATTCTGCACTAAGTTGGAAGAAAAACTACTAGTCCTAAAACCATCGGACATAGATGAAACATGGGAAGATATAAAAGATAGTATTTTAACAGCAGCAGAGGAGACGATAGGACTAATGAACGACAATAAAAGAAAAGATTGGTACGATGAAGAATGCGAGCAAGCTAGTAAAGGCAAGGACCAAGCAAGACACAGGTGGTTGGCCACAGGGAAACATGAAGATCTACTACACTATAAAGAGAAAAAGAAAGAGTCAGACAAATGTTGCAGAACTAAAAAGAAGAAATGGATTGAAGACTTACTGCTGGAGCTCGAAGCTAATAGTAACGATAATGCAAGACTATATAAACACATAAAAGCACAGAATAAGAAAAAGATTCCGGCAAATATTGGAAAAAAGGAATGGGAAACACACTATAGAGAATTGTTCAAAAAGAAAGGCGATGCTGAAAATGCAGAAAATGAAGAACAAACAGTAAATAGGAATGAAGAACAATCAGAGCCTCCCTCATACAACGAAGCATTGGCGACCATAAACAGATTAAAGACAAGGAAAGCAGCAGGACCAGACGACATTATAAATGAGTTCTTCAAGAAAGGGGGAGAGGAACTAGCCCACAGAATCCACAAGCTGATAGAACGAATATGGGAAGAAGAACGCATGCCGAACGACTGGAATTGCGGTCTGATAACACCAATCCCTAAAAAAGGTGACAAGACGAAATGCACTAACTACAGGGGAATCACGCTATTAAATACAATGTACAAAATATTAACTAATTTGATCAGACAAAGAATAGAAAAAGAAACGAGAACAAAAATAGGTGAATACCAACATGGATTCAGAGAAGGTAAGTCAACAATAGATGCAATACACATTGTAACGCAAATCGTCGAAAAAAGTTACGAGCATGGAATAGATCTACATATACTGTTTATTGACTACAAGCAAGCCTTTGACAGTGTAATAAGGGAGGAGCTAATTAATGATATGAAGCAACTAGGCATTCAAGAAAAACTAGTAAGTCTCACGAAAATGACGATGAAGGAATCCAAAGCACGAATCTTAACAAGGGAAGGCCCGTCAGATGAAGTACAAATGGAGGTAGGTGTCAGACAGGGAGACTCCCTATCAACAACATTATTTAACATTGCCATAGAGGGTGCAGTAAGAGTAGCCAAAATTAGGGGAACAATTATTGAATCTTCAGCCCAACTGATAGCGTATGCAGACGATATTGCACTGGTTACTAGAGATTTAAAAACCATGCAGAATATAATATTAATATTAGATAAAGAAGCAAAGAAGAGAGGGCTAGTAATAAACCAAAGCAAAACGAAATACCTCAAGTGCTCAAGAGAGAATACGAACATCGAGAAAGAAATTAAGCTTGGAGCATATACATTTGAAAGAGTACACCGTTTCAAATATCTGGGAGTGATGGTGAATGGCAGAAATGATAGAACGGATGAAATAAATGAACGCATCCTACTGGGTAATAAAACCTATTGGAACTACCAAAAATTCTTGAAAGAAAAACACATTAGTAAAACAACCAAATTAAAAATTTACAAGACTGCAATCAGGCCAGTGATCACCTATGGTGCAGAGACGATGTGCCTAACACAAAAAGATGAAATGAGATTAGAAATCTTAGAGAGAAAGATAATTCGACGAATAATGGGACCGGTGAGGATAAGTGTAGGCGAATTTAGAAGATTAACAAATGAAGAAATTAAAGAAGTCATCCAGGGTGAAGACATAATCAAGTTCGTGAAGGCACAGAGGCTCAGGTGGCTGGGACACACAGAAAGAGCTAACCCAGACTCTACGCTAAAGC
The DNA here is from genome assembly GCF_917563875.1 of Diabrotica virgifera virgifera. Taxonomy (NCBI): domain Eukaryota; kingdom Metazoa; phylum Arthropoda; class Insecta; order Coleoptera; family Chrysomelidae; genus Diabrotica; species Diabrotica virgifera. Next base: position 70,250,649 of record NC_065444.1, read on the forward strand.
GAGTAACTGGCTGGAGACCAACAACAGGGAGACCAAAGGGAAGACCCAAAACAAGATGGAGAGATCAAGTCTTAGGAGACATAAAGAAGCTGAGAATCTACAATTGGAAGGAGCGTTGTAAGGACAGGAAAGAATGGAGAAAAGTTGTAGACAAAGCCAAGTCACACACGCTGCTATAATAATAAAAGACAACAGCGGACTGATTCTCTGCAACAAATGAATCAGAGAGCCCAAAAGGGCGGCAAACACTCTGCCAGGAGTGAATAAGCCATGATGATGATGATGAAATTTTGAACACCCTGTAAATAAATGTGTAATAATTAATCATGAAATACATTCAACCAATATCCAAATACTTAAAAGTAATTTTTTTATAATTTCCTAAATAACTTGAGAATAAGCCTTCTTTTACAACTTTACATTTTAAGAAAAGTCAACATAACTCAGAACACTCCGTACATAGGTATAGGGAAGCCTTATGAAACTATACCTTATTTTTTGCGGACAATTAAAAAATGCAATAAAATATAGGGTGTTCCATAAGAAAAAATATAACTTTGATACGCCGCCATTTACTGGGACACCCTGTATATTTCAAAATAATTTTAAAATGTAGATTTTATCAAATTACAAACTACTAATTTAAAATTTTTTTCAAATCTTTTACCCTTTTGCTGTAATCTTCCGTCCCGTTAGTGGTGACTCACCCTGTATATGAACTATAACATCTCACACCAACACAAATGAACCAGAGGCAGACCTACTATGAGATAGACAAATGATCTGAAACGAACTGCCGGGAAAAATGAGCTACAAGTAGCATACAATTAAAAACAATGGAAAGGAAGACTCAAATAGGCCTATGTTCAGATGTGGATGTGAACGGCTAGCTAAAGAAGAAGGTTGAATCATGCATGTGTGCATAACATGTCCTAAATATAACTATAATGATAATAATTTAACCTCACCTAGGTGATCTTCCTTGGGTTCATTTTTAAAATTAAGATCTATTGATGTAGACAGATTATCTAATGGTTTTTGGACATATTCTGCAACCTCTTCCTTTTCAACTTTAACTTCTATAGCTAATAAACAAGTTTAAATGTTAATATTATTATAATATAATAACTATAATAATAATAATTTAGCATTATATTATTACTTCTGGTCTCACCTGGATGATCTTCCTTTGGTTCATTTTTAAATTTTTTGAGACCTGCTGATGGCGATAGATGACCTTCTTCTATACATGTTTGGTCATATTCAGTAAACTCTTTCTTGATTTCACTTTTATCTTCCATAGCTAATAAACCAATTTCCAATAATTAAAAAAATAAAAATATCAACAATAAAGAATATCAATGGCGTCGCTGGGACGGGACCAAGGGACGGTTAAATCATAGAGTTAAATATTAGCATAGAGAGAGTGTCATTCAGAGCGAAGTGACGACACCATCTTTTTTATTTGGATTAGTGCTGTTTCACTCTTACGCATAGTAAAGCTGCTACAGTTGTCCTCCTCTTCCGTGCCTATATTCACACTGAATGTCATTATAGATTCTCGATACAATGTGTTAGAAGGAGATGCAGCAAACCAGTCCCTGAGATCTTGTCGTCAGGAAGCGCGGAAGGTAGGCTCCCTCTATGTTAATATATACCTCTATGGGTTAAATAATATAGTATTACCGGATAGATAGGCAACTCACTGTAAAAATTTGGTTCCTTTCGCCACATGCGACCGTAGTGTTAACTAATCACCATTTGGCGGGAAATTTAAATGGACAAGCATTAATTTCATCCGTTCAGCGCCTCTTGCGGGCCCTTTTGTTACTAATTAAAATATCTTCTTATTTTACGAGAAATAATCTCACCTATATTATTAAAATAAAATACCAGAACTTACAAAGCTTGTTAAAGTATTTTATTTAAATAATATCTAAGTACTACTTATAACTTATTCGGAATTCCCAAGTTACAAAATGTATATGTTATTTTTGCTGTCAAATTTAGTAAGGAAAAGGGATATAAAAAAAGTTAGACAATGTTTTTGTAAATATAGGTACCTACGTGTATTTATTTGTTGTTTCGTTTCAGATAAAACAGTTATAAACTAATTACTATTTACCTATCTATGCATTTTTCTAACTTTTCTATGATTTGTACACAACCGTACACAACAATAATAAACCATGTTCAGTTTTTTTATTAACACAACACAAAACTTCTTTCGTTTCGTAACTAAAACAAAACTACACTTTATCAACGAAGGATAAGGAACCAACTTAAATTGAAATTACTAAGAACAAATCGTTAAAGATAATACAATAAAAACTGTAAACTAATGGAAAATTATTTCCACTAACTTTCATTGTCATTACTTTTGACAGAATTGACATTGCCGAGTTAAGCCTCGTTTGATTATTTTATTTGTGACATTCAGATATGGCGTTAACATAAATGATTGGTTAAAGTCTTCGTGAGCGAGATAGGCTGTCATTTCTCTTTATTAGCTGACCGTAGTGAAAGTGATGGGGGAAATTCCCCAGTTTGTTCATATAAGATTCCAGCGGTGGGATCACGATCGGTAGAATGGTAGAATGCTGACGTCACGTTGCCTAGCAACCGTCGATTATCGCCTGCAAGCGTAAATTTGGTATCACGATGAATAGAATGGTCGTTTCCAGCAGAGTTGCCAGATGAAATTTCAGAATATCCCTAGACGGGAGCTTCAATTTCCCCTAGAAATCCCTAAATCATATTAATTTGACCTAAAAAAGAAGAAATTGAAAGATGACAGCTGTCAATTTAATTTATAACCTATTAAACACTATGTTTAATCCACTTTAATCATTGATTAGGTAATGTTTTAATGTTTACTTAGGAATATTTATGTCGAGGAACAATAAATAATGACAATAATAATAATATTTGAACAAAAAGATATTTAATAACAACAAAAAATGGCGCCAGTACAGTTTAATAAATCCCTAGATTTAAAAAAAAATCCCTCCAGAGCTCCAAAAGCTTCAAAAAATCCCTAGATTCGGGGAAAATCCCTAGACATGGTAACCCTGGTTTCCAGTCGAATTTTATCCCCACCCTTGTAGAATAAAAATCCTCCTCAAACTACCACTCAGGGTTACCATGTCTAGGGATTTTCCCCGAATCTAGGGATTTTTTTAAGCTTTTGGAGCTCTGGAGGGATTTTTTTTGAAATCTAGGGATTTATTAAACTATGCTGGCGCCATTTTTTGTTGTTATTAAATATCTTTTTGTTCAAATATTACTATTATTGTCATTATTTATTGTTCCCTGACATAAATATTCCTAAGTAAACATTAAAACATTACCTAATCAATGATTAAAGTGGATTAAACATAGTGTTTAATAGGTTATAAATTAAATTGACAGCTGTCATCTGCCAATTTCTTCTTTTTTAGGTCAAATTAATACGATTTAGGGATTTCTAGGGGAAATTGAAGCTGCCGTCTAGGGATATTCTGAAATTTTATCTGGCAACCCTGCTACCACTTCTTAGCTGTAGAAAGGACGGTTAATCTCTTTCTTTCTCATGTTAATAAACAAAAACAGAACCAATATGGCAATATGACAGATATTTATTTTTCCCGCTTCCGTATTTTTTGTCTTGTTTATTGTTATTGTTTATGTTCACTAATGTTTTACTAGTTTACATAATATTTCAATCAACGGTTTTCCTCATAGACATGTAAAGAAAGTTTCTCGTGGTTTTTCATAGTAACTGTTTTTTCAAAAATACAATTAGTTTTTATTTTGAGATAACTAATAGCAGAATAACGAAGCAACAAACCTAAATAACATGTTTGGCTTTCCTTTATTTGGAGACATCAACTTTATTTCTTCGTGATACTGGTACCTTAAACCTCTACAGAATAGAATTTTGTCTCAAAATAGATTGGTGAATGTATCTACTTACACTGTATGTTTCTTAGATGAATAAAACTTTTTTCTACATAATTGTAGGTACATTTTGATTTTATATACTGTTTCAACAACCCATACTTATAGTAAATATATAAACCTACCACGAATAACCCTAGTGGTTGATGCAGATAAAAAAAAGTTTGACCTTCACTGTGATTGTTTTTAAAGTTATTTAAATTATTTGTAGTTTTTTTATAAAAATTTGTTTGAATTTAATCTTTTGATTAAAATTTAAAATGCTTATTCTTTTGCACATTATTTGTATTCTGAAAGCTTACCTATATAAAGATGTTTAATGCCTGGTTGCACCAACAGATCTTAAACTTTAGACGTGCCTTAAGCTCAGATTGCGAAATATATGTATGTGTGGCATCATTGAGTCTTAGATCAGTTTTCAGCTTGGCACAATGGATTATTTAATTTATTTATTTATTTAGATAAGAATCGAAAATTATGGTGCAATGTGAGTGAAACTTAAAGCGGCCATATCTATGAGCTGAGCTGAGTTTAAGATTTGTTGGTGCTACCAGGCATAAGTTTAGTTAATAAAAATATATGATTTACTATTTTATTGGGAAAAAGCCACAATTTAAGTGAAAAATTAAATTTATTGACGTTTTAACTTCCACTTCCGAAGCAGTTATCGAAATATAAAATATAAATTAATATAAGTAATCAATTTTTATTCAACTTATTAATGAGTACTAAAATATTAATTAAGATTTTGTATTTCAATAACGATTTCCGACTTGGAAGTTGAAACGTTAATAAATTTTATTTTTAACTAAATCGTGGATTATTTCACAATAAAATAGTATATTGCATACGATATCACAAAGAAGCAGCTTCAGAACAATATAAAAATATATGTAAATTAACTACAGAGGACAGTCTGACTTTTACAAAATTAACTTTAATTTTTGTGAAATATTTTTTCTCAAAAAATGCATTGTTTCTGCAGAAAAACCTCAGAATCCTCTTACTATTATCATTATAATTTTCAGGTTGAAATAAAAATCAATAATGGGTAAAACATAAACTTTATTTAAACTGAAGAAAACATAAAAACAAATATAATCCATGAACATTATAAAAATAACATAAAGACAAATCTTCATAACAAAGTTGTAGTACTTCTCTGTTACATCCAAAACATTTTCTTTCATAGGACTGAAAAAGCACACAGTATTGTCTTAACATTGTTTCATACCAAGACTAAAATAAGAACAAAGAATAAATCACAAATAAACCACAAATTTATGTAAATTGAAAAATAATGCAATTTTACTCTCTATGGCCAGTTTCACCAACAACAAATAAATCAGTGAATAGTTTGATAATTTAAAATTAAATTGACAAATTTTCTTTATATAGATATTTAAAGTGAGATTAACTCGTCAATTCATTTGAAGAGTAACTATTTATTTGATAAATAAATAAAATAAGTACTATTTGACGTTAGAGAAACATAGTTGTGTCAGTTTTATCAGTTGAATAATTTTATTCATCGAATAAACTACTATTCATCTTTGGTGAAACTGGCCATTAGTCAATGAAGCTTTACAATTATTATTTCTAGTGCAAAAATAAGTAATAATATTAAACTACTTATAAAAATTATTATGAAACTTTAAATAAACATTTCTTTAAGATATTTGATCAATGCATCCATAAAACAAAAGTTTTATGTTCAAAATACTTCATAATAAGATATAAAGCTTCACCGTCCAGCAAAGATAACTAAGAAGTGAAAGTAATCTTTGCCAGAATAGAAATGGAAAATGCTTTGATCTCTATTTTAAACGATCTGCTGCAAAAAAGTTTTACATTTGAGTTTCTCCACATCATGTGTTGCACCTCCCCATCTAGCATCGATGTTTAAAATTTTTAAGTCTGGATCACACGCCTAAAAGATTGTAATTTTTTACTTATTCTTTATTTTGTTAGTCAAAGTTTTTTCAACACAAATATCAACAAATACTACAAATTTTTATGATATTTGCAATATAATATATTATGTGATAATACATTATTTTTATAAATTGATTATTGGCAGCATATAGTACATAATATAATATTACAAGTAAGTAGTGTTATATAACGAGTGTTACAATTTCTACATTTTTAGAAAGATAACTGTTCTATTAAGATAGTTATGTTCCCGTTCCGTTGAAGCAATTATAGCAACATGTGTGCAAACTATGGCCCCTACACAGCCAGGAAAGTTAAACTTCTGCATAAATTTTCTTTTAAAATTCTCTTTTTGAACGAATGTAGTAGGAAAGATAATCGACTCTTCACTTAGATGTTCAAGTGTTAAATTTGTTACATCATTTAAACGGATGCTAACAGTATTTTAGGCAATTGATATAGTAGTTATATATAGGCATAAAGTGAAACGTACGCTGATGTGCTTAGTATATTAGTATACAAAATGTATGTACACATCAACGTTCATTTCACTTTATGTTTTGACTTAATTTGTTTGAAAATGAACTGATAGCTCTGACCGACTACTCTTTGATAGGAACTTATTGCATAAAAATAAGTGAGGTAAAAATTTACAGTGAAGGCTCAACACTGCTTGGATGAACGGATTATCACATATTATGAGGTATAATCCTCTCAAAAAAATAGTTCACCATGTCTGTTGTTAATATAAATAAATCTACAAACTCCTAAAGTAAATGCATCACTTTCCCTTCTCATTATTCTCCTCTATATTATACCTATTTATTTCGTTTCTTAATTGCTCATTTCTTTGTATATGAGCAGGAAGTATCTAAACGTCAAACTATATCAGTATTTAATATAAACATCAAAATATATTAATAATAATTAATAATTAAATAGTTCACTATGTCTGTTGTTGATATAAATAGATCTACAAACTCCTAAAGTAACTGCATCACTTTCCCTTCTCATTATTCTCCTCTATATTATACCTATTTATTTCATTTCTTAATTGCTCATTTCTTTGTATATGACCAAGTATCCGAGCAGGAAGCATCTGAACGTCGAACTATATCGGTATTTAATATAAACATCAAAATATATTAATAATAATTAATAAGTGATATGAACCTACAACTTATTGTGTTATTTTTCCTTTACAGTAACAGGAATTTATAGAAAAAATACCTACATAAAAATACCTTAATATAACAATGTTCCCTAGTCACAGGTAAAATTCAAAAATTTAGTGATTTCTAATAAAATAGTTCCAAACAACCCAAGACAAAAATATACAAATTGAAAATAATCACAAATAATAATCTTTCTTTAGGTTAGCTGTTAGCTTTTTGAATACAACCACCACAAAATAAAGACAACCACACGTCAAACAGCAATATTTTTAAGAAGAAGAAGCGATATTTTTAACACGGCTAGTAGAATATCCGAACATTGCCGAGCACCGATTCTACTTTCCCAAGCGTGTTAACGTGATACCAAAATTGTCGATTGTAGAATTATTTTTGTGACGTCAGCATTCTACCATTCTACTGCGGTGGGATCACGATCGGTAGAATGGTAGAATGCTGACGTCACGTTGCCTAGCAACCGTCGATTATCGCCTGCAAGCGTAAATTTGGTATCACGATGAATAGAATGGTCGTTTCCAGTCGAATTTTATCCCCACCCTTGTAGAATAAAAATCCTCCTCAAACTACCACTTCTTAGCTGTAGAAAGGACGGTTAATCTCTTTCTTTCTCATGTTAATAAACAAAAACAGAACCAATATGGCAATATGACAGATATTTATTTTTCCCGCTTCCGTATTTTTTGTCTTGTTTATTGTTATTGTTTATGTTCACTAATATGTTTTACATAATATTTCAATCAACGGTTTTTCTCATAGACATGTAAAGAAAGTTTCTCGTGGTTTTTCATAGTGACTGTTTTGCAAAAATACAATTAGTTTTTATTTTGAGATAACTAATAGCAGGATAACGAAGCAACAAACCTAAATAACATGTTTGGCTTTCCTTTATTTGGAGACATCAACTTTATTTCTTCGTGATACTGGTACCTTAAACCTGTACAGAATAGAATTTTGTCTCAAAATAGATTGGTGAATGTATCTACTTACACTGTATGTTTCTTAGATGAATAAAACTTTTTTCTACATAATTGTAGGTACATTTTGATTTTATATACTGTTTAACAACCCATACTTATAGTAAATATATAAACCTACCGCTAATAACCCTAGTGGTTGATGCAGATAAAAAAAGTTTGACCTTCACTGTGATTGTTTTTAATAAGTTATTTAAATTATTTGTAGTTTTTTTATAAAAATTTGTTTGAATTTAATCTTTTGATTAAAATGCTTATTCTTTTGCACATTATTTGTATTCTGAAAGCTTACCTATATAAAGATGTTTAATGCCTGGTTGCACCAACAGATCTTATTAAACTTTAGACGTGCCTTAAGCTCAGATTGCGAAATATATGCATGTGTGGCATCATTGAGTCTTAGATCAGTTTTCAGCTTGGCACAATGGATTATTTAATTTATTTAGATAAGAATCGAAAATTATGGTGCAATGTGAGTGAAACTTAAAGCGGCCATATCTATGAGCTGAGCTGAGTTTAAGATTTGTTGGTGCTACCAGGCATAAGTTTAGTTAATAAAAATATATGATTTACTATTTTATTGGGAAAAAGCCACAATTTAAGTGAAAAATGAAATTTATTGATGTTTTAACTTCCACTTCCGAAGCAGTTATCGAAATATAAAATATAAATTAATATAATCAATTTTAATTCAACTTATTAATGAGTACTAAAATATTAATTAAGATTTTGTATTTCAATAACGATTTCCGACTTGGAAGTTGAAACGTTAATAAATTTTATTTTTAACTAAATCGTGGAATATTTCACAATAAAATAGTATATTGCATACGATATCACAAAGAAGCAGCTTCAGAACAATATAAAAATATATGTAAATTAACTACACAGGACAGTCTGACTTTTACAAAATTAACCTTAATTTTTGTGAAATATTTTTTCTCAAAAAATGCATTGTTTCTGCAGAAAAACCTCAGAATCCTCTTACTATTATCATTATAATTTTCAGGTTGAAATAAAAATCAATAATGGGTAAAACATAAACTTTATTTAAACTGAAGAAAACATAAAAACAAATATAATCCATGAACATTATAAAAATAACATAAAGACAAATCTTCATAACAAAGTTGTAGTACTTCTCTATTACATCCAAAACATTTTCTTTCATAGGACTGAAAAAGCACACAGTATTTTCTTAACATTGTTTCATACCAAGACTAAAATAAGAACAAAGAATAAATCACAAATAAACCACAAATTTATGTAAATTGAAAAATAATGCAATTTTACTCTCTATGGCCAGTTTCACCAACAACAAATAAATCAGTGAATAGTTTGATAATTTAAAATTAAATTGACAAATTTTCTTTATATAGATATTTAAAGTGAGATTAACTCGTCAATTCATTTGAAAAGTAAATATTTATTTGATGAATAAATAAAATAAGTACTATTTGACGTTAGAGAAACATAGTTGTGTCAGTTTTATCAGTTGAATAATTTTATTCATCGAATAAACTACTATTCATCTTTGGTGAAACTGGCCATTAGTCAATGAAGCTTTACAATTATTATTTCTAGTGCAAAAATAAGTAATAATATTAAACTACTTATAAAAATTATTATGAAACTTTAAATAAACATTTCTTTAAGATATTTGATCAATGCATCCATAAAACAAAAGTTTTATGTTCAAAATACTTCATAATAAGATATAAAGCTTCACCGTCCAGCAAAGATAACTAAGAAGTGAAAGTAATCTTTGCCAGAATAGAAATGGAAAATGCTTTGATCTCTATTTTAAACGATCTGCTGCAAAAAAGTTTTACATTTGAGTTTCTCCACATCATGTGTTGCACCTCCCCATCTAGCATCGATGTTTAAAATTTTTAAGTCTGGATCACACACCTAAAAGATTGTAATTTTTTACTTATTCTTTATTTTGTTAGTCAAAGTTTTTTCAACACAAATATCAACAAATACTACAAATTTTTGTGATATTTGCAATATAATATATTATGTGATAATACATTATTTTTATAAATTGATTATTGGCAGCATATAGTACATAATATAATATTACAAGTAAGTAGTGTTATATAACGAGTGTTACAATTTCTACATTTTTAGAAAGATAACTTTTCTATTAAGATAGTTATGTTCCCGTTCCGTTGGAGCAATTATAGCAACATGTGTGCAAACTATGGCCCCTACACAGCCAGGAAAGTTAAACTTCTGCATAAATTTTCTTTTAAAATTCTCTTTTTGAACGAATGTAGTAGGAAAGATAATCGACTCTTCACTTAGATGTTCAATTGTTAAATTTGTTACATCATTTAAACGGTTGCTAACAGTATTTTAGGCAATTGATATAGTAGTTATATATAGGCATAAAGTGAAACGTACGCCGATGTGTTTAGTATATTAGTATACAAAATGTATATACACATCAACGTTCATTTCACTTTATGTTTTGACTAATTTGTTTGAAAATGAATCGCTACACGTGGGAAAAGTTATAGCGGACGAAAAATAACTGATAGCTCTGACCGACTACTCTTTGATAGGAACTTATTGCATAAAAATAAGTGAGGTAAAAATTTACAGTGAAGGCTCAACACTGCTTGGATGAACGGATTATCACATATTATGAGGTATAAGCCTCTCAAAAAAATAGTTCACCATGTCTGTTGTTAATATAAATAAATCTACAAACTCCTAAAGTAAATGCATCACTTTCCCTTCTCATTATTGTCCTCTATATTATACCTATTTATTTCGTTTCTTAATTGCTCATTTCTTTGTATATGAGCAGGAAGCATCTAAAAGTCGAACTATATCAGTATTTAATATAAACATCAAAATATATTAATAATAATTAATAATTAAATAGTTCACTATGTCTGTTGTTGATATAAATAGATCTACAAACTCCTAAAGTAAATGCATCACTTTCCCTTCTCATTATTCTCCTCTATATTATACCTATTTATTTCATTTCTTAATTGCTCATTTCTTTGTATATGACCAAGTATCCGAGCAGGAAGCATCTGAACGTCGAACTATATCGGTATTTAATATAAACATCAAAATATATTAATAATAATGATATGAACCTACAACTTATTAATGTGTTATTTTTCCTTTACAGTAACAGGAATTTATAGAAAAAATACCTACATAAAAATACCTTAATATAACAATGTTCTCTAGTCACAGGTAAAATTTAAAAATTTAGTGATTTCTAATAAAATAGTTCCAAACAACCCAAGACAAAAATATACAAATTGAAAATAATCACAAATTATAATCTTTCTTTAGGTTAGCTTTTTGAATACAACCACCACAAAATAAAGACAACCACACGTCAAACAGCAATATTTTTAAGAAGAAGAAGCGATATTTTTAACATGGCTAGTAGAATATCCGAACATTGCCGAGCACCGATTCTACTTTCCCAAGCGTGTTAACGTGATACCAAAATTGTCGATTGTAGAATTATTTTTGTGACGTCAGCATTCTACCATTCTACTGATCGTGATCCCACCACTGATCGTGATCCCACCACAGGGCATGGTTGACAGTTAGATGTTTCACGCAGGTATCTCAAGGTCATACTAAACTAAATGTCATTTTTAGTAATGGCTGCATTCAGCAGAAAACTGCGATGACTAATCGATTACTTAGCGATGTGTAATCGCTAACGATTCTTCTGAATGGTATACTTTCATGTACATACGAAACAGGTTATGACAACTGTCACATTTTTCAAAATGATTTGCAAATACGTGAAAGACACCCCAAGAACAGAAATAAAAATTATTATGAAATGGTAATTTATAAATAACCCCATTTAATTCATACATATTTTCAAATTCTTGAATTTCTTGCGACATAGGTAAACCTAATAGGTACATACGAATAATCCAACAAAGCAGCTCAGATATTTATCAGCGTGATTTATATGCCTTTTAGCCTTCCTTGCCTTCAATTCATGTTTTTTTAAGATACATAACTTAAAATATACGTGTTAGACACACGTCATACGTCAGTCTTATTTTGATTTGCTAAGAAATCATATTTCAAAACCGATGTTTAAAATGGCGACCGATAAGCCATCGAATGATAACTAATCGACAATTTATGTGGCATTCAGCAGAAAATCACTAAGCGATTAGTCATCGATTGAGTCTGCTGAATGCACCAGGGTTACCATGTCTAGGGATTTTCCCCGATTCTAGGGATTTTTTGAAGCTTTTGGAGCTCTGGAGGGATTTTTTTTGAAATCTAGGGATTTATTAAACTGTGCTGGCGCCATTTTTTGTTGTTATTAAATATCTTTTTGTTCAAATATTATTATTATTGTCATTATTTATTGTTCCCTCACATAAATATTCCTAAGTAAACATTAAAACATTACCTAATCAATGATTAAAGTGGATTAGACACAGTGTTTAATAGGTTATACATTAAATTGACAGCTGTCATCTGTCAATTTCTTCTTTTTTAGGTCAAATTAATACGATTTAGGGATTTCTAGGGGAAATTGAAGCTCCCGTCTAGGGATATTCTGAAATTTCATCTGGCAACCCTGGAATGCACCCATTGATACGTTTTTTGAGATGTCGCCATGCACCTGGAGTGCAGATTTCTTCTATATCACTGAGGCCCGGTCTTTTCACCTCCGGATAAATAGTTAACGGGAAGTTTATCTGACAGATAAAAAAAGTAGCGTCTTTTCACTCTGGAATAAAGTTATCCGGCAGATAAATTGACGTTAAATATCAAATATTTAACTGCCGAATAAAGTACCGAATAAGAAGTTATCTGGCAGATAAACTTTGATTTTCGTATATTTCATGGTTTCTGATTACCAGAAAACTAAAAATATAACCTAAAATCTTGAGGGTCTGATTGAATTTATTGCAAAAGTAAAATTTTGTTCTTTCTAAAAATTCTCAATCACAAATTTTATGTTATTTTGTTTTTATACATACCTACCTACTGTAATTTTTTAAGCAGAGTTATTAGATATTAAATTAAAGATGGGTTATAATTTGAAAAAATTATAATAGGTATGTATTATTGTATACCTACCCAACTATATTCATTTACAAAGGAAAACAAGTTGTAAAAAATAAAAATAGAATAGTTTCTTATCCCATCATTTCTTTGAATTGCCAAATATTTTACGATTCCAAAATGAAAGGTATTGATATATGTAGGTAGTAACTAGAATTATGTATGCACATGGTTCTCAGAAACAGTAGATGATACCTACCTTGAAAAAAAGCTGCTGTTAAGTATCCAAAACATACTGCGTACTACTAAGTACCTTCTTACTAATATTTTTTTGTGCCAAATATAAGTAATTCTGTATTATTGCTGTTTAAATTCAGATCATAGCAATGGGTTGTTACTTTTTTAATGAGTCCGCAAATACATCCCTTTTTGTATATAGCAGAAAACAAAACGATTACATTGATTCAGTTGTCCTACACTGAAGCAATATATTTATAACATAGAGAGAGATGAAAATGAAGACAATTTTGAAAATGAATTGCTAAGTATAGACCAGGAATAAGCTAAATTATTGAATTTACTGAAGTTATGATGTTTGATAACCTTATAAAAATTTTTGTGTTAAGCTTGTCACGCACGGGGAACTATACTAAAATATATCTCATATCACTCACTATAGTAATGAGTGAGGCTGCATACACGGAACTATACCTAATGTATATTATGGTTCCGTTTATGCAGGCTCACTCATTATTATAGTGAGCAATATGAGATGTAATATATCTATTATAGTATACCTCCTGGTCAGTAACAAGCTTTATGGGGAAATAGAAGGATCATTAATATACATGTATAATTTTTTATTCTTTATTTAATTGTCCTTTGTATAATTTAATTATTAAATTTAATAAATCAATGAATTTTTGTGTCTCTTCTGCCCTTTAATTTTCTCTGGCATGCTTGTGTTCTACCCTTTCCTCCTCTTTTTCTATCTGAAGCAATTGAGCTATGTTGAGTATTAACGTTGTTCTTTCTTGTAATACATTCTCTAGTTTATTATTGGTAGCTTATTTCTGGAACTAGCTTTTTCTTTGAGAACACAGGATTCCATCTTCTAGGTGTTTGTCATATCTGTAACCAATTTTTTTTATTTAGAAAAGTGAAAGATATCTACTAACAAATATTAAAATTAGGTTTTATTCTTGTTATTGGGATTCTTCAATTTACCATGTAAATTATCCAATCTTTAAAATATTGTGTTTTGATATACATAGTTGGTTTATCCCTAGTTTACTATTCAATATACCAGTTGAATGGATTATAAATCTGTAGCGTTTTGACAATGATTGATATGTCCATCTAGCCTAATTTTTCAGGAGGGCATTTTGAAAGTTTAAATCATGTTTTGTCAACCCAAAAACGAAAAGTACTCAACATAAGAAATCAAGTAATATATCAAGTTCTGGCCTACCGAATACAGTAGAATCCAGATTATCCGTGCTCCTCGGGACCGAAGGTGGCACTGATAATCCGAACATGTATTTCTTATGTATAATAAGTACGTATACACATACATATTATAATATTATGTACCTACCATAAAAAGATAACAGAAAAAATAAATCTTTCATTATGAGTCTCTCTTTCGTCATATAGAGTTTCCGTTAAGTGATTTACAATGACGCTATGTTGATAAAACGTCAAAAATGCAACTTGAGTAATAGAAAATCATAGCACGGATAATTAGGGTTCTACTGTAAGTTAAAAGGGGACATGTGGGACAAAGGGGGTTTTACCTTCATCATACACATACCAAACTATACCAACTTGAAGAAATGTTACTAAATAGCATATCAAGCAAATAATCTCATTATGGCTAAAATCAGACGTAACATCAAGTTTTGCCATACCACTACAGAAATATAGTATTGAATTTAAATAAAAGTTTTCCCCACATTAACAAATTTTTACATCATTGAACAGTTATTAGATTTGTTCTAGCATCAGTTTCAAACGGTTTGAAACCATCAGCGAATAGTCGACCAGTGCGAGTAGATAGGGGATAGCACTGCACTGGTGACTGTATTATGTTCTCTCACTGAGCAACTAATTGCTGACGGTTTCTGACTAGTTTGACTGTTTGCTAGAACAAACCTAATATTAATAATCATATAATATGTACATATATAATTATGTAAACAAAATTACCACTGCATCTGTTTCATTAGCTAGCTTGTCTTTATTTAAACTTGTCTTTGTCTTCTATTTTACATACAAATCAACAGTTTTCCTCTAATTTAAAATGGATTTACCTCTTGTTCAAGCTCTCCAGTAAACTATTTCAGCATAATCAATGTTTTCTTTCCAAAAACAATATTGTTGTCTGATTAAAATATGGAAATGTATTTCTAAACCTTATGACTTTGTATACTTATTTTTTTAAGTTGTAATTCTTTGATTTACTTACATTTCCTTCATTCCTTCTTCCAAAATGGAAATAAAATCGATAAAATCATCTTTGAATCTAATTATGTTAGGTTAAGTTAAAGCTGAAATTATAAAAATAAACATAAAAGTCAGGTGTGTTCGGAATCCAAACTTACTTTTAAGCTTATCTACCGGATAACTAACTGGAACATAAATTGACGTGAAAAGACGGGTACATTTTATCTGGCGAATAAATATTTATCCTCCAGATAGCTAACTGCCAGATAACAGCATATTTATTCGGAGGTGAAAAGACCGGGCCTAAGTTGATTCAGGGTTGCCAGATGAAATTTCAGAATATCCCTAGACGGGAGCTCAAATTTCCCCTAGAAATCCCTAAATCGTATTAATTTGACCTAAAAAAGAAGAAATTGACAGATGACAGCTGTCAATTTAATTTATAACCTATTAAACACTATGTTTAATCCACTTTAATCATTGATTAGGTAATGTTTTAATGTTTACTTAGGAATATTTATGTCAGGGAACAATAAATAATGACAATAATAATAATATTTGAACAAAAAGATATTAAATAACAACAAAAATGGCGCTAGCACAGTTTAATAAATCCCTAGATTTCAAAAAAAATCCCTCCAGTGCTCCAAAAGCTTAAAAAAATCCCTAGATTCGGGGAAAATCCCTAGACATGGTAACCCTGAGTTGATTTGAGTTGATTTTAGCAGTTAATAGTGTGAGGTAGGAATTTTTGTGTTGTACGTTTCCTATTCCGAATGTCTCAAAAAAAATCTCGCGAGAGCGAATGTAGAGTAACACAGTTAGTGGTGTAGGGAAGCAAACGAATGTAACACCAAGACCAAGTAAGTAACCCCTACAGAAAATATATAATTAATACAAATTATTTTACGTGAAATGAATATGGTTATTATCAAATCAATTATATTAATTTTTTGTTTTAGTTGAAAGTCCTCAACAAGTAGAGATGCACACATGTTTCAATCATTTGAGATACCCTTTTGTAGAAGTATTTGGAAGATAACTATTAATAATTTCATTTGTAAAGATACGATTTGTAAAAAAGTATATAAAAAGTGGTTTTGCTGGTATTAAATAAATAAATAAAAATACGTTGTCATGTCTTATTTTTTCCCAATGGTATTTTGTATATTTGAAATTAAAAATAATTTGCATATTTTAAAACCAAATTATTTTTTTTTCAACTATACAAATATTTTAACCTAATATTTTCTTCCCACCAAAATTACATTTTGAAATTCCCGCTTGAAATTAGTTCCGATACAAGCGGCATGGAGCGCTGTTTTTCATATTTAACCAAAGCGTTATCGTGAAACATCTAGAGGAGGTAGATGATCTGTGGTTGACAGTTGACATGGAGTGGAGGGACTATGACATATGACATGTGGACAGTGCCATACCATAGACATAATAACCATAGACCAGGCTAGGTACATTCCGCTCTCCAGTTCTAGGCATTTCAATGAACTGTCAGAATGGCAGGAGGAGGGCAAAATCCATGATACTAAATAACAAGATAATGTATTGCGCATCTCGAAGAGAATAGTCGTGACGCAACTGGAGACCCAAGTTCGTACCGTGAGGGGGTTTTTCCCCCTCATCAGTAGTCCCATATCCTCCTATCCTCTCTCAGATTCCTTCACGTACCACACTTTGGGCCTTTCCGAATTGCAAAGAAAGAAATGTCACGGATGAACTAGAGCCATCTAGTTTTTTGTATTTCGGTAGATGGCTCTAGTTCATCCGTGACATTTCTTTCTTTGCAATTCGGAAAGGCCCAAAGTGTGGTACGTATGGAGGAATCTGAGAGAGGAGGATATGGGACTACTGATGACGGGGAAACAACCCCCGAAACCGGTATAGACTCTTCCTGCACTCTCAGATTTGACCAGAGTATTATGAAGCTGCTACATTTTCATGTTGCAAAGAAATTGAAAATGTGTATACATTTTAATTCATTTACTCTTTTGTTGAGTACTAAGGAATCTTTCTTGTTGGAACGTTTACCACGCTGAGCAGACGAGTTGCGAATTATTTAAAATTCTCTCATCTTAATGTCCTCAGCTTCCTGTATGATTTATAATTTTTGAAAATCTCAGGAGGTGTAACCAAAGAAACTATTCCACTGGTTGTCAATCTGGTAGTATTAGAACGATATTTATTGTCGTTTTCTGTGCTATTTCGATTGATAACTTATTTTGTCTTTCGGTAGATGGCTCTAGTTCATCCGTGACATTTCTTTCTTTGCAATTCGGAAAGGCCCAAAGTGTGGTACGTGGAGGAATCTGAGAGAGGAGGATATGAGACTACTGATGAGGGGGAAACAACCCCCGAAACCGGTATAGACTCTTTTGCACTCTCAGATTTAACCAGAGTATTATGCAGCTGCTGTATTTTCATGTTGCAAAGAAATTGAAATCATTTTAAATGAAACGTATTATTGTGTATTTGATTAAGTTAACATTAATAGAAATCTTCCAATATTATTTACGCGTATATAATAAAATATGTCTAATGGCTATAACTCTACTGTACTCGGCAAAATGATTCTAAAAAAGAATACATCTACTGCCTAAATATTTCGTGTTGGTATCATGTGACGTCAAGGGCTATGACGCGGATGACGTGCAACGGTAAGTATATTAGATGGAGTATGTATATAGTTTTTTCACTACAAAACACGCTTACGTCATTCATGTTTTCTGATATCAGAGCACTGCCAAAACAATAGAATATGAATACGACTTTTCATCAGCGCCTAGTTTCTTGTACAGTGAAGAGGCATTATTACTTTTCAGAGATATTTTTTTTGTTCTTCGTGACATCATTAATTAGAATAAAGAATTATAGATATTATTTGTACAGTAAAAAAAAATAAGAAACATATCTCTGACAGGTAATGATGCCTAGCTCATACAAGAAACATGATCATGATGAAAAATCATATTCCAATCGTTGACTGATAAATATACTGGAAGATACGAAACTAAATGAGCGTTTATGTACGACACCAGTGGTTTTAGAAATAGATGGCGTTAGCAGCTTTCTAGGTGCGAGATTGAATTTACCTGAGACAACGATGAGACGTATTCAGGTAGCTTTGGTTATCGGAATTTGGGGTCGGTCGGGTCGATCGGATTACAATAAAAATTATTTAATTCTTTTGATGCATTTAAATTTGAGTTCTCATTCAACGATAACAATGGCAATCTTTAAAATAATTATTGGAGTGTACCTATGTATTACTTTCTAAACTCGTTTTTAAATTAGCAAGAATAATTTTGTAGTTGTAATTTGTCTTCTAATTTGAATTCTTGAAACAAATCATTAAATATTCTAAAGTTTATTTAATAATTTTATATAATATATATGTATAATAATATAATTTATTTAATAAAAAATTTATTTAACGAGAAAAATACTCACTCGGTGATTTTAGATATTGTACATTTCTTATTCGCCTCATAATCTCGATAAAAAATAGGTAGTTATTTTCGTTAATTACAGTCTCTTCTGATAATTGTATATTTTGTTTGGAGATATTGCAAACGTATTTACTTAAATGAAATTGACTTAGTAACCCGCTCGGCCACTTTAAACTCTTTGAGAGAAAAATGGTAAGGACTCATGAATGGTTGCAATCGCGATTTCCAACAATTTCTTCCAAGTTTTTTCGTGCCGTTGATATTTTCCGAGTTAGGGGGAAAATAGTGACTAAGTATAATTATTGAATTATTTATTATTAACTTTACTTCTTAAAGGTGCCGTGTATTTCTGCGTAGACGTCCACCGTGCATTGTATTGTCAGGTGAGATATTAGATAATGGTCACGATTACATTATTCTATTAAGGCTATGGGTACATAATTCGCAAATATTTTACGAGTATCCCTACTTTTTCTGTCTTTACACGGCAAATTACTTGTAGTAAAATTCACACTGGTATGGATATGTAAACATTACTAGAATGTCATTCTACTTGAAAATGTCATCATTAATTTAAAGAGATGGCTTTTGAATGTTCTTGGATAACTGTTATTTTTATAATTGCAAATTATTGATTCAGTTAATAAATGTGTTAATGTTTTTACTAACTATGTATTCCCCACATAACAATGATGTTCGCATCATGTTCTAAGCATATACTACCAACATTCGTCGGAGTATATTCTTTTTAGTATATGTGTAGTACAAGCATAGCATCTACCTTAAAAAACATTCTAAATTTCATGTTCTTTGCATATACTTCAGAGTATATTCTCGTACCGAATATACTAAGTATATTCGTGTACGTAGGATCTCGGAATATTCGTAAAGGTTTATTCTTAGAATATACCTTTATCGAATATTCTTAACACATACTTATAAGTACATTCTTAATACATACTTATAAGTAGATACTTTTAAAATATCTTAAAATTAATTTGTATGTATAGGAAGTATAATATTAGCCTTATAGATTATCAACTTCGTTATTTTTTAGAATACATAATTAATAAAATTTATGTATGTAGGTAGTATTGGACGAATTTCATTTCAAAATTGTTGTAGGGTAAAAAAGTTTAAACATTAATTGTATTAACGTTTACATAGATACTATTAAAAATTCGTTTTCATAATTGAAATGACTTTACCATTTCGAGTATATTCTGACCATTTCTATTCTTATTACCTGAATGGATCAGGGATAGGAAAAAACCGTAAAATATGAAAAAGAAAACAGGCATTATTTCATTATTTGTATCATCTATGGATCTATGCAGATGCAGTGTTAAGGATGAAGGCGAATGATGTAGGTAGTAGTAGGACTAGGACTAAAGAACATACATAATCTGTTTATTTTGTTTGCGGTGCTTCAAAATACATATAATCTATTTTGATAACTCAATATTACTTAAATAGGTAAGTACATATAAGTATTATATAAATTTTAGTTACTTATTATGCATAGTTTAGTTTAGCTAAATATTATATAATGATTTATATAAATAACTAAAATTTATAAATATGTACTTACTTTTTACGTAATATTGTAGAATGTAGGTACTAACTACATTCTCATTTGCAATTAAAATATGTAAATAGATATTTGGTAGAACCAGTAGAACCTAAGATGAGATTAGGTGATGCTGAAAACATACTTCTAAGCAATATAGCACTTGATAGCACTTTCTTAGAATATTCTTAAAAATATAATATTCTTCCCATACAAAGATGTGCGGTAGTACGTTCTTAGTATATAAATAGAAGGTTTATAGCACTTCCTTGGAATATTCTAAAAAGTACCTTCTTGGTATAAACTAAAAAGATGTGCGGTAGTATGTTCTAAGTATACACATAGAAGGTTTATAGCACGTCCTTGGAATGTTCTAAAAAGAACATTCTTGGTATATACTGAAAAGAAGTGCGGTAGTACATTCTAAGTATATACATAGAACGTTTAAGTACTGTAATGTAGTATATACTCAGTATCTGCTCTGCACATTCGCAATGGTAATTACGCACATTCTCAGTATATACTTTTTCTGAAAAGTATGTTCTATGAATCTACTAAGAACATGAAATTGTTATGTGGGTCAGTGATTCTAATAATTTATTTGTACAACAAAAACTAATACTCAATCGAGAAAAGAGGAAAAGTGTTAAAGTGATTTTTTAATAATATATTGTTATTATGGAACGCTTACGATTTTGAACATCTTTAATAACAAAATACTTGGATCACAGAATATATTATCCTGATGTATTCTCTGCTTGGACCTTCCACAAATAATACACAATAATAGTACATTATATACCGCGGGACTGAAGTAGTACATTTAATCCTGAAGGTAAAGTTTATGGCCCGACCGCAGGGAGGGCCATAATTTACCTGAAGGATTAAATGTACTTCAGTCGCAAGGTATATACGATACTTTTCGTACTTCCGGTATGATTTTATTAATTATTTCAATAATTTCAATCAGTTTTTTCTCTCTTCAACTCATTTAATAAACTGTCTTTAAAATAAGTTACCATAGTAACATTGCGTTGTGACAGTTATAATTTAGAAACATTGTCATTACTAGTGTCATTGTAAAGAAACATTGTTATTGATAATTATTGGTATCATGAGTGAAGAAGGTGTATCTGATATTGATAATATTAATTTGAATATTAACGTTAATTACCATTCTAATTAATTATATTTTTCAATAAAATATCCCTTAAATTCGTTTGTTTGTGATTTAATCGTTCCGGGAGTTTCGTCAATATTTAATCCCGGAGGGATTAAATGTGACACTTTAGTACCTGTCACAAGGGAGTGAAGTTGTCACTTTAGGCCCGGAAGTACGAAAATACCTTTTTATTAACGTTTTAAATCAATTATTTATCAAATACACTATATATCAATAATATTTAATCAATAACTCAAAATATTCCCGATGCAATGTCAAATATTTAAAATTGTCACTGATTGTCAGTGTCTGACTGACAATATGCTGACAATATTATATTCAGCTGAGTGCGTTGTAAGACAAAGATAGATTTGGAAAATATTACCACGGCATTGTGTTCATTTTTTTCGAATCCTGAAAAAACCAATAAATATTTTTGAAAAATTTAAACGCAGAATGAAAGACTAAATTATTACCGAGAGCCGAAAGTCCCTTAGAATAAATAAAAAGTTTATTTTGAATGAGATATTTGAAATTAAAAATCACACTAAATTTTCTCTTAGTTTTTCACCCCTGTAACTTATTAAAATAAACATTATAGAAGTTCTCAGGGACTTTCGGCCCTCGCTAATAACGCAATCTTTCATTCTGCGTTTAAATATTTCAAAAATACTTATTAGTTTTCTCAGGATTCGAAAAAAATGAATCCCCATTTGAATAGCATTGCAGCCGAAAATACGTACCGATCCTCTTAAGAGTAATTTCATTAATATCATTTGGCGAATATTAACCAGCCATGACATCTTTTTCTAGACCTCTCTTACCCTCTATATTTCCTTCGAGTTCCAGTTGCCGACAAGTATATCGTTCTCCTCGCAATGTGTCCCTAAATATGTCCATGATATTTTAAGCATTCGGTGCAGGCACCTCATTTCAAAGACTTCAAGTTTGTTAGTAGAGCTGGCCTTTATTATCCATGCTTTCATTACATACAAGAGAACAAGCCAAACGTAACACTTTAGCGTATTGTACAGTAGAAAAAATGAAAGAATACCCATGAACGAACATAAAAAACACGCTGTATTTTCCTGTCACCGTGTCACACAAAAAATTGGCCAGCACAGGTACATGTAATAATTATTATTACATGTACTTGCGCTGGGCAATTTTCTTTGCGACATGATGACAGGAAAATACAGCGTGTTTTATACGTTCGTTCATGGGTATTCTTTCATTTTTCCGACTGTATCTCAGGTTGAAACCCAAATTTCAGTGAACAGTCATAAGAGTTTGGACGTCGACATCCCGTTGTTTATGAGAGATATTTTTCATTAAGTTGAGCGGAGTGAGTGTATATTGTCTTACCAAGATAGACGATTATCCAGTTTTATTCCCAAGAAGTTAATCAATTATGAATAATTTATTGTAAACTCTTTAGGAACTACTTATTAACTTTTGCTCTCAGAACGAATTTCGAATAAACAATACGTTCTTCAGACACAAAGATCAAGAAAAATATACATTCAAAAATACAAGAGCACACAGATCCGATATTGATTATATATTGACAAACAGAAACATCCATCATTCTCAAGTACTAGACATAAGATGTTTAAGTGCAGCTAATATCGGAAGTGATCACAACCTAGTACTTGGAAAAATCAGAATACATCTACAAAAAAACAGGAAAAAAGACCCTATTGAATGTGAGACAAGAATAAAGGTAAAACAGCTACAAGACTTGTCAACACGAGATTTATACCAGAGAAGACTGCAAAAAGTACTGAACGAAAACTACATAACACCAGATGAAGACATAGAAGAAATTTGGAGGAAGATTAGAGATAATATCAAAATGGCAGCAACGGACGCATTTGGAGATCGTAAGATAAGTAAACATATACGAAAGAAAAGGAGAACACCCCATGGATCTGTGAAGAAATAAAAATAAAATGCCAAAAAAAAAAAAGAAAATCTAGCTAGAATACAAATTCAAAAGAACGAGACAAACATATGTGAAGAATATAAAAGAGTTTGAAATGAGTTAAACTCAATAGTAAGAAGGAAGAAAACAGAACATTGGTAAGCATTTTCAAAAGAGATGGAGCACGACTTATACGGGATGCAAAAGGAAATGTGGAAAATGATAAGAGGTCAAACAGCAGAGATGAAGGAACTGATAGTAGAAGTAAAACATATTGATACAAATACATGGACAACTTACCTAGAAAACCTGTATCAAACAGCTAATCATGAAGAACTTGAAAACCAGGATTAGAATCGGATGAGCAAACAGAAATTAAAGAGGAAGATAACGAACGCCTTAAAACAGATGAAAAATCGAAAAGCACCAGGGAAAGATGGAATAGCTAATGAACTTTTAAAATACGGAGGAGAGAGACTTCACAAAGAACTGAATATCCTGATGAGTAAAATAATAAATACAGGAAGAATTCCAGAAGAATGGAGTACCACTTAGATGATAGCGTTATTTAAGAAAAGTGATAGGGCAGACCCCAGTAATTATAGAGGGATTAATTTACGGAGCACTATACTGAAACTCCCAACAAAAATACTGATGAAGAAAATAATGGCGTGCATAAATATATCGGTTGAACAACAAGGATTTAGAAGGGGAAGACCATAACGATGCAGTTTTTGTGATAAAACAAATAGCGGAGAAATCATTAGAGTATAACAAGCGAGGGTTTTTCTGTTTTATATACCTAGAGAAAGCGTTTGATAGAATACAATTAAAAGACGTGATACACCTACTATATGACAAAAATTTACCACTGGATATTATAAAACTGATAGAAAACCTTTATGTACGAAATAAAATAGAAATGAAGTCAATGGAATAATAACAGAATCCATATAGAAGCAAACACAGGAATCAAGCAAGGAGATTCACTAAGCCCTCTACTGTTAAACATAACGCTGGATGCAATGATAAAACAAGTGAAGAAAAAAGAGGGTAAAAAATGGGCGATAAAGAGATAAAAATACTCTGTTTCGCTGATGACACCGTATTAGTAGCAGAGTGCGAAGACGACCTACAAAGATTACTGCACGAATTCAACATTAGCGCAAAAGAAATGAATATGAAAATATTAGCCCAAAAACAAAAAGCTTAGTAATATCCAAAGAACCAATAAGATGCCAATTGGACTTAGACAATAAAAGTAAATAACTGGGAATTAATCTATCAGCCGACAATATTATCGAAGAAGAGGTTAAAGACTAATAATTAAAGCCAGTAGAACGGCCGGATGCCTAAACGACACAATTTGGAAAAACAAATACCTTAGAGTGGAATCAAAGGACCGAATATATAAGTCATTTGACTGAAGTTATTAGACCAGTTATGATTTACACTGCCGAAACAAGACCAGATGCAAGCAAAATTCAAAGATGTCTGGATACCAACAAAATGAAGATTTTAAGAAGGATTGCTGGAAAAGGACTACGGGACAGGGTAAGAAGTGAGGAAATCAGATGAATATGTGGGGTAGACAATATAAATACCTGGGTAAAGAATAGAAAAGAAGAGTGGAATCAACACATAAGCAGGATGTCTGAATCAAGGATAATAAGAATAGCCAGGGACAAGTCACCGTTAGGCCGAAGAAGTATAGGATGCCCAAGGAAAAGATGGAATGACAATTTAGGGACAGAATGAAAGGCACCGTTGAAGAAAAACAGGCAGTACTGCCTATATAAAAGAAAAAGTAGAAGAAGAAATTCTTTAGGTAGATTTTTGGTAGTATAATGTGCTTCTTTGGAGTTTTACTGAAGATTATTGTTTTCGTTTTAGTGGGAGAAAATTCTAGGCCAGTAGTGTTTGACCAATTCTCTAATTTCTAAATGACTAGTGGGTTAAGTGATTTAGCGATGTCATTGATTGCAATAAGGAAAAGTGCAACGAGTAGACCATTGAGGAATGTCGTTTAATTGGATTTTTGAGTCTAAAAGGACGTTATCTATTCGAATAAGTTTCGTCTATATAGGAAATTACTAATAAATTTTATGTTTCCTGGAATTGACCAACTTAATAGAATTCTTATATCTAATCCCCAAATGGCACGCGTTATACAATATAATAAAAGATAGCCATAAGCCAAACATACTTTATCACATCCAAATTACCCATGAATTACAGATTCAATATCCACTAGGTTGTCTAATGTAGATGTGAACTTTCTAAATCCACTTTGTATAAGGCTAGGTAGCTATAATATCAATAAGTCTAATACTATCTGGTATCTATCAAGTGGATAAACTGATTAATTGTAGCAAGTTTTATTCCATTCAGTTTTTTGATTAAGCTAATACTTTTCGAGTTATTTGAGAGTGAATATGTTCGTCTTTTAACAAAAAAATACACGTTTTTAGACGGTTTTACGCAAATAACACAAAAAGTAAGTATTTTATCGAAAAAGGTATTCAATAAAAATATACTTTATAAAAAATTAAAAAAAAAATGTCTGTATAAAATCTTTATACTCAGTAGAAGCAGAGTTGTAGCTAAAAAAGTAAGTTCTTATTCGTCAAATTCCAAATCGAATATTTCAACGTGAAATAACCAAAAAATAAAGCACATTTCTTTAAAAAAGCTTTGTTTTTGTTTTTAAAAAAGTTTCTAGCATTAAAGTAAGCACGTTACCCTGAAAATAAAGTTGGTCCTTTTTTGTAAAAGATAGTTTTAAAAAAGCGTGAAAATCACCCTCTAAAAGGGAACTTGCATAACATTTTTATTTCGAAAGAGATGCTATAAATTTGCTAACTCATCGCAACTTTTTTAAAGTTTTAAAAAGCTTTGTTTTTGTTTTTAAAAATGTTTTTAGCATAAAGTAAGCACGTTACGCTGAAAATAAAGTTGGTCCTTTTTTGTAAAAATAGTTTTAAAAAAGCGTGAAAATCACCCTCTAAAAGGGAACTTGCATAAAATTTTTATTTCGAAAGAGATGCTATAAATTTGCTATAAATCACAACAGCACACGATTTAAAAAGAAAAAAAGTAGTTTGTGTTTTTCGTTTGGCCCCTCAAGACGAATAAAATCAAATTATTGTTACCGCTTCACAAGTGACTTTACTTATGTATTGTTTATAATACACATGATCTGTAAATTTCATCGTAAATTTAGTTTTACAGTATTTTTTTTATTTTGAAAAAAATGCCTTTTTTTTAAATAACTTGTGATACGAAATATCCCAAAGTTTAAAGGTTTTGGTTTTCTGAATATTTTGTTTTTCTGTAATACAAAAATTGGTTAAGATAGGGCTGTTCCGAATTTGCATATACTCGTGATTAGTGACTCATTGAAGCCCTTTTAACTACAGCCTTTCAAAAATAAGCACTATGAACCGATGAAACTTACAGATCCTCTATAATAAGCATACATACGTAAAGTAACTTATGAAGCGCTACTGATTAATTTCATTTGAGATGCTAATTAGGAGGTGATTTTTAGATATTTTTTACAAAAAAAAGGATCAACTTTATTTTGTGCGCAACTTGTTTACTTCTGATACTAGAAACTCAAAAAAATAAAGCTTGTTTTAAACTTTTTAAAAAAGTTATGATGAGTTTTCCCCGAAAAGTTCTTAATTTTTTGGTTATTTCATGTAGAAATATTCAATTTTGAATTTGACAAATAATAAGAACCTACTTTTCATTAGCTATAACTCTGCTTTTACTGGGTCTACGACTTCATAATATGTCATATTTATATAAAACATTTTTTTCACTTTTTGATAAGCTGTATTTTTGCTATGAATGTTTTTTTTGGTGAAATACTTCCTTTTTTAGTTATTTGCGAAAATCCGTCTAAAAACGTACTATTTTTTGAGAAATGAATATATTCACTCGCAAATAACTCGAAAAGTATTTACTTGTGAGGTCAAGAGTAGTGAAAAAAACTCTATAGTCAATTTATATTTTCAACATTTTTGCAGAAACAAAAACAAAAAAAAAAAAATAATACAGATTAATATGATAGTGACTGCTGCGTTAAAATTTTGAATACGGGCCACGTGAAATAACCGCGTGTTCTTGGCTAGTTCCTTGAGTAGGGAGAATTTTACACTTCCCTCTAAGGCTAGTTCCAACAAATTTAAGCGGGCAGGTTTTAAAGACAACAAAATAATGCATAGGGTTTCGTATCTTTCCGTATTTATCAATCAACGTTCCAATGATATCACAATGCTCTTAGGTCAGAAATTTGGATAATGTAAGCTGTGATCTAAGCGTGTTTATGTAGTAAAAAAATAATACACAGACATTTTTATAGAACCTTTATGCCCTGTTGCCAAATTTCAATATTCTGGCCGTGTGTGGGGGCTATGCAAGAAGTGATTCTTCTTCTTCTTAAAGTTCCGCTCCTATCGGAGATTGGAAATCATTCTGGCAATTATAATTTTGTTGGTTACGCGCCGGAATAGTTCAATTGGGCTGCATCCAAACCATTCATGGAGATTGCGTAGCCACGAGATTTTACGTCTTCCTACGCTTCTTCTGCCTTTGATTTTGCCCTGCATTATATTCCTTAATAGTTCGTATTTTTCACCTCTCATGATGTGCCCCAAGTATTCCAACTTCCTGATTTTTATGGAATTTAAAACTTCGCATTGTTTTCCTTGTTGTTCCAGCACTTGTGCGTTTGTTTTACGATCTCTCCATGATATTTTCAGAATACGTGTATAACACCACATTTCGAATGCTTCCAGGTTTTTAATGTTGGATTGTTTTAGTGTCCATGCCTCAACCCCATACAAAATGGTGGAGAAAACATAACAACGAAGCATTCTTATCCGGAGCGTTATATTGATATTGCGATTACAGAAAAGTTTCCTCATTCTGTTAAAAATGGATCGTGCAATTTCAATGCGGCATCTTATTTCTTTTGTCTGATCAGTATCTTTTGTGATCCATGCTCCAAGGTATTTGTACGAAGATATTTGCTCAATTTCTGTATTATCCAGTACTAGTTTAACTCTGATGTTTTGTGCTTTTGTAAATTCCATGAACTTGGTTTTCTTCAAATTTATTTTTAGTCCATAATCGTTGCAATGTATATTTAGTTGTTGAGCAAGGTGTTGCAATTCTTCCAGTGTTCCCGCTGGAAGTACGGTATCGTCAGCATATCTTATATTATTAAGTGGCTCACCGTTTATTATTAGACCCTCATTGACTTCGGCCAACGCTAATTCTGAGATGGCTTATATAAATTAAATAACAGAAGTGATTGATATGTGGTATTTTTAACAAATCCTCGAATAGAGCTTCTCATTTGTTTCGAGCTTCTATCATATGGTGTAACGCCAATATCAAATTATACAGTGGTCTAGCTATCTTTGTTTGTCGTACGAGTGTGAGCGTATCTACCAAGAGGTGGGAGTAATGGAACAACACAGCACAGCGGCAGCGGCCATCATACGCTAGAGAGAGAAAGCTAAGTGGCGGTAAAGAGAGATAGATAGACCACCGACCCGAACTGCTCCGCGTTACGCTATTTTTCGTACCTTGCCTAATCTACGTATTATTATATCTATGATTTCAATACCGTTTGGAATCAAGAACCATAGATACCCCAGGCTGTGGGTGAAAAAACGTGATATAATTCAGGAATTTTTGAAACCTATCAGGTGTTGTAAAGGACGATGCCAGGAATAACTTCTACTAAAATCTAACCAAAAATATTGTGCGCTTTTTTTATATTGCGTTTTTCATTTGTTAAATTTGCAACTTTTAAAGATTTTTAATTTTGCAGCTTAGGATATTGATTTTAGAGAAAAACTTTTTAATAGAAAGTTGTAGTAAATTAAAAAACCTACAATTTGAGCTATGGCAAGTTTAATTTCGTTTACTCACAATCGGTTAGTAATTTATGGATTTCTAACCTTTGAAGTAATCAGGAAGCGACTTATTACTTACTTTACTTTCCCAGCTAGCCGGGAAAGTACTTTCCCGGCTAGCATCTGTCACTTTTCTACCTGCATATGTCAATGGCATTTTTGATTAAAAGATGGTTTAGAAAGAATATAGAATCCATTCAACATTTATTTAATTAAGAAACAACAACAACAATAACAAAAAGAAAACTATTTGGAATTATAAATATTAATAGTTACATTGGAATTATGATTACTATTAACGGTTAAAGTAAGACCGTGTTGCTCAAAATTATGAGTTTCAGAAATAGATGATGACGCCGACGTTTCTGGAGACAACATATTAGCAATTTTTATTTGTCCATGTAATGAATTCTCCACATATCCCTCTGCTACGGTGTTGGATTTCCAACCTCCCCAACTTTTTCAACTGTAGGATGTTGAAGTTAGGATGTAGCTGAAGTACGTCTAAAACAATGTCCTGTAAACCTGTTAACATTTTTATATCCATATTTTTATAACATTGTTATATTTCTGGTGGCGTACATTCAATTCACTATCAGACATTTTTGTAAAATAAACACAATTTGATTATATGTACAATTAATGGCGTCATGTATCTCCTAAATGTCAGATTCAACAAACTTGTTTTGTTACCTAGCAACGATCTCACAGGTTACTTAAAATAATTCATCTTATCACATAATGAAAATGGATACAGATATTTGAAACGAAATTATTATTGGTAGATTGTGAGTATTAGAAATCCATAAAGTACTAACCGATTGTGAGTAAAATAGTATACAAACCTCGCGGGAACTCATTCTAGCCTCGCGTCTGTAGTTTACCTCGGTGCTTCACACCTCGGTAAACTACCTTGCCGCTCGGCTAAAATAGAGTACTTTCCCGCTAGGTATGTAATATACTATTGGTTATTGCAAAACAGCCTGCGAAAGGTCCAAAATGGCCGTTTTTTACAATTGCATTATTTATCGTACAAATCATTTTTTTATATTTTTTAAAGCTTTAAAATGAAGATCTTTCAATTCCAAACATAAAAAAGTTGTAAAGCCAGATTAACGAATTTGTTGCTTAGATATTTATTGTTTATCCCAAGAGGTCAAATGTCGAGGGCTATAACTTTTTGAAAAAAAAATCGTAGAGAGTTGGTGAAACATCCAATCTCCTTCTAAAGAGTTACATTTTCATATTCTGATGTAAATAAATGCGTAAAACATTTTTAAACCTCTAATTTTTGGGTTTGAAAATAAGGGGGCAAATTTCGTTATAAACATTTAGAGCTGAAGCGGCCCTGTACATCCTATGAGTTTTTAACTTGCAGATTATTGTTGCTGAAGACGAAACGAATATTTATAAAAAAATAAAAAAATTCTACGACCAGCTGAGGCCGAGAAGTTAGAAACTCATAGGATGTACAGGACCGCTTCAGCTCTAAATGTTTATAACGAAATTGCCCCCTTATTTTCAAATCCAAAAATTAGAGGTTTAAAAATGTTTTACGCATTTATTTACATCAGAATACTGATGTATACACACAGTATACATACTAATGTATGATGCAAAAAAATGATTTGTACAATAAATAATGCAATTGTAAAAAACGGCCATTTTGGACCTTTCGCAGGCTGTTTTGCAATAACCAATAAACGAAATTAAACTTACCATAGCTCAAATTGTAGGTTTTTTTTAATTTACTACAACTTTATATTAAAAAGTTTTTCTCTAAAATCAATATCCTAAGCTGCAAAATATTTAAAAATTGCAAATTTAACAAATGAAAATGAAAATCGCAATATAAAAAAAGCGCACAATATTTTTGGTTACATTTTAGTAGAAGTTATTTCTGACATTGTCCTTTACAATACCTGATAGGTTTCAAAAATTCCTGAATTATATCCTGAAATCAACCTATTTTTCACCCAAAGCCTGGGGTAAGATAAGATAAGAGTCGAGCAGTAGCAAAATGAGAATCTACGCTACTTCTTCTTAAGAGGAAAACTGACAGAGCGTGTTGCGACATTATGAGTGAAATAAAAAAATGTAACAGAAAAAGATAAAAACTGAAGACGGAATTCAACCCAACGTGAAAAAGATTAAACGTAAGAAGAGATAGAGAAATTTCTGTCAAAATTTGGTATTTATGACCCTTAAAATAACACCAAATGCTAAAATTTATTAGCCTGTAGATAGTGTGGATGTCTCGTCAGCCGAGGGTATGATCAGTGGCGTGGTAATTTTATGGTCAAACTACGTTTTGTTCTAATTTTTATCATTGTGAGAATTAAAAAAACCAACTAATATTTTTATCTCCACCACTGAGAGCGGTCAACTTTTTGGTTGCCTGTATTCTTCGGGACATTTTATCACAAAGTGTAAATATTACTAATTTTACCGTCTTGTGGGGTATCTGCGTTCTCTTTCTTTTCCACTATTATATATATTATATCTCTCTTTGCCGACGTTTAAATTAGGACCCACTTGAATCTCGCTTCAACACGCGCCTCGACTTCGTCGTGAGAATTCTCCATTAGCTGTCTCCTACTTTTACAATCGGCGAGTAAATAACAACGAATCAACGTAATATTAATATATTTATTTTTTTACACAAATACAATCTCACACGTATATAAAGTGTATATTAGCAAATATAACAAAAATATGAGTGCTGTAATAATACGACACATTTTAGATTTTAGAGTGCATTAATAACCTAAATACTAAAATATATAGATATAATATAGTTTTAATGGCCAAAGGTATACAAAGTTATACGTTTTAATTTTTTTTATAGTACTTAAGAATAACTTACGGACAGATATTTTTCTTATAGAAAGCGGTTTTCAATATGAACTTGATTTCAAATTATGCGTAATTTATATTAATTTCCAGAACAAAATAATATTTATAAATACTGTTTAACAGTGCCTATCCATGGAGTTCCATTTAAAGGTGTGCGTTTTTGAGAAAGGGGTGAATTAGGCCCTATACACTAGGTGCATTAGGATTAATTCTATGCACTTTTCATACATAGATAAACAGTTGTTCAAAATTAAAATGAAAATGTTATTTTTTAAAGTAAAAATAATTCTTTTGGCAAAAATATGTACATATTTAAAAACGAGGCAAAATACACAAAAGAACGCGATTTCTTTTGCCCCATAACTTTATTTCACCGGATGAACCCCGTGATAACCGTTAAGAGTAAATAAAATACATAGGTACCTTTATTTTTCACAATATCGAAAATTGTAATTATAAAAAGTTTAAAGATTAAATAAAAGTTTTATTTTTGATATTACTTCTAATTTTATTAAAGTAAAAATTTCAATTATTTAGTGCAGATCCCGCCACGACACCCATGTCGTATTATTTTGTTGTAATTCGGCACTAGCGGTCGGATTTATTTCAGTTCATTCAGATATGGTCATATATACACTCTCTGATGAAAGTTAACAAGCTTGAAACCGGTAAGAGTGTTTATGGCACTCTCTGAATAAAGTGAAATATTAGGCCAGGAACCCAAGCTTTTCACCTCGCAATTTTTACAGAATGGATCGATTTGCTTGAAAATTTCAGAATAAGTAGTGGATAGTCCAAGGATCAAAATCTATATGATTGCGAAAGGCGCTTTTACCATGGGGGTGGTTGCCACCCCATATTGGGGGTGAAAATTTTTTATTATATTTTGACCGCAAAAGTTGATAAAAACATTCATTGTAAGCAAAAAATGTTCCATACATTTTTTTGATAAAATAATATAGTTTTTCGATATTACGATTCACTCAATTTTTGCCGTAGAAAATTTTTTTCAAACCAAGTTCTTGGGAATTAAATAAACTACAATTTTATATCGAAACATTTTTTCGTATCTCTGATGCTAATCTTTCTATTCTGAAGAAAATGGCATTTTTACCAAACTACAAAAATTCGTTATTCGCTTTTAACTCCAGTTTTTTAAAAACTAATCATTCTAAGCCAGTCAAACTTCTAGAATCTATTTATAATACATAAGTAAATAAGAATAAATAAGGCCAATGACCAAAAACACCGCTAACTCACATTATTATGCTTCTAATTGGATTTCTCCTTTTTTTTTCAAAAAAATATATTGATTTTTGAACCGTACCTAACTTTTTTATTGTTTATCTCAGAAACTTTGATAACAAAATAATTTTGTAGGTTTTTACAAAATCTATAAGCCTAGTAATATTAAATCTTTTTAAAATCCTCAGTCGCAAAAAGAGGTGACTTTGAAAAGGTTGGTAAAGTTGGTTTTTGAATATTACTACAAGTTTTAATTGTCAATAGCTCACTCAATTTTTGCCGTAGACAAAATTCTTGTAAACCAGGTTCTTGGGAATTAAATAAGCTACAATTTCATAAATATTTTTTCGTATCTCTGATGTTCATATTGCTATTCTGGAAAAGACCATTTTTTCCAAACTACAAAAATTCGTTATTCTCTTTTAACTCCATTTTTTTTAAAACTAATCATTCGAAGCCGGTCAAACTTCTAAAACCTATTAATAATACATAAGTAAAAAAGTCCAAATAAGGTTAACGACTAATTTTAATTAGGGTGGTGATTAGGGGGTTGCTTGCGATCACGTTTTCGCTGAAAAAAAGGACTGATATTCTTTTCATTATAAGTCACTTAATTTTTGAGCAAGAAACTTTTTTTATTTTTGGTGATAGATATTTTTAAGTGCTTTAAATTATTTACTTTATTTCATTTACTCTTTTGTTTAAGTATTAAGGAATCTTTCTTGTTGGAGCTTTACCACGCTGAGTAGATGAGTTGTGAATTATTTAAAATTCTCTCATCTTAATTTCCTCAGCACCCTGTATGATTTATAAATTTTGAAAATCTCAGGAGGTGTAACCAAAGAAAGTATTCCACCTGTTGTCAATCTCCCACATAACAATTTCATGTTCTTAGTAGATTCATAGAACATACTTTTCAGAAAAAGTATATACTTAGAATATGCGTAATTACCATTGCGAATGTGCAGAGCATATACTGAGTATATACTACATTACAGTACTTAAACGTTCTATGCATAGGTATACTTATAATGTACTACCGCACTTCTTTTCAGTATATACCAAGAACATACTTTTTAGAAGGTTCTAAGGAGGTGCTATAAACCTTCTATTTATATAGGTACTTAGAATGTACTATCGCACATATTTTTAGTATATGGGAAGAATATTCCAAGGATGTGCTATATTTCTCAGAAGTATGTTTTCAACATCACCCAATCTCATCCTAGGTTCTACTAATATATTATATTTACATATTCTAATTGCATATGAGAATGTAGTTATTACATTCTACAATATTACGTAAAAAGTAAGTATAAAATATATAAACTTTAGTTAGTTATATAGGTACTTATGTATAATAAATATTATATGGGTAAGTACCCTATATATAAAATATAAGTAATATACATATTTAGTTATTATGTGCACATCAAAATAAAAATGATGCTTATATATTATATAATAGCCAAATATATATAATATGTATGTAAATTACTAAAATTTATAGGTATCTATATACATTATACATACTTTTACTTACTAGGTATTTAGGAAATATTGAAGTACCAATATGAATTTATTATTTTCAAGCTGCTTTTTATGTTCTTAAAAATGTTGTAGTCCTTGTAGCTAGAAATACTTCGTCTTCGCTTCGTCCTAACAGCGTTAGACATAAATGCCTAACTAACTGTACTGGAAACTATTTTCATATTTTGCCCTTTTGTTACCTACCCCCTTCCCTTGTGCAGGTATAAAATATGCAATGCAAGAGTCAGAATGACAATGAATGGCCGTTTCCGGATTCCCGAAAATTATAGGTAAAAATACTTATGGTATAAACTCAACTCAAAATGGTATATTCATTTCAATTGAAAACGAAACGAGAATTTCTCATTTTTCTTCAATAGAATTAAGTTTTAAACTTTTTTACCATACAATTAAAACGGTTTAAAAAAAATGAATTAGATAGTTCAGTAGTACCTACCAAAATACCTCAATTTTATTTATTATTCTTAACGCGAAGTTCATAATCTATAGGCTAACATTATTCTTCTTCCTATAGGTACATACAGTATATTCTTTTTAAGATATTTTAAAAGTATATACAAGTATGTGTCAGTGGCGGCTCGTCAGAGGAGGCAAGGGAGGCTCAGCCTCCCCATAAATTTTTTACACACTCTATACTGTTTTGTTTATCATGAATCGCGAAAACAACAATTACTCTCGCTATTATACAACGTGTAAATTCCATATTATCACTAATTATCCATACGTACGGAGCATTAGCATTAGAACGCATGATCGCGTCTCAGTTTTATTATATATTATTTTAGGCAGGACCCTGGGTTATCCCGAGATGCACGAACGGAGCCGAGAAGCCCAGCTTTCTCCGTTGCTAATGCTCCGTGCAGCGCAGCAGGCGTTTAAGGAGACCCGGTCTCCTAACAGTGGCATCTACGGCGCCATCACACGCTGCCCGGAGATATACCAAGGGAGGCAGTGTAGCTTCTCAGCTCCGTTGGGTGGTTGGGTGCGTTTCGGGACAACGAATTTTAGGGTCCTGACTAAAAATAATGAAAAATCTAAAAGTGGGAATTTTGTTATGAAATTTGGTATGTGGGGTTATAATAATATTTGGAACAACTTGCTCAAATAACTTTTTCCGATATCTCTAACTCAAAGCAAAATATCGGTAATTTATCGTGTTTTTGAATTCGCAGTAGGCCGCGTTTAGAATTAAAAAAATTCAGTTGAGTATCTTAAAAAATTTGAAGCTTCATTATGTATGGACTGCAAAACTTCAAATCTGTATTTATTTTGATATGCATAGGTATCTATTTACAAATAGATGGAATTGTTAACAAATAAACGACACAAACTTTGGTATTAAACTTTTACTATTAGACTAACTATTTTTAAAATGATGATATCATGAAATTATGAATTAGGATGATATTATGAAATGTAAATAAAAAATGGTCAAAAGATGGGGCCTTAAATTACATTTTTTGGCGCATTTTTTTGCATTTTGCTAGTGCAAATTTGTCTAGATATTTTACAGTTAGGTATAGCCTCCCCTATTGTAAAAATCACGAGCCGCCACTGGTATGTGTTAAGCATATACGCATATACTTACGCATATACTAAGAATATTCGATTAAGAGGAAACAGTAGCGATCAACAGGTAGCCAAAACGCGTTCCAAGATTGCGGCTATAATTTTGAATATTTTTTCGAGATATTTGGCACACGTATTCGTAATACATATAATAAAGAATGGCGGTACAGAGCCCAATTTGAGAAATATATTTATATGTGGAAATTACTCTGTAATTAAATACAATATTAAAAAAAACAAGCCTGTACCGCCATTAAGAAGAACAAAAAAATACACTTTCTTCAAATAAACTTTTTTATCCGATGCCTAGATTTTGTGTCATTTTGGAACTACTAATGAAATAAAAAATTTTAGTAGTTCCAAAATGACACAAAATTTAGGCATCGGATAATAAAGTTTATTTGAAGGAAGTGTATTTTCTTGTTCTTCTTAATGGCGGTACCGGCTCGTTTTTTAATATTGTATTTAATTACAGAGTAATTTCCACATATTAATATATTTTTCAAATTGGGCTCTGTACCGCCATTCTTTATTATATTGCGAGTACGTGTGCCAAATATCTCGGAAAAAATATTCAAAATTATAGCCGCAATCTTGGAACGCGTTTTGGCTACCTGTTGATCGCTACTGTATCACCTTAAGGCATATTCTAAGAATAAACTTTTATGAACATTCCGAGATACTACGTACACGAATGTGCTCAGTATATTCGGTGCAAGAATATTCTTTGAAGCACATGCAAAGAACATGAAATTTAGAATGTTTTTTATGGTACAAGCTATGCTTGTACTACGCATATACTATAAAGGATATACTTCGACGAATGTTGGTAGGATATGCTTAGAACACGATGCGAACATCATTGTTATGTGGGCTGGTGGTACGGAGGCGATATTTATTGTCGTTTTCTGCGCTACTTCGATTGATAACTTAGTTTGCTTTAAATTAGTTTGAACAAGTTGTCCTCGAAACATGCATAGTTTTCCCGTCTTTTGACTTTGAAATTACAATATTTAGCATTTGACGAAGAAGAGCCAACATATAATACAGTATAGCTCGATTACTATTGGTCCTAAAGAAAATTTAAAAAAACGATTTTGTTTATTTTTTTAAAAGGTACATTTTTGTTAAGTAAAGTTGTTTTGATAAAACGAAAACTTTTGGAGTTATTAGCAGAAAATTTATTAAAACATTGATTTTTTCGATATAAAACTAACACTTTCGATAGCGACCAAATCGGAAATTACCATTTTTATCAAAAAAGTGTATAGAACGTTTTTTGCTTAGAATGAACGTTTTTACCAACTTTTGCATTAAAGTATAATAAAAAATTTCTACCCCCGAGATGGGGTGGCAACCACCCCCATGGTAAAAGCGCCTTTTGGCATGATATAGATTTTGATCCTTGGACTATCCACTACCTATTCTCAAATTTTCAAGAAAATAGATTCATTCTGTAAAAATTGCAAGGTTTTGTCCTCTTTTAAGTTTCATTACTTGTACTATATAAGACGTCTCTTGGTTTCGTTTTGCAACGAAATTATTATTAAAAAAAATAGCTGTAAAAGTTAGCAAAAATCGTTAAAAGTAGAAAACTGTGAAGAACGGTATATCTTGCTTAAAATTAGTCCTAGCGCCTTCTACAGTATACCACTTTAAGAGTAATAATTGATTTTTCATTATACGGGGTGTCCCGAAAAGATTGGTCATAAATTATACCACAGATTATGGGGTCAAAAATAGATTGATTGAACCTCACTTACCTATATACAATAGTGCACACAAAAAAGTAACAGCCCTTTGAAGTTACAAAAGAAAATTGATTTTTTTTCATATATCGAAAACTCTCAGAGATTTTTTATTGAAAATGGACATGTGGCATTTTTATGGCAGCAACATCTTAAAAAAATTAAAGTGAACTTTGTGCACCCCATAAAAATTTTATGGGGTTTTGTTCCCTTAAACCCCCCCAAACTTTTGTGTACGTTCCAATTGAATTATTATTGTGGCACCATTAGTTAAACACAATGTTCCTAAACATTTTTTGCCTCTTAGTACTTTTTCGATAAGTCAGTGTTTATCGAGATATTTTGAATATTTGTCGAATCCACCACATATTTGTATATGGTTAAGTACGGTTATAGAGACCTGTTAATAATCTGAAAATTTATTTATAATTTACATTTTTAGGTATATTTTGAAAAAGAAGCTACATCTCGATAAAAGGTGACTTATAAAAAAAGACTAAGAGGCAAAAGTCTTAAAAACACTGTGTTTAACTAATGGTACCACAATAATAGTTTAATTGGAACGTACACAAACATTTGGGGGTTTAAAGGAACAAAACCCGCATAAAATTTTTACGTAAATATATTGAAAAAGAGGCCGCATCCCGAAAGATTGGTCCCGAAAAGATTGGTCATAAATTATACCACAGATTATGGGGTCAAAAATAGATTGATTGAACCTCACTTACCTATATACAATAGTGCACACAAAAAAGTAACAGCCCTTTGAAGTTACAAAATGAAAATTGATTTTTTTTCATATATCGAAAACTCTCAGAGATTTTTTATTGAAAATGGACATGTGGCATATTTATGGCAGCAACATCTTAAAAAAATTAAAGTGAACTTTGTGCACCCTATAAAAATTTTATGGGGTTTTGTTCCCTTAAACCCCCCAAACTTTTGTGTACGTTCCAATTGAATTATTATTGTGGCACCATTAGTTAAACACAATGTTCCTAAACATTTTTTACCTCTTAGTACTTTTTCGATAAGTCAGTGTTTATCGAGATATTTTGAATATTTGTCGAATCCACCACATATTTGTATATGGTTAAGTACGGTTAATAATCTGAAAATTTATTTATAATTTACATTTTTAGGTATATTTTGAAAAAGAAGCTACATCTCGATAAAAGGTGACTTATAAAAAAAAGACTAAGAGGCAAAAGTCTTAAAAACACTGTGTTTAACTAATGGTACCACAATAATAGTTTAATTGGAACGTACACAAACATTTGGGGGTTTAAAGGAACAAAACCCGCATAAAATTTTTACGTAAATATATTGAAAAAGAGGCCGCATCTCGATGAGAACTGGTTTATCGAAAAAATACTAGGAATCAAAAAAGTTTTAAAAACGTTGTGTTTAACTAATTGTACCACAATAATGAATTAATTGGAACGTACACAAAAGTTTGGGGGGGTTTAAGGGAACAAAATCCCCATAAATTTTTTATGGGGTTGACAAATTTCACTATAATTTTGTTTTAAGATGTTCTTGCCATAAGAATGATACATGTCCATTTTCGATAAAAAATCTCTAATAGTTTTCAATATATTGAAAACAATCGATTTTTATTTTGTAACTTCAAAGGGCTGTAACTTTTTTTATGAGTACATTTGTACTAAGGTAAATTAGGTTCAAT
Source organism: Diabrotica virgifera virgifera (assembly GCF_917563875.1). Taxonomy (NCBI): domain Eukaryota; kingdom Metazoa; phylum Arthropoda; class Insecta; order Coleoptera; family Chrysomelidae; genus Diabrotica; species Diabrotica virgifera. The sequence continues at coordinate 70,290,869 of NC_065444.1, forward strand.
CGAACTATTTTTGACCCCAGAATGTGTGGTATAATTTATGACCAATCTTTTCTGGACACCCTGTATATTGTACCGTTTCTTATACCTAAAACTGCGTAGAAAAAATGGTGAGTGGCGAATTTTAAAAAATCTTATCTCAGATGCTATAAATTCTAAAAACGTAAATTTGTACATTCTCGTGGAAAAAGTTATAGGACTTTAAAGGCCCAGAACCTTTCTGTGGCATCACTAAAGATGCTACGAAAAACAAGATTCAGAAATGAGTGATAAGGAATCATAAAAAGAAATGGAGAGTCTTCTTCTTCTTCCTGTCGGAGGTTGGCTACCATCACAGCTATCCGTACATTATTGGCGGTGGCTCTGAAAATATCTACTGAGCTGCAACTATACCACTCTCTTAAGTTTCTCAGCCAGAAAATTCTTCTTCTAGCTATGGATATTTTCCCCTTAATTTTGTCCTGAATTATGAGCCTTAATATTTCATATTTCGCACCTCTAGTAATGTGGCCCAAATATTATAGCTTTCTTGTTTTGATGTTCTTTATCACCTCGCAATCCTTATGTAGGCTTCCTAACACTTCTACATTCGTAACTCGTTGGATCGATGGTATTTTCAAAATCCTTCTATGGCACCACATCTCAAATGCTTCCAACTTCTTTATGTTGTCTACTTTCAGTGTCGATCTTTCCATTCCATACAACAAAGTTGAGAACACGTAGCATCTTAAGGCTCTTATTCTCAGCTCCAGAGAAAGGCTCGAATAACAAACATTTTTTAGATGCGTGTCCTGATTTCTCTACATTGATCGTTGTTTTCTGTTACTCAGGTTCACAGATATTTGTAGTTATTCACTCTTTTTACTTGATTTCCCTCGATATCTAGCCTTCCTGCTGTGTGTTGCTTAGAGATAATCATGAACTTGGTTTTCTTAACGTTCATTTGCAGTCCATATTTTATACTGACTTGATGTAATCCATGGACCTATAAACACTGTGTTTATACGTCCATGATGTAATCTATTTACCAATCGTTGCATTGCTTCTAGACTGTCTGCAAAAATAGCGGTGTCGTCTGCGAATCTTATGTTGTTGAAGATTTTTCCGTTTATTGATATATCCTGTTCGCCAGCTTCGCTGTACAGATTGGATAACAATGGATACAACACGCAACTCTGTCTAACACCTTCTTTGGAGATGTTAGACAGAATGGAGAGCCACTCAAAGGCAAATCTAGAATAAAAAATAATCAAGAATATTGAAAAAAAAACTCTCGAATAATTTGAAGAACCTCAATAAACGAGAAATCAAAAGGGTCAGTGAAATGGTGACTGGACATTGTCGTTTAAGAAACTACCTATACAAACTAGGTAAGATGAATGAACCATTAGAAAGAGAGAAATGGGAGAAGGGACTGGTTTGGACCAGAAGAGATCCTAAAAATACCAATAAGAAAACTGCTGGCTTTCGTTAAAACCACATGTCTTATTAAAGTTTAAGGAAAAAACAAGATTATGGTACAAAGACCATGTATAATCCTAGGACTCAGTGGAGGCTGTTATTCAGATAAGGGAAACACCAATAGCGATAAATGAATTTATTTATAGAACCGACACTAGGGTAATTACCCCGGGAGAACTTTGAATACTGACTTGTTACTGGTACGCGTTTAGTTGAAGACTCTATTTGAAGTTATATCTTGACAGCTTGAATTGATTCTTGAGAAGTGCGAGACCAAGTGCCAGAGACTAACGAGTCTCGCCTGATTTAAGAAGAAGAGAAATTATGGGACAAAAAATAAAATTTGGTTCTTTCGTGTTTTTCTTGTTTTTGAATATATTTCTGTAAAAAAAATATTTTTGACTTTACAAGGTGACATTTCGATAGAAAATTTAATTTTAAACAACATTCATGTATATGTATATGTACCAAAAGTGCAAAGAATTCACCCTAATGCACTCTAGTGTATTGTGACTAATTCACCCCTTTCTCAAAAAACTAAAACGCACCCCTTGCCAGCCCTCAACGGTTTTTTCATATTTGAACATACGAAACAATAAAACAGGACGTTGTAGCTCCTTTCTAAAGTACATATATAATAATCAATAGCCTAGATGCAAGATTATTCAAGCTGCATAAAAGCTTGTACCGTATCTTTAAAGTAGATACAAGAAAACATTGCGGTAGAACTTTGTTAACCTTTTCGACCTACGATTATTATTAGTTAAGGTTTCCAGTTTTTTGATAATTAGAGATATTTGTACTAAATTTGGTTAGAGTTAATATTTCCAAAAACCAAAACTAAGAATTATATTATTTCAAGCTTCGTATTTACCGCCTCTACCACACTGATATATTATTTAATAAGGTAATCGATGAATTGGAACCATATTTGGCACAAAATTTAACTAAAATGTTACGATATATCATTTAAAAAAACTTTAAAAAATTGTCTGTATCTTCACGTTATTATTTATTGTACCACAAGCACCTCCGTACAATCCCTTGCAAATCCACCGCTCGAATAATCAACGGCATGCTGGACGACCGAACGATTCAAGTGGTCATGGGAACCGACATCAGAACCCCAAGAAAACTGAAGAATGGACTGCCTCAGGAATCTGTCCTAGCTCCTCTTCTCTTTAGCCTGCACATCGCTGATATACCAGAAACTAGATTGAAGAAGGTTGGCTACGCCGATGACTGGATCCTTGCAACAAGGTGTAAGTCATTTTTAAAGTAACAAGAAATCCTCACGGCGGATTTACACACAGTGAGAAAGTATTTCCGTAAATGGAGGCTCCAACCAAACACTACGAAAACAAAGGTTTCCAGTTTTCACCTAAATAACAAGCTTGCAGGAAGAATACTCAACATCCAATTCTAACACACCATACTCGCCTACAGTAAAACACCAAAGTACCTTGGGGTGACTCTTGAAGGAACTCTATCCTTCAAGGAACATCTGACAAAAACAGCGGAAAAACTTAAATCCAGAAACAACATCATCCAGAAGTTGTACGGCACAACATGGGGAGCATCGGCTTCTACCTTGCGATCATCTGCCTTGGACCTTGTCTTCTCAACCGCGGAGTACTGCTCTCCAGTCTGACTTAACAGCGTATACACAAAGTAGATGCCAAATTGAACAATACAATGAGAATGATTACTGGCTATCAAATCCACTACTCAATGGCTCCAAGTACTGAGCCTTATTCCACCAACTAAACTACGGCTCATACACTCCGTCACTAGTGAGTACAGACAGATAATTAATAACGAGAGCGTGCCAATCCATCAAGATATAGATGCTGCCAATCGTAGCCGTCTACGCTGCAGACGACCGCCAATAAAGACAACAAAGATTGCTGTGAAAAATGAGTCCAATTTAACGACCATATATAGACTCGAAAATGGATGGAACAACAAAATAGCAGCTTACCCTGCATCACACAAAAATCATCAGGTTTTGATTTACCGCGCAACACATGGACTATTCTGAACCGAATCAGAATCCAACACGGCAGATGTAGTTACATGATGCAGAAATGGAGTAAACGACCATCCCCACTCTGTGACTGCGGACAACCACAAACCATCTGTCACATCACAGAACAGTGGATTTCCTAATGGTGACTCTAGACTCAATAGACTAAATAAATAAGCTAGATGTGCGTTTGTAAACCTATGTAGGTATTATGTTTTATACAAAATATATGCAAATGTAAATGTGTCAAGAGCCACACGTTAAGTAAAAATAACGTACCACCAACACGGAGTACCACCAACGTAGGTGGAGTACAATTGAGGTGGTTAAGGTATGTAATGCAGATGGAATAAAATGACCAAGCTAGAACAATGCTCCTTGATAGACCCATTGTTCAAAGAAAAAGAGGAAGACCAATAACAACGTTCCTTGATAACGTCGATGAAGACATGAGAAATATGGGACTACTTGTTTGAAAGGCGGTGGATAGGGACGACTAGAGAGAAAGTCTTGAGAAGGCTAGGACCCACGCAGGGTTGAAGGCGTTCTTAAAAGTAATTTAGTTCACATTTATAACAAATGTGAAGAGAGAACGATATACATTTAGTTTGGTTTCAAAGACAGTTTAGGAACACGAGAGACAGTTTTTACATTCAGCTGTTAGTGCAGAAATGATATTATGATCCAAAGAGGAATGTCTTTATTTGCTCTATCGATTACCAAAAACTTTTGACAATGTAAGACATGCGTTAATACAGACGTTGAGGGAGATTGGTATTGATAAAATATACGAGGATGATTCAACAGCTGTACCGGAATGAAAAGGCAGAATTAAGAATAGCCAATAGTCTATATTCTCAACAAACAATAAGTAAGGGTGTGAGACAAGGCTGCATCCTCCCCCTCTGCTATTTAACATTTATATCGAAAAGATCTTTCAGCTTCCATAGCAGAATGAAAAAGGTATCGTATCAAAATAAATGGAATTCCTATACATAATTTGTGATTTGCCGATGATACAACTATCGTAGCAGACATAGAAGAAATCCAAGTGCTATTTACCAAATTCAATAACTACCTTTGTCAGCGTTCAGCTGAAAGTATAAAAAGTTCTTTTCTTACAAAGGCTAGATAATTGCTAAACTGCCTTTATACATATTTTGTTTAGAATTAAAATATTGATGGTAAATTAGAAAAAGTATAATAAAAGTAATAAAGTTATACTGAAGTACCTAGATCTCATATCGATTTAACTACTTTTAAATTGTATTCATGGTTAATTTGAATTGATAATAGCAGCCAAAATGCTATAAAATGAGATACAGTCGAACCCGCTTATTAGAATACCGGTTATAGGAATATCCCGGAAGTAATAGAAATTTGAGGTCCCAAAAGGTTTTTACTAGCCACCAATGATCGGTTATTCGAATATCCCGGTTAAAGGAGTACTTTTGAGTGGCACGAAGGCGATTCCAATAAGCGGGTTTCGACTGTATTATCATATAGAGATAATAATATAATCCTTACGCAAAAGTTACTGACAAATTACTGGATTGAAGTTTTTTTAATTAAACACGCTAATTCAAAATTGCTGTTACTTTCTATTTCGAAGTATATTTTTTAAATTTATTTTTTTTGCATTTATTTGAAATTAAATAAAAAAAGAGCAGTAAGTCGGTTCGCTAAACTCAGACACAACTTGCTAGTGACTTTAGCAAGTAATTTTGCAAAAAAATTACTAAACAGATAATGATTACTAAATAGTTAGTAATTTTGCCAATTTTGGCAAAATTGGCAAAAAACAAGAAAATGACCTACTAAAATCATTAGCCAGTTGTGTCTGAGTTTAGCGAACCGACAAAGTAGAAAAACATGTATTCGTATTTGCGTCAAAGTCAGCTTTATGACCATTTTGTATTTTTTAGGAAAAATGTTTATTTAAATTGGAATAAGTGTATAGATAAAATATATAGATAGAAACTGAGATAAAGATAACATTGTTGTGAAACCTTACATTAGTCAGTACCAAAAGTTACTTCTTTTGTAGATAATGTGTATACATAGTTTAACTTTTTACATGCGGCACATAAAAACAGACCTACGAAGGAATATCAAAAATTTATTAATTTTTTTATGACTAACAAAGTGAAATATATTTTGTGAAGCACTTTTAGGAAATATGTTTATTTTAAGAACCTGTAGTACTGTGTAGGATTTTCTACAAAATTATACAGGGTGTTAATAATTGGAAATTTTAACTAAAATAAAGTTAAGGTTGTTGCAAAGATACAGTAGGAAAAATGAAAGAATACCCATGAACGAACATATAAGACACGCTGTATTTTCCTGTCACCGTGTCACACAAAAAATTGGCCAGCGCAAGTACATGTAATAATTATTGTTACTTACGTGTACTTGCACTGGACAATTTTCTTTGTGACACGGTGACAGGAAAATACAGCGTGTTTTATATGTTCGTTCATGGGTATTCTTTCATTTTTCCGACTCTAAGGTTGTGGCAACGAGTGAAGAATTTGGTCTGTCACTAAACATAAAGAAAACGAAATTCATGGTTATATCAAAGAAAAATATTAGAAACATCAATCTACACGTAAATAATAAGACGATAGAACGAGTTCAGAATTATAACTATTTAGGGACAAACATTAGTGAAACAAACGATTATACCAAAGAAATCCGAATTAGAATAGGAAAGGTTAGAAGTGCATTCACTAATATGAAACAAATATTGTGTAGTAGAGACCTCAGCCTAGATCTTAGAAAGCGAGTACTAAAATATTATGTATTTTAGTACTGTTCTTTTGTATGGTGTAGAGACATGGACTCTCAATAAACAATGCCTCAATAGATTGGAAGTATTTGAGATGTGGACGTATCTAAGAATGCTAAGAATCTCCTGGAGAGACAGAATAACCAATGAGGAAGTATTAAGGAGATACAGAACAACAGGGAGATACTGGATTCCATCAAAATAAGAAAACTTCAATACTTGGGTCATATAACACGTGCGGTGACAGATATGAACTCCTAAAATTAATTACGCAGGGAAAGATTGAAGGAAGGCGCAGCATAGGTAGGAGAAAAATGTCCTGGCTGAGAAATCTCAGAGAATGGTTTGAATGCAGCTCAACTGAACTCTTTCGGACTGTAGTGTCAAAAGTGAGAATAGCAATGATGATTGACAACCTTCGTCGCGGAGATGGCACATAAAGAAGAAGAACTAAAATCCTGTTCTTAAAATATTGAGGTATAACCCAAATCACCTAGTCCGAGAATGCTTCCTTAAGGTAGCTAGAGATTTTTGATGAAGGCGTCTTTTAGTTAGTTTTTTTAAACACCTCGAGACTCCAGCACGGTTTTATTTGGAAAAACGAAAACTGGTACATCTATTTATCTTCCAGAGAAAAATCGATTCCATAAATTACGAATTTCTATACTAAATTTAGAATAAAGATGCAGTAGAAATAAACAAACCAAGACACGTTAAATGCTACTAGGAGCACTCCCGAACCATAATTTACAATGTATATACATTGTAAATCTCAAATCATGATTTCCAAAGATTATACATTGTAAATTATGATTCGGAAGTGCTCCTAGTAGCATTTAACGTGTCTTGGTTTGTTTATTTCTACTGCATCTTGATTGTAAATTTAGTATAGCACCGGTCATAGGCGTCCCTTTTGTGTCGGGCAACGGATTTTATCGCATAACTTTTTTGTCTTTAACTTTGAAAAATTCTTGACATTGGATTAATTAATTATGAGGTATTCTAATACTAAAAGGTACTCTTGATTTAAGTCGGTAGGATAGAAAATCCTAGCCGTTTTCTAGAAAAAACGATTTGAAATTTTTCGTTTTTTGAATTTGAACAAAATTTAAAAAAAATTCAAAAAAACGGTGTATTTTAACTTTAAGTGGTCTATAGTAACTTTTACTACTAGAATACCTCATAATTTAATAATATAGTGTCAAAAATGCTTAAAATTTAAAGACATTGATTTTTTTTTAGAAAACGGTGTATTTTACCGACTTAAAGCGAGAGTACCTTTTAGTACAAGAATACCTGACAATTTAATAATCCAGTGACAAAAATGCTTAAACGTTAAAATAAAAAAAGTCATGCGATAAAATAACCGTTTCCCTACTCAAAACGGACGCCTATGACAGGCACTACAAATTCGCAATTAATGGAATCGATTTATCTATGGATAAATAGGCGTACCAGTTTTCGTTTTTCTAAATAGAAGCGTTCGGGAGGTATTTAAAAAAACTAATTGCAAGACGCCATCTTCAAAGAGCTCTAGCTCCCTTAGGAAGCATTTTCGGACTAGGTGCTTAGGGTTAAACATTAATATTATGAGTCCGTTAATCTAGAGTAAAAATATTTACAATTATTAATGAAACACTTTGTGTATGTTCGTTCGTTGTGAGGTGAGGATAAAGCACGAGTACTAGCGTGCTTTAGGAGCTCGTAGAATGTTAACATAAATTTATTTACTGAGCATGATCAGGATGTCCAGAGAGTGCTAATCAGGATACCTATTGTGTTTAGTTTTGTAACAAAACAACGATAACATTCTTCTTATCGATATGGCTTAAACTGTATTAAACTTTGATCTTCCACGTCATCTATTTGCCAAACGTTCAATAAACTATCTGTGACGCAAAAATCCGCAGATCGTAAAATGGTCGTAGGAAAAGTATAGTATTCTACTCGCATGTAATGGTTATTACTCACTCTGATGAAATACGACACTCGCCTTGAATGCTCGTTGAATAATATACTATGTTTTTTTTTATAAAAATAGTGTTATTCTGAAACCTTGTAACATAAAAGCACTTCACAAAATCGTTTCAATTAAACAAGACGTAACAAATATTATGTACGTAATCTCACTGAAAAGGAGTCAAAATAACTAAATACATATTGAGGTAGAAAACTTATTTATTTGTTGTATGACAATATTCGTATAATAATACCTATGTGAAACATACATTTCCATTACTATTTTTTTTTTTCATAAGATGCCCTTTAATCTCTTATTAATAGAGGAACTCGTTAGCACAAAAACTAAACATTTTAATTAAAGTTGATTCAAAAATTTAAATTTATTTATTTCTAGCAAAGACTAACAAAAATAATTCCCCAACCTTTAGGGCACGGTCAAATAACAAGCGCTTAACGCGCGTTAAGCGCTTGTCATGTGAATGTGCCCTTAGCATGTGGATAGCCAGGTACTTTCTTGACGATTCGTCTTCATCGGATAAAAGGAGCTTCTAAAATTCTCCTCTGAATCCACATCTACTCACTTGGAGTTTTTTGGTTAGTCTATGTTGCTTTAGGATAGTAGCTTTCTTAACATGTTCATCGTAGCATACTTTATTCGTGCGCTTCAATTTGATTAGTAGAATATACCCTGTGTCGATTATGCCTTTTCCCGAACTTCTTGTAAACTTTTTAAGTGGTAGGTCTGTTTTTGCATATGAAGGCCTCGTTTTAACACCAATAAATAGTTTTCTGTCTTATAAAGTGACCAACTTTATGACAAATTCTATTACGTCTTTCATTTCTTTAAACCAAATAAATGGCGTAAGAGCACAATGTTAAACCCTTTGTATATGAATCGGTACCAATAGGATATTAATGCTTCGATATGCCGTAGCCTAATGCCGTAGCACAGTGCGATGAATATCGAATACTAAGCTTGATGTATAATATAGTATAATATAGTATAATATAGTATAATACAGTATTAATAGCAGAAACCCCGGAAGATCTCCGAACACTGATAAACAGAATAGTAGAGTGCAACGAAAAGTTCGGTTTATCACTTAACATCAAAAAAACAAAAATAATGATGGTGTCGAAATCTCCACAAAATTTTTCTGACATAACCGTACATGGTCAAAGCATTGAACGTGTTAGAAAATATAATTACCTGGGAACTGTTATTAATGAAAACAACGACCACTCTGAAGAAATTAAGATCAGAATAGAAAAAGCTAGAGCTACTTTTACCAAAATGAAAACAGTTTTATGCGGAAGAGAGCTAAGTTTAAATCTTAAAATTCGCCTCATGAGATGTTACGTGCTGTCAGTTCTTTTGTATGGAATGGAAGCTTGGACACTGAAAAACATCGATACAAGGAAAATAGAAGCATTCGAGATGTGGATCTACCGCAGGATACTGAGAATATCGTGGACAGAGAGAGTGACAAACATGGAAGTGTTGCGAAGGATGCAGAAAGAAAAAGAACTTGCGCTTACTATTAAAAAGCGCAAACTGCAATACTTGGGACATATAATGAGGGGACAAAAGTACCAGCTACTACAATTAATTATTATTCAGGGAAAAATAATAGGTAAAAGATCCATTGGCAGAAGAAAACATTCATGGTTGAAGAATTTAAGATATTGGTACAAGTGCAGCAGCTGCCAATTATTTAGATCAGTGGTTCCCAACCTTTTATGTGTGACGACCCACCTTAAGATGTTTTTTTATATTCGCGACCCATCCCTCACCCATGATGTATTATATATTTACGGTATTCAGCTATTGTAAGAGCCACGCCGCGACCCACCTAAAATCCGCTCGCGATCCACTAGTGGGTCGCGACCCACCGGTTGGGAAACGCTGATTTAGATCTACGGTATCAAAAATACGCATAGCCTTGATGATAGCCAAACTTCGGAACGAGGACGGCACCTGAAGAAGAAGAAGAAGCTTGATGTCTAATGTCCTGAAGACTTTTATCAGAATCATCCATACACGAATTTACAAGAAGTGTGAGTTCTAACGTGAAATTCATACTGGGATTGCAGTACGTAAGATATGGATGCGCATTCAGTGTTGCCACAGTTCCTGTGCGACGCTCTTGAGAGAGCAATCAACAACTGGTGAAGACCGACAACCCTGTGCGTTTATTCCCCATTAGAAATGTATTGCCCTATCTTAAGGCGGCGCCAGATATGCGGTATTTGGCAAATACTGAACAAGTGCTTGCTAAATATCAAATATTTGAGTGCTCATGAAAGTGTTCGTTAAACGGCAAGCACCTTGCACCACATATTCGAGATTTTTCGTATATCGAGCCACTGTGGGAACAGCAAATATATTCTAAACGAACAAAAAAAGGTACATAATGGATAATGATACAGAGCATGATACTATAAATAACTTTATTTATAGTATCATGATACGGAGCTTCTTATATAAATTCAGCTGCTTTTGTCATTATGTCTGGTGGAAGTTTATTATTAAATAGCAGAAAAAAAGCAATTTGCATTCCATATTATGGGTTCATTTTCATATGCATCCAAAAATTGTAAAATACTTTCATTGGTCCACTCCATATTTATTATTTTCAATATTTTCTACTCTGTGACAATAACTGAACTACTTTAATAAACGTTATAAACTTTAATCTAACCTAAAAAACTTGCTTGTGCTTCCAAGAATATGTGGATGACGATAAAAATATTCAAACGGCGAATATTTGTTTACTTTGAAGTGTTGAAAAGACCGACAACGTACGGGAACATGACAAATATTCGACAAGCACTAAAATTGGTCAATGCCAAATAGTAAGCAACCCATCCACACTAATAGGCAAATAGCAAGCATTTGCTCGGTATTTGCCAAATACCGCATATCTGGCGCCGCCTTTAGCCGTACTGCATTCTCGGTGTGAATTTCTCAATAGATGAGTGATACTCAGTTCGGATTTCAAAGCGGATTGGGAGCACGTTAAGCTCTTGTTGCTTTAAATGTGTTAACACAACGATGCAGAGACATGAATGTAGTGGTTTATGAATGTTTTATTGATTATCGAAAAAGCATTTGACTGCGTTAACCATCAAAAGATGATCGAAATTCTAAGAACAACTGAAATTGACGAGCAAGACCTGCGAATTATATAAGAACTATATTAGCACCAAATAGCAACAATTGAAATAGAGCATACAACATCCGAAGATATACAAATCCGACGAGGAGTGCGACAGTGTTGCGTCTTATCACCGCTATTAATTAATCTGTATTTGGAGTCTATATTCAGAGAAGCATTAGACGAGGTCCAAGGTGGAATCAAGATTAACGAAACCAGCATAGACAACATCAGGTACGCCGATGAGACCTTCCTAATAGCAAGCAACGCACATCAAGAACTACAAAATATAATAACTGCCTTAGTTCGTCATAGTGAAATGTTTGGTTTACTTACACTTAAACGTTTCCAAAACTAAAAGTTTAGTATTCTCAAAGACACCAATGAACGTGCATTTGTATGCCAAGGGACAAATAATAGAGTAAGTAACATCCATAAAATATTTGGAAGCAAATGTCAATATCCAGTGTAACCCAAAAAAAGAAATCCTATCAAGAATTGAACAAGAGAGGAAAACACTCATGAACGTGAAAACATTTTTTTACAAGATGAGACCTTAGTCTGGAGCTCAGAATCCGAATGATCAGATGTTATGTGTTTTCTGTCTTGCTGTATGGCTGTGAAAGTTGGACAATGGACTCTGAAACAGAAAAAAGAATATATGCCTTTGATATGTATATATACAGACGGATACTGAGAATTCCATGGGTACAAAAAGTTTTTAACAATGAGGTACCTACTTCGGCGCATGCAAAAACAAAAGGAATTACTAAGAATAATCAAAGAAAGAAAAATACAATACTTGGGCTAAGTGTTGAGAGGGGAAAGATATGAACTACTTCAAATCATAATAGAAAGTAAAGTACAGGGCAAAAGATCAGTGGCTGAAAGACCTGAGACGGTTTGACCGCTCATCTGCAGACATTTTTCGTGCGACAGTTTCCAAAACTACAAATGCCATTTGGGTTGCCAACCTTCGACAGGATACGGCGTAATCAGAAGAAGAAGAATGCCGTAGCTCGTCAAATATTCGGGCAGGTGCGAATTATAAGAATTATAAGCAAACGGTTTAACGTATGAATCTTCAAACTTCACACCTCACAGGTGAATAGCTACAACAGTGCCGTCTACTCTGATGGCTAGGAATTAAAACACAACTCGAATCGAGTCGATTTTATATCTTTTATACTATATGAAATGTTGCATGCAGGTCTTCTGAAAAAGCCTTGCCAACGCTTTGATTTTAAATCAAATAAATGGCGTACGATCACAATTCGTTAACCCCTCTGTCTGTGCCTCTGTATATGAATCGGTACCAATGGGATATTACCTGTTTTGCTATGCACTAGCTCGTCAGTTATCCGGGCAGGTACGAATTCATAAGGAAACGGTTCAACTAATGTGTCTTCAAACTTCACACCTCAGGTGAATATCTACAAAAGCTAGCCATCAGAATAGATGGCTCTACACATGGTTTTACAAATTATTTTTTTGTTATCTACTATTGCTGTGTGTTAGTTTGTCATAAAAGCTGATCGCTCAATATTTACGTTTACCTAACTACACCTATCTAATACAATAATCTAACTTTTTTTTAATTTGACATTCATTTTAACTTGTTAAAATGATTAGAATCTATGTCCTAAGAAGTCAGTGCATTTTTATCTCCATGGAAAGTTTTGTTCCTCAATGATCTATCGGTTTAGGTAATTGTTCCGTACATAGTATAGAAATATTTATTACAAGGGACGCCACAACTACAAAATATTATATACTTTTCTCCAATTTATATAGGAGAGTATAATACAATATACTTATACATATTAAATATGAAAATAGTAGTTACGTTGTATGTTATTCTGACGTAGAATCTACCTAATAGTAATAAATTACGTAATTGCAATACAAAGTTAAAAAATGTCGCTGTTAAAATTATTTGATATTTATGTATGAGAAACATATATTATGTATCTAAAAATATAAACAATACGGCTAAGCGACTCTTCTGGAACTGCAGACGAATTGTAGGTAATAAAACCTGGGAATTGAAACCAACGGTAATCTGTTGGTTGTACACATCAGTGATACGACAGACATCGACAGTTACTAATGGTTCAGTACTTTAGTGAAGAAAGATGGCTTTGCAATCTTGTGTGACCACTCTCACCACCCTACAAAGACAAGCACTTCTAAATATAAGAGGAGTCTTGAATAGTACAGGAACGGCTTCATTAGATGCTACCATAGGTCTCCCTCGGTAGCCTTTGTGACCATCCTCAGACTCAAAGCAAACAATACTTGGAGGCCAAATTATGTATTGAATAGCCACACAAACACTACTGGCTACTAAGTAGCCGCTACGTGAGAAATTCATCTTTATGATAAACTCAGATATGATGACACCAGAACTAATCTTCACTGAGAAGATTAAAACAATTATACCATTTAGACAACAAAAAGTCCCACTTATTAATGGGGACTTAGTATGTCTCATTGGTGGATCTAAAACTGCCCATGGTACTGGATCAGGAGTCTTTGGACATACATGTGACTATAATAAATCTTTCAGCCTAGATCAGCATACAACTGTGTTCCAGGTTGAAGTTTTTGCTTTGGTGGGCTGCATTGATAAATACCTTAAAGCTAAGAGAATCAACATTTAGACAGATAGCCAAGCGGCTATTCTGGCAATAAAGAACCCACTCATGAAATCAAAACTTGTGAGCAACTGCAAAGATCTCCTCGGCAACCATAAAGTGTCTTTTATATGGGTGCTAGGCATGAGAATGAACGAGCAGATATTTGGTAAAGCAAGGTTCGAGAGCAATTTGTGAAGGCCCAGAACCTTTCTGTGGCATCACTAAAGATGCTACGAAAAACGGGATTCAGAAATGTTAAGATAAGAAATCATCAAACAAAATGGAGAGTCACTCAAGGGTAAATCCAGACTAACAAAATAATCAAGAATATTGATAAAATACTCTAGAACAGTTTGATGAACCTCAATAAAGAGATCAAAACAGTCACTAAAATGGTGACTGGACATTGCCGTTTAAGAAATCACCTATACAAACTAGGTAAGGGCAATGAACCATGGTGCAGAAAGTGCGAAATGGAAGAAAAGACTGCCACACACATATTATGCCATTGCAATGAGCTAAGTAATCTAACGCAGGAATTCACTGGTCAACTGAGGTTTGAACCAGAAGAGATCCTAAAACTATCAATAAGAAAACTGTGGCCTTCGTTGAGGCCAGAGAACTTATTAGAGTTTAAAGAAAAAAACAAGGTATGGTACACACACCTTTGTGGCTTAGTGGTAAAAGAGCCTACCTTTGGAATCTGAGGTCGTGAGTTCGAATCTCATCAGGGGTACGAAATTTTTCGTTTATTAAAAATTAATGAATGAAAATAGTTTCTATCCTTGTGGGCTCGGTACTCACCGGAGGGACTGCAGACGTTCGAATACAATTAGCATCTGTTTGTAAAGACAATGAAGCCGACTTTACTAAGTAATAATACATTTACTCAATACACACATTACACTATCTGATTGCGAAATCAACCGTACCATGCCAATTACCATTAGCTGTCGAAGCATGTAAGCTAAAAAAATTAAGTAATAAATAGGCACATAGTTACAAAATACGATTCTGACAGCTGACGATTCCTTTAGAATCACACATCAACTATTTAAAGCAATTAAGATGGTATAGTACGTAAAAAAGTTTCATATAAGTAGCAAAATATAATGAAATGTAATAAAACACTTAGGATTTTTACGAACTGTAAATATTTTTTTACTATTAGATACACTTAAGATTTTTCAAGTGCGAAAACATTCAATGAAGTTTGAAGTTAAAGAACACAGCACATACCAAGTGGAAAATGTGGTCAGTCAAATACAATTTGCATGAATAGATTCGTCTCAAAATTACGTTTATTTCATATCATTGCACCAACTTTGAATTTTGATTAATAAGGGCGTAAATTGATATAAATAAATCTAAAATCAAATGGGTATGCATGTGAGTTAGAGTGAGAAAAGAGATTTTGTGAATGAGCAGTTCATAAATTTTCCTACAGGTATTAAGGTCTCTTATCTTTTACATAATAAATGATAACGCGCTTAATAGAGCTTGATAGAGCTTGATAGAGGGTCAGCCTCGACTTGGGTTAAAAGCTGTTTTCAATAGCAAGTAGATACCTACCTAATAGTATTTATGAATGACAGTTTTATGGACTTTAAAAATGTGATTTCCATAAACTTTAATTATAATTTACTCCGTTATTAATACAAATTTATAGTTGGCGCAATGATATGAAATGATTGTAATTTCTAGACGAATCTATTCATGTAAATTATATTGCATTTGAGTGATATTATTTTCACTAAGATGTTTGCGGTGTCCTTTGATGTTAAACTGTTTTCAAACTGTAAAATTTTGTTTTGGCATGGTTTAGTATTGGAACTTGAAACTAGACTTACTACTAGCAAAATCTTAAGCGCTATCGCATTTACAAAATCTTTTGAGTTTGTGACCGGGATCACGTTGCCAGATAAGTCATACCTGGTTCATGGTCGTAGATAACATTTGTTTAAAAATTTAAGCCGTTAGAAAACACTTTTCACTTTTCTCTATTAAGTTGTTTATCACGATTAATGCCAAACAAAGACAACGTCTGGACAGTTTTTTATGTTAGCTACATTATTGATTCAACATAATTTTGTATACAATATAAAAATCATCAAATTAAACCGATAATACAAAATAACAAGCTTAGATACATAACATTCATAATCTTAGCATACAAGGTTTATGACATGGAATAAGTTTTATGACAAGATATTTTCTAATTTGCTATTTAAACCAAACAATTCTGGACCAACATCAACAGTATAAAATATATCGCAAAAATTAATTTAAAAAATGAGAAATTAACAATGTATAAGGTTTATTTATTGCCGCTATTTTTTTCGTATATTTGTCAAATGACGTATAATATATACCACCATTTTTTTCGTATGTACATTTGACATATGACGTATAATATGTATAAGTCATATGTCAAATGTCAAATATACGTCATATGCCAAAAAAATGGCAGCAATGAATAGCTCTATTAGATATGTATGTAAAAATATATCGCAACTAAGTACTCGTTAACAAACAAGTTTTTATTTAGGACTTTGACAAAAATGTAGAGATAGTCGTCTACTTCTAATGCCGCTGGACATGCCAGAGACATTGAACATATCTTTAACTAAGTGGTCAAAATCTCAAAAAATAAAAAAGTAATAGTTGAAGATATAATATAGATATCCACCAAATGATAACTCTTTGCTTTGTAAATGTTTATAGTATGTAACCATAAACCAGCTGTTATGTGTACAGTCAATGCTGCATTACTTCTCAAGTTACGTTAATGCTAATTTAAGCTTACTTGACACAGTTATTATACAAATTTACAATACCCCATTTTTTGGTCACACGATAACTTTGAGTAGCTAAAGGAAGTTACATTGGTCTAAAATCAACTATATTATATCACAAGGTTTAAAATTAAATATTACAAAACAATAAGAACTCTTAGATCCGAAAATCGTATATCAATGGAGGCAGAGTTAAAGGAAGAGTTCAAATATCGACTTTCGGTTCTGCATCCAGATACGTTTGGGTACAAGCTAGGACTTACGAAGTCCAATTACTTTTTTTATAACTAGTATCTTTTTTCATGGGTCGAAAAATGATTTTAGACCAATATTTCGCAAACAGCTCTTCAAAATCCTATCTGTCCCTATTTTAATATTACCGTGTTAGTTTATGGATAAAAAGTACGATTACAAGGCTAGCACCTTTATAGGATAACAGAGGTAAATATTTTTTCATCTAAAATGTTTATGTTCTGGGTCATAATCATGGAATGCATGAATATTTCAGTCTTCGATGCATTCCTAGAAGTTGCCGGTAAATAGTAAATTATAACAGGTCGTTATCAAGATATTGTTGAATTTCGTGATAAAGACTAGAGTCAGTCTGCATACAAAGAAAAATTACGTTTTTATGTACAAAGTTGGTTTTTATATACAGCTTTTCTAAATATATTTTTTGTAATTTATGACTACATTTTGAACATAAGAATGACACATGACGTTTTCAGCAGATGTTTTATTCCAAATGTTTATAGATGCCAAAAGAAAGAAACTAAATAGTTCGGGTCATCAAACTTTAAAATTATCATGGCTGATCCACAAAATAATACAAAAATAACCACAGAAAAGCGAAATTTAGATGAAAACAAAAAGACATATATTTGGAATAAGACTGAAAGACAGGAGAACAAACACATGGATTCTTCTCACTTAATCACAACACAGGACGAGTTTTTAATTTGACTACCTACTAGTAATAAGCAGTCAGTTATAGAAGCGTAGTGTAGGACTTTAATTTTAACTCAAATAGGTATACTAAAACAAAATTTCATAAAACTATTACCGAGGTTATACACAGTGGCGTACCTAGCATGGGTGACACCCGGGGCGGTAATTGATGGTGTCACCCCAAATTCTATTGTATAATAAAAAAAAATTAAAATTAGGTATAGTTAATAAAACTGCACCGAGGTTATTTGGCCTTGTTTGCGTTATTGTTGCTCGCAAGTAATTCCTGATTAATTTTAGTTACTAAAACTTCTCTCACATGAAGCAACCAATACACAAATGGTCATAAACAATTTTAATGCGACCATTAAATATGGGAGGGATTCCATGAAATCCCATTCCACAATAAATTTTAAAAAGTCTACAGATAACCATTTAGAGGATGTAATATTGGCCGCTTGTAAATGTCTTCTGAACCTTGGTATTTCTAGCAGTAGACCTGCTTCTAATATTTTTTCATGGTAAAAATCACAAAATGTTGAAACAGCTAATTTCAACTTTTCACTGTTCGTGAAAAGCAAAGTGTGTGTCTGCACAACCTCGAACAATGAAGCCACATCTTGAATGGACTTTGATTTGGTTTCGAGTTCAATATTGGATAGGTCAAACCATTCCAACACATCCTTTTGAAGTTCGGTTTGAAGTGTGAGTCCTGTATCGGTAGCCAACTAACCATTCATTCGTTTTTGACGTCGGAGTCGTTTTTCGGTGGGAATGTCTTCGTCGTCATATCTTTTCATGGCAAAATCTAATGCTTCATATATAATATGACCACGTTTTTCTTCAACATAAAGACGAGGTTCTCCTATTTTGGTCGCTGATTGATTAACGGTTATGCCTTTACTTTGCAGTTCAATCTGACAAAAATTGATTTCTCTTAGTACATCATTCCAAAAGAAAAGATAACAAAGAAATGTGAAATTACACACAGCGGGCATAAGGTTATGGGCCACACCTCTGGTGTCTAAATTTTCTTGTTGATGACACAATTCTTCAATTGCAGCAATAACATTATCAAAATGTTCTGCCAATACTTTAACTGCGGCATAGTGAGCACTCCAACGCGTTGTGGGTAGTCGCTTAACAAATGCTTTGCTGTGTTTAATAAGCGCTTCCCAGCAGCTAGTGGAATCAGAAGAAAAATAAAAAATTGCCTCTAGTGTTCTGAAACATGTTACACTAGATGTATTTTGTACAAAAAGTTCTGGCCACTCCAAATACATCCAATGAAAATAGGTTTTTTGTTGTTTGCTTTAATAATAGCTTGTATTCCTCCATGTACGCTGCTCATAACCCCTGCATTATCGTATATCTGTGAACGGTACTTCATAACATCTAAATCATCAATTTCAAGCTTCTTGACAATTCCGTTACTTAGATCAACTACATTTTTGCTTTTAACGTAAAAAATCCAAAAATGCCTCTTTGACCTCGAATTTTCTCGGTTTCGTGTGTTCACAAAATAATATCGAATTGTATTCTGATTGCAAAGTGAGTAAAGTTACAAATTAACGATTCATGATTTTGTGATCGTGTCTCTCGGGTGTCACTCCCGAAGGGGTGACACACGGGGCGGACCGCCCCCTTCGCCCCACCCTAGCTACGCCACTGGTTATACATCAAAGTTTGTCTGACTAGACACCGTTATAGACAAGGCGAAAACGGCGGGTTCTTTGGAGAAAATACTCCCATGAGATTTTTTGCATAATCACATTCGTGAGACATTCCAGAATAAGATTCAAGAAGTCGCCCACGCGAAAAGTGGTCCAAATTTTTTTTTAATTAAATTGCAAAAAATAATATTTTTGCCTTGGATATATTTTTCTTAGGGTTTTTGGACTATTCTGGCTAAAAAAGGTCTCTTATAATTTTTCTCTAAAGTTGATAGTTTTCGAGTTGAAGGCATTTTAAAATTGAAAAAAACGAAAAATGGCGATTTTCAAGGCTTAATAACTCAGTTAAAAGTTATTACTATGAAAATCAGAACTGACTAAATCAAAGTTTAAAGCTCCCCCTATAAGATCCTGAAGAATTTTTTGGTATTATTTGATTACTAAGCTGTTATTTTTAAGTAAAAAATAATGAACGCCATACGCGTATTAGGCGGCCGGCCATGATGAGTGCGAAAGAGATGCCATTCAGGCAGTCCAATGGCGCATCTCACTCGCACGCACATTTACAGCCGCGTCAATACGATCTTACCGCTCATTATTAATAAATAAAAATAACAGCTTAGTAATAAATTAAAGACACAAATTTCTTCAGCATCATGAAGGGGGGGCTTTAAATTTGATTTAGTTACTTTCTGACTTTCATAATAATAATATTTAACCGAGTTATTAAGTCTTAAAAATGGCCATTTTCGCGTTTTTCAAATTTTAAATTGATTATAACTCGAACACGATCAACTTTAGAGAAAAATTACAAGAGACCTTTTCTGTCCAGAATGGTCCGAAAAATCTAAAAAAAATTTGTCCGGACCGAAAATATTGATCTTTGCAATTTGTTAAAAAAAAAATTAAAAAAAAATTGGACCACTTTTCGCGTGGGCGACTTCTTGAACCTTATTCTGGGGTGTCTCACGAATGTGATTATGCAAAAAAGTCTCATGGGAATATTTCTTCCAACGAACTCGCCGTTTTCGCCTTGTCTATTAAGTTATTAACAAATTTTCAGCTTGCTATTAATACACTTTTTTTTTGGTACGCGGGATCCAGGTTTATATCTTCATCAGAATCAATTAAAATTTGATCAAAACCTGCATCACGTAAAGGTTATTTTGACATAAAGCTATCTTCGATTGAAACGACTTCATGCTATATTTCTTTCGCTAAACAAAGTCAAATTAAATCGCTGATTTACTAAAAGTCTATTGGGATTAGCTTGTATGTAGTAAACTTGAGTACATTAAACCTAATTGATCGAATTTGGAATCCTAAAAATTTATATCACTGAACTTTCTTTTATGCTTTAAAGAAATATTTAAATACTTGACAATACTGCAGTGAATTTAACGTTACAAGCTCGATCGCTTCCGCTTGACGGTCAGAGAATTAATTACGCATTCTTCCTTGTACTGTACACATATTAAAATACTACACCCTAAATCTGGGTCCATCTCAATAATTCTATATAGAAACAAAGAACAAGCAATTAAAACAGGAGAATAAAAAGCAAGATTAATAGGCAGATTGTATATTCAAATCAACGAAAAGAAATCAAGTATATTCAAATGGGAAATAAGCCACAATTTTACCTAAAAATGATTTTATTAACGTTTCGACGCCCAAGTCGGGTGTCGTTGTCAAAATACAAAATAATACTAAATAAACAAAAATGTTGTTGCTTAGTAAAAAATTCTTCTAATAATTTATTTAATCTGACTCATTTATATCGGCAATTCAGACACGTATTATACATTTTAAAGTAGACGACTTTAAAATATATAAATGAGTCAGATTAAATAAATTATTAGCAGAATTTTTTACTAAGCAACAACATTTTTGTTTATTTAGTATTATTTTGTATTTTGACAACGACACCCGACTTGGGCGTCGAAACGTTAATAAAATCATTTTTAGGTAAAATTGTGGCTTATTTCCCATTTGAATATACTTGATTATAAAAATGCCACAAGAAAATAGCTTCAGAACAACATAACGAAAAGAAAATTTTCAGGAAATTGTAAACATGATGAAGGCCAACGGTAACGTTTTATAATATGGTCCTAAAGAAGAAGGTATTCAAATCTGGTGGAATTCTTTGAACGAGGAAGAGGGAAATGAAGCATAGTTTGGGGTAACGGGACAATGATTAACTTGATTTCTAAAGATTTGGTCACTGCTAACGTCGAATTTCATTTTTACGTGTTATGTACATGTGCTGGTACTACAAGAAATACCTAAGGTTGTGTTACAATTACCGACGAAATAAAAGTGCAGTCTATATAACATTGAAATACAAAATGTTCCCTAATTCTATTTTTATCAATAATTGTCAGTCTGATTCTAACTTCCTAGTTTACCTATATTCTTTTTACCATTACTAGATAAGGAGGTACAACACTGTGTTTTTTTACTGATTGTTATCGGTTTTTTTGCCGTCTTATTGTTGCACTCTGTTCATTGCCAGGACTGTAAGTTAAAGTAATCACTCCATTATGGTCTTGTATTTTTCTTTTCTTCTTCTTCATGTGGTCATTGGCGATCATCATGGCCCAGCGGTTGTGAAAAGTTCTATTGTTGTTTTTCCACTCCACTGCTTTCAATGTTTCAACCAGGACGTGCTTCAACTCCCTGGTCCCCTCTTTCCTTACTTTCCCTTGCATAACTAATCGCATCAAATCATATTTTTCATTTCTTAGTATGTCGCCAAAGTAGCTCATTTTTCTTTCTTTCATAGTGTTGAGTATGTATTTCTTTTTTTTTTCATCTTTCTTAATATTTCCTTGTTACGTGTTGTGTCCATGATATTTTTCACAATCTTCGATAACATCATATCTCAAAGTTGGCAAGTCTTTTTTCAGTTGCGTCTCTCATAAACATTCTTTTTTGTATGTATTTTTAGCAAGGTTTCCTAAAATCCTAAATAACATAAAAAAATAACACATCATACAAAAAAAAAATAGGTATAGAAATAGGTACATACTGCATTCGTTTATATTATCTATTTATCTTATGATTTCAGTTTCTTAGTATGTTTATAGTCTCTTTTTACTATAGTATATAAAAATTAATTATCTTTTGGTGTTCTTATTTTTCCTTATGTTCCTCTTGTATCGAATATTGGATATCATCATAAGAGAGAGATAGCCATAAATTCACTCAAAAATAGAAAGTCACCAGGACCAGACGGCATAATCAACGAGCTTCTAAAATACGGAGGAGAATGTATAACCCTAGAGATAACAAATCTTATACAAAAACTAATATTGCACTGCAAGATACCAGACGCATGGAGAAACAGCATAATGATACCAATGTTCAAGAAAGGAGACAAAGAAGACCCCAACAATTATAGAGGTATAAATCTACTGAACACCGCACTTAAGCTAACCACAAAAGTCCTAACCAACAAAATCAATAAACTAATAACTTTATCAGATGAACAACAAGGATTCAAATCCGGAAGATCCTGCGTAGACGCCGTATTTGTACTGAGACAAATCACAGAAAAGGCCACTGAGTACAATAAACCAGCATATCTATGTTTTATAGACCAGACAAAGGCTTTCGATCGCATCCAAGTCGAAGACGTATTACATTTCTGTATAGAAGAAACATACCAATCAATATTATACAAACCATCGAAAACATCTACTTTCCTAATGGAATACAGGCAAAGATAAATGGAAAACTAACGCAGTTTATACCAGTACAAAGCGGAGTAAGACAAGGTGACTCGTTAAGCCCACTGCTCTTTAATATAATAATGGACGAAATAATAGAAGCAGTACATAAAGGTTATGATTACAGAATAAGGAACAAAGAAATCCAAATATTATGTTATGCAGACGACGCCGCATTAATTAACACACATCTTCAATACAACAGCCAAGAAATACAATATGATAATATCAGCAGAAAAAACCAAATGTATGACAACATGTAAATACCCACTACGATGTAAAATCGAAATTGATGGGAAAATAATAAAGCACGAAGCAACGTTTAGATATCTGGGAATAGATAGGTATAACCAGTTACGGAGATGTTGAAGAGGAAGTACGACAACAAAGCATAAAAGCAAGTAAATAGGCGGGATCTCTTAATGACACAATCTGGAAGAACAAACACCTAAGACAAGATACAAAAGCAAGAATCTATAAAGCAGCAATTAGACCTATATTGACACATACGGCGGAAACAAGACCTGACACATCTAAAACGAGACGACTACTAAAAACAACAGAGATGAAAATACTCCGACGAATATCAGGGAAAAGTCTGTTGGATAGGGAGAGAGAAGCGAAAACATAAGAAGATCATGCAATCTAGAAGACATAAATGGATGGGTGACAAAACGGAAACTGGAGTGGAACGAACACATTAGTAGAATGGCAGAGGATAGGATAGTACGAATTGCACGAGATAAGTCACCAAATGGACGAGGAAGTATTGGTAGACCAAGAAAAAGATGGTGCGATAACTTAAACAATTTAGGAGGCTAATATTAAAGAAGAAACAGGCTTTAAAGCCTACATCCAATAAGGAAAAAGAAGATCATAAGTATTCCCATCTAATATCGTACCACTCATCCATCTACTAAACTGATTCTCTCTCCAATTCCTTTCTAAAGCCGCATATCAAATTTGGATTTTATGTAATCGATGAATTCTTCAATCTAGTGATTATATTATTGACGCAACTGTTCGTTGTGTTTAGAATTTTATATATCTTCTTGACTTCTTTACTGTTTTGAGAAGACATCAGCAGACAATGATTGCAATCATCATCATCATTTGGCTCTACAACTCTATGTGAGTCTTAGAAGATGTGGCGTTCAGAAGTCTTTCGTCACTCGATCTTAGCACGTGGCCCATCTTATTCGGTTTGCCTTAATGTGGCGTACTATGTTTTCATCTCCATATACTGCCTGGAGTTCATCATTGTGTCTTCTTCTCCATTCTCCTGTTGTCTCTTGTCTGCAAGGCCCATAAATAGTCCGCAGTATCTTTCTTTCAAGTACCAGTAATTTTTTCGTTTCCGTACGTTATTGTGGGACGAATTATTGTCTTATGTATATACTCTTATTTTTGCTGGTCTTGAGAGTATTTTTGATTTGAGTACGGTCATTAATGAGTAACATACATGCCTGTTTCCTTTAATGATCCTGGCTGCCACGTCCTTTTTATATTCATTTTCAGATGTTATGATCGCTCCCAGTCTCCCATGTACTTGAATTCTTTGACGACTTCAAAGTTGTATTCATTAATTGTTACGTTTTGTCTAACCCTTGGTCTTGGGTTCTTCGTAACCACCATGTACTTGGTCTTGTCCTCGTTGACCTTAGGACCAACTTCCTTGGCTCCGTTCTCGAATAGGGTGAAAACTTCTTTGAATAATGATTGCAATAACAAGTGTGAATTTATTCAAACGTATTAGGTAGTACATATTTAAGAGTTGGAAATAAATTAAATTGAATCTATCAATTTATGAAAGAGTTGATACCTCCTCTAACTAATCTCTGTTGGATAAAATTCTACAAATTGACAATGTTAATACTTGCAATGCAGTAATAATATCCACTATTGTTATGAGATCTTCTGAAAGCGTTTGGATAGTCCATTATACATATTAAACACATATTCGAGGTGTTTCAGATATTAGGTAGAATTAAAAGAGTTTTCTACAATTCCATCGAGACATCTAAACCTAATTTAAGGTAAAATCCACAAGGAAAATTTTCCCTGTAGCTGGTTGTATACCATTAATCACAAAAAAATGATTGAAAAATCCTTTATAAAATAAAAGGTATATACATATTTATTAAAAACCCTCAAAGGGCTACATCTAACTCACAGAACGTTTTCGATATACATAGATCATCACCAGTGTTGATACAAGCTAATCACATGCTGAGCCACCAAAAATACATGGGTAAAAATCCTTAAAATGTTTTAAAAATGCAAAGTTACATTATTATTAATAAATCCAAGTGATGGATATAATTCTTATACATATGGTCTTTAGTATCATATGACTACCCATAAGGCACTTGGGCTGCTTGTCTGAAGTACATGTCCTTACATTACGGAGGGTGGCATCTCACTCACCAATACAGTGGAACCTCGATAACTCGGATTAATCGGGACCGCGGCCGATCCGGGTTATCGAAAATCCAGGTTAACCGGAGAATATGGTAAAAATTAATAGAATACGGTATACTTACAGATAAACTCCGTTAGAATTGAAATAACATGAAATATATATAAATATGCACAGTACCTACACATCTAACTTACTAAAAACACGCAAACACAAACGTAAGCAAACGGAAGCGAACAATATACAAGACTGTACTACACACAATACAGTCACAATCGATGTGATGTTATTTAAGAAGAGTGAAAACTATAGACCATTGTTTGAAAAATAATTTTTTAAATAGTCTTTTAGTACTTTTAAACAATGCCGTTTGAAATATAAAGGAATACTACAGACAGGTGTCTGTTGTTTCTGCCGGCGCGGCGTGTGCCATGAGTCATTTTTACTATCGTATAGTTCAAATTACACAAATACACATTATCTCTCAAATATTATATTACATACATTTTTATTGCTGAAATGTTTATCTGATAATTAACTATGTATTTTGATGGGAAATAAGCCACAATTAAATTGAAAAATAATTTTATTAACATTTCGACGCCCAAATCGGGTGTCGTTGTCAAAATACAAAATACTGAAAATCAAAATGTTTATCTGATGAAAATCGGTCCGGGTTAGCCGGACTTCCGGGTTATCGGGGGCCGACTTATCAGGGTTCCACTGTACTTGGTTATTCGTAGCTATTTTCTTCACTTTTAATATTTAATGTCTGTTCTCTCTTTGTCTTTATTTTAGCTTCAACGAGAAAATGATCTGAGCTGATTTCACAATCTCTTTTAACACGAACGTCCACGATTTCATTTTTATATCTGTTCTGCACTAATACTAGGTCGACAACGGATTTTTCGTTCCGCGAATCCATCATTCGTGTGTATTCATGAATTTCCTTGCGTTTCAAAAAATGTATTACTAACTTGCATCATTATTTATGATACAAAACTGTTTTTCCATTACTATTCCTGACTTATTTCTCCATATGTTCCTATGGGGTAGTCATATTCGTTGCTTGACGCTACTCTCCCATTAGAATCACCTACTTATTAAGACCTTATGATTTACTTGGTCCATTTCGTGCTGCAATTGTTCCCAGAGCTATCTTGCAGTTACTTGGCATCATTTTCCAACGGTCCATACCATTCCATACCCAACAATACTTATTGTCTTCTCATCTTTACTGATATCTGTTTTAAGAACAGGTTCCGAAATATTTTTCCACCTGGTGATATTTTTATGCTCATTTTTGTGCATTATTAGGGCAACTCCTGCCCTCGCACGTTCTGACTCAGTAACACCTCCAAAAATCGTGTACATAGTGCCCATTTCTCATTTTAATACACCCACTTTCTTTTCCTATCTTTCACTCAGTCACTCAGTTGCTACCAACCGTCCGTAATGTAAGGACATATAATTCAGAGAAGCTACCCATGTGCCTTGTGGGGAGTCATACAATGCCAACGGCCATATATATAAGAATTTTATCCATCAATTGGATTTATTAATAATAATGTAACTTTGACATATTTTTAAAACATTTAGGGCCGGTTGTTCGAAGGCTAATCAACAATGATCATTATTAAATATTTAATTACTGTCACCAAAACTGTCAATGTCAACTTTGTTTGGGTTGCTGAAAACATAATTAATTACAATTATGAGATTTATTATTAATTATGTTAATAATTATTGTTATATTAATTGATTATAGTTTCAGAATTGTAATTAATTATGTTTTAACAATTGACATTGACAGTAATTAATTATTTGATAATGATCATTGTTGATTAGCGTTCGAACAACCGGCCCTATAAGTGTTTTTACTAGTGATGTTGATTATAGTTACTTTTGAGTAATCGTTACTTTTGTATAAAGTAATCATTTACAGTATTCGTTACTTTGATTACTTTTGTTACTTTTGTATTTGAGTACCGGTAATCATATGGATAATCGCATTTCTCAGTACATATTTTATATTAGTAGGATATTTTGATTACTATGATTACTTGTGTATTTGAGTACCGGTAATCCATTCCGGTACTCCATTCTTCCGGTATTTTATTGTGTTTTATGATTTTGTTAATTAATGTTGTTAATTGTTCTGTCATTGCTGCTCCACAATATCAGTAATCACGAGTAATCTATTTGCATCAACTAAGTGCCAAAAACAAACCCTCGAAACTCTAGATGACGTACCTTAGCGGTAACCCTGGGCACCCAGGTGCTTCGGAGGTCGGTTCTGACTGCATATTCGTGTTCAGTGACCCCAAATATCACGAAATAAGAAAATCTGGCCCTTAATATACTGATTTTAATATGTTTATGCATTTTTCGTTGCGTTTTGTACACTTTAAAATGTATTAATGCATTTCCACTCATTTTTCTATTGTATACGTATTTCCAGACGTCATCCTAATCCTAAACACAATGCAAAAAGTTGCAAGTCTCTAGGTACCTACTCTATTTAAAAATAGATTTATTCCTGTGTTTTTAGTGTTAAATGCCCTGGTCTATAAACGAAACTGGAGACCAAAACAATGAAATAAAAAGACGTATCGAAATTGCCAGGGCCACCTTCATAAATATGAGAAAATTCTTCTGCAACAGAGATATAAGCATCCCTCTACGATTAAGAATGCTAAGAGGCTACGTATTTAACACGCTATTATATGGTGTAGAGGCCTGGACTCTCAAACAGAACAATATAAAAAATATTGAAAGTTTCGATATGTGGTGCTACCGTCGAATGCTGAAGATAAGTTGGGTTGAAAGAATCACAAATCTTGAAGTAATACGAAGGATAGGAAGAGACCCAGAAATTTTGTTAACGATAAAACGAAGAAAACTCGAATATTTGGATCACTTGATGGGAGGCCATAAATACGCATTACTTCAAAATATAATGCAAGGAAAAATAGAAGGAAAACGGAATCCAGGCCGTAGAAAAATGTCATGGTTGCGGAATTTGAGAGAGTGGTTTGGCTGCACCACTAATGAACTTTTTAGGTCAGCTGTAAACAAAGTCAGGGTGGCCTCGATGATTTCCAATCTCCGATAGGAGTGGCACAAGAAGAAGAAGAAGCCCTGGTCTAATAACAACAATGCCATACCTACATGTAAAATTAAAGTTGATGATCACAGTCTAGAAATATTATCATTTCTACATTTTTTCCGGTCAATCTAAGCTACGTATTTTTTTTCTAGGCCTGGTAAGAATAGTGAATCAGTGAATTATCTACCTCGACAAATCGTATTTTATCATATAGACATCTGTTTCTGGGTGCATGCTTTGTTAAATGATATACCTCCCTCTGTTTCAGCTACTTCCCAGCGCCCTGTAATCCTGTAAAACTCTTCATAGCCTTATTCGTCCTTCATAGATAAAATTTTAGTTAACTGTACTGATACCGAACACTCGTGGAATACCGGTCCGATTCCAATATCAACTGATTGTAGATACAATACTCAAATAGGTACTCGCTCTGATACGATTGGTACGAAGTAACCAAGTAATCAGAGTAATCAAAGTATTCAAAGTAACGATTTGCCTCTCTGTATAGTAATCGTTACTTTCGGTATTCGTAAGTAACGAGTACTTTGTAACGAATAGTTACTTTTTCAAAATCCCTAGTTTTTACCCATGTATTTTTAGTGACTTAGCATGTGATTTGTCTGTATCAGCACTGATGATGATCTATTTAGATCAAAACTTCCTGTAATTTATATGTAGCCCTTTGAGGGTTTTTAATAAATATATACTTTTTATAAAGGATTTTTCAATATTTTTTTTAACTTAAGATACTCATCGTAAAACACTTACCTCTGTTGAATTTTTTAATTTGTACAAGATGTAACCTAGTTTTAAAATCAGGATTGTTAGCCACCATAGTTCACATCCTATATGAGATTTCTTAATAAACTAGTTGGTAAATATAGTTTACTTACAAACTTACACAGTTTATTAGTCTTCTGTTTTTTAACTACTAGAACAGATTTTAAAAATTACAAAATAATGCATGCTGTACCATGCATAACCTCCGAAATGAACATCGGGGTTCCAGCTCCTAATCCCCCGTCGGTCTTTTCTTGTTCGTTCTTCTCATATTCACAGTCAAAGTAGTGACTTTGGCAGTCGAAACATCTAAAAGGTATATACAGGAGTTAATGAACAATTTTTTTTATATCGTTACTATTACAGGGAAATCAGGAAAAAACCCTGTTCGGGGTTGTGACAAATACAGGTACAGTGGAACCCCGTTAACTCGGATTAATTGGGACCGCGGCCGATCCGGGTTATCGAAAATCCGGGTTAGCCGGAGAAAATGGTAAAAATTAATAAAATATGGTATGCTTACAGATAAACTCCGTTATAATTGTCACACAGACACTGGTAAACCACGTTCGCATTCCACACAAAACCACACATACAAAGCGTCGTCAAAAGTCTCATTCTTAGCTTTATTAGCTTTGCACCGATTGTCCAAACTGTCTTTTGTTATCATTTTGAAAAAAAAAATTCTTCGATTTTAGTTCTATTTTTCTTCCAATCCGATACTGTAGATGTACCGACACCATAATATAATGCTGCAAGATTCACCTTTATCAATTCTACTTAATGCTTCTAGTTTCTTTTCCATTGTCACTACAACATTTTTACGTTTTGTTGCCCTTATAGACAAAAGACACGCAAACACAAAATCTAAATAAATTTACGAACGATTACAAAACACGACTTTACTACACACAATACCGTCTCTGATGTTATGTTATTTAATAACAGTGATGACTAAGACCATTGTTAAAAAAAGAATTTTAATAGTCTTTTCTAAACAATGTTTCAACTAAGACAGTTTCAAATAAAGGATAATACAGGTGCCTGTTGTTTTCGACAATGAATGTGGTGTGCCATGAGTAATTTTCACTATGGTATATGTAGTTCAATCCGGTTCCATTATCTCTCAAATATTATATTACATAGAGTTGGTACAAAACCTCGTGAACCTTGAAAATGCGTATGTATAACCGAAATAAAATGAAGCCAAAAACATACGACTATTTTATTTGCTGCGAATTGCGCGACAGGGTCCCATCTGCACCCTGATATTTTCAGTAATGTCGGATTCATCAATCGTTTCATTCGTATATTGACGTCACCAAATGAATGAATTAGGTTCACGAGATTTTGTAATAGCAATACATTTTTATTGTTGAAATGTTTGTCTGATAAAAATCGGTCCGGGTTAGCCGGAGTTCCGGGTTATCGGGGGCCGACTTATCGGTGTTCCACTGTATCTGAAATTTTTCCAATTATTAGGCGCGCCGCACATTGAGACGTAGGTGACGCAGGCAACGCAACGTAGGACAGCACAGGTTTCTGTTTTCCGTACAATTATTAATACATTACCCCGCGCGAATTGGAATGCAGGGCAGTGCAGCACAGAACTGTTTTTAAGAAAACCTGCCAGCGCAGTCGTCCGGACACAGATTCCCAGGGCCGCCGCTACCATGTGTGCGAAGTGTGCATCGCACACGGGCGGCCGATTATGGGGGCGGTCAAAAGCAGGCCACTGATTATAATACTTTTTTTAAAGCGAAAATAAATTCAAAAAATTAAATATGTAGTAATGATTCAGATATTTCTATAAACTCTAATATTGCAAACAATTTAAACAAAAGTGCCAGAAAATGCTATTTATTATATGAACTGCCCTTTTGCAGCTGTAGTCATAAAGTAGTCCTGGGAATCAGGGGTGTAGTGGAGCCGGAACGCACCGGAACGCCATTCCGGTACTGCTATTTTGGGTTCCTCAAACCCCGTGGAAAACTGACCGCTGTACTGAGAAGTAATATCACAAAGTCATAGCGTTCCGGTATCTACTGCTTAATTTGCGATTACACCCCTGCCGGGAATGCTTTTTTTAATTCAAAGTGACTGGCGGCTTTCGGAAGTTGATATTTTTATCTATGTGGTTCATATGCGATTTTTTCAAATTGTGAACATTTATGATTTATTAAAAGAGTACGATACGACAATAGGATACTTTCCGAAAATTTGGATAAGTGTTTGTTAAGTTGCTCTCATTGAGTAATAAAAAAGTCTTTTTTATTTCTCGATGGTTTAAAAAAATCATTTTTATTACTCGATGGTTGCTCTGTTATAATATTGTTCCTTTATGCTTATGTATGGTTACAGATGGGTTATAATAGTAGTTCAGTCTAAGTTGAGAAGTTGATGATTTTAGACACGCTTTTGATAAACGATTTAGTTTGTAAATAATATACATATAGTAGTGTGCCCGTTTCATTTGCACACTAGTGTATTTGTTAATAGCTTAACGGTGTTTAGTCGGGCAAACTTTGATGTACGGGAACACTGGAACAGGGAAAGTTTTAATTGTGGAACAGTTTAAAAATTTGGAACGTCAGATTACGAAAACGTCACATGTATTTTGTCGGACAGAACATCCAACTGATTTGTTACCCTTTCATTAAACTGCAAAATTCATGCAACAATCAGACTGCTATTACTAACCAACATGATTCCTGATTCCTGTCATTTAACATGTTCTTCCTGTTCCACTCATTAAAATTCCCAGTTGGTGATAAATACCAGTCTGATTTTTGCATGAGAGTTTAATGAAATGGTAACAAATCAATTGGAAGTTATATCATATTGGAACGTTTTCGTAGTCTGACGTTCCAAATTTTTAACCTGTTCCACAATTAAAATTTCCCCTGTTCCAGTGTCCCCATACATCAAAGTTTGTCCGACTAGACACCGTTAAGCTATTAACAAATTTTCAGCTATTAATCAACTTTTTTTTGGTACGCGGGATCTAGACTTACATATTTAAATATATATATTAGTAAACAATTAAGCATGCCGAATGTTGTAAGTAGTCTTGTAAACAAAACTTACACTGTAGGTATTACTGCAAGATTGAATTTCTGTATATTATTATTGACATAAAAATATTACCTTTTTTTGGTACACATGATCCAGGTCTAAAAGTAACGTCGAGATCAGAGCAATTATTATTCATATACGCGTTAAGGTATCCTGCACATTTCTTTAAATACTAGTAAAATACCTATTGACGGTTAAACTGCAAAACCTCGTAAGTGATTTTTGATTCGTCATGACTTTTATACTTTGTTGGTTTATAATTTTGTATTTCTTTTAAACTGCCAAAGCTATAAGTCAATATTAAAATTTAATGGTATTTATTAGCTAAACTTTTATATTCACTTACAAGCTTTTGTAGTTTAAAAGATATGTAAAATTATAAACCAACAAAGTATAAAAGTCATAACGAACCAAAAATCGACTTACGAGGTTTTGCAGTTTAACCGTCGCTATGTTGAAACGTCTAAAGTGTTGGAAGGGGGGGGGGGCGGCAAATATTAAGTTGCACACGGGCTGCCAACACTTTAGCGGCGGCCCTGCAGATTCCTGTGCCACGTGCAGAGCAGTTTGTGGTTACTTCGATTTAATGGACTGTAGTAATCGTTAAAATAATACTTTATTAAATCAAATTTACTTGAATACATAAAATCAAACATTTAGTTTTTACAATGCACATGACTTCATTTTTCTTTTGTGAAGGTTAAATCAGAGAGTGAATCTTCTTTTTTCTTGCGCTGCACGTCGCACGTCAATTCGCGAGAGACAGAGTTGCCACCCCGCACTGGCGCTGTCAATAATATGGAACGCATTGTTGCCACGTTTAACACCTAAGTTAAATTCTAAATTGTACAAAAATTTAAACATAATTGTTCATCCTGCCCGCCTTTGAACGGTAACAAGCGTTCAAACAAAAACTAAATAATAGTCAATTTAAATTATACCGTCTTACAGTTTAGTACACAGTTTCTGCTAAAGGTAGTGGACATAGTTTTGAAACACCTCTTTTAAAAGTTCCGTGAGCAGTTTTAATCGTTGCAACTCGCACTACATTGTCTTCACCTGGATGAATTTCATCAACTCTACCTAACTGCCATTTACAAGGTGGAATATTGTCCTGCTTCAGTAATACTAAATCGCCAATCTTAAGTTGAGCCTCAGTGGTTTTCCATTTTCTGCGTTGCTGAAGTTGAGTTAAATATAGTTTATACCATTGCTTCCAAAATCCTTGTAGTAATTTTTGAATCAATTGGAACCTTGATAATTGGTTGATCTTCACATCATGATCAAAGAGTGGGTCTGGTACAGTATTTAATGCAGTTCCAATCAAAAAATGTGAAGGGGTCAAAGGATTATAATCATTAGGATCGGATGAAAGTGCATAGAGTGGGCGGGAGTTTAATGTAGCTTCAACTTGCACAAGAAATGTTAAAAATTCATCATAAGTTAAAATGGTATCTTTAATCACACGATATAAATGAAACTTAACACCCTTTATGTTGCTTTCCCATAGTCCACCAAAATGTGGTGTATTAGGCGGAATAAAATGCCAAGTAATATTTTGACCTGCACAATCACTCAAAATGTCATCATGAATCTGTTGTAAATAATTAAATAGCTGGTTTAATTCTCTTTTTGCTCCTACAAAATTAGAGCCATTGTCTGAGTAAATATGAGATGGCTTTCCCCGTCTTGAAACAAATCTGCGAAGGCCAGCTAAAAAAGCCTCAGTACTTAATGAATTAATTAATTCTAAATGAACTGCTTTTGTTGAGAAGCATATAAACAAACAAATGTAGGCCTTGTATGTTTTACAACCCCTTCCCTTTCTGTCCTTCAAAAGAAAAGGACCAGCATAATCGACGCCTGTAATCGAGAATGGTCTTGAACTTATAACACGTTGTTCAGGTAAATGTCCCATTAATGGCATTATTGCCTTTGGTTTAAATCTATAACAACGAATGCAATTTTTAACTGTAAATTTTGCTAAGGACATTCCTGCAATAATCCAAAATTGTTGACGCACACTAGCTAACAAAAGTTGTGGACCAGCATGTTGTAAATTCAAATGTTCTTGATTGAAAATTAATCTACTTAATCTATGACTCTTACTAAGCAAAATAGGATGTTTTCCCTCATAATTTAAAAATGAATTTTTAAGACGTCCCCCAACCCTTAATATACCTTTATCGTCTACAAAGGGGGTCAATGATAACAATCTACTTGTTGAAGGAATAGACTTATTATTTTTCAATAAGTTAATCTCATTGGAAAAACACTCTTCTTGGGCTAATTTTACTAAGAACATCTTACTGTTGTAATATTCACTTGCGGAAATTACACCCACACATTTCTTACCTCTAGAAGCCTGTTTCAAATTAGAAATAAACCTCAAACAATAAGCAAAAGTTCTAATTAACTTATTCAAATTTGAAAATCGATCAAAAATTAAACATAAATCATTTTTTACAGAAGTAAAAACTTTTACATTGTTTCTTATTTCTGGAACCTCCTTAATGGTAGGCAAATCACGAAATTTTGGTTTAACAAAATCTGTCGACAAAAATGATGGACCACTAAACCACATCTGACAATGTTGTAATTGATCTGGTAAAATTCCGCGACTATCAACGTCTGCAGGATTTTGCGCAGATGCTATATAATTCCAATGCTCTATATTAGATTCATTTTGAATCTCTGCTATTCTATTTCCGACAAACACCTGCAGTCTTGCTGGAGGTGTATGTAACCAATGCAGCACAATCTGCGAATCACACCAATAAAATATATCATGTTTAAATGTAACTGATTTCGTAACAGTTTTCATTAATCGAACCAGCAGCACACTAGCGCACAGTTCTAATCGGGGAATAGTTAAAATCTTTAATGGAGCTACCTTAGTTTTAGCACATAGTAACTTTACACTTATATTACCATTTGAATCAATACATCTGACATAAATAACAGCACAATAAGCATTCTTAGAGGCATCACTAAAACCGTGAAGCTCTATTAGAATCGGGTTATCAACTAAAACAAATCTAGGAACCTTCAGATCATTCAATGACGTAAGTTTTGAATGGAATTGTTTCCATTTAGAACACAACTCTGGAGGAACCTCTGAATCCCAATCAATCTTTAGAGACCAAAGTGTCTGAATAATAATTTTCACCATGATTACACAACAACTGGCGAGCCCCATAGGATCATAAATCTTTGAAATTACGGAAAGTATTGAACGTTTAGTAATTGAATCAGTCTTGACAATATCTACTTGAAAACTGAAAACATCCAATTCACTAGACCATTGAACTCCTAATGTTTTAACTGAATCATAATTTCCAAGAGTTAATACACGAAGTGAATCAGAATGATCTTGAAAATGATTTAAAATAGTTTCATTGTTGGATGTCCATTTTCGTAAATCAAAATGAGCTAATCTCAAAATTTGAACTATCTGATCACAAACTTCCATAGCATCAATTTCGTTTGAAAATCCGGTAATTAAATCGTCTACATACATATCCCTGTAAATAATTTCACATGCCCTAGGAAAACTCTCCTTGTTCTCCAATGCTAATTGTCGTATACACCGCATTGCCAAAAATGGTGCACTCGATGTACCATAAGTTACTGTGTTTAATTTATAGGTTAAAATTGGATCAGATGGATTTTCTCTCCATACAATCTTTTGCATTGACCTGTCATCTGCATGCAAGAGAATCATTCTGTACATTTTACTTATATCCGAAATCACTGCCACCTTATGCTCCCTAAATCGCAATAAAATTCCTATGATATCATTTTGTATCGCTGGGCCAGCATACTGAATGTCATTCAGCGATCTTCCATTACTGGATGGTGAAGACCCATCAAATACAACCCTTAGTTTAGTCGTTAGACTTTCACTTTTAATCACCCCATGATGCGGCAAAAAATAAGATGCCTCTGAATCTGAATTATCTAAGGTCATATGACCTAAATCCTTATATGCATTCATAAATTCAATATAATCCCTTTTAAAATTGAAATCCCTTTGAAACCTTTTCTCAAGGTTTAGTAATCTTTTAATCGCCATAGGTTTAGAATCACCTAAATCTAAAGGACCTTTCTTCCAAGGAACCTTTACTATAAATTGCCCATTATCTGCTCTAGACACATTTTTCTGAAAATGCTCTTCGCAAAAATTATCTTCTTCAGATTCTATAGGTACATCCATTGGCTCTTCAAGAGACCAAAATCTTTGTAATTGTTTATATAAATCGTTTTCGGATAATTGAACTGAGAAATGACATTTAACACTTTGTGAGGGATTTGAAATCTTTCCAGTCACAATATATCCAAATACTGTGTTCTGAAGCATAGGTAAATTTTTTCCAAGCCTAATCTGCCCATCTAAAATAACATCCCAGAATAAACTAGCATCTATTAAAATATCAATCTTATCATAAACATTAAATGATTCATCAGCAAGCACAAGATTAGATGGTATGTTCCACTTAGACATATCAAAAGTATATGCAGGTAAATTATCTGTTATCTTGGGAACTACTAAACAGTCAACAATTGACGAAAAATCATTAAATCTCGATTTAATCTGAACCCTACATTTTTTATTTAAGGAGGTTGAAGAATTGTTAATGCCTGTCACACAAATCCTAGTGTTTTCTGTTTTTAAATTTAATTTTTTGCAAAATTCTTCGCTAATGAAACAAGATTGGCTCCCAGAGTCCAAAATTGCTCTAGCTATATGACAGTTACCCAAATGGTCAACAACCTTAATATTAGCCGTACTCAACAAGACTAAACTCCTAGCAGATTCAATTTCCCTTTTATTTTGCAAAGCTAAAATCTCATTACTAGATTGTTTTAAATTACTTTCAATATCAGTCAGCTGATTTGAGAATAACGAGCTAACATTACTTACACCGTCTGCTACACCTTTTTGCTGTAAATCTATATTTTCAATTGAACTTGAATCCTCATGCTTGTTTTCATGCAATAGGGAACTATGTTTACGTTTACAAATTTTACAACCAAATCTTTGACATTTTGAATTAAAATGGCCTATGCATAAACAGTTACTGCATAATTTTAATTTTTTAATCTGAGCCCACCTATCATTTATGGATAATTTGAGAAACTTTTCACAATTGTATATCATGTGATCCTGTTTACAAAAATTACAACTCTTTCCTGCATTATTTACCACCAATGAACGTGATAAGTTTTTATTTCTATTATCAGACTTATTTTGACTAACTTGTTGATTTAAATCTAATGTCTCCAAAAAATCAGCACGTTTTTTCAGAAATTCAAAGAGTTCATCTAATCGGGGCATATTATTATCACCCTTAATCAATTCCCATTCACGAGAAGTAACTTTGTCCAATTTTAATGAAATTATATGAATAATTATTGCATCCCAATGTTCTGTAGGCAATTCAAGACTTTTAAGTGCATATAAATGTTTCTTTACCGTATCAATTAAAGTTCGTATACCACTTGCCGATTCCTTTGCTAAATTTTGAATATTAAACAGAGCTTTAATATGATTATCCACTAACATTCGTTTATTATTGTATCTGTTACACAAAGTTTCCCATGCATACATATAATTCTGTGGAGAAAAATCTAAATCCTGAATAATACTTATAGCTTCATCCGTTAAACTTGACTTTAGGTAATGGTATTTTTGAATGTCTGAAAGAGTTTTGTTATTATGAATTAAAGCCTCATAAGTATTTTTATACTCTAACCATCTTAAATAGTCTGAATTGAATGAAGGGAGTCTTATTGGAGGTAATCGAATCCCTTCCAATCCACAAGCACCTTGTACTGTTTCCCTTTGTTCCACCCTGGCCGTAGAACTAAAATCACCTGACTCCTGACTAAAATACCACTTTTTTGAGATACATTTAGCAATTGACATATATCTCCGGTATTTATCATCAAAATTCTTTCTTTTTTCAAACTCATCATCGATTAAATCGTCAGCACAATTTAATTCTATCGATTCCTGAACAGAGTTAAACTCTTTTCTACTATCTTCAATATCTTGAACATTGATTTCTAGTTCAGAAATCTTCTGTTCAGTTAAATCATTAATCGATTCCAATGGTTCTATAAATTCTACGAAGCTTTCTAATCTTTTTAAAATTAACGCTCGTTTTTTGTACAACTGCTTAACTTCTGCTGCTTTTAAAGTCCTCATATTGTCAATGAAGAATGGATTAAATACTTTTTATATAAATCAAAACCCAATATCAATATCAATTAAATATTTAAATTTGTACGAACATAAAGAGCAATTATGCACCTCAAACTGTATTTACTGGCAATCAATTACAATAGACAAATTCCAGAACAATTGCAGGTTAAATATACCTTGTAATCTTTGTTATAATCTACTTAGTATTAACTAAAAATACCTTACATAAAACCCAATCATAAAAATACATCTATAAATCAACAAATCCCAAAAAATATACTTATTCACACGACAATAATTAATTATTTATGCCGTAAATCAATCAAATTCCAATTAATGAAATACCTAATCAGCAAATCAAATAGTCACATGAATTAAATTCATAAATCTAAACACCGGTATACTGTATACTTGTGCAAATCAAACTACACCAAGATAATCAGGAATTGTAAAAAATAGGAAAAGACTCACATTTATTTCTCCTCAAATCAATGCTATCACTGTACCCTGTACCGCTTCTTGGCTAAAATCAGGAACCATCACCACTCACCACGTGCAATCAACAAGTTTATTCTTGAATACCGCTTATAGGTTTTTAATACATCCGGCTCGAAGGACCAAAAATGGTTACTTCGATTTAATGGACTGTAGTAATCGTTAAAATAATACTTTATTAAATCAAATTTACTTGAATACATAAAATCAAACATTTAGTTTTTACAATGCACATGACTTCATTTTTCTTTTGTGAAGGTTAAATCAGAGAGTGAATCTTCTTTTTTCTTGCGCTGCACGTCGCACGTCAATTCGCGAGAGACAGAGTTGCCACCCCGCACTGGCGCTGTCAATAATATGGAACGCATTGTTGCCACGTTTAACACCTAAGTTAAATTCTAAATTGTACAAAAATATAAACATAATTGTTCAGTTTGTTTGTTTCTAGTAAAATTTTGTGTGGTTATATTCGAAATGAATGATTACCCATAATCAGCAGTAGCCTTACTCGTCAACACCTCTTTCATCACCAAGTTCCAGTCACAGTAGCCAGCATACTGAAAATCAACATTATGATAATCCTGTAGCTCCTGTTACCAACATATCTTTTTTATGCTCAAATGCTTACAACTCCTCAAACCGCTAATACCGGTAATATTCGTAATGTTGTGGAAAATTATAGAGTATATAATTATGATTGTTTAAATGGATATTTTTGTATTTTTTAGTAGAACATAAAATTAACAAAAATAATACCTTAAAAAAATAGCTAGTTTTTCTTTAGTTCCTATTGGTTTTTGGGAAATACAACCATCTGAACAAATACTTTTTTCTATTATATTATGTACTTCATCAACTTGTTTTCTGCTTAACCGAAAATAATTTAAATAAGCAGGCTCAGAGTATTCAGATGATAGTGCAAATTCCCCATGAGTATTTCTCTTTTTCATATAGTTGCTTTTCCAAAATGATTTTTTTCTCTTTATGTTGAATAATAAAACTGTTTCTTCAAGTTCAGCGTCTGACTCTGACTCGGAACCAGAGAACAATAACCACAGAGAAACGACACGCCTTTGATCTTTCGTGGTTAAGCCGACAACAACACTTAAAGCAACCAGAGCGGCCATCGAAGCAATAGTCAGTGGGCATATCACACAATATAAATTCGTAAATAAAATTAAACATTTATCGTCATTTATGTTGACTTTCAATAAATATAAAATATCTCACCGAGAAAAAAGTTGCGTACAGGGCCGGCTTTTGTTGGCATTCTTTATAATAATGGAATTATTTTTGATTTACAAAAGGTTGCAAATATATCGCACAATGCAAAGTAATGGTGAAAATCATATGGATTGGAACCATAAATGAAAATACCTTTTTGTTTATCCTGATTTTGGCATTGAAAGACCAATAATAAAATATATCTATTTATTACGGTAGGTGTGACATTCACTGCTTGTTTTTGGCTTGGGCTGATACAAGATATAATTTGTTCGTCGAGGTATTTCCTAATAAATTATATTTTTTAATATAGGTTATCGAAAAAAAAACACAGCCATTGTAACGGCCACGGAAATGTCACAAACTCTGAAAGTTCCAATTCTCTTTGGGTGACAAATGTTCGTGATCGATAACAAGAAACTTTATGTTGAAATTGAATGTCAATATTGTTCTTGTCTTGGAAACGTATCAAAAGTACATTTTTCCTTTAAAGTCGAATATCGGAGCAAACGAATAAAAACCCAAGAAGTACTGTAAGAGTATATTTCTATAAATATAAATATGCAACAATCTAAACAATAATCAAAAAAGTCTTATACGAATCGTTACAATTACACCGATTTGTAACATTACATACATTACATACATTCAGTATCATTGTAAATCCAAGATGTCCACCGCTACAAAATGGCGGATTACATATTTTTTCACAACTACTTCAATATGGGTATCAAATGAAAGGGCTTGACTATTAATAAAGAGTTCATTATAGAAAATCCAAAAGGGCCGCCAAAAAAAACAGAGTTTGATTCGTACAGCCGGTATACAATGAAAATTTACCTGTTTAGCAATAATATGATTACAGCGGTATTGTTTAAGAATCAAGCTACAACATATTAAGAAATGACTTAAATCGGCCAACAGGTTTAGGAAATACGAGATATCAAAAATGACCAAATTTTTAAATGGGCTGATTTCTATGCACGCAAGTTTATTTCTCCCTCGCTTTTTTGCGGCACTCCCCATCGGCTCGTGCCAACAAACTTCTGCGCTCGTGAGAAATATGTGTTTTTTCTCACTTGTTGTACAATATACTATTTTTAACTGAAATGTACACAAACCTAAAACGATAATCTTTTTTGGTGGTTCTTGAATATCTTCACCGTGGTCAATTATATTGCTTATATTGCATGGAAATATTGTAGGTACTGCGTCAGGGACTAATGTTTTTCTTGTACTTCCTTTTAAAATAAGCTGGTCTTCAAAGTGCAGTTCACAAATCCTATAACTATTATATAGTGAATCCATTTTAAATAGCAAATCTTGTCTGTTACAAGCTTTTATCCATGCTTGGGCACTACAAATGTTAAACAAAGAATTTATAGATTTTTAGATAGAAAGATATTTTTAAATTTTATGGACTATATATGGACTCTAATATATCTTTGGAGCAAAAGTATGAAGACATTTTACATTTAATTCTCTCCATGTTTCATAATTTGACAATTTTTCTTGAAGTTGAATTTTATCTCTGTATTTTAAATAATAGTAATAATAATAGTTTTAATATTTTAAATAGCTCTAAGCAGCACAAATATTGCCGAACGTCAAGAACCTAAAGCTTGTCACGCACGGGGACCTATACTATAATATTCGGTGATAAGTGCGCTAATACCCGAAAAAATAACGCAAAAAATGGAAAACATAATACGTTGTGAAATAAAACACAAGACTACAATATAATATCGATGTATCCACCTTTGTACCTTTGCATCCACAAAAGACATGTTAAACTACAAAATCGTCTATTTTCTTTGTTTCTAAAGATATCAGGTACATTCAAAAAACAAAATGTTAACAAAACATATGACTACAATACGATTTAGATGTATACTCCGATCGATATATTTAATCTTTGTTATATTTAACGAATTAAAAGTTGGCAATATTTTTGTATACTGCACTGCAGAAGGTAGATAAGTATTTAATTTTTTCATAATTTAATGTAAGTTTGTTAATTTGCAACCGTGTTTTTGCAATTTTGAAGTCTTGTTCTGCTATAATTTTAAGATTTTCAAAATTATCGCCCCAATTATGTCTCCAACAATTTTTAGTTTGAATAGTATTTTTTTTGCGTCGTTTAAATCAGATCAGAAATTGTCGTGTATATAGAACTCTATATATTTTTA
Organism: Diabrotica virgifera virgifera; assembly: GCF_917563875.1. Taxonomy (NCBI): domain Eukaryota; kingdom Metazoa; phylum Arthropoda; class Insecta; order Coleoptera; family Chrysomelidae; genus Diabrotica; species Diabrotica virgifera. Next base: position 70,333,552 of record NC_065444.1, read on the forward strand.
TTTCATAAAAATAGGATATCTTAAGAGGAAAACTGACAGAGCGTGTTGCGACATTATGAGTGAAATAAAAAAATGTAACAGAAAAAGATAAAAACTGAAGACGGAATTCAACCCAACGTGAAAAAGATTAAACGTAAGAAGAGATAGAGAAATTTCTGTCAAAATTTGGTATTTATGACCCTTAAAATAACACCAAATGGTAAAATTTATTAGCCTGTAGATAGTGTGGATGTCTCGTCAGCCGAGGGTATGATCAGTGGCGTGGTAATTTTATGGTCAAACTACGTTTTGTTCTAATTTTTATCATTGCGACAATTAAAAAAACCAACTAATATTTTTATCTCCACCACTGAGAGCGGTCAACTTTTTGGTTGCCTGTATTCTTCGGGACATATTCGGGACATTTTATCACAAAGTGTAAATATTACTAATTTTACCATCTTGTAGGGTATCTGCGTTCTCTTTCTTTTCCACTATTATATATATATTATATCTCTCTTTGCCGACGTTTAAATTAGGACCCACTTGAATCTCGCTTCAACACGCGCCTCGACCTCGTCGTGAGAATTCTCCATTAGAATGCGATGACACCCGGACATCTGTTTTGACCTGGTTGGCCCTTTGCAGACTTGCGTCTGTTATGAAATACATGCACTGACACCAAATTTATTATTTTTTGAAATATCCGTTGCTTGGCAGAACGAAGTTTAGTTTTTATTTGCATTACTTAGGGGTAATGTATACAAGAAAATGAATCACTTTCGTCATGATTTATTATCAATAATATTTAATCAAGTCAAATTAAGACTATTAGAAACCTAATAACTAATATGTATAAATTACAAAGCAATAACAATTACCTGTTATTATTCTTAGGAAATCTAAATAAACTTATTCCTCTTCCTGTCGCAGAGTAACATCCGTGAACCACACACGAGTAACCAGACATTTTAACTATTATGTATAATTATTATATAAATGCTCAAACAAACTTGTTAAGTCGAGTATTTACCATACACGCCTACGGACTATCGTAAAACAACCAGACCGACAGAATTAGCTGGAATTAGCATGTGTTGGGAACACTTAAAGCAACCAGGTTCGCGCATGCGTCTACAAAAACAGTACACGTTTTAAGTACGGTCGTGACGCTTCTCTGTGGTTATTGTTCTCTGTCGGAACTGTCCAGAAATAACGCCATTATTTAAATTATAAAATTCTCTTTCTACGTTCACATAATATATTTGATATTCGCACCTCAAAATTTTCGAGAGGACTGCTTCTAAATATGCGCTCACACTGCGTGACACGTATATTTTCTGACCTGTGTAACCTGATCTGCACTGCGTCGCCTATGTCACCTGCGTCCCAATGTGCGGCTTGCCTTATAGGCCAATATTTGGAGAGGTACTAGAAATACACAATGAGGTCAAATATCTAGGGGTAATCTTGGATTTCAAACACAATTGGAGCCAATTAGGCTCCAATTATGTTAGGCTGTTATATTAACAATATAACCAACAGGGCTAAACGACTCTTCTGAAACTGCAAACGAGTTGTAAGTAAAATCTGGAGTGAAACCAAAGGTAATCTGTTGGTTATACACATCAATGATACGACCGACAATTACTTATGTTTCAGTACTTTGGTGGAGTAAGACGGCTTTGCAATCTTGCAAAGACAAGCGCTTCTAAATATAACAGGAGCCTTGAATAGGAACGGCTTCATTAAAGGCTATCACAGGTATAGTCGATTCGCTAATGTGAGACACAACTGTTTACACTGCAATCATGATTTGGGAGTGCTCCTAGTGGTTGTTAATTTCCAGTGCATCTTTATTGTGATTGTAGTGTAGACAGTTGTGTCTCAGAATAGCGAATCTACTATATCATCACTAATGGATCTAGAACTGCCCATAATACTGGATCAGGAGTCTTTGGACAAACGTGCAACTATAATAAATCTTACAGCTTAGGTCCAAATACAACTGTCTTCCAGGCTGAAGTTTTTACTTTGGTGGCCTGCATTGGAATCATAAGAATCACGGTGGAGATCATAAATGGAGACTCTAACGCTAAGAGAATCAACATTAGTATAGAACCCACTCACGAAATAAAAACTGGCGAGGATCTGCATAGATCTCCTCAACAACCTGGCAGAAGAAAATAAAATAAAGTGTCTTTAATATGGGTGCCGTGTCATGAAGGATTGCATGGGAATAAACGAGCAGATATGTTGGCAAAACAAGGAACGAGAGACACTTTTTAAGGCCAGAACCTTTCTGTGGCATCACTAAAGATGCTACAAAAAATGAGGTGGCACTAAAAAAAGGTTATGAGAAGAACCATATTTGGGTCTTTGCATAACAATTGTTTGTGTTTTTATTGAAAGAAAATCTACCTTCACAAAATTACGTAGCGTTGATCCAAAGATTCTTCTTAGTTATCTGTCGTTAAGTTTGATTCTTTTAATCTCTATTTTTATAAAAAACATTTGACAATACTTACCTACATTGGTCGGACATTTTACAAGTTATTCCAAACTGTTTGGCTACTGCTTTATATAATTCTTTACTTGATTTATGCATTATTTCTGGTCCTTTCGTAGGGTTTGTTGGAGAAGAAAGCTCACTTTTAGCTTTCAGACGAGTCTGAAAAATGAAATTGTCATTTTTGTTTTGAATAGATTATATAGTAGAATCTCTGTCAACGACCACCTGTAACAACGGCCAGTTTCAAAATTTCTCAAACCGATTATATTACATTCACTTATAGTCCATGTGGTGACACCGCTCCCGTCTGGAAAAATTTCTGATTCGGTTTCTTTGTGGATTCCTATTCAAAAATGTCCCCTTTAAACAAATATGAAGGGTGCCGTGCGGAATTTTTGGGCAGAAATTGTTTGATTAATTCTTTTAAACAAATATGAAAGATCACGTTTTTTTTGCTCCATAGCATATATTTTTTTTAAGTTTCATGGGTCATTCTAAACAAGAAAAGTATCTCGTAAATTTTCTCAAAAATTGATAGTTTTCGAGTTATAAGCGATTTGAAATCTGAAAAATGCGAAAATACGCATTTTCGAGACTTAATAACTCATATTTAAATTAGAATTTTTGAGGTTGCCATATACTTAAACATTCAGCTTCAAGATTCTGAAGAGTGATCGCGTCTAACCTTAATTTAAATCGTTGTTTTTTAATTGTTAAATATGCATGTCCATCCGATTTTTTTTTCGGTGCGGCGCGTTCTATTTCAAAAATCTTCTATTTTCCTCCGAAAAATATTTTTTTCTACATTCTTTGGCACATTCTAAATAAAAAAAAAAGTTTCTTGACATTTTTCTCAAAAGTTAATCGTTTAAAAGTTACAAGCGATTTAAAAACCGAAAATACGTTTTTTGTCATTTTTCGAACTTTAAATCGCTTATAACTTTAAAACTATTAACTTTTGAGAAAAATGCCAAGATATTTATTTTATTTAGAATATCCCAAAGAATCTATAAAAATTATTTCTCGGAGGAAAATAGGAGATTTTTGAAATAGAGCGCGCCGCACCTGCAAAAAAATCGGATAAACATGCATATTTAACAATTAAATAACAACGATATAAATTAAAATTAAACGCGATCACTCTTCAGAATCTTAAAGATGAATGTTTAACCTTCAAATTAAATATCTGGCAACCTCAAAAATACTAATCTAAATATGAGTTTTTAAGCCTCGAGAATTCGTATTTTAGCATTTTTCAGATTTTATATCGCTTATAACTCGAACACTATTAATTTTTGAGAAAAATTACAAGATACCTTTCTTATTTAGAATGACCCATAAAACCTAAAAATATATATTTCAGAGCAAAACAAGGTGATCTTTTGTATTTGTTTAAAAAATTGTTTAAACAATTTCTGCCCAAAAATTCCGCCCGGCACCCTTCAGATTTGTTTAAAGGAGACATTTTTGAATAGGAATCCACAAAGAAACCGAATCAGAAATTTTTTCAGACGGGAGCGGTCTCACCACATGGACTATTATTTATTTATGACCTGGTATTTACGGCCACCTTTATAATATGAACGCGGCCAAATAATCTCAAATATTTAAAGCCCATTTCATAAGAATTTACCTCTTAATATAACTACTGTGAATATAGGCCAAAATATTTTTTGTCTATTTTGTTGATGGAAATAAAACACAAGAAGAACACAAGAAGAAGAAATGATGACTATTTTTTTCGATGTGTCTCGAATTTTACTTAAATGTGAAGCTGAGGTTCTTAAATCAAGGCTAAAAAATGCAAAACAAACAAAAATTGACAAATGCATTTAAAAAGCTTAACATCCGTTTTTTTCCTAGTATATGTAGTTTTATGTTTTGTATTTAGTCCATTGAAATGTTACATTTAGGGTTGCATTTCTCAGAGGAGTCAATTTTATTTTTTTAATGTATAGAGGGGTTCAGTAGAAGCTTAAGCTCAAGTTTTTGGGGTCGCCACCCTTGTCCCCCGGCCGCCATATTGGAAAAAGGGGTGCAAAGGGCTTTCGCGCTGTATCTCCTTAACTAGCAATTCTACAGAAAATTTAATTACACATAAAATGTAGCAAATTAAATTTTATGCAATTTTATAAACAAAAATATGAGAAAATTTTGTAAGAAGTTTCCTTTTGGAGGTTATAACTTCTTTTCCGTACATTTCACAATAAAATACCATCATAGCGATTTTGTAGAGGAATTTTCAATGAACAATTTTCACTATAAAGTTGTTAAATTATATTTATTATCTAGGTTTTACAGCGCTCCAATCTTGACCAGATTCTCGAATTCTCATAGGAATACAATAAAAAAAATATTTTTCTATCTACATATACCTATATTAGTCGAGCGGCAGCAATCGTTATGCCGACCACGAAAATCAAATTTAAGGTGAATGACCAATTTTGGCCTATTTTTATGTTTTCGAGGTCGCTGAATCCGAATTGGAAGTTTATTTTTATCTAGATTTGGTGGAACATGTTCAAGAATCAAATTTTATACAAAAATGCCGAAAATAAATTTTGATGATTTTTCAAATTTACCTCGCTGTATCTTTGGTCGCTGAAAATATTTTATTTTGAAAATTTTACTGTGTTATCTTTGAAGTATGTAGATAACAATGTAATTTGTCCAAACTGTTTAAACTCATTAGAAAAGGAGTTGTTAGTTTTTAAACATTTTGTCATCATATTTCGTTAGTTTCATGTTTACTTAAAAAAGTTGAGTGACAAACTTTTTAGTTTATAATTTTAACCAACACAACAATAAAATATAATTCATGAAGAAGTTTTTTGGAAAATTTTAAGTCAAAATATACAATATGAAAAAAGTTATGTTACTTCATAGACAAGCGACACACCCCAAAAAAACGCTTATATCTCGAGATCCTGACCACCGTGTGTTAAATGGCTAATTTTGATTATACTTTATGATTTTGATATCGAAAAAATCGTTTTTTGCTCTTCTTAAGAATTTTGCATTTTGCGGTTGCGTCATTCTTCTTCTGAACCGGCGAATTTGTCCTCAAACAACTTCTTTAGCCTTTTCTATATATGCTTAGGGTTATAAGTTTTATAGTGGGGAGAAAGGTCAAAAACAGATGAATAATAGCATAGGAATGTTAAAATCAAATTAAATTGTATGAATAAAAAATATATAATAGGGCAAAGTCGGGTAATGGCAGACACGCGGCTAAATCCGGACACATTATATTTTGGCCAGACTAACTCTCTAATATTTACTTTGCCGCGCTAAGTGTAGCAATACACAAAGTCAGTCGTCTGACAAGTTTTGAATTGAGTAGTGCTACGCTTGTAAATTTCCCAAACGAAAAATGATTTCTTGAGTGTGCATAGACAACAAACTGTGTTTTTAAAGGTAGGTAAATATTTTTAAGTATTGCAATATTTGTCTCTCTAGTGAAGGTGAAATTTGAATGTGATTCTTTAGTGAGCATTTGAACATAATTATTTTCATTAATTCCTTAGGAGATCGCCGTTATAACCTAATATTTTTGAACAAACATTTCGGCTAATACCGGACACATGATTTTGGTTAATGGCTGACAAGCGGGTAATTGCGGACTGACCCCTTTTCTTACCTGCAGCGACTCTGAATGATAGCAGACCAAGTGAAGAGACCGAAAATAATTGAAATATTACACATGTTCAAAAGGAGAAACAACTTCTGAAAAATCATCAACTGAAGTCAAATGCCGTTCAACAACTGAGAAATCTCCCATTCCTTCGACTTCAACTAACAATGAGAACAAAGCGTCAGCTGAAGTAAATAAGACAGCAAACGATGGTGTAGGAACCAGTTTTACAGAAATATTAGCATTGCCTTGTACATCGGAAACAAAATAGAAGACTCGAAACAGCAAAAAACAACACTCTAAAATTTTTACTTCAACACCATTTAAAGCAGAACTAGAAGAAAAATGTCTAAAAAAAGTTGACTCTTCAAAACGAATTATTGCGAAAAGAAGAATTGTGCAAGAAAAGCAATCCGAGAAGCAAGAAAAATCTAAGAGAAACAAAGGTAAAGTGAACTATGCGGACGAAACTGACCAAGAAAAAATTTTTTGGGACAGTGAAGAAGACAAAGATAGTAATGAAGATACCTATTTGCTTAGTCTGAGGAGAATTTGGAAAAAACAACGAGGTATGGATGAGATGTACATTATGTGCATTTTGGGCTCATAAAGCATGCACTGATGCACAAAAAATATTTGTGTGTGACTTTTGCCAATAAAATTGGGATAAGGCTAATAGCGGCCCTCTGACGCCAATACCCGACAAGCCTGGCTAAAACTGGACACAACTGTATTTTTTTTTAATGTTTATTACATTAGTTTTAATGTTGTTTATGCTGTTTTTTAAATAAGGTATCAATAAGTAGCCTTTATCATTTAACTTGCACATGTTTTAATTACTATGAAGTAATAATTGATATTTTTATAAGTAAAATACCTTAAGCGTCCGCTATTACCCGTCTTTACCCTATAGATAGAAAAGTAAGCCTAACTTTTGTTTTTATTGAATCTGGTCAAGTTTGGAGCGCTGTAAAACCTATATAAATAAATAGAATTAAACAACTTTAAAATGAAAATTGTTCGCTGAAAAACCCTCTAGAAAATTGCTATAATGTTATTTTATTTTAAAATGAACTGAAACAAAGTTATAACATCCAAAAGGAAACTTGTTAAAAATTTTTACATATTTTTGCTTATATCTTTTTTGTTCGTCACTTGACGATAAAAAGTAATAGAAACAAAATTGTATAACATTTAATTTGCTACATTTTATGTTTAATTAGATTTTCCGTAGGGTTGGTAGTTTACGAGATATAGCGCGAAACCCCTTTGCACCTCATTTCCAAGATGGCGGCCGGGGGACAAGGGTGGCGACCCCAAAAACTTGAACTTAAGCTTCTACTGATCCCCCTAGACATTAAAGAAATAAAATTGACTCCTCTAACAAATGCAAGGTATGGCTTAAAAAATTTAACATTTTAATGGACTAATTATTAAACTTCCAAATATTTGTGAACGTAAAACCTGACAATAGCGGCCAGTTTTACATAATGGCCAATAGTTTCATTTTCAGTGGCCGTTCAATCGCACACATCTTATGGAAAATATAATGTCACTCAAATTCAATAAAATTTATACCAATAGATTCGTTTTAAATTAACGATCAAATCTTATCAGTGCGCCAACTCTCTATTTTCAAAAATAAAAGCAGAAATTGATATAAATAAATCTGAAATCAAATGGGTAGGTACATAAGTTAGAGAGAGAAAAAATATTTTAAAATACCCAGATTTTCGGTACTCCATAAATCAGCGGATTAGTTTCACTAATCCGCTTAGGCCCAGCGGGATTTAAGCTGTTATGAATAGCACTCAGAGCAATAATGATTGTAAACTAACATTTTATTGACTCCAAGAATGTGATTTCGATAAACTTTAATTGCAATTTGCGGCGTAATTAATCATAATTAAGAGTTGGCGCAATGATAAGAATTGATCGTTATATTAAAACGAATCTAATCGTATAAATTTTATTGAATTTGAGTGACATTATATTTTCCATAAGATGTGTGCGATGTCCAAACTGTATTTTGCGATTCTCCAAATAATCAAAATCCAATTCGATACTACTCCGACCGCACACGTTGCGTCCCTACATAGTATGAGATATAAAAAACAAATTTATTCAATTTTTTGAATACCTACACTATAACGTCAACCAAAGTGTAAAATATATCGAAGATAAAACAATATTTATAGCTCACCTCTTCGAGTACGTATTCGTATGATGGCGGTGGACTGGCAGGGATGAGTTCGTTTCCGTCGGCATTCTCCAATATTGGAGAGACGTTCCCTCTGGGACTTTCTAATTCGTTTTCGCCTTCAGCAGGAGTCTCCATCGAATTGCTTCTTGTCGAAGAATTCGATTTCGACATTCTGCTGAATTTAAACTTGAATGGTGCCACTTTGACTCCTTGTTAAAAAACTTTTCGATTAATCACTGATTGTGGATATGAGTCCGTTGAATAAAGTCATTGCTGAAACAAATTTTTGGGTTATTATTATATCGTTCTAAACCTAATTTAATCGGTATTATACGACTACTAGGCTATTGATTATGTTCAAAATAAGAGAGCTAAAAGGAACTAAAACGTTAACGGGATTTTATTGTCTCATATAGTCAATGGACCTCTCAGTATAAAAAACCGCGGAGTGCTACCATGTAAAGGGGTGCGTTTTTGAGAAAAGGGTGAATTAGTCCCTAGGCACAGGGTGAATTAGGGTGAGTTCCATGCACTTTTGGTACAAACACGTCTACAGGAAAATTATTCCAGGTTAAATTTACTATTGAAATATCATGTTTTAAAGTCAAAAATATTCTTTTTTACAAAAATATATTCGAAAGAAAAGCAAGAAAAAACACGACAGAAAGCAATTTTGTTTTTTGCCCCATAACTTTTTTCTTTCCACGGGGATATAGATTGCGAGGCATTGCTTCAGCGAGAAATATCTTCCATCCTTCCTCTCTAAAACGAAATTTGGTAAAAGTCTCTAGGATTTATAGTTTTCGAAATAGGAGTTTTCAAAGTTCGCCACTCACAGAATTTTTGGGCCATTTTCCCCATTAATTCGCAAACATTGTTCTGTAACTTTTTTCTACACATTTCTAGGTATATGTATGTAATGGTACATTTAATAGAAAGAGAAGTCAAGTACCTTTAAAATGGTCTATTGTATAAAGTTATACGGCCATTTTTAAGCAAGTTATGCTTTTTCAAGGTTTTATACTTTCAATGATTTTTGATATTTTTAATGATTATTTTTTAAATTTCTCATTATGACTTTTTTCTTGTACATTTAGGTATATACATTGTAAAATAATAAAAAGCTTATTTTCTTTACTTTAAAATGGCGAATTGCAAAAAATTGTAGGACTATTTTTAAACAAGATATCCGTAGGATTTCCAAGAGTATCCGAAATTTGAGAAAAATTTTAAGTTTTTTTTATTTTTTTCAATTAGAAGAATATAATTGCATATTGTAGTATAATTTTTAATTCCAAATAACTTTTGTTAATAACATTTTTCGATATAGTGAAATATAAAGTTACACTATTGATAAAATTTGATATCTGATGATTGCATCTGGCCACTCACTTACGGATATCGAAGAGGCCGGGCGACTGACAGGCGGTTAATTGAAGGCCAAAATCACCACATACACGCAGTTTTCGTAAGGGCGTTGACACGCTCGATCACAAAACTGCATGTGTGTGGCATCTCAACTGCAGTTCATTAACTTAACTACTCAAATAACGGCCTTCAGTCCTGGCCTGCATGCCACGGCCTCTTCGATATCCGTAAGTGAGTGGCCAGCATTAGGTTTTAGACTATGCAGAGCATTTTATAAAGAATAATTTTGTTTCATAAAGTTAATAACAAAAAAGTTTTCTATGTGGTTCCAACTTAGTGGGACCTACTGCATGTGTACCTATATGTCACATTTTAAAAAAGCATATCTTGTTTTTTGTTAACTTGTTAAAGGAACTAGAAATTAATAGTAAAGACAGCGCCAAACTATTTGGATACCTAAAAGCTCAACAAAGAAAAGACCAGTAGTTAAAATTGACAATAGATCATGGGAAACACACTTCACAGAACTATATAGATGCAAAGAAAGCCCGGAAGAAGAGGTAGGCGCAATGGAAGACATTAGAGATAATGAAATAGGGATGCCAACACATGATGAATATTTAGCCATCATTCAAAAAATGAACAGAAAAGAACACCAGGCCCAGATGAAATTCCCAATGAACTAATTAAAAACGGAGGGGAAAAGTTATTAACAAGCATCTATAACCTAATAGTTAGAATATGGGAAGCAGAAGAAATGCCCGAGGATTGGAAAGAAGGCAGAATTATACCAATATTTAAGAAAGGAGAAGTAACAAACTGTAACAATTATAGAGCAATATCTCTACTGAGTACAACATATAAAATTCTAACAGCCCTCATCAAACAAAAACTTAATCAATTCACAGAGAAAAAAATTGGGGACTACCAGCAAGGATTCAGAGAAGGCAGATCCACTACAGATGCGATCCACATAGTTACACAAACAATAGAAAAATGCCACGAACACAACATAGAACTCCACATCCTCTTCGTAGACTTCAGACAAGCCTTTGACTGTATTGGAAGAAACAAATTATTTATTGAAATGAAAAATCAAGATATGCCAGCAAAATTAATCAGATTAACAAAAATGACCATGGATGGAGCTCGAGCCAAAGTAACAACAGAAGAAGGTAGCACAAAATCAATTGCAATAGAAACAGGAGTGCGACAAGGCGACTCCCTGTCAACCACATTATTCAACATAGCACTAGAAGGAACAGTCAAGGCCAGCAAAATTAAAGGAACTATAGCCCACTCCTCAACACAAATAGTTGCATATGCAGATGATTTAGTTCTTATGGGAAGAGACAAGGAAAGATTAAAAGAAGCAGTAACAATCCTGGCAAAAGAAGCACGGAAAAGAGGTCTAGAAATTAACGAAGGAAAAACAAAATATCTACTCTGCTCTAGAAGAGAAGATAACAGGATGAGAGAAATCAAAATATAAAACTACACTTTTGAAAGAGTCCAACAATTTAAATATTTGGGAGTAATAGTGAATGACCAAAACAAGAGAAGTGAAGAAGTAACGGAACGAATACTAACAGGCAACAAAACATACTGGAGATATCATAGGCTTATGAAGGACAAGAACTTATCCAGAAATACAAAACTGAAAATATACAGAGTTGCAATCAGACCAGTAGTTACGTACGCAGCTGAGACAATGTGCCTCACGGAAAAAGATGAAGAAAAATTGAGAATATTCGAAAGGAAAATCCTCAAAAGCATTATGGGCCCGATAAGAATGGACAACGGAGAAATGAGAAGAAGAATGAACCATGAACTAAGAGACATAATGAAGGGAGAAGATATAGTTAGATTTATTAAATCACAGAGGCTGAGATGGCTGGGACACATAGAAAGAAGGAAAAACGACCGACTGATTAAGAAGATCTCCAAATGGAAACCGGCAACTGAAAGACCAAGAGGAAGACCCAGAGAGAGATGGGAGGACCAGGTCATGAGAGATATCAAAATTCTGGAAGTGAGAAACTGGAGGGAACTATGCACATATCGAAATGAGTGGAAGAAAATAGTAACGAAAGCCAAGTCATATAACAAACTTTGACAACATACAAGTGAAATGCGGAGTGATTCACCGCAATAAGCGAATCTGAGAGCTCTAAGTAAGAGCGGCAAACATTACACCTGGAATGAAAAGCCCTGATGATGATCTTGTTTAAAAAAAGCATATCTTCTAGTCCTAGAAGTTTTACAATACACCGTTTTAAAGTAAAGAAAATAGGCTTTCTATTTTATTGTACAATGTATATGTTACGGACAATGATGTATATTGGCCATTGCCGTTAAAGACCCGGCATTGTCGTGAATGTCCATTTCCCCTGGTAATTAGCGACAATGCCCGGCCAATAACGACAATAGCATCAGCTATGGACCAATGTTGTAAAAAAATAACCTAAAATTAGAGTTTCCATCAATAGCCGGTCAATAACGACAGTGGCCAAAAGCAAATGGCCAATGTTGATAAAATAAATAAAATTAGATATGTTGTCCCATTACTTTTTTATATAAGATAGCTTTTGAAGGCTAATTATTTTTCTTTTGACAATATAGTGAACCATGTCATTTTGTAATACTTTTTACATAAATTTAGTACGAGTAATTTCAACACGAGCACAGAAATTAAGCAAATAATAAACATAACCTATCTTGGAGTCTAAATTTCAACACTGACCGATTAACAACGGGCATTGTTGACATTGACCGGACAATGATGGAAATGTTATCAAGAATTTAAAATTATCATCAATGTCCAGTTAATATGGGCAATAACGTTAATATCCGGCCATTGTCGACAATGGCAAATTCAAGAGGCCATTGTCGATATTGGCCGGTTATTAACGTTATTGACCGGATTTACGTTATTGTCCATAAGTAACATATGCTAAATATACAATAAAAAAAGTTATAATGAGAAATTTAAAAATAATCGTAAAATCTATCAAAAATCATTAAAAGTATAAAATTTCGAACAACCATATCTTTCTTAAAAGTAGTCACACAGCCTTCTACAATAGACCAATTTAAAGGTAATTGAGTTTTCTTTCTATTAAATAATGTAAAATTGCATCTACCTAAAGCTACGCAAAAAAGTTACATAACAATGTTTGAGAAGTAATAAGGAAAATGGACCAAAATCGCTGTGAGTGTCAAACTTTGAAAAATGATATTTTGGAAAATGTATATCATAGAGACTTCTACTAAACGTCACATTAAACAGGAAGGATGGAGTTATTTTTTCTGTGAATTAATGCCTATACCTATATCCCCATGGAAAAAAGTTATGGGGCAAAAAACAAAATTGCCAGCTTTCGTGTTTTTTCTTACTGTTCTTTTAAATATATTTTTGTAAGAAAAAATATTTTTAACTTTAAAATGTGATGTTTCGATAGTAAATTTAACCTAGAACAATTTTCCTGTAGACGTGTTTGTAACAAAAGTGCGTAGAACTCACTCTAATTCGCCCTGTGCCTAGGAACTAATTCACCCATTTCTCAAAAACGCACCCCTTTAAATGGTAGCACTCCGCCAGTTTTTCATATTTAGAGGTCCATTGACCGTATGAAAGAATAAAACTCCGTTATAACGTTGTAGTTCCTTTCTAAAATATATAATCAATAGCTTATACATAAAAACAGTGAAATACAATTCAGGATTAAATAGAAAATATGCAATTATTTTGAAAATTAATATTATAAATAAATGTGAAAATACTGTTCCCCCAAACGCCGAAAATAACAACAAACAGAGAATGTTACTATAATGGTATGTGTAAAACAGGACAATAAGGTACCAGTGCTCAGGAAATGCAAAGAAAAATATTATTATTTTGGGAAAAGGTGAAATTCGTTGGCTAGAGAAAAGATACTATCATTGACCAAGGAGCTCCCTCCCTAATCTTTTCTGTCCGTACATCTATAACAAAATTAACCAGGAAGGGACTCAATGGAGAGCCTTTAAACAAACCAACCTACACTGGAAATTTTTCGGTCATTAACAGCATAAGTCCCAGAATTGTGTATCTCATCTTCAAACTAAATGCAAGATATAATCATGCAGAAGTAGCAATGGGCAAGTATGGATATGGCGAAAAAATGAACGAGGACAAAGACTGCTCAACTTCTTACACCAGGAATATTTATCCATAATGAACTCCCTTTTCGATAAAAAGCCTCAGCGTAAATGGACATGGATAAGCCCAGATGGAAGTGTCAAAAATGAGATAGATTTTATCATAACGAACAGAAAAGAAATACTTAAAGACATTGAAGTACTTACAAATTTTCGATAGGAAGCGACCACAGATTAATCCGAGCGAGGATACAATTACATAAATGTAAACTCGGGAAGAACCAAGATGATCTTCAAGACACGAAAGAAGAAATAGATTCAACCTAGAAAACAACGACCTATATGAAGATATACTAACCAGAAGTATACAAGACTTGAAAAACGAAATAGAAGACATTGAACTAGCAATTAATCTCATAACGGAGGCACTAAAAGGAACAGAAAGGGAATGCTGCCCAACGGTCGTGACCCATAAAGAGAAATTAAGCCAAAATAGCAAATAATTAATAAGTAAAAGAAGACAGCTGACGGAAAAATACGACTGCAACTACACAACACTGAAGAAATTAAATAAAGATATCCACCGATCAATCCGAAAAGATATACGAGAAAATAATACAAGAGAAATAGCTCAAATAATTCAAGAAAACAAAAGTTTAAAAGTTTTCCGGCGAAATACTAATAACATTGACAACAAAAATATGTACAGAATAAGAAACAAAGATAGCAACATCGCTACGGATAGAGCCGAAATCCTTAAGGTTATCAAATCATTTTACCGCGAAATGTATAAGAGCAACAACGAAAGGCAAGATCAGCCCCTGCCCAAAATCACAAACCAGGGATCAGAATTAATGCCAGAAGTAAAACCATACGAAGTTAAAAAGACACTTTCAGAAATGAAAAATAATAAATCCCTGGCTATGACGGAGTAGTGATCGAGGCAATCAAACAAGGTGGAAATAAAATTATCCAGGCTTTGGCTAAACTTTTCACCGAATGCATTTACCAAGCAAAAACCCGTTCTCAATGGAACAATGCAGTCATTGTTTTATTACACAAGAAAGGTGACATAACAGATCTAAAAAGTTTGATCTCCTATCAGTTTGCTATCACACATATATAAGCTTTTCACAAAAATTATCAAAAAAAAGACTGGAGGCTAAGCTAGACTTCTATCAGCCTAGAGAACAAGCTGGGTTAAGATCCGGATATAGCACTAACGACCACTTACTGGTAATAAAGAACTTAATAGAGAAGTCTGCGGAATACAACAAACCATTGGCACTGATATTAGTGGACTACGAGAAAGCATTCGATACCATAAACCAGCAGAAAATGTTAAAAGCATTGACAGAATGCCGAAAAGACCATCGCTACATTAACATGATAAAATATATCTACCAGAAGGCAATGGCTAGCGTAAGACTATCTAATTAGCAAACAAATAAATTCTGTATACAGCGAGTAATACGGCAAGGAAACACCATCTCGCCGAAGCTATTCACAACCCTGTTAGAACACACTTTTAAGAAGGCAGATCTGAACAAATATGGTATCAACATAAATGGAGAGAAGCTCAGTCATTTGAGATTCGCAGATGACATCGCTCTTATAGCCGATCGTATGGATGATGCAATAATAATGTTGAACAAGTTATATGACGCTTCCTTAGAGGTCGGACTAAAGATTAACATCAACAGACGAAAATAATGACTAATCTGGTGCTAAATCGTAATATTGTTGTTGATGGAATGGATATTGAGCAGACTGCATCCTACAAGTACTTGGTACATGAAATTGGACTGGGAAGAGATAACCAGACGTGCGAGCTCCCACGTCGCATAGGATTAGCCTGGGCAGCGTTTGGTAAACTGAACCATGTATTTAAATCGGACTTACCCATATGCCTGAAAAGGAAAATCTTTGACTAGTGTGTGTTGCCTGTACTCACTTATGGAGCGGAAACATTAACACTCACAAGAAAGGTAGTGAACAAGATTCGCATAACTCAAAGGGCTACGGAGCGCCAGATGTTGGGTGTCTCCCTAAGGGACCGAATACCAAATAAAGAAATACGTCGTAGAACAAAAACAACAGACGCTATCGAAAAAATCGCGTTGCTAAAGTGGAGTTGAGCAGAACGCGTCGCCAGATTGGCAGACAACCGATGGACAAAACGTATTGTCGAGTGGGGGCCACGAGAAGAAGCACTACGGAACAGAGGACGCCCACCAACCAGATGGACCTACGATCAGAAGCATGTTATCGGTAACTAGATGCAAGAAGCAGCACAAAACAGAAACAGATGGAAAGAACTGAGGGAGACCTATATCCAGCAGTCGACGTGCACGGGTTGATAATGATGAAGTCAGTTATAGGACTAGGTAGGTATTAACACGGCATATTTTTGGGGCTATGTATCTTAGGTTCAAAGAGAGACAGGAAAACCGCAAATACGCCAAATCAATAGCGCTTTCAAATGGTGCTTAAATAGTCCAGGGCGCATCTGTTTTGAGATGGACGTTGAGAGGTGACTCAAATTTTTTTGCAGAAATTGCTTGAAAATAAATCAAATAATAATATTTGAGTTATCCTCTCTCTCAAAAAGGTCCGGAACATTGTTTAAATAATCAAAGTGTCAAAAATTGAAGGAAAAAATCGATTTTTTTCTTCGTTTTCTGATTATAACTTTAAAAGTATTCATTTTCGAGAAAAGTTGTACTGACATAAAAGTTGCGTAATTAAATTTCCTATAATATAGAAATGGTTAAAAATTTAAAAAACAGCCACCCTAGTTGCAAAATAGCAATAATTTAAAAAAACCATACAAAAACAAGTATTCGCATTTTACGTTTTTCAACCATTTATGCTAGAATTAGGACATTTATATTTCACCCAGAAAAACTTTATGATACAATAAAATAATACTGTAAAATTCATTAAGATCGGTTCAATAGATTTTGCAAAATAAATTTTGCAATCTAGCTTTATCAAAAAAAAAATCATTTTTTCAAAATGTTACCGGACTGAAAATAAAGCAGATAGCAAGTTCATTTTTTTTGCTTATAGAAGGGTACTGTACCTTTCATTTGCAATTTTCAAAATTAAAATCGATTAATTACCACGGCGTCAGAAATTTTTTGAAATAAACAATAATTTTTGGTGCTACGCGCAGGACAGCGGTGTTCGATTCACACAAGTTGATTTCCACCAAAATTTCTTCCAATCTTTATCTAATATATTATTTTCTTACTCTATATTTTGTTATATTTTAATATTTTAATTCCACAAAAATCAAACTAATTTTATTATTGTTTGTGAAATATTGTTTAAACAATTGCATATGTTTAAAAATAATTAACTTTTATTAATTAAGTTAAAATTTATGAACAAAGAAAGTTTTTGCTAATAAAAGTGTTATTTCAAAGGATAAAGTATGTGTTTTTATTTTGCAATAAACAAATTTATTTATTTATATCGAAATGCAATAAAAATTAAAATGTATGAATCATTATCAAAGGTCATTGGAAAGCCCAATCAGAGCAAACTATCCGCTGTCCTGCGCGTAGCACCAATAATTAATGTTTATTTAAAAAAATTCCTGACGCCGTGGTTTTAATCGATTTTAATTTTTCAAAATTGCAAATGAAAGGTACAGTACACTTCTATATGCAAAAAATTTTTCAACTTGCTATCTGCTTTATTTTCAGTCCTGTAACATTTTGAAAAAATGAATTTTTTTACGAAAGCGGGATTGCAAAATTTATTTTGCAAGATCTATTGAGCCGATCTTAATTAAATTTAAAGTATTGTTTTAGTGTATCATAAAGTTTTTCAGGGTGAAATATGAAGGTCCTAAGTGTAACGTAAATGGTTGAAAAACGTAAAATGCGAATACTTGTTTTTGTATGTTTTTTTTTCACAATTATTGCTATTTTGCAACAAGGGTGACTATTTTTTAAATTTTTAACCAATTCTATGTTGTAGGAAATTTAATTACGCAACTTTTATGTCAGTAGAGCTTTTCTCGTAAATGAATACTTTTAAAGTTATTATCAAAAAAACAAAAAAAAATCGAATTTTTCCTTAATGTTTTGACATTTTGATTATTTAAACAATGTTCCGGACCTTTTTGAGAGGGAGGATAACTCAAATATTATTATTTGATTTACTTTCAAGCAATTTCTGCAAAAAAATTTGAGTCACCTCTCAACGTCCAAATGTACTAATATTTTTACAGATGCGCCCTGGTCTAAAAGTGGTCAGGATCAAATATACACAAAGTTCGATATAGCCGAAAAACTGAAAAATTGAACTATGAAATTTTGGTTTTTCGACAATTGCTCAAAATTTCAACCTACGAATTGCGCCAATAACTGAGCGATTGTAGCAGGACTTTAAACGTGTCTAACGGTGTATACCTCATATTTGGGAAAATTCGAATTTTTAAGTTATAGGCCCATAAGTAGGATCAAATCCACTTCCTATGCGAAAAACGGGTTTTCAAGCTCACTAAAACCTATAATACCATCAGTTATCGTATTTGACCTTAAATTTTAGATGCATCAGATACTACTTGTCAAAACCTTTCGAACTATGTTTAGTGATCAAAATCGGTTAAGCCGTATATAAGTTATCGAGCTCCAAATGTATAATCAATTTAAGCATTATCGCCGAAATGATCTAGTTGTACTGGTTACCACGCTAAATTTGATCGGGCAATCCGAGTTTATTATTTGTCAGCCATCCCAATATTTTTTTTCAATTTGTTACGAATAAAAAAAATCTAGTGTACATGCGATGCACACAAGGAATTATATTGAAAAAAAGTATTTTATTTCCCATTAAAAATAGTTAATTAAAAAGAAGTATATTAGACCAGTAAGGATCTGTGAAAAAACGTCTATTTTTGGATGTGAAAGGTGGCATTCGGATTTTTGCAGATAAAGTTAGGTGACACCTTCAGTAATAATAATTGACTTATGCTCCTTCTCAAATATGCCCGGAATATTAATAAAAAAATTAAAATATTTAAAAATTTCGAACAACGTCGATTTCTTTCTGCTTTCTTTGCTTATAACTTTAAAACGATTCGTTTTGGAACAAAGTCGTACAGAAATAAAATAAAGATAATTGAATTTTGTATGATATACGACTGGTCAAAAATGTCTTAACGTATTACCTTTTCTGCAATATAGCAATAAATACAAAATAAGGGGGCAAATTACGCCTGTTGTTATTCAATGTTTTTAACCAATTTGGTGGCAATTAGAACCTTAATAATTCGCTTAGGAAATTCTTTGTAATATACTTAAACCGTGTGCCAAATTTCATTAAAATCGACTTAATAGATTTTGCATAATAAATTTGCAATCTAAATGTTTTTAAAAAAGTTCAAATTTTTTAAAATCTTTCTGAACAAAAAGTAGACCATTTAGAAGTTGTCTAATTTTTTTACATATAAAGAGGTGCTCTACCTATCTAATACACTTTACAGAATAAAAATCGGATTATTTAAGGGGCCTCAGCAATGTTTTAAACTTATAAACAATTTTTTGGCTTATAAACAAATAGCTTTGTTTATTAATAAAAAAATTAATTTTTAGCAAGGCAAATAATTAAAACCGGTATAATTTGACATAAACTTTCAAATGCTGTCAGCAGAATTGCTATTTTATTTTTTAATCAAAACTTATTCGCGTTCAAAAATTTCAATTTTTCGAATTTTTGAAAGTTCCACTGCGTTTATCTCGAAAACTATGCATCCTACGAAAAAACTTGTAAGAACATTTTTTGCTTAGAATTACCCAAGAAATACAAAAAAATATTTTAGTTTGCGAAAAATCGATGTTATGTAATTCCTCAAGTTCTTTGTTTATAACAATCTTATCGAGATCCGGATCAACTGTTACCCAAAAAAATCGTGTTCTACGGGTCAAAAAATACATAAAAATCTTGGGTAAGTCCATCTAAATAAAGGAACCCGTAGCACCCCCTCCTGGCCACAGGACTAATTTGATTATAAGCCAAAAAATTGTTTATAATTTTAAAACATTGCTGAGGATGCTTAAACAATCCGACTTCAATTCTGTAAAGTGCATTAGATAGGTGGAGTGCTTCTTTATATATAAAAAAATTGACAAATCTTTGTATGTTCTAGTTTTTGTTGTGCAAGATTTTAAAAATTTTTATTTTTTTAAAAAAAGTTTAGATTGCAAAATTATTATTCAAAATCTAGTAAGTCAATTTTAATGAAATTTGGTGTACAGTTTTAGCACATTACAAAAATTTTCTAAGCGAATTAGGAAGGTTCCAAGTGTAACCTAAGTGAAAATCATTGAATAAAGACAGGCTTGTTTTGCCCCCTTATTTTACATTTATTGCTATTTTGCAGCAAGGGTGATAAATTAAGACATTTTTAACCAATCGCATCTGAAAGAAAATTTAATTATCTTTGCTTTATTCCTATACGACTTTGTTCCAAAATGAATCGTTTTAAAGTTATAAGCAAAAAAATTAGAAAAAAAAACGAAATTTTTTGAAATTTTTAAATATTTTATTTTTTTTTTATTAATGTTCCGGGCATATTTGAGAAGGAGCATAAATCAATTATTATTAACGAAGTTATCACCTAACTTTATCCGCAAAAATCTGAATGCCACCTCTCACATCCACCTAAAAACAGATCCTTACTGGTCTATATTGGGATAGCCAGAATATGAACTCTAATTAACCTATCTTATATCCTATTGGGTCGGCGTAGCGCAGGTGGTAGTGTGCTTGCCTCGCATGCCGGTGGTCCGGAGTTCAAATCCTACCGCCGGCAAGAACAACTAGACATTTTTAAAATGTCTATAGGCCCCAGGTCGACTCAGCCTGAATAAAATGAGTACCTTGGGTAAAACCAGGGGTAATAATAGGCGGTTGAAGCGTAGCACTGGCCCTGTTACCTTCCTTGTATACCGTAGGCCCTAGATATAGCAGACTACCCTGCTATACTCCCAAAGCCGCGTGCGGTATAAAACGGGAGACTATTATTATTAACCTATCACAAGTTTAGCGTCGTAACCACTAGATCATTTAGGCGATAATCCGACAAAGGCGACCATTTATTTTAACATTTAACGTGTAATCGAGAAACATCATATTCAAGTTCATACATCTAATTTATAAAAGACTTTGAAAAACTCCTGATACAAGAATAAAAGACCACTAAACGCCTTAAAATTGAGTGGCGCACACAATATTCCAGCTACAAAACAACTGATATGAATATTACGTGGCACAAAAATGTATTTTAATTTTGATGGAAAATAAAATTCTAGTTTTATTTTGAAAGATTTTTCCATAATATTTGCTAAATTTGGAGTAAAACGCGCCACAAAAGAATTTCAAAACGCAAACTGTATCAAAGTTACTCTTTTATGGCGGGTTTTACTTCAAATTTAGCAAATATTATGGTAAAATGTTTCAAAATAAAACTAAAATATTATTTTCCATTAAAATTAAGATATATTAGCTTTTTTGTAGCTGGAATATTGGGCGCAACTCATTTTTTACGGCGTTTAGCGTTTTTTTTTTAAATAAGTATAAGGGTATAAGTCATTTTTGCAACTTTTCAGGAGAAGCAAAAAACGATAATTAATTGACATATCTACTACCAATTATATCTAAGGTTGAATAATTTTATTTATTTTATATTACTATATTGACTTATTCTATTGATACCAAGGTATATACTTACAATATACACACATGTCCAAAAGTTTGGAATACGTACAAATAATATATATCTACGCCTATGGTGGTTTCAAAACTATTGTTGTTTTTACATGAAAATGGTAAAAACTTTGAATCGTTTTTGTATCATTTTGCCCATTTTGGTCACATTCAACTGATTAGCGTATTTACACACATTATTTCAGTCTGTGTTTAAATTTGAATTGAGCCGTTTAAAAATGCCTAGAAACGTGATATCTCACTTTGACAGATCTAGAGTAATTGCTTTGTTACAACAGGGCTTTAGCAAAGTGATATCGCGAATATTGTTGATGTTACTCAGAGTGCTGTATCTAAAATTAAAAAAAAATTCCAAGAGACAAATGACGTCAAGGATCGTCCCAGAAGTGGTAGAAGTCGATGTACAACAGCAGCACAAGATCGGCAGATAACATTGATAGCTCGAATAAATCGTCTGAAATCCAAAAGTGGTATATCCAGGGAAATTTCTAGGCTGCAAGGACTGAATATTTCACGGCAAACAATAACACGCCGACTAAATGCGGCAAATTTGTATCGTAGAAGGCCCTTACATGTTCCTAAACTAACCTATCAACACAAAATAGTAAGGTTGCAATGGGCTACAGAAATGGTGCAACATGGTCCTAACTGGAATAACGTGATGTTCTCTGATGAGTCAAAAATTGGCTTGGTATCTGATTCGCGAAGAACACTGGTTTAGAGGGCCCCAGGATGACAAGCCCGATTAAAAACAGCTCAACCGCGTGTCCCGTTTGAAGGTGGCAGTATTATGGTTTGGGGTGGTATTATGAGTGGTACACGGACGCCACTGCTGGTTCTGGAGAGAAGTGCCACTGGTGACTGGTGCTGTGTACATCGAGGAAGTTTTAAATCCTGTCGTACGTCTATTCCGAGGGGCAGTAGGTGATGAATTATTTGTGTTTATGCATGACAACGCACCTACTCATCGAACAGCAGCAGTACAACATTTTCTGGAAGAAGAAGGAATATTTACATTACAGTGGCCCTCGAATTCCCCCGATATGGAACGTTACTGAACATGCTTGGGACATTCTCAAGACACGCATCAAGAAGCGAAACAATCCCCCTGTTACATTTCGCGAACTAAAAGATGCTGCTCGTCGTGAAGAACGGGAGAGAATTCCGCAAGCCCAGCTCGACCAGTTAATCGGCAGCATACCAAATCGCCTACAGGCATGCATACAGGCCAATGGAGGAAATACTAATTATGGTAGGGGAGCCCAAGCGGGGATTTTTGCAGTTACTCGAGCGCGTCAGATTATCATATGGGGAGAAACCTGGTAGCCTTCTTCTCATTGTTTGATTTGCGTGTATAGAATAAATTGCTATGTAGAAATGCTATCAATGAGTGTCTCCGTTTAGGATTTTGTCCTCTTCAGGGAGCCTGCATATGTACCTCTACCATATATTGGCTCTTAACACAGGAGAGTTCGTTAAGGGAGGCCCGAAAAAAAATTTATCCTTAAAAAAACTTGAAATTGTCAGATTAAGATAAGGTAAGTTAAGTAGATGCAAAAGAGTGTATATTTCATAAATCTGACGATTTGAGCCGGGCGTAAGGAAATGGGCGAGTCCCAAATTTCACAAGAAAAAGCGAATATTTCGCGAAATGAATGACAGATCGAAAAACTAAAAAATATGTGCTCAATATTTTTTAAAAATCTATCGAATGATACCAAACACGACTTCCCACGGAGAGGGGTGGGGGGTAAATTTAATATTTTAAATACGAATCCCGCGATATTTCGCGAAATGAACATCAGATCGAAAAACTGTAAAATACACTTATTTAATATTTTTAAAAAATCTATCGAATGGCACCAAACACGACCCCCACGGAGGTGGGGTGGGGGTTACTTTAAAATCTTAAATAGGAGCCCACATTTTTTATTGCAGATTTGGATTCCTTACGAAAAAATAAGTAACTTTTATTCGAAACATTTTTTCGAATTATGCATAGATGGCGCTATAATCGGAAAAAACGATTGTTGGAAATGGAAATAAGAATTTAAAAAATGGCAAGCGCCCACTAAAATGGAAAATGTTACTTAACTTTTTTTGGTTTTAGGACCTACTCTTCACAACCCAATAGGTCTCCAAAGCGCTCGAGTGACTGCACATTTAGCATACTTTGCTCCCCTACCATTATTAGTTTTATTAAAAATCATTTTTTTCTTTACAATTTATTTTTAAATGTAAGTTGTACTTTCTAAGTTGTTCATTCTAAGAGAATAAATAATTTTTTTGCATATCGTTTATCTGGTTTTGAGATTTATTTTGTACTAGCTGACCCGGTGAACTTCGTTGCACCTTAGATAATGTGTCATAATTAGATAATGTGTCATAATTTTAATTCTAGATCAATTGGTCGAACGCAATTGCTAGAGATCAATAACTCAAAATCAACTGCTCGAAAATTAATTGCTCGATATAAAAATTGATCGAAATACAAATTGCCCGAATAAAAAAGAAAATTAAATGTCCAAATATTTATTCACAATAATGCAAAATTTGTAGGTATATAAGAAAGGTACATTGGACAAATTATGTGATATTCCACGTATATAATCACAGATATTAATTTGTGGTCCATAATATGTAATTGTTTATTAAACGCAATAACCTATCAACACTATCTCTATATCTTCTATGACCATTTTGAGGTTGTTTGCCACTTATAGATAATCGTTATCAGAGGCATCTTTCAGTGCATCACAGTTTTTCGATTTCATTCTAGCGCATTAAGTTGGAAGTGACAGAAAAAATGGTAAGTCCGTGATCACAGTTTGTTATAACATTTATTCTAATTGTTGATAGATGGCGCTATAATCGAACAAAAAATGATTTACGAATTATATATACGACTATAATCTGTACAATTTATAAGACTATACAAATCAAAGAAAATACCATTTTATAAATGCAATAAACACAATTGATTTATTTTTATACCAAATTGCAAATTAAAGGATTAAACTGCAATACCCTTTTTATATTTGGCTGATTACGATTCTGACAACTGTCACAATTAACTTAAATGTCAGATTATAATAAATGTTATAAATGTGTATTACCACGGACTTACCTTTTTTGCGGTCACTTGTGACATACTGAAAAATGCCTCTGAGAAGGACCACACTGTTCAATTTTTAATTCATTTAAACTTTGTTCTTGTTCTAGAGCGGAAATAAATTTCTGCCGTTATTTTTCTTATATTTCCAAAACTCCAAAATTTCCAAAACATATTTAATAGGTCTGGATTCCGCGTATGAAAAAAAAGTTGATTAATAGCAAGCTGAAAATTTGTTAATAGTTTAAGGGTGTCTAGTCGGATAAACTTTGATATATGGGAACACTGGAACAGGGGATATTTTAACTATGGAACAGGTTAAAAATTTGGAACGGTCAGACCACGAAAACGGCACATGTATTTTGTCCGACAGAACAGACTTAAACTCTCCGAACAGAGATTAAACTCTCATGCAAAAATCAGACTGCTATTTATCACCAAATGGGCGTTTTAATGAGTGGAACATGTAGAATATGTCAAATGACAGGAATTATGACAGGTGATAAATAGCAGTCTGATTTTTGCATGAGAGTTTAATCTCTGTTCGGAGAGTTTAAGTCTATTCTGTCGGACAAAATAAATGTGCCGTTTTCGTGGTCTGGCCGTTCGAAATTCTTAACCTGTTCCACAATTAAAACTGCCCCTGTTCCAGTGTTCCCATATATCAAAGTTTATCCGACAAGACACCCTTAAGCTATTAACAAATTTTCAGCTTGCTATTAATCAACTTTTTTTTTCATACGCGGGATCCAGACCTATAATATAAGATTTATAATAAAGATGTTTTCAGCATAAATTAATATACGATTATATACGTGGAATGTCATATAATTTGTTCTATTATACTATATTTCTTATGTCTATATTTAGTACTATTGTGAATAAATATTTAAGATATACAATTTTCTTTTTTATTCGAGCAATTGGGGAATTTTTGGGGAAAAATTATTATTGTAGCAGAGATACACGGCTTCGCCAAAATTTTGATTATTATACCAGAGATGCGCCTCCATCAAAAGCATCTGCCAAAATTTTGATTATTATCCCAGAGACATGGTCCTTCGCAAAATTTTTAAATATTTTTTGTACATTAAAAATAGTAATCGAAAAATTAAAAACTTCATAATTTCACGGATGTTGGTACAATTTTCGCTCGTTCTTCTCGTGTGCTTAATGTCGTCTCTCGTGCTCTCGTGTTGTCCTATGGGCTCGTTTTGTTATCTCGGAAAATAATTTAGCTAGAGAGACGATTTATATACCGTTGGATAGCGAATTCAGCAGGGAGTCTAACTGCCAAATTTCATAAAAATCGGTCAAGTAGTTTCGGAGGAGTATGGCAACAAACACTGAGAAAGATAATTTTTTATATAGATGTTAAATATTTAAATGGCTATTAAAAAATAACGGTTGAAGATAAAAAAGTGAAAATTTAGGATTGTATGTATATTTTAGTTCTACATCGTATAAAATTAAGAAAAAAAATTTGGCCAATAAATTTTAAAAAAATTTCGGGGGGGCAAGCCCCCTTTTCACTTAGGTAGACCGTACCGCTTCAGAAACCATCCCGGGTTCATGCACAACAACTTTGATTCAGGTCATCATACGATCAAATGCATAGTTTGTGAGTCTATACGGAACATACATACATACATACATACATACAAACATTCATTTTTATTTATATAGATTGTTAAGAATTGAAACAAAATCATGTTTAACTATTCAGAAAAGTTTATACCTATATAAAAATCAATAAAAAGACGAAATATTTCAATATTCCAAACTTTTGGACATATGTGTAATAGTCCTTTTTTTTCGGCACAAATAATATTTTGACCATTTTTGACTTATACTCTTTTCACCGAGCACCCTAGTTTTAATCTTGTATATTATATCGCAATTTTTTGTTTTATAAAATATTTTAAATATTTTAATAATTTATTTACTGTTTTTAATATTTTAAAATATTTTATAAAACATAATATACCTATTTTTAACTTGATAAAATTCAAAAAGGTTCAGGAGTAATTTAAATTTAAATTAAAAGTTTCCGATAAACTGGAACATTCTAAAATATCGTTTATTTTCCATTAAGAAAATTAATCTTTCAGTAGCACTCTACGGCGATTCGGAAAGCTAATAAAAAATACACAGAATATCCAAGCTACCCCTTGTTAGTAGTTAGTTAAATATTAAGTAATGTCCATTATTTTTTCGGTATTGTCGAACGAAAAAATCCCTGTCCCCGGTATTTCTCATCACGTGTTGTTGACTCATTATTGATCCTTCTCCCCCTCGGGTGTTATATTACCTAAAGCTACGTCACCCAACTCAAATAATATTTAAATAGACAATATTGCCCATGCCACACCCTTAACAGAGCAGGCTATCAAGTTAAATGATATAACTTTGATTATAATAAAACAATAATAATAATATACATTATGTCACACTACAATTTCTTAGGAATACATAATATATTATAAGATGTTGTACTTACTTAAAACATTTATATTTCAGTCTTTGTAGTTAGGTACCTTCTGTTTGGGAACTTATTTTATAAGGGTCACATTTTTGTCGAATTTTAAGCCGAATTCTTTAGGCCGAATAATTTTCATTGAACAACTGTTTTTACTCTTGTTTTGTTACGACGATTTTGTGGCGCTGGTGTAGTTATCCTGAATGTATCCTGGATTTTGCGCGGGAGGAAATTCGGCAATTCTGAAATTGGTGTGGTCAGCTGTATACCGAGCGACATAAACTGTCCACTATATTTAATATTGTGCAATTAGCAATAAAAAACGATACATTTAGTGGCAGTTTTTATAAAAAAATTTTGTATAGATTCTTAAATAGTAAATGATAGAAATATTGAAAACATAAAATTTTGGCTAATAGGGGAGTGCATATAGATTTTCACTTCGGAAAAAATCAAACAAGATAGAACTTTTTGTAATTTCATTAAGAAATGTTTAATAAACAACATATCAAAAAGTTCTACTCGAGAAGTGGGTGCTTCATTTTTATTAAACAAATGAACTACGAAGTTTGATGTTTTTTTAAATAACTCCGAAAATATAAATTTTAGAACAAAACTGACTTGACCATTGAAAAATTCAGAAAATTTTACAAAAAAAACTTATATATAAAAAGAATTTTCTAAAATTAAATCTGTATCTTCTATAATTTTTTATTTATAACGCTAAAGTCACCCTTCTCACAAACATTGGCGCACTGTAAACTAGCGTACGGCGAAGTGCACGGTTGAGTTATTTTAATGTAATTATTTAACTAATGGATCAAATAAAATTTTACAAATTGAACCTGAAAGAAGAATAATTAAGCTATCTTATGGTTATAATAAAAAGAAATAAAATATATGGGCATAAGTACGGTGGGGGCGGAAAATGAGCCTTACATGAATTTTGTTTAAAAATGATTTAAAAATGTGTAACTAATACAATTTTTCTTATAAAACCCTCAATTTTGCAAACTTACCTTTCAAGCATCGTACTAAATGATGTTTCGTTCAAAAAAATTCTCAAAAATTTAATTCAAATGATATGACGTCTTAAAAAATGTAATGGACCGCGATAGTCGTGACGTCAAAACGTCAAAAAAAGGTTTCCAAACACGTTGTGTCTAGGTACACGCTAAAATGTACGCAAATAAAAAAGTTAAACTTCATCAAGCTAGTGACTATTTAGCGTAGCCAGTGACTGTATATTTTGATACACGCTATTTTGATAGTTTAGTGTTTGTTTGATAGAAAAATATTTGTTATGACCTTTAATTCTACCTAACTTTTTTATTTGCGTACACGTTAGCGTATACCTACACACAACGTGTTTGGAAAAATTTTGACGTTTTGACGTCACACTATCACGGTCCATTTTTGAAATCTTCGTAGTTTTATAGAATTACCACCACTTTAAGACGGTATTACTCAAGTTTGAACAGATCTATTACTGTTTTATAAGTATTTTTTTAAAGCTTAGGATGTAATATTTAAAACGCACTAAATTATTTTACTTTAGAAATGAAATAGACTATTTCTTTTTGAGAAAATTAAGAAAGATAACAAAAATGTAATACAAAAACCGAAAATTACCAGCTAAAAGAATGTTTATATAAAGTGATCAAAACTTTTTTCTGGAAAACTTACCTAAAATACATGTTTGCGCCAATATGAATATATATTTCATTTATTTTAATTCGGGAACGTCTTGGCAACACAGTTCTAAGTAAGCATAATCTTCTGTCCTTTATGTTAAATCAGTCAGTCGTTAACATACATACGGTCGGAACGTATAGTACACCTTGACAATTTTAATTTGATTTTGTGTGTGTTTTCCGTGAGACAAATTGACGATACCAGACAACATATTTTCGGTAAGTTCCCTTCTTTTATCCCATCCTTCATTTTCCTTAATGCCACCGAAAATAGTGCTTCAACATTTAACAACACGAAGAAAATCTAAGAAAATCTCGGTAAGTTATTATTATTAAAAATTTTCCATTTGGTTTTCCTAAAAGCCAAAACATAATTGGTCAATTTCGAGCTTGGATATTCAGCGTAGGTTTACAGTTTGCTTTGCTTAGTTTTGTATTATTAAATAATAATATTCTTATTTAGAAACAAATTGTTCGGTCAAATTTAATGTCGGCACGTATCGGAAAAAAAAACTCTGTGATAACTTTTTGCTGATTTTTGTATTTGTATCGTTTTTGTTTCTCGGAACAACTTGGGCTTCGGGCGTGAAAGAAGTTAGGTTTTTAAATATTTGCGGTGTTGTCAAACGTGAATATTTTTCGACTCAATCGGTTACGGAAAAATTCGGATGTATGAATAAAAATTATTTTGTAAACAAATACTAAATTTGATTCACGGTTCTAAACAAAATAAAGAGTTTGCATAATAACTGCCCGGAAGGCTTGTTTTTTAACAAATCTCTATAATTAATTAATTTTATTCAAAATTTATACTCAGACCTGGTTTGTTATATGCTACAGTTTTCTTAAAGTAGACTTTGTTTTTTTTCTGATTTTGCGGATTGATTTCAGTAACAATGACTACTTACGAAAGGCAATTTAAAATATTAACGGCTAAAAAAGAAACGCTTTATACAATCATTCAGACTTTATATGACTTATCGAAAAACTTAACTACGGATAACACCATTAAAAAATTCACAAACTTGTATCAGTCGTTGGATTCGACAAGGACAGAAATTCTCAAAATTTTGGATGAAATCAACGCAGTCGGGTTTGACGTTGATGAAAACTATAAACCAGATTTTCAGGTGATGTCTGTTATTAACGAAATGTGTTGTGAAGCAAGAGCGGCTTATACAAAATTAAAACCAAGCACCAATATTGTAAATCCAACTTTACAGCAAAGTACACAACAACAGTGTAATGTACACAGTCTTTTGCCAAAAATCACTATTCCAGATTTCCACGGGGAAACAAAGGAATGGGAAACTTTTTATTCGATTTACAAACCATTGGTACACGATAATTTCCAGCTGACGGATGCAGATAAGGCTCGGCTTTTGGTTTCACATTTAAAGGGATCGGCCCTTAGTATTTGTGCGGGAATAGCTACTTCTGGGGATAATTATGACACGTTATGGAAAGCACTTTTAGAAAAATATCATAATAAAAGGTTGTTAGCAAACACTTATTTACAACAAATTTTTAATTTTAAATCCTTGCAATCGGAATCTGAAAAAAATCTAAACAGTTTTTTAGAAATCTTTGACGCCTCGGTTAATGCCTTAAAAAAGTTGGATGTCCCGGATTTAACGGATTTTATTTTACTTTATCATGCACTCTCAAAACTGGACAGGGAAACGGTAAAATCTTTTGAAAATCACATGCGCGGAACGGTTATTCCTACTTACACGGATTTAATTAAATTTGTTAAGGATCAAACAAAAATTTTGCATAATAGTGACTCACAAGAGGCTAGCTCCGGTGGCTATCATAAAAATAAAAATTCGAAATCATTTTTTGTAAGCCAGCATGAGAATAAAAACAATAACAGAATGCCTTTTTGTGTTTTATGTAAAAAATCGTCACATTTTTTGGGTAGGTGTGATAAATTTAAGGCTATGAATCCTACACAAAGGTACGATTTGGTAAAAAATAATAATTTATGCTTTCTGTGTTTTTCCCAGTCACATGGTGTAAGACAGTGCTTAAAAAGACCGTGTGCCCAGTGTGCCAAGAATCATCATTTTCTTTTATGCGCAGGAAAACCGGAAATAAGGGGCGCGAAAGAAAATAATCAAAATAATCAACCAAATTCTGGTGTCGGTATTCCAGAAACGGGTTCCAATAACCACAATTCGGGTTCAGTTAATTGTGCGTTTCAAAATTCTAGTTTTTTGAGTAGAAATCAGGAAAAAACGGTTCTATTAGCAACGGTAACGGTATGTGTGTTAAATAGTCCTTTACAAAATGCAACGGCGCGGTTTATTTTGGACAACGGTAGTCAGTGTAATCTTTTGACCACGGAATGTTGTAAAAAACTAGGTCTTAGATATACAAAAATTAATTCTTCGGTACAAGGTTTGGGACAAAACTCTCAGTCGGTAAGGGGAGTAACGGACATTATTATCGCTTCGCGTTTTGATCAGACTAAAAAATACGATGTTCAAGCTTTAGTTATTGATCATATTACAGATAAATTGCCAAAAACGAAATTAAATTTGCAAACTTTATCGGAATTTAAAAATTTACAATTAGCGGACGATAAGTTTTTTGAACCTAAATCAATCGATGGCATAATCGGTGCGCAGTTTTTTCCTATTCTTTTCGGCGGTAATCGGATTTTGAGTTCTTCAGGTTTAGGGGCGGCTTTAGAAACAACGTTCGGGTATGTTATTATGGGTCAGGTGGATACGGAATATTCCACTCCCATAAATTTGCTCACTTTAAGGGAAGAAACATCGATTGAACAAATTTTGACAAAATTTTGGGAATTAGAGCAGGTTCCAAAACGGGAAATTCCGGATTTAGACGCTATAGAATGTGAAAATATTTATAAAACCACGGTTTCCAGGGATATATCGGGCCGGTTTACTGTTGCATTACCTTTTAAAAGTTCACCAAAAAATTTGGGAAATTCAAGGGTTTCGGCGGAAAATCGGTTAAAAACCTTGGAAAAACGGTTGACAAAATCGGACAGCTTGCGTGCGGATTACAATAAAATTATGCAGGATTTTTTGGATCAAGGATACTTAAAATTATTGGAAAAAGAAGATTGTGACTTATCCTATTATATTAGTCATCACCCTGTAATAAAATTAGAGAGTTTAAGTACACCTATACGTATCGTATTGGATGCATCTTGCCCTTCAGACAGTGATGTCTCTTTGAATGATTTATTGCATAGCGGGCCTAAACTGCAGGCGGACATATGCACTTTATTAATAAATTTTCGGCTTTTTCCAGTAGCATTGAGTTCGGATTTAAAAAAGATGTTTTTACAAATAAAATTAGTACAAGATCACTGGCGGTTTCAAAGAATATTATGGAGATTTGATCCAAACGAGGAAATAAAAACGTATGAATTTACGGTGGTTGCGTTCGGTTTAAGGTCGTCACCTTTTTTAGCGCTACGGACGGTTCAGCAATTGATAAATGAAGATGGCAAAGATTATCCTTTAGCTAAAAAATATATTTCTTCGGGGCTATATATGGATGATTTTTTAACGAGTGTTCCGGACGAAATTGAAGCTAAAGAATTATATAATCAATCGGTAAATCTCTTCAAAGGTGGTTGTTTTGACTTAGTTAAATGGTCGACTAATTTGGACAATTTGTTATCAGAAATTCCGCTGGAAAAACGTTTACAAAATTCGGTTACATTTAAATCGGAGACTAAAGTTTTAGGGATGCAATGGGATCCGCAGAGGGATGTTTTGAACTATAGGTTAACCACCCCCGATAAAAATTGTACAAAACGTAAGATTTTATCTCTTACTGCAAAATGTTATGATCCTATTGGTCTGATTGCTCCATTTATTTTGCATTTAAAGTTAATGATCAGGGAGTTATGGCAACTAAAATTGGGTTGGGATGACTCACCCCCGGATACGATTAAAAAATCATGGGAAAAGGTATGCAATGAATGGCAAGATTTTTCAAAATTTGAGGTCCCTAGACATGTAGGAGCCATGAGGGATGTTCCGATTATGATTTTGGGGTTTGCGGATGCAAGTCAAGACGGTTACGGTGGGGTAGTTTATTTAAGGGTTGTAAATTCTAGCGGTGAAGTGAGTGTGAGACTGGTTGCTGCAAAATCGAGATGTGCACCTTTAAAAAAGACCATGACCATTCCGAAGCTAGAATTATGCGCGGCTTTGTTGTTATCATCTTTGCTGAAATTAATATTTGAAAATTATAGCAAACTTACTCATATTTCACAACTAGTTGCGTATTCTGATTCGACCACGGTGGTGAGTTGGTTAACTTCGGCAAATACCAAAGATATTTTTGTAGCTAATCGAGTGCAGCAAATTAAAGAAAACCTTCCTAATATTTCATGGCAACATATTGAAGGTAAAAATAATCCCGCGGACTGCTTGTCAAGAGGGTTGACACCCTCACAATTAATAAATCATGAACTTTGGTTACAAGGTCCTAGTTGGATAAAATTACGGGAATCGGACTGGCCTTCTTCAATATTAGAATCGGATATTTCGGAGGTTAAGGTTTTGGTTATTGAGGAGGAGAAGCAGGGTGAAAAAATTCATCCCTTACTTGAATTGGTTGAACGTCATTCTAGCTGGCATAAAATTTTACGGATTACGGTTCGGGTTTTAATGTTGTTAAAATTAATTCCTGTGCAAAAATTAATTACGGCTACTGCGCTAAGAACAGCAGAATGTTATTTAATTCAGTTAATTCAGTTAAAACATTTTGAAACTGAAATAAAAATGATAAAAGAAAACAAACAATGTAAAACACAGCTTAAGAAATTACGGCCATTTTTACAAGACGGTTTACTTATGGTGGGGGGACGACTTAATAATTCATCCCTTAGTTTTTCGGGAAAACATCCACTAATTTTACCGGGAAAAGAAACGTTAGTTGAACGGATTGTTGATTTTTATCATATAATTTATATGCATACGGGGGCATATTTGCTTGAAGCTTTATTGCGTCAAAAGTATTGGATTCTTGGGGCAAGAAATCTTATAAGAAATCGGGTTTTTAAATGCAATCGTTGTTTTAGAAATAAACCGAAAATTTTGACACCGCTCATGGCAGATTTACCGGTATCGAGGGTTACTGCTACTAAACCCTTTTTACACGTAGGGGTTGACTATTTTGGGCCAATAAATATTACATTAGGTAAAAAACGTAATGCGGCGGTTCATAAATCGTATTGTTTATTAGCGGTTTGTTTAAGCACAAAAGCGGTTCATTTAGAATTGGTGAGTTCTTTAAGCACACCACATTTTATGCAAGCATTTAAAAGACTTTTAGCAAGAAGGGGCCCATGCAAGGTTTTGTATTCTGATCAGGGATCATCTTTTGTTTGTGCGAAAACGGTTTTAAGTGAAATTAATCGGTTTGCTAGTTCGGAAGAATATCAAAATGCACTGTTATGTGAATTAAATTTGAACGGTGTGGAATGGAAATTTATAAGTCCACAAAGTCCGAGTCACGGGGGTCTTTGGGAAAGTAATGTAAAGAGCGCTAAGTCGCATCTCTATAAGGTCATAGGGGATCAGTTGTTAACATATGAAGAGTTAAATACTCTATTAATTCAAATAGAGGCAATCTTAAATTCGAGACCTCTTTGTCGTCGACCAACTGATTCATCTCAAATATCGGTATTAACTCCATCACATTTTTTAAATTTAACACCGTTAGGAAGTTTGCCGGCCGACGATTTAACAGATTTAAATATAAACCGGTTAGATAGGTTCCAGTTAATCGATCGAATGGTGCAAGATTTCTGGAAAAGGTGGCGTTTGGAATATTTGACTACCTTACAAACTAGAGAAAAATGGAATATAGATTTGCCTAATGTTAAAATCGGAACGGTTGTTATTTTAAAGGTAGACAATGTACCTACACTTTGTTGGCCGTTGGCCATTGTTACTGAGGTTCATCCGGGTAAAGACGGAGTTGTTAGAAATGTTACTGTAAAAACTTCGAAAGGGACATTTACACGACCAGTTTTAAAGTTATGCCCTCTTCCGAATCAATAAATTTACAGTAATATCTTTTGTATATAGTTATAGGTATTTTTTCATTAGAATTTATTTATTTTTTTTTCGATTATTTTTTTTGAGTTACGGTAATTAACTCTGAAAATTTTGGTATATTAATTTATGCCTGGTCCTTTGAGTATTTATTTGGAACTAGTTTTTTTTATTGTGTTTTCGGCACAAATTGCATACAGATTTGGCTGAAAAATGGGTTTTTCAGGGCGGGGGCTATGTTTGCGCCAATATGAATATATATTTCATTTATTTTAATTCGGGAACGTCTTGGCAACACAGTTCTAAGTAAGCATAATCTTCTGTCCTTTATGTTAAATCAGTCAGTCGTTAACATACATACGGTCGGAACGTATAGTACACCTTGACAATTTTAATTTGATTTTGTGTGTGTTTTCCGTGAGACAAATTGACGATACCAGACAACATATTTTCGGTAAGTTCCCTTCTTTTATCCCATCCTTCATTTTCCTTAATGCCACCGAAAATAGTGCTTCAACATTTAACAACACGAAGAAAATCTAAGAAAATCTCGGTAAGTTATTATTATTAAAAATTTTCCATTTGGTTTTCCTAAAAGCCAAAACAATACATTTAATAATAAACTTCAACAATAATAAATGTTCAGCAAAAAATTTGTTTTAGCTCTTATACAGTATGTCTGCGTAACTCGGAACCTATTGATAACTTTTTTATTATCAGTTTTACGAAAAAAAGTTATTCTTTATAAAATACTCTGCATCGTATATAATCTAAGATGCAATCATCAAATATCAAATTTAATGAATTTTATACGAGGTATGTCAAAAAATATGAATTTCACTCAAGAGTAAAGTATCGTTAAATTTCACAATATCGAAAATTGTTATTAAGAAAAGTTGTTTGGAATTAAAAAATTTGTTTTAGTATTCAATTATATCCTTCTAATTAAAATATTGTGAAAAATAAAGGCACTTAACTCTTAGGCTTTGGCCTCACGGGCAGTTTTTTACGGCCGCCGTGTAAGAGCAGTAAAAATCAGCGCGAAATGGGTTCCACGGTGAGAATAGTAGATGGCCAGACTGAGTTGTAAAATATCGCGTGGCCATCTACTATTCTCACCGTGGGACCCATTCTCGCGCTGATTTTTACTGCTCTTACGGCAGCCGTAAAAAACTGCCCGTGTGGCCAAAGCCTTAAGGAAAATTTATATTTTTTACATACCTCGTATATAATTAAAAAAGTTCTGATGGTTGTATCTTAGATTTTAGACCAGGGGGAGCATTTTATGAAGAAAAACTTTTTTCGTAATAAAAGTGATAATAAAATAGTTATCATAATTGTAATAAAATGATTATGAGTACCCCGTAATTTGAGAAAAAAAAATTCAATTAAAATAATGTAATTGTATCTTTAAACATAGTTTTTAATTTCAAACAACTTTTCATAATAGCATTTTTTGATATTCTGAAATATAAAGGTATTTTACTCTTTAACGAAATTCGTATTTTTGACATAACTCGTATAAAATGATAAAATTATATCTGATGGTTGAGTTTTAGATTTTTGACTATCCAGAGCATTTTATGAAGAATAACTTTTTTTCGTAAAATTGATAATAAAAAAAGTTTTCCATGTGGTTCCTAGCTACGCAGACATACTGTATAAGAGCTAAAAAAATACTGTATAAGACCTTCTGTTTATGAATGTTCAAATTGCAATGTCATATTCAGATTCAGTATAATCAAAAACAAAATATAAACATATTTGATCAAAGTAAAATGATGAATTTAACGATATTTTTAAAATTATTAATACAAAATAATTGTTATTGTTTAAACAATTAATAAACAATTAGCGGCCAAATCCGCGAGTAGAACTTTTTACTTTAATATGTATGTAAACTAACAAAAAAAGTTTTAGAAAAATATATAGTGTAGGAAACAAAGGTTGAACCTTGCAAAATAGACACAAGTCCGGTTTTATTTTTTTTCTGGTATAATAAGGGGTGCTTATTATAAGACTAACTTTTTCTGAAAAAATTTCGCCCCGGAACCCCCCTTTTCACCCCTTTAAATTGGGCAATTTGTGGTTTTTGCGGAGCGTAGCCCTTCCTGTACCTTTTACAAAAAATTTCCTTTATAGAAATACGAAGAGGACTATATTTTCTACGATTTATTTCCCGACAGCATCTGTCTATCATCCACCGTTTAGCGGGGGTGGCTCCCCAAATTTGACAAGTTTTTAAAGAAGATGTTTTTAAAAAATATATATTTCTCCCTAACTGTAACGGAAATTAAAAAGAAATCTTGCGGCAATTATTCACAAATAATTGATTGATTTTTTGGTATAGGTTTCACTTAAGGGTAATTGCCCTTTTTTTAATTACAGGGTGTTACATTTTAAAAAACCCCTTTTTATACCATCGGAACCGTTTATGCTAGAGTAAAAAGACTTTCAGCGATTACCCATGTACTGGTGGTATTTACAAATTTGTATATTGCACCCCCATTTTTTCCCCGGAACCACCCAAAAAAAAAAGAAGAATGAATAAATAAAGTGATTTTCTTGGAATCCTTCACACACAATGCCCTTTATTAATATGCTTCATATATCATTTTGTGCAAGTTATTATTACCCATGCATGGACACCAAAAGCGATTTCCTAGTGCAACGCCTGTAGCAAAAAAAATAAATAAAATGGGGGGTTGAAATTT
Source organism: Diabrotica virgifera virgifera (assembly GCF_917563875.1). Lineage (NCBI taxonomy): Eukaryota > Metazoa > Arthropoda > Insecta > Coleoptera > Chrysomelidae > Diabrotica > Diabrotica virgifera. The sequence goes on from NC_065444.1 coordinate 70,371,183, forward strand.
TTTTTTTGTTTTTTTGCTTTTTGATCCGTATGAGCATATGCTTCATCAATAGCGCTTTTCAAAAATATATATGGTTATTGCAACATCCCTGCGGAAACCACCCATATCTTTGAAAATATACTGCAGAAACTACCCATATCCCTTGGCGAGCATGTTTTTACGATTTTCTCATTACCTATGCATTCTTTTTAAACAAAACTTAGACAAGGTTAAAGAACACTATTTACTCTAAAAATTAGGTCCTATTCATTTTTTTCGTATAAGCAACCGTTACGGCACTGTGGCGCCGTAAACCTCATATATGCTTTGGCGGGCTCCAGTTTTTGTTTTTTTTTCGTCATCTGTTCGTTTTATTGATAAAATACTTATGTAAAATAAAACAACACAGTGTAACCTACAAATTATGACTTATGCACATTTTACAACCTTTGCGCCCCAAAGCCACAGTGGTGGCCCAAAATCAATTTTTGCATATTTTCGCCACCTACATGCATTTTATTGCATTAATGCTACCTTAATAGCACAATAATTAGCCTTAGGTGGTCGCTAAGCAGTGGCGGATCCAGGGAGGGGTGATGGGGGTGATCACCTTCCCCCCTCTCAAACCAAGTGATAGTATATTCAAAGATTATAAAAATATTCATTTATTTTTATAGAAATTTAGCCAATTGGCACCCCCCTCTTAACGATGCTGGATCCGCCAGCATCTCGCATCCTCGCTAAAGCATAAAAAGTCATTCTTATAAAAATAATATTAATATAATATAAGTATTTCTATAAAAATAAATGAATATTTTTATAATCTTTAAATATAATATCACTTGGTTTGAGAGGAGGGGATCCGCCACTGCTTAGCGACCACTTAGGGGTCAATATTGTGCTATTATAAGGTAGCATTAATGCAATAAAATGCGTGTAGGTGGCGAAAATATGCAAAAATTGATTTTGGGCCACCACTGTGGCTTTGGGGAGCAAAGAATGTAAAATGTGCAAAGGTCATAATTTGTGGGTTACACTGTGTTGTTTTGTTTTACATAAGTACTTTGTCAATAAAACGAACAGATGACGAACAAATAAACAAAAACTGGAGCCCGCCAAAGCATATATGAGGTTTACGGCGCCACTTTGCCGTAACGGTTGCTTATACGAAAAAAAATTAATGCGACCTAATTTTTAGAGTAAATAGTGGTCTTTAGCCTTGTATAAGTTTTGTTTAAAAAGAATGCATAGGTAATGAGAAAATCGTAAAAACATTCTCGCCAAGGGATAGGGGTAGTTTCTGCAGTATATTTTCAAGGATATGGGTGGTTTCCGCAGGGATGTTGCAATAACCATATATATTTTTGAAAAGCACTATTGATGAAGCATATGCCCATATGAATCAAAAAGCAAAAATAAAAAAAAATTCAACCCCCCATTTTATTTATTTTTTTTGGCTACAGGGGTTGCACTAGGAAATAGCTTTTAGTGTCCATGCATGGGTAATAATTACGTGCACAAAATGATATATGAAGCATATTAATAAAGGGCATTGTGTGTGAAGGATTCCAAGAAAATCACTTTATTTATTAATTATTCTTTTCTTTGGGGTGGTTCCGGGGAAAGATGGGGTGCATTATACAAATTTGTAAATAACACCAGTACATGGGTAATCGCTGAAAGTCTTTTTACTCTAACATAAACGGTTCAGATGGTATAAAAAGGGGTTTTTTAAAATGTAACACCCTGTAATTAAAAATAGGGCAATTACCCTTAGGTATAACCTATACCAAAAAAATCAGTCACTTATTTGTGAACAATTGCAGCAGAATTTCTTCTTAATTTCCGTTACGGTTAGGGAAAAATATATATTTTTTAAAAACATCTTTTTTAAAAACTTGTCAACTTTGGGGCGCCACCCCCGCTAAACGGTGGATGATAGACATATGCTGTCGGGAAATAAATCGTAGAAAATATAGTCCTCTTCATATTTCTATAAAAAAAAATTTGTAAAAGGTACAGGAAGGGCTACGTTCCGCAAAAACCACAAATTACCCCCTTTAAAGTGGTGAAAAGGGGGTTCCGGGGCGAAGTTTTTTCAGAAAAAGTTAGTCTTATAATAAGCACTCCTTGATATAACAGAAAAAAAATAAAACCGGACTTGTGTCCATTTTGCAAGGTTCAACCTCTGTTTCCTACACAAATAACTGCTTGTTTGAGTTTTTCCGAAACAATGCATGTTTTCGTTCTAATTGCATTCCCCCATAATATATATTTTATTATCTTTTCAAATTATAATTATTTACAAAGCTCAACAGGTCTTGAAGAGTTAGGGCTGCAATACAATTAAATGCCTACATTATATTATAAATAATATTTATATTATATTATAATACCTATATATTATAAACTTGTATCAAATGGCGTGGCTTCTTATCGAATCATGCTCCTTGTCTACTAAATTTACTTACTATTCTCCTCCATTCATACCTGTTTGTTACTATTTCTTTCCAACCATCAATTCCCTCTTTCCTGTGATCTTCCTGTACGTTATCAAACCATCTTTGCCTGGGTCTTCCTTTCCCACTTTTTGTGACTACGCCCCGTTTTAGGATCATCTTTGACATCCTCTTCCTTTCCATTATCATCACGTTCTCCATCCATCTCACTCTTTGTGTCTTTATGAAGCGAATGATGCTTGGTTTGTTATACAGTTCCTCCATGTTTGTCGTCTAACCTTTCCCGTGTTTTTGCCTCCATATATAGCTCTGAGCATTTTTCTTTCCCATCTTTCTAATTTCTCCGTCCTGGCTTTTTTCTTTGTCCATACTTCGCTACCATACATCACTGTGGACCTTATTACCGTTTTATATATCCTTAAGTTTGTTTTTCTCGATATATTTTAAATTTCATCAGTGTTCTTAGGCTTCCCAATCCTTCCTTTGCCAATCTGGCATTCATTTCCCATTCTTCCTGACCTTTTTCTTCTATAATAATCACCAGATACTTACGTAAAATTGACCAATCTCTCGAAATTATATTCCATTGCTTCATTAAAAATGAAAGTAAACTGTCGCTTTTCGTTTTGGTTTATATTTCCGAGTATTATGTACTTTGACTTTTCCTGGTTTATTTCTAGATCAAAATATTTTGCCTCCTTTTCTAATATTTTTATAACATTTCTTAATTCTTTTTGTTTTTGTTAGAATAATAAGATCATCAGCGAAGCCCAGACATGGATGTTCATTGTTGAAGATGGTTCCGGTCATTTTAACCCTGCTATTTCTGATTATTGTTTCCAATACCAAATTAAAAAGCACCATGGATACCGGATCTCCTTGTCTACGACCTCTGTTCACTTCAAATTCGTCTGATGAGAATTCTTTCTAAATGGTTTCGTGTGCTATTCAGAGTCATTCTTACTAACCTAACCAGTTTTGAAGGTACGCCCAATGACCTCAGTACTTAATACATTTTATTCCTACTACTTATCCCATCATATGCTTGTTTAAAATCTATAAACAACACATGCAGAGATACCTTATGCTCGTTGCAGGTGTTCTCGACTTGTTTTAGTGTAAAAGTCTGATCTGTCACTGATCTTTTAACCCTAAAACCGGACTGCAATTCACCTAGTTTATCTTCAGCAAATCTATTGAGTCTCTGTCTTAGCATCCTAGCTAATACCTTGTAACAAGTAAGCAACACCTCTGTAATTTTCACATATGACAATCTATCCCCCTTTTTGTATATGGGGCATAATAGAGCTTCGTTCCAATCTTTGGGCATATTTTCCTCTTCCCATATCTTCTTGATAAGGCTGGCTATGCATCATTTTTTGGAGTTCTTCCCCTCCATTTTTTAGCATTTCCACAGCTGTTTTGTTTTATTCTGGTCTTTTGTTATTTTTGAGCCCACTAATTATACTTATTTAATCTCTCCTTCAGTTTCTTAGCCTAGACTAATTTTTTAATAGAATAAACCCAATAATCCTTGAAGCTATTTCAATCAACAAGTAGTTTTTCACCAAATCGAGATTGCACCGAGGTTTTATCTCTGTGTACTTACATAGAAGCCGGTTTCTAAAGAAAACTTAAGAGTTCTGTTGTTTTTATATCATGTTAGAGCTGCGTTATAAATTCTTACAGACTATTCCTTATTCCTTGCAAACTCACCGCCACATTAACAGAAAATATTCACAGCAACAGAGTACTTGAAGGAATTATGGGAAAAGAAATAAGCACCCTCAGAAAACTCAAAAATGGTCTACAACGAGGCTGGTACAGGGACCACTGCTTTTTAGCCTTTACATCGCAGACATGCCAACGACAACATCAACAAAATTGCGCTATGCCAATGACTGAGCTTTACAACCAAAGAAAATTCCTAGAAGAAGCTGGTGAGATTCTGACCGAAGATCTAGAAGGAAGTTACTTTTTTACCTAAACAACAATTTGGCTTCAATAACATTCACTTTGATAATACACGACATAAACACCCAAAATACCTAGGTATGGCTTTGAACACAACGTTAAGCTTTAGAGAAGCTATTTAAGTAGAGTTACCGAGGAGATAAAAACCAGACATAATATCATTTAAAAGCTTTGTGGCACATGAGGAGCCTTGGTATCCACACTCAAGTATTTAAGCCTAGTTTTTGTTTATTCTGTAGCGAATATTGCGTACTAATATCGATGAACAGTGCTTAAGTTCAAAAGATTGGTGTCCAGCTAAATAACACGATGAGAATGGTCGGTGAAGTAATCAAGTCATTCCATGACCACACCTTGGCCTGTCTACTTTTAGAGCTCTCTTCTGTAAAATTCATTTTATCCTTATAGAATTTTCTTTAATATTATGATTCTTTTGGCTGGTTTCCTGTGTTCGTTGTACCTTTCTCTCTAACTCTGGTGCATTATTGTAAATCTTAATTTATTTCGTTCATTTAGTTTTATTTTACATTCCTTATCGAACCATTCATCCTTATTCTTTGTATCATGTTTTATATTTCTATTACTTGCTTTCGCTGATTTGATCATATCTACATTCTGACATTAGTCTAACAGATTTAGTTGTTTTAAGAATATATTCTTATGTTCTTTATATATTTTCCTTATCTTTCTTGACAAGCACATGAACGATTTGGCCTCACGATCTCCATGATCCTTGGAATATTTGTTTGTGTTAGAAGTTATAATGATCATATTGTGACATTATTTATAGTCCGCTCACAACCTGGCCTATTTCCGACTGAAGATTCTAGTCGTACGAGAGAATACGAGTCCTTATCACGGCATTCAGGACGAACGCTACCGAAGTATATAAGAAGAGAAATTCCGTCAGCAGGCCAGTCAGTGATCGACGCGTCATAATTATTGGATTCGAAGCGAGTTGTTCGCCGTGTATTTTGAAATGTATTAGTTATCGGAATTATTATGTTTTAGTTAGTAAAATCATAAATTTGAGTTTGTAAATAAATTAGATGTGTTAGTTTGAGTTATTTGTAAGTATTTAAATAAAGTAAGTCTTCCTTTATATAAATTAAACTTAGTGCCTAAAAACATAAATAAATAAAATAGTAAAGTCAACCGCGTAAATCAGTACAATATTCCTTTCTTTTGGGAAATCTATAAAGAAGATGATGATCATTTTCGTTAGTTACTTAATGAAGATTATATTGTTCTATGGTGGGTAAGTATATTTCTTTCTTTCCTGTTGTCGTTGGATGTGATTACATGTCCAGATTTCTGCACCTATGATTGGTTTCTGATATCCTATTTCGACATTTTCCTTAATGTCTCTCTGCCATAGCTTTACTTCTAATTTCTTTCTATGTAGATAATTGTATCTTCCTTTGACATATCATTTATATATATATATTCATTCTTTCTTTTTGTTTTTTAATTTACTTTTATTTTTCATTACTTCAATTTTGTTTTTCACAATAAAATTTATTGCTGATATTATGAAATATATTGCAGATTATATTCAAATATTCATTTATTATTTATAAAGTGTTTCACTTTTCATTAAGGGGAAAGGCGCAAAATGTCGCCGTCAAAATTTTTAATGAGTTTTAAATGTATTTATTTTTTTCGAATCCTGAGTAAACTAATAAATATTTTTAAAAAATTTAAATGCAGAATAAAAAATTACATTATTACTGAGGGTCGAAAGTCCCTGAAAACTTCTATAATGTTTATTTTAATAAGTTACAGGGTGAAAATAAAATAGAAAATTTAGTGTGATTTTTAATTGCAAATATTTCATTCAAAAGAAAGTTTTTATTTATTCTAAGGGGCTTTAAGTCCTCGGTAATAACGTAATCTTTCATTCTGCGTATAATTTTTTCAAAAATAATTGTTAGTTTTCTCAGGATTCTAAAAAATGAATACATTTAAAACACATTAAAATTTTTGACAGGCGACATTTTGCGCCTTTTCCCTTAAATGTTTTATTCCTATGCTTTATAATTTAAAAATATAATATAATTATTTTAACTAAAATTTTAATTTTTCATTTACCTATACCTATATCATTAGTTTTTATATAATTATGCAATAATTTTATCCTACCTGGAGGTAGTGGAGGTGTAGCGAAAGGCCACACGGCCGGTAATTTGCGGCGCTGTAAGAGCAGTAAACCTGAGGAGGCATTGGTTGACTAACCAATTGTAGATGAAATAGTTATTCAACCAATGGCTCATCAGGTTTACTGCTCTTACGGCGCCGTAAATTATCGCCCGTGTGGCCTTTCGCTTACAGACGTTAGTGATAGCGATACAGCTGCCCATTTTTGTAACAAGGGTTTGTATGTCGTTATCAGAGGAGGTGGTAACCAGGAATGCGTTTTTTAGGTTCGGTTTTATGCATGTGGCTGGGCTGTATGTTTGATGATAAGTAGCACCTAGCAGTACGTAGCCTGGTATTTTCCCGCTTTTGGAGATCATGCTCTGTTACACAGTGTTTCTGAATGGCGACTAAGTCGATATCGTTATCTTTTAGTATCCTTGATAGATACCTACTGGCTTTTGGCATAGCTTATACGGGTATACCCGTATTAATAATACCCGTATTAATATTTCAATCAACGGTGATAGTAAGATAACAATGGAGAAGAAAAAAGGATGACATTTACAAATGAATGATTTCTTAGTATTACCACTCTCTCGTATTAGTCTTTGATGTGAAGAAGAGCAAGTGAAAATTTTTCTATTATGTGATCCATGTGATCTATTATCAGACCAATAGTACTTTATGGATGCAAGGCATGGGTGATGACAGAAAACACAAAAAGAAAGCTGAAAGTCTTTGATAGAAAAGTCATCAGGAAGATATTTGGATCTATTGACGAAAACGGAATAGGGAGATCCAGGTCCAATCATGAACTCTAGCAACCGTTCAAAGAGAAATCGCTCTCAGAATTCTTTAAACTTTAGAGACTTTGATGAGCTGGCCATGTAGTGAGAATGGAGACTGAAAGATTGCCGAAAAGATAGTAAAATGGAGGGAGTGAGATCAAAAGAGAAATAGTGAAAGGATAAAGTGACACTGGAGGCGCAATCCTATTACATACTTTATTATCATATCGGTTACAACTGATTTTTCTTCGTTTGTTGGTATCTTTTTCTTCTTTGTGTGCCCTGCTTGTTTCCAAGCGTTGGCTATCGTCGTATTAACAAGTTGACTATGTTTCTAGGTCGGCAGCTATATGAAACAATTCCTCGACCGTTCGACTTGTCCATTGTCTAATATTACACAGCCAGAATAGTTGTTTTTTCCAGCCCAGCGTTTTACTTCGATTTTCCAGAATGATGAACCGGAGTAAGCGATATTTAGGTCCTCTCATTATATGACCGAAGTAATAAACCTTTCTCATTTTTATGATGTTGATCAATTCTTGCTATTTCTGTGCGTGGTCTCTAGCAAACGTTCGTTAGAAATGTGTGCTGTCCATGATATTCTTAGTATGCGACGATAACACCAAAACTTTAACGCTTCTTATTTACTAAAATCTTTTATTTTTGTTTTCCAGGTTTCACATCCATAGAACAAAACGGACCAGACGTAGCACTTCAATACTCTTAGACGTGTGGTCAATGACAGACTTCTACTGCACAACATAGAACATCATCATCATCCAACCCGGATCTATCCACTGTTGGATATAGGTCTCCCTCAGTCTATTCCATGTATTTCTGTTTTGTGCTCTTTGCATCCAATTTTTGTTGATATGTTTTATATGTTATCAGACCATCTTGTTAGCGGACGACCTCACTTCGATATTTTTCTTGTCTTGGTCTCCAGTGTATTATTCGCTGTCTCCATCTATTATCCGACATTTTATCTATGTGCCATGCCCAGTTCCACTTTAGGGTCATAATTTTTTCTATGGCATTTGTCACTCCTGTTCTTCGTCTTATTTCCTTGTTAGTAATTCGATCCCTACGAGAAATGCCCAACATTGAGCGTTCCATGGCTCTTTGGGTAACATAAATTTTATTTCTTACTTTCTTGGTCATTGTTAAAGTTTCTGCACCATATGTAAGTACTGGCAACACGAAACACGCGCTTATCAAAGTGTTTTGTGTTGTTGTTGTTTCCTTTGACAACACAGAAGGCTAATAAAGCTTTTTTGTGCAAGTTCTATTCTGGTCGAAATTCCTCATCACTTTCAACCTTGCAGTTAACCCAGCTACCCAGATATCTAAAGTGTTTCACACTTTCCAGGATTTTGTTATTTAATTTTAGTATGCACTGAGTCTTCGATATTAATTTTTCCGACCACCATTAATTTTGTTTTCTTTGGGTTGATTGTTAAGCACTTTGCTACTTTTGACTATTTTTTATATTCTTTGTTCGGTTTCTTTGTTGTCAAATGAAGAATAGGGAATACAAATAAGAATGCAAGTTTTTCTTAGTATGTTTTATTATTTTTTTAAGTAAGTACTTATTAAGACTAGTTAGATTTTATTTTAATAGTTAAAAGTTTGAATTTGATTAATTCGTTAAAAACATTAAACGAATAAAAAGGAAAATCTTATACTTTAATTATTTACATTTACATTAATGACCTATTTCTCGTTTAATTACTATTAAAATTAACTGAAACTGATGGGTTCCATTGCAATAAAAATGTAGGTAGGTATCTATTTACAAAACGGTAAAACTGGTTTCTTAATTAAGACGACGACAAATAGGTTTTAATTATATTAACAATAATTTTCTTAAAATTAGTAGTGAAAATTTAGCACCAAAAGGTATTGCGCATACATTTAAAAGGTATCATCTGTTTTGACAACTGCTTGCAAATATCTTATTAACAATAAACGTTTAATTCATTAATATAAATACAGTTGATCCAGAATAATATTATTATGAATAAATATCGTTTTTTATATCAACGGTTTAAAAAAAAAAAAGTTAAAGGGCGAATAGAATTAGTACCTGGCGATCGTCTATTTTTTAAGATCTTCATTCTCGCTTCTACTTCAGTTTCTTTAGTGATATACGTGTCTTCTGTATTGTAATCGTGTTCGTCATTGGAGTCTTCACCTTTGTAGAGTTCTCTGAAATATTTTTCCCATGTCTCAGTTGGTATCCCTTTTGTCTCTACAATTCAGTTACTGGTATATATTCATTTTAATATAATATTCAATAATTTCAATATAATATTCATTTCAATACTGCTTATTTTGCCGCATACTGTAGTAAAGAAAACCTCGATTAAGCCGAGTATGCACAGAAAAAGAGGTTACGAAAATAAGCCATCATCAGTCCGTAACAGCAATAAGGGTAGACATACTGCTACAAAATTATGCAGTATTATTATTTCAGCGCTATATTTTGTGGCCAAACAGAGAAGCTACTGGATAAAATAGTGCAGATAGATCATAGATCCAAGGCAAAGAGCTAAACAAAGCTGAAATTCAGTAATATATAGTTCACACCAGAATTACTTCTGCTGTCTTATGCCTATAAAACCACGGTGGTCTCCGATATTTAAATCATGGTGAATTCAGAACCAGTATTATATTTTTTGTTTCGATGTCATATCAAGAACATTCGTTTGTAGTTTGAGATATTTGCTAGCATTTGCGCCTAATGAAGATTTATAAATATATGAAATACATAAAAACGTTAAAAAAATATAGCACCGAACGTATTCGGTTTGTTCTTCTACTCAGAATTTTTAATATCGATTTCATGGTAATGGTAACATTAAAAATAAAATTACTCATACCTACGATAGTAAAATCGTTTTGCTATTTTTTTTTAAATTGTTATTTAGAAGGCAGTTTTACATTATTCGGTATTAGTTAAAAATAGTTGGCAGTTTTAGTTAAAAACTCATTAATATTATTGTTTGTTTCCATACAGTGCAGATCTACTAATTAAGGGAGCGGAAAAACTTATTGGGATTTATCGAAAATTAGAAATTTGAAAAAACACAAATTGTGCTCCAAAACAATTTTTAAGAAAGGCATTTAACACCATTACACAATTAAGTACACAATTATTTAAAGGTATATGTTTTTCAGTGTGTATCACTGTTCTTCGGAACATACGCTTCTACGTAACACTACAGTCCCAGTCCAGGAACATTCGATGTAGGATTCTATACAACGTATACACCAACTAGCAACCCATAAACCAACAAACTAAACAATTTATTTACGCTGATAATACAGCTGTGGCAGCTCAGGTAGCACCTTTAACGTGGTCGAAGAAAAACTGACAAATATTCTAGACACTATACTGGTAAAAACCATCTGAAATTCAATGCCGCAAAAATAGAGGTGTGTATTTTCCACCTTAGTAACAAGCATGTTTCAAGGATACTGGAGGTGGAATGGCTTGACAAGATTCTGGAATACCTCGGCCTACATCTAGATAGAACTCTCTTATCCATATCATTGTCAAGAGGTCAAGAAAAAATAACTTCAAGAAATAATATCATCTCCAAAGTAACTAATACAAAATTGGGAATACAGCCACACACTTTCCACACCTCTGCCTTAGCATTATACTTTGTCGTTAGGGAATTTAGAGCACTAGTGTGAGTAAATTCTAAAAACGTCGACGTGGCTCTCACTGAAACAGTCCGTACAATATCTGGTTGCTTGAAACCGCCACCCATCGAAGAGGTCTATCCCATAATTGGAATCGCTCTACCATAAATCAGAAGACAGTTCACGTCATCAGAGGTAGAACGAAAGAAGCCAGAGATGGATAGAAGACACTCCTTGTGTGACCACCAAACTCAGCCAAGATTAAGTTTCAGAAAAACTTTCTGAAAAAGTAAATATCTGTCAGTTCCATAGCTAAGAAACCTATGGCAACCTACCACAACATTTGGCCCCTACAGACGAAATGGCTACTGGACACAGATCAACTTACCTGACATGGATATCCTTAAACAGACTAAGAACTTGCGTCTCACGTTGTGCTAGTAATCTGAAAAGATAAGGATACAAGAAGGCTGATACCAGCGACTGTGGAGTGGTTCAGAGTAGTCACCACCTGCTAACATGCACAAACTTAATAGAGACATACACAGATAAATATCTAATTTTAGCAAATGATAGGGCCATCCATGAGGTCGACTATTGGAAATATAGGATTTAAGTTGTAACTAATATTTAGATAAAGAAAAGTAACATTGAAAGATTTTTTTTACAAAATAAATGTCAGTCGGTACAATATCGTTTTCAGTTTCGTTATTGAAGCTTTTGATTTTTTTTTCAGGCAATGAATTTTTTACCATAATTATTTTAATATTTTTATACTTAAAAAATACGAAATCCTTTGTAAAAGGCATATTTAACATTTCCTAAACAAGGATTACATTAAATCACAGAAGGTTTTCGGATTAGATTATCCATTATCAGTGTTACTAAAAAGCCCTAAAATAAGTATGACTATAAGCCCAAAAAGTTTACTAAGGTTAAAAAAATGCAAGATTTTTAAATCATTTTTCTTAACTAATCAGGTTATACTTATTTTAGGGCTTTTTAGTAACACTGATGATGGATTTTTTAATCCGAAAACGTTCCTTGATTTTATGTAACCCTTATTTAGGGAATTTTAAATATACCTTTTACAAAGGATCTCGTATTTTTTGTGGTTTATGGTATAAAGCCAGCTATAGGAATTTTACTTTCCTCGTGGATTTTTATAGGTACTTATTTTTCGATAAATCTTTTTTTCCTGCAACCTTTTCGATCACATTCACACCTACTTGTTTGTTCGCATCACATTATCACAGACATATTTACAATCATTAGATAAAATTACAATAATTTTGAGCCTGCACTATTGTAGTTATTTACAGAATTAGTTGGAAAATTCCTAGCAGTAGAACTGACATTGCTATCACTGGGGCGAAAGCACTGTTCTCAGCGACTATTGAAGTGTATTTTTCTTCTTCCTTAAGCTCGAGGACTTCTTGGACTGGGTCGCTTCTGAAGAATCCTTGATCTGAAACAATAAAATGTGTAATAAAATTTCTTGTAAAATATTTGAACAATTGAAATTACACATTAATTTTAACGGAAAAGTTATGTATAGATTTGAGTAAGTAATACGCTTGTTCAATTAATTTAAACGCATCTTTGGTCAGTTTAGCGTTAGAAGCAATTGTAAACACTTAACTCGTTCAACGCCCACGCCGACAGTCTGTCGGCACGTGGGTTTCATCAAGGGTGCAGACGACGCACATGTGTCGGAGGTGGTATTTCGTTACTAAATGAACCATTTAAGTATGCGGTACCAGCCATGTGGTTTTTGTTCAAAATGGGCAGCGAACGTGTTAACTGCAATGTTAGCTTTGTTTGTAAACGTCACGCTGATTATATTCTATCATTTGTATTTTACTGTGATTTTAAATAATATGATTAACTATTTAGATGGGAAATAAGCCACAATTAAATTGAAAAAATAATTTTATTAACGTTTCGACGCCCAAATCGGATGTACCTACCTTCATTGCAGTGGTAATTCTTTGTAGATATACATTTTTTCTGGACCTGACCAACGATGAGTTTCAATTGAACAAGCCTCTTATATACCGTACAATAAGCTGGAGGTAGATTGTTGCGCGTTTTAAGAGTAAATTGAGACTTTACGAAGATAAGTGCGTGGTAACAGTGGTTGCGCAAATGATAATGATATTGTAGACCGTATTGATGAGAACCCAGAAACAAGTATGAGAGTGATAGCTGCTGAATTAAGGATACTCATTAAGAAATTTTACAGAATGGTTAAGGAACAGTTACTTCACCACTTCCATGTAACAGTAATTACTTCAACAAGACCTTTAGTTTTAACGCATAAACGTAAAGGGCAATCCAACACACTGTCAAAATTAAATCAATATGGATACTGGGAGGTGAACATAAATGTTATTCAATCAGTTCTTAATGTGTTTTAGATCATTGTAGTTGCGTTTCTTTGTTATAATTGATAAGTTCAGTTTTATCGGTTACCGCTATTTTTTAAGCATAAAACATCTAAATAAATTATCATTTGAGAGACAAAAACATAAAACAACTAAATAAGTTATTATCGGAGAGAAAAAAAAAACAATGGTTAAATGGTATAAAACGTCCTATAAAAATACCAAATAACTAACTATCTCCATGTCACTTACGCTTGGAAAACTGTCTAAACCTTAGGTTAACTCAAACCAGACCCCTTGAGGGAAAGTAGACCTATATTATTTATTTTGCCAATCCTTTGCTTGTACCTACTAGCAACATTTGTATTATCTACCAACAACTTTATCTGGGACCAAAAATAGTTCGATTGAACCTAACTTACCTTAGTACAAATGTGCACGGAAAAAAAGTTACAGCCCTTTGAAGTTACAAAATGAAAATCGATTATTTCCAATATATCGAAAACTATTAGACATTTTTTATTGAAAATGGACATGTGGTATTCTTATGGCAGGAGTATTTTAAGAAAAAATTATAATGAAATTTGGACACCCCATAAAAATTTTATGAGCTCCCCCCAAACTTTTGTGTACGTTACAATTTAATTATTATTGTAGAGCCATTAGTTAAACACAAGTTTTTAAAAACTTTTTTGTCTCTTAGTACTTTTTTCAAAAGTCAGTTTTTATCGAGATATTTGAATATTTGTCAAATCCACCACATATTTGTATATGGTAAAGTACGGTTATGGAGACTTGATAATAATATTAAAATTTATTTATGATTTACATTTTTATGTATATTTTGAACCATATTAAAAAAGAAGCCACATCTCGATAAAAAATGCGTTATCAAAAAAATACAGAGGCAAAAAAGTTTTAAAACACTGTGTTTAACTAATGGTACCGCAGTAATAGTTTAATTTGAACGTACACAAACATTTGGGGGGTTTAAAGGAACAAAACCCTCATAAAATTTTTATGTAAACATATTAAAAAAGAAGCCGCAACTCGATAAAAACTGCCTTATCGAAAAAATACTAAGAGGCAAAAAAGTTTTAAAAATATTGAATTTAACTAATGGAACCACAATAATAATTTATTTGGAATGGACACAAAAGTTTGGGGGGTTTAAGGGAACAAAACCCCCATAAAATTTTTATGGGGTGCACAAATTTCACTATAATTTTTCTTTAAGATGTTCTTTCCATAAGAATGCTACATGTCTATTTTCAACACAAAACCTCTAATAGTTTTCGATGTATTCAAAAAAATCGATTTTCATTTTGTAACTTCAAAGGGCTGTAACCCTTTTGTGTGCATATTTGTACTAAGGTAAGTTAGGTTCATTCGAACTATTTTTGGTCCCAGAATATGTGGTTTAATTTATGACCTGTATTTTTGTTACACCCTGTATAAAAGAACACAATGTTTGACAGTTTCCCTCCCAGCGTTTTCATAAACGTTAAATTCTAGGAATGCCCTATTGGATCTTGTGATTGGCTTTTACAAGAAAATAGACGGGACGTAAACTTTATAAAAAATATTTTATTCACCAACGAAGCAACCATTACAAGAAATGGAGTCGCTAATCATCACAATACTCATGTCTCGGCCAACGTAAATCCTAATGGTAAAAAAGTTTGTCAGATGGTGCTCCACCATATTAAAGCGACAAGATTAAGGCACTTTTATTTCAACAATAATCAGCAGATTGGATAGGAAGGGGACTCGATGCACCAATTGAATGGGCACCGCGCAGTCCAGATCTTAATCCAATGGATTTTAGATTTTTGGATTGCTATAAAGATAGCCAAGATTTTAAAGAAATGAGCATTGGGAAAAGAAGAAGCTCATAAGTACTTACCCTTTACAATGTCTCTCTCAGTCATCTGATTTCCAACTATAAATTTTTTATTGTTGTAGGTTTTCTCATCACTCGCTTCGTTAACAGATACTTCGGATCCTACTTTTATAAAAGACGTGATGGTAATTTCAAATATCTTGTTCGGATCTGCTGGTATTTCGGAAATAGCTCTTTTTCTTCGACCGTATCCGATTTGACCATCACTACATTCAACCTAGAAATCAATATATTTATTAAAATCAATAATATCATAGAAGGCAATACATCCAATTTAATTTTTTTATGCAATATCTTACCCCCTTGCATTTATCGAGACACACGTTTACTGTTCCTTTAAATTGGACGTAAGTCGATTCTGGAAATTTGAAAGCTCTGAATTTAGCAGACAGGAAGTCTCCATCCACAGTATGGAAGTTTTCAAACAGATATGGATCTATGGAGCACCTGAAAAATAATTTTAATTAAAAAAATAATCAATGGGAAAATCCCAATAGTTGGCTGTATACCATAGTTTAAAAAACTCATACAGAAGTAAAAACTTCGAGATGTATTCTGGTATAAAATCGTTTATTTAAAAACTATTTAAAATGTCATGGATTGCAAAACGTTTTCGTTCTATACAGAACATCTTCAGTGCCTAGAATGAAGTATTTCCACGTTAGTTTAAATATTTGGTTTAAAGCAAAAGGTTAAAATTGTGACTGTTAGAATGAAAAAATGTGGGAATACTTACATCCTGCCGAGTAGTTTGAAACTAGCACACTGTATATAGTGTTAACCCCATCATATATGGTTTACATAATATAATATATAAAAATTTTATGACTACAAGTCGATATTAATAGATATAGTGGAACACATGCAAAAAGGGTGTCATACTTGGCAAGTACCTAGCATCTTCGAGCAGGGAACCATGGCACCCTTTTAGAAGGTGTTCCACTATATCTATTAACATCGACTTGTAGTCATAAAATTTTAATATATTATATTATGTAAACCATATATGATGGAGTTAACACTATATACAGTGTGCTAGTTTCAAACTACTCGGCAGGATGTAAGTATTCCCACATGTTTTCATTCTAACAGTCACAATTTTAACCTTTTGCTTTAAACTAACGTGGAAATACTTCATTCTAGGCACTGAAGATGTTCTGTATAGAACGAAAACGTTTTGCAATCCATGACATTTTAAATAGTTTTTAAATAAACGATGTTATACCAGAATACATCTCGAAGTTTTTACTTCTGTATGAGTTTTTTAATTTTAATTACTTTCTGACAAAACTGTTAGAAAAGGGTTAGAAATTGATTCGAATCTTCACCCCGATAGCATTGTTTAACTAGGCAATGTTAGTTAAACAATGCCGATAGTATTATGGCATAAAATCTAAAATACAAAATAATATAAAATATTCTTGATTGTGTTATTATTGCTTTTTCTACACATATTTGTTCGTTTTGGTTTTGTTTTCATTTTTTAAAGAAACTATAACTATTTTAGATTATGTACTACTTGTCTCAAGGGTGGTAGCAAGGTGCTCTTGAGCTGGTTCTCCAAATATGGCAAAACCGGACAGAAAAAAGCAAAGTCTCCGAAGCAGCTAAATTTTCATTTGTAATGAAGACTCTAGAAAAACTGCTCGATAGGCACATTAAGGATGGTATTGTAACGTTACAAACGTCACATCTTTGCTGTTTTATTTTTAAATAATTATTTCACTTTATTTTCTTTAATATTTCATTAATAATTATCTTCTGTATTCATTTTAACTTGTTTTCCCATTAAAAACCTGTTTGGCGCCCTCTTTCGTTATCATCTATTTCCCATCTCTCTTTTCATCTAACATCTAAATCATCATATTGAACGTACTTCATATATTCTTACTCTGTAGGTATCTATCTTTTAAGACGGAACATGCCTGCCATCTCCTAGGTTGCGCTGTGATGTCAATGACAGTGACAATAATGGAGAAGGCAGAATTAATTAAATTATAAAAGCCTTAAATTTAAATAAGCACGTTTTATTTCAACAAATCTTCTCTTGGGGTAAGAATTCTAATTATTACATTCATCATATTCCTACATGCATAGCTAGTTTTATACCGGGTGTCCACTTATATTTTCCCCCATTTTAACTGCCTATAACTTCTAAACGGCTCAAGATAGAAATATGCGGTGTTCGCTGAAATGTTTTATTTTAGTAAAAGTTTTGTCTGAATGGACTGAATTTTTTATATCGCTTTCAAATACGAAAAGAAAAATGGCGGATTTTTGAAAAAAACGTTGTTGACTTTTTTTAATGGAACACTCAGTATTATTTTTTTTGTAAATTGAAAGAAAGATCATTCACCTATCCAGCGATATAAAGTTTTTCAAAATCGGTTGTCAAATCACTGAGTAATTAATTTTTAAAATGAGAGGTGCAACGTGGAGATCACATACCTAAATAACATAATGTAACTAAGCAAATTGATATTATGTTATGTGATTTCCACATTGCATCTCTCATTTTAAAAATTCATTGCTCAGTCATTTGACCACCGATTTAAAAAAAATGATATCGTTGGATAGGGAAATGACCGGTATTTCAAATTTTTAGGTAAATTACCATTTTTTATGTCGCTTTTAAATAAAAAATGGCGGATTTTTGAAAAAAAACGTTGTTGACTTTTTTTATTGAAACACCCAGTATATTTTTTGTAGCTTGAAAAAACGGTCATTTACCTATCCAGCGATATTAAATTTTTTAAAATCGGTTGTCAAATGACTGAGCAAATAATTTTTAAAATGAAAGATGCAATGTGGAAATCACATAACATAATATCATTTTGCTTAGTTATGTTATTTAGGTATGTGATATCCACGTTGCACCGCTCATTTTAAAAATTAATTACTCAGTGATTTGACAACCGATTTTGAAAAACTTTATATCGCTGGATAGGTGAATGACCTTTATTTGAATTTACAAAAAAATATACTGGGTGTTCCATTAAAAAAAAGTCAACAACGTTTTTTTAAAAAATCCGCCATTTTTCTTTTCGTATTTGAAAGCGATATAAAAAATTCAATCCATTCAGACAAAACTTTTACTAAAATAAAACACTTAGTCGAAAACCGCATATTTCTATCTTAAGCCGTTTAGAAGTTATAGGCAGTTAAAATGGAGGAAAATATAAGTGGACACCCGGTATAATAGTTTTTATTTTGTATCTAACCTCCAAATCTCCACTCACGTGGGTTGTCTCAATATTTTAATTTTTAACTTACATATATGCACGTGTAAATCAGATAATTTAACTAGTAACCATCACTAATAATTCCATTTAATCTATTGTTGCCATTTGCTACTTTTTCCGATTATTTGCAAACTTGGCACACTTTGGTTTTTACTTCTTGATGTTTGATATGTGTTTTATCTTCTAGTTTTTGGAAATAAATCAAACCTCTCCCTCTTCGGGAACCTAAGCCTTTATCACCGGTGATGCCACTTCAAGGCCAAGACAACAGGATGCATTCAGACAGCAACAACCACCAACTGTAGCAACACTCAACATCTTTCGCTGCACTGACCTGAGGTCTACCATCGAGCCCAGGTCGATGATAGACCTCAGACCAGATTTGCAATGATTAGTCAAATGTCTAATAGTATGGCTAATATCTGGGCTGCTTTTTGCTAGTAAGTGTTATCGAGTCTTACTTGGAATCAGCAGACACATAATATTGTGACTGTGACTCGTGAACACATAGTAAGCATAACTTGAATTTTTGTTTATCATATACCTAAAAACCAATAAAATTATAACTTTACAGGTTAAAATTATAACTCTACAGGTATGACGGATATGAATATGCCATTATCGGAGACAGAACTCGTACAATTGATAGACGATGATTGCTCTTACATAGAAATATTGACTAGTGATAGTTCTGAAGATTATGGCTGGAAGTCGGACATTGTAACAAATGAAGGTCATTTGAACCTTATTTTTTTATTTGTGTTGTAATAATATTAACTAAATTCTTTCATCTTAGATGTGGTACAGACCGAAAAATTAAAGAGATGGGCAGAATACATAAATGAATTGTTCAAAGACAGTAGAACAGAGCAGATAGAAGTCGAAGTAGAAGATGATACGGCTTTAAAGATATTAAAAGAAGAAATTAAATCGGCATTAAAAACAGCAAAAATGGTAAAGCAGTAGGTCCAGACCAAATCCCAGTAGAAAGCTTAAAATGCATAAATGATGAAACCTTAGACATTATCGTAGATTTGTTTTACACAGTGTACAAAACAGGAAACATACCAAAAGAATGGTTACTCTCAACCTTTTGTGCTATCCCTAAAAATACAAACGCTAAAGATTGCAATGAATACAGAACAATATCATTAATAAGTCACATTCTCAAATTATTCTTGAAAATAATACATGGTCGTATAAATAAAAAAACTAAAAGAAGTAATAGATGATAGTCAGTTTGGGTTCAGAAACGGACTAGGAACCAGAGAGGCGTTATTTGCTTTTAATGTGTTAGCTCAAAGATGCATGGTCATGAATGTGGATGTGCATGTTTGTTACGTTGATTTTGAGAAAGCTTTTGACAAAGTAAGACATGAAAATTAGTCCAAACTATAAAGACAAAAACATAGACAAAAGGGACTTACGAATAATAACAAACCTTTACTGGAATCAAAGAGCACAAATTGTAATATATAACGAACCCAGTCCAGAAATTGAAATTAGGAGAGGAGTTAGGCAGGGATGTATCATGTCTCCATTACTCATTAATGCATATAGTGAAGCCATTTTTTAAGAAGCATTGCTATCTCAAAGTGAAGGAATAATAATTAACGAAAGATCTATTAACAACATAAGATATGCAGATGACACCGTGATTATGGCAAGCTCTGCTGAACAACTTCAACTACTACTAAACAAAACAAACAATTTCTGTGAAAAATATGGACTAAAAATGAATATAAAAAAGACCAAATATATGATAATAACTAAGAAAACAAACATACAAACAAGCATACATTTGGGAAATGTACCGATAGAAAGGGTTGATAAATACAAATACCTAGGAACCTGATTTCAGAAAAAAATGATCAAACACCAGAAATAAGGACCAGGATAGAAATATCAGGAAACGCGTTTGTAAAAATGAAAACAGTTCTCTGCAACAAAGACCTTAGCTTATAACTGAGAGTAAGAGCTTTGGAATGCTACGTGTTCTTGATACTACAATATGGACTTGAAAGCTGGACATTAAAGCAAGAACACATAAATAAGCTACAGTCATTTGAAATGTGGTGTTACAGAAGGATGCTTAGAATAGCATGGACACAGAAGAAAACGAACACGGGAGTATTGCGAGAAATGGGTAAAGAATGCGAAATAATAAACACAATAAAAATAAGAAAGTTACAATATCTGGGACCCGTAATGAGGGGACCGCGATATGGAATGCTAAGACTGATAATACAGGGAAAGATAAGAGGCGGAAGGAGTATAGGAAGAAGGAGAGTGTCATGGTTGAAGAATTTAAGGGACTTGTTTAAATGCAGTTCTATAGAACTCTTTAGAGCAGCGGTAGATAGAGTAAAGATAGTGATGATGATATCCAACCTCCGATTAGGAGACGAAGAAGAAGAAGACCGAAAATATTGAAAGCGCTCCAAGCGTTGTCTCTCCCAAGAAACATTCAGTTTTACATGCGTCAGATGTTTGTTGAGATGGAATGCATATACTTGGGTTTTAGTAGGGTTTGGCCTTAATGAGTTTTGATTGTAGTAAGTTCACATCATTTTTAAAGCCTCTTCCATTGTCGATTCTACTTGTGTGAGTGTTTTCCCCTTTACGGCGATACCAAGGTCGTCAGCGTAAACAAAACTCTCAGTCTGGGGGTGCATTGGTTGGTCGTTGGTGTAGATGTTAAATAGGGACGGCGCCAGAACGCTTCCTTGAGCTAGGCTATTTTTTGGGTTCTCCATTTGCTCTTCTTTCCATTTAGCACCACGTAGAAGCGTCTATTACACAACAGTAATCTAATGATATTTACCAGGTCATAATCAAGCACAGTGTTATAGATCTTAGTTAGTAAGGTTCTGTGGTTTATAGTATCATAGGCCGCTGTGAGGTCTATCAAGGCTACTCCCACTATCTCTTTCTCTCAAATCCCTCCTCTATGCACTCTGTTAGGTTCAGCACTTGGTCTAAAGCCTGCTTGTTGTGGGATTAGTTTTTCATCTAATTTTTCCTGGATAAGGTTCAAAATAAGGCGTTCATACAATTTATACAAATGGCATTAGCAGCGATATCGGAGGGTAGCTCTCGGTAGCTAAGGAAAGCCCTAAATTGTACTAAAGTAAAGAATACGGACTTATAAAAATAAGACAAATACTTTATTTCTATATTCTTTAAAGATTCTTTGGGATCTAGCGTTGCGTTAAAATATAGAAACACCACTTAAAAACTATTTACTAATAAGCTCTGAATAAACGGATGTCTCAATATAACCTACCCGTTGTAAATAATAGTTTCTTCTTGAGTTTTCGTATCAGTTACTTGCATATGAGTCACCAGTAGTCCATAAATCGGTGCTGACACATTATCCAAGAAAATTTCCATTTGCAAGGGAGTTCCTGGTGATACATTGAGTTCTCCTGTTACTAATTTACCAGCTTGCCTTACTCCAACACCCAAGATCGGTTCGGGGGCTCGGCCGATTGTTTCGTTGGTCGTTAAAATCTCGATTTCTCTGAAAAAAACACAAATAAAATTAATATCTCTGCAATATACTATTTTTTAGGGAATATTTTACTATATATTGGGAATAATTCACAATTTAAGTTTAAAACTAAATTTATTTGACGTTTCGACTTATACTTCGGAAATCGTTATTAAAATACAAAACATTAAGTAATTAAACAAATTGTTTTTGTTGCTTAGTAAAACAATTCTTCTAATTTAATTTTATGTGACCACAGCCACCTAAAGCTTACAAGCCGTGGAATAAGGAGCTAGGACAAATAATCCGGGACAAAAATCTCTACAAATTCTTCCCGGACAAAAAATACCCAGAAAAAGAATCACCACAAATAATCTCCAGACAAATGATACGCGGACAAAAAAACCCCACAAAAAATTCCGGGCAGATAATCACCACAAATTTTTTTGGACAAAATATCCCCACAAAAAATCCGGACAAAAAATCCCCAAGAAATATTATGTATATCATTATATTAGGGCTTAGGGTATTTGAATTACTTCTAGACGCATTTATAAGAATTTTAGAACATATTTCATTCTATCTTGTTTTAAAACCAGTTTGACATAGGTAATATCATACAATCACTGCCTTTTAAAATTAATTTCATATTATTGTACGTGTTGACAAATGCATAAATTGCCGTGTTAAACCTAATTAGTATTCCATGACGAATGAGGGAGCATATTGTTTTGTCCTTGCTGAATATTGCAACCAACATTAGAGAGCAGATATATTAGAATACAATTTTGTATGTATCAAAACAAATGAAATTTTTCCGAAATTTCATTACACTAGTTTCAATTCCAATCTCAGAACCCCGCATTGCGAGGAAACTTATACACAATTTTCGATCATTTTGACCTTTTTGGTGCTTTTGGGAACAAAATGGGCATTACTAATCGATATCCTGTTTTTAAACGATTATTTTGACTTTTTTTGTTCTTTTGGGAACAAACTTATGGGCATTATTATTCGATATCCTGTTTTTAATTGTGTAAAAACGTAATCGAGGATCTATGTGCACCCATAAAAATTTTTTGCGCTATTACGAATGTTTAGTTTTGTTATGAAGACGCAGACCACAGGTTTTTAACATAGCTTTTGAAAACTTTTTAAGCAGGTTTTTCAAATCCTGCTTGCATTGAATTGAAACCGATGACTAAATAAACTTACATGCATAGAAATCGGCCCACTTAAAAATTTGGTCATTTTTGATGTCTCATATTTAGTAAACCTGTCGGCTAATTTCAGTGATTTTTTTAACATGTTATAGCCTGATTTTTTTAAAATACCACTGGGATAATATTGTTGCTAAACAGGTAAATTTTCATTGTATACCGGGTGTACCAATCAAACTGTGCTTTTTCTCAAAGTGCGCATCACCCTGTGGAATATTCTAGCATTTATAAAATACTGAAATTAAAACCCAACTATAGCCTGAGGTTTTCTTAACATTATGTTTTTTGATTCATTCGTTTATGTTGGGTAATAAAAAAGTTAGGTACTTTAACAACTAGACATGTTCTTCATCAATACACGGTGTTTTTAAATAAGTGCGACAAACTTTAAGGGGTAATTCTTCATGAAAAAATAATGACAGCTGGCTTTATAAACGTATGTCTGCAAATGTTTCGTTTCCGAGATACGGGATGTTGAATTTTTTCTTACAAACTGACGATTTATTTATTGCTTTAAAAAAAGTTGAGATATGCAAATGAAATTTGGTAGGTTTTAAGAGATAGTTATTGCAGATTTTTTAAAATTAAATTAAGAATTTTATATTCACCACTGTGTATACGAGTAATATGATCGGTCATATTGCACGTATGCGCGCTAATAGTGAATATTAATCTTAATTGTATGTCAAAAAATGTGCAATAACTACGTCTTAAAACCCACCAACTTTGTTTGTTTGTTTGTAAGAAAAATTCAACATCCTGTATCTCGGAAACGAAACATTTGCGGACATACGTTTATAAAGCCAACTGTCATTATTTTTTCATGCAGAATTATCCCTTAAAGTTTGTCGCACTTATTTAGAAACACCGTGTATTGATGAAGAACATGTGTAGTTGTTAAAGTACCTAACTTTTTTATTATCCAACATTAACGAATGAATCAAAAAACAGAATGTTAAGAAAAACTGAGGCTATAGTTGGGTTTTAATTTCAGTATTTTATAAATGCTAGAATATTCCACAGGGTGATGCGAACTTTGAGAAAAAAACACAGTTTGATTGGTACACCCGGTATACAATGAAAATTTGCCTGTTTAGCAACAATATTATTATAGTGGTATTGCTAAAGAATCAGGATATAACATGTTCAAAAAATCACTTAAATCGGCCAACAGGTTTAGGAAATATGAGACATAAAAATGACCAAATTTTTAAGTGGGCCGATTTCTATGCGGCGTTATCGAAATGCCTCCCACTATTTCAGGTAGATATTTTCATACATGAAATGCCTCCCAGGTACAATCGAAATGCCCCCGGTTTGTTAAACATTTAGGCTGATATTTTGTCTACTTAATCTCTGTATAATGAGACAATGTTGCCAAATCATAATTTAAATAGGTACTAAAATGTACATAAAATATGGTAACATAAATATTTCGCAGTATGACATATTTCTTTTTAGAAAAGAAACTTGTTCCGACAATCTAATAGCCAGCTTTTCTGGGTAATTCCAATTCCGATTCTTATCTCTTCTTAATTATTCCATGAATAGGTACTTTTACCTTAATCTTTTTGTTTGTTTATATTGTACTAAATATGTACTAATGTACTAAAAAAACCTGCAAAGCATTTGTGAAAACACAGGGATGTGAAAATACGATAATTGAATCAATATTAGATCATAACCACGAGAAGTTGTCTGCCGAAGTTTACAATAGAAAAGCCGTGCTTTCCAATAAAAAGAGCAGCCGAGCAAAAGAGCAGCCGTGGAAGATCTCAGCGAAAAACCAATGAGGCTCATCTGTAAAGAACTTAAGAAGACAAATATAGAGACATTTACTATCAATGATATCAATAAGGTGAGACAAAATTTATATTATGCTAGAACCACTAATTCTTTAATTAAACTGCCCAAAAATATATCTGAATTTCATCAAGCTCTTGATTTATCTTCTATTATTATTACAAATAGAAATGAAAATTTTATAATTAAAAATGACAAAGGTAAATCATATTGTTATATTAACATGCTTTTCAAATCTTCGTTTTCTTTCGACTGTTTCCAATTGGTATGTTGACGGAACTTTTGAATACTGTCCTCGTTCTTTCACTCAATTGTTTAGTATACATGGCTTGAAAAATGGACATTCTATTCCTCTTGTCTTTTGTTTACTTCAAGATAAAAAGTCGTCTTCATATTATCTCGCTTTTAAATATATCATAGAAGAATGTTTTACAATTAATTTTCCTCTATCCTCTAAAGTAACAACTTCAGACTTTGAAATTTCCATTCATAATGGTATTCGTATGGAATTTCCTGAAGCAGATCTTCATGGATGTCGTTTTCATTTGGGACGGGCATGGTATAGAAAGGTTCAATCACTGGGATTAGCTCCAGAATACCAGAAAAAAGGTGTTAACTCAACCGAAATTACGCATTTTCTTATTTATATTTTTGGCCTTTCATCCTTATATCCTGAAGTTCTTAGCGATTTTTTTGCTATAAGTTTGGCAGAAATTAAACCAGTCGATGAAGGAGTCACCCAATTTTGTGATTATCTTGTTGATAATTACATATTTGAAAATTCAACATTTCCTCCACATCTTTGGGCTGAGCACTCTTCATCCTTACAAAGAACCACAAACCCATGCGAAAGTGTTCATTCCAAGTATAATTCTTCTTTCTACTGCCCTCATCCCAACATTAATAATTTTATTGATATAATTTTACAATTTCAAATAAATACCTATATTAAAATGAATTCTGTTTCGACACCAATAAAAATGTTGTCGAAAGTAAAGCAAAAATAAATTTTCTAATGAAAAAATTTTAGAATTAAGAGAATGTAAAATAAATAGATTAGAATTTGTCAAAGTAGTATCATATAAATTTAGGAAAAATATTTTGTAGTTTTATATTTCTATACACATTTTGTAATATTTTCCAGATAAGTTTTTTGTGATGTTATTTTTAATAATTCAATAAAATATGTACTTATTATGTTTTTGTATTTTCTGTTATAGTTATTAAGGTACCAAGGGTATTATAAAGATAATAACGCTTGAGGTCAATGGTGTATACATATACCGAGGGCCTTTGGTCCGAGGGATATACGTTGACCAAAAGCGTTATTATATATAATACCCGCGGTGCCTTCAACGTTTAATGTCCGACTAAATTATTTTTATATGCAAAAAATTTGAGTGAATTTTGAATTAATTAGTTTTAAAATAAGTACATTTACCAGCAATAGTCGTAACGTAATTGTGGTAACCATAGTTTTACTTAGGTTGTTATTTGTCAACTTGACAGTATTTAACTAGCCATTTAAATTTATTGCCCTAGGGCGTTAGGGCGTTGTTTTTAAAAATAACGCCCTAGGGCATTATATCATACTTAACTGACTTCGAAATCATGTCATTATTTGCCAAATAATATACCAGTCGGACATTAAATTATTAATGTCCGACTGGTTTATTATTTGACAAATAATGACATTATTGCGAAGTCTATTAAGTACGATATAACGCCCAAGGGCGTGTTATTGAAAAATAACGCCCTAGGGCCTATTAAATTCAAATTTTTTTTTGAAACGTTTATTCAGCAATCTGTTAGTTATAAAAATTCTAACAATAAGCGTCTTTGGGGTTTGAAGTAAAAAAAAAATACGTTAGAGAGGTCAGTCCAATGACTGGACCTCTAGTATGGAACAAACATGACAATCCGATAATATGCTACATACAAACATACATTTTACATTTACAAACAATACATATATCTAAAATATAAACACAATTACGGTGATGTATAAAACTTATTTATAAATAAGGTCCAGTGGATTTTTACGTTTTAGTCTCTGAGTTTGTTGACTAGTATCAAGCAAGTTTATTGCCAGGGCATTTGGATGGCTTTCTAGGCGTTTTATGTACCGAACACTGCACTGAACTATTACTTCACTGATCGTAGGTACTTCTAGATCACAATTATTGTGATTAAATTTAAATAACGAGTTAAGTACTGTCAAGTTGACAAATAAAACTCTAAGTAAAACTATGGTTACCACAATTACGTTACGACTATTTCTGGTAAATGTACTTATTTGAAAACTAATTAATTCAAAATTCATGCAAATTTTTTGCACATAAAGAATAATTTAGTCGGACATTAAACGTTAAAGGCACCACGGGTATTATAATAATAACGCTTTCGGTCAACGTATATACCTCGGGCCGAAGGCCCTCGGTCTATACACCATTGACCTCAAGCGTTATTATCCTTATAATACCCTTGGTACCTTAATAACTATAATAACAAAAAATAATGGTTATTATAAAATATATTATAATGGTTATAAAACTAATTGTATATTATGTATAAGTAGTTAATTGAAATTTATAAATACCGCCTAGTGTGAATAATGTTTAATACATAAAGATTGAAAATTAAATAACAAAATACCAATTTTGCCAAAAATTTACAAAGGGACGAAGATGTGGCAACGTTTCACCTTCACATAAAGATTAGAAGCATGTAATTTATTTAAAGCTTGGGAGGCAATTCATATGTGACCATTTTAGCGACAGGTAAGAAACCATTTTTCGGGAGGCATTTCATATGCGGCCTTTCTATGCACGTAAGTTTATTTTTGACGTTAAATTTACAAAAAAAGAACACGTTTTTTGAATTACATTCAAAATTATCGTTTTCAGGACCAGCACTTATCATCACGAATAGGCAATATTTTGAACAGGGTTATTCAAAGCAGAGCGAGCAAAAGATTTACACGAATAATTTCAACATGATTCCCACAGCTTTAACTCATTCTCCACATTTTCCAAGATTTTTGAAAAAACTCACACTCTTTTGTCATATAAAATTTGAAGTTTTCGGCATGGCATTGGAATTCACAACTTGGTAATCGAAATTACAATTCATGCTTAATCTTAAGAGGAAACAGTAGAGATCAACAGGTAGCGAAAACGCGTTCCAAGATTGCGGCTGTAATTTTGAATATTTTTTCGAGATATTTGGCACACGTATTCGTAACATAATAAAGAATGGCGGTACAGAGCCCAATTTGAAAAATATATTAATATGTGGAAATTACTCTGTAATTAAATACAATATTACAAAAACGAGATTGTACCGCCATTAAGAAGAACAAAAAAATACATTTTCTTTCAATAAACTTTTTTATCCGATGCCTAGATTTTGTGTCATTTTGGAACTACTAATGAAATAAAAAATTTTAGTAGTTCCAAAATCTAGGCATCGGATAAAAAAGTTTATTTGAAGAAAGTGTATTTTTTTGTTCTTCTTAATGGCGGTACAGGCTCGTTTTTTTAATATTGTATTTAATCACAGAGTAATTTCCACATAATAATATATTTTTCAAATTGGGCTCTGTACCGCCATTCTTTATTATATTACGAATACGTGTGCCAAATATCTAGAAAAAATATTCAAAATTACAGCCGCAATCTTGGAACGCGTTTTTGCTACCTGTTGATCGCTACTGTATCACCTTAATTATTACTAACCATTATATTCGTGCCGTAAAGCGGTTTCATGGCGATTGCTATACTTTTATGCACCGAGGCTGAAAAATATATGAATCGATTGCGTTCACCGGAAAACTTTTGAGAACTATTGAGCAGCAAATATTTCTTGGGGATTTTTTGTCCGGAGTTTTTATGGGGATATTTTGTCCGAAAAAATTTGTGGGTATTATTTGTCCGGGGATTATTTGTCTGGGGATTATTTGTGGGGATTTTTTGTAGGGATATTTTGTCTGGGGATTTTTTTGTCCAGGAAGAATCTGTGGAGATTTTTTGTCCGGGATTATTTGTCAACACAGCATCAGCTGTTGGAAGAAATCCGATACACAAACTATTACACAAACTAATACATACATATTTGCCATACAAATTTTATTAATAAAAAAAAAATAGTTTTATGTATGGTATTGTTATTTTCCTCGTATTATTTCTTGTGAATGTTATAGGATTCCGTTATAAGTTGTTCTGTTCCACTCGATCCATTATTGAAAATTCCTTATTTACAAACGACAAAGGATAATCATTTTTTGAATAAAACAGATGTTAACAAATGTTTTTCTTCTAAGAATGAATTTTCGTTAGAACAGGTAATTTTGGCTCTATCGTATAAGAATTTAGTGATTCCCTTTTTAACATTGATGTTGTGATTTGATTTGTAATTTAGATATCTGTTGGTGTGTATTGGTTTTCTATACACTTGAGTCTCACATCCAGTCAGTATCCTTCTTTGAGATTAAAACATCAACGAAAGGTAGCTAGTGTGTTAATATATTCCTTTTCCATGGTAAATTTTATTGTCTCTTTTTTATCGTTTATATTATTTAGGAATGTGTCCAACAACTATAATCCATGAGGCCATATTGAGAACACATCATCTACACATATCTTCACCATACTATGGAAATAGTAAATTGCATAAGATGCCACAAGGAAATAGCTTCAGAACAATAAAAATATGTATCTATATTGTAATAAATAAAGCGGGATGATTTCGTAATGCATTGAAATTTGAATAAGAGTGAATAAATATACATATTTTAAATTTCTAATAAAAAACCTACAACGAAGTTGCATTTTAAAATATTTAAAATTGTTCTGGCATCTAAATTTATGGATGAATAAAATGAACATTATTGTCTTACATAACATGTTCTTGACGCTGTTCGGTGTCTTTTATATTTGGCTATGTTTTCTATTTAATATTCACTAACAAATTCCATAAAGGAGACTATACATAATAAATGAGGAGGTATTGCACAAAGGAAACATTTTTCGTAGAAACCTTAAAGTAAAATAAGGATATGTGCGGTAACAAATATTATTTCTAACAATATTTTTGAGCCGTTGAAAATGAAAATGGCAAAAGTCGTTTTAAGGCATGTCTGAGGAATAGAGTAGTTTATTAAAATCGTTTGAAAAATAAAAAAATTAAGGTTGGAAAACAACAACTGGGCTAGAAGTAACAAACAGAAAGCAGAACGATTTGCAGATCATTTAGAAGGCACGTTCAAACCCAACGACAATGATGGTGAAGAACTGAGATGAGAAGAACCATTCCAAACGGAAGAACCATTCCAAACGGAAGAAAGAAAAACGTTGGCATCATTTAGAGAAGTATCAACAGAGATAAATGGGAATATTAATCCTAAGAAAGCTCCAGGATATTATCTCATAACAGGAGAACTATTAAAAAATCTACCAAGAAAAGTCATAGCTAAGCTGACATACCTAATAAATGCTGCTTTTAGATTGAGATATGTTACCAGACTGGAAAGTAGCCGAAGTCATTAGGATCGCCAAACCAGGTAAACCTTCTAATGGAGTGACATCCTATCGACCAATATCACTCCTTCTGGTGATGTCAAAACTATTTAAAAAACTCCTATTGAAAAGATTAAAGAAAAAATCTAATACCAAATAATCCATTTGGTTTCAGAAAAAAACATTCCATTATAGATCAAGTTCACAGAATAAAAAATATAATAGAAAAAACATTAGAGAAAAGAAAGTCTGTTCTACAATCTTCTTGGACGTAGAACAGGCATTTGATAAAGTCTTACATGAGGGTTTAAACTATAAACTAAGAACGTTCATGCCTAAACAGTATTCGGAAATCCTAGAATCATACATTGCGAATAGATATTTCAGAGTAAAACAAGAAGAAGTGTACACCGATTTAAGGGAGATCAAATCTGCCGTGCCAGAAGGGAGCGTATTATTAGGCCCGGTCCTGTACCTATTTTATACGTGTCACATTCCTGAGATAGAACAAAACACTATTTCCACCTTCGCGGATGATACAACTATACTAGCGATAGAAGACACTAGTGAAGAAGCGACTGATAATTTGTAAGTATCAGTAAATATAATACATATCCGGATCAGAAAATGGCGAATAAGATTAAATGAATCTAAATCTGCACTTATTAACTTTACAAATAAAGAAAATTTCCAAGTTAGAATAAATGATACCCAAGTTCCTTATGCAACATCAGCAAAATACTTGGGCATCACCCTACACGTGAGGCTGCGCTGGAAAGTCCATGTAAAAAAGAAAAGAGGGAAGCTTGATATGAGATATAAGAAATTGTATTGGATGATTGAAAAAAATTCAACATTATTCATTAATAATTAATTATCCATTTACAAAGAAGTACTGAAGCCAATATGGGTATATGGGTGCCAACTCTGGGCCTAGTAACCTATATATTATTCAGAGATTTCAAAACAAAGTACTGAGGAAAATTGTTGATGCTGCTTGGTATATCCGTAACAGCAACCTCCACCAGGACCTGGTAGGGAAACTGTAACCGAAGTAATCAAGAAACAGCAGCAAGTTACGAGTAGAGGCTGCATAGTTATGTGTATGTCGAGGCAATCCAGCTTCTTGACAACACTGAACCACACTGAACTAAAGAGAAGACGCATAAGGACAAAACCATTTGAGTTAGTGTAAATGTGTAACAGCATTGTTTATCTACACAAGTTTATGTATCTACATTTTTATCTATATTATCTACATTATGTATTAGTATCTACATTGTTTATGGTCTAGTTATACAATGATAACAGTTTAGTGTAAAAAGCAGAGACTAGTGCTGTGGTATTACTGCATGTTAGTTGTTGTAGTGTATTAGTTAATAGATAAAATGAGACGCTCAGAGCAACAATGGCCTAAGTCTTAAATTAAGCATTTTTGAAGTTATACTTCTTTACGGGCGTAATGACGGTGAAATTTTATATGGTAAAACCTAGCGACCGGGAGCATGCGCATTATAACTTTGTTCTGATTGGATGTTCAAATGACATGACAAAAATTATCCAATATGGCAGCTGTGGGACTGTGGTTTGGTTATAATGTATGCTTGTTGCGTTTTAAAATTTGTAGGAAGAGAAACAACAAACAAAAAGTTAGTTAATGGTTATACTGCCTTTTTAAATAGTTTTCATATTATATTTTTGGACTTATTTACATAGAAGAGATAATTGTTGCATGCCAATGTGAAAGCTCATCAAACTGTGACTAGTATGCCTGCCGCAGATCTCGCTTATTCAAAGCTAAAGAATCTTTCACTGGTAAGTGTTTTATAAATAGTTGATCAAATTTTGTTATGATAATTGAACATAGCCACTTTGCACGGCGCAAGTGATTGCGAAATTTATTAGTCGTTATACGGGCTCCGATACCTACCTTGAACCTACCAAAATACATAAGTAGTATGTAATACTTTTATTTACATAATTTGATTACCATGAAAATGTCTATCAATATTCACCTAATATATTGTTTTCTTACTCTATGTTTTGTTGTATTTTTTCAATTCTAAATCATTTCAATTCAAAATCAAAATAATTTGATTTACATAAGTTAAAAATGTCAAAAGGTTAATCTGTTTAGTTAGACGATCTTCGCACATAATGACAAGCTGTCTCTGTGGCGAAGTTTTAATGCGAGCGAATCCCAATACAACGCAAATACCAGCCGCGTGGTAAGTTGGTTCGAATCCCAATAGAAACTTTTATTTTTTTTATACATTTTATGATTGTAAGTATATTTATTATATAATTTTATTTTCAGAAAATACGTATTTAGTTAAAAAATTTTCCGACAATTAATGTTCAGAAATCATTTGTGGCATTTTTAATGTGTTTGTGTGTGTTTTATTTTTTTATTATTTTAATTTTTGGCACTGTTTTAATAAAAATGTTTGAGAAGTAGTTAGTATAAATTAATTTAATATTTAAATAAAATATAAATAAAAAGTATATTAATTTCGTTTATAATCATATAATCATATAATAGAAGTATAACTTCTTACGTGCGTACAAAGTACACACACATTCTTTTTTAGATTAATATATCAATAAAAGCAGCAACATTAAATCTTCCGCTTAACAAGGGTCTACACAACCTACCTCTACATTTGGCTAAATGGCGCTACCTAATTTGTAGCGCCATCCCATAAGCATAATGGAAATACGAATGCAAAGATTGCATTTATCTCAAAATTTCGTTTTTGGGATTAGGCCACTGTTGCTCTGAGCGCCTCAAATAAGAGTAAGCCATAGGGCAAGCCCTTAGATTTAAGTATTTGTTGTTTATTAAGTTAGGTCAGAAAATAACTTATAATTGGTCATTTGTGACCAGATAGCAGTATACAAACATCGTACAGTTGTTATACAAAAAAAAACTTTCATTCTTACCAATGCAAGGTAGAAGCAATGAATTGTATTGAACATTTAACGTGAATAGTGTTACTTTATTAGCAAACTACATTTAGTTTTGGTTTTCTAAAAGTTTTATGTTACTGGCTTGCGTCACGTAGTTCTTCATTACCTTCCTCTCCCCAGTCATTTTATCGATTTCCTTCTCATGGTATGACAAAGGTCCAATATTATCTTCAACTCATCTGCTGTGTTGAAATCTAAGAAAAACGTGTGATGCACCAGAGGAATAAACGATAGCAGATCGATCATGTCTTGCTTTTCAACTCATCAACAGGTCTCTTTAAGGGATAAAGTTTTTCGTATGGCACTATATCTTTAAAGTTACGGGCATTCCTTTTTTTCCAGTCAGATTTGTGTTTAGAACATTCAACTCCGCCACATTCTGCAATGTTTCCTTGTACATTTTCTCGTAAGGATTATCCCTTTGTAGTCTGATCAGTTGAATTTTCAACCAGTTTACAGGATTGTGTAAGTGTTTTTCATCCTCTTTCTCATACTTCTATCTAAATTTTTTTTTCTCTGATTCTGGCCTTGGTTTAGAACTAGAACCTTTAGCCACGTATTTGTATATCTTGTCACTACTCAGGTGTAATGTGTAGTGTGTGTGTGTTGAGTAAGTGTCTTGTTACTTTGCAAATCCGTCTATCTAAATTAATAGTTGAAAAAATGTTTATTTGTCTTTTTATTTATAATGAACTTCTATTTACTTCTACACTTTTCCACAATATTAAGCCAGTCTTCTGGAACATATATGACATTTTCTTTTGCTGCTGAGTCTACACTGCCAAAATCAGTATAGTTTGGCAAATGTGAATGGCTTAAAACCAAAAACTTTTGATCTATGCCATTGATAATGATAATATATTATATCATCAATCTAGGCTATTGATTACGTTCAAAATAAGAGAGCTGAAAGGAACTACAACGTTAACGGGATTTTATTTTCTCATATGGTCAATGTACCTCTAAATTTGAAAAAATCGCTAAGTGCTACTATTTAAATGGGTGAGTTTTTGAGAAAAGGGTGAATTAGTCCCTAGGCACAGGGTGAATTACTGTGAGTTCTATGAACTTTTGGTACAAACAAGTCTACAGGAAAATTGTTCCAGGGTAAATTTAATATTGAAATATCACATTTTAAAGTCAAAAATATTTTTTTTTACAAAAATATATTCAAAAGAAAAGCAAAAAAATACACGAAAGAAAGCAATTTTGTTTTCTGTCCCATAACTTTTTTCTACAGGGATATAGGTATAGGCATTGCTTCAGCGAAAAATAATTTTCATCCTTCCTCTTCAAAGTGACGTTTGGTAAAAGTCTCTAGTTTTTATGGTTTCTGAAATAGGATTTTTCAAATTTCGCGGGCACAGTATTTTTGGGATATTTTCCCCATTATTTCGCAAACATTGTTATGTAACTTCTTTCTACGCATTTCTAGGTATATGCAATGGCACATTAAGTAGAAAGTAAAGTTAATTACCTTTAAACCGGTCTATTGTATTTGGTTATACGACTATTTTTAAGCAAGTTGTGCTTTTTCAAGGTTTTATACTTCTAATGATTTTTGATATTTTTTAGGATTATTTTTTAAATTATTCATTACGATTTTAGGTATAACATTGTGGAATAAACAAGCTTATTTTCTTTACTTTAAAATGGTGCATTGCAAAAAAAATCTAGGACTACTTTTAACAAGATATCAATAGGATATCCAAGGATATCCGTAATTTAAGAAAAATTTTAAAATTTTTAATTTTTTTCAATTAGAAGAATATAATTGCATATTCTAACATAATTTTTAACTCCAAATAACTTTTCTTAACACTTTTCGATACTGTGAAATATCGAAAAGTGTTATTAAGGAATGCAAGGACTGCAAGGACTGCAAGGTAATAGTTAGTGAGACAGTAAGCCAACAACATAAGCTGCTTGTTCTGGACATCGAAGTAAAAAGCGAAACTAAACAAAAATATCGGAGAGGACCACAAAAAATCAAGTGGTGGTGAAGTGGTGAAGTACAAGGAAAAATAAAAGAAAAAGAAAATTATATAAAAAGTGGCAAGAAACCAGATCTGACACAGATCTTCAAAACTATATGGTGGCGAAAAAGGAAGCGAAAGTAGCAGTAGCAAAAGCCAAAGCAGAAGCGTATTCAAACCTATTCGATCAACTTGACACCAGGGAAGGCGAAACGAAGATATATAAAATAGCCAAAAAGAGAGCAAAGAAAGCAAAAGATTTTAATCAGATTAGATGTATCCGAGATGAAAATAATAAAATACTAGTTCACGAAAGGGATGTCAAATAGAGATGGAGAAAGTACTTTGACAGCTTATTAAATGAAGAATTTGACAGACAGCCTGTAGAGTCAACGGATACAGTAGCAGCAATGGTCACCAAAATAACCAACGAGGAAGTGGCTCAAGCGCTTCAAAAAATAAAGAAAGGAAAAGCGGTAGGACCAGATGATATTCCTGGGGAAGTATGGAGAGCATTGGGAGAGACAGGAACAAGGTGGCTAGCAGGTCTATTTAATAGAATTATGGAAGTTGGACAAACGCCAGACGAATGGAGAAGCAGTATACTGGTACCTGTTTACAAAAACAAGGGAGATATACAACAATGTACAAACTACAGGGCTATAAAACTGCTTAGCCACACCATGAAAATATGGGAAAGAGTAATTGATAGACGGATACGTGAAGAGACCGAAATATCCGAGAATCAATTTGGCTTTATGCAGGGTAGATCAACAACAGATGCAATTTTCATTATAAGGCAGTTGATGGAAAAATACAGGAGTAAAGAAACAAACGCTCATATGGTATTCATTGATCTTGAGAAAGCATATGATAGAGTTCCTCGAGAGATTCTGTGGTGGGCACTCAATAAGAAAGGAGTCCCTGGTGGATATGTAAAGATTGTGAGTGATATGTATGAGGGAGTAACGACTAGTGTTAGGACAGGTGTGGGAGAGACTGATAAATTTCATGTGAAAGTAGGATTGCACCAAGGCTCTGTGCTTAGTCTCATTAGTTTTGGACCAGATAACAGTGAAACTACAGGGTAACATTCCATGGTGCTTAATGTATGCTGATGATGTCGTGTTAGTAGGAAATAGTGAAAGAGACTTGGAACAAAAACTGGAACAGTGGAGACAAGCTCTGGAGGAAAAAGGTTTAAAACTTAGTAGGACAAAAACAGAGTATTTGGAATGTTCATTTAAAG
Source organism: Diabrotica virgifera virgifera (assembly GCF_917563875.1). Taxonomy (NCBI): domain Eukaryota; kingdom Metazoa; phylum Arthropoda; class Insecta; order Coleoptera; family Chrysomelidae; genus Diabrotica; species Diabrotica virgifera. Next base: position 70,407,932 of record NC_065444.1, read on the forward strand.
ATGGAGCTACTACAAATAAAATGGTATCTTTGGATGGTGAAATGATTGTGAAAAGCAATAGTTTTAAGACCTAGGATCGGTATTACAGAGTAATGGAGAAATAGATGGAGATGCATGCAGTAGAATTAGGGCTGGATGGATGAAGTGGAAAGAAGCGAGTGTGGTGTGAGAAGTGGTGTGTTGTGTGACAGAAAAATTCCAATGAAGCTGAAGGGAAAATTCTATAAAACAGCCATAAGACCGGCTATGATGTACGGAACTGAATGTTGGGCAGTGAAAAAGAAAGAGGAACAACGAATGCATGTGGCGGAAATGAGAATGCTTAGATGGATGAGTGGAGTGACAAAGAAGGATAAAATTAGAAATGAGTATATTAGGGGAAGTCTAGGTGTGGCACCAATTGATGCCAAAATGAGAGAGAATAGGTTAAGATGGTTTGGTCATGTTCAACGTCGAGACGTTAATCACCCAATCCGAAGAATAACTGAAGTGCAGATTCCTGGAAGGAGTAGGAGAGGAAGACCAAAGAAGACCTGGGGGGAGACGATAAGGCAGGATATGTTGGTAAAGGGGATTAACATTGATATGTCCCAAGATAGAATTGGGTGGAGAAATGCAATTAGGGAAGCCGACCCCGCATAGGGATAAAGCAAATGAATGATGAAGAGAATGATGATCGAAAAGTGTTATTAAGAAAGGTACTAAGGTATTAAGAAAGTGTAAAGGTACTTTACTCTTGAGCGAAATTTATATTTTTTAACATACCTCGTACACTATTGATAAAATTTTTTATCTGAAGATTGCATCTTAGGTTCTAGACTATGCAGAGCATTTTATAAAGAATAATCTTTTTTCATAAAGTTAATTATAAAAAAGTTGTCCATATGGTTCCAACTTAGTGGGACCTATTGCATGTGTAGGTATATGTATGTCAAACTTTGAAGAAGCATATTGTTTAAAAATAGTCCTAGGATTTTGTACAATACACCATTTTAAAGTAAAGAAAATAAGCTTTCTTTTTTATTGCACAATGCTTATATAGTATTTTTACTACAAAAGCAAGATTACGTAGGTCAAAATTTTTGACGTAAGAGCACTGTCAAAGCATTAGAATCATAGAGGTATATATTAACATAGAGGGAGCCTACCTTCCGCGCTTCCTGACGACAAGATCTCATGGACTGGTTTGCTGCATCTCTTTCTAACACATTGTATCGACAATCTATGATGACATTCAGTGTGAATATAGGCACGGAAGAGGAGGACAACTGTAGCAGCTTTACTATGCGTAAGAGTGAAACAGCACTAATCCAAATAAAAAAGATGGTGTCGTCACTTCGCTCTGAATGACACTCTCTCTATGCTAATAGGGCTTTTCATTCACAGTCATTTGTTTCGAGCTTCTGTCATATCTCGTATAATCCGTGTATGTTAATAATGATACACAGATTATACAACATATGACAGAAGCTCGAAACAAATGACAATCGATGAAAAGCCCTATATATAACTCTATGATTAGAATGTGACTTTTCATCATGGCCACGTTTATGTCATTACTTGTCAGAGATATTTTTCTTTGTTTCTGTTTACTATAAAAATAATACCTATAATTATTTATTCTAATTAATTATTTCAATTGGTTTTTATTACTTGTCGAAATATATTAATTAGCAACAATATTATCATAGTGGAGGCATAATCATTAAAATAGATTATTTCACAGCTCACAGCATAATTATTGACCGCAACCAGCAACACTGAACTGTCATTTGCGTTTGAATGTATGACTAGTGTACGAATGTCTAAAATATTTAACTAAAATTAGTATTTTTTGGAATATTGAACTTAAATAATTGTTTTAGAAAATTTATATTATTGATAATAATAAATGTTTTTGGTTATTTAATTAATATAATTCTAAAATTCTCAATGTAATCGCGATTACGTTTTTCTTATTAAAATACCATGTGGACGCTTATACAAGATCGGACAGTTCCGTGTTGGTGTCATGGTGTCGTATTTTTGCTGTGCTACACAAATTTCAATTCTAGAGTTGATGTTATGGAATATCATTATTTTCGTTAACATTAACAAATATTTTGGCATATCATTAATATATTTCGGCAATTGATGAAATCCGATTGACATCATTAATTAGGATAAAGAATTATAAATATATTATTTTTAAAACTTTAAAAGGGTAAACCCTGTAGTTGGCTGTATACCTTTGTTAAGACAACGTAGAATGAAGTAAACACTTCTGTTGTATGTAGGTATATAATTTATTAAAAAATTCTTAAAATTTATCCACAAGGGAGTGGAAGTACAACAAAACGTTTTCGGTCAAACTGACCATCGTCAGTGTAAACGTCCAGTGTACAAGTAATTGAAACTAGCCACTTGAATAGGTGTAAAACCTCAAAATAACATTATTGCTACATTATGAGCTGTGTAGTAATCGACAATAAGTCGATGTCTTAAGATTAAAAATATATCACATGTGGATGTATGTCATCCTTGCTCGGAATTTACACAAGGTTGTGATCAGGTGAGAGGTTAACAACCAACAACAAGAGTTGGTTCCGATAGGATTCCTAAATAGATTTTGACGTGGACACCACAAGGGAAAAGCAAAACAGAAAGGACGAGAAAAAGCTGGAGGGAGGGAATTAAAAAAGAACTAGGTAGTCCATGTGGTGAGACCGCTCCCATCTGAAAAAATTTCTGATTCGGTTTGTTTGTGGATTCCTATTCAAAAATGTCCACTTTAAACAAATCTGAAGGGTGCCGGGCGAAATTTTTGGGCAGAAATTGTTTAAACAATTTTTTTAAACAAATACAAAAGATCACGTTTTTTTGCTCCGGAACATATATTTTTAAGTTTTATGGGTCATTCTAAACAGAAAAGGTAGGTATCTTGTAAATTTTCTCAAAAATTGATAGTTTTCGAGTTATAAGCGATTTAAAATCTGAAAAATGCGAAAATACGCATTTTCGAGGCCTAAAAACTCATATTTAAATTAGTATTTGTAAGGTTGCCAGATACTTAAATTAAAGATTAAACATTCAGCTTCAAGATTCTGAATAGTGATCGCGTCTAATCTTAATTTATACCGTTGTTTTTTAATTGTTAAATATGAGTGTTTATCCGATTATTTTGCCGGTGCGGCGAGCTCTATTTCAAAAATCTCCTACTTTCCTCCGAAAAATATTTTTTCTAGACTCTTTGGGATATTCTAAATAAAATAAGTTTCTTGACATTTTTCTCAAAAGTTGATAGTTTTAAATTTATAAACCATTTTAAATCCAAAAATGCGTTTTTTGCATTTTTCGGCATAAAAACAACAGTATAAATTAAGGTTAGACGCGATCACTCTTCAGAATCTTGAAGCTGAATGTTCAATTTTAGTATCTGGCAACCTCAAAAATACTAATTTAAATATGAGTTTTTAAGCCTCGAAAATGCGTATTTTCGCATTTTTCAGATTTTAAATCGCCTACTTAAAACTCGAAAACTATCCATTTTTAAGAAAAATTACAAGATACCTTTCTTGAAAGAGGAATCCATCCAGGTCTATGGTAAAACAGAGAAGAATGGCGGTTAGGAGTTATTTACATCTGCAGACTTTGCGTACATATCATGTTACAGATAGACAACTGCGAAATGATCCTTGAGCACCCCGTGGCTCCTAATATTCGGTTCGTAAAGTGCCAATTCCGTTAGAAACAGATTAAGGGAATTTGGAATCACAGCCAGAATGCCTGCTACTGCTCCACTGTTACGAGTGCACACCGTATAGCACGTTTAGGACCATTGGACTAATATTTGACAGGACTTTATCAGGACAAAAGTACCTATATCACAAGAATTTTAGAACCTCATATGGGATTGTGGCGAGGAGCTGTGGGTGAAATTTATGTATTTATGGATGGTAACGTTCGCCTACATATGACTCAAGCGCTTAATGACTATCTTGAGACAGAAGGTATTTGTCGTTTGGAGTGGCCTGCGATGTCACCAGATATGAACCACATTGAACATGCATGGGATGTCACGGAGCTGTTCATACCCAAAGAAGTACTTGAACCTATCATGAACTTACAATTTCCTCTAGAGAAGAATGGAAGAATCTGCCACATGAAATGATTGATGGACTTGTTACCAGTTTAGAGCTCCAATCCATGCTTGCATCGATGCCCGTGATAGAAATACACGATATTAAAATTGTTAGATACATTATAATTAGAAAATAATTTTTTAGTTTTTATTTTTTTTATTTAAAACCCCGTTATGATAGTTTTTTTTATAAATGATCTAAACTGAAAGTCAAACAATTAGGAATGCACGTCATAGATTTAATTACATCATAACCCACCAGTACAAACTTGACGACAAACAAATTCAACAAATGTTTCCTTATATATTAGTTTTTTTTTGCTACCGTTAGGTTTAGCAGGGCAGCGCTTTTGCCGAATAAAAAACATAAAATATGTATATTTACCAAAACAACTACCGGCTACACTGTTTCTCTTTGTCCTTAGGACTGTGAGACAAAGATTACTATCTGTAATAATAGTGTCAAAGTCATTTTGGAATAAAAGGTTATGTAAGATTATTGTTTGCTTATTTTTTTCTTCTTCTTTTATGGCTTTTGGGAGCTGTGTCCATTTAGACAGGAACATTTCTTAAAATTAACGCCTAACTAAACCCACCATATTATTACAACAAACCTATTCCGGACCTAATCGAACAATCAAGGATAGGGAAGGGAATGGGTTAAAAAATAAACTGTCATTAAAATAAGTTAAATGAATAAAATATAATTTGAAAACAATAATTTGACATTTTATTTAACCTCCAATATTATGACAGATGTCAGTTACCATTTATAATCTATCCAAATATAATAATAACGTCATATAAACTCGTCACTATGTCATTAATAATTCTACCCAATGAAATGCTTGCTGTAATAGGAATGGCATGTCAATAAAATCTGCTTATTCCATATATATTTCTTAAAATTTAGAATATGGCAACAAGGGAAAAATTACGTACATTCCTTATTGTTTGACGTTTCCTTTTTTTATAACAGTAGTTTCTAAAAATAGTTAATAGTAGCAAAAATTATGGGTGATGCATAACTTTTGAAACTATGTGTATATTCAAATATTGTTCAGATCATCCCGCCACTCCTCGATATAATCTCCATTAAAAATCGATGGGTGGCAATCTTTAAACTTTTCAACTTTAATTCATTATTGCCATAAACGTTAATTTACATACCATTTACCTGAAATTTACTGTATAAACAGTTTGGATTGTTTGGTAAATATATCGGTAAAAAATTAAGAGTATTAATTTGTAAAATACCTCAAGGCTATGAAGACGCTTTCTGTGTTTATATTTATAATTATAACTGGTTACTCGCCCAGGGTTACTGTCCTTCAACACCAGGAAATTTTTATTGACAGCCTATAAATATTTATATAAATAAATTACCGTCTATAACTAATAATACATCTTCAGGTATTGTCTAAAGTAAGTATTGACTTCGTAAATACGTCCGTAAAAGATTTAAAGATTTGAGTTTGCAGCTAATATGCACTTTTAATGATAATAAAACAAAGCTGCAAGGTTTTTCAAAGCCCATATAATTATGTATTTGGTTGAAAAAAATGCTTTTCAACGATATGATAAATTATTCATCTTTTAGAACAATAATGGATAAACAATTTTAAACAATAATGGATAATAAACTTTACTTATATACAGGGTGGCCGCATGAAAACGACACAGAGTCATTATCACATTATCAGGAACTACAACATTTTTGAAAAACTCTTGATTGATTTCTTGAAAAACGCCGCAGGTAAAAGGAATACCGTAAAATGGGGTGAGATTGATCTCCCGGGGTGAAATTGATCATTTGTCGTTGTATCACATATATGTAGATACAACCGGCAACAATGTAAAATTGTTTCTGGGCGTGGCACTATTCATTTCTTGGATCTTGACTATGATCACTTCACGTCGTTGGTAGTTTGCAATTGGCATTGGGAAGTAGTTCTGTGGCTTTGAAATTAACCATAATTTTTGTCCTATTTTTATAGTTTGTGTACTTTTGATGGTAGAGGAAGAACAGAGGTAAGTTCGCTATTTCTAGTGTTATAAAATTATTTTGTATGGTTCTGTAATAATAATTTTAAGTATCTAGCATTTTAACTAACGCCAGCTTTTTTAAGATGGCGGATAATATTGAATGGGGTGACATTGATCAAGTGATCAATCTAACCCCACGTTACGTACGTTTCAGAAATTAATTTATAATTTTTGTTACAGATTTAAGAATATCAATCAAAATGAGAAGAACGTACAAAAGACAATTAGGCAGTAGAACATATGGCAATTTTAATGAAGAACAAGTTAATCAAGCGTTGCACGATGTATTGGAAAATGGATTATCGCTAAGAAAAGCCGCAAAAAAATACAAATTGTCCTACGGGACTTTAAATAACAAGTACCATGGAAGGAAGATTAAGAAAATAGGTGGACAATGTGTATTCACATATGAAGAAGAAGTAGCCATTATAAATAGCATTTTAACGTGTGCAGATTGGGGATATCCTCTAAGTCAGCGTTTCCCAAACTTATTTTTCCGTGGCCCGGTTATTTTTTTCTTTATCTTTCGTGACCCACTAATTTTTTGCCTACTCTGGTGTGAGTGCACAAGAAAACGTATTTAAATATTTATTAGTTTTATATAATTTAATAAAGAATGTCAATGTAATAAAACAAAATAAAAATCAAATAATTTATTAATGAGAAGTATGCAGTTTTTTCTGACCAAGGGCCTCTAAGGCATGTAGTGCTGTTAATATATATATGCAGTTGTTTCTGGTTAACTAAAAATTTCACGTTTGGAGGAAAAGATGGTAATTTTATCCTCACGTCTAGTTTGACTTCCAAACGGTTCCTATGTTTATTTTTGAGGAAAACCAGTATTGACAACCCTGCCTGACACTTATAGGTCGTAACAAAAGGAATTAGAAACTTTATCGCTTTTTCTGTTAAAACTGGGTACTCCTGGCGGCAAGACAGCCAAAAATCTGTCAGTGTTATTTTGTCAAATATGTCTTTGAGTGTCCTATCACACGATAGTTTAATTACTGACTCAATATCTCAATCCGGAAGTCCTATCTTGGATTCTACGTCCATTGTAAATGGATTCCTTATCCATGCGATGGCGAGGCGACCCGGCATTTTGCTTTCGTGGCCCGGTACCGGGTCGCGACCCACCATTTGGGAAACCAAGATTTTCAAAATAATTGAAAATGACATATCCACTGTTCCCTTCAAGGAAGTAGTTGCCTTACTACCAGATCCGACACTTGAGACGATTTCTGATAGGATACAAAAATATCATTTTCGCGGAGAAATTAATATAAAAGAATGTTAAATCAAATTTTCTTTTTTTAATAATTGTTCTGAATTACATTTTTAGTTGTTAAAATATGTTTTTTTTTTTGTAAAAATAAAGAATAGTACAATAAAAATAGTGTGATCATTCTCATCCCGCATGATCAATCTCACTCCTTTGTAAAAATTCGAAAAACTGTCTGACCGAATTAGTCAGGGTTAAGATTGATCATATTATATTTAAAAGCACTACTGTTTCATGCTATAAAATCATCATGATCAATCTCACCCCAGTCACGGGTCTAAGATTGATCACCCTTTTTTTATGAGATAAGTGGATTTTCTTAATAATTAAAACAAAACTAGTGTTAAATCATTACTCTTTAGATATTAATATAACACGTGAAGTGTTTAAATATAGAACAGTCACAAAAACGTTTAAAATATAAATCAAATAAAGTTAAAATTGATCAATCTCACCCCATTTCACGGTATACATTTTCCGAGTATTTTCAGAATACAATTGAGAACAGAAATGTGCTTTATTGTTGAAATGCTTACAAAGAGTCAGAAAACAAAACAATAACAAATACTTTCCTAAATTACATAAGTCGTCAATATAACTACAAAAAAAAATAATGAAGTAAAACAAAAAAAAAGGTATTACGCGTGAAAAATCCCAAATATATACATACAAATATAAAAAAAAATAGTCCGTCCGCTATAACTTTCCCATGCGGTACGATTCATTTTCAATTAAATTAAGTCAAAACATAAATTGAAGCGAACGTCGATGTGTATATACATTTTGTATACTATATATACTACACACATCGGCGTACGTTTCACTTTCTGTTTTGACTTAATTTGATTGAAAATGAATCGTACCGCATGGGAAAAGTTATAGCGGACGGACTATATATATATACCAAAATCCCAATAAAAAATTTGGTTGAAGAAAATAGAATCTCCAAGTTCAAAATCAGTATACGTTAAAAAAATGTATTTTTTTGCATCCCATAAAGCAATTTTTTTCATTCTTTTCTTATTTCCAAGTAAGTCGAATGGAGCCATCCAACTAAATTAGTAACTGCGAAAGATCCTTTGGTTTTTTAAAATAAGTTAATGTGTTTAATAGACAACAAAATTTTTAATTTGTTTAAATTAATTATACAGCTCTCAAAAGACAATATTTGTATTTTGAACGTTAAAAGGTACACGTGTAGTAACTTTTCCTAAAAAAGTCTGGAAACTGTATAGTTTTATTTTATTATAAAAACATTAATTTCTTATAACAAAACTATCTTTGGCATTTAGGAATGCATGAGTTAGGTGGCTCTACTCGAGTTACTTGTGAATAAAAAAGAATGAAGAAAATTGTTCCATGGGAAGCGAAGAAAATACATTTTTTTTAACGTATAACGATTTTGAACTTTAAGATTCTATTTTCTTCAACCTGATTTTTGATTAATATTTTGGTATTTTTGGTATTTTTCAGGCGTAATACCGATCGTTTTTATTATTATAATACTTAGGAGTCTTGTATTTGAATTACAAGGCCTCTAACATATATCCTCTATATTATACTGACTCCTTATGTACTTGAAGATATGAAAATTGCTATATAGAAAGAGGACCGAAATAAAAAGGTAATGGTTCAAAAATTATCATCCTATTGTTTATAACTTCGTCGCACCACTCAACGCAATTAATTTTTTTCTTGTAAAAGAAGCATCCTACAGCGTCCTTTCCAATAACGTTTTCTTAATGTAATTCAATCTAATAGTTACCGAGATATTTCTATTTGTTTATAAGCCAATAAAATGTTTATCTATAATTTTAACACCTTCCTGAGGCCGCTTAAATAGTCCAATTTCAATTCTGTAAAGTACGTTTGATAGGTATAGTGCCTTTTTATACGGAAATCATAGTTATTTCGATGTATCGTAATTATTATGGTTAATATTGCGACCGTAAATTGTTAATTAACAATTTAATTGTTGCTAAACTATTAATTCAATTTCCATCGGTTCCTGGAAATCTCATCTATACCACAAAAGCTTTTATGTCATAAAGTTACTTAATTATTGATAAGTAGGTAATTATGTACTTACCTAAAATTTTATTTGAAAATAAACGATTTTGTTGGGAAACCCGGATTTTTCGAGGAACATTTTCATCCAAGCAAATCGGGAAAAATATCTCTATGTAGAATTAAATTACGGTGAATTTTTATTTGGGTGTTTTTGGTGTAAAATTAAAATCTTCGGAGTTACAGAGCAATAATTGAAAAAAAAACACGATTTCGGAGCGCTAATTTGTTTATAAAAAAATAGCACACTATCTGAGGACTTTGCATACCTATATTATTAATATAAAATCATAAAATTCGATTCTCGCAATAAAATTGCATAACTTTTCCCACAAATGGCCCATTTTCCGGTAATCTGCCCAGACTATTATAAATTTAGGATAATAAGATAGTAATAAACACTAGAAGATGAGACAGAGAAAAAACAAGGAATCAGCGCTATTATTTGTTTGAGATCAAACCTTTAATAGATTGTTGTCTATATCAATAAATTATGTAAAAATTCTTTTATATGAAAGAAGAAAATGATAATTAAGATCGAGTTAACTTACTCTGGTTCCTGAAATCCTGCAGGTAACACGTTCCTCTTAGTTAGCGTGTGATTTTTTAAGGAATATATGGAACACTTAACGTGAAGAGTATCCTTCGTAGTTTGTCCATCACTCTCCACATTTTCAATGACAAGAGTTTGATAGTAGATTTGTTTTCCCTGAAAAGATGTATTCAATTAGTATAAAATAGTTATTAATCCATTAATTTATTAACTATACAACAAAATTTGGGGAAAAGAAATATATTCAATAACAATGTATGGTATCGAGATCTGGTCACTTAAAATAAAATTGCTAAACCGTATTGAAGGGTTCGAAATGTAATATCTCCGAATGTTGCTTCACATTCCATGGGTCATCGTAGTACGAATGAAGAGGTCTTACGCAGAGCTAACACGCAAATGGTACTTCTAAATATGGCTAAATATTAGAAAGTCTCACATTTGGGCCATATTTAAGAGACGACAAATCATGGCTCAGAGACATAAGAAACTGGCGCCACATTGTTGATATAAGTATAATAATTAGAAGAGCAGAAGAATCTCTAAGCATAATCTAACCAGAATGAACACCTACAAGTTGCACAGCGTACGGCACCAGAAGAAGAAAAATGTTCAGAATATAATATCCAGTCTTTTGAGACAAAAAACGAAGAAGAAAATAATCCAGCAGATAAGAAAAATGTACGGAAATGTACAAAAATGAATAGTAAGAAGGTGAGATTACGTAGTACAAGGATCAAATTTATGAGGTTTTAAAAGCAAAATACATTTGTTTTTTAACGAGTTTAAATGACTCACGGTGGCGCCCAACGTGGGGCAATTGTGTAACACTACTAACAATCACCAAAAAATTTTGTGAGCCTGTTGTTTAATAAGAGAATGCTAGGCTAAATGATTTACTGAATTGACTACTTTCACAAGTGTAGGATCGTTCTTGTCAATATAAAATATACAATAAAATCTTCTTCTTCTTCCTCTTTATAAACAATAATACTTGTTCATTGGCGGATTGATACCTCTATGGAAAGTTGTCTCTCCATCTTTTGAGCGGTCGGCCTATACTTCTATTACCGATTTGTGATTTATCTCTTGCTATTTTGACCACACGTGTCCCCCCCCCCCATTCTGGTCATGTGGTTATTTCATTCTTTTTTTGTTTAGTGTTCATTGGTTTATACACTGTACGTTACATTGTCTTCTAATGTCTTCACTCCTCTTTCGATCTCTCAGCGTATTTCCTGTAATTCTTCTCAGTACTCTCATCTCTGCCGTTTCCAGTAGTCTTTGTGTTTTGGCTGTATTGAGTCTTGTTTCTGATCATCTCGGGTCTCATTATTGATCTTACATTGGCTTTATAAATTCTTGATTTCATCTCAGTGTTAATATGTCGGTTTCGCCACATAGTGTTATTAATCCTGCCAGTCTATTTGCTTTCTGTACTCGATTTTTCACTTCTTTGTCCAGGTCTCCGTAACTTGACAATGTAATTCCAAGGTATTTTACTGCCACTACTTGATCAATACTGATACCATAAATTTCTATTTTACATCTGATGGTTCTTTACTGATTACTATTGTTTTAGTTTTCTGAGACGAAATTGTCATATTGAATTTTTTGCTCTTATGTTAAATCTGTGGACTAATCTTTGCAGACTATTCTCATCTTGGGCTCTCGTCGTCTTCAATCGGCGCATCGTAGCTTGCGTCGTCTGCGTATATAGTCCAGGGCGCATCTGTTTTGAGATGGACGTTGAGAGGTGACTCAAATTTTTTTGCAGAAATTGCTTGAACATGACTCGAATAATCATATTTGAGTTATCCTCCCACTCAAAATGGTCCGGAACATTGTTTAAATAATCAAAATGTCAAAATACGAAGGAAAAATTCGATTTTTTATTGGTTTTTTGATTATAACTTAAAAACTATTCATTTCTGAGAAAAGTTGCACTGACATAAAAGTTGCGTAATTAAATTTCCTATAATATACAGTTGGTTAAAAATTTAAAAAATAGTCACCCTTGTTGCAAAATAGCAATACTTACGAAAAAAACCATACAAAAACAAGTATTCGCATTTTACGTTTTTCAACCATTTATGCTACACTTAGGACCTTCATATTTTACTCAAAAAAACTTTATAATATAGTAAAACAACACTGTAAATTTCATTAAGATAAGATAGAAATTCATTAAGATAATAGATTTTGCAAAATAAATTTTACAATCCAGCTTTCGCAAAAAAAATTAATTTTTTTTAAATGTTGCAGGACTGAAAATAAAGCAGATAGCAAGTTGAATTTTTTTGCTTATAGAAGTGTACTGTACCTTTCATTTACAATTTGCAAAATTAAAATCGATTAATTACCACGGTGTCAGGAAATTTTTTAAATAAATATTAATTTTTGGTGCTACGCGCAGGACAGCGGTGTTCGATTCACACAAGTTGATTTCCACCAAAATTTCTTCCAATCTTTATCTAATATATTATTTTCTTACTCTATATTTTGTTGTATTTTAATATTTTAATTCCACAAAAATCAAACTAATTTTATTATTGTTTGTGAAATATTTTTTAAACAATTGCATATGTTTAAAAATAATAAACTTTTATTCTCTAAGTTAAAATATATGAACAAAGATAGTTTTTGCTAAAAAAAGTGTTATTTCAAAGGATAAAGTATGTGTTTTTATTTTGAAATAAACAAATTTATTTATTTATATCGAAATGTAATAAAAATTAAAATGTATCAATCATTATCAAAGGTCATTGGAATGCCCAATCAGAGCAAACTATCCGCTGTCCTGCGCGTAGCACCAATAATTAATGTTTATTTAAAAACATTCCCGACGCCGTGGTAGTTAATAGATTTTAATTTTGCAAAATGCAAATGAAAGGTACAGTACACTTCTATATGCAAAAAATTTCAACTTGCTATCTGCTTTATTTTCAGTCATGTAACATTTTGAAAACATGAATTTTTTTTGCGAAAGCTGGATTGCAAAATTTATTTTGCAAAATCTATTGAACCGATCCTTATGAAATTTACACTATTGTTTCACTATATTATAAAGTTTTTCTGGGTGAAACATGAAGGTCCAAGTGTAGCATAAATGGTTGAAAAACGTAAAATGCGAATACTTGTTTTTGTATGATTTTTTTCGCAATTATTGCTATTTTGCAACAAGGGTGACTATTTTTTAAATTTTTAACTAATTCTATACTGTAGGAAATTTAATTAAGCAACTTTTATGTCAGTACAACTTTTCTCGGAAATGAACACTTTTAAGGTTATAATCAAAAAACGAAGACAATAATCGAATTTTTCCTTCATTTTTTGACATTTTGATTATTTAAACAATGTTCCGGACCTTTTTGAGAGGGAGGATAACTCAAATATTATTATTTGAGTTATTTTCAAGCAATTTCTGCAAAAAAATTTGAGTCACCTCTCAAAGTCCAAATGTACTAATATTTTTACAGATGCGCCCTGGTCTAATAAGAGTATCTTTACTTCTGTGTTTCCCATTCTATCTCCTCTTCCTTTGTTGACGTTTTTGATGATTTCGTCCATGATTAAATTGAAGACCATAGGACTCAATGAGTCTAGAAGAAAATCAGATGAAACAAATATAAAAAATTACCGTATTTATACAGATGTACTTACAACAAAGAAAAACAAGCAAACCAACAATTGTCTACGCTTTACAAAGTTTAAAATGAAAAAAGCTGCTTAAATACAATGAATTACTAACCAAATACTGCTCTTTTTCTTCTTAGCCTTCTATCGTCCACGTTTGGAAATAGGCCTCTCCCAACTCCTTCCATCGGTCTCTATCCTGAGCAACATATTTCCAATTTGTTAAGGCTACTCTTTTAATATCATTAACCCACCTCATATGTGTTCGTACTCTCGGTCGTTTACTTTCGTAAGATCTCTAGTGTTGTATTGTTGCATTCCAACGTTGGTCTTTTTGTCTAGCACTGTGGCCTGCGAAGCTCCATTTAAGTTTGGCAGCTTTTGTTGTTATGTCCCTCTATTTTTGTTTTGATCTTCCAAGTCGTTCCTCTTTTGTCTGACAGAGGTAAACATTGCTCTTTCCATTTCCCTTTCTGTTGTGGCTAGTTTATTTATATTTGCCTTGGTTAGGGTCCAGGTTTGACATCCATATGTCATGATAGGAAGGATGCACTGGTTGAACACTTTACTCCTCAATTATTGGGGTATTTTGCGGTTCTTAAGTATCCAACTAAGTTAACTAAAACTTAGTTGGAAATACTGCTCTGATCTTCGATAAAAGGCTACTGAAGATAGCTGTTCAGTGAACCTTGAGGGCTATCGTCTTTAGGTTATAAATTAATAATAATTACTGGCCGTGCTTATTTTTATATTTTATTTTGTTCTTACATGAATGAAATGGATTTGCTACTGTGATTTTCTGTGTTTTTAGAAGTTGAATAAAGCTATGGAAAGGTCCAAGAAGAAAACCTCGAATACTTAGATCCGTTTTTCCTTAAAAAAAAACATTAAACTCTTTCAGTCGATGGTTCCAGAGTTGAACTTTTTTATGCTTCACTGTCATCAAATTCACAGCTATAAATTCTTGTAAGTGATTATTTGAAGTTTTCTCTATAATCGTAAGCTTATTGATTACCATTTCCAATTTGTCTAATGCTACCTCATTATTACTCTCCGATGCACCTTTTGTATCGCGTATTTTATATAAATATAGTATATTGGCAGAAGCAAGCACTTATTAAGAATCATATGGTTAAATTTTTTGTAAAATCTATCTAAAGCCAATATTAAAAATAATTTCGATTTTATACGTAATCTTCAAGGCTGCAATTTTCAAATTGGCTCATCATTTTCTGCTAAGTTGACTACCACTTTCCATTTCAAGTCAATTTTCATACCGTGATATAATTTGTGTATAAAACATAAAAGATAACTGACTTAATACGAGGACTGCTCTGTAGATTCTATATTAAATATGGAAGTATAAAATTATTTATTTTTTATTTGACGTTCGGAAATAAAATCGTTCATTTTATCTTGTATACCGTTGATCTTAGCAACTTTATAGATCATTTGTTGGACGATTTGATTACCAAGCAAGAAAATTGGACACAATCCTGCTATATCACAAAAATCTTCGATAGGGCTTTCCATCGATTTTCATTTGTTTCGAGCTTCTGTCATATGTTGTATAATCTGTGTATAATATTAATATACACGGATTATACGACATATGACAAAAGCTCGAAAAAAATTACTGTGAATGAAAAGTCCTATATGTAAAAAATTAATGCACTACCTGTTCAGGAAAGAATAACTAACAATTAAGTGTTCAGAAAGAATCTAGTAGTTACTATTGAAGTGTGAGGTTTGTCATTTTCTTATTTGAAAATAGGGTTTTTCAAATAAACAATGTGTTTTTGAAAAAAAAAATCTTGTTTTTAAACACCATTTGAAAAAGGACC
The DNA here is from genome assembly GCF_917563875.1 of Diabrotica virgifera virgifera. NCBI lineage: Eukaryota > Metazoa > Arthropoda > Insecta > Coleoptera > Chrysomelidae > Diabrotica > Diabrotica virgifera. The sequence goes on from NC_065444.1 coordinate 70,423,480, forward strand.
AACTTTTTAGCTTATAAACATTAATAATAATTTTCGATAAGGAATAACTTTTCAGCTCTTGTTGTTATTAACAATGGAAATATGACTTTAAGAAAAAAATTGCCACCTTGATTCCTATTGGTCATAGGTTGTTATCATAGGCTAAAAAGTCAACTCTTTTTCAAACGGTATTTTTAATAACACATTTGGTAAAATGTTAAATTTTTTTTAACACTTTGACGGACAGAACGTTTATAGACGTCTAATTTCCATTGATGGAATGTGATACAACGTCTATAGACGTTGCATTTTTTCCTATTCTACTATGCAAAATACATAATAGTGTCACAACACTTGCTTATACATTTAACACACTGTTCGTTAACGTGTTAATCTTGAAATGGAAGCTTCAAAGAATCGACTACGATCTGCCAAATACCTCTAGAGTTACTTTTTGGGCAAGTACAGTTGTTTAAATAGTCGTTCTTCGGGATAAACAAATTGAATAACTTAACAAACTATTTGGCCGATCTAACTGAGATTTAGCATACTTCAATAACTCATCACACCCAGTATACTGAAATAGAAAGTCAGAAAAGTAATACAGCAAGGCAAAAACAATAAAGCACCTGGACCAAATCAAAATCGTGCTAAGCTACTTAAACTTTTGAACGAGGAAAACAATTACCTACTTAATCACTTTCTTTAACAAAATTTACAACGAAGGAGAAGTACCAGATGATTGGTTGGAGTCGCCGTTTATAACATTACCGAAGAAAAGTATGCCCACCAAATGCAGCGATTTTAGACTAATCAATTTAAAGAGTCACGCACTTAAGATACTTTTACGAATTATACAAAACCGAGTATTCCTTATTCTCTGCGAAAGTATAATGGGTAATATGGAATTTGAATTTAGGGATGGTTTAGAGGCACTATTTTGTATGCGCGTTCACTTACAAAACAGTTGTGAGTTCCTAAAGAACGTTTATGTTTGTTTCATCGACTTTGAGAAGGCATTCGACCCAGTACAACACTATACACTCTTTGATTGCCTGCGGGCAGCAGGACTTGACCACTACGATTTAAGATTGCTAAAATACCTATATTATATTACAATCAAGTAGCCTCTATCCAAGATAGTCGTACCAAAAAACTACCCATCAAACGTGGAGTACGACAGGGTTGTGTTTTGTCACCAAGTCTTTTTAATATGTACTCTGAAGAAATCTTTAGGGAGGCTTTGGATGACCTACAAGAGGGAGTAAGAATAGCGGAGAAGTAATTAACAATATCAGATACGCTGACGATACAGCAATTCTGGCAGAAAATTTACAAGATCTCCAGACATTATTAAATCTAGTCCGTGAAGCAAGCTATCGGAAAGGCCTTAAAAACAGTATTTCAAAGACAAAGTGGATGGTATTTGGAAAGATTGATATAGATCAAGCTTTCTCCTAATGGAGAGGAGACAGAAAGGGTAAAACATTTTAAATATCTTGGCAGCTGGTTAAATGAAATTCAGACTCTGATGAAGAGCTAATAGCCAGGATCGAAATATCACGTAAGGCTTTTATGACCTGGAAACCAGTTCTATGTAACAGAAATCTGTCGATGAATATTCGCAAGAAGGTCCTGAAATGTTATGTGCGGTCTATCTTATTGTATTTTAACTATTTATAATGGGAAATAAGCCACAATATTATTAAAAAATGATTTTTATTAACGTTTCGACGCCCAAATCGGGTGCCGTTGTCAAAATACAAAATACTACTAACATAAACAAAAATGTTGCTTAGTAAAAAAATTCTTCTAATAATTTATTTAATTTGACTCATTTATATCGGCAATTCAGATACATATGATACATTTTAAAGTAGAAGACTTTAAAATGATATTGCCAATATTTATGAGTTGCGTTCCTGGGACGACTTTACTGAAAGATAGTTCATTCGATTACATGAAATCAACCCCAACTCAAGAATATCCGTCACAAAAAAATCATAGCATGTGATCTGTCTTTAAGACAGATCACATGCTATAGTATATGTAAGACCAAATACTTACGATGTCGGGATAGTATCACGAGGTTTTTCCTGGTTTTCCCTCGTGATTTACTATGAGATCTCTAACGCGAGAATTTTAATGTCACCGTTGCATGTGGTTGTCTTTTTAAAGACAGATCACATGCTATGATTTTTTTGTGACGGATATTCTTGAGTTCGGGTTGATTTCATGTAATCGAATGAACTATCTTTCAGTAAAGTGGTCCCAGGAACGCAACTCATAAATATTGGCAATATCATTTTAAATTCTTCTACTTTAAAATGTATCATATGTATCTGAATTGCCGATATAAATGAGTCAAATTAAATAAATTATTAGAAGAATTTTTTTACTAAGCAACATTTTTGTTTATGTTAGTAGTATTTTGTATTTTGACAACGGCACCCGATTTGGGCGTCGAAACGTTAATAAAAATCATTTTTTAATAATATTGTGGCTTATTTCCCATTATAAATAGTTAAAATTGTAAAAATGCCACAAGAAAATAGCTTCAGAACTATCTTATTGTATGGTTGTGAAATATGGACGTTAAGAATCACAATGCTAAACAAATTAGAAGCATTCGAATTGTAGTTCTATCGACGAATCCAAAAGATATCGTGGGCTTTGCACATTTCCAATGAAGATGTTCTTTAAATGATGAATTCAGAACGTCTGTTTATAAATAGCATAAAGAGGAGAAAAGCAGAATATAATACTTCAGCCATATAATTAGAGGACCTAAATACAATCTACTTCGCTTTATAATACAAGGGAAAATGTAGAGAAAGAGTAAGATTGGTCTGTTTTTCCTTTCTTCTTCTTCTTCTTTAGATACCGTCTCCTCTAAGGAGGTTGGTAATCATCACAGCTATTTTTACTTTTGAGATTAGAGCTCTGTCGATGGAACTGCAATTATACCACTTTCTCAGATTGTTGAGCCTGGAGATGCGTCTTTTTCCAATACTTCGTTTTCCCTGTATTTTTCCCTGCTAAATGGTTTGTTGCAACACATATTTATCCCCTCTCATAACGTGGCCGAGATGTTGTAACTTTCTTATCTTAATCGTATTCATGATTTCCTTTTCCTTTTTCATCTTTCTGAGGACATCAACATTTGTTATTCTACCTACACAACTTATTTTTAATATTCTTCGGTACGTCCACATCTCGAATGCTTCAAGTCGATCGCTTATTTCTTTCTTTAAGGTCCAGGCCTCCACCCCATACAGCAGCACCGAAACACATACAGGGTGAGCCATGAGGAACTGTACATACTCCTACCTCGTATAGAGGCCCCTATGAGGAATAACAAATGACCAATAAAAAGTGTCTGCTCCCATTGTTTAATAATATACAGGGCGAGTTTCGCATTTTGACAGAAATTTTTATTCGTCATAATTTTTGAACGGTCAGATGGATGTGTCTCTTCTTTTGGTCAATCGTTACATTATTACCACCTAATCAACTGATTTATTCATACTAGAAAAAAAAAACAGGTCCGGCTTTAAAAAATTAGTTCGTTTGGGTCTTAGAAAAAATTTTACCCTGTATACGCTTTTTGAAAACTCTAATACTAATTTTACAAATTAGACAAATAGGCAATTAAAATGACATATTTATTTTTTTCCCCACACGATTACTTAATTTTTTATAAAAAAATCAAATTTGACTATGAATTAAAAATTTGGTAAAGTGAACCATAGATTTAAAAAAATTTACTTTTATTACAAAAATTAATTTTTTTTTAACAAATATTTAATTTATGTTACCACCCAATCAACTGATTTATTCAAACTAGAAAAAATCAGGTCCGGATTTAAAAAATTATTTCGTTTTGGTCTTAGAAACAATTTCACCATATATACGCTTTTTGAAAACTCTAATATGAATTTTACAAATTAGACAAATAGGCAATTAAAATGGCATATTTATTTTTTCCCCACATGATTACTTAATTTTTTATTAAAAAATCAAATTTGTCAAAATCGCAATTTTACCATAAAAATAAAAAAAAATTAAACAACGTTTTTCTTAACTTTAAAAGTTTCACCATTTTTTTTTCTGTAACACGTCTAGATCTAAAACTCCCTATAACACTTTTCTTTGGACCCTATAGTTTAACATAAACGTGATCAAATAGATAAATTTTAAATTTTTTCATTTAATTTTTGCGATTTAACTTTGCAATTCACGAATCTGCACCTTTTATTTTTAAAAATTCATAACTTTTACGAGAAGAAGACTGAAAGTCTACAACAATTGTCATATTCTTCACAATGGTAAGAGATGTGTGCTGTAAATATTTCAGAAAAAAATTAAAATGGAACGTTGTAGCGAGTTAAACAGTGATTTCATCGTTTTTTTTTCATTTTTAGGTTAAAATTCCGATTTTGACAAATTTGATTTTTTAATAAAAAATTAAGTAATCGTGTGGGGAAAAAATAAATATGCCATTTTAATTGCCTATTTGTCTAATTTGTAAAATTAATATTAGAGTTTTCAAAAAGCTTATACAGGGTGAAATTTTTTCTAAGACCAAAACGAAATAATTTTTTAAATCCGGACCTGATTTTTTTCTAGTTTGAATAAATCAGTTGATTGGGTGGTAACATAAATTAAATATTTGTTAAAAAAAATTAATTTTTGTAATAGAAGTAAATTTTTTTAAATCTATGGTTCACTTTACCAAACTTTTAATTATTATTCATAGTCAAATTTGATTTTTTTATAAAAAATTAAGTAATCATGTGGAGAAAAAAATAAATATGCCATTTTAATTGCCTATTTGTTTAATTTGTAAAATTAGTATTAGAGTTTTCAAAAAGCGTATACAGGGTGAAATTTTTTCTAAGACGCAAACGAACTAATTTTTTAAAGCCGGACCTGATTTTTTTCTAGTTTTAATAAATCAGTTGATTAGGTGGTAATAGTGTAACTATTGACCAAAATAAGAGACACATTGATCTGACCGTTCAAAAGTTATGACGAATATAAATTTCTGTCAAAATGCGAAACTCGCCCTGTACATTATTAAACAAGGGGAGCAGATACTTTTTAATGGTCATTTGTTATTCCCCATAGGAGCCTCTATACGAGGTAGGAGTATGTACAGTTCCTCATGACTCACCCTGTATGAACGTAATATTTGTATTTTTTTAAGTTGCAAACTAATAGGTCTGGATCCCGCGTATGAAAAAAAAGTTGATTAATAGCAAGCTGAAAATTTGTTAATAGCTTAAGGGTGTCTAGTCGGATAAACTTTGATATATGGGAACACTGGAACAGGGGCAGTTTTAATTGTGGAACAGGTTAAAAATTTGTAATGGTCAGACCACGAAAACGACACATTTATTTTGTCCGACAGAACAGACTTAAGCTCTCCGAACAGAGATTAAACTCTCATGCAAAAATCAGACTGCTATTTATCACCTGTCATAATTCCTGTCATTTGACATATTCTACATGTTCCACTCATTAAAACGCCCATTTGGTGATAAATAGCAGTCTGATTTTTGCATGAGAGTTTAATCTCTGTTCGGAGAGTTTAAGTCTGTTCTGTCGGACAAAACAAATGTGCCATTTTCGTGTTCTGACCGTTCCAAATTTTTGACCTGTTCCACAATTAAAACTTCCCCTAATCCAGTGTTCCCATATATCAAAGTTCGTCCGACTAGACACTCTTAAGCTATTAACAAATTTTCAGCTTGCTATTAATTAACTTTTTTTTCATACGCGGGATCCAGACCTATAAGGTCTCTACTGCATAATACTTTTCTCATCTTGTTAAATGTTGCTCTAGCTTGTCCAATTCTCATTTTTATTTGTTCTGTATACTCGTTATTCTCATTAATAATTGTACCCGGATATCTGTATTTTTTAACTTTTTCTATTGGCACCCCTCTTATGTTTAAAATAAAATGTCTTGTTGTGTTTTGTACTTGGAAATTGTCATAAATTTTGTTTTATTAGCGTTAAGCCTTAGTCCGCTTTCCTCACTAGCATTTACTACATTATCCAAGATTGCCTGTAGGTCTTGTTTATTCTCTGCAATCAGTATAGTATCATCGGCATATCTGATATTGTTGATGGGTCTGCCGTTGACGTATATTCCAATTGTTACATTTTCGAGTAATATTTTAATGATTTCTTCCGATAGGCGAAGCAACGAAGCACCAAAAAGCCCAAAACCTAGGAATTTTGTGCAGTAAGATGAATCGTCATGCAACGTTTTGCATTCGATTAGAGAGAGTGTCAGGCAATTTTGTGAACGAAATTGATCTCCGGCAAAAATTTTTGTGCATAAGAAAATGTATTTTCAAAGTGCATCTCGAAGAGATGGAAAATGAAAAATTTAGATCTCGGTAAATATTGACGGAAATGAGTTTAACTTTTATACTTGGGTGTTTTGGAGGTTACTGAACATGAATTTCATGACGGCGATGGTCTCACGAGGTACCAGATGCCCAGGGTGGAACTCGTCGCCTGGGACGATCGAATAATTCGCGGGACGATAAAATAATTCGCTAAATGAAAATTGAATCGAAAAACTGAAAAATACGTGTTCAATATTTTTCAAAAATCTATCGAATGACACTAAACACGACCACCCCACTCCACCCGCTAGAGGTGGGGTGTGGGTAACTTTAAATTCTTAAATGGAAACCCTCCATTTGTTATTGCAGATTTGAATTGTTTACGTAAAAGTAACTTTTATTCGAGACATTTTTTCGAATTGTGGATAGATGGCGCAATAATCTGAAAAAACGATTTATCGTGATACCATAGGTAAATTATAGAAACGGTCTAATATCTCGAGAAATGCACCTCCAAATAAAAAACCAAAAAATACTTGTTTAATATTTTTCAAGAACCTATCGAATAACATCAAACACGACTCTCCACTTTACCCCCTGGAGTTGGGGGGGGGGGGGGGGGGTAACTTTAAAATCTTAAATAGGAGCCTCCATTTTTTATTGCTGATTTGGATTCCGTACGTAAAAATAAGTAACTTTTATTCGAAACATTTTTTCGAATTATGGATAGATGGCGCTATAATCGGAAAAACACTATTTATTAGCGCCATCTATCAACAATCCTAAAAAATGTTTCGAAAAAATGTTACTTATTTTTTCATGAGGAATCCAATCTGAAATAAATCTTGGGGATTCCTACTTGATTTTAAAGTTACCCACCACCCCACCTCCAGGGGGTGGAGTGGAGGGTCGTGTTTGATGTTATTCGATAGGTTCTTGAAAAATATTAGACACTTATTTTTTGGTTTTTTATTTGGAAGTGTATTTCTCCAGATATTAGATCATTTCTATAATTTACCTATGGTATCACGATAAATCGTTGTTTCCGATTATAGCACCATCTATCCACAATTCGAAAAAATTTCTCGAATAAAAGTTGCTTATTTTTACGTAAGCAATCCAAATCTGCAATAACAAATGGGGGTTTACATTCAAGATTTTAAAGTTACTCCCATTTTTGAAAAATATTGAACACGTATTTTTCGTAGAGGTGCTTGCGGCACTCTCTGATTGGACTAGGACTAGAATATCGCGCGGCTGTAGTTTCGTGTTGCAACGACATTGAAAATGGTTATTCATTTTCGTATTTTTCGGTTTTTCGATCCAATCTTCATTTCGCGAATTATTCGATCGTCCCAGGCGACGAGATCTCGTAGACCATCGCCGTCATGAAATTCGTGTTCAGTGACCTCCAAGACCCCCAAGTATAAAAATTGAACTAATTTCCGTCAATATTTCCTGAATTCAAAATTTTTCATTTTCCATCTCTTCGAGATGCACTTTGAAAATGCATTTTCTCATGCACAAAATTTTTTGCCGGCGATTAGTTTAGTTCACAAAATTGTTTGACACTCTCTCGAATCGAATGAAACAAGTTCCATGACGATTCATCTTACTGTACAAAATTCCTAGCTTTAATGCTTCGTTGCCTGTTCTACGAATATAGATTGAACAATAAGGGGGGAGTATGTAACCTTGCCTTACGCCTCTTTGTATTTCTACTTCCTCCGAAAGTTCTTTACCTATTCTGACTTTTGCTGTTTGGTTAAAGTAGAGATGTGTTATTATTCTTAAGTCTTTTTTCCACTGTGTTTATCTTTAAGCAACTGTATAAGACGGTTGTGTCGGACCTTATCGAACGCCTTATTGTAATCAATAAAACAAACATAGAGTGGTTGGTTTACATCCATACATCTTTGCATGAGGACGTTAAATCCAAATAATGCCTCTCGTATACCCATGGCATTCCTAAATTGAAAGTGGGTTTCAGTGGTGTCTTGTTCCACTTTTCTGAAAATTCTTAAATGGATAATTTTTAAGAATATTTTAAGTGTGTGACTCATTAGACTAATTATACGGTGGTCATAACATTCTCTTACATTGAGTTTTTTGGTAATGTAATAAATGTTGATTTGAGCCAACCTCTCGGAATAATCATCATCATGGCATCTACACTCCTAGCGGAGTGATTGCCGCCCTCTTTGGGCTCTTCCGATTCGTTTGTCGCGCTGAATCAATCCGCATTATCTCGGAATAATGCCCGTATTATATATAGTATTATTATATAAGTGATATATACTAATGTGATATTCAAAGATCGGTGTGCTCAAAGCACTTGATTAGATAATTAACTAATTAATTAAATTTAATTTTAATGATGCACTTATGATTTAATCACACTATTTAATGCTCTAATCTCAGGGTTTTATATTCTCGTGCTTCAATATCTCCTTTGCTTTACATATGATAAATAAGGTCAAAGATTAACGGAATAAAACACATATATGGTACAAAAACATCTATTGAAATAAATTCACCCTCAAAATATCCTCTAAAAATAATATCTCCTATTCTGATTATTGAAATAACCCTACCACTATCTAAAGTACTTATTGAAATTTGCGTTATGAATAATTCTACAAAAAAAATAAAACTGTCTCTCGGATGATGAGTTGTCCAAATTCTTGTCTCTGGTCGCCTACAATTTACTCTTAGCAGCCCCCTATGTAGTCAGCAATCTCGCAACAAATTATTGCAAGCCTATTGTCATTAATGACCCCCTACAGATGCACGTATCTTTCAAAAAACAATGCTAGCCTTTTCTCCTCTCGATAAACTGAATCTATTTCTCGTTCCGGCATGCAACAGTGACTCTTGGAATATAAGTAGAACAATATAACTTACAATGCTTTACGTGATGAGCTTCCGTCAGGACACTTATTTCAACAAACTCACAACAATTCACTTATCTGCCTTACTACTTCAGGAGACTCTTAGAGATCACCACTAGTCGACTTAACGATCATTTAACAACTGACTCTTCTTCCACCCTCTAACATTTCGCTAAACTCCCATTCTTCATACCTAGCCCCTCCTTTTTCCTTCTTCACCAATCCGAGTTCCTCAATTTTATCCCCATCTACCTTTCAGATAACAAACACCAATTTTCCCTACCATTAGAAATTTCCTAAAACTAATTACATGCCAATCGGTTTTTTTTTCCTTTCTTAATATCTAAACAAAGATTACATTCATTTAAATTTCTAAATACAATTATTCCCTCGCCGCAAAAGTCCATTTGGGAAACCCGGTCTCATTGTCCACACACATAACCACTTTCTTATCATACTAACTGTACAAAGAAAATACTTAATCCCTATTTAAATTTTGTTTACCTACGGCCATCCAAAGATAATTGACTTTCATTTCTTCGAAATGAATTTTGGTATATTTTTATTATATGTTTTAACTTTTCTAAAATATTAAGATCGAAACCATATTAATTCAAATTTTACATATCTTAACAACTCCCCGCCATTTGATTTGAAGAAAAAATTTTGTTATTTATTTAAATGACACAAGTTTTTTTTTAGGATCAAATTATTCCATTATGTTACCAAACTCTACTCATGATACTTATAAATGTCGTGAATGTTAAAAATACCCCGTATCTTGCCTGTCTCTATATGCGCTAATTCATAACTATTTACCCCATTTTCCGTATTGACCCTATATGGACCTTCAAATACCGGCATCAATTTAGCACAAATACCATTTTGTAAATTGGACACCCTCAGTGCCCTCACTAAAACTTTATCCCCTTTCTGGAATGTAACCGGCCTTCTTCTTCGGGTCCTCTCTTGCCTTTGGAGATATTTCTCTCCACTTCGTCTCAATCTTCGTTGAACCACCTCGATCACTTCTTCGTATTGTCTGGGGGCGGTGTCTTCCCACGGTCTCGTAGGCATTGTTCCTTTCATTACATATAAAGGCGTCTCCTTGGTAACCGTATTTGGTGCACAGTTCAAATACGTCTCTATTTCAAACACTTTTCTGTCCCAATGTCGATGATGTTCTTCCGCAGCAATTCTTAGAAATTTTGTGACTTCTTGTATAAAACGCTCTGATGGGTTGCTCTGTGGATGTCGGATGCTTACAAATTTTGTATTTATGCCTTTCTCTCTTAATTCCCCTTTAAAACGGTCATTCCTAAAGTATGTCGCATTGTCCAACAAAATATTGTCTGGTCTTCCCACTGTTTCGATAAAATCGTCTATCTTCCGAAGTATTTCAGCTCCTTTCGTGGTTCTACATGGGTACAGTTTTAAATACTTTGAGAAAACATCCACCATAACTAATATGTGTTTATTCCTCTGTGTTGTTGTTATTAAATCGCTCAACATATCAATGGCGACAATATCCAGTTTCTTCCGAGCTATGACGTTTTTTGTGATGTTTTCGTTTTTGAAATTCTTACTTTTACACTTTTGGCATGTCTCGCAATTTCGAGTCATCTCTTTGGCTATTGTATAGTCCTGTCGACAAATGTAGTTCTCCCTGAACATAAGCCACACCTTCCTGCTTCCAATGTGTCCGTTGTCACAGTGTAATTTTGCTAAAACTTCTTTTGCCATCTGTTCCGTGATTACATATAGTTCTTTACCATCGACCCTCTTAAAATATAAGTTATCTTCTTGTTCGGCCCTTTGCTTTTCTCTTTCATCCAGTTGTTCCTGATTTTCCCTGATCTGAGCCAAAGAAAATAAGCCTGCTTCTTCTCTCATTATGTTCATGCCAACGTGGAGAGTTTTGTGGTCCTCTTTGCGGAATTGTTCATCTCTCGTCAACGCATCAGCCAAGATATTGTCAGTTCCTTTGATATATTTAAATTCAAAATCATACTCTTGAAGTAAAAGAATGCCCCTATGAATTCTATTATTTACCAGCCTATTTTTCATTATATGTACCAAAGCTGCATGGTCTGTTTCAACGGTGAATTTTGCCCCTAGTAGGTAAAACCGTAATTTATTTACACAAAATAACACACTGGCGAACTCTAATTCAGTAACGCTGTACTTTCTCTCATATGTTTTGGTTACACGGGAGACAAAACAGATTGGCACCTCTACATCGTCTTGGATCTGTGATAACACCCCTGCGAATTTTGTTATGGAAGCATCGGTCCGGAGAATGAAAGGTTGATCATATCTTGGGTGGTGTACTCTTACAGCTGTGGAGAAAGCTCCTTTTAAATTTTTGAAAGCCATTTCTTGTTCCGTTCCCCATTTCCACCTAACATTTTTCTTAAGTAATGCTATCAACGGTATTTCTTTTGTGCTGATGTCTGGTATTAGTTTTTTGAAATAGTTTACCATTCCCAAAAATCCCCGCAATGTTTTTAAATTGGTTGGCCTAGCGTAGTTATTTATAATTTCGATTCTATCTTCTGCAAGACTAATCCCTTTTGTGTCTAATTTGAATCCTAAATACAGTATTTCCTTTTGGAAAAACTGACACTTTTGAATATTTAATTTCAATCCCGCTTGATCCAGTTCTTCTAGCACAGTGTGAATATGTCGTAGATGGCTTGTTATATCCGGTGAGAAAATTAATAAATCATCTATGTAATGTACAACAAATTCTTCATGCCTATTTAAGATTGTGTTCAATGCGCGAACCAAAGCAGCGCATGCACTCTGTAGGCCAAATGGTACCACCCTAAATCGGTATACCACTCCGTCGATCGAAAAAGCGGTATAATTTCGACATTTCTCTGCCAAAGGTATTAACCAAAAACTATGTTTCAAATCGATTTTGGAAAAAATGTGTGACCCTGTGATTCGTCCAAATATGGCTTCGATGTTCAAAGGCGCTTCGTATTGCGCGATTGTGTGTGAATTAATGTTTCTTGCATCTAAACATAATCGCAAATCACCACTCGATTTTTTAACGCATACTATCGGGTTGATATATGGAGAGTCACATCTTTCTATCACCTTGTCTTCGATCATTTTTTCAATTTCCTGTCCGACGCTTTGCCTGTATTTATACGGGATTGGATATGTCTTGGATTTAAAATTTTCTAAGTTTTTAACTTTAAAAGAATGTTCATAATTTTTAGCCACTCGGCTTTCTTCATTAATCAAATCTCCATAATTTTCTAGAATCTTCTCTACTTCCTTTTCCATGTTTTCTCCACATTTTAATTTTCTTTCATCCTCATTTTGTTCGCATGTGTTCACTGTCCATAATATTTCTTCATAAAATTCTGGATTCTCGTCCATTATTGCCATTTCTTCTCTGTCCTCACCCTTTATTTCTTCTTCTGTTTTTTTTTATCTTCAATTTCCATTTGGTATCCCGAGCACCATGTTTCTACTGCTTTCATTTCTCTTATGAGAACTTCCTTTTCTTCCTGCTTCCTTTCTGTTTTATCGTCGATTGCCGACAATTCTTCCGTATCTTCGATTTCCTGTCTTTCTCTTGTATCCACCGTGTTTTCCTTCTTTCTTTTTGAACTCTTCTTCTTTTTCTTCCTTCTTTTTTTTTTTTGGTTGATTTTTTTCTTGTACTTTCGGTTTTTCCTCTACAGTCATATTGATTTCTTTATGTTTTTCCTGTTCATTTATCTTTTCCACAATTATTTTCCTCTCTATTTCCGTTTCTTCTTCTATGTTGTCTGGTTCTGCTCTGATTTCCAGTTTATTCTCCGAAAAATTTATGGTGATGTGTTTTTCACTCAATTCATCAATTCCCGCTATCATATCATGGTTTAAATCTTCGATCACCACACATTGCATAATATAGTATTTGTCTCCCACTCTGATCCGCACTCCCAAACCTTCATTTACTGTCGTCAATTTTTTGTTGTTTGCACCCACTAAAACAACCCTAGGAATTTTGTACACAAATCTGTCCAAATTTAATTCTTTTACTAGTTTCTTATTGATTAACGATATCTCCGATCCAGAATCAATCAAAATTTTAATCGCTTTATGTTTTATAAATGCATCTAAGAATATTAAATTGGAATTAGAACTTTGTCTTTCATTTCCCGCCAACTGTATAAACTCTCTCGGATGACAAAATATACCGGAGAGTTGTTTATGTTTGTTCAGTGGATGCTTTATTGAAAATCCTGTCTGGATTCATTGCATATATCTTCTTCCTCGTTTTCTATTGTTACATGATTCATCTCCCTTCTATTTTGTCGTTGGAAATTCTGATTGTTTCTACCGTCCCTTTGTTCGTTCGTATTCCTAGTCGGAGGATTTTGTGCATCTCTGTTTCTGTTGTGATTTTCATATGTTCTATTTTTTGCGTGATTCCTGTTATCATAATTTTGTTGTCTATTGTAATTTTGGTATTCTCTCGGCCTATCTTCGTTTGTTGATTGGGCATGTCGGTTTCTCTGGTCATAATTTGATTGATACCTTCTTGCCGGTCCATTATATTGTTCATGTTGTCTTCTGTTTCGCATTTCTCTTCGTTTTGCTTCCCTTACTTGAAGGAATTGGCACAAACTATCAATATCTTGATAGTTTCTCAAAATCACGTGGTCCTCCAGCGTTTCTTCGAAATGTCTGCTTATCATTTCTACCAGTTGTTCGGTAGAGTATTTGTAGTCTAGATATTTGGAATTGTTATATATCTGCAAAGCATATCTTTCCTCCGATATTCCCATTTTCTCGTGATATCTTCCATTCTGTAGTTCTTGGTTGATTTCCCTCTGTTTAACTTTCCCCCAGAAATAGTTGAGAAATTTATTTTCGAAATCTGTCCAATTTTCAAACTCATCTTCTTTACTTTCATACCATAACGCTGCTCCTTCTTTCAGATGGTTTCTAATTGTTTCTTTGCAGTCGTCAAAATATCTAATATGTGGCAATTTGGTTCTCAAATTTTTAACAAATGGTACTGGGTGTGTTTTTCTAATATCCCCGCCAAATTGTATTTTCGCGTCGCTTGTACCATGGATAATCATTTCCCTTCTTTCTCCACAATTCTGTTGATTCTTGAGTTCCGCAATTTGTTTTTCGTTTTGCTTAAATTTTTCTTCTATTTCTCGCCTGTCTTCTTGTATTGCATTTTCAAATTTGCTTTCTAACTGTTCTAATTCCATCTTCTGCACATTCTTAATATCCTTCATTTTAGTTTCTATTTCTTCTCGTTGCATCTCCAGTTTCCTTTCTGTTTCTTCTCTAACTTTTTCTAAACAGGCTTTCATTTCATTTTCATATTTTTCCAAACGCTTTTTCAATTTGCCATCATTCTCTTCCAATTTCTGTTCTATTCTCTGTGATATTTCTCTTTGTGTTTCTTCCATGGCTCGTTTTGATTCCTGTTGATTTTCTTGCATTGTCCTTTTTGTTTCCTGTTGATTTCTATCCATTTGTTGTGACTGGAGTTGCATCAGTTGCAATAGTTTCTCTATTCCTGTTAATTCCTGTTCTTTTCTCTCCATAATCGTTGTATCTCCTTCATTATCCAATCCTTCTTCAACAATTTTTTCCTCTTCTCTGTTTTCTTGCATTTTGCTTTGCCTCCTTGTGGTCGACATGTTGTTTCTTTTAGTTACTGTTTTCTTTGTCCCCGCCAAATGTGAAATTTTACAACACTCTATAAGTTGCAGAACACGACAAATATTTCTCCCCAAATTTAATAAATTTTCGCCACAAATATCAAATATGCAATCAGTAAATTTCAAAATAAATATCAAATGTACGATTGGTAAAAAAAAAATCAAATAATTCAATGGCAGTCAATATCCAATACCTACGATCAATCCATAAATCAAAATTATTTTTACACCTGGAAAAATTGTCAAATTATCTCTGGATCACCTGTAGTTATTCCTTATCTCTTTCCCTACCATCAAATGCAAAGCTACGATATTTTTAAGCCACCACGTTCTGGGCTCCAGTTAATGTGATATTCAAAGATCGGTGTGCTCAAAGCACTTGATTAGATAATTAACTAATTAATTAAATTTAATTTTAATGATGCACTTATGATTTAATCACACTATTTAATGCTCTAATCTCAGGGTTTTATATTCTCGTGCTTCAATATCTCCTTTGCTTTACATATGATAAATAAGGTCAAAGATTAACGGAATAAAACACATATATGGTACAAAAACATCTATTGAAATAAATTCACCCTCAAAATATCCTCTAAAAATAATATCTCCTATTCTGATTATTGAAATAACCCTACCACTATCTAAAGTACTTATTGAAATTTGCGTTATGAATAATTCTACAAAAAAAATAAAACTGTCTCTCGGATGATGAGTTGTCCAAATTCTTGTCTCTGGTCGCCTACAATTTACTCTTAGCAGCCCCCTATGTAGTCAGCAATCTCGCAACAAATTATTGCAAGCCTATTGTCATTAATGACCCCCTACAGATGCACGTATCTTTCAAAAAACAATGCTAGCCTTTTCTCCTCTCGATAAACTGAATCTATTTCTCGTTCCGGCATGCAACGGTGACTCTTGGAATATAAGTAGAACAATATAACTTACAATGCTTTACGTGATGAGCTTCCGTCAGGACACTTATTTCAACAAACTCACAACTATTCACTTATCTGCCTTACTACTTCAGGAGACTCTTAGAGATCACCACTAGTCGACTTAACGATCATTTAACAACTGACTCTTCTTCCACCCTCTAACATTTCGCTAAACTCCCATTCTTCATACCTAGCCCCTCCTTTTTCCTTCTTCACCAATCCGAGTTCCTCAATTTTATCCCCATCTACCTTTCAGATAACAAACACCAATTTTCCCTACCATTAGAAATTTCCTAAAACTAATTACATGCCAATCGGTTTTTTTTTCCTTTCTTAATATCTAAACAAAGATTACATTCATTTAAATTTCTAAATACAATTATTCCCTCGCCGCAAAAGTCCATTTGGGAAACCCGGTCTCATTGTCCAAACACATAACCACTTTCTTATCATACTAACTGTACAAAGAAAATACTTAATCCCTATTTAAATTTTGTTTACCTACGGCCATCCAAAGATAATTGACTTTCATTTCTTCGAAATGAATTTTGGTATATTTTTATTATATGTTTTAACTTTTCTAAAATATTAAGATCGAAACCATATTAATTCAAATTTTACATATCTTAACAATACTAATACATTGATCTGATCTTCTAATATTAATTTAATTATTTCAGATAAAAGGCATTATATTTAATTTCGATTCAGAGATCATTACCATCTTTCTATGGACCAATTCGAACTCTTCTGTGCTCATCAGGAAAGCAACTGTAATGATGCTCTGAGATTCATTATTTTAATTGGAATTGTGTCAGGCCCCGCAGTTTTATTAGATTTTGCAAGATTTACTGCATGTATTATTTCAGCCTTAGTTATATCTCGACCTGTATCATGTTCCTCGCAATCGTTCATGCTATCTTGTGTCCTGTTGTCCTCAAACAATTCTTGAAGGTATTCTCTCCACCTATTTAGTTTTCCCTTGATATCAGATATTATTATTTTACCATTCGTATCAACCAGGGTGTTACTATTGTTGGATCGTCTTATACCTGCTAATTCTTTAATTTTTTGGTGTAATTCAAAACTATCATGATTTCTCTGTAGTTCTTCTATTTCTGAACATTTGTCGTTGTACCACTTCTCTTTAGCTGCTCGTATTTTTACCCTGATCTCCTTGCGTGTGTTTTTGTATTCGTTTACATTTTTGTTTTTGTGCGATCTTCTTTTGTCCATTAGTTGCCGTATGGTGGCTCCCGCCTTCTGAGCCACCCTGGATACTGAGGGGTGGTTACCCCGACTATGAGGGTTGATGTAGTAAATATAGTTCGTTGTTAAGACATTTATTTACACGTTAAATATATCACAGAAAATAACTGGTGGTATATTATTTACTTGAAATCGATGTTACCCCGTCGAATCTCAACTGCTAATTGATTTATCTGTTCTCGTAAAAATATAATTAAAGTCGGTTATTGTTTATTTACTATTTTGGTAAGACGAGGTGACCGTGATTTAAAGTGCTGACTGTTAATAAACACCCACTGAATATTATTGCAACTCGACCTTGTATCAAATACTAGCATGCAAAACTAGGTTACTCGTATTTATTAAACAAACATTACCACGGGCATTTAATTATTAAAAGGTTTATTTGTAATATGATGTTTATTGAGATGCTGTGTATCCCAATTCATCTTCCCCTTCCCCCGAAAATTTTCTGACTACGGAAAAGGAAGAAAATTTTTCTAATAGTACCACTAATTACTTGCTGCGTTTTACGAAGTACAATATATACATTTTTCCTATAAATACTAATTAGATACAAAAAATAAAAGTGAAAATGTTCGTTATCTAGACTGTTCCCGTTTCACTTGTCACTCACGGTGTTCTCGGATTGTAAGCATATAGTCTATTCTTATGTATTTCCTTGATTTTATTGTTTTCCGATCTGATCTTACAATTAACATTATTTACCTCTGTTATTGTGAAAGGGCCTACATAAAGACTATCAAACTTACCATTCTCTTCCCTTTTTACCAGGACTAGGTCTCCTATTTTAAATTGTTGTGGTGTTGCTTTGAGCTTATTCTTTTCTTGTCGCTCTTTTTTGTGCTTTAGTAAGAAGGTTCTAGCTCTCTCGTGTGCGCTTTGTAGTTTGTAACGTAACTCATTGTAGTAAGCATCTATATTGTAACATGGTTGAACCTCCTGTGTAAGGTCTTCTGGTAGGTTAACCTTCCTGCCATATAATAGTTCAAACGGTGTGTAACCATGGTACGCGTTAGGGGTTGTATTGTAGCAGTATGTGAACATCTTGCAACACACATCCCAATTTTCTCTGTCTTCATCTATGAATGCTCTTACTTACTCGTTTAATGTTCTGTGTAGTTTTTCGCAACTTCCAATGGACTGTGGATGGTATGCCGTTGAGAAGTTGTGCTCTATTTTTAATAGCTTTGTTAATTCCTGCATTACTCATTTTTATATTCTGTGCCTTGGTCTGTTCTTATTTGCTTCATGAGTCCGTATGTTGGTATGAAATGATCAAAAATTCCTCGGGCTATTGTATCTGCTTCTTTATTGCACACGGGTATGCTGACCGCGTATTTAGTAAGTTCACATAACATTGTTATACAGTATCTATTACCTTCGTTACTTTTAGTGAATGGACCTATCGTATCTATATATACTATGTCCCATGGTTTGGAAGAAGTGTCCGATATCACGAATTCTTCGACATGTGTTTTTTTCGGTTTATTAATTTGACATTTATGACATTGTTTAACGTATTTTCTTACGTCTTTTTCCAAATTTTTCCATCTAAATCTTGCTTTTAGCTTCTTTATGAGTCTGTTATTTCCTACGTGTCCTCCAAACATCGGATGATTGTGATATTCTTCTATTAGCCTGTGTTTTTCTTTGTCTTCTTCTATTGTTTCTGGTACTTCACATATGTATATTTCAACATTCTTTAATATTTTGTTTCCTTGTTTAATAAATTCCTCAATTGTGCACACTTTAAAAATAATATCGTTTACGTATATTTTTACTTTACGTACTGCATTCTCTACCGCCAGCTTATCAAGCTGTGCCAACATTTGGTTTAAATCGAAATGATTGAATCCTGTGGCTATGCTCTTGCTGCACTTTATTTTGTTTTTGACCCTAATGCTCAGCCTTGGTGAGATTAGTTCTGCTCCAAAAGACAAAATTGGTAGTCTATGCGCCTCTAAATTATTTAGTACCTTTCTTACTGTCTGTTTGTGGGCTTCTGGCTGTAGTGCGAGTTCGCTTTCTGCCTTCGTTTGCCTTGCTTCCTTCTTATTTTCTCTTGCTTGAGCTCGTGTTATAGCTAATATATGGGTATTGTCTATGTATAGGTTCTTTAGTTGATGTAATGTTATTCTTGAAAGACTATCTGCATAGTTATTTTTCCCTGTTATGTATTCTATTTCGAAATCGTATTCCTCTAAATCTAATCTGATTCTTGTAATTTTCGAAGTTGGTTCTTTCATTGCAAATAAATGTGTTAGTGGTTTATGATCCGTTTTTACTAAAAATGTTGGTGCTCCATATAAATAACATTTGAAATGATTAATTCCCCAATGAATCGCTAGTAATTCCTTAACGATTATAGGTTTATTACATTCTCCTTTATTAAAACTTCTTGATGCGTATGCTATAGGTAGGTCTATTCCGTTATAATCTTGACTTAAAATTGCTGAACAACTCTCGTTGGATGCGTCTGTTGTTAGGATGAATTGTTTATTGAAATCTGGATATTTTAGGATCGGTGGCTTCATCAGAGATGATTTAAGCTTATTGAATGCTTTTTCACATTCTTCTGACCAAAAAAATTCTACTCCTTTTCTTGATAATCTGTTGAGTGGTCTGCATATTTCAGCAAAATTTTGAATAAAACGTCTATAATAGTTACAAAATGCTACGAATCTTTTTGTTTCTTCCGCTGTCTTAGGTGTCGGGTATTGTTCAATCGTTGCATATTTTGCTTTGTCTGGTGATACTCCTTCCTGAGAAAGATCATGTCCTAATTACTTCTCTTCTAAAAAATTGACATTTTCCTGGGTTAAGTTTCAAATTGAATTTTCGACATGTCTCAAATGTCTTTTTCAGGTTGTCTAGGTGATGTTTTTCAGATATTCCTATCACTACTATATCGTCCATGTAAAGAAATGCTTTGTCTGGTGTTAATCCCGAAAATGCTATTGACATCATCCTTGAAAAGCTATTTGGGCTTACATTTAATCCAAAAGGTAATCTGGTAAATTGAAATGCTCCATTTTCTGTGCTAAACGATGTGTATTTTCTCGATGATTTTTCTAATGGTATCTGGTGAAAACCTGACATTAAGTCTATAACTGAAAACCATTTCGCTCTTCCTAGTTGATCTAGTATCGAGTCTATCCTTGGTAAAGGAAATTTGTCTGTGACTATTTTCTTGTTCAGTTGTCTAAAATCTATGCATAATCTCCATGCTTTATTTCCATCTATCGCCTTTTTCGGTACCAGTACTACTGAGCTGTTGTATTCTGATGTAGACCGTTCTATTATTCCTTGGTCTCTCAGTTTTTGCACTTGCCGGTTTAATTCCTCTGTTTGTGCATGAGGTGTCCTATAGTTTTTAATGTATACCGGAGTTTGGTCTTTAACTCTCAGTTTCTGCTCGTAGAAGTTGTTACATGTTAGCATGTCGTGCCTTAGGGCGAATATATCTGAATAATCTTCACATAAAGATACTAACTTATCGCGTATGTATTCTGGAATGTCTAACTTCAATGATTCCCGTAATTCCTTTTTCCTATCCTTGCTGTCGTTGATCAGTCTATATGTTATAGTCAAAGCCCGAATTTCAGGCACTCCTAGGTTTGACTAGGCAATCCTCAGGTCTGACTGACGGTCTTAGTCAAAGCCCGAAATAAAATTACAGTTTCGGCCTTTGACTAGTCAAACCTAGGAGAGACTAAGTTGGTCAGGCAAAAGTCGAAATTTAATTTTATGAAATCTGGGTTTGACTAGTCAAACCTCGATCAGCCATTAAAATGTCGTAATTTGTTAGATTGGGTTTAATAAAACGCCATTTTTTAATTTTAATGTTTATTATTTTTATATTGTCGTAATTTAACTAAAAAAATTATTGACTCATTTCCTTATCCAGTAGTAAAAAATTAGTGTTTATTCTCACATGTTGAGGCATTATGACATTTAGAGTTGCACAATACGTTAGACCTTTTACACTTACGTAATATGGAAGAGCATTTCTTATTGCAGTAGCATTTTATAAATCCTTGGCCTCCAAATTTAGAATCTGTTGTACTAATTTCTTTTAGTGACAGAGACAGCTTAACGTCTGGAACATCTCCGAAATTAGGAAATTTCTCTTTGCATTCTCTATTTGATGTCTTGAAAAAAGTGTATTTATTGTTCCGTATTTCGTACCAACTCTATATAAACCGTCAATTATTGTTTTATATTGTATGATACCCAAAATATTTCAAGCATCTCCTTTGGCTCTATCAAAGCTGGGGATAGGTAGTTACAGTATTTCCGATCAAAATTGGAGTACATTGTTTTTTACTTAATTGTTTCATAGCATGATAGGCTGGTCATGAAGACCTTCAATCGCATTTCCTTTATTTATTTTAATCTGTTCTGTCAGTGCACAACGCATGCTCGAACGCGTTCCAAGGAGATGCTCCAAATATTTTGGGTATCAGACAAGGTAAAACAATAATTCACGGTTTATATAGAGTTGATACGAAGTACGGAACAAAAACAGAATGCAAAGAGAATTTTCATAATTTCGAAGATGTTCCAGACGTTAAGCTGTCTCTAAGAGATATTAGTACAAAATATTCTAAATTTGAAGGACAAGGATTTATAAAATACCACTGCAATAAGAAATGCTCTTCAAAACCATGTAAGTGTATAAGGTCAAACGTATTGTGCAATCTAAATGCCATAATGATAATGCCTCAACATGCGAGAATAAACACTAATTTTTTTTATTTTAATTACGACAATATAAAAATAAATAATAAACATTATAATTAAAAAATAACGTTTTATTAATCCTAATCTAACAAATTGCGACATTTTAGTAGCGGATCGGGGTTTGACTAGTCAAACCCCGATTTCATAAAATTAAATTTCGACCTTTGCCTGACCAACTTAGTCTCTCCTAGGTTTGACTAGTCAAAGGCCGAAACGGTAATTTATTTCGGGCTTTGACTAAGACCGTCAGTCAGACCTGAGGATTGCCTAGTCAAACCTAGGAGTGCCTGAAATTCGGGCTTTGACTATAACATATATATGTTGAATAATTTAATGTCTTATGTTTTGATTTCGTTTGTCTCTACTTTTACTGTTTCGTAGGTTGTGTTCAAAATTTTGATGTACGGATTATTACTTGAAATAATTGCTCTCGCTATGAATATTCCTGGTTGTATTTCTTGTTGTTCCACTATCCTGTCGTTCTTCAGCGTTTGAAAAATTTTTACGATTCTGTAAATTTCACATCTGGGCGGTATTATTATCGTGTCATTATCTATATTATCCAAAATGTTTGTACTAATGTAACAATCGTTGTCCTCTTTAATGTGCATTTTAAGGTTAGCATAGTCTAGTATGCATTGAAAATTTGAAATGAAGTCTCTCCCAATGATTCCGTCGGTTGGAATAGGAAAGCTAGGTTCCACTAATTGAAAGATATGCTCAAATCGAGATCCTTTTACTTCTAGTGTTGTTTCAACTTCTCCCATTGTTTGTAATTCTCCTTTAGTTACTCCTTTTATTTTCGCTTTTGTGTTTGGTTTCACATGTTCCTTCATAAAATCTTGTGAACATTTCAGTATTGAAATATCAGCTCCTGTGTCTATGATAAAGGTATTTGTGTTTTCTAGGATTCCTGTTTTCATTCGTACAAAATTCGTTAGGTTTAAGTCGAAGTTGTAAATATTATATTCCACTTCTGACTGTGTACTTTCCTTGTTTCGTTCATTCAAATCCCCAACTGCTGGTTTTCTGTTTCCTCTTGGCTGTCTTCTAACTCAAGTAGCCTTACGTTTCTGTTTCGTCCTCCTATCTGGTTTCCTCTGTACGTTTGGTTGTTGAATTGTCTATATCCTCTGTTGGAATAATTCCGTTGGTTTCCTGTTTCTTCTCCTTCGTTCCGTTGTCCGAAGTTATTTCTTCTTCCTCTGTCGTATTTGTTGTGGTATCCTCTTCGGTATTGCTGTTGTCCTCTCCTATTTTCATAATTCGTCCTATAATTGAACACTCTTCCCTGTGTGTTCTCCTCTGTCGTATCAATCGATAAAAATTTAGATACTACTTCCTGCGGTGTTGTGAAATTACCTGCCTCCAGTATTAACTTTGCTCTATCCGTATTAACGTTTCGCTTCATTGTTGCTACCACTGTTTCCGTTGTGTATTTTTTCGCTAGCTCCAATGGCATTCCTTCCGCTATGTATGCTACTTTCAACTGTTCCGCTAATTCCTCTACTTCGGATGCGTACACTGCTGCATCTTTGTTTCCTTGCCTTTTCTTTGTTAACTTGTCTATTATCGTTTTCGGATTGTCACCTCTTAATTCTTTCTTCAGTGCCGCTGCTATAAGTGAGATCGTATCCTCTGTAGTTATCAGATTTCTAGCCTTATTAGTCAATCTTGTTTTTATTAATGTTATTGCTGTTTCTTCATGTCCTTCTGCTATTTTTCCAAGTAACTCTAATGCGTCTAAAAATGGTTGTAATTTCCCTGCGCTTCCATCAAACTCGTTGGGCAATACCTTGCTTGCAATATTCAAAAATTCGTTGATTGTCAGAGCCATGTTTAATATTTTTATCTCTTGTTTTATGTCGCTTTTTCCCTCTTTTATTTCCTCGTCAATTTTTTCCTCTATCTCCTCGTCACTTTTTTCCTCTTCTACTTCTTCGTCGCTTTGTTCTTCCTCTATTTCCTTGTCGATTAGTTGATGTATTGAACTTGGAACTACTGTCCTTAAGTTTACAGCTTGAAATGAGCGTATAACTTTGTCTCTTATTTTTCCGAAATATTTGTTGCACGCTTCTCTTTGTTTGTCCGATAGCGCTTCCCAATTTTTCTTCGTTAAATGTGTGAATTTGTTATACAATTTAATTAGCTGTGTCGTTACTTCTTCTTGTATATCCTTAGATTTAGGTACTTTCTTCTTCAAGACCCTTCTACTTTGTCTTGTTACTTCTTGCGTAATCTCCTCAACTATTTTGATGAAATCTTCCCAAGTAACTTTGTTGCTACTCATTTATTCATAATTTTCTTATTCCTGTACCCGTAACGAACGCATAAATTTGACAGTCTTACGAGGTATAGTAAATATATATGAAAAATATTATGTCAAAAATAGTAAAAATATAGTAAATTGCCATAAAAATCAGTATATCACTCAATATAAATCACCATTAAAAAGGGGTCTACTGCTTAGCCAATAAAAGTGTAATAAAAATCAGTAGTCAAATAATAAATGGATAAGAATCAGCAAAGATAAAATATGTTGGTAAATATATAAAAAAATCATATAAAAATCAGTATCAAATGAAATGTATCATTACGTCCTATAATAACTAATATCAGGGTTAAAAAAAAAATTCTGTATATTTTGATAAATATTGGTATCATAAGGAAATTAAAATAGAATAATTAAGTAAAAATAGGTAAAACTTAAAAGGTAATGTGCGTCTTAAATGATAATTACGTTAATATTACTTTATACTTTATATTTTATATTATACGAATCAGGAAATACCATAAAAATAGATAACATCGACTCACCACTTTTACACGGTCTGTGTTCGTATCACCAAAAAGTTCTCGCTGCACGTTCCATAGCATTGTCCCACGATGTTCCATATGGTAGTTCCGTCTCCATTCCATTCCATTCAGCTCCGCGTCGGCCTGATGTCTCCATTATTTCCATGTAGGTACCACACTGTTGTCTAGGGTGGTCGAGGTGCAAGAACATTGACGTATTTTCCCATTTCTCGTTCTAGACTGCTTGTTCCTTACGTTCTTCCCTGGTCTTGGATCGCCATATGGTGGCTCCCGCCTTCTGAGCCACCCTGGATACTGAGGGGTGGTTACCCCGACTATGAGGGTTGATGTAGTAAATATAGTTCGTTGTTAAGACATTTATTTACACGTTAAATATATCACAGAAAATAACTGGTGGTATATTATTTACTTGAAATCGATGTTACCCCGTCGAATCTCAACTGCTAATTGATTTATCTGTTCTCGTAAAAATATAATTAAAGTCGGTTATTGTTTATTTACTGTTTTGGTAAGACGAGGTGACCGTGATTTAAAGTGCTGACTGTTAATAAACACCCACTGAATATTATTGCAACTCGACCTTGTATCAAATACTAGCATGCAAAACTAGGTTACTCGTATTTATTAAACAAACATTACCACGGGCATTTAATTATTAAAAGGTTTATTTGTAATATGATGTTTATTGAGATGCTGTGTATCCCAATTCAGCCGGATCTCGTCTGTCATCCATGGAGTCTTATCTTTTCTTTAATTGGCCTCATTAATGTGTTCTTAAATGTTTCCCATTTGTCGTTGGAGTCTTTATTTTTAATGAGCATTTTTTGGCTCCTCGTTAATTTTTCAAAGTTAGTTCTTCTTTTATGATTACTGGATTGTGATTTGATGACACATCTGTTCCTGGATATGTTTTTGCCTATCTGATGGAGTTACGGAATCTCTTGTTGATAAGGATATAATCTATCTGGTTTCTGATAATTTTTTCTTTGCTATCCGCAGGTGATTTCCATGTATATATTCTATGTGGTGGTAACTGAAAGAATGTATTTGTCGGTACCATTTCAAACTACTGACAGAATTCCGCCAGTCTTTCCCCTCTTTCGTTCCTTATTTGTAGTCCAAATTCACCAATAATGTTTTGGAATTTACCTTTGCCTAATTTGGAATTAAAATCCCCCATTGTTATTGTTATATATCTATTATTGGTGCTGTCTAGTGTTTTTTTAATGTCATTGTAGAACTGTTCTATTTCATTTTCATCTTTATCTGCCGTTGTGGCCTACACCTGTATGATATGAAGGGTTCTATGCGCCGTTTGGGCTGTGGTCATTAACACTCTATCCGATATAGGAACAAAACAAGTTACAGCCTGATTTTTATTTACTGGCATACAATAAAAAAGGTTACAAGATGTCGGATTATTATGTCAATTAACATAAATATTTTGTCTTTGTTTTCTCAGCAGATTATTTTCCTTTATTTTTATTTTCCCAATAAAATAATAAATTGCAAACGATGCCACAAAGAAACAGCTTCAGAACGATATTAATTTCTAAAACATCCCTCGTAATTTACTTTAATATAGACTGTAAAAGAGGAAGTTATTTTCACGTGAAATCGTAAATTACTTTAAGCATAATTCTTCTTAGTTTTTTGTTAATAATACTGTTTTATAATTTAGATACACTACCGACTACTAATAGAAGATCAAGTGTATGCAATTATCTTAAAAGTATAATCATAGAAGATTAAAATGAAATATTTGTTTTACTGGGGTCATCCTTTCTTCTTTCTAATGTGTTTGCTCCGGAGGTTTGCGATTATTGGCGATTATTTCTAAGTTATATTGCAAGGTACATTGATTTGCCATTTATGCTTCCTTATAGAACAAATTGAATGATGATTGGCAGATTGGCGAATATCGAAGCCTTTTTTGCTTAATAAAGTACCTACCAATTTAGATCAATATTTTCTTAAGTTAAACATAGACGTGGAAATAAAGACAAAGAAATAATTAACACCGTAAAGAACAGAAAATTGGTATACTTCGGCCACATTATGCATAACGATAAATACCGACTGCTACAGTTGATTCTACAAGGCAAGATTGAGGGCAGGAGAGGCCCTGGGCGCAGACGTATATCCTGGCTGGCCAATCTTAGGAAGTGGACTGGTCTAACGTCAACTGATCTATTTCGAGCTGCGTAAATAGAATAAGATGCGTCAATGTGGTCGCCAACATCTCCAGAAGACAGGTACCTTTAGAAGAAGAAGTGGAAATAAAGCACTAAAATTGCCTAAACCTCTTTTAAAACTAAACTTTTTTAAAGTAAGTAAGACGGATGGTTGTGAAACCTTTTGCATTCGAGTCGGGAGAGCTTTAGAAAAATTCTTGAACATTTGGCATGTGGGACCAATGCAAATTGCATTGTTGTAGGTACAAAATGCATTTTACAAAGTGCATCTCAAAGTGTTCAAAAAATAAAAATTCACAACTCGGAAAATAATCATGGAAGTGAGTTCAATTTTCATACACTGGGGTTTTTGATATTGCTCAACAGGAATATTGGGTCCACGAAGCTGTAATAGGTACCTGGTGCCCGATATCCAGGTATGCACGTCGTCTGGAGTTATTTGGAAATTCATTATGAAAATCGTTGGTACTTGTTATCCCGAGGTTTTTGAGGTCACTGAACACCAATATTACTTCGGCAATGCTGTACGATATACCTGGTGTCCGGTCTCTACGTCATCTACTGGACTTTTATGAATATTCCTGATGAAAATAGTTGAAATTTATTACCTCGCGGTTTTTGAGGTCGCTTAACACAAATATTGCATCGAATATGATGTAAGATGTACCTGGTGTCCGGTATCTACGTCATCTCCGGGAGTTTTATGAAAATTTGGAATAAAAATTGTTGAAACTTGGATTTTTAAGGCTACTCAGAGCTTTAACCATATACTCGAGGTACTGACATATTCATATCTAAAAAAATAATTAATATCAATACTAAAAAATTCGAACTTTTTATTTTTTTAAATTTCCGCTCTTAATTAAAATAACTTACTGTAATTGTTACTCACTATTGAATTTTATAAAGAATTTCCATAAGACGACGTAGATACA
Source organism: Diabrotica virgifera virgifera (assembly GCF_917563875.1). Classification (NCBI taxonomy): domain Eukaryota; kingdom Metazoa; phylum Arthropoda; class Insecta; order Coleoptera; family Chrysomelidae; genus Diabrotica; species Diabrotica virgifera. The sequence goes on from NC_065444.1 coordinate 70,451,302, forward strand.
GGACACCAGGTACCTCGTATAGCATCTTTCATGCAATATTAGTGTTCGGCGACCTCAAAAACCGCGAGGTAATAAATTTCAACTATTTTCATAACAAATTTTCATAAAACTTCAGGAGATGACGTAGATATCGGCACCAGGTACATCGTACAGCATCTTCGATGCAATATTTGTGTTCAGCGACCTCAAAAACCCAGAGATAATAAATTTCAACTATTTTCATAAAAATTTTTTATGAAACTCCAGGAGATAACATAGATACCGGTCCCCAGGTGCATCGTACAGCATCGTCGAAGCAATATTCATGTTCAGCGACCTCAAAAACCTCGAGAAAACAAGTTTCAAGGATTTTCATAAGGAATTTTAATAAAACTCCAGGAGACAATATATCGGGATACCTGGCACCAGCTGTAAGAGGCACCTCTTACAGCTTCACCGACCCGATATTCCTGTTCAGCGACTACAAAAACCCGCCAAGTATAAAAATTGAATTTATTTCCATGATTGTTTTCCGAGTTGTGAATTTTTATTTTTTGAATACTTTGGAAAATGCATTTTCCGCCTGCAACAATGTAATTTTCATGTCCCTCATGCCAAGTGTCCAATAATTTTCTTGAAGCTCTCCCGAATCGGATGCAAAAGGTTTCATAACGATCCGTCTTACTTTAAAAAAGTTAGAGGTGTAATGCTTTATTTTCTCGCCTAACGCCGCGTTACAAAATTCATTTTGGCTCTAATTTAATTTTGCTGTTATTTTCTTTTAAGAAATAATTTTACGCAGCACATTATCTTTTTTTAATACTCGTTCTAATTTCAGTACTTTAAAATCTTAAATAGGAGTCCCCATTTTTTATTGCAGATTTGGATTCCTCACGTAAAAATAAGTAACTTTTATTCGAGACATTTTTTCGAATTATGGTTAGATGGAGCTATAATCGGAAAAAGCGATTGTTGGAAATGGAAAATTAAATTAAAAATGGAAAGTCCCCACTTTATGGAAAACTTAACTTAACTTTTTTTGGTTTTAGGACTTACTCTTCACAACCCAATAGGTCCCCATAACGCTCGAGTAACTGCAAATTTAGCATACTTTCCTCGCCTACTATTACAACATACTTGATCGTATCTAAAAATAATTATTAAAAAGTTCTCACCGTTTGTTTGTTGATAGCTCTGGTAACAGCACATCTATAGACATCTTTCAGATCAAGCTCTAGTATAGCTAAGGATCCAGTTGAGTCAGTATGAGGTCGACAAGCAGGATCAGGATAGTCTCTCAGACCTTGGATATATACCGACATTGTGGTAGAGGAGATTGGTACTTCTACCCTCATTTGCGTTGGAGTACATTTTACTTTTGGAGATACTGAAATAAAAAAAATATGTAAATACGTTGTTGGAAATAAGTTTCTTTGTGGCATTACAATTATTTTTCTTATAGAAATGATATCAATCAATACGGAAATCAAAAACTTTATTAATGTTTTGTCAATATAAAAGACAAGAATGGAAACGTACTAACGGAAGATAAGCAAATAATGGAAAGATGGAGAGAACATTTCAAAGAACTAACACATGGAGACATGGACAACACAGTGGAGATACAAGAAATTAATGAAGAACAAGTGGAATCCATAACAAGAGAGGAATTAGAGAAAGCAATAGAAAGAGTAAAATTAGGCAAAGCACTACGCAAGGATGATATCACCCCGGAAATGATAAAATCCATGGGAATAGAGGGTATGGACAGCATGAAAGAACTAATGAATCATATCATAAATAGAGCAGAATTACCAAAGGACTGGAAAAAAGACATTATATTACCAATACACAAAAAGGGAGACAGGAAAAACTGTAATAATTACCGAGGTATCAACATATCAAGTATCCATAGGAAGATATTCACAAGAATAATAGAGACAAGAATAAAAACCCAAATATATAGAAACAACTATGGAAGATATAGAGTGTGTATTCAGGAAGGACAGAAGCACGCAAGACCTAATATTCACAATAAGACAAGTAAGTGAGAAGGTAATCAATTAAATTAGAAAGCTATACATATATGCTTTATCGATCTGCAAAAGTCGTTTGACAGAATCCTAAGAAATGACTTATGGAAGACACTAAAAGAAAGGGGCATCGACAGGCACATAATAAAAGTAACAAAGGGATATGTACAAAAATAATACAAATACAGTAAAAACCAATTTAATAAGAATACGAGGAATCCATAGAATTTACTACAAGTCAAGGCGTCAAACAGGCATGCGTGTTGAGTCCACTGCTATTCTCAGTGGTACTGGATGAAGCAATAGAGAAAGCCAAGAGAAGAATAAGAAAACTAACATTAGGATACTGGCAAATGAAACAGATTCAACTATCGGAGCTACTATTTGCAGACGACATGGTACTGGTAGCAGAAAACAGAGAAGACTTACAGAACAATCTTGAAATCCTAGAAGAAGAACTATCAAACATAAATATGAAAATTAATATAGAGAAAACAAAAACAATGATAATTTCAAATACGAAGAAGACACACGCAATAGAATTAGACGCAAAACAACTAGAGCAAGTGGAATATTTTAAATACCTAGGAGCAATAATTGAATAAAATGGTAAACAAGAAATGGAAATAAACGAGAGAATGGGACTAACAGGAAGCTTATTTAACACTATGAAAACAACATTTTTGGGGAAAAAAGAGATACCGGAGAAAGTAAAAACGGCAATCGTCAGATCAGTAGTTAGACCAACAATCATGTATAGCAGCGAAACATGGACATTGACGGGAAGACAAAAATCCAGAGTCAATGTTATGAAAATGAGGTTCCCGAGGAAAATAGCACACAGAAAGAGAACAGACAAAATACGAAACGAAATACTCAGACAAAACCTAAAACTAGAACCAATCAATGAAAAAATAGTAGAGGGTCAACTCAGACGGTTCGGGCACGTGTGTAGAATGTCGAACGAGAGACTAACAAAACGAGTGTTCGAAACGAGAGTGCAGGGGAAAACAAAAGAGGAAGACCAAGAGTTATGTGGGTAGATAAAATCAGGAAAGAAATCGAGAAGAAAGAATTAACATTGGAAAGTGCAAGAAATCTAACACAAGATCTGAAAGCATGGAGACTACAATACCAAACTTAACTCCACCAGCTTACACCTAAAGATAGAAAGGCATAGGACTAAGTAAGTAAGAAACAATAAAATAAAATAAGATAGAATAAGTTGTACCCTGATAAAACAGTACTTAGTTCCTAGTCCAATATTTCCTCAATTCCTTAATAATACCCACACCCGAAATGAAAAAACTTTGTAACACACTTTTACATAGTTTAATATGCAATGTTTTAAATAATTTTTATACCACACAAATTTTTTTCCTGTATAAAGTTTCATAATATATTTTTTCTATAGATGCTATACAATGTGCAACTTCTCTCACTACTTACATATGTTCAAAACGAACAATTTCTCACGCAGTGAGAAAAGTCGGCCATTGCAGTGAGAAATATTTTTCTGACGGGTTGTCCGCCGGTTTTCAATACATATCATCGCCGTTTCCATTGTAGCATGCACAATACAAACACAGTTAATGTTGTCAATAAAAATGTTTTGAAACAAAACTTACCAGGAATTACCTTTCAAAACTGTTCAAAATAACTGTTAATTAGAATTTTAAATAAATAACTAAGGTATATAAATTTTAAGAATAATAAATACCTGCATGTATATGTATTTTATTTCAATTTATGTATATAATATACCTAAAAGCACCTAAATTATTTAATTTTAAAGTTTGAACTCTTGACAAAACCGCATACATAGAAAAAGTACAGTGTACAACACATGAGAAAACGACATATTTATTTCTCCCTCGCTTGATTTGCGGCCCTCGCCTCGTGCCTCGGCTCGTGTCAACAAACTTCTGCGCTCGTGAGAAATATATCTTTTTTCTCAATTGTTGTACAATATACTATTTTTTAATTTTAATGACGGATTTCATGACTTTTGACGTAGCTTATCGGATACAACGCTTGGAGTTCTGTCGTTGTCATATATATTGGGATATGGAAGATTGGAGAAACATTCTGTAGAGACGAATCTCGTTTTACGAGATTTTTACCTGATGGCCGCCAAATAGTATGGAGAATGCGTCGAGAACGATATATCCAATGTTGCTTAACTACTACTATAGTTTGGTGGAGGTACAAGGATTTTTTTATAGCATGGACTATATTATGTCAATCAGCCAGTCACAACATGACTAATATATCAAGAAGAATAAACATTTAAAGTCCATAAAATATCAATAACGAAGAAAAGTTCTTCTAAGGTAAGCTAATTATAGCTTCCTTTCAACATCATAGGTGTGTTCAAAAACGATCTACAAAAATTTAACAACAATAACAATAATATAAGAATAATAAACAAGACGGTGAGGTCTGAGATCCTCAAAGTTCCATAGCAAGTTTTTTCTTTGTTTTTAACTTCCGCGGCTCCCTACTCAATTCTAAAGCCGCTTTGCTATGGACTGTCCAAGTTGCTCACCATATTTTCTCTATATACATACATACACATATACACACATATACTTTTAATACTTGACACTACAAAACTATTTTGGTACTTGACAGAAACATCACCAACGCATTATACATACTCTCCTGTCCATTGGCAAAGATACTAAGGATATTAAACGGAGCCGGTATCTTAAGTTTATGTAGCTGCTGAATAAATCGATCTGTTTCATTCTTATATTTTTGGCATTCAAAAAAAAAAATATGATCTAAATCACCTTTTTTATCACAATTTGGACATTGATCATTTTCCAGAACACGAATTTTATGCAGGTGTGTGAGATAACAGGCGTGACCAAAACGAAGACGTGTTATAGTTGTGATGTATTTTCTTGAATGGCTGGAACTACGCTCTATTCGGTATTTTCTTTTGTATACTACAGTACCTAAGAAGGGTTGGCATAAGTATGATGGGACCAACATTCATTCCCAATTGTGAGGTATTTCATTTTAATATAAGAGACTGCATCACAAAAACTTACAGGATGTTTATTAGGCAAACCATTTTTAACACTTTTTTCGCCAGCATATCAACATGCTCATTATGTTCAAGACCGAAATTTATTAACTGTTTGTAGTTTCAAGTATCGTTTTTTGATTGCATATATGATATAATTGGAGGAGTAACTTAGGTACTTAGTCAAAACCAAGGAATTTAAAACAGACAGGCATAAGGATATGGAGCGGCATTTCTTTGGAGGCACATAAAGATCTGGTTATGCTAGGGGAAGTTAGCCCAAATGCTGATACGTATATTAAGGAATGTCAGGACGAACATGAATTACCTTATATGAATTTTTGTAATTTTCAGGTAAAATTTCTCCTAATGCAGGATAATGCTCTGCCGCACATAGCCAGGGTAAAAATGGCTGGTATTCCGTTACTAGCCTGGCCTCCTAGCAATCCAGACCTTTACCCGATAGAGCATTTGTGGGACAACTTGGAAGAGTGGATATACAAAATTACGGCGAGTTTGAAACTGTGGTAGAGTTAGAACAGGAGCTAATAAACGAGTGGGAACAAATACCTCAAAACGAGATTACTGCTTTGATTCAGAATGCCAGAAAGGATGAGAGCTGTTATTCGAGCTCGAGGAAGATATATTGATTTTACTATCCATATTTTAGAAATATTTTATGACTTTAATTTGAAAAATATCTTACTCTGGAATAAAAAAAATGTAAATGTTTATTTGTTGTTAAATTAGTCAATATTTTCGAACTTGCTTTTTATTTTATGGTTTGTTATCCAAGTTTTTCTAATACTATTTATTTGAATCAAAATAAACTAGTGTCCGGTTATTTTTGCGAGTCAGTGTAGCAGGGAAGACAAACACGGTCATTTCAGCTCAGAAAAAAAAACAATAGTCATCAGCAAAGAACCGACCAGTTGTAAAATAGAAATTGACAGAATCAGCATTAAACAGAATATGCAAATCAACTATTGAGGCATTACATCCAATTATGATTATGTAGAAGCAGAGGTAAAAAAACAAATGCAGAAATCCAAATCAGCAGAATATCTAAACAATACAATATGAAGGATATACACTGAGAAGCAAAATTAACCGGACACCTTAAAAATGGGCTATTTTTGATGTATCGAATTTCTTAAGCCTGTTGTGCGATTTGAGTGATTTTTTAATATGTTATAGCCGTATTCTTTAAGAATATCGCTATAATAATATTGTTGCTAAACAGGTAAATTTTCACTGTATACCGGGTGTACCAATGAAACTGTTTTTTCTCAAATTTCGCGCCACCCTGTGGAATCAAATCAAATCAAATTTATTCAAAAATATGTGTGTACAACATTTTACATTTCGATCCTATACTATTAGTGTCGACTGACTCAGCACCATGCCTAGGCAAGAGTTGCCTGTTTTGCACTGTACTATGTCAATCGAAACTGTATCAATTGTACATAAAAGTAGTATTAAGGTTGGAACTTAACATACCTAACTATCGAAGAGATAATGCAACAGAACAAGACGGACGGTAAACCTCTCTAGCTGCTGAATACTTTGTTAATTATAATACCAATATACACCCAAATTTTACTCTGATTATGCTGTCGTTCATATATTAAGACATTGCGTCCAAAAATAATTGTAAGTGGGTTTTTAGATAGGTTTTATGTATTTTTTAAATTTAAATAATTTAGGTTCTTGTTTGATATGTATAGGAATTATGTTATAAAATTTAGGTCCAAAGAACATTAGGGATCTTTGTGTTACTGATTTTTTGAACTGCTGAATACTAATATCCATATTTGTTACTGATCGAGTTAATCGGTTGTTTTGAAATTTAAATTATTTTGAGTTTATATAAACATTTAAAACACAGTTGTAGATGTAGAGGGATTTAACACTAAATATCTTGGATTCATCATATAATTTTTTTGTTGGATACAGTTTTCTTTTATAAAAATTATTTTTAATAGAGTTTATTATTAATTTTGAGTTTATATAAACATTTAAAACACAGTTGTAGATGTAGAGGGATTTAACACTAAATATCTTGGATTCATCATATAATTTTTTTGTTGGATACAGTTTTCTTTTATAAAAATTATTTTTAATAGAGTATTTTGAACTGTTTCTAAAATGTTAAGAGTTTTGTTAAACGCGCCACCCCATGCTACAATACAATATCTTAAGACTGATTCTGCAAGCGAGTTATAAACCATGATTAATTTTTTCCTGGGTAGAATATCTCTCAAGATATAAAATTTATGCATTAGAGCCCTTATTCGTTTAATGACATGAGTGATATGGTCTGACCAACGTAAATGTTGATCTATGAAGACACCTAAATACTTTATAAAGAAAACTTTTTCTATTGAAGAACAGTCACAATTTTGTCCTTGACATTTTGCGTTATGCAATTTTATATGAAAATTTGTAGGTTGGTCAACAATTGTTGGGCTAAAGGAGATATATTTTGTTTTATTAATATTTAATGTCAGTTTGTTAAATTTTAGCCATAAGTTTAGCTGTTTTAGGTTCATTTCAGAGCTGGTTTTAACCTCCTCCCATGTTTTCGGCATAAATAATATTGCCGTGTCATCGGCATAACAAACAATGTGGCCGTTGAAACTATTAATTCTTGTGATATTGTTCAGATAAATATTAAATAAAAGTGGTCCTAATACTGTTCCTTGTGGTACTCCGAATTTTATTATAGATTCAGAACTCAAATATGGGCCAATTTTTACTCGTTGAGCTCTTTCCGACAAATAATCTGCTATTAGATTTAGTGCAATTCCCCTAACCCCATAATTACTTAGTTTATCTAAGAGAATTTTATGAGAGACCGTGTCAAACGCCTTAGCTAAATCAAGGAAAACCACTAAGCATTTCAGTGATTCATCCACAGCTCCTATCACTTTCTCCAGTAGGTCAACTACAGCCCTTTCTGTACTTGATTTTTTTACAAAACCAAATTGCTTATCTGAAATAACCTTATTTATATGAAAAAATTCAAGCAACCTTTCTTTTAGGGCCATTTCAAATATTTTAGCAAAATTATTTATTAAAGAAATGGGCCTATAGTTGTTCAGTTTACTCGAATTTTCGTATTTAAAAATGGGGGTGACTGTAGATTCTTTCCATTGTAGTGGTATTTTACCACTTTGAAAACACAAATTTATAATATGAATTAAAGGCTGTGAGATTAGATCATGCATATTTTTTATTGTTTTAGCATACAATTTATCTGGTCCAGGAGCACAGTTATTTTTTAACTTTGATATTAGTATTGTTACTTCATTTTTAGTTACTGGTTTTAAGAATAAGCTAGATTCAACCTTATCATTAGCAATAAAATTATCAGGTATACTTGTCACCGGTATTCTATTTGCCATATCAGCACCAATATTAGAAAAGAAATTATTAAACATATCTGCTTTTTCTTTGTTATTACTTACAGTTATATCGTCATTTACAATTATTGATATGTGTTCAATGTTTTTAGATTTTTGATTCCGACCAGAGATATCATTTATAATATTTCACATTTTTTTTGTGTTTCCACCACCTTCATGAATTTTATTTTGATAAAAGTCATTCTTGGTTTTTTTTAGTAGACTATTAAGTTTGTTTCTATAATTTTTATATTCAGCATTAAGTGATGGTGAAAATTGTTTTAATAATTTCTTTTTAAGAAAATCTCGTCGTTTGATTGACGATATCAGCCCCATCGTTATCCAGGGTTTTATTTTTGATATTTTTTTATTCATACTTTTTACCTCCGTAGAGGTTTGTATGTAATTATTTAAGTTATTTATAAATGTATCATATGTAACTTGAGAATCTATTTTGTTTATATAAATATCATTCCAATGTTCATTTTTTAAAAGCTGTTGTAGTTTTCCGATATTAAGGTTTTTAATTATGACTGGAGATTCAGGTGTAGGGTTTTTTTTAGTTTTATTATTTACCAAAACGGCTGGAGTGAAGTGATCAGTCATGTCAGTGTGAAAAACGAACGGATCAATACGAACGGAATATTCTAGCATTTATAAAATACTCAAATTAAAACTCAACTATAGCCTCATGATTTCTCAACATTCTGTTTTTGATTCATTCGCTTATGTTGGACCATAAAAAAGGTAGGTTCTTTAACAATTAGCCATGTTTTTCATCAATACAGGCTGTTTTTAAATAAGTATGGCAAACTTCAAGAGCTAATTCTACATGAAAAAATAATGACAGTTTGCTTCGTAAACCTATGTCCGCAAATGATTCGTTTCTGGGATAGAGGGTGTTGAATTTTTTTTTACAAACTGACCATTCATTTATTTCTTTAAAACCAATTGAGATATGCAAATGAAATTTAGTGGGTTTTAAGACGTAGTTATTGGACATTTTTTGAAATACAAGTAAGAATTCAATATTCACCATTGGCGCGCATACGGATAATATGACGGCTCATATTGGTCCAACTTTTTTATGGTCCAACATAAACGAATGAGTCAAAAAACAGAATGTTAAGAAAACATGAGGCTATAGTTGGATTTTATTTTCAGTATTTTATAAATGCTAGAATATTCCACAGGGTGATGCGAACTTTGAGAAAAAACACAGTTGGATTGGTACACCCGGTATTCAATGAAAATTTAACTGTTTAGCAACAATACTATAACAGCGATACAGTTAAAGAATAAGGCTATATATAATATATTAAAAAAATCACTTAAATCGGACAACAGGTTTACGAAATTCGAGACATCAAAAATGACCCATTTTTAAGGTGTCCGGTGAGTTTTGCACCCCAGTGTATTAGGATGGAAACTAAGACAAGCATTTTACAAAGTGGCTATAAAATCAATAATTATACAGTGATGAGTGAGCTAATAACCGGCAAAATAACGGAAAAGACGGAAAACATAATACGTTTTGAAATAAAAAGATATGAAATGTATACATGTAATCACTTATAAAGGTATTATTTTAGCCTATAACGTTTTTTACGGGGCCTGATGATGAGGTATATATTGAAAAATACATAGTTGCTTTTTATCTTGCCATAAATACAAGATTATTTTTGATCACTATTACTTATCTCTACACTTAGGTCTTATATTGTTAATATGTTCACCATCAGCAACTTTTTCAGGTATCAGGAAAAACTTAAAATAATGCGAGAAAAATGTTTATGTTTTGTTGAAAATAGCTGTAATTTTTTGTGCATTACGCTATTTTATTTTAATGAGTAGGTACCCAGCATTTTAACACTTGAGCATTACCCAGCACAATTATTTACAAAGTTCTTCACACTGATTGTCTGCCCTTAAAAAACCTTTTTGCCTTCAAGTCTAGTACAGTGGAACCCCGATAAGTCGGCCCCTGATAACCCGGAAGTCCAGCTAACCCGGACCGATTTTCATCAGACAAACATTTCAACAATAAAAATGTACTATCCGTTGCAAGATAATTCGGATGGAATTCCCCAGATTATTTTGTGCTTGATATCTAGGCTATTGATTTTATTCAAAATTAGATAGCTAAAAGGAACTACAACGTTAACGGGGCTTTATTATTTCATATGGCCAGTGGACATCTATATATGAAAAAACCGCGGAATGCTACCATTTAAAGGGGTGCGTTTTTGAGAAATGGGTGCATTAGTCCCTGGGCACAGGTTACATTAGGGTGAGTTCTATGCACTTTTGGTACAAACATATCTACATAATAATTGTTCCTGGTTTAATTTCGCATCTAAATATTACTATTTAAAAACAATGATACTTTTTTTTATAAAAATATATTCAAAAGAAAAAGCACAAAGAAACCCAAAAGAAAGAAATTTTGTTTTTTGTCCCATAACTTTTGTCCACGAGGATATAGGTATAGACATTGCTTTACAGAAAAAAAAACCTACATATTTTGTCTTTAAAATGTTGTTTAGTAGAGGTAATTAGGATTTATAGTTTTCGAAATATGATTTTTCAAAGTTCGCCACTCACAGCAATTTTCCTTGTTATCTCGCAAATATTGTTCTGTAACTCTTTTCTACGTAACTTTAGGTATATGCAATGGTACACGTAATAGGAATAGAAATCAATTACCTTTAAAATGGTCTACTGTATAACGTTGTATGACTTTTTTTTAAAGAGATTATGGTTTTTCAAGGTTTTTTACTTTTAACGTTTTTTTATAATATAAAAATAAAATAATATTATAAGTATAATATATTATATATTATATAATATTATATTATATGTAGTATATTTAATATAATATTATATTATATGTTATATACTATATAATACCTAATATAAAAAAATATCTATTATTTTTTATATTTTTTACGATTATTTTTGAAATTTCTCATTATAACTTTTTTCTTCTACATTTAGGTATATATTATATTATAAATATAATAAAAAAAGCTTATTTTGTTTACTTTAAAATGGTGTATTACAAAAAATTCTTGGATTATTTTTGAATAAGATATTATTTTTCAAAATGTAATAAGTACTTGTAATAACGATTTTTGATTTTAGGATTATTTTTTAAATTTCTCACTATAACTTTTTTTCTTGTACATGAATATACTATATATTGCTCAATAAAGAGGGCTTACTTTCTGTTATTTAAAATGGTGTATCATCTATATTTAAATAATGGAAACCGAGTGATTCTTTGATATTTTTTTTACCTTTATTATTTAAAACTATTTCTTTTACAAAAATTACATAAACATTAGTCTTAGAAAACATCACTTTAGTTAAAATTATTTAAACGTTGACATTTAAAAAATTTTCAAAATCAAAGTCCATCTCTTCGTTAGTATTAGCTTCAATATCTTTCTCTGACACCTCAGTTATCTTATAGTTCTCACAATTAGTACCCATGCACATGCACCCTTTGCAGAATATTGAACAACTAATTCTTATCTTCCTACAACCGCAGTTTTTTGTTCATCCTTTGGTACATTTATATGCTATTTTTTCAAGCAAAGCTTGTAATGCAGGAGCTTTGACAGTAAATATTGGAATTAATCCATATTTTGAAGTTTGCCCGGCCGAGTCAAGTGGATCCAAAGTATTACCTATAAAAAATAATATTCAATCATAACACACAATCACATAAAAAAATAATGAGAAATTTAAAAAATAATCCTAAATTCAAAAATCGTTGCAAGTACTTATTACATTTTGGAAAAGCATATCTTTTTCAAAAATAATCCTAAAATTTTTTATAATACACCATTTTAGAAAAAAAAGTTATAATGGTAAATTCAAAAAAATAATCGTAAAAAATATAAAAACTCGTTAAAAATATAAAATCTTGAAAAAGATAACCTCTTTAAAAGAAGTCGTACAACATTATACAGTAGAACATTTTAAAGGTAATTGATTTCTATTCCTCTTACATGTACCATTGAATAAATATACTTAAAGTTACGTAGAAAAAAGTTACAGAACAATATTTGCGAAATAACAAGGAAAATTACCCAAAATTGCTGTGAGTAGCAAACTTTGAAAAATCATATTTCGAAAACTGTAGATCCTAATGACCTCTACCAAAAATCATTTTAAAGAGAAAATATGTAAGTTTTTTTTCTGTAAAGCAATGTCTATACCTATATCCTCGTGGACAAAAGTTATGGGACAAAAAACAAAATTTCTCTCTTTTGGGTTTCTTTGTGCTTTTTCTTTTGAATATATTTTTGTAAAAAAAAGTATCTTTGGCTTTAAAAAGCTATATTTAGATAGGAAATTTAACCGGGAACGATTTTTATGTAGACATGTTTGTACCAAAAGTGCACAGAACTCACCCTAATGTAACCTGTGCCCAGGGAACTAATTCACCCATTTCTCAAAAACGTACCCCTTCAAATGGTAGCACTCCGCGGTTTTTTCATATATAGAGATTCATTGACCATATGAAATAATAAAACCCCGTTAACGTTGTAGTTCCTTTCTATAGTACATAATCAATAGCCTAATCGGCCCAGTCTCTGTGATCTATTTAGTAATACGGTTCAAATTTGTTTTCCAGTATGGAAAATAACATGAAAAATTAAAGTTATCAACTTTTAGCACTACCACAATGTTAACATTTGGTAATGTCGCATGTAGTAGTGCCAAGTTGCATCTAAATGAATTTTTTAACAAAACTAATATTTTAAGCAATATTTTGGTGAAAATTAGCCCCCTGCCATGGCATGAGGGTTGCCAGATCTGCTAACAATTCTCGAATTTTTGCATTAACATGAACCGAATAAATAGCAATTACGTTGTAAGCTCCATGGTAATGCTAAGCCACCAAAATTGTACTCAAATATGTTCAATTTTGGTGGCTTAGCATGTAAACATCCTGTTCAGCACTAATGATGATCTGTAATCAGATCGAAAACTAGGTCTGCATATGTAATGTAGCCCTTTTTAGGGAATTGTAGCAATAAATTGTACACCTTTTATAAAGGATTTTACTCGACTCAAAAATATTGGCAATATCATTTTAAAGTCATCTACTTTAAAATTTATAACATATTTATGTCTGAATTGTCAATGCGATTAAGCCAAATAAAATAAAATAATTAGAAGAATTTTTTTACCAAGCGACAAAAACAAAATTTGTTTAATTTATTAATGTTTTGCATTTTGTAAATAAAATAGTAAATATTTTTTGTTATACATAGTTATTCTTCTGTTACATTGGTTGTGTACTCTTGTGCACTAAACAGTATAATGAAAGTAAAAGTATTTACAATGAAGTAAAGCGTTACAATAATTCTTCACATTACAAGGTTGAATTCTTCCTCTAGTTGACCTCCTTGGCTGGAAATAAACTTCATCAACATTAACCGTCAATTGTCTTTGTTCTTTTGTAACGTCGGTACCTACATACTCTCGATTCGTCGTTGATTTAAAAATAAAATGAGTTTAATGAAAGTAAATCGAGTAATACTGGGAATAACAATAAATTATATAATATTCACTAATTTTATGGTATCCTTATTAAGTATGAAAAACTATTATTTAACTAATATCTAAGCTTAAAGGGTTAAATTAATTATTAAACTCTATAAGTTTACATAAAGTAACGATCTTCGAAATAAAACTCACACAGCACAAATATTTTCCCTTCCAAACCCTGAATATCTAAATGACTTCGTTAAGGTGAGTAAAAATATACCATCACCTATTTTGCCATAGCAAGATCCCATTTCCTATCTCCCTAATTTAAAAAAGGTTTCGAATTCATTATATTTATAAAACCAGTTGATAAATCTGAACTGATCCAAACAATGAATAGTATCAAAAGCAAATCTTCCTGTAGTACTCATGGACTATCCATAAAAATTTTCTCAAAACTCCCAGAAAATGTGTTGGAAGTCCTCGTCTTACTAATTAATGAATATTGTTAGAAAGGTAGAATTCTAGAGTGTCTAATGTCTGCAACTACATATATTATATCTATTGTCTCTGTGCAATAGGGAACTTGCATAAATTTTTAAATTCGAAAAAAATGTTATAAATCACAACAGAACATAATTTAAAACATGTATCAAAGATAAAAAAGTTTTGTTTGTCTTTCATTTGGCCCCTAAAGACGATTAAAAATTCAAATTAAAACAGGTGGTCCAAAACGCATCGTGACGTCACTGGGTTGTACATTACATTTTTCCAATAAAGTAAACAGAATTTTAAATTAGACGTTATAAACGTCAGTAGAAAATACATTTATGTGCCGTTACAAGTGTTTTTGATCGTTTGAACTATTCATACAAAATTTTTACTTTTACAAAATGGTTTTATTTTCAATAGTAAACCTTCGTTTTTGCATATAAATTAAATGCATATAATTATTTTGCTAACTTAAATATATACTTTTATATATATACATTGATTTATTACAATTAAGTTTGAAACATCTGAATAGTTCTGCTTCCCTTCCATTAACAAATATTTTTCTATCAAACAAACACTAAACATATCAAAATAGCATGTACTAAAATGTATAGTTACTGCGCAAGCTAAATAATGACGTCACTGGCTTGATGAAGTTTAATTCGCGTCTACCTAACTTTTTTATTTGCGTACACGTTAGCGTGTACCTAGACACAGCGAAATATAACCATAATCAAAACTAATGCAAAACTATGTGACGTCACGGGCCGTTTGAACTATTTTATACCGCAGAAGACTTCAAATATGTATTTCTAAGTTATTACGAGTTTTTGAAGAGTGAAATTTTGGAAATCTCATTTTTAAACAAAGCTGAACATTATTATCTAATAAAAAAAATGTGCAAGTTTCCTATTGCCCAGATTTAGATATGATAATATCGAACGAGTAGACCAAAATAGAAATTAAAATTAGAGTAGAAAAGGCTAGAGCGAATTTTAACAAATTGAGAAAGGTGATCTGCACAACAGATCTACTACGTTTTCTCGATTTTGTTTTACGGTGTACAGAAGAATTCTGAAAATATCATTGACAGAATACGTCACAAACAAAGAGATTCTGAGCAAGGTGAATAAAGAAATGGAAGTCTTAAATACAATTAAAACCATAAAATTGGAATATCTCAGACATATTACACGTAGAGAGAGATACAACTTGGTCCAATTCATTATGCAGGGAAAGGTTCAAGGAAATAGAAGCATAGGGAGACGCAGAACATCGTGTCTGCGCAACCTGAGAGAATGGTACTGATGTACATCAAATGAACTTTTCAGAGCAGCCGTCTGCAAAGTCCGAATAGCTATGATGATTGCCGACTTCCGTTACGGAGGTGACAGTTGAAGAAGGATATGATAAGACTCAGTACATTTAAGCAAGAGACGTACATCTTCGTAAAAGTGGCCATAATAGACTTGTTATAACTTTAGCCTAGGGGTGAGCCACAATTGACTTCTCAGGTCGTGTTAAAGGCTGGTTGGTTAAGCACCCACTCGTATTTAACCTATCCTAACCTAACACGTATTTATAGACTGTAATGGGGCATACCTTTTAAGTAAAAATTATGAAACCTCAAGATTTCCTGGAGAAAATCAAAGATTTTTCAAATTTTACTATAATTAAGATTTTAGATAGAAGACATATTTGGCAACTTCGTTAGGAAGTAAACTTACGTGAAAAAGACATTGTAATCAAATTAAAATAAAAAGACTAAGTTTTCACTCTAATGGCATATAAAACAACATAATGCTATTCTACATCCCACCAGAATGAAAACAATGGGAACCTTCTCTAGTTACACCTCCGAGGCTTCTACAATTTGCAAGCCATACGGATGCTGAGACTAAGGAAGATGAAGGAATTCTACAATTTACAATTCACGTCCCATCTGCTCAGCGTGGTAAAGTTCCAACGAGAATGGTTCCCTTCATACTCCACGCAGAGTAAATGCAGATGGGACGTGAATTGTAAATTGTAGAATTCCCTCATCTTCCTTAGTCTCAGCATCCGTATGGCTTGCAAATTGTAGAAGCCTCGGAGGTGTAACCAGAGAAGGTTCCCATTGTTTTCATTCTGGTGGGATGTAGAATAGCATTATGTTGTTTTATATGCCATTAGAGTGAAAACTTAGTCTTTTTGCTAGCAGTTGCCGCTAGGGCATCTATGCCATTTCGTTCGTTGCAATCCGGGACTGCACGCTGGGGTTTGTTTTGGTTGGATCGGGGAGAGCAGCATATGTGCCTCCTGATGAGAGACTAATAAGTTTCGAAACCGGTAGGGGTGCTTGCAGCACTCTCTGATTGGACTAGAATATGGTTCGGCTGTGTTTTCGTTTTGCAACGAAATTGAAAATGGTTATTCATTTTTGATTTACATTTACTCTGCGTGGAGTATGAAGGAAACCATTCTCGTTGGAACTTTACCGCGCTGAGCAGATGGGACGTGAATTGTAAATTGTAGAATTCCCTCATCTTCCTTAGTCTTAGCATCCGTATGGCTTGCAAATTGTAGAAGCCTCGGAGGTGTAACCAGAGAAGGTTCCCATTGTTTTCATTCTGGTGGGATGTAGAATAGCATTATGTTGTTTTATATGCCATTAGAGTGAAAACTTAGTCTTTTTGCTAGCAGTTGCCGCTAGGGCATCTATGCCATTTCGTTCGTTGCAATCCGGGACTGCACGCTGGGGGTTGTTTTGGTTGGATCGGGGAGAGCAGCATATGTGCCTCCTGATGAGAGACTAATAAGTTTCGAAACCGGTAGGGGTGCTTGCAGCACTCTCTGATTGGACTAGAATATGGTTCGGCTGTGTTTTCGTTTTGCAACGAAATTGAAAATGGTTATTCATTTTTCAAATTAAAATAATTTTCAATAATAACTAGAAGAAGATATTACGTTTGTTAACACTGTGCTCTATAATTCAGTGGAATATGATTGATAATTTTCAAATTAACCAGGTAAATGATATAATAATATAATGATATACAACGCGCTACAAATTTAACAGGAAATCAGAGTGGGGAGCCCCAGGGATTTTCTCAAAATAATAATGATGATCCAAGAGACAGGTATCTTACATAGACGTCCAATAAGGTTTTGAAAAGAAGCAAATTGTTTCGAGTCTGAAATCTGAAATGTAATATTCTCTGTTTTTGTAGAATTTTAGAGCGGGGTGGTGTAACGAATCGGACAAGTTTAAACATAAAATCAGCTTACTGCATTTATGTACATTATGTTACCGGCCAGACCTGATTTCAGGACAAACTAGTTTGGCCTAGGCCAAACTAGTTTGTCCTGAACGCGTTAGGATAAACTAGTTTGTCCTAAGCGCTGTAGGATAAACTAGTTTGGCCTAGGCTGATATTAATACGGACACTGCAGGATAAAAACTAGTAAGCCCTTTATAATATACCTATAATATCAAAATAAATACTTAGATAAACTGAATAAAATACTCTGTAATTAGAAAATAATCATTTTTAGTAAAAGATAATGACTCGTCGTTAAAATTAACGGACAATTATTGGTAATACAAACAATCGTATTATAAAAAATAATCTGTGCTTTTTATAAAAGTGATAATAATTAGGTATACCTTAATAATTCTAAACATTATTTATTTTTTCATAGCGTGTTTTGGTGACACTTAGAATTGGGGATTATCATTGCCTTCTTGCTCTTGCATCTGTTTTTCTAACAGTGTTTGATGTAGCTACATTTGATAAAACCTTTTCCTGATCCAACTGAACCTCTCGTAGCTGCAACCCTTAACGATATTTCATGCCTTAGTTTATATCTACCACCTCTAAAAAAGTTTGATGGAAAATGTCGAATTCTGATCTGAAAACAATTAAGTCAAAACCTTTTAGAGACATTAATACCCCAAAACGTTAGATATATTATCTCTAAAATATCGCGAAGGTTGCAGCTACACGAGATTCAGTTGGATCGGACAAGGTTTTGTCAAATGCAGCTGGAACAAAACTATTGCACAAACAGATGCAAGTGCAAGAAGGCAATTATTATACTGCGCAATTGAAGTGTCACCAAAACACTCTATGGAAAATAAATATTGATTTTATAAAAAGCACTTATTATAGGAACCGAAGCTTTTCACCTCGCAATTTTTACAGAATGGAACGATTTGCTTGAAAATTTGAGAATAAGTAGTGAATAGTCCAAAGATCAAAATCTATATGATTCCGAAAGGCGTTTTTTTACAAATTTTATATTTAAACATTGTTTCGTATCTCTGATGCTAATCTTTCTATTCTAAAGAAAATGGCCTTTTTTACCAAACTACAAAAATTCGTTATTCGCTTTTAACTTCAGTTTTTTAAAAACATTCTAATCATTCTAAGCCAGCCAAACTTCTAGAATCTATTAATAATATATAAAGAAATAAGAATGAATAAGGCCAATGACTAAAAACACCGCTAACTTACATTAATATGCT
The DNA here is from genome assembly GCF_917563875.1 of Diabrotica virgifera virgifera. NCBI lineage: Eukaryota > Metazoa > Arthropoda > Insecta > Coleoptera > Chrysomelidae > Diabrotica > Diabrotica virgifera. The sequence continues at coordinate 70,470,262 of NC_065444.1, forward strand.
TCCAATTGGATTGCTCCTATTTTTTTCAAAAAAATATATTGATTTTTTAACCGTAACTTCTTATTTTTTATCTTAGAAAGTTTGGTAAAAAATACTTGTGTAGGTTTTTACAAGATATATAAGTCAATTAATATTAAATCTTTTTAAAATCCTCAGTCGCAAAAAAGGTGACTTTGAAAGGGTTGGTAAAGGTGGTTTTTGAATGTTATTACAAGTTTTAATTGTCAATAGCTCACTCAATTTTTGCCGTACAAAAATTTTTGGCAAACCAGGTTCTTGGGAATTAAATAAGCTACAATTTCATATTTAAACCTTTTTTCGTATCTCGGATGCTAATCTTGCTATTCTGAAGAAAAGGCCATTTTTTTCCAAACTACAAAAATTCGTCATTTATTTTAACTCATTTTTTTTTTAAACTAATCATTCTAAGTCGGTCAAACTTCTAGAACCTATTAATAATAAATAAATAAAAAATATAATATAATACATAAATAAAAAAGACCAAATAAGGTCAATGACTAATTTTAATTAGGGTGGTGATAAGGGCTTGCGATCCCTTTCTCGCAGAAAAAAATAGGGACTGACATTCTTTTCATTATAAGACACTTAATTTTTCAACTAGAGACTTTTTTTTTTATTTCTGGAGAAAGATATTTTTATGTACTTTAAATTAGTTGAAACTACAATATTTAGCATTTGACGAAGAAGAGCAACCATATAATACAGTATAGTTCGATTACTATTGGTCTTAAATAAAATTAAAAAAAAACGGTTTTGTTTATTTTTTAAAAAGGTACATTTTTGTTAAGTAAAGTTGTTTTGATAAACGAAAACTTTTGGAGTTATTAGCAGAAGACTTATTAAAAACATTGATTTTTTTCGATATAAAACTAATACTTTCGATAGCGAATAAATCGAAAACTATAAATTTTATCAAAAAAATGTATGGAACGTTTTTTGCTTAGAATGCTTACCAACTTTTGTGATTAAAATATAAGAAAAAATTTGCACCCCCAAGATGGGGTGGCAACCACTCCCATGGGAAATGCGCTTTTTGGCATGATATAGATTTTGATCCTTGGACTATCCACTACTTATTCTCAAATTTTCAAGCAAATCGATCCATTCTGTAAAAATTGCGAGGTTTTTTCCTATTTTAAGCTTCATTACTTGGACTATTTTTATAATATGTATGATTGTTAGTGTTACAAATTGTCCATTATGTCCATTTGTTTTAACGACGATTCGTTATCGTTTTAATAAAAATGATTATTTTCCAATTACAGAGTATTTTATTCAGTTTATCTATTTATTTTGACTATAATGTTTATACTAGGCCGTACTATTAGTGGGCCCTGTAGTATCCGTATTGATATCAGGATAAACTAGTTTATCCTAACCCGTTCAGGACAAACTAGTTTGACCTAGGCGAAACTAGTTTGTCCTGAAATCGAATTTGGCCGGTAACATAGGTATATACTATCACATCATAACATAACTTTTAAATGAATCCCCAGTAGCTAGGAATCGAAGGGTTAAGGCAAGTATGGTTGGTGCAGGAATTGGTTCGCTCATGTAAGTGTGTTTCGTAATTAATGGGCTAACCTTATTTAAAAGAAATTCAAATTTTTGAATAAAATATCTAATTCACAATTAAACACAATGAACTTTATTACGGTCTCGCTAAAACAGTTCGCATTTTGTTCTTCCTTTTTTGCTTTTGACTCACGATAATTAAAGAATTACAAGCCGCCGCTGCAAGAATCTCGTTCATCACGGCAAGCGCAGTTTTTCAACTGAATTGCTCGTATGTATTGCCTTCGACACAGACAGGAGGACAAAAATAATGCTAGAAACAGCAAATATGAAAACCAAAGAGATGCAAGGTGAAGTACATTAATAACCGGGTAAAAAACAGTAAAGTAGAATAGAACCACCACATTAGCAGAACGACAACAAATATTAGTAGCAAGGACAGCGAGAAATTGTTCCCCAATTAAAAAGACGATCATTGGCAAGACCACGAAAACGATGGAACGACAACTTCTTGGAGCCACATGTATGAAGGTATTGTGTTTGTCTAGTTTCTTCGAGTTGCTCCACATCGCTCTATATTGTAGTTGTAGTTGCTAAACATTTTTCCAAATCGATACTTGTTGCCGTTGCCGCTTTCTTGACCATTCATAATTTAGCAATTTTTGTTGCCCATGTAAGCGCACCTTTAGCCATTTAGTTGGATGTTACCCGTTTTTTACCACGCTTTAGTTTATCTAAAATACTTAAACTGGTTAATAGAGATATAATATAAGTGAAATAACATAAATATGTATATTTATGCATAAACATGTGTGCTTCACGTTCCATGTGAATGCTCAAAAAGACTTTTTATCTAACAAATGCAATAAACAACAACATAATTACTCCAGACATGAATGAACATCCCTTGCATATTACCGTTCTAAGCAATAATAATAATAACATTACATCATTCATTAAAGTTTGAAATTACAAAGCAACTTATTATTATATGGATTAAGTAAGTGAACTGCCAATTAGGCAAAAAAATAACAAAGTTTATTTCCAAGAGCTGTAAGCTAAGACGATTATTTGTGTTGATTGCATTTTAATGATCGCTTTTTTATGATTTTAAAACAGCTAGAGCAAAAGTTTGCTGACTGAGGATTAATTAATAAGGAATCTTCAATCTTCTTACGCATAAATATACATCGCATACTTCGCGTGTGATATAAAAAGTTTTCAAATCCGATATTCTCGTTGTTATACAATGTACCTATCTCGAATAAAGTGAGGAATGCCCCAAGACATTTTATTGGTGAATAAAGTAGGTATACAATCATACAAGAATTTATTATAACCCAGGAAACGAATCAGATATTTTTTTTTATATATTTGAGCAGAAAAATTCTCAGAAGAATCTTTGGACCCTATCACGACCCGAATACTAACCAATACCGAATGAGGACACATACCGAGATCAAACAGAAGATATAGTGCTAGCGACGTAGTCCAAGAGATTAAATCCCAACGTCTACGGTAGAAGAAATGTTCAAAATCCGGTTCAAAATTGGCGAACAAAAATGGCAGAAGATGATTAAAATAATTGGAGCATGATGAATAATAAATTAGGATGGCGATGATACTACCATTTAAAGTGTAATAAGCAATGTAAAAAAAATTAAATGGGACATAGTCGGACTATCTGAAGTAAAAAGAAGAGGAGAAAAATGCATAAATTTAAACTCTGGTCATCGACTATATTACATAGGAAGAGACGACCAAACATAAGGAGGAGTAGGTTTTATAATAAATCAGAACTTGAAGGAATCCGTAACAGCAATTAAAAGTATCTCAGATAGAGTAGCCTACCTAATTCTGGAAATAAACGAAAGATTCAAAATAAAACTTGTGCAAACATATGTGCCTACCACACAGCACGAAGACGAAGAAGTAGCAACATTCTACGACGAAATAACAAAAGCCATAGAGGATCAAAACGTGAATTACACTATCATATTAGGTACTTTAATGCAAAACTAGGTCAGAAAATGGATGAAATGGAAACAAAAATCGGAGACTATGGATTTGGTTTAAGAAATGAACGAGGTCGTAAACTAGCTGAATATTTAGAAGAACAAAATTTGTATGCAATAAACTCATTTTTTAAGAAGAAGGCAAACCAGAAATAGGCGTGGGCATCACCAGATGCCCACGCCCACGCCCAAATATAGTAGAATCCTTCTATAGCGAATTATATGACACAAAACAGGAGCCTGATAATAACTCAAAAGAAAGTCTAAAAAGAAGAATTAAAAATGTCAACTCTGAAATTCTACCCGATATAGACGTCCATGAAATCGAAACCGGCCTATCTCAAATAAAAAATAACAAAGCTGCCGGTCCAGATGGTATCCTTGCTGAAATGATTAAGGAAGGTAACCAAGCTATTATAGAGGAGCTAAAACTCCTATTTAATCTATGTCTACACAAGGCAGAAATACCTCACGACTGGAATGAGAGTATTACAATACTGCTATTCAAAAAAGGAGACAAAATAGACTTAAAAAACTACAGACCTATCTCACTACTCTCACAAATGTACAAATTCTTTATTAGAATTATAACCAATAGACTAACATATAAAATGGACAGTTATCAGCCAGTAGAACAAGCAGGTTTCAGAAAAGGGTTTAGTACCATAGATCATCTCCTCACTATGAAAATATTGATAAAGAAGGCAAACGAATACAACCTAGATTTATGTTTAGCCTTTATAGACTATGAAAAAGCGTTCGATAGTGTCGAGATATGGACGATAGAAAAAGCTCTAAATAACAGCAGAATAGACTCCAGATATAACTCTTACATAACATCTATAAAACAGCAACTATTACAGTCGAATGGGAAAATAAAACAAACAAAACTAATCCCATAGAAATACGTAGAGGCGTAAGACAAGGAGATGTAATATCGCCAAAACTCTTCACCTTAGCTCTGGAAGACGTCTTTAAAGAACTGGAATGGGAAGACATGGGTATCAACATAAACGGAAAGACACTCAATCACCTCAGATATTGCGATCATGTTGTCCTTATGACAACCAACCAAGAAGAACTAGCCACAATGCTGACTCAACTAGCACACGTATCGGAGAAGATAGGATTAAAAATGAACATGAGTAAAACCAAAATCATGACAAATACAAACGAGAGAATAAATGTAAATATAAATAATGTCAATATTGAGGTTGTTGACGAATATATATACCTGGGTCAAATAATCAAAGCTAATAAAGAGAACCAAAAAATTGAAGTACAGAGAAGAATCCGATTGGCGTGGGCAGCATTTGGAAAGTTAAGATGGATACTAAAAAGCACAAAGATACAAGAGTACCTAAAACCCCGTGTATTTGACCAGTGCATCCTTCCTGTTTTGACGTATGGCTCAGAAACATGGACATTAACAAAGGCCAACATAAACAAAATTGAAATAACTCAGATAAAAATGGAAAGATCCATGTTGGGAATAAAACTACAAGACAGAAAATCAAACAAATGGATAAGAGAGAAAACAAAAGTAAAAATGTAACTGAACATATAACAGGGTTAAAATGGAGGTTTGCGGGCCACACTGCGAGACAGGAAGATAAAAGATGGAATGCTGAAATACAAAACTGGAGACCGTGAACAGGAAGAAGAGGAAGAGGAAGACCTCAGATGCGATGGAAGGACGATATTGTAAAAGCTGCAGGAACTAACTGGAAAAACGCAGCCAAGGACAGACGGATAGAAATGGGCTAAAAGAAGAAAAAGAAGAAGCAATGTAATAAATTACGATTCGAAGGACCACCCATTAATGTGGGAATAAAACAAACATTAACAAATATGTACTTTAATGATTAACTTGATTACTATTAGTAAATTAAGATCTGGCCAAAGTTCTTTCGTAAAGTTCTTATATCTTAGCCGCCGATTCACTGTCCAATTCACACTGGTCCGCAAAGCACAAACACAATAGCACTTTTACCGTTTAAAGGATACTAACTAGGACCTGAACTAAGGCTATTTTGTTTAGTACTAATTAACTTAATTAATCTTAAGCGCTTGCGAAACGTGTATTAACGCATTGAAAATTAACGCACCACCTTAAAAATGGGACATTTTTGATGTCTCGTATTTCCTAACCTGTTGTCCGATTTGAGTGATTTTTTTAGTATATTATAGCCATATTATTCAGGAATATCGATGTAATAATATTATTGATAAACAGGTAAGTGCCATTGTATACCGGGTGTAACAATGCTAGTGTGTTTTTTCCTCAAAGTTTCGAACACCCTTGGAATATTCTAGAGTATATACAATATTGAAATTAAAACGCAACTGCCTTTGCCTTTCTTAACATTCTGCTTTTTGATTCATTCGCCTATGTTGAATAATAAAAAAGTTAGGTACTTTAACAACTAGCAAAGTTATTCATCAATACAGGGTGTTTCTAAATAAATGTGACACACTTTAAGGAGTAATTCTACATGAAAAAATATTGACCGATTGCTTTATAAACAAAAACATATGTTCACAAATGCTTCGTTTCCGAGATACGGGATGTTGAATTTTTTCTTACAAACTGACTATTTATTTATTGTTCTAAAACCGGTTGAGATATGCAAATGAAATTTGGTAGGTTTTAAGAGGCAGTCATTGCGCATTTTTTGACATACAATTAAGAATTTTGTATTCACCATTGGCGTGCATACGGGTATAAAACATTTTAGATACATCCCGTATGCACGCCAATAGTGAATATAAAATTCTTTATTGTATGTCAAAAAATGCGCAATAACTACCTCTTAAAACCTACCAAATTTCATTTGCACATCTCAACCGGTTTTAGAACAATAAATAAATAGTCAGTTTGTAAGAAAAAATTCAACATCCCGTATCTCGGAAACGAAGCATTTGTGAACATATGTTTTTGTTTATAAAGCAAACGGTCTTTTTTTTTCATGCAGAATTACCCCTTAAAGTTTGTCGCACTTATTTAGAAACACCCTGTATTGATGAATAATATGGCTAGTTCTAAAGTATCTAACTTTATTATTATTCCACATAAGCGAATTAATAAAAAATTAAAATGTTAAGGAAGCCTAAGGCCATAGTTTATTTTTAATTTCAATTTTTTTTACGCTAAAATATTCCACAGGGTGTTCCAAACTTTGAGGAAAAAACACACTATCATTGTTACACCCGGTATACAATGACACTTACCTGTTTAACAATAATATTATTACACCGATATTCTTGAAGAATAAGGCTATAACATATTAAAAAAATCACTAAAATCGGACAACAGGTTAGGAAACAAGAGACATCAAAAATGTCCCATTTTTAAGGTGATGCGTTAATTTTGATGCTTAGTGTACATATCTATTTTTCAATATACAGTGCGTAAATCGTTCAGCTGGACATAGGGAACATACATCGTATATATTTAGAGACATAAATACGTACATTGCATTAAATTAAGATAATTGTGGCAACTCCTCTGTTTCAATGAAAATATCATAGAGGTATATATTAACATAGAGGGAGCCTACTTTCCGCGCTTCCTGACGACAAGATCTCATGGACTGGTTTGCTGCATCTCTTTCTAACACATTGTATCGAAAATCTATCATGACATTCAGTGTGAATATTGGCACGGAAGAGGAGGACAACTGTAGCAGCTTTACTATGCGTAAGAGTGAAACAGCACTAATCCAAATAAAAAAGATGGTGTCGTCACTTCGCTCTGAATGACACTCTCTCTATGCTAATATATAACTCTATGGAAAATATAGTTGTTAGAATTAAGATGCATTAACCTCAAAATTGACAAATAATTTCGGCTGACACAAATAAACGTCAAAACATGACATTGTAGTAGAACTATTTTTGAGAAAACTGTGTCTGTTTAATTTGGAAATTAGTTTTTAAATAAAAGATATTTTAAAAATTAAAGTAAAATTATTAATTCATGAGTCATAATCTTTGTTTTTGATTTATTTATGGACTGCCTTGCATTCAAAATCATTCATTCTATTCGTTGTAACAGCTCTATTGCACCAGAAACTCGTATTCGAACAGAAGTTTCAACTAACACAGGTTAGCGCAGTTGCCACAATGATCTCAATGTATATTCCCTATGTCCAGTAGAACGATTTACGTACTGTATACTACAAGTTAGAGGTGGCAACAACGCATTGTGCGAAATAAAAGTGTTAAACATTTTCACCAGAGTTTATTCCGATTTTTGAGGTAATAGTGCGAAATAAAATATTAACTATATGCGAACATTTGTATAAGGTCATAAACTATCTAAAGTGCAAAAAATAGTGGCAAAAATCGGCCTATAAGTAACTTATAGAACATTTTATGTTAATCAAAACAAACGACATTTTATAAATTCCAGTTCTTTTGACAACAGATAAGAGAACAAGTCTTGATCAAATTAAAAGCGACGTTGCCGGTTTTCCAAAAAGTTTTAAAAATCCAAGAAAGGAAATCAATCAATTAATAATAAACTAAGTAAACAAGATTTCGAAGTAAAAAGAATTTTAATATATTTAAAGTCATACTCAATTATTGCTTGAGAAGTTCTAGAGCCTTCGCCGGGTCGACTGGGGAACTAGAGCTTATCGCTTGCTTTAATATAGAGTACAAATACATAAAAAATGGTGGATAGTGATAATGATTACACCTCAGAAGACAGTAAAAAGAGAAGTCTAGAGATAGATGCAGACAATATTTTTAACAAGAGCAAGAAACTATCCAGAACACCAACCAAACAACAGAAAGATGAAAACAAAATTGATCAGCTTTTAAAAATGATGCAAAATTTAACAGATCAAACACAAAGTTTAACATCGGAGGTAAAAGGAATAAAAGAAGAACAACGAGAATATAGAAATGACCTCCGAGAATTAAGAAAAGAAATAAATGAATTCAAACAAAGTAACCAACAACTACAAAAAGAAAATGATGAAATGAAACAGGAACTAAAGATAGTGAAAATGAAGGTAGAAAAGTTCGAGAAAGAGAGAAAAGCTAACAATGTTATTGTCCAGGGTCTACCGATGGATACAAATAACCCAAATGTAGTCAATGAAGTTATGGCAGATTTCGTGGAAAGAGAATTAGGTATTAAAGTAGAAATAGAAGAAGCTTATAAAATAGGGGACAAAACATGTCTTGTAAAACTAAAAAACAAAAATGAAAAAATAAAAATTATGAAGAACAAAAACAAACTAAGGAATTCAAAGCCGGAAATATATATCAATAACGATCTAACGCAAGAAGAGATGAAAATACAACAAGAAATACGGAGAATTGCAAAATTTCAAAAAGAAAACGGTAAGAACACTAGAGTAGGTTATCCAAAATTAATTATTGACGGGACTGAATGGAAATGGAACAAAGAGAAGAATGAACTGGAAAGGGCAAAGCAGGACACGCCAAAAAACTGATAAAAAAACAAATATTGGATACAACACAAAAAACGGACACGAAAATGGCAAAGGAAAAGGACCTGAACAGATTAGATAAAATAAAACATACGAACACAAAAAAATATAATAAAAAACCGAAAAAATGTGATCAACTAAAAATAAGTACGTGGAACATCAGAACAATGCTTGAACCAGGAAAAATGCAGGATATCGTCTCAGAACTAGAAAGATACCAAATTGATATTGCAGTGATTCAAGAAATCAGATGGGCAGGTCAAGGAGAAATAAATAGAAAAAACTACACACTACAGTACTCGGGACATGAAAAACAAGGTCAATATGGAGTTGCTTTCATAATTATGGGAAAAATAAAAAATAACATTATGCAATTTAAACCAATAAATGAACGTATGGCTTACCTGAGAATTAACGCCAAACCATTTAATATATCAATCATAAACGTATATGCCCCAACTGAAAGTGCTACTGTGGAGGAAAAAGACAAATTGTATGAGGAACTCGAACGAGAAATGGAGAAGTTACCTAGAGAAGACACAATACTGGTAATGGGAGATTTTAATGCCCAAATAGGTAAGGAAGACTACATTAACCAAGTAGCAGGTAAGCACACAATACACGAAAAAACTAACGACAATGGCCAACGATTATGTAATCTAGCATCTAGTACCAATATGATTATCGTTAGTACAAAATTCGAACATCCCAAATACCATAAAGTGACGTGGATTTCCCCAGACCAAAAAACATGGTCACAAATAGACCATATTCTGATTACAAGAAGGAAGCAAACATCGGTAACAGACGTGAGGTCCTACAGAGGTGCACATGCAGACACAGACCATTTTATGGTGACTGCAAAAGTAAGACAAAAAGTCAAAAGAACACTAAAAAACACGACAACAAAAAATAAATGGCACGTAGAAAAACTGAATACTCCAGACATAAGGATTAAATATGCTGATGACATGAACAAAAAACTAAAGGAACAATCTAAACCTACAAAGGATATAGAAACAGAATGGAGAAATATAAAAAAATGTATAAATGAAACAGCGGAAGTACACGTAGGGATAAAAAGAAACAAAAAAAGACAAGAATGGTATAATGAAGAATGCCATAAAATGTTAAAAAAGAAGGTAGAAATGAGACAAATGTGGATAAGAACAAATAGACAGGATTATAGGGAAGAATACAATATAATAAGGCATGCATGTAAGAAAAAAATAAGGAAAATTAGACGTGAGTGGTTGGATGATAAGATAAAAGAAATAGAAAAAGAGAGTAAGAACAGAAACACAAAAGAATTCTATAAGAAAATTAGTGAGCAGAACAAAACGTTTAAAGGAAAGATAAAAAGCATAAAAGATAAAAATGGAAAAGTATCAGAAAACGATGAAGAGTATAAAGAAATTTGGACTAACTATTTTAAAGAATTATTAACAGAACAACAAGATCAAGACCTAAATGAAAACAGAGGAGAAGAGACAATGATGTTAGGAAACCAGCTACAAATACCAACAAAAGAGGAAGTTGAGGAAATTATTAATAGCAGCCGTAATGGTAAAGCCTCAGGATCGGACTGTATCAATATGGAGCTTATAAAATATGGTGGTGAAGAATTAAAAGATAGATTATACAATTTAATAAAAGACATATGGGACGAAGAAAAAATGCCGGAAGAATGGTACAAAGGACAAATTATCACGATTCATAAAAAAGGAGATCAACAGATGTGTAAAAACTACAGAGGACTGACGCTATTAAACACAGCATATAAAATCATGTCCGCCTTAATACAACGAAGACTGACCGAAGCTACCACGAATATCATAGGACACTATCAATGCGGATTTGTTAAGGGAAAGTCTACAACAGATGCCATACATACAGTTAAACAAATTATGGAAAAAGCTCATGGATATAAAATAGAAATTGAACTGCTTTTTATAGATTTTCGACAAGCATTTGATACAATAAATAGATCAAAACTAATGGTAGCTCTGAAAGAAATGGGAATACAACATAAATTAAGAAGATTAATACAAATGACAATGAGTAGAACTGTAGTTAGTATAAAAACTCAAGTAGGCGACACAGAAGAATTTGTCATCAATAAAGGGGTGAGACAAGGAGATTCATTATCAGCAACTCTGTTTAATCTTGCCCTAGAATACGTCGTCAGGAAGATCAACAAAGGCACCCTCCGAACGAGAGAAGGACAAATAATAGCATACGCTGATGATATTGTGCTAATAACAAAAAATAGAAAAACAATGGAACGAATGTTAAACGAAATGGTAACAGAAGGAAAAGTAATGGGATTAAAAATAAACCAAGAGAAAACCAAAATAATGAGATTTGACAAAAACTTTGAAAACAGAAAGGTTAGAGTAGGAGAATACACTTTTGAAGAAGTCGAAAAATTTAAATATTTAGGAATATTAATAACAAACAATGGAGAAAGAGAAACCGAAATCAAAGAAAGGATTATTACAGCAAATAAGAGCTTCCATGCAAATAAAAAATTACTTAAAAATAAGTTATTGAGTAAGAAATCAAAAATGAAAGTATACAAAACAATAATTCGACCGACGATGATGTATGCAGCCGAAACTCTTAGCATGACAAAAAAACAAGAGGAAAACCTTAGAATACAAGAAAGAAAAATACTAAGAGCAATATTAGGACCAATAAAAATAAATGACAATGAATTTAGACAAAGAACGAACCTTGAGTTACTGGAAGAAATTGAGGAGGATATAGTATGTAAAATAAAACAGCAAAGAGCAAAATGGCTAGGACACATATGGAGATCCGGATCAACTACGACGATATACTCAATATTGGAATGGACACCAGCTGGCAAAAGAAGACGTGGAAGACCAAGATCTACATGGTTACAAGAAGTAGTAAGCGATCTCAACAATGCGGGCATACGACATTGGAAAGGGAAAACCAGAGACAGGAAAGAGTGGAGAAAAATAACAGAGAAAATTAAATAACGAACATGAGGACTGATCTACCTCAAAACATAGATCTAGAGAGCATAAGCGGCGTAACCCCTAAAGGGGTGTTTAGCCACTATATATATATATATATACTACAAGTTATATTACTGACAAGTTATATCAATGTCTAAAATAATTGTAGACATTTAGTCTGGGCTGATTATAATTATCGGAGAATAGGCCATTTTTGGGAAAAGTTATTTACCAGCAATTTTATTGCTGGAATCGAATTATAAGATCCTATATATTAATAATATAGGTATGCAAAGTCCTCAGACAGTGTGCTACTTTTTTTATAAACAAAATGGCGCCCGAAAATCGTGATTTTTTCAATTATTGCTCTAGAACTCCGAAGATTTTAACTTTACAACAAACACACAAAAATAAAAAATCCCCGTGATTAAATTCTGCATAGAGACGTGTTTTTCCCGATCTGCTCCGACGAAAATTTTCCTCGGAAAATGCGGGTTTTCCCAACAAAATCTTTAATTTTCAAATAAAGTTTTAGATAAGTAATTATTTACCAATAATTAAGTAATTTGGTGACTTAAAAGCCTTCTTAGTTTAGATTATAGTTCCAAAAGCTGGTGAAAATTAAACGAATATTTTAGCAACAATTCAATTGTTAATTAATAATTTACGGTCGCAATAATAACCAAAATAATTATGATGCACTGATCAAACTTTGAAATCTTATAAAGATGAGATACCTATTTAACATTTTGTCGACAAAATATAAATTTTTTATTTTTTTGCACAATCTTTAAATGTTTAAAAAAATAGTTATAAACAAATTAACGTTTCTCAGAAAGTTTTTATTATATTATAATTTTAAAAAATAACTAAAATGCGCATTTCAAATATCTTGAAAATGAATGCTTTAAAACTTTTTTTCAACCATTTGCAAAAAAGTTATGAAACAGCAAAGTAAACATACTATTACTACGGTGTTAATAATTTTTTTTAATTCTTTCAAAGCGTAGAAGTGAGTTTAAAGTACAAGCTAATTATTTATAAAACAATATCGATTATCAGCTCAATGGTTATATTTTAATTAAAGATTATAAATATATTTTTTTGTAATTTACACGCGCGAAAGTAGAATAATACAGTACCGTAGCTACCCGCCCACATACACAACTCGCGCGAGTTTAAGCGTGTCAGTCGCTTCGAGTGAACATTTTATCTCCGGCTCTGTATCAAGCCTACTTTTGCGTTAAAAATTACAAAAAAAAAGTATTTTTAATCTTTGATTAAAATATAGCCATTGCACTAATTTTTGACATTCTTTGTGAGTAATTAGATTGTACCATAGACTCACTTTTAAGCTTTGAAACAATTAAAACAAATTATAAACAATGGAGATATCGTATATTTATTTTGCTATTTCCTAACTTTTTTGCAAATGGTTGAAAATTTTTTTAAGTATTCATTTTCAAGACCTATGAAATACGCATTTTAAGTATTTTTTAAAATTAGAATATAATAAACAATTTCTAAGAAATGTTAATTTGTTTACAACAATTTTTTTTAAACATTTAAAGATTATCCAAAAAAATGAAAAATTTATATTTTGTCGACAAAATATTAAATAGGCATCACACTTTTATAATTTTTCTAAGTTTGATCAATGTCTCATGATTATTTTGGTTGTTATTGCGACTGTAAATTGTTAATTAACAATTGAATTGTTGCTAAAATATTGGTTTCATTTTAACCGGCTTCTGAATTTATAATCTATACCAACAAAGCTTTTATTTCACCAAGCTATATAATTATTAATAAATAATTACTGGCCCAAAAAATTTATTTGAAAATTCGAGATTTTGTTGGGAAAACCCACATTTTCCGAGGAAAATTTTCATCGGAGCAAATCGGGAAAAACATGCCTCTATGTAGAATTAAATTGGGGTGAATTTTTATTTGAGTATTTTTGGTGTAAACTTAAAATCTTCGGAGTTATAGAGCAATAATTGAAAAAAATACGATTTGTCGGCGCCATTTTGTTTATAAAAAAAGTAGCACACTATCTGTGGACTTTGCATACCTATATTAATAATATATAAGATCTTATAATTCGATTAAAGCAATAAAATTGCTGGTAAATAACCTTTCTTTGTACTTTACTAATTAGACCAACGTATTATAACTATTTTTTTTTTCAAAATTTAAAGATTATGCAAAAAAAAAGAAAAATTTATATTTTGTCGATAAAATATTAAACAAGCATCTCATCTTTATAATCTTTATAAGTTTGATCAATGTATCGTGATTATTTTGGTTATTATTGAGATCGTAAATTGTTAATTAAAAATTGAATTGTTGCTAAAATATTCGTTTAATTTTCACCGGCTTCTGGAATTACAATCTATACCAAGAAATCTTTGATGGCACTAAGTTATTTAATTATTGATTAATAATTACTTACCTAAAACTTTATTTGAAAATTATAGTTTTTGTTAGGAAAACCCGCATTTTCCGAGGAAAATTTTCGTCAGAGCAAATCGTGAAAAACATATCTCTATGCAGAATTTAATTGCGGTGAATTTTTATTTGAGTGTTTTTGTTGTAAAGTTAAAATCTTCGGAGTTATAGAGCAATAATTGAAAAAAATACGATTTGTCGGCGCCATTTTGTTTATAAAAAAAGTAACACACTATCTGCGGACTTTGCATACCTATATTATTAATATATATATATATATATATATATATATATATATATATATATATATATATATATATATATAGTGACTGTACACCCCGATATGGGGCTAAGTCGCGTAAGCTTTCTAGATCCTATTTCTTAGGGAGGATCAGTCCCTTTTGCTTATGTTATCTTCTTAACGATTTCTCTCCATTTTTTCCTATCTCTAGTTTTTCCCCGCCATTCTCTGACTCCTGCGTTTTTTAAGTCTTCTTCAACTTCTTGCAACCACTTTGATCTTGGTCTTCCTCTTTTCTTTCTTCCTCCTGGATTCCATTCTATCATAGCATATGTCACTGCTTCATCTCCTGCCCGCCAGATGTGACCTAACCATCTAACTCTGCATTGCTTTATTTTGGTCACGATATCTTCTTTTAGTACTTTCTTAATCTCTGCATTTGTTCGGCTTCGATATTCATTTTGCTCTGTTCTGATTGGTCCCAGTATGGTTCTCATGATCTTTCTCTCCACTATTCTTAAGTTTTCTTCATCTTTTTTAGTCATCGTCATTGTTTCTGCTGCGTATAATAATATTGGTCTAATTATGGTGTTATACATTCTCATCTTGGTTTTAATAGACAGTATTTTGCTTTTAAGTAGTGTTTTATTTGCAAAATAAGCTTTATTCGCTGCCAATATTTTTTCTTTTATTTCTGGTATTCTTTCACCCGTTTTGCTTATTGTCACTCCTAGGTATTTGAAATGTTCTACATCTTCAAACTCTGAATTTCCTATTTTGGTTTTTCCTTTTATTGCTGGTTTCCCTAGTCTTAATATTTTCGTCTTTTCTTCATTTAATGTGAGTCCCATTGTCTCCCCTTTCTCTTTTATTTCTTCTAGCATTTCTTTCATTATGTTTCTATTTTTTGCAATAATAACAATGTCGTCTGCATATGCAATTATTTGTCCACCTCTTGTTCTTAGGTTTCCTTTGTTTATATTTCGCAGTACATATTCTAAAGCTAGATTAAACAGTGTCGTGGATAAGGCATCCCCTTGTTTCACTCCTTTATTTATAATGAATTCATCTGTCTCGCCTCTTTGCGTCTTTATGCTAATTTTGGTAGTTCTCATTGTCATATTTATTAATTTTCTGAGTTTATGTGGGATTTTTAATTTTTCCAGGGCAATCATTAGTTGTTTTCTCTTAATCGAATCAAATGCCTGTTTGAAATCGATGAATAGCATTTCTAATTGCAGTTTGTATTCATTTGCTTTTTCCATTATTTGTTTTATTGTGTGTATAGCATCTATTGTTGATCTTCCTTCTGTGAATCCACATTGGTACTGTCCCACTCTCTTCTTCGTGATCTTTGACAATCTTTTTCTTATTATCGAAGTCAATATTTTATATGTTGTGCTTAGTAGTGTTATTCCTCTATAATTGTCACAAATTTGTTGGTCTCCCTTTTTATGTATTGTTATTACCTGCCCTATCTCCCAGTCCTCTGGCATCTTCTCTTCCTTCCATATATGTTTCAATAGTGATAGTATTTTTTCCTTCAGTTCCTTTCCTCCATATTTTATAAGTTCCATGTTAATTTCGTCTTTTCCTGGAGCTTTTCCATTTTTGCTCTTCTGTATTACTTCCTCGAGTTCATCTATTGTTGGCTCTTTTGAGACTGCAATGTGTATTTCGTCTGCTTCTTCGTCCACCGTTTCCTCTTCTTCGTACATTTCTTCTCCAGTGTATTCCTCCGTCAAGAGTTCTCTGTAGTGATCTGCCCATACCTGCCTATATTCATTGTCTTCTACAATGACTATTCCCTCTTTATTTTTTACTCCGTTTGTTTTACCTTTGTATTTTTTGGTTTGTTCTTTAATATTTTTATAGAAATGTTTCGTGTTTCTATTTGTTCTTTCCTGTTCTATTTCTTGCATCTTTTCATCTGCCCATCTTCTTTTATTTTGTCTTATAATTTTCTTAGCGTCCTTTCTTAATTTTTCACAACTTTCTCTGTCTTCCTCTTTATCCGTTCTCAGCCATTTAATTCTTGCTTGCACCTTTTGTGCTGTTAGTTCTTTACATTCGTTGTTATACCATTCGTTTTTTGTTTTCTTCTGGTGTTTGCCTACCTGCTTTTTTGCAGCTTCTTCTATTGACTTTTTGATCATGTCCCATTCTGATTTGATGTCCTCTGCTTTATATTTCTCTCTTATTTGCACTGTTACTTCTTCTTCATATTTTTTTCTAATATCTGCATTCTGCAATTTATTGACATTCCATTTTTTCTGTTGATTTTTCTGTTTAGTTTGGATTTTAACTTTTTGTCTTATGGTGGCTGCGACCATATAGTGGTCTGAATCCGCACACGCACCTCTGAAAGTTCTCACGTCCTTCATTGAAGATTGTTTTCTTTTGTTTATTAGTATGTGATCAATTTGGCTATACGTTTTCTGATCAGGTGACCTCCATGTTACTTTATGCATTTTAGGGTGTTCAAATTTTGTTGAGCTTATTATCATGTTTGTTCTTGTTGCTAGGTTACATAGTCTTAGACCATTATCATTAGTGTTTTTGTGTACGGTGTGTTTTCCTGCAATTTGCTGTAAAAAATCTTCTTTTCCAATCTGGGCATTGAGGTCTCCTAGTATAATTATAACATCTTCTTTGGGTATTTTTTCCATCTCTTCTTCTATGTTATCATAAAAATTGTCTTTATCGTCTGTGTTGCTTGTTTCTGTAGGTGCGTATAGGTTTAATAGTGATATATTGAATGGTTTATTATTTATTCTTACATACGCAATTCTTTCACATATCGGTTTAAAGTTTATGACTTTTTCTCTTAGCTGTCCTAGAATCATGAATCCCACTCCTTTTTGTCCTTGCTTCTTTCCTCCTGAGTATAATAGTGTAAAGTCTTGTTTATCAATCTGTCCTTGTCCCTCCCACCGTATCTCTTGCAGTGCTGCAATATCTATTTTATACTTTGCTAGTTCTTTGCTTATTTCTAGCATTTTTCCTGGTGCCAACATCGTTCTTATATTCCATGTGCTTATTTTCAGTTCTTTATCTTTTTTATTTTTTTGTTTTCGTCTTGTATTTTTGTTTCCTTGTCTGCTCTTATTTATTTCTTTTTTGTGATACATCAATTTATCTGCACTCATTTCCTTTTTATTTGCCTCGTCCGTCGCCAAATAAGTATTGTCTTGTATTCTCTCATCAGTTGCTAGTTTTTTGAAACGTTTTGAAAAACCTCATCCAACTGATTCTTGTTCTTATTCCATTTCCTCTCCCGTCCATCTATTATCAATTTGTTGTGCTTAATTTGGACGCGTTTTCCTTTCTTTATTTCATCATTTGCTATTTTGACTATTTCTTTTTGTATTTGTAATTCCTCTTTCGTTAAATCATTGTTTATATATATATTCTTTCTTCTTTTACTTCTTTAAGTTTTCTTTTATTTTCCATTACTTTTATTTTTTCCTCTTTGTTTGGCAATCTGACTGAACATGTTTTGTTTCCTAATTTCACAGCTTCTTCTATCTTTATATTAATATCTAGTTCTTTTTTCATAAAGTTCTCCATTGTTTCTTTTAGTAATCTTCTATCTCCCGTATCTATTGTCATTCCCTGTACCATAACATTATTTTCTTTTCTTGCTCTATCGAGTCTTTCAAGGCGCACTTTTACATCTTCCAGTTCCTTTTTCATATGTTCATTTTCTCTTCGCACTTCACCATTCTCTTGTCTTAATTCTTCTAATTCAATTCGGAGTTCCCTCATTTCTTCTCTGTATTGCTTTTGCTCCTCTTTAATTTCTTTTACGTGAATTTTCAGATCTTGTGTCTCTTTCGTTAAGTTTGCCATCATATTTAATATTTGGTCTAGTTTGTCTTCCTCTGTGTTCCTTTTATCTGGGGTTCTTGATACTTTTTTGCTTTTCGAAAAAGACTGCTCTTCATTTTCTCTATATCTTTTCCGATTATCGTCGGATGTGTAATCGTCGGGGTTCATTTTCTTACCGAAATTGCTCGCGATAAAATCACCCTCCCCACCTATCGCGCCGGAGGAAGATGATTTTCTCAAGCAATATGTTTCTCTTTCGAATGTGTTACCCCTAAATTGAATTAAATTAAATTAAATTATTTTACGTTATTTTGGAGCAGTTCGATTCAACAGTTCCCACCTTTAACTTTCAAAATTCCAGTTTCTGGAGCTTGTAATCAACGTTCTAATGATCTACTTTTTTGGCTTGATGTTGAATTAAATTGTATTTGTTGTTTTAAGTTTATGTATTGTATTTAATATTATTGTACACAGTCTGTTTCAAAAGTTTATTTCTATAACTTCACTTAACACTAATCGTCTTTGACACACTGTAACTAAAATCACTTTAGAAACTATTTCTTATTCGCCAAAAAATTGAATTTTTAGAGAGCCTGATTTTTCACGTGTTGATCTGCCCACACTAGAGATGTGAATTTCTAGTGTTTCTGGTGTTTTTTTCAATTATTGCTCTAGAACTCCGAAGATTTTAACTTTACAACAAACACACAAAAATAAAAAATCCCCGTGATTAAATTCTGCATAGAGACGTGTTTTTCCCGATCTGCTCCGACGAAAATTTTCCTCGGAAAATGCGGGTTTTCCCAACAAAATCTTTAATTTTCAAATAAAGTTTTAGATAAGTAATTATTTACCAATAATTAAATAATTTGGTGACTTAAAAGCCTTCCTGGTTTAGATTATAGTTCCAGAAGCTGGTGAAAATTAAACGAATATTTTAGCAACAATTCAATTGTTAATTAATAATTTACGGTCGCAATAATAACCAAAATAATTATGATGCACTGATCAAACTTTGAAATCTTATAAAGATGAGATACCTATTTAACATTTTGTCGACAAAATATAAATTTTTTATTTTTTTGCACAATCTTTAAATGTTTAAAAAAATAGTTATAAACAAATTAACGTTTCTCAGAAAGTTTTTATTATATTATAATTTTAGAAAATAGCTAAAATGCGCATTTCAAATATCTTGAAAATGAATGCTTTAAAACTTTTTTTTAACCATTTGCAAAAAAGTTATGAAACAGCAAAGTAAACATACTATTACTACGGTGTTAATAATTTTTTTTAATTCTTTCAAAGCGTAGAAGTGAGTTTAAAGTATAAGCTAATTATTTATAAAACAATATCGATTATCAGCTCAATGGTTATATTTTAATTAAAGATTATAAATATATTTTTTTGTAATTTACACGCGCGAAAGTAGAATAATACAGTACCGTAGCTACCCGCCCACATACACAACTCGCGCGAGTTTAAGCGTGTCAGTCGCTTCGAGTGAACATTTTATCTCCGGCTCTGTATCAAGCCTACTTTTGCGTTAAAAATTACAAAAAAAAAGTATTTTTAATCTTTGATTAAAATATAGCCATTGCACTAATTTTTGACATTCTTTGTGAGTAATTAGATTGTACCATAGACTCACTTTTAAGCTTTGAAACAATTAAAACAAATTATAAACAATGGAGATATCGTATATTTATTTTGCTATTTCCTAACTTTTTTGCAAATGGTTGAAAATTTTTTTTAAGTATTCATTTTCAAGACCTATGAAATACGCATTTTAAGTATTTTTTAAAATTAGAATATAATAAACAATTTCTAAGAAATGTTAATTTGTTTACAACAATTTTTTTTAAACATTTAAAGATTATGCAAAAAAATGAAAAATTTATATTTTGTCGACAAAATATTAAATAGGCATCACACTTTTATAATTTTTCTAAGTTTGATCAATGTCTCATGATTATTTTGGTTGTTATTGCGACTGTAAATTATTAATTAACAATTGAATTGTTGCTAAAATATTGGTTTCATTTTAACCGGCTTCTGAATTTATAATCTATACCAACAA
Source organism: Diabrotica virgifera virgifera (assembly GCF_917563875.1). Classification (NCBI taxonomy): domain Eukaryota; kingdom Metazoa; phylum Arthropoda; class Insecta; order Coleoptera; family Chrysomelidae; genus Diabrotica; species Diabrotica virgifera. Next base: position 70,490,868 of record NC_065444.1, read on the forward strand.
AGCTTTTATTTCACCAAGCTATATAATTATTAATAAATAATTACTGGCCCAAAAAATTTATTTGAAAATTCGAGATTTTGTTGGGAAAACCCACATTTTCCGAGGAAAATTTTCATCGGAGCAAATCGGGAAAAACATGCCTCTATGTAGAATTAAATTGGGGTGAATTTTTATTTGAGTATTTTTGGTGTAAACTTAAAATCTTCGGAGTTATAGAGCAATAATTGAAAAAAATACGATTTGTCGGCGCCATTTTGTTTATAAAAAAAGTAGCACACTATCTGTGGACTTTGCATACCTATATTAATAATATATAAGATCTTATAATTCGATTAAAGCAATAAAATTGCTGGTAAATAACCTTTCTTTGTACTTTACTAATTAGACCAACGTATTATAACTATTTTTTTTTCAAAATTTAAAGATTATGCAAAAAAAAAGAAAAATTTATATTTTGTCGATAAAATATTAAACAAGCATCTCATCTTTATAATCTTTATAAGTTTGATCAATGTATCGTGATTATTTTGGTTATTATTGAGATCGTAAATTGTTAATTAAAAATTGAATTGTTGCTAAAATATTCGTTTAATTTTCACCGGCTTCTGGAATTACAATCTATATCAAGAAATCTTTGATGGCACTAAGTTATTTAATTATTGATTAATAATTACTTACCTAAAACTTTATTTGAAAATTATAGTTTTTGTTAGGAAAACCCGCATTTTCCGAGGAAAATTTTCGTCAGAGCAAATCGTGAAAAACATATCTCTATGCAGAATTTAATTGCGGTGAATTTTTATTTGAGTGTTTTTGTTGTAAAGTTAAAATCTTCGGAGTTATAGAGCAATAATTGAAAAAAATACGATTTGTCGGCGCCATTTTGTTTATAAAAAAAGTAACACACTATCTGCGGACTTTGCATACCTATATTATTAATATATAGGATCTTATAATTCGATTCCAGCAAAAAATTGCTGGTAAATAACTTTTCCATGAATTTTGCTAATTAGCCCAAAGTAATTTATGGTTTTCATATACTATCAAATTGAATAAAAATCTGTCGTTTATTTAACTTCTTTAAAATCTCATTATAACACTACACATTTTGTTAATTTGATTATCTTCATTATTTCATAAAATTAATCATCTTTAATTTTAATAATATTTGAATGAAAAACTGGAAAATTAAGTACTGAAAGCTTGACAGCTTGGATAATGCCAAAATATATTTTATCTACAATTTCACTTTCTACAATAGGGCTTTTCATTCATAGTCATTTGTTTCGAGCTTCTGTCATATGTCGTATAATCCGTGTATATTAATATTATACACAGATTATACAAAATATGACAGAAGCTCGAAACAAATGACAATCGATGAAAAGCCCTATAATTTGATATTGGTTTTAACACTTACTTGCAATTTACAATTTAAGAACTTTTTAAATTTTGGACGTCATAATAATTTCATGACAGTGATGACAGATAACTTTTGCAAGATGGCCGCTTTCGATTTTTAATCGATAGTTATCAATATTGAATAATTACTAAATCGGTAAAGTTTTAATTTATTTTAAATGAATATATTTAACAAAATACTACTGAATTTCACTTTTTGACATAAATTTAATTGATAATAACGCAAATTGTGTACAATATTTTTAATAATTAAAGTAAATAAATTTTAAGTTCACTTAAATTCTCGCAATTCGATTACTATTTACCATCGACCACTTACATTAAATCGGGGTTAATTTGATTAATCGCGGCAGGTAAAGTAAAATTCTTCTTTCAGTACAATAAAGTGTTACTTTACTGCCGCAAATGAGTACAATAATGAATGACTTTAGTGACGGTTGGCGATACAAATATTTTTTATATGCAACATAAAAAACTAGTGGGCAGTGGGCCAAAGGTTTAAGCAGTGTCCAACGATATCACTTATCCATCCTTAACTCTGAGTGACAGTTTCTTTTGCACTGAAATAATATGTCATCTTTAAAATCATATAAATTGGTTTTATTAGAGTGAAAAGTACCAATTTGGCTATGCAATTACCTTCAGAAATTTGTTAGTAGTTATGGGCTTGTTTTTTAAGGACACATCTCTATCGAAGTAGATACGTCCGTGGCTAATTTCTACAATTTCGAATTAATAACATGATATCATGAAGAAATAAGCACCGAGTAAACAAAACATAAAATACGGCTCATCTATTCGTAAACTAAGGTTACAATTACCTATTCTATTAGCCAAAGACAGAGGGAATATGATTTAGACGCAGTCGATAGAACATCAATTTGTGCTAGGCAGAGCGAAAAACCGATGCTTACAATGTTTTGGAACACTTTATTACGCTCTAGTGGAACTACGTAACTGTCTTGTGTACAAGATAACTAGGTGTTATTATGTAGGTATCTATAACGTTTTGTTTAAATGAACCAATGATGCAAAAATGACAGTTCGTTTTGTTAGACCGTATTTAAGTGAAGGATTTTTTAGGTTTTTGGACTAATTTTATTCATTTTTACAGTATGCAAAAACTTACTAATATAATATAATTTCTTAAGTATCTCAAGAAATATGCTAATTTTGTTATAATTTCTTTAAGATTATAAATCTATTTCCTGGATAGACAAACTTACCGATGAAGAATTTCTACACATAATGGGTACCTACCTAAAGAGAGCGAAATAACATATGCGAGCAATTTTGATGAATATGCGCATACATATGCAGTAAAAAATTACAAAAATGCGCAAGATATGCACCAAAATTAAAAAAAATGCGCATTTTCAGAAACCAAATATTTATCTACGTACGTAATTTTTTTCAATGAAGTTTCATCGGACCCCCTTTTCTTGCAATATATTTCCTGCAGGAGAAGAACAAAGGTGACTGACGTCATCGAGAGGATAGCCAGGTTGAAGTGGAGATGGGCAGGACACGTAGCCAGAATGACAGATGGGCGATGGACGAAGAGGTTATTGGAATGGAGGCCAAGAGAAGACAAGAGAAGCGTCGGTCGACCGCCTACAAGATGGACTGACGACTTAAAAAAAAAGGTAAATAAAAACTGGATGAGGGCGGCGCAGGATAGATGGGGCTGGAAACGAGGGGAGGAGGCCTATGTTCAGCAGTGGACTTTTGAGGCTGGATGATGATTTCCAAAAAACCTTTATTCATAGGATTTTCCAGTTTTTTTAAATCCGACTTAAATTTATATTGTTCATTGGATGAAGTCATCACCTATTGTCTACTGTCAATGGGTAACTGATCAAAACTATTTTCGATTTGCTCATCTTCTTGCATTTTGACTTATGTAGTTCTGCCCCGACGTGTTGTGTAACCGAAAATTTTCGCTAAGGTAGTATCTACGGAAATAACACATACTTTTTCAAACTGTTTAAACTTAAAATGTTGAGGAATCAGCCAAATATTATTTATTAAAGAAAAAAGAGGAAGTAAGCAATCTTAAACTCACCATTCTATTACATGCTTTGCAGAATAATTTTCATTGGTGTAAAGAAGCTGGGGATAGATTCTGATCTGGGAATAAACCAGTCTAGAATCTTTCGGCATATTGCACTATTCACAAGCAAAAGTACTTTTAAACAAAAACTAAACATTCGCATTGACTGACTAAAGGTGACTAATTGTATTGATTTACGGGATCTGATTTAAATCATATTTAAATTTCCGTTAGAGAATCGTAAGACGATGTTTAGGCCGATGTCAGATTATGCGTTTTGGCCGGATGCGTTTCCGCCGCATCCGGTCAAAACGCATAGTGTGACAGATCGCTCCGGTTGCGTTGGAAACGGATGCGTTTTGAGTCATCGGTACGCGCTTACAAACTGCACCAGACTAAACGCATAGTGTGACAGGTCGGTCCGGTTGCGTTGGAAACGGATGCGTTTTCACCGCATCCGGTCAAAACGTATAATGTGGCATCGGCCTTAGAGGTGTAAATATTTTCTTAACAATAGGGTATTTAACATCGTACAATCATTTTATGACAGCGTACTAGACGCACATTGTGGGAAAGTGCGGTGTCACATTATGCTTTTTGACCGGATGCGGTGGAAACGCATCCGTTTCCAACGCAACCGGACCGACCTGTCACACTATGCGTTTAGTCTGGTGCAATTTGTAAGCGCGTGACGATGTCTCAAAACGCATCCGTTTCCAACGCAACCGGACCGATCTGTCACACTATGCGTTTTGACTGGATGCGGTGGAAACGCATCCGGTCAAAACGCATAATGTGGCATCGCACTAAAGATCAGGAGTTTTCTAAGAAAAACGGAAAAGGTAGTGAATGAACCGACTTCAGGTAGTTCTCGAAAAAATATGACAGCATGTGCTGGGGAATATTTTGTGTCGAATTAAAAAATTTTAAAATTTTTTCGTTTGGACAAAAATGTTTTCAAAAAAGGCACATAATATGCAAGTTTCTTTAAAAATATGCAAAATTTGGTAAAGTTCTCAAATATGCGAAATATTCAAGCAATATGCATTTAGCATAAAATTCGCTCCCTAATCATAACCATACTATAACAAATGTAATGAACGACAATAGGACCTATTTTGGATCATACTTCATAGTAAGGGGAAGGAGAAACATTTCTAGGATGCAAAAGAGTATCCTGGCTTCATAACATACGAAAATTGTACTTGACCACTACCGGACTTTCTAGGGCAGAAGTCAATAAAGTCAATAGCTATGTTAGTGTCCAACATTTATAACGGATAGGCACCATAAGAAGAAGACGTTTATATCCAAAACTATGAATGCTATTCAGGGGTTCAAATTTAGCTCTTCAAATGGTTGCCTGTTAAAAAGTGGACAGACCTTACTATGACTATTAAGTTATAGTCAGGGCCGCGTTTAGGTCAATTGACGCCCTAGACAATTCTCTAGTAGCCGCCCTTCAAACATGTACATATAGTCCTTTTCATTACTATTTTTCAGTGCGTAACAGTTTTTCGATTTCTCTCTTACGCATTAAATTGTATGTGACAGAAAAAAAGGCACGTCGGTGATTACTTTGGTAATTATTCTAGTTCGGTGATTATTCTAATTGTCGATAGATGGCGCCATAATCAAAAAATAATTATTTATTAAATAAAATAATAATATTATCAATATCATCTGTATAATTTATAAGACTATACAAATCAAAGAAAATACCATTTTATAAATGCAATAGACACAATTGATTTGTTTTTATTCCAAATTGAAAATAAAATCTGACAACTGTCAGATTTAACTAAAATGTCATGTTAGAATAAATGTCATAAATGTGTATTATCACGGACTTACCTTTTTTTCTATAATTTGTGACGCACTGAAAAATGGTCATGAAAAGGAAAATACCATTTTTGCAAAAAAAAATTGCAGAAATTTTTATTTAAATAAGAATACATTAAAAATGGATTTAAACTACGATGTTTATAAATCTATAACAGAAAAACATGTCATTCCAGTTCGATCACATCAGAGACTTCTTTTCAAAAAAAGACTTTTCAAAAAAAAATTTTTCTTAACAAAATCGACAAATTGTTAACACGTTCTTGCGTCACACTTGATGGGAAATTATTTTTGATTAGAAAAATTGAAGAAAAATCTTCTGCGTAAAAAAAAATAAATATACCTTTTACGCAGAAGATTTTTCTTCAATTTTTGCAATTAATGGTATACAGCCAGCTACAGGAAATTTTTCCTTGTGGATTTTATTTTTAATTTTTGACATTTTCAAAAATGACCTTTCAGCAGACACGTTGGCAACTGGGGTGCACAAATAAATGTGCAAAGTAATGTCAAAATTAGGGAAAAACCTTTCAATTCACTTAGTGCAGTCACTGAAGGTTTTCACCTCCGATTTCGTTGAACCTCCATCGATTTTCATGAAAATTTGTGAGTAGTTAGAGGATACCTCAAGTAACAAAGGTGACATGATGCCAACTTGTGCTTTTACCGTGGTGGTGAATGCCACCCCTTCTCGAGGGTGAAAATTATTATTTTTTAAATAATACCATAAATCGATAGAGAGACAAATTCTACGTAAAATTTGTTATATGTATAAAGTTATTAATATAAATCAATACTTTTTGAATTATTAACGATCAAAGATTTTATTTTTTTGTAAAAAATGCATGTTTTAAAGCTCTTTTCCACGTATAACTAAAAAATTATAAGCTTTTACAAAAAAGTTATTATTACCAAAATTGAAGATAATAAAAAGCTGAATAAACTCCTCACTTAAAGAACTAAACTAATATTGATTCAAAGTGAGATGGATAATTGAATGTATATTTTTTCGACGAGTACTCAAATCTAAGTATTCAAGCTTACATAACGGGAAAACGATGCATTTTATAAAATATACCTGCCAAGCACTTGTCAAAGTACTTCGAAGTACCTACCTATCAAATGAGTTCCAGTAGAAGTTAATGGCATCACAATTAAGCAAGTTATGATGAAAATAAGAGAACCCTTTAGAACCTTTTAAGAAAAAGTGAAACATAAAACATACGCCATTTCCACAAAAATTAAAATTTATAGTAATCCTTAGAACAATTTCTTTATATTAGCATAAGTAATGATTTCAACAATTTTGACAGGTTTAGAATGCACATTTTTTTTTAAAAAGATATAATTTAAAAAAATCATAATTTTTAAAATTAACGTAATTTTCATTTTCTCCAAACTCCAAAAATACTCAATATACGTAAAAAGTGATGTATGTTTAATAGGTATTTATGATATAAGTGTTAAAAGTACACGTTTAAGGCACGCATGTGAAGAGCGATAGAGAGTTCTGCAATTCACATGAGTGCCTTAAAAATGTACTTTTTAACACGCATATCATACAATATTTTTTCTACAAACGTAATTACAGGACAATAACTACAAAAACTTACTTGAACTTAACTGACATTCCATTTTTATATTTTTTTGACATTACATCAAAATTGCCTATACGGTCAATACGAACTGCAGTGCCTTAAAAATTTTAAAGCACTAGTGCCTTAAAGTAGCATTTTTAAGGCTCGTATGGAGTGCTGAAAATTGCATTTTTAACATGGTTGTAGAAAAAATTAATTTTCAAATGGTTTTTAGATAAACTTGATATCGTAAAAATTATCGGAGTTATTTAAAAAAAATAATAACTTTTTTGGAAAAAAATTAAAAGATAAATTTTGAAAAATATTTGGTGCATAAATTTTAATGCTATCAACTTGTTCGGGGCTCATTTGATATATATTTCTAAGTTCTTTGACAAATGTTTAATAAGGTTATGTTATAAAATGCATCATTTTTCCGTTATTTAAGCTTGAATACTTAGGTTTGGGTAATCGCCGAAAACAATATACAGTGAGCACGTAAAGGTTGGAATAAATTTATTTTCTCGACAATGGACGATTTTGGAAAAAAATCCCAAAACAGGTCAATTTTTATTTTTAAATTAACACTTTTTGGCATATATATCATACTAGTGACGTCACCCATCTGGACGTGATGACGGCATCGATGATTTTTTCAAATAGGAATAGGGGTCGTGTGATAGCTCATTTGAAAGGTAATTTATTTCTCTATTCAGTAGTATAAACATTTACATAATTATTTATACAGGGTGTACAAAAGAAATTGTTTAGAATTAAATTTATTGACATAAAAAGAAGAATGAATGTAATTTATTTAGTTCAAAATACATTTTACTGCTCTCAGAAAACGGAAAAAATGTTTATTTGAAAAATAATCATTGCTTTTCGATAAATTAAATGTTCAAACTGTCAAGAGGAAGGTGGGTGGCGGTTTAATAATGAATTTATGCAAAAAAACAATATTTATTTGTCAAATAAACATTATTTCCTGTTTTCTGATAGCAGTAAAATGTATTTTGAATTAAATAAATTACACACATTCTTCTTTGTATGTCAATAAATTTAATACAAAAAATTTTTTTTGGACACCCTGTATAAATAATTATGTTAATGTTTATATTACTGAATAGAGAATTGAATTACCTTTCAAATGAGCTATCACAAGACCCCTATTTTCATTTAAAAAATTATAGATGACGTCATCACGTCCAGATGGGTGACGTCACTAGTATGATACATAAGCCAAAAAGTCGGAATTGGAAAATAAAAATTGACCTGTTTCGGGATTTTTTTTCAAAGTCCTCCATTCTCGAGAAAATGAATTTATTCCAACCTTTACGTGCTCACTGTATATTCAATTACCTATAATTCACTTTTAGTTAACATTAAAAGTTTTTTCAGTAAGGAGTTTATTTCATTTTTTATTAGCTTTAATTTTGGTAATGAAAACTTTTTTGTAAAATCTTATAGTTTATGAGTTATTTATGAAAAAGCAGTTAAAAGCATTAATTTTTCTCACGAAAAATTAAAATATTTTTTGATCTTTAATAACTCAAAAAGTTTTGATTTATTTTAATAACTATATGTAACAAATTTTGCTTAGAATTTGTCCCTCTATCGAATTCTGGGGATATTTTTAATAAAATAATTTTCACCCATGAGAAGGGCTAGCATCCACCCCCAGGGTAAAAGCGCAAGTTGACAACATATCACCTTTGTTCCTTGAGATATTCTCTAACCACTCACCAATTTTTATGTATATCGATGGAGGTTCAACGAAATCGGAGGTAATAGCTCATATCCACTTTCAGTGACTGCACTAACTCATCTTTAAATATTAAGATATGTCAATTGGTGATTTTATTGTGGTATCCAAATGACCCTTTACGTGAATGCATTCATGTATAAATGATGTATCTTGGTCGTCTTTATTTTGTATCAGATTTTCAGCTTCTTTAATAATTTCTTCATTGCTTAATTTTGGCAAATCTGTTAATAAAATAAAAATCTGTTAACACGAAAACGTTGATAAATAACTCGATAAGATTCCAGACGTCTATTCAGGTCTCTTATCAGAGTGTTGATTATAATATAGAATGTGTGGATTTCCTTCTCATCATTAGCTGAAAAGTTTAGTTCATCATCAGCCTCCTCGTCAAATTGAATTTTTCTTTTTCTCTTTCTTATTTCTTTATATTATGTTTTATTTGGGCACAATTTTTTGGCTTCCTTGCGGTAAAGTAATTTGAAAGAGCTTCAAACACTTTAATGATAGAAGCCAGATCCATAATTTTTATATACCTACAACTACAAATATTTTTGTACAGTATTTTTGCCGCCCTCTCATAATGTGCGGCCCTAGGCAACTGCCCATATTGCCTAATGGATAAAGTCGCCCTGGTTATAGTACACTTTCTTTGATGGTCGATGATATTTAGAATTAATTACCCGCTTGCTACTTTTACTCTACCATCACTTAGCTATAGTTAATACACTTACTTACTCCGTGGCGTTACAAACCTTCGTGGGTTTTAGCTGACTTGACAACATGCGTCTATTCCTCTCTGTCTTCAGCAATTTCCATCTACATCCATCAGCAATTCTCCATGCCCATATTTTTAAGGTCTCCTGCTATATTAATTTGCCACTGGAGACGAGGTCGTATACGTGGCTTCCGTACTCATCGCTGTCCACAGTCTAATTCTGCATATTCTATCAAATGCCTGTTTGAAATCTATGAACATTGGATGAAGCTCACAATCAAACTCACATCATTTTCCCATTATCTGTTTCATTGTGAATATCTCGTCCTCGTCAATAATAGTAGAGCGGCCCGGTCTAAATCCGCATTGGTAATCCCAACGATTTCTTCTGTGTATGTTTTAGTTAATTTTGGCAGGATGTTAGCAAGAACTTTGTAGGTGGAATTTATAAGCCAGCTGTAGTTAATACATTACATAGGGTAAAGAAAAGCATGCTATTAAGTTAAAACCACAAACCGTTAAAACACTTTCCGTGGTCACTGAGGTCCGGGGCACAAAAAGTGCTTGAACGGTTTCCCTCGAAATGATGAACGATGACCGAATATCTTTGGGCCAGACCTCGTATATTCATAAAAAGTTTAGATAATCATTGGTCATAGATATAGTAGTTTCATAGATATAGTAGTTTATAAGTAAAGGCCTCTTGATTAATATTGAACTGCTAATTGGCTATTACAGCAAAAACTATTCTCGATTCCTTCGGTTCGGCATATGTAAAGCAGGCGTTTTAAATTGAAGCTGATAAATGGCCAGCAATTATATAAAACGTGACGGGTGAACGTATATTAATTTTTTCCATGGTACTTTCGTGATAGAACATAAAATACTTACTTCTTTCCTTCGTTCCATACTATAGTCTACGTTGTGAGGCCGATCTCATATGAAAAAATGTCTGATTTGGGTTCTTTGCGGACTTCTGTTTAAAAATGTTTCCTTCAAATAAATCTTAAGGATGCCGGGTTAATTTTTTTTGCAGAAATTGTTTTTTTAACATATTCAAAAGATCACCTTTTTGTTGACCGGAAAATACTTTTTTCTTCAGCCGTCCCGAAAATAAAACTTTCGGTATGATTTATTAAATCGAAAGTACCATTTTACACAACTCATACCGAAAGTAGCTACTTTCGGGACCAATTTTTTCACTTTCGGGACGCTTTTTTTTACTTTCGGGACGATTTTGGGTAGCTATGTAGGTAACGGCTTTGACAATAACATCAACTTGGTATTTTATTATGACAACGCTTGTCATTTAATATTCGTGTGTGTTTTCGCTCAGTTTTTCGTTTTTCAATTCCAAGAAATGGAAATCAGCAGTGAAAGTGAAGCCGAAATGATTCCAGATGAGATTAGGGAAACTAAATATCAATGTAAATAATTGTTATAATTGTGTTATTAATATTCATAAGTAGATTTTTCCAATGTTGAATTCACGAGAGTAACTTTAAAGTGTTTAATAAAAGTTCATAGGTAAAGTTTATCCATATATTCTTTTTAACATACAAAACGGCTTCAGAAAAAATATTGTACCTAAGACGATCCAAAAGTGATTTTACGCGACTCGCAGGATTCCAGGACTCGCCTACGGCTCGCCCTGGAAACTTCCTACTCGTCTCGTAAAATATCACTTTCGGAACTTGTTACGTAAATTACTATTTTAGATTGTCTGGATTATTTAAAAAAGGTATCTTGATATTTTTCTCAAAAGTTTATATTTTTCGAATAAAATCTGAAATGCATTTTTGATGCTTGAAAACTCATATATTATTAGTAAAATTTAATAAAAAAGTTTGGCTTGGTAAAAGGTATATTAGTTTAAAAAGCCCCTATATGGCTACAAACAGAAACAAAACGTTTTCGCTCTGTAACAAGAGCATCATCAGTGTTACAAGAACATGGTGAGCCAACCAAAAAATGCAAAGGTCAAAGCCTTACAAAAACAGACTAAAAGTCTTACATAGATACAAACATAGCAAAATCCAAAGGATGGATAAAATTCCTATGGCTACGGCCCTAGGGCAACATATGATTCCCACACGTGGTAAGTGGGTCAATATGTAACAATTAGGTCATTATGTTACAAGAGGTGACAGGCAACTGATATACCTTTTACCAACAGCTTTTTAAACTAATATACGTTTTACCAAGCCAAATTTTTTATTAAATTTTACTTGTAATTAATGGTATACAGCTAGCTACAGGAAATTCTTCCTTGTGGATTTTCATATATTATTATTCTTGGGGTTGCCAACTGCTTCAATTGCATTCAGTTGAACATTCAGTTTCAAGATTCGATTTTAAAACTGGATGAATATGAGTAATCGGGGCTTATTTCAATTTAGACCTTTGTTTTTTTAATTGTTAATTATGCGTATCCAGTCAACTTTGGCATCGTTGATTACGAATCTGATTTTATATGTTTTAAACATATGGCGGATCCCATATGACAAAAAAAAAATAGAAAATATCAATCAAAACGCAAATTATTTTTTCAAAATTGGTAATTTAAGGTCGCTGATTACAAATCTGGCATTATTTTTTTGAAAATCAAAATGGCAGATCAAATATCAGGGAAAGCAATTCGAAAATTTTATTTTAAACGCATATTTTTACAGCCTACATTACCAATACAATATTCAGAACCTAATACTTATGTACAACCGCCAATATATACTCAACATTCGCCCGAATCATATACAGTAAGGTCTCTTTTTATGCGAATTATTTTTACGCGGTTTTGAAGTTGTGCGGTTTGTATTTCATCAAAAAAATTCTATTATTAACAAATAGTAGAAATTAATATTAACTATTCGTATCCAGATGTCAGTAATGTGAGGGTTTGCAATTCGGATATTCCCCTTGTGGCATGATGTAGCATGTAGCTATTACATCAATCTGAGTTTTGCATTGAAAGGTATAACCGGTAAAATTGTTTTGAAATTAAATTTAAATGTTTAAGTATTTAAGAGTTAAATGTTGCTGATTTCAAGTTGCAGTATAATAAACAGCACATTTTTATTTCTGGATTTAACAATTTAATTAAGTGTCGTAAAGTTTTATGTTCCATTAGAAGAGATTTTCAATTCCTTCTTTAAAATTTTATTTGGACCAATGGAGACAAAAAATATCAAAGACATATAATTTTTGGTGGACAAACGTCCATCATTTTATGTGATTTTAGAAATTTACGGAACGTATCCCTACTTTTTCAATGCAAGTAAAGTCTTTTTTATGCGATTTTTTTGTGTGCTTTTCTGTAAAACGTATCCACCGCATAAAACGAGACCTTACTATATTTAAATTTAAATAAGACAAGCAGTGCATGTAAACGTCGACTTTAGTTGTTAAAGGTGATCAAAATGTATCTACCCGTTCCATAGTAACCGTATATTTTTAACATCACTTTAACATTTTTTCTCTTTTCCCGATTATTAGGTTTTATTGTAGGTATAGTATATAAATTATTGTAATCACTGAATATATAGATAGTGAAAAAATAATCCATAATAAAGGCAGTTAAAGACGCAATATTAAGAGTTTGGTGTTAGCTTAAGGGTCATAAATAACAAATTTCGCTATTTCATGTTGCGTTGAATCTATTTCACAATGCGTTGATTTCCGTATTGAGTTTTTATCTTTTTCTGTTACATTTTCCTATTTCACTCGGCCTCGCGTTGCAACATTCCGTGGGAGTTCTTTTTAAAGGAGACATCTTTGAATAGGGATCCGCAAAGAAACCGAATCAAAAATTTTTTAGTACGGGACCGGTCTCACAACATGGACTATATTAAACGCGTTGCATGTGTGTGAATCCTTCATTATGATCAACACTTGCGTTGTAGTATGTACATCCCAAATATAATACTCTTCATTGTTACAGACCAATTTATTAAGATTATCGCGGCATTTATCAGATACATCCACTTCCTCCGAAGTAGTACCTTAACATGCGAAAAGGGGAGCGTTGACCTTGTGGAACTCGACTAAAAATGAACATTTTAGCGATTTTTTACTTCAGTTTCATGGTAAGCCACCCGTGGAATGATCCGTACCACCTTTGTATTTGAATCCTACTTGGCATATGTGGCATTGTTCTCAGGTTAGCCTTCCGGAAAATTAATCGTTAAATAATAGTGTTTTTTCTTAAGGTTTTGTGATAACATCTTATCGGACTAGGTATATTTGCATCAAAGACATATACATATATGCGTTAGCTAGATTTTTTTAAGACAACGACACAATATTTGCATTGCATTATACACTGACATTATCAGCCCATGGAACAGGCGGGTTTTAGAAAAGGCTACGGAACAAACGATCACCCTGTTTGATAATAAATATCTTATAGAAAAATGTACTGGATATAATAAACCACTAGCTTTAATTGTAAATATACTGAATTGACTATCGGTATATAAATATAATTAAAAACACATACATATACCTACCAAAACGCAATAATGTTAGAGTGGGTCAAACTCAGAAATCCCGATACAACGTGGAGCACGTCAGGGGACAACATATCACCTTAACTGCTCAGTGCGCTTTTGGAATATATATTATGTAAAAGGGAAAAACTGACCGGCAAGGTTTGCAGATGATATTGTACTAAGTTTTGTCTTTAAACCAGGAGGAGTAAACTAAAAGACATATTCACACCCAAGAAATCCACTAGAAATATCACCAAATACATCTTCTTTTTTGGTTGATCATATCGGCCGTTGACGGCAATCCATAAATATTATATTATACTAATACGTCGCTAAAGAGTTCTAAAAACAATTGTTTTCTTATATAAAAACAGACTAAAAATCTAAAAATTAAAGGAATAACGCAGAAAATCACTGATACAAATTAATTAACCTACGAAATGCCGATAGTGTCAAAATTTTATAAAATGTCATTAGTGTCAAAATTTGATAACAGTGGAGTAAACTTGCCTGAGGTTGGACCAATTACAAACAAGCTTTACGGCGCGGAAAATTTGAATTACTCCTCTGGGTTTAAAAACAGACTATAGTAGCTGATAGGATAGACGAGGCCAATAATTTTTAAATTAGCTCTACCTTTCCTTGCTAGAAGGGAGATTGAAAATAAATATATATCTAAAACCCAGATGATAACAAATCTTGTAGTCAGTTAAGATATACAATATAGTGATGTAACGAATGTCATTTTTTGAACATTCGCGAATACGAATGCGAATACGAATATCTGCTACCGACATTCGCGAATGCGGATGCGAATGCGAATATTCAGTTTTTTAATTTGTTTCTATTTTTTAATGTTTCCTAAATTTATAATGAAAAGTTAATTGATATTCAGTGTAAATCAATCTGAATCTTAATAGACCAGGGCGGATCTGTAAAAATATTAGTACATTTGGACGTTGAGAGGTGACTCAAATTTTTTTGCAGAAATTGCTTGAAAATAAATCAAATAACAATATTTGAGTTATCCTCCCTCTCAAAAAGGTCCGGAACATTGTTTAAATAATCAAAATGTCAAAAAATTAAGGAAAAATTCGATTTTTTTCTTGGTTTTTTGATCATAACTTTAAAAGTATTCATTTCCGAGAAAAGTTTTACTAACGTAAAAGTTGCGTAATTAAATTTACTACAATATAGAATTGGTTAAAAATTTAAGAAATAGTCACCCTTGTTGCAAAATAGCAATAATTGTGAAAAAAACATACAAAAACAAGTATTCGCATTTTACGTTTTTCAACCATTTATGCTATACTTAGGACCTTCATATTTCACCCTGAAAAATTTTATGATACAGTAAAACAATACTGTAAATTTCATTAAGATCGGTTCAATAGATTTTGCAAAATAAATTTTGAAATCCAGCTTTCGTAAAAAAAATTCATTTTTTCAAAATGTTACAGGACTGAAAATAAAGCAGATAGCAAGTTGAAAATTTTTTTGCATATAGAAGTGTACTGTACCTTTCATTTGCAATTTTGCAAAATTAAAATCGCTTAACATAACAGCGTCAGGAATTTTTTTAAATAAACATTAATTATTGGTGCTACGCGCAGGACAGCGGATAGGTTGCTCTGATTGGGCATTCCAATGACCTTTGATAATGGTTGATACATTTTAATTTTTATGACATTTCGATATTTTTTTTTTTTTTTTTTTTTTTTTTTTTTTTTTTTATGCTTTATTTAACAATCAGAATACATTAGCATCCTATAAGTTAAAGTGTTGGCTTGGGAGCTGGGCCCCTCATTGGCGTGAAGGGACTCCCTCCAATGAAGGAGTCCTAGATAGTCTTCATGTCAGCTGGCCATAATCTCTTCAACCTTCTGGGAATTGGAGCTTGTACTAGCGGCTGTAATACTGCGTTGGGGTGTGTTTCCATTTTCTCGTGGTGTTTGTTGTACCTATCTTTAATGACATCTGTGATGAATGGAACCTTCAGATCTTCATGTAATGTTAAATTCGACACGAACCAAGGTGCATCTGTGATCATGCGTAGTATTTTTGACTGGCTCCTTTGGATGATAGCAATATTAGATTTGCTTGCACATCCCCAGACTTCGATACCATACATCCATATTGGTTTGATTATGGTGTTGTATATCAGCAGTTTATTTTCCAAACTTAGTTTTGATTTTCTACCTATCAACCAGTAGAGTTCTTTGACTTTCATGTCTATTTGTTTTCTCTTCTTTGTTATGTGCACTTTCCAAGTAAGTTTTGAGTCTAGATGTATGCCAAGGTATTTGGAAGAGTTGTTTTTAGCAATAATTTTGTTATTTATGTATAGTGATGGACACTGATCTTTTCTTGTAGTAAAGTTGACATGGACGGATTTAGCCTCATTTATCTTAATTTTCCATTTTTTTACCCAATTTTCTAGGTTTGCTAAGTCATTTTGTAGGATGTTGGAAGCTTCTACTGGATCTTGGTGAATTGCTAAGATGACGGTGTCATCCGCAAAGGTTCCTATGACAGTGTGTGGAGACGTAGGAATATCTGATGTGAATAATACATATAGAATGGGACCCAGGACACTGCCTTGCGGAACTCCGGCCTTGATTGGGAATTTTTGCGAATATTCATCATTCACTTTTACAAGAAACTGTCTGTCGTGAAGATATGATTCGAGCAGTCGATAGCAGGATAGTGGAAAGATTTTAGATATTTTGTATAAAAGTCCATCATGCCAAACCTTGTCAAAGGCTTGGCTAACATCCAAGAATACTGAGGGGCAGTATTGTTTTTGTTCTATTGCTAAATTTATTGAATGTGTTATTCTGTGTATTTGCTGAACTGTTGAGTGGCCTTGTCGAAAACCAAATTGGTGTGATGGAATCCAATCCTCAGGGAGTACTTCCTTATTTATTCTTTGAAGTATGAGTCTTTCTAGTAGTTTTGACATAACTGGCAATAAGCTGATTGGCCGATAAGATGAAACTTCGTTTGGGTTTTTGCCTGCCTTCAGTATTAAAATTATTTCTGCTGTTTTGAGTTGCGTCGGCCAGTAGTTTAGTCTCAGGATAGCATTGAAAATGTACATCATGAGTATGACTCCTCTGCGTGGCAGTTCTTTTAACATTTTGGAGGTTATTTTATCGATCCCTGGAGATTTTCTTGGATTTAGGAAGTTTAGTTCATTTTGAACTTCCTTTACAGAAAGTTGTTTGGTTGCGGGTATGTTGTTTGGGATATTTGAGAGATGTCTAGCTATTTCGTCATCAACTACATCACAGTTCGGTGTGAATACATTGGATAAGTATGCACCAAATAGTGAAGCCTTTTCTTTATCGCTTCTTGCCCATATAGCTGCAGGATTGCTGGAGTCACGTACAGGAGAATTCTGCATTTGAGGCTTGTTTTTGAATTTGCATGGTTTCCAGATGGAGTTATCACTTCGGTTAAGACCTTTCAAATATTCATTAAATGAACATTCACGCAATTCTTTAATTTTTGCTTTTAGTCGACTACTGGCTCGGTTGTACACTGTTCTGTCAACAGGGGCTTGCGTGCGTTGTAATCTAGCTCTTGCTTTTCGTTTTAGAGCTATGAGTTCCTTCACTTCTTTAGGTACAGAAATGTCTTTCTTTTGGATGGTGGGACGAGGAGTGGCTTGTTGTACTGATTCAATTAGGAGGTCATTAAAAGTTGTGATCGCCCCTTCGACTTCATTGGGTTCCTTTAGTCTGATGTCGAGTTTTACTTTTTCTTCAATTCTGGTACGATATTCTTCCCATTTAGTTTTCTTATTATGTAGTCTTGTGGGAGTTTTTCTATGTAACGCTGCTGTTCCTATTGAAGCTATTATCGGAGAGTGGTCAGAAGAAAGATCATAGCTTGGTATTACGTCTAAGTAAGGAGCTGGTAACCCATTTGTCACAAAAAAGTCAAGCAAGTCAGGAGTTTTAGCAGGATCAGTTGGCCAGTAAGTTGGAGTTCCTGTTGACAGGTATGCGTAATGCTTCTCTTGAATCACTGATGCCAATTCTCTACCTTTGGTTGTTGTAAGCCTAGACCCCCATAAAATGTGTTTGCTATTGTAATCACCGCCCGCAATAAATTTGGATCCTAGTGTATCGAAAAAATCACTGAAATGTTCCTTTTTTATGTTGTGTCGTGGTGGACAGTAGACGGCGGCAACTTTTAGATTATATGAGTCCATGCAGACGTTGACAGTTGTGGCTTGTAGAAAATTTTCAGCATAATTTGGCATTTCATGGTGCTTTATTGTGTTTTTTATTAGGATAGCAGTACCAGCATGTGCAGTGTTGTCTGGGTGATTGCTGTGATATGTTGTGTAATGTGGAATGTAAAAGTAGGATCTGTCAGTGAAGTGTGTTTCGCTGATGAGAAGCAGGTCTATGGAATTGTGTTTTAGAAATATTTCAACTTCTTGTTTGTGATGTAGAATGCCGTTGGCATTCCACAGTGCTATTCTAATGAACTTAATGAATTTTATTTATTAACGTAGTAAGCATATTCATCACCATGGTGTTTTGATGAATAAGTTGCTGAAACATGGCTTTGAATTCGTCTAAGAATCTATGTAGCATATCTGTTGTTGTGTCACATTGATTCTGCTGAGTATAATTGTTGGATGCTACATTTGCATAGGTCACATTATTTCTTACCGGCGTTGTTGTTGGCTTGGTGGTAAGATTAGGATGGGCATTTGGGCAACCCTGACTGCTGACTGGCTGTACATTTTGCCTATTATTTTGATTATTAGGGCGTCTCATTATGTTGTGATAGTAGCTACAACCTTTATAGTTGGCTGTATGGGCACCTCCACAAAGTGCACATGTTGCTGGAGTGTTCCTTGTTTTTGTGCAGGTTGATGTACTATGGGCTCCCCCACACTTAACGCAGACAAAAGGTTTATAACAGTAACCCTTGGTGTGTCCATATTGTTGGCATCGCGTGCATTGAGCTGGTCCATAGTTAGGTTTTGGAGGTTCTACATGTATGATTAAATTTTGCATTTTTTGTATTTTATATACGTCTTTGTTATTTACCGCAGGCTCTAAATCCACAAAAAACAGATTAAGAGGCTCCTTAGTTCTTTTGTCCTTGGCATTGAGGATATTTCTGACTTGATGGCCTTTTGCGTTGAGTTCTTTCACTATTTCTTTTGTGTCCATAGTGTGGTGAAGGTGTCTGATCACTACTCGGAATGCACGTTCTTCTTTGAGTTGGTATGTGTGGTGTACAATTTTTTTCTCACGCATATACGTTACTAGATGCCTGTAAGACTCAATAGTATCACTAATTATTTTAATTGTATTATCTGCAAGTGTTTTTGTACTGTAGTGCACATCATCAATGGCATCTCTTAAACTTAGTATCATTTTCTGGTAATCTGTTACTCCGTATACAAATATTGGAGGAGGTTTTATAGTTTTAGCTTCGGTGATATCTATTTGTTGGTCTGTTTGACTCTCTTCTACAGTTTCTTCTACAGGAAGCTGACTATATCTATTGCTTATATCTATGTCGGAGTTTTGTGAGTTGCTTCTTCTGATCTTCCTTCTTTTTGTATTCGTTACTTGTTGCCATTCGTTCTCGTTGGCTGCGTGTTGTTCTAGCTGCTCATCGTCACTTGTAGAGGACAATCTGTGATAATATTTCTGACTGGTTGATGGTATATGTTGTGATTTTTGGATCATTGGTACCTGATGTATGTAATTTTGTTGATTAATTGGTACCTGCTGAGTGGAATTTGCTTGAGAAGCATCAAAATGTTGTTGAGTTAAACAAGAATTATTATTATTTAATGCTGCTTGAGTTATTGGTTGAGAATTAATAAATTGTTGTACTTGCATATTTGTATCTGCTACACCCTGTATGTTGGTTTGCGAAACTGGCTGGCTATAAGAATCTCCAGGTCCATTACTAGCTGGTAGCACATTCATGTTTTTATTTCACTTAAATTAGCACTGGGTTCAAAAACTCATTAAATTTCAATGTAAATGAAAATAAATATTTCATTAATTGTTTTTAAATTGTAGGTATCGGTTTTTAACAAAAATTCCGGTTCGAAGTTTTTATCGTGGCGTACGTTGCTTGATGATTAAGGCAATACATCCGCACAGCACGAGAGGCGATTCGGTACTGACATTTCGATATAAATAAATAAATTTGTTTATTGCAAAATAAAAACACATACTCTATCCTTTAAAATAACACTTTTATTAGAAAAAACTTTCTTTGTTCATATATTTTAACTTAAATAATAAAAGTTTATTATTTTTAAACATATGCAATTGTTTAAACAATATTTCACAAACAATAATAAAATTAGTTTGATTTTTGTGGAATTAAAAAATTAAAATACAACAAAATATAGAGTAAGAAAATAATATATTAGATAAAGATTGGAAGATATTTTGGTGGAAATCAACCTGTGTGAATCGAACACCGCTGTCCTGCGCGTAGCACCAAAAATTATTGTTTATTTCAAAAATTTTCTGACGCCGTGGTAATTAATCGATTTTAATTTTGAAAATTGCAGATGAAAGGTACAGTACACTTCTATAAGCAAAAAAAAATTCAACTTGCTATCTGCTTTATTTTCAGTCCTGTAACATTTTGAAAAAATGAATTTTTTTTGCGAAAGCTGTATTGCTAAATTTATTTTGCCAAATCTATTGAACCGATCTTAATGAAATTTACAGTATTGTTTTACTGTATCATAAAGTTTTTCTGGGTGAAATATGAAGGTCCTAAGTCTAGCATAAATGGTTGAAAAACGTAAAATGCCAATACTTGTTTTTGTATGGTTTTTTCGCAATTATAGCTATTTTGCAACTAGGGTGACTATTTTTTAAATTTTTAACCAATTTTATATTGTAGTAAATTGAATTACGCAACTTTTATGTCAGTACATCTTTTCTCGGAAATGAATACTTTTAAAGTTATAATTAAAAAACGAAGAAAAAAATCGAATTTTTCCTTCAATTCTTGACATTTTGATTATTTAAACATTGTTCCGGACCTTTTTGAGAGGGAGGATAACTCAAATATTATTATTTGATTTATTTTCAAGCAATTTCTGCAAAAAAATTTGAGTCACCTCTCAACGTCCATCTCAAAACAGATCCGCCCTGGACTATACGCTTTATTACATAATACCAAACAATAAAAAAAGTGAAGGCTGATAATGTGATTATACAAGGTTAAGTTCTATCTATCTATTGCCCTTCATTTGTCCAAAGTTGAACGTAGGCCTCCCCCTTATTTTTCCACTCTTCTCGGTTCAGTGCTGATGCTGTCGATCTGGTCCCTGCGTATCTTTTTAGATCATCCGACCATCTCGTCTGTGGTCTGCCCATTCCTCTTTTGTAGTCCCAAGGTCTCCAGTGAGTTATCGCTTTATTCCATCTTCCGTCTCTTTGTCTGCTGTTGTGTCCTGCAAACTTTCATTTGAGAGTAGCTGCATGTTTGAGGTTAAGTTACCTTTTTATAATAAAAAAAGATGAGAAGTGAATAGATTTTGATTTTTAGTCCAGGGCGGATCTGTTTTGAGATGGACGTTGAGAGGTGACTCAAATTTTTTTGCAGAAATTGCTTAAAAATGAATCAAATAATAATATTTGAGTTATCCTCCCTCTCAAAAAGTTCCGGAACATTGTTTAAATAATCAAAATGTCAAAAATGGAAGGAAAAATTCGATTTTTTTCTTCGTTTTTTGATTATACCTTTAAAACTATTCGTTTCTGAGAAAAGTTGTATAGACATAAAAGTTGCGTAATTAAATTTCCTATAATATAGAATTGGCTATAAATTTAAAAAATAGTCACCCTAGTTGCAAAATAGCAAAATTTGCGAAAAAACCATAGAAAAACAAGTATTCGCATTTTACGTTTTTCAACAATTTATGCTACACTTAGGACCTTCATATTTCACCCAGAAAAACCTTATGATACAGCAAAACAATTCTGTAAATTTCATTAAGATCGGTTCAGTAGATTTTGCAAAATAAATTTTGCAATCCAGCTTTCGCAAAAAAATTAATTTTTTCAAAATGTTACAGGACTGAAAATAAAGCAGATAGCGAGTTGAAATTTTTTTGCTTATAGAAGTGTACGGTACCTTTCATTTGCAATTTTTAAAATTAAAATCGATTAATTACCACGGCGTCAAAAATTTTTTGAAATAAACAATAATTTTTGGTGCCACGCGCAGGACAGCGGTGTTCGATTCACACAAGTTGATTTCCACCAGAATTTCTTCCAATCTTTATCTAATATATTATTTTCTTACTCTATATTTTGTTGTATTTTAATATTTTAATTCCACAAAAATCAAACTAATTTTATTATTGTTTGTGAAATATTGTTTAAACAATTGCATATATTTAAAAACAATAAACTTTTATTATTTAAGTTAAAATATATGAACAAAGAAAGTTTTTGCTAATAAAAGTGTTATTTCAAAGGATAGAGTATGTGTCTTTATTTTGCAATAAACAAATTTATTTATTTATATCGAAATGTAATAAAAATTAAAATGTATCAATCATTATCACAGGTCATTCGAATGCCAATCAGAGCAAACTATCCGCTGTCCTGCGCGTAACACCAATAATTAATGTTTATTTAAAAAAATTCCTGACCGTGGTGTTAATTGATTTCAATCTTGCAAAATTGCAAATGAAAGGTACCGTACACTTCTATAAGAAAAAAAATCTTTAAGTTGCTATCTACTTTATTTTCAGTCCTGTAACATTTTGCAGAAATGAATTTTTTTTACGAAAGCTGGATTGCAAAATTTATTTTGCAAAATCTATTAAACCGATCTTAATGAACTTTACAGTATTGTTTTACTGTATCATAAAGTTTTTCAGGGTGAAATGTGAAGGTCCTAAGTGTAGCATAAATGCAACTGTTTAAGCATAAATGTTTTTTCGCAATTATTGCTATTTTGCAACTAGGGTGACTATTTTTTAAATTTTTAACCAATTTTATGTTGTAGAAAATTTAATTACGCAACTTTTATGTCAGTACAACTTTTCTCGAAAATGAATAGTTTTAAAGTTATAATCAAAAAACCAAGAAAAAAATCGAATTTTTCCTTAATTTTTTGACATTTTGATTATTTAAACAATGTTCCGGACCTTTTTGAGAGGGAGGATAACTCAAATATTATTATTTGATTTATTTTCAAGCAATTTCTGCAAAAAAATTTGAGTCACCTCTCAATGTCCAAATGTACTAATATTTTTACAGATGCGCCCTGGTCTATTTATTAACTTAATATTATCTTAAAATTATTTTTTTTTCTGGTTTTCATATTCGCAAAACATTCGCACAAATTTCGCGAATGCGGATTCGGATGCGAATATGCAAAAACATGCGAATATTCGCGAATGCGAATACGAATATTCGTTACATCACTAATACAATACGTACGAACAAGATCCATAGACCAGGAAATTATAAATACCTAGGTCATGAGATTCGTATAGGAAAAGATAACCAAACCGTTGAACAGTCATATAATGACTTGGGCAGTCTTCGGCAAGTTGAACCACATTTTAAAGTCGTCCGACATACCAATATGTCTTAAAAGAAAAGCGTGTGTTTTGCCAGTGTTATCTTCAATTAGTGTGTTTTGCCAGTGTTAACTTACGGAACGGAAACGTTGACCATGACAAGGAGAACAGTGCAAAAGCTCCATGTGGCTCAAGGGGCGATGGAGCGTACTATGTTGGGCGTTTCACGATAGCGTACTATATTGGGCGAGACTAGATCCCAAACCGACGCGCCGCTACGACGGAGGTCAGGAGTAGCTGATGCAGTACAGAAAATAGCAACATTGAAATGGAACTGGGCAGGTCACGTGGCTCGAATGACAGATAACAGATGGACAAAGCAGATACTGGAGACCAACAGATGATGCCTATCGATAGTCCACAACACCTTGGACTGATAATCTAAAACGTGATAGGAATTTGATGCAAGACACACGATCTAAACAGATGGAAAATTATGAGGGAGATCTATGTCCAGCAGTAGATAAGCGGAAATTTAATGATGATTATACACTACAAACGAAAAAGCACGATCAGTGTTCGCCTGGAAATCGTAAGATATTATAATAATTTTTTTGGGAAATATCTTGACTTGTTCGTTAATTTTAAAAGAATTTTACAGAAAACCAGTTGAACTCACAGAGACTGTAACAGCGATGGTCATCAAAATATCAAACGAGGAAGTAGCTAAAGCAAAAAATAAAGAAATTTAAAGCAGTTGGACTAGATGATATTCCTGGAGACGGAGAATTTAAGTTGATTTCAATCGGATTTTACCAATAGAGTAATTGAAGTTGTTAAGGAGGAGGTATTTCTTCTTTTACATGGTGACAGCACTGTGAGTGCAAGCTGCCGTTAAAGAAGATATGATTGTGCTTGCAAGAAGTGAAACAATCATAGTAGGGCAGCTGAAGGGAATTGTGGAAGAAGGAACACCTGTTATGATGGAGCCTTGAAATGATGACGATAGGAATTGATTTCTTCTGCTAAAAAAATTCCTGTAAGACTTATTAACATCAATGATTACCCTGTAACATTCAATACATAGACAAAAGAAAGAACCTTTGTACCTGTAAGATCCAGGTACAAAGGATACTTTTGTCATAAATTGTCAAAGGACAACATCCCATAAATCCAACGACGTATTCCACCAAATGATTGCAGTTGCTGACCAATCTCTAAATCAGGCGGAGAGAATGAAATTAAGGGAATTTTCTTGGCGGTATCGTGACATCTTTATACCGAAAGGAGGAAAGACCGGCAGAACTACCATCGTCAAAGATAAAATGGATGAAGCTGAAAAGATTATTCGGGAAATGAAGAAAGACAAGATGATAGAACCCTCGACCAGCCCATGGGTCTCTTCAACTGCTTCAATTAATTAACCAGCTAATTTTATATTTCCTACGTACAGAGGAACAATTTTGTTCTAAGTGAAATATTATGAAATAATATGAAAATTACATTTTTAACCGGTATTTGACGTTTCAAATTTCACTCCGTAAATCGTTCTCAAGAAAAGATTATTTCAAAAGATAGCGAGATGTGCTTTTATAACCCAAAGTTGTTTAGGATTGTTTTTCTGAACTTCACGGCTGACTTAGGCCACGATCTTGTATTTTGTTCTATTTTAATGCAAATTTTAGTGCAAATTTTGAACAGCCATATCTTAACCAATTTTTGTCTTACGGAAAAACAAAAGGAAACTAGCATAATTGTAATAGCAAAACCTACATTTTTTTATTTAAGATTTTTCTTGTCACTAATAATTTTTAGGTTATTTTGAGAAGAGGAAATTTTTCAAAAATTTTTAGAATTTTTTTTTACTATAAAACCAAATTTTTTCAAAAATAAGCACTTCAAACCAATCAAACTTACAGATCATATATATAAACAATACACATACAGTTAAAATAAATGGTAAAGCGGTAACGATTAGTTTTATTTAGGGTGCAAAATAGAGGGAGGTTTTACGATATTTTTTTTCCAAAAAAAGGGGCCAACTTTTTTTTTCAGTGTAACTCGTTTGTTTTTGATGCTAGAAATTTTGTAAAATTTAGATACTTTAAAAATGTTAATAAGATTTTCCCAAAAGTGCTTAATTTTTCGGTGATTTCGCATTGAATTATTCGATTTGAAATTAGACGAATAAAAACGTATTTTTCATGAGCTACAACTTTGCTTTTACTCAATTTATAGACATCACTGATACACCATTTTTTTCATTTTTTTATAAGCTACACTTTTGCTACGAACATTTTTTTTTTGGATAAATATTTACTTTTTGAGTTATTTGCGAAAAACGGCCTGAAAACGTAGTTTTTTCGTCGTAAAATCAACATTTTCAATCGCAAATAACTCGAAAAGTAATGACTGGCGTAAAAAACTTTATAGAACGAAAGTTGCTTATAATCTGTCAATTTATCCATTTCTGGGCTTATTTCAAACACGCGTTTTCACCCCCCCCCCCCGAGAAGGGGTGACTGTCACCCCCCAAGTAAAAGCAACTTACGGCACAAATTCAACTTTGAAGTGGAGAGTAAAGAACATAAATCCAAATTTTCATGCAATTCGGATTTCATGAAATCCCCAAAAATTAAAAACATCTGCAGTGTAATAATTATAATTCTTGGATGTTTTTCTAACAGCACAACCGATGGCGAATAACGATGCAATTTAACTCCTACACAATTTAGAGTTATTAACTATTGATGATATTTACTTGTATTAATTAATTAATTATATAATCTCCATTATGTAAAATAACTACAATATTATAGTATGATACCTATAAAAACGTTTCTAAAACTTTATACCAATTTATTATTTCCACCTACGCGCTTGGGTGACCCATAACCGGTACCGTTAACATCAAAATTCTAAACATAGAAATAATAGATTATATTAATAACTAAGAATCATTTCATATATCATTATTTATCAATATACGATGACCACTAAAAGAGTATGGAGTAATTTTTTTCTTTGCTTGATTTACATAGATAATAAATTGCTCTTGTTTTTAACCTATTTGGCGTTTCATTCTCTTATTTTCTTATGTTTGATTAAGAATAACTAAATGGACAATACATTTATTTGTGAATTTATAAGCAGTGGTCTGGAATTATTTCTTCATAACGTCCTGACGTTTAGTCTGCAACTGCGGCATACACATGGGCTGCGAACTCAATGGAAAAAATTGGTTCCATATATATAGTGAGCTTCCGGAATTAGAGATGGCGACACATAATGTAGATCGCTAATATATGTGGTACAAGGCTAATTGAAAAGAAGAAGAATATTTGACAATTGAATTTTGAGTTGGACAGTGGTGTTTATTTTGTAACAGCGTTGCCACATTCAGCAGATTTCTACTTTTTGGATAGATTTTTGATATATTTTTTTTTAATTCTAGTAAGCAATATTTTTTAGTAGGTTTTTGGTATACAGTGATGAGCACGCTAATAACCGGCAAAAAAGCTCAAAAGATGGAAAACATAATACATTGCGAAACAAAAAGAGATGAAACTAGTGGAGGTGGAAATTATCGTTATAAACGTATTAATTAACATTACATTACATAGTTTTCCACCTGTAGACGTCTGTGACAGGAGTATTTTATAAAATTCTACTCTCACAGTGACAGTTGTCATACCTCTGATACGTCTAAAGGTGAGAAACTATGTAATGTAATGGTATTTTAGACGTTTATAAAGGCCGCGTCTCACCATCAAATAATTTGATCAAACAGTTTGAGCAAACCTGACGTACTTGAAGAAGTACGTCAAAGTGACGTCACAATTGCAGTTTTTTTGAAATTCTAAAAATCTGTGCTCTCACTATCAGTCTAGTTTGATCAAATTTTTTGTATTGAGTTGTCTAACTTGTTTGTACTTTATTTAAAATTAAAATTTTTCATTATTATCCACAATGAACACTCAGGATGTGACGTCACTAACTGTCACTTTCAGTTTGCTCAAACCAGTTTGATCAAATTATTTGATCGTGGGACGCGGCCTTAACGATAATTTCCACCTCCACTAGTTTCATCTCTTTTTGTTTCGCAATGTATTATGTTTTCCATCTTTTGAGCTATTTTGCCGGCTATTAGCGCGCTCATCACTGTATATCAACATTTTCTGTGCTATATGCATTATGACTAAAATGAAATTAACTCTTTAATAGTATTTACATTTTTCACATCTTGTTACAATTTCCTAATGTCATTACTGAAAATAAGATTCAGGACGTAGGTATGAATACAGAGATTAGAGAAATGAAACTGGAGTCTGATACCAAACTTTCTTGTTTCAAGCAGCAGTGCA
Organism: Diabrotica virgifera virgifera; assembly: GCF_917563875.1. Classification (NCBI taxonomy): domain Eukaryota; kingdom Metazoa; phylum Arthropoda; class Insecta; order Coleoptera; family Chrysomelidae; genus Diabrotica; species Diabrotica virgifera. The sequence goes on from NC_065444.1 coordinate 70,518,646, forward strand.
GTAGTGTTTCGGATAATATTTATATAACGAAGAGTTTTGACATTCGGTTCGGTGAGGCTATTAAAATTAAGCTAACCACGGAAAACTAAAATATGTATGTAAAATGTAACTTTGCAAAAATAATGTGTTTACCCGTTTCTATTAACGTAAAATGAGAAAGATTTTTTTCCGGTTTTAATCGTATTACATCTGATGATCGCAATAAACTTTTGAATAAATAGTTATTTATGATATAAGTGTTAAAAGTACACGTTTAAAGCACGCATGTGAGTACACAGTTTGCAGAATGAGCGAAGCGAGTTCTGCAAATTCACATGAGTGCCTTAAACATGTACTTTTTAACACGCATATCACACAATATTTTTTCTACAAACGTAATTACAGGACAATATCTACAAAAACTTTTACTTGAACTTGACTGACATTCCATTTTTATATTTTTTTGACATTACATCAAATTGCCGTATTGCGGTCAATACGAACTGCAGTGCCTTAAAATTTTTAAAGCACTAGTTCCTTGAAGTAACATTTTTAACGCTCGTATGGAGTGCTAAAAATTGCATTTTTAACACGGTTGTAGAAAAAAATGTATTTTCATGATTATTTGTCAAAGAAGGTATGAATGAGGTTGGGAATTGTACCAAATTTGATCCAGACATGCATATGTTAAAATCAATGGATGACAAAATATTATATAAAAATATTAAATATAAAACTGATAAAAATTAATTAAGTACCTAGGTCATTTTGTTTCCCTGTTAAAATATAAAAAAAGTTTGGTTTTTTTACATTCACGTTATACTTATTTATTTCTAGTTAAGTTAGCTGCTGTTTTTATTATAAAAAAACCTAAATTATATTCAAATAAGTTAATAAAGTTTTAATTCTTGATTTAGTAGATTTTAGCCAAGCATGCAATATATTTCCTAAATAAAATACGGCAACGTTGTCTTGTATTGAATTGAGTGCGTCATTTTGTAATTGTTGTGTTGTGTATGCGTTTTATATCAATTTTATACAATATTTGTGTATTAAGTTTTTATCCCGTACCCAAGTGATTAGTGAAGTGAATGTTTCATATTTTAGTTATTAATAGACATTTTTACAGTGTATAAATTATTTTTCTTCCCTCAACTGTGCCTAGTTGTTTCCAGGTAATGTTAATAATTCCTAAGGTAGAAAGACAATTATTTTACATTTATGTTATGAAAACAATGAATTCATGTCAAAATTTATATAAATAATAATTATTACTGTCATTTGTTGGTTTCATTATTGTTCTTACATACATACTTATCATTTTTTAAATATAATCGCTGCTCATGCTAAATTCTATGTTTGTGTATGTTATTAATTTTTTGTTTTTGCAATAATTATTTTTATTTTTATGGTTTCTGTAATAAAAATATTTTTATTGCAAAAACTAAAAATTAATAACGTGCACATTATAGAATTTGGTATGAATAGCGAAGCTTCCAAAACGGTACAGATATCTTCCCAAAATGTTACAGAGATCTTCCAAATCGTTACAGAAATCTTCCAACTGTAAAGGCTTAGTTGGCTTCCAAAAATATCGACGGCGTTGGAATATGGGACCAATTTGGCCTATAGAGTTCCCTATCTACCTCACCCCCTCACCCCCTAATCTATGGGCATACATTAGGCGCGTTCCAAGTGACATGAAAACCGTCCTTCGTACTGCCCTCGTCATGCGCATTATAAAAAATGCGTTCCAAGCGAACATGAACGATGATTGGTATCGTACACCGTGTTGTTCCAAGCGATCCATGTACCGCTTCGAAATCGGTAACTGAACGGCCCTTTTGATTCATGCCTTCAAGCAGAAACTATTTGTACTGACTTGCGCAGTTAGGATTGTTTTCATTTTTACTGGTCACTGCTATGAGATCAGCTGATGATTCAATAATAGAATAATCCACAATTTACGCTATTAGTACCTGTGAATCTTGATTTCTGTTTAAATAATTATTAATTCTTTTTTTTTCAAATTAATCTTATAAAAATGGATAATTTATTATTTTCTTTTTTCATAGAAGACAACGATTTAATGTCAGATATCGATTCTGGGGAAGGTTTTGAAGCTGAAGTGATGTTTAATGAACATGTTAAGTCCACTTTACATCAACAATAAATTGAACAAGAAATTGACAAAGTTATTTAAGGTCAAATTTGGCTTATACAAAACACAATTCTACATCCAATTTTGCCGTGAATAAAAAGAAAATTGACAAAATAAAACATATCCAATTGTTCTATTTCATCAAATTATTTCACTTTCTTTTACAAACCATACATTTTGTACTCGTCAAATTTGGTATTGAATAACTTTGTCAATTTCTTATTCAATTTATTGTTGATGTAAAGTGGACATTAGAAATATTAATTTCTAACATCTAGCAAACTACTACTATAGTGGTACAGTGGTACTCCCACTAAATGGTTCAGGCGCAACTCGAACTTGAAATGGTACGGTACACGAATTCGTTCCAAGAGGGTTATGTACCGGTAATCGGATCGAGATCGAAAGAAAACCGTTCAAGGGCGATTCTGCGCATTAAAACAGTCCAATCGATTTCGTGGCGGTTCAAGGGATCGTACAAATGTGTCGTCTTGGAACGAACCTATTGTCGTCGAATGCTATAAGAATCAGTATAATACGAATTTCGGCGCGGACAGCCCAGCCTTGTGTTGCATAAAATGATTTATAAAATTTATCATTAGCTGTAGGCCAAAAAATGCCCATATTCGTAATATTACGCATACGAAAGAAATATATTAATATGATGCATTTTTAAATCGTAGCACCCTCAGTTTGTTCTGTCTGGCCAGGCAAACCCGTCTAGGGTTTTTAAATCCTTTGAGAGTTCCTCTTCCCGATCGTTACAAAACAGCATCCCAGCTGTATGTAATCTCCTATAAGACATCCCTTTGGACGAATAAGGCTTTCTTTGGCTGCCAATAAGTCCCCAGAGAAGGGGGTACAATAACATCAAAGGCGGTACAACAACAGTTCTCAATCAGTATTGGAATAGTATGTAGTTTGGGAGATATTTCTTATTTTTTAGCTCTGAAATTCACATTCTACTTAGATGAAGATTCTCTTGTACTTCTAGGGTGTCCAGAAACTCTACCGACAAACGAAGACATGAGATTCCTCAGATAATTTTAAGACAATTTAACCCAATTCATCTAGTCCGAAAATGCTTCCTAAGGGAGCTAGAACTCTTTGAAGATGGTATCTTGTAATTAGTTTTTCTTAAATACCTTCAGAACGCTTCTAGTCAGAAAAACGAAACTTGGTACGCATATTTATCTTCCAGAGATAAATCGATTCCATCGACGCTGCCTACCCAAAACCGACGCTTATGACCGGTACTAGAAATTCGCCATTTTTTTTTTAATTCAAAAAACGAAAAATTTTCAAATCGATTTTTCTAGAAAACGGTGTATCCTATCGACTTAATTCAAGAGCACCTCTTAATACTAGAAAACCTAACAATTTAATAATCCAGAGTCAAAATGCTTAAAATTAAATACAAAAAATTATGTGATAAAGTAACCGTTACCCTACCCAAAACGGACGCCCATGACCTGTACTAGAAATTCGCAACAGATGGAATCGATTTATCTCTGGAAGATAAATAAGCATACAAATTTTTGTTTTTCTATATAGAAGCGTTCCGGAGGTATTTAAGAAAAACTAATTACCAGACGCCATTTTCAAATGGCTTTAGCTCCCTTAGGAAGCATTTTCGGACTATCTAATTATCTAAGGAATCTCCTGTCATCGTTTGTCGGTAGAGTTTCTGGACACCCTGTATAGTAAATCTTCTAATAAAGGGTGTAAATAAATTAAATAACTATTGCCATATATGCCTGTTTTGTGCGGCTTAGCGTGCTACTTAGTGTTTCTTGTATTGACCTCCACTCGACAATACATCTTATCCAGCGGTTGCCAGACGCAATTTTAGTGAGGTGATTCTTTCTATAGCGTCTGTTTTTGTTCTACGACGTATTTATTCACTTGGGATTCGAGCTCTCAAAGGGGAACCCAACATCTCGTGTTCTATAGCGCTCATCGAGTCACGCGGTTCTTGTTTACTACTTTTTTGTGAGTGTTAACATGTCCCCTCCATAAGTGAGTACATGTAAAAGATTCCGTTCTGAGGCATATGGTTAGGTCCAAACCAAGCTCTACCCAGGTTAATCCTTTGCGGTGTGGAAGATCACATGTTCGGTTATCTCTGTCCAAACAAATTTCATAACCTAAATACCTATACTATTTATACGACGCAGTCTGCTAAATATTCTTTCCATCAACAGCAATATTACGATTTAGTACCAGATTAGTCATTATCCGTATTTTACTCATGTTGATTTTTAGTCCCACCTCTAAGGAAGCTTGATACAATTTTTCCAGTATTATTATTGCATCCCATATACCATATTATGTATTACATATGAGAGTTTTAACCCTTTCATTGTTGACGAAATATGCCTAACGCGACCTGGGTGCTAACTCGATTTTTTGCTGCATTAACATTGTAGTGTTTTGGTCAAGATGGCCCTTGAATTGCTATATTCATAATATGAATCTAAACTGACATTATAAAAACATTTTTATCTACAAAAAACGAATAAAATCCTTTATGAAAGGTGTCTATTTAAAAATCCCTAAAAAGGGCTACATCACAGAACTAGTTTTCGATTGGTTGCCCAATCATCGCCAGTGCTTACGTGATCTAACATGCTAGCCAGCAAAATACAATATTATAATTTAAACAAACACAAAATACAATATTTGTGGTTAGCATGTTAGATCACGTAAGCACTGATGATGATTGGTCAACCAATCGAAAACTAGTTCTGTGATGTAGCCCTTTTTAGGGATTTTTAAACATATACCTTTTATAAAGGATTTTATTCGTTTTTTGTATTATATGGTATACAGCCAACTACAGGAATACTTTTTCCTTGTGGATTTTTATCTACGTCCTCAATAGAAAGACAACTCGTTTCAATCAAACTCAAACAAATACTAACCTCTAAACAAATGTGGTGTATATCTGCATATGACGCCGTAAAGCCTATGACAGTAAAAGTTTTAACGGTGTGACGTCTTTAGACGTCATTAGCATTAAAAGGGTTAAATGACTTGACCTTTACTATATTTATATTGATACCATACTCGTTCAGATTTACCTTCTTACAATAATTCTAAAAACATTATTATAAATATGAAAAATCGTGAATAGCTTTGGAGAGACGGTCGGTGCCTTGTTGCCGTACCCCTCGCTGTAAATAGAAATTATTTGCTTTTTGTTAATAGTTTTATTCCGCAGCAGTGGCGGTCCGTGATTTTTTCAATAGGGGAGGCTATACCTAACTGTAAATTATCTAGACAAATTTGCACTAGCAAAAAAAAATCCGCCAAAAAAATCTAATTTTAGGCCCCATTTTTTTGACCATTTTTTATTTACATTTTATAATATCATCATAATTCATAATTATTTCATAATATCATATCATTTTAAAAATAGTTAGTATAATTGTAAAAGTGTATTACCAAAGTTTGTGTCGTTTATTTGTTAACAATTCTATCTCTGTAAGTAGATATGCATATCAAAATAAATACAGATTTGAAGTTTTGCAGTCCACACAGGTTGAAGGTTTACATTGTTTAAGATACTCAACTGAATTTTTTTAATTATTCTAAAAGCGGCTTACTCTGCGAATGCAAAAACACGGTAAATTACCGATATTTTGCTTTGCATTACAGATATCGGAAAAAGTTATTTAAACAAGTTGTTCCAAATATTATTTTAATCCCACATACCAAATTTCATCACAAAATTCGCACTTTTAGTTTTTTCATTATTTGTAGTCAGGATTAGGGATGGAAAACACCTACCGGTTTAAACCTAAAACCGGTTTTTTTACTTGGAAATAACCGGTTTCTCCGGTTGTTTTTTTGTCCCGGTTATAACCGGTTTTTTCTTTTTAAAGTAAAAACCGGTTATTAGGTTTTTACGGTGATTAGGATTAGGTTAGGTATTATTTTGGATCCCAATCATAATTATTATTCTCAAGTAATTATTCCAAACAAAACCATAATTCAAATTTTATTTTATTTTATAAAATACAGAAGCAAACTGAAAGTGCAATCTCACATCAGCCAGAAACAATTATTAAGTTTTATTATAATATTTCCTGGAAAAGGTATTTGTAATCATAATATTTACGTAAGAAGTGATCTGGTTGAATTAGACGCAAACATCATCTATTTTTCACACTTAACTCTTGACATTGAAAGTGGGTGAATGACTTTTTCTGATTACCAAAAATAATGCTCTGACTATGAATATCGAATTACTGATTACGAATACGAATCTCCAAGAATTTCGCTACGTTTTCAAAACGATACACTCATACAGGAAGTATTAAATGAGTTAAAATGTACCTATTCTACAAATATACAAACGTGTTAAAAGTAATACATGTTCTTTCGATAGTATGTACTAATTTTGATCATATTGATATCGAGTCGAATGGAGTATCGCAAACTAAAGTGTATTGTAAATGTAACTTTGTAACCTATTGGATTAAAAAAACCGATAACCGGTTTTTCCAAAAACCGGTTTTTTGGCCGGTTATAACTGCTAGGTTAAACCGTAAGCAAAAAAACCGGTATAACCGAAAACCGGTGTTTTGTCAAAAACCGCCATCCCTAGTCAGGATCCTAAATCCGCAGAGGAGGCTGTTGGCCAAAAAATTTCACTTGCCCGATCTCCGGGCAGCGTGTGCGTTAAGCGATGCGATGTGCAGTTGTGCAGCTCTGACCGGGTCTCCTTAAACCATCCTTAAACGCTGCTTAGCTACGCGGAGCATTAGCAAGTGAGATTTTCCGGCCAGCAGCCTCCTCTGCGATTTTAGGATCCCGACTACAAATAATGAAAAAACTAAAAGTGCGAATTTTGTGCTGAAATTTGGTATGTGGGGTTAGAATATTATTTGGAACAACTTGTTCAAATAACTTTTTGCGATATCTCTAACGCGAAGCAAAATAGCAAAGTAAACAAAACAGTGTAGCGTGTGTAAAAAATTTATGGGGAGGCTAAGCCTCCCTTTGCCTCCTCTGACCAACCGCCACTGTTTCGCAGACTTCTCTATCAAGTTGTTTATCATTAGCAAATACTCTCGTATCCTCATCAAAATCCAGCCTGCTATTTGGGCTGATTAGATGATTCTCTGACTTAGCTTTCGCCCCAGTCTTAATAAGTGTAATAAAAGTTTTTTAATAGTTTTTTTATGAAAGGTTATATAAAATATATCAAGTATACATGTGTGATAGCAAACTGATAGGGCGATAGATTTTAGCTTTGTTAAATCTCCTTCCTTGTGTAATAAAACGATGACTGCATTGTTCCATTGAGAAGGGGTTTTTCCTTGATAGATGTATTCGATGTTCAGTACCTAAGTAGTTTTCTCTTTTACCTAATAGGTGGAGTAATGTTTTATTTAAATTTCAGCCATGTATAGAATTCCTATGTTTTATCTCCAATATTCCATGTTTTATCATATTTTCAATTTTCTGCATTATTTCAGTTTCTGTCTCATTTTTTGTTTATCAGTATTCCTAGATATGTGTATTGATTAACGTGTTCTCTTTTTGTGATTTCTATTACTATATCTATTTTTTCTGCTATTACCTACCGTTACCATATATTTTTAGTTGTTCGTTCCTTATTTTTGACTTTCCTGTAGTTCATCCTTATTCTTAATTACTATCAACATGTCTGAGAGAAGAGATATATCGAAAGAAAAAAAAATGTGTAATATTAGCGTAATAATCACACAATAGATGCTGTCGAACATCATCATCATCAGTGTCATCATATCACAGTTCTTCAGAACAATCTCCCATTCACCATTGTATCTGTCAACTGTCAACTCCTCTCCAGGATCTAACTTCAATAGATTTTAAATCATTCTCTAAGTTAGCTTAATACCTAAGTCTCGATCTTCCTCTTATAATAAATTCCTTTGTTATAATAACATTTATTAAGTTGTCCTGCCTTAAGCGAATAAAAACCACCATATTTATGTCATTATCGCTATTTGCGTTGCATGATATCCAGAAAAGCACGTGTAAACAACGTCTGTATCAATGATTATACTTTCTCATACCATATAATTTAACTTTAATTTGATCTGGTTAGCCGCATATTTTTCTTGTCGTTACAATTTACTACAAAAATATGTAAAAACGTTTTTAATTTAGCTCTGCAGGTTTCATATCTGGTAATATTGTGACTTTCATTACAAAATAAAACATTGAAGATGCTGTATAGATAAATACCAAGAAGTGGAAATAAAATATATGTTATGGTAGGTACATGTGTCTCATCATCATTATCATCTTGACACCATTAGTGCAATCAGAGAGCCTCTAGCTTTTTAAATTATTTAAGGTAATGTATTCAAATCATATATTCATACTCATACTCTCAAAGAATGGAACCACCGAGCAAAAGATAATCAAAAGATTAGCACAGACAAGAACATGTATTAAAGAAATAAACGGGGTACTGTGGGATAGATAGATTACCAGAAATTTTTTATTTGTTTTTAAATACAAGCTGTTACATCACAAAAAAAAATAACACTAAGGATTTTTGTTGAACGAACAAATGTGAGAGGAGTTTTAGTCCAATGACTATCAACTCCTAGTAGGTTTGTTACTAATAACTATACTAAAGTCACTTATTTTCACTCAAAAACATTAAAACAGTTTAAAACACTTATGTTCTAAATGGCAAGTCAAGAGGTGTTCTAATTTTCAGTCTATTTAGTTGTGTAGAGTTGTCCAATAAATTCACTGCTAATTCGTTGGGGTGTTTTTCCAGTCGTTTGAAATATTTATCACTGCATTTGATGATCATCTGCTTCACTGTCTCGATCTTCAAGTCCCGGTAAATGTCTGCATTTGGAATGAACCACGGTGCATTTATGATAGCACGAAGAACCTTGGATTGAAACCTGTCCAGTATTGCTAGGTTGCTGTCTGCTGCAGTTCCCCACATTTCAATCCCGTATGTCCAGATGGGCCGGACGATTGCTTTATACACTAATATTTTGTTAGATAGAGATAAGGTAGATTTTCGGCCGAGTAACCAGTAGTGTTTTTTGTATTTTATTCCTAATCGCTTCCTCTTCATCCAGATGTGTGTTCTCCATGTTGGCCACTTGTCAAGGTGTGATCCGAGATATTTTACAGTATCAGTTTTAGAAATATTCTCATTATGCATTAGGATATTCGGTGCTTCTTTGTGACATTTAGTGAATACTACGTTAACTGATTTTGCTTCGTTGATCTTTATCTTCCATTTCTTGGCCCATATTTCAATTAGATGTATGTTTTGTTGCAATATTTCAGCTGCCTGTATGGGATCTGGGTTTTTTTACCAGAATTGCAGTGTCATCTGCGAATGTTGCGATTGTAGATTCTTCTCCAGTTGGGAAATCAGCTGTAAATATTGTGTAGAGAATTGGTCCCAAGAGGCTGCCTTGCGGGACCCAGCATTTAGGTTGTGAATTTCAGACACACTTTCTTCGTATCTTGTGTAAAATAGCCTTTCTTCGAGATATGATTTTAGTATTGTACATAGCGGCTGTGATATTTATTTCTTCAGTTTGAATAACAATCCTGGATACCAGATCTTGTCAAATGCTTGACTTACATCCAGCATGCAATAGCTCTTTTCCTGGAAGGCTGATTGTATCTTTTCTACCACCCTATGCACTTGTTCAGTTGTGCCGTGGCTTTGGCGAAAACCGAACTGATCATTTGGTATAATATTGTTTGTCTGTATATCAATAATTAGTCTACTTGCAATGATTTTCTCTGCAACTTTGGGCATAATTGGTAATATTATGCTAATGGATCGGTAGGATGTAATCTCATGTGGAGGTTTTCCTGGTTTTGGAATCGTTATGATTTCTGCTAACTTCCATTGTGCAGGAAAGTAGCCTGTTCTTAGTATCGAGTTAATGATCTGTGTTAAACTTTTCTAGATTTCCGAAATACGAAGAAGAGAATATAATATATCACCTTGGTACGTAGTATAATGACCTATGGAGCAGAGAATTGGGAAATAAACAAAAGAAACAGGTCCAAAATTACAGCAAATGAAATGGAGTTCATGAGAAGAAGCTGCAGAGTGACTAGAATAGATCGCATTTGAAATGAAGAGATAAAACGAAGAATGGCAGTAGAACAAGATATACTCAGCTACATCGAAGAAAAACGTCTAATTTGGTATGGACATGTGAGAAGAGCAGATCGTACAAGGTGGATATCAAAGATTTCGGATTGGAGCACAATAATAGGAAAGAGAAGAAGAAGTAGACGCCGAAGATCATGAAGGGATGAAGTGGACGAGACCTTAGAGATGGAGAACGGCAGAACAGAAAGGATTGGAGACGTTGGCTGAAAGTATAAGCTTTAAGCTGTAGGTATTCATATACAATGTCAAAACAACAAAATTGGTGAAGACTTAGAGCTCTTCAATAATCAAAACACAGAAGTAAATAGAAGAGTAAAAAAGATAAGAATGAACTATGGACAAAAACGTATGCATAGATAGAACAATATAATGGAGGAACCAGAAATTATGTGTTATGGCGTATTTGGAGTCAGTTCAAAAGACTAATACAGAGATAATACATATAATGTCCAAATCAAAACAACAAGATTGGCAAGAATTAAGAATTATTAGGTGTTTACAGTTTTTTAAATAACAAATTACAATAAAATAAATAACAGTAACAAAAATTACTTCCAAATTCGTTAAAAATGCTCTATAATAATATATCGGATGGTATTTTTGCCGGGTAGATTCTTTCGAATTGTTCCGGCCTCAATTACATCTTTAACCCTGTTTCAAGTAACTAATGTCGATGTACCCAGAGTAACCGATGGCTTAACGTACCCTCCGAAGCAAGGTGAACGACTCGTGTCATTTTTAAAAATGAAAATTTAGAAATGAAAAGAATTGTTGGTGCCGAGAATCGAACTCGTGCTCTCTGGCTTATGAAACCAGTATGATGCCGCTGAGCTACGGCCGTCCAGCATCATTAAATGCTCCATGCATAATATACTATTTTAGGTTTTTTGGACAATTTTAAACAACAAAGATCTCTTGTTATTTTTCTATAAAACTGACAGTTTTCGAGTTCTAACCCCATTAAAATTTGAAGAATGCGAAAATACTTATTTTCGAGACTTAAAATATCTAATGCAATTATTATTTTTAAGTTGCCAAGTGCTTAAATTGAAGTATAAACATTCAATTCGCAGATTCTAAGAGTCATCGGGGCTTATTTCGATTTAGACCGTTGTTTTTTAATTTTCAATTATGCGAGGTCACTCGACATTTAAGCCGCCATGCGTCGCACTATATGGTGCGTCTATATCTAACTTACACATATTATACGTACAGTCGGAAAAATGAAAGAATGCCCATGAACAATCACATTAATCACATATTATTCAGATTATTAATAATCTATCTCTCTCGTTTGATATTTATGGAAAAAACAGCAAATACAAAATATGTGATTGATGTGATCGTTCAAGGACATTTTTCATTTTTCCGACTTAGACCAGGGCGCATTTGTAAAAATATTAATATGTACACCTGGTTCCAAAAAAAACTGATACGACTCTTGAAGCGTATTTTGTAGAAAATAGAGCAGTGTATTTTGAAAGATAAATACCTACTTAATATTTACATTCTGTCAATGTCACTGCCAAATCTTAAAATTTGTCAGATAGCTTATTCTGTTCCACGGTTATTAGACTTTATTATTAATCTTTATTATTAATACTTCTCCGCAACTGAGGGTATCTTATCAACTGTATTGTTTTTAAACAATAGATGATAAAATAAAAATATTGACAGTTCAAAAATGTGAACATTATTACATTGTGTGTGGCCTAAGTTTGGGCTGAAAACTGAAATGTATTACATTTTTACAAAATTTTGGATTATGTTTAATTACGTAGACCAATTTTAACAGTTGTTTTCAATACAGATTTCAATCCTCTACAAATAGTTTCTAATGTCTTTTGATGTCAAATAATTAGGGAAGCTGGAATTTAACAGTTTAGAATTTTACATTGAGTTAAGGCAACATTGTGACGCATGTCAAAATTCTCAATGTATTTTAATTCTATTCATTTTTTTCGAATCCTGAGAAAACTAATAAATATTTTTGAAAAATTTAAACTCAGAATGAAAGACTACATTATTACCGTGGGCTGAAAGTCCCTGAAAACTTCTATATTTATTTTAATAAATTACAGGGCTGAATTTAATACTAATTTGTTTTGTTGTATAATCCACGTTTACAATAATTATGTGATCTATTTGATGTAAAAACTATCATTTATATACTCTTTATAAAATACAGGAATTCAAAATAATATAAACATTTAGACCTTAATAATTAGTACAATTTATGAATTAACATAATATGTAATCAGTTGTTTGTTGTTTGTTTATTTTATTATTTGTCTGTCATAATAAATATAATGTCAGATCAATCAAATACACTGCTCAACATGATCAAATCTTACTAAGAGTCGTATCAGTTTTTTTAGGAACCGGCTGTACATTTGGACGTTGAGAGGCGACTCAAATTTTTTTGCAGAAATTGCTTGAAAATAACTCAAATAATAATATTTGAGTTATCCTCCCTATCAAAAAGGTCCGGAACATAGTTTAAATAATAGTTTATTTAAAAAATTCCCTGACGCCGCGGTAATTAATCGATTTTAATTTTGCAAATTGCAAATGAAAGTTACTGTACACTTCTATAAGCAAAAAAAATTCAACTTGCTATCTGCTTTATTTTCAGTCCTGCAACATTTTAAAAACAATAATTTTTTTTTCGAAAAGCTGGATTACAAAATTTATTTTGCAAAATCTGTTAAATCGATCTTAATGAAATTTACAATGTTGTTTTACTATATCATAAAGCTTTTCTGGTTAAAATATGAAGGTCCTAAGTGTAACATAAATGGTTGAAAAACGTAAAATGCGAATACTTGTTTTTGTATGTTTTTTTTTCGCAATTATTGCTATTTTGCAACAAGGGTGACAATTTTTTAAATTTTTAACCAATTCTATATTGTAGGAAATTTAATTACACAATTTTTATGTCAGCACAACTTTTCTCAGAAATGAATAGGTTTAAAGTTATAATAAAAAAACCAATAAAAAATCGAAATTTTTCCTTCATATTTTGACATTTTGATTATTTAAACAATGTTCCGGACCATTTGAGTTATATATTTGAGTTATTTTCAAGCAATTTCTGCAAAAAAATTTGAGTCACCTCTCAACGTCCATCTCAAAACAGATGCGCCCTGGACTAACTGTACTTATGCGAAAAATTCCCAACAAATACTTGACAAATTTTTAAAAATTTTGTAATTTATTATTAACATAGTTTTTTTAATAATTTATATATTTAATTAATTATTGCCAATGCGCTAATTAAATACGCCAATTATTATCACAATATAATAAGCATATTGTTATTTTTTTATGTACCTTATCGATACAATATAAATTAATGTTTTAGTTATTTAAAAAAACATTAATAAATGTCAAGTATAATATATCTATTTTTGTTTAGAATTTACAGAAAAAATGTATACCTATATTTAATAGATTTTGTATTTTGTATCGAAAAAAACTTGTTTATACAATTTCTGCAAAAAGTTTCGCCCGGTACCCTTCCTTCTTGTTTGTTTATAGCGAACAATTTTGAACAGGAATCCGTAATAGACCTGTACCCCGCGTTCCAAAAAAAGTTTATTAATAGCAAGCTCAAAATTTGTTAATAGGTTAATGGTTAATCGCACAAAATTTGATGTATGGGAACAATGCAACAGGAAAAGTTTTAACTGTGGAACGTGATTTTAATAGGGAACTTGCATAAATTTTTAAATTCGAAAAAAATGTTATAAATCACAACAGAACATAATTTAAAACATGTATCAAAGATAAAAAAGTTTTGTAGGTCTTTCGTTTGGCCTCCAAATGCGATTAAAAATTCAAATTAAAACAGGTGGCCTAAAACGCGTCGTGGCGTCACTCCGTTGTACATTTACATTTTTCCAAAAAAGTAAACAGAATTTTAAATTAGACGTTATAAACGTCAGTAGAAAATACATTTATTTGACGTTACAAGTGTTTTGATCGTTTGAACTATTCATAGAAAACTGTACTTTTACAAAATGGTTTTATTTTCCGTAGTAAACCTTCTTTCCTTTCCTTCAATAACTATATCAAACTCCAATGTCAACAAACTGGTATATATTATTACAATGACATACGATAAATGTTAATAGAATATAAATATTTTTCCTTTATTCCGCGACGAGGTATACCAAAATAGGTGGAGGCCAATAAACTAAAGAAGAAGAAGAAGAATATACCTAATTATAACCATAAACGGAACCATATAGTTAAACTGAGTGACGTCACGGGCCGTTTGACCTATTTTAAGATACCGAAGACTTTAAATTTGTACTTCTAAGTTATTATGAGTTTTTGAAGCGTGAAATTTTGGAAATCTCATTTTTATACAAAACTGAACATTATTATGTAATAAAAAAAATGTGCAAGTTCCCTATTTTTCATCATGACAAGTTTATGATTGTGAAAACCAGCAGGTTGTTTTTAATATTCAATAGCAAACTTTATACTATACAGTGAGCATGTAAAGGTTGGAATAAATTCATTTTCTCGAGAATGAACGATTTTGGAAAAAATCCCGAAACAGGTCAATTTTTGGTTTTAAATTGCGACATTTTGGCATATGTATCATACTAGTGACGTCACCCATCTGGGAGTGATGACATCATGTTCATGTGATAGCTCATTTAAAATGTAATTCAATTCTGTATTCAGTAATATAAACATTAACATAATTATTTATACAGGGTGTCCTAAAAAATTTTTATGAATTAAATTTATTAACATAAAAAGAAGAACGTGTGAAATTTATTTAACTCAAAATACATTATACTGCTATCAAAAACAGGAAATAATATTTATTTGACAAATAAATATTGTTTTTTGCTTAAAATCAATATTAAAGCCGCCACCCAACTTCCTCTTGACAGTTTGAGCATTTAATTTAAGCGAAAAGCAATGATTATTTTTCAAATAAACATTTTTTTCTGTTTTCTGAGAACAGTAAAATGTATTTTGGACTAAATAAATTACATGCGTTCTTCTTTTTATGCCAATAAATTTAATTTAAAACATTTTTTTGGACACCCTGTATAAATAATTATATAAATGTTTATATTACTGAATAGAGAATTAAATTACCTTTCAAATGAGCTATTACACCACCCCTATTCCCATTTAAAAAAATCATCGATGACGTCGTCACGCCCAGATGGGTGATGTCACTAGTATGGTATATATGCCAAAAAGTCGTAATTTATAACTAAAAATGGAACTGTTTCTGGATTTTTCTCCAAAATCGTCCGTTCTCGAGAAAATGAATTTATTCCAACCTTTACGTGCTGACTGTATATTAAAAAATGTTTGTCTGACAAATATGTTGGACATTTTTATAAGTCCGTCACGTCAACCGACAGGAATTATGTTGGTGATAAATAGCAGTCTGATTTTTGATGAGAGTTTAATGAAAGGGTAACCAATCAATTGGAAGTTCTGTCCGACAAAATACATGGGATGTTTTCGTAGTCTGACATTCGAAACCTGTAACCTGCTCCACACAGGGGCGGCCCGTCGGGGTAGGCAAGGTAGGCGCCTCCTACCCTCTTCAAATGTAGTACAATAATATAAATTATTAATATAAATTACTGATTTCAAAATTGTAATTTATAAATTTTGACACAATACCTACAATAAAATAGCAAAAATTATTCAAATTATTTTTAAGAATATCCAAAAAATTTTCTCCGTAGTTATAATTATTGTACGTTCCTTGTAGTATCAGTAGTACTGTATAAGATTCTATTAATATTCTTCCTTGGTCAGGCACTTAAAAACGTAGCCTGAAATAGAACGACGCCAACACCGAATTGACGTGCGATCTCTCTCTGTTTACGCAAACTAAAGGCATGCTGCAGGTCTGCTGGCCACGATTTTGAAAGGGCGGATAGGCACAGAGTCTTATATAGCCGGACCTACAAAATTTTATCAGTTGCTTCTCTTGTGTCTTGTGAAACTGTTTTAAATAATTGTTTTTTGATTTTGGTTGTTATTAGTAGGTTAAGTATTGAATAAAACTAGGTAGTACAATTTAAATATGAAAACTGAATAATAAACAGGTAAATTTGAGATCGGTCTATTGAAAGGCATTTTAATTTTATATTAATTTAGTAATAATTCACTAACGACAAATAAATCTGTGAATAGTTATTTGTCAGTCGTCCATTATATTTTTATTGTGTTTCAATACAATTTGGATAATTTAAAGTTAAACTGATGAATTGTGTTATTAGATTATATAGATAATTAAAAATTTAAAGCGAGGTTAATTGTTAACTTATCAATTTATTCGAAGAGTAAATTATTATTTGATACATAAATAAAATAAGTAATATTTGACGTTGTTGAAACGTAGGTGTATTAGTTTTATTGGTGGAAAAACTTTAGTCATCGAATATGAATATTTTAAACGATGTAATATGCAGTTTGATCGAGACGCCTTTTTCAAGGCGCCAAAATCAAGAAAGATCAGAAATTATTTCAATGGACCGGCCTTTACCAAATTTAACAATTTTATCCACAGATAAGACAAAAGGCAATCGACCATTTTCGAGATCGTTTAAAACAATATGGTATGAAAATCATAAATGGCTAAGCGGAAGTTATTTTAAAAATTCACTTTTCTGTTGGCCTTGTCTGTTGCTATCAAATTTGAAGCAAAATGTTTGGGTGAGTCAGGGATACTCAGTTTTGAAAAATTTATTAGCTAGTGTAAAAAAACATGAATCTTCGAAAGAACATTTAAACAATTGCTTAGGTTTAAATTAACGGTTAGAAAAAAATAAACAAACTATTGACAGTGCTTTAGCTGGACATATTTCTCTATCTAATAAGATAAATAATGAAGAAGTTGAAAAAGATTGAAGAAGTTGAAGAAATTGATGTTACAATTCTGTTAGCAAAACAAGAACTTGCATTTCGCGGTCGTGGTGAGAGCCATAATTCTTCAAACATGGGTAATTGTTAACAAAGTTGGTCAGGTAACAGAAAGATTTTTAGGGTTTTTTGATGTTAGCGAGAATAGATCTACAGACGTTCTATATAGTTTAATTTCAAACGTGCTTGAGCCATATGATTACAAAAATAAATTAATTGCTCAATTTTACGATGGTGCAAGTGTAATGGCTGGCTCTTTAAACGGATTGCAATCAAAAATTAAAGTAGATGCTCCAAAAGCAATTTTTACACATCGTTGCGCTCATAGATTACATTTAGTATTGCAAGACGGCTCAAAAGTTATTACAAATTGTAGGATATTTTTTGTCGCCTACCCGAAGTATATGTGTAGCCTACCCGCATACTGAGGTCACGAGCCGCCACTGGCTCCACAATTAAAAATTCCCCTCTTCCAGTGTTCCCATATATCAAAGTTTGTCCGACTAGACACCGTTAAGCTATTAACAAATTTTCGGCTTGCTATTAATAAAATCGTTTTTTTGGTGCGCGGGATCCTGTCCTATAAAGAAACTGAATCAGAAACATTATTTTTCTTACGGGAGCGGCCTTACAACCTTGACTATATCGTTAAGTTGATTTTAAAATAAATTAAGACATTGCAATTAACAAGTACTTTTTATAAGATTATTTGTAGGTAATCTACTTTTATTAACCATGACATAATGATTGTCCGTCTACCCATCGAACACTATTGGTTTCCATATCGCGTGGTTAAGACTCAATACAAAACCCATAAAATCTGTACCTATCAGTATCGAACGGTACTTCTTTTACAAACACATAAGTACGTCGGGGTTATACGCCATCTTACTTTTGTAATAATTTATTCCCTATGTGAAATTAACATGTTCGAAGGCCTTGAAATGCATACAAATTAAATGGTATAGGTACTCGTATGGTGTGTTTCCTGCCCATATTACATATTATCATGGAAAAGAAACTAATGGCTATAGTACGAGCGTCATAAACGTTTTCGTTGCCAAACTTTTGTTGTAGAAAGTTGTTGCCAATTATTTTATTGTAGAAAGTTCTAATAATGTTTTATTTCCATATAATTATTTTTTTCGCAGTAAATTGCCTTGTTTTATTGTCTTCCAAAGTTCTTCATTTGTTAAATTTTCTTTTGTTTTGAGTTATAAGTATTATTCATAACTATCTGCGGTTCCTCCATTTTTTATTTTTTTTTGTGTTACACTATGTACGAGAAAAAAATTGCTTTATCTCAAAATACTGATGCTTTATACAGTACGATGCAAAAGTATGGAATAAACTGATTTTTTCAGAAACAGCAAACTTTAAAAAAAATTTTAAAACATATAAATTTTTTAATGGTCATTTAATATAATACATGTGTTGGACATTGCACCGTCAGTGTTTACGTAATGACGTAATCAAAGATTTTTTAAAATCCAAACCGAGGTAAGGGGATACCTCATTGAAAGGTCTCCTAATCTCCTTGAAACGATGTATTTTCGAATATTTATATCTACAGGGTTAACCAAAATTATGTACTTAGTTAAGTAAAATGGAATTTTACTCTTAAATTTCAATATTTCTTATAATTATATTGTATATTACTAAACATTTATTATAAGTTAACTGCATTGATAAACCAACAGTTTTGGTTAACATTGAAATGGTTTGGTTAACATAGAAATAAATATTCAAATAATTGCATCATTGCAAAGCCGATGAGGAGACCTTTCAAATGGGATATCCCGTGACTTCAGTTTGTAATTAGAAAAATTATCGATTACTTCATTACACCAACACTGACGACGTAATGTCCAACACATATATAGTAATTAATGGCTATTCAAGAATTAAAATTGACATGTTTTAAAATTTTCTTAAGAACCCACTCACCAAATCAAAACTGTAAGGATTTTCAAACGTCTCATCAACAGCTTGGCAAAAGAACCAGTGTCTTTAATATGAGTAACGAGTCATGAAGGGGTGCATGGGAATGAACGAGCAGATTTGTTGGCAAAACAAAGCTCGAGAAAAATGGTGTGGTATCACCAAAGACTGTAAGAAACGAGGTTCAGAAGTGGCTGATAAGAAATCATCAAAAGAAATGAGAGTCACATAGGCAAATCCACACTAAGAAAATAATCAAGAATTGATAAACACTCTTGGACAATTTGATAAATCTCAATAAACGAGAGATCAAATCGGTCACCGAAATGGTGACTTAATATTGTCGTTTAAGAAAACATATAAGTATACAAAGTAGATAAGGCGAATAAACCATGATAAAATATGAAATGGAAGCAAAGACTGCCATACAGATTCTATGCTAATGCAATATGTTAAGTGGTATGAGGCAGCAATTCAATGGTCAACTAAAGCTACCAATGAGGAAAATGTTGGCCTTCGTTAAGGCCACAGGATCTATTGAAGTTTCATGGAATAAAACAGGGTTTGGTGCAAAGTCGTATTTGTGACCAGTTACCATAGATTAATGAGTGTCGTAGTAAGACACATAAAACACATAGCCAAAATTAAATGGAAGAGGGCAGGACACGTCACTAGAATGAGAGATGATAGGCGGACCAAAAAAATCTTGGAGTGGAGACCGAGAGCGGATAGACGAAACCCGGATAGACCACCCACAAGAGGGACTGACGACATAAAGAGGATTTGTACCAACTGGATTGCAGCAGCGCAGGATAGATCTGAATGGAAGTTTTTCGAGGAGGCCTATGTTCAGCAGTGGACGACTATGGGCTGATGATGAATGTGTATCGCCTGAAATCAGAAGAAGAAGAAGATACTATAACCGAATACTATCAGTAATATTACCGGTAATAATATAGTTTAAAAATATTACCATAACTTTAGAACAAGCCAGGAAATGGGTTATGAACAGCTGATATAAGTGCGCTTGACTTCAAACCATTGAATTAATATCTCATCTGTCATTCTAGGCCTGGATCCCGCGTACCAAAAAAAGTTGATTAAATGCAAGCTGACAATTTGTTAATAGCTTAACAGTGTCTAGTCGGACAAACTTTGATGTACGGGAACACTGGAACAGGGGAAGTTTTAATTGTGGAACAGGTTAAAAATTTGGAACTTCAGACTACGAAAACGTCCCATGTATTTTGTCGGACAAAGTTTTTGTTACCCTTTCATTAAACTCTCATGCAAAAATCAGATGATATTCATCACCTGTCATAATTTCTGTAATTTAGCATGTTTTACGGGTCGGACTTATTAAAATGCCCAGTTGCTGATAAATACCTGTCTGCCAAAATGATCGCGCAGTATGCGAAGAGACTCCCTGGTGATATGAGAGATTGTTCCGTCCTGCTGAAACCATTGATTGTTGATTTTAAGTTTGGACCGTTTTCACGACCTTTTACGTATGACCGAAAATAGTAGGTACTCCACGATAAATTTTTTTTCTGCAAAACTGAGAACCATCCTGAAGTACCTAACATTAACATTCACACAACATTCACAAATGTTATAACAACGTTTGGAAACCACTCAGTACGATTTGGCGCACGACTTTTACAAATTTTAGGCAAACGCATTTTAGTACCGTTTATTTTGCCGCATACTGTATTATAATCACTCATAATACTGTATAATACACACTAATTTATTATAATCACAATTTTTGAAAGAAATAACGCTATTTCACATTTCGTTGATTTCCTTCTTTAGTTTTTTCTATTTCACAAGGCGTGCCACGCCACGTTCCGTAGGAAGCCGTCTTAAAGGAAACACCAACATTGCGTAAAATGGTAGTGACGAAGACCGACAAAATAGTACCATTGTTTATTGTTAAATACTTTTGCCGCTTTTGCTCGATTCGAAGATAATTCTAAGCTCTATACAGTGACAGGCCACTCCTGGAATCTCCTTATAGAAGAAAACTTATGGAGGAATTATGCTAATATACTTTTAATTATTAGATATTTGGAGACAAAAGGGCAATGGGAGATATTTAATGTTTTCAGCAGGCAATGGTATTTGTCTTGTATTTGTCTAGTATTGTATTAGTAATAGAATATAGTATATCTAGTAGTAAAGGCAATAAATTTCTGAAGAACGACGACAACGACACAGATTAATTGGCCGAGACCAATAAAGACCAGGAAAGTAATGATTTTCCAAAGGCACTCTGATACAGGTCTCTAACAATCTATTTGCGGTCAGAAATTTCACTGAGAATTGAGAAGTAGAGATATTCTTGGTAGATTTTAGGAAAACAATGTATGCAAGCTCGAAGTAAAACTGAAGCGTGTCAAGAAAAAAGCTTTAAGTGGGAGAATAGACATTAAGAAACTCTCTAATCCTAATATTAGAGGAAAAGTGCAAGAATCCCTACACAAAGAATTAAACAGGATAAATGATAATATATCTGAAGTAAGTAAAAAATGGGATGAAATTGAACAGGCTATACAGACAACATGTGCGCAGAGTGAAACAAGAAAAAGTGAAGAAAAATGAATGGATGACTGAGGATATCCTTGACATCATGGAAGAGCGACGGAAGTACAAAAAAAAAACAAAAACGAAGCAGAGTATCGAGAAATACACAAAAAAATTAAAACAGAGAAGCTAAAGGGGAATGGTTGTCCGAAAAATGCAAAGAAATTGAACAATATGAAAAAAATACGATTATCAAAACATGCGCAAGAAGATAAAAGAAATGCACAACACTTTAATCAAAGTACAGGAAATAATTCATCTACACTTTTTGATTAAAACCTGTTAATATCAGACATTCACTTACTGTCGTAAAGTAGCTTTACATCTTACCCATGCAAATCTCATGCTTAGCAAGTCCGTCTTGCATTGCATTTATGTCTTGTATAGTCTGATCTGTTTACATCAGAACTATTTCTGTGCAATTTTGGATACCGCTTTCATTATTATTAGGCTATTGATTATATTCAAAATAAGATAGCTAAAAGGAACTACAACGTTAACGGGGTTTTATTATTTCATATGGTCAATGGACATCTATATATGAAAAAACCTCGGAGTGCTACCATTTAAAGGGGTGCGTTTTTGAGAAATGGGTGAATTAGTCCCTGGGCACAGGTTACATTAGGGTGAGTTCTATGCACTTTTGGTACAAACATATATTCATAAAAATTGTTCGTGGTTAAATTTCCTATCTAAATGTCACTTTTTAAAGTCAATGATACTTTTTTTTACAAAAATATATTCAAAAGAAAAAGCACAAGGAAACCCAAAAGAAAGAAATTTTGTTTGTTGTCCCATAACTTTTGTCCTCGGGGATATAAGTATAGACATAGCTTCACAGAAAAAAACCTACACATTTCTTCTTTAAAATGTTGTTTAGTAGAGGTAATTAGAATTTATAGTTTTCGAAATATGATTTTTCAAAGTTCGCCAGTCACAGCAATTTTTGGCAATTTTCCTTGTTAGTTCGCAAATATTGTTCTGTAACTTTTTTCTACGTAACTTTAGGTACCTATATGCAATGGTACACTGTACACGTAATAGGAATAGAAATCAATTATCTTTAAAATGGTCTACTGTATAACGTTGTACGACTTTTTTTAAAGAGATTATGGTTTTTCAAGGTTTTATACTTTTAACGATTTTTTATGATATAATATAAAAATAAAATAATACTATTATATAATATATAATATATTATATACTATTATATTGTTATATATAATATAATATTATATTATATATTATATAATACCTAATATAAAAAACAATTTTTACGATTATTTTTGAAATTTCTCATTACAACTTTTTTTTCTTGTACATGAATATACTATACATAAATATTGCTCAATAAAGAGGGTGTTACTTTCTGTTCTTTAAAATGGTGTATCATCTATATTTAAATACATAATTGAAACCGAGTGATTCTTTGATATTTTTTTACCTGTATTATTTAAAATTATTTCTTTTACAAAAATTACATAAACATTAGTCTTAGAAAACATCACTTTAGTTAAAATTATTTAAACGTTGACATTTAAAAAATTTTCAAAATCAAAGTCCCTCTCTTCGTTAGCATTAGCTTCAATATCTTCCTCTGACACCTCAGTTATCGTAGAGTTCTCACAATTAGTACCCATGCACATGCACCCTTTGCAGAATATTGAACAACTAATTCCTATCTTCCCACAACCGCAGTTTTTTGTACATCCTTTGGTATATTTACATGCTATTTTTTCAAGCAAAGCTTGTGGTGCAGGAGCTTTGACAGTAAATATTGGAATTAATCCATATTTTGAAGTTTGCCCGGCCGAGTCAGGTGGATCCAAATATTACCTATAAAAAATAAGATTAAATCATAACACACAATCACATAAAAAAGTTACAATGAGGAATTTAAAAAATAATCCTAAAATCAAAAATCGTTGCAAGTACTTATTACATTTTGAAAAAGCATATCTTATTCAAAAATAATCCTAGAATTTTTTGTAATACACCATTTTAAAGTAAACAGAATAAGCTTTCTTTTTATTATATAATAAATATATACCTAAATGTGAAAAAAAAGTTATAATGGGAAATTTAAAAAATAATCGTAAAGAATATAAAAACTGGTTAAAAGTATAAAGTCTTGAAAAAGATAACCTCTTTAAAAGAAGTCGTACAACATTATACAGTAAAACATTTTAAAGGTAATTGATTTCTATTCCTCTCACATGTACCATTGCATATACCTACAGTTACGTAGAAAAAAAATATAGAACAATATTTGCGAAATAACAAGGAAAATTGCCCAAAATTGCTGTGAGTTGCGAACTTTGAAAAATCATATTTCGAAAACTGTAAATCCTAATGACCTCTACCAAACACCATTTTAAAGAGAAAATATGTAAGTTTTTTTTCTGTGAAGCAATGTCTATACCTATATCCCCGTGGACAAAAGTTATGGGACAAAAAACAAAATTTCTTTCTTTTGGGTTTTTTTTGTGCTTTTTCTTTTGAATATATTTTGGTAAAAAAAAGTATCTTTGACTTTAAAAAGTTGTATTTAGATAGGAAATTTAACCAGCAACAATTTTTATGTAGACGTGTTTGTACCAAAAGTGCATAGAACTCACCCTAATGTAACCTGTGCCCAGGGACTAATTCACCCATTTCTCAAAAACGCACCCCTTTAAATGGTAGCACTCCGGTTTTTTCATATATAGAGATTCATTGACCATATGAAATAATAAAATCCCGTTAACGTTGTAGTTCCTTTCTATAGTACATAATCAACAGCCTATATTCATTGTTAGCAATGCAGATACAGCCACAACACAAAGACGAGCAGAGATGAAAGTACCGAGAAGAATTACAGGAAATACTCTGAGAGATCGAAAGAGGATCGGAGAGATTAGAAGACAATGTAACGTACAGTGTATAAACGAACGTCCACTAAATAGATAAAAATAATGGAATAACCACATAAACAGGATGATGGAGACATGTGGGGTCAAAATAGCAAGAGATGAATCACCAATCGGTAGAAGAAGTATCGGCCGACTGCGCAAAAGATGAAGTGAAAACCTTCCATGGAGGTGTCAATCCGCAAATGAACAAGCAGAATTGCTTATAAACATGATGAATAAGACTTTCATTGTTGCCAACAGAAAAAATATATTAAAATATGAACTTTAGATATTTCACTTGGAAATTTAAGCTCAGCATTAAATAAATATATTCAAATATAAATCACAAATTATTACATCCAATAAATAATAGCATATAAACTTAAACAATAAATTATTCTAAATTATAAATTTTGTTACATTGGCAACATGAATTTTGACAACAACTTGCATAAAAATAGCATGAAAAATAGAACACATTATAATTTTTTATCTAGCACAGGAATTGCTTGAAAATAGCGCGTGGGCATGCGCTGTTGCATAATATGTGTTGTATGGCTATTTCATTGCATAAAGATTGCATAATGATCAAACCATCTTCAGTGAAAATGCTGTAATATTCATATCTAATACCCCTTATTTCGGCTCTGTTAAACATTATAGGTACCTAAATACAAAACAATGCCCATCAAAACATTTTATGAGGATATTATATCTATAAACTATAAATATCGCCATTTTGGAACTCATAGTCTAGTAAAATTGCAAGTGCATTGCCCAAAATTTGCAATGCACTATTATACTGTCCGTTTATATACAGGGTGTTTGGTAAAGAATGGGCAATAGCTTAATAATATTAGATTTCTGAGCTTAAAATAGGTCGATTTAAGCTAACTTACCTTAGTACGAAAGTTGATAATAACAAAGACAGGGTGTCAAAGTTAAACACTTATTGTATTTATTTTTGAATATTTCCTGACAGACAGGGGATAACAACACGAAATTTGGTAAGTGGGGGTTTTTTAGGATGAGAAATTTAAGTTCGTCACCAAAAATGATGTATTATCCAGAGGGCGCCACATACGTCTTTCAGCGATCATTTATTACGTTCAATTTTTTTATCCCCCACTCTACATACTTTTTGAATCAAAATTTTTATTATCTTATTATTTTTACTTAAAAAAGGTGTACCACATTCATCTCGCTAAACTCAACGGTTTTCGAGATAAACGCATTTGAAATCTGCGATACAACATAATTTTTTGCATATTATCATTGTAGTTAGACCCGAAAAATAAACTTAAAACCATAATAATTGTGACAATTCTCACATTTATGTCATTGCATCGCAAATTCCATTTGAAGAAATTTGCGATACATTTTTGTAAATTTTTGTGGTTTTAAGTTATTTTTAGAGTGTAACTACAATGATATTATGCAAAAAATTATGTTGCCTTGCAGATTTCAAATGCGTTTATCTCGAAAACGGTTACGTTTAGCGAGATCAATGTAGTATACCTTTTTTAAGTAAAAATATTAAAAGCATAAAAGTTTTGATTCAAAAAGTATGTAGAGTGGGAAATAAAAAAAAATTGAACCTATTAAATGAGCGCCGATAACCATTACCCATCACCGATCGGTAATACCTCATATTTGGTGGCGAATTTAGATTTCTCGTCCCAAAAAACCCCCGCTTACCAAATTTCGTGTTACTATCGCATGCCTGTTAGGAAATATTCAAGAATAAATAAAATAAAAGTTTAACTTTGACACCTGTATTTCGGTTATTATCAACTTTCGTACTAAAGTAAGTTAGCTTAAATAGACCTATTTTAACCTCAGCAATCTAAGGTTAAGCTATGGCCCATTCCTTACCAGGGCCGCCGCTACCATCTGTGCAAAGTATGCATCGCACACGGGCGGCCAACAATAGGGGCGGCCAAAAGCAGGCCACTGATGATAATACTTTTTTTTTTAAACGAAAACAAATTCAAATAATTAAATAGTAATAATACAAATAATTCTAATTCTAAACTCTAATAATCCAAACAATAATTATTATTATTACCTGATAATACTAAAATGCGTTTCATTTATCATTTATAGTTTTTTTCTGTTCTGCGCATAGTTTAAATCTGGCGGTGAATGATGCAGTAATAAAAATAAGTTTTGAGTCGGTGGAATTTTTTAGTACTTTACAGGAACTACAGTGAGCACGTAAAGGTTGGAATAAATTCATTTTCTCGAGAATGGACGATTTTGGAAAAAATCCCAAAACAGGTCAATTTTTATTTTTAAATTGTGACTTTTTGGCATATGTATCATACTAGTGACGTCACCCACCTGGGCGTGATGACGTCATCTTAAATTTTTTTAATGAGAATAGGGGTCGTGTGATAGCTCATTTGAAAGGTAATTTAATTCTCTATTCAGTAATATAAATATTAACATATTTATTTATACAGAGCGTCCAAAAAAAAATGTTTTAATTAAATTTATTGACATAAAAAGAAGAATGTGTGTAATTTATTTAACTCACAATACATTTTACTGC
Organism: Diabrotica virgifera virgifera; assembly: GCF_917563875.1. Classification (NCBI taxonomy): domain Eukaryota; kingdom Metazoa; phylum Arthropoda; class Insecta; order Coleoptera; family Chrysomelidae; genus Diabrotica; species Diabrotica virgifera. The sequence goes on from NC_065444.1 coordinate 70,545,840, forward strand.
TATCAGAAAACAGGAAATAATGTTTATTTGACAAATAAATATTGTTTTTTGCTTAAATTCAATATCAAAGCCGCCACCCACCTTCCTCTGGACAGTTTGAACATTTAGTTTAAGCGAAAAGCAATGAATATTTTTCAAATAAACATTTTCTTGTTTTCTGAGAGCAGTAAAATGTATTTTGGATTAAATAAATTACATGCATTCTTCTTTTTATGTCAATAAATTAAATTAAAAAATGTTTTCTTGGACACCCTGTATAAATAATTATGTAAATGTTTATACTAATGAATAGAGAATTAAATTGCCCTTCAAATGAGCTATCACACGACCCCTATTCCCATTTAAAATAATAATCGATGACGTCATCACGCCCAGATGGATGACGTCACTAGTATTATATGTATGCCAAAAAGTCGTAATTTAAAAATAAAAATTGACCTGTTTCGGGATTTTTTTCCAAAATTGTTCATTCTCGAGAAAATTAATTTATTCCAACCTTTACGTGCTCACTGTATATGTATTTTTTCTTCTTCGAATATTCGATGGAACATTTTATTAAAGCACCTTCTAAAGTTGACGTTGAAGCTTTGTCTGACACGTGATGGGAGAGTGGGATAGATGCAACCGCAACCATAAAAAACCCAGATATAGTGGGTTCGCTAAACTCTGATATAACTGGCTAGTGATTTTAGTAGATAATTTTTTTGACAATTTTGACAAAATTGGCAAAATTACTAACTATTTAGTAATTATTAACTGTTTAGTAATTACTTTTTTGCCAATTTTACCAAATTGGCAAAATTACTTACTAAAATCACTAGCCAGTTGTGACTGAGTTTAGCGAACCGACTATAAGTGAAATATATTATGATGCTTTAGAAAAATTGCAAAATAATAACAAAAGGGATAAGAATACAAGAACTTTAGCAAAATCCGTTAAAAATAAAATTTGGAAATTCAAATTCATATATTCTGTTGTTATGTGGCAAGGTATTTTAAGTAAGTAAAATAAACGTGGTTATCAAAATCCTTCAAAGTCCAAAATTTGACATAAAATCTTCACTTGATGTATTATGTTGTATATTTACGGTTTATTTTAATTAAATGGACGTTTAAATAAGGATATTGAGACACCTATAATGGACCATGGATCATGGATATTAGTCTAAATGTTCAAGTATTTACCTATTTACAAATGATTATTGTTATGCATCTTCTGCACATTTCTTTAAATAGGCACTAGTATGTATATATTTCTAAATTGTTGGAAGGGGGGCGGCAAATATTAAGTTGCACACGGGCGGCCAACACCTTAGCGGCGGCCCTGTTCCTTACCAAACACCCTGTATACATTTTGTACATCTTCTTGTTTACATGCCATCTCCGCGACGAAGGTTGACAATCATCATTGCTATTCTCACTTTTGATACTACAGGCCGAAAGAGTTCAGTTGAGCTGCATCCAAACCATTCTCTGAGATTTCTCAGCCAGGACATTTTTCTCCTACCTATGAATCTTTCCCCATCCCCCTTATGCGCCTTCCTTGAATCTTTCCCTGCATAATTAATTTTAGGAGTTCATATCTGTCACCACGTGTTATATGACCCAAAAGTATTGAAATTTTCTTATTTTGATGGAATCTAGTATTTCCTTGCTGTTCTGTATTCTCCTTAGTACTTCCTCATTGGTTATTCTGTCAGCCCAGGAGATTCTCAGCATTCTTCGATACGTCCACATCTCAAATGCTTCCAATCTATTGAGGCATTGTTTATTGAGAGTCCACGTTTCCACACCATACAAAAGAAAAGAAAATACATAACATTTTAGTACTCGCTTTCTAAGATTTAGGCTGAGGTCTCTACTACATAATATTTGTTTCATATTAGTTAATGCACTTCTAGCCTTTTCCATTCTAATTCGGATTTCTTTGGTATAATCGTTTGTTTCCCCAATGTTTGTCCCTAAATAGTTATAATTCTGAACTCGTTCTATCGTCTTATTATTTACGTGTAGATTTATGTTTCTAATATTTTCTTTGATATAACCATGAATTTCATTTTCTTTATGTTTAGTGACACACCACATTCTTCACTCGTTGCAACAATCTTATCTAAAATTCTTTGTAGATCTCTAATAGTTTCTGCTATTAGTATTGTGTCATCGGCGTATCTAATTTCACATATTATGACTGACATCTACATTGCGTATCTACACGGCGTATTTGCACATCTACATTGTTCGAATATTATAGTTTTTTAGTCATGTTTGAGTGCTTTGTTGAATAACTTTCGTGCTTAATCTCCTCTGGTACAAGATTAATTTAAGTAGACTCACTTCTGAAGTTCATTAATTTAGCCGATAAGAAGATGCATAAGTTAATTAATAAGGAAACAACTTACATATCACTGAATTATTACAAGTTGCTAACAGCTTTGTTAGTATCCAAAGAAATTCTCTTAATGTTTTGTGTACATATAAATACAAATGCTAAGAAAGCGCATTGTTTAACACGTCAACAGAAGAAAAAACAGGCACGAAGTAAATGCCTGAACCGTTATATGGTAGAAACAATATAAACAAGAAACTTGAAACAAGAAAGGCCAAATTAAAGAAAATACTAATTATTACTGTGATTATTTTTTAGTGATTCTAATTTCTAATCGTGTACTAAGATTTTTCATCACGTGTTTAATTCACGGTGTAAACGGCGCACCGTACAGCGCACCGCACCTACCTTTGGCCATAGCCTTGCTGAAGCAAAGTATATAAATAGACGAGGGCATTTAGCACAAAATAAATAAATTTTTAAATACAGCACCTAGAGACTTGCAGTTTTTTGCATTATGTTCAGGATGACGTCAGGAAAAAAAGTCTACTATTCAAAAATGGGTGGAAATTAATAATTGCACTGTAAAGTGCATAAAATGCATCCAAAATTGCATAGATATAAATAAAGTCAAAATCGGTATACTAAGAAACAAAATGTATTATTTGGGGGGTTTTTGGGTTTTGGGAATACGATTACGTCATCAGAACTGATCCCCGGATCACCTAGTGCCCAAGGTCACGGCAAGAGACGTCATATTCTGGAGTTTCGAGGGATTTAGGCACTAAATTGATGCTACTGGACTATTCGAGGAGTTTTTGAGGTGATTAAACACGAATATGCCATCAGAACAGACTTCTGGATCACCTGGTGCCCAAGGTCACTGCAAGGGACGTCATCTTCTGGACTTTCGGTATTAAATTGGTGCAAACGGATTACTCGCGGGTTTTTTGAGGTCGCCAAATACGAATATGCCATCAGAATAGACCACCGGATTACCTGATGCCCAAGGTCACTGCAAGGGACGTCATATTCTGGAGTTTTGAGTGCTTTCGGTATTAAATTGATGCAAACGGATTACTTAAGGGTTTCTGTGGTCGCTAAACACGAATATGACATCCGAATTAAATTCATTCATGCCCAGGATCGCTACTAAGGTACGTAATCTTCAGTAGTCTCGAGTGTTTTCTCCGGAGTACCTGGTGCCCAGGGTCGCTACTAGGGCACGTCATCTTCAGGGGTTTCGAGGGTTTTCGGCATTTAATTGATGCAAATGGATTACTGGAGGATTTTTGAGGTCGCTAAACACGAATATGTCATCAGAATCGACCCCTGTGCACCTGAAGTCCAAGGTCACTGCAAGGGCGTCCTCTTCTGGAGTTTTGAGGGATTTTTGTATTAAATTGATGTAAACGGATTACTTACGAGCTTTTGGGGTCTTTAAACACAAATATGCCATCATAATTAAACTTCAGAATACCTAGTGCCCAGGGTCGCTACTAGGGCCCGTCATCTTCTGGGGTTCTAAGGGCTTTTAGCATTTAATTGATGCAAATGGATTACTGGAGGGTTTTTAAGGTCGCTAAACAAGAATATGCCATTAAAACCGACACTCCAGTGCACCTGGTGCCCAAGGTCACTACAAGAGACGTCATCTTCTGATGTTTTAAAGAATTTCGGCGTTAAATTGATGAAAATAAATTACGCGGGGGTTTTTGAGGTCGGTAAATACTAACATGCCATTAAAACAGACCATGGTAGAACATGGTGCCCAGGGTCACTGCAAGGAGCGTCATCCGTTAGGCGAGTTTTTCGGTACTATATTGATGCAAACAGATTATTTATAGGTTTTGGTGATGCTGAACACGAATACCCCATCAGAACAAACACTGGAGGAGTAATCCGTTTGCATCAATTTAGTACCGAAGACTCTGAAGCTCCAGAAGATGACCCCACTAGCAGTAACCTTGGTCACCAGGTTCTCCGGGATTCGGTTCTGCACCGAGAGAAAAAAATTCTTGACATAAAGAAACTTTATTAATATTTAAGAAAGATCGACTTGGCATATTGCCTAAGAAATATATCTTTGTAGGTAAGATATAATTTTCTAAAATATTTCAAATAAATTCTACTATAGCCAAAGAAATATATCTTAAACATGATTGCACTATCACTTTCTGGCAAACTTCAAACCCATTTATCAGAAAGAAATTACACTTGATCTTAATTAATTTTATTAGTCATAAATATATATTTTCTACACATTAGAAAACTATTCTTTCTGAGCAATAATATTTCTTAGTAAGGAATATTATTATTTTACTATTAATAATTAATTTATTTAATGTTAAGAAATATATTTCGCAGAGATAAACGTATATTTATAGTTAAGTTAATATTTCTTGAAAATAAAGTGATATTACATACGGCGAAATAAATCATTGTGTTAAGGTAAAATCATTATTTATTAATAAAACAAGATATAAAACGTTATTATTACAAACAAATATTTTCTCCACTCTTAAACCACTGGCTTCTACACAACAATAAAAGGATGGAGAGGCAAATCCAACTTCCTCAAATTTTCCTTCTTTTGTTAATAGCACTTTGTATATCAGCAATTCACTAAAACAAAATCGTTATGTAGAAAGAGTAAACTTACTTTAATAAATTTTTTTTTATAAAGATATAGATATTTATTTTGACAAATTTAGGAAATACAAAAAAAAACAAATACACGGCCCCACATAAGAACTATTAATACTAATAATAATCAATCATATTTATGTAGTTCAAACATGGCATTATTTAACCTACACATCTTTGTCTATTTTTTCTTTTTGTTAATGAAATATTAATTATTTATCTGTATAATATTAAGTCACACAATAAACATTGTGTAGCTAAAACAAGAGGAAAAATACAACCAGACATAATAATATGTAATTTTCTTAATTTTTGTAATCTAAAAGAGACAGCATACCTAAACATTAAGAAATTTTATTACGGGAAAGTATTATTAGTTTACATCTAAATCATTTAATACATATTAACTAATTCACAGTTTTCGGCAATAACATTTCTTAACCATAAACATATATTTCTTTTAGACTAAATGATTTCTTTATCTCAAATAATTTAACAGAAAAAATCCTCAGCGTTGCACACGCCATGTTTGATATAGCGTTGTATTGTATATTTTTATAGAAGACGATACATTCAAGAAACCTATTATAGTTGATACATAAGTATATAATACACATTTTTAAAAAGGTACTTACATGTATGAAGTTCTACCATTTTTGGAAGGTTGGTTAATAACTCCTTTCTTAATATTGTTCTGAAGCTATATATTATATCATTCTGTCCCGGCTTTAAATTGTGGCATATTTCCCAGTTAGAATAATAAGTTCCTTTATTTCAGAGTCGTCCATCATTATACCTAAAAAGCATATAAAGATACTATTATGTTTCTTTTTTAACCAATCGGATACGCAACAATATTATTATTACATCTTAAATTACTCAATTTACTTTTATTTAATACCTATATATGTACGTACCTTCAAAATATCCGTTAATTTTTAAAGTACACCAATAAATCCAACATCCATCTATATGAACATGAACATATCACGCCATCTTGACAAACACTGACGACTAAATCATAAATAGTTAATCTGCGCAATTCTTTTGTGGAAGAAAATCTCTTTGTAAGTAACATTTCGGCATTAATGACAAAGTTTTTATTTTATAACCACAGTTACTACAGATGGTATTTCTGAAGAATTATTTCTTGTGGTTTAAAATATTTATTTGATTGCAAGAAAATTTCTTGTTCACAAATATAAATATGGATTAACTTAACATTATATTTCTTATACTGCAAAATATTTGTAGTTTTCAATTTAAGAAATAAAAACTTTAGGATAAGAAAATTAAATGTAACTATTAATGCGTTTCTTAGTATTGAAGAAATTATCTGTAAGAAATTATTGAGTTCTGTTTAAAAAACTCGTTTCTTTATGTGTGAACCGGTATGTTTAAGTTAATAGGATATGTTTACTTTTAAGAAATATTGCTCAAAGAAATCGGTGTTTTAGGAGAAAAGAAATTGTTCTCTCGGTGTGATGGCATATTCGTATTTAGCGATCTTAAGAACCCGTCAGTAATCCTTTTTCATCAATTTAATGCCGAAATTTCTCGAAACTCTAGAAGATGACGTCCCTTGCAGTGACCCTGGGCACCAGGTGCTCCGTGGGAACAGCATATTCGTGTTTATCGACCTCAAAAACCCCCCGAGTAATTCATTTTATGCCGAAAACCCTCTAACCTCCAGAAGATGACGTGCCCTAGTAGCGATCCTGGTCACCAGATACTCCGGAGATCAATTCTGATATCATATTCGTGTTTAGCAACTCCAAAAACATGTAAGTAATCCGTTTGTAATCAATTTAATATCGAAAGCCCTTGAAACTTCAGAAGATGACGTCCTTTGCAGTGACATTGGGCTCCAGATGATCGGGAGGTCTGTTCTGATGGCATATTCGTGTTTAAGAACTCAAAAACCTCCGAGTAATCCATTTTTATCAATTTAATGCCGAAATCTCTCGAATTCCAGAAGAGGACGCCTCTTGCAGTGAGCTTGGGCTCCAGGTGCACAGGGAGTCGGTGTTGATGGCATATTCGTATTTAGCGGGCTCAAAAACCCGTAAGTAATCCGTTTGCATCAATTTGATACCGAAAGCCCTCGAAACTTCAGATGATGACGTCCCTTACAAAGGCCTTGAGCACCAGGTGATCCTAAGGTCTGTCCTGATGGCATCTTCGTGTTTAACCACCTCAGAAACCCTACGAGTAGTCCAATTACATCAATTTAGTGTCGAAATCCCTCGAAACTTCAGAAGATGACGTGCCTTAGTAGCGACCGTGGGCACCAGGTATTCCGGAGGTCAATTCTGATATCATACTCGTATTTAGCGACCCCTAAAACCCGTGAGTAATCCGTTTGCATCGATTTAATGCTGAAAACCATCGAAACTCCAGAATATGGCGTCTCTTGCCGTGACCTTGGGCACTAGGTGATCGGGATCAGTTCTGATGACGTAATCGTATTCAGTGACCCCAAAAACCCCCCAAATAATAAATTTTGTTCCTTAGTATACCGATTTTGACTTTATTTTTATATTTATACAATTTTGGATGCATTTTATGCATTTTACAGAGCAATTATGCATTTCCACCCATTTTTGAATAGTAGACTTTTTTTCCTGACGTCATCCTGAACATAATGCAAAAAACTGCAAGTTTATAGGTGCTGTATTTAAAAATTTATTTATTCTGGTGTTTTTAGTGCTAAATGCCCTGGTCTAAAATAAAACATTGCCGTAAATGCGCGTGGCCACAACGACGCATCGCACCACCTTTCGCACATCGCTTGGTACCAATAGTCCAGGGCGCATCTGTTTTGAGATGGACGTTGAGAGGTGACTCAAATGTTTTTGCAGAAATTGCTTAAAAATAAATCAAATAATAATATTTGAGTTATCCTCCCTCTCAAAAAGGTCCGGAACATTGTTTAAATAATTAAAATGTCAAAAATTGAAGGAAAAATTCGATTTTTTTCTTGATTTTTTGACTATAACTTTAAAACTATCCATTTTCGAGAAAAGTTGTACTGACATAAAAGTTGCGTAATTAAATTTTCTACAATATAAAATTGGTTAAAAATTTTAAAAATAGTCACCCTAGTTGCAAAATAGCAATAATTGCGAAAAAACCATACAAAAACAAGTATTCGCATTTTACGTTTTTCAACTATTTATGCTACACTTAGGAACTTCACATTTCACCCAGAAAAACTTTATGATACAGTAAAATAATACTGTAAATTTCATTAAGATCGGTTTAATAGATTTTGCAAAATAAATTTTGCAATCCAGCTTTCGCAAAAAAATTCGTTTTTTCAAAATGTTACAGGACTGAAAATAAAGCAGATAGCAAGTTGAAATTTTTTTTGCTTACTGTACCTTTCATTTGCAATTTTCAAAATTAAAATCGATTAATTACCACGGCGTCAAAAAATTTTTGAAATAAACAATAATTTTTGTTGCTACGCGCAGGACAGCGGTGTTCGATTCACACAAGTTGATTTCCACCAAAATTTCTTCCAATCTTTATCTAATATATTATTTTCTTACTCTATATTTTGTTGTATTTTAATATTTTAATTCCACAAAAATCAAACTAATTTTATTATTGTTTGTGAAATATTGTTTAAAAAATTGCATATGTTTAAAAATAATAAACTTTTATTATTTAAGTTAAAATATATGAACAAAGAAAGTTCTTGCTAATAAAAGTGTTATTTCAAAGGATAGAGTATGTGTTTTTATTTTGTAATAAACAAATTTATTTATTTATATCGAAATGTAATAAAAATTAAAATGTATCAATCATTATCAAAGGTCATTGGAATGCCCAATCAGAGCAAACTATCCGCTGTCCTGCGCGTAGCACCAATAATATTAATGTTTATTTAAAAAAATTCCTGACGCCGTGGTGTTAATCGATTTTAATTTTGCAAAATTGCAAATGAAAGGTACAGTACACTTCTATAAGCAAAAAAATTTTTCAACTTGCTATCTGCTTTATTTTCAGTCCTGTAACATTTTGAAAAAATGAATTTTTTTTACGAAAGCTGGATTGCAAAATTTATTTTGCAAAATCTATTGAACCGATCTTAATGAACTTTAAAGCATTGTTTTAAAGTATCATAAAATTTTTCAGGGTGAAATATGAAGGTTCTAAGTGTAGCATAAATGGTTGAAAAACGTAAAATGCGAATACTTGTTTTTGTATGTTTTTTTACAATTATTGCTATTTTGCAACAAGGGTGACTGTTTTTTAAATTTTTAACCAATTTTATATTGTAGAAAATTTAATTACGCAACTTTCATTTAGTACAACTTTTCTCGGAAATGAATACTTTTAAAGTTATAATCAAAAAACCAAGAAAAAAATCGAATTTTTCCTTAATTTTTTGACATTTTGATTATTTAAACAATGTTCCGGACCTTTTTGAGAGGGAGGATAAGTCAAATATTATTATTTGGTTTATTTTAAAGCAATTTCTGCAAAAAAATTTGAGTCACCTCTCAACGTCCAAATGTACTAATATTTTTACAGATGCGCCCTGGTCTACAATGCCTCGCCTACGTAAATTGAGCTTAGTATTTCCTGATCTTCGCACAGTGATGGTTCTAGAAATGAATAAGACAAATGGGACAGAGGGGAAGACAAATTAATTAGTTGTGTGTTTATGCTTGTACCAATTTGGAGCAGAAAAAGCAAATGTCGTAACAATAGTTTGGTTTTAAGAAATGTGTGGAAAGAAAGGAAGGAAAGAAGTGGATGCGCTATAGTAAATTCGCTTCTTATTTAGATGATGCTTCACCATTTTTGTTTGTTCTTTGGAAAAACCCCTTGTCTTAAAATTAGAATTTAAAACAACGATTTCTTCGTCCAATGTAAAGGAAAACGACGACCTGATTAAAAAAAAACAGAATAAATGTGCAATATGTGGTGCCCGGTACTTCAATACGGCCACTAATGTGCAAGGCAAAGGCTAAGCTAGGTGCGGAGTATTGTGCTGTGCGTTGTGCGGTGCGATGTGCGGTGCGCCGTTGTGGCCGTACCCTAAGATGGGCTGGGCACAGTGGCGTCGGAAGGTAAATTTTGATGGGTGGGCTCAGATAAAACATGTTAAAATAGTATGAAACGAACAAAAATGCTTTATTTGCATATAAAATTTTTACATATAAGTCTACACTCGACCAAAAACACGTTTTCTTTCGTCATTTCTGGAAACGAATTCACGCATTATGTCCTGTAGTTTGAGTTGGCCTGCCAAGTTTTCATGTACATGTAAAAGCATCACATGATTAAGACGTTTTTGGGTCATAGTACTGCGAAGGTACGTCTTCAAACGTCGCAAAGCGCTGAACGAACGTTCCGCTGAAGCAGCTGATGCCGGAACAGTTAACACGATAATTAGCAGTTGAAGGACTTGCTGAAGCATCGATTTGACAGTTTTAGATTCTTTGGAAAGGAATTCAGCTAAATCTTGACAACATTCTGGGCGTTGGTCCAATTGAAGACTTGACAACATCTTCAGCTCTGTTCTGAGAAGATCTGCATCGAAGTCGTCTGAGAAAGGTTTCAATAACTCTTGGATATCATCCAAGCTCGGAATGTCTTTTCCATGAAGAGCATCTAGAAGTAGATTTTCAAGTCGGATGAGGGTCTTCAGTCCTTCTTGATCGAAACGGTCTTTCAATTCGGTGATCATCAAATCAAGAACTTCGAAATAATTTTTTCTGAAAGTTGTTACAGCGTCGAGTTCTGTGGATGGGACGGCATTTGTCGTGTGTTCCAATCTTTTGGGTACTTTTCTTGCTCTGGTGGTAGTTGGGGAATTCAAACCAAGTGCTGTTCCTTCGTCTGTTGTGGCTTTATGAATCTTCTGAAACGCGCTTGATGTTCTCATGGCCTCCAGTTGCGAAATTAACATTTGTACTGATCGAAGCACACCAGCTGCTGTTTGTTTTGGAGATTGCAGCGCTCTAGCAAGGGTTTCGCACGGACCGAATATTTCGATTGTTGCATTCAAGTAGAACAAAGTTTCGAACTTACATAATTTTTTGAGCCATCGACGTACTTTTCTTTCGGGTGATATTGCACCTGGTTCATCAATGATCTTCTGTAACGTTTCTAGGACCCTAGGGTATTCTTTTTTGTACCTTACAAGAGCTCTAACACGAACGCACCAGCGAGTAGGACACATTGCAATTAAATTATGCAATTTTTCTTTAACCTCATCTTCTGTTGCATGTACTACAGCGTTTTCGTAGACTTTTCTTCTCTTAGAAGATTCCAAAATAGCATTAGATGAATCCTTAACTATGCAAAGAATGTCACAGATTTTATCATTTTCTTTGGCAACTTCCTGCAGTGCGAGATCAAGAGAATGATTTGAGCAATGTACATGTATTGACTTTGGTTGCTCATCGTGCAGAATCTTTTTAACCCCTTTGTTATTTCCCGACATATTACGCGCTCCGTCGAAACATTCCCCACATAGCATTGAAAGGGGTAAAGTGAGTCGTAGTAGAATATCTTTTATTGCTGCAGCAAGTGTAGAGCCTCGGGAGTCTTCTGGGTTGTAAAGTCCAACAAGTCCAGCCTGGGAATGTCCATAGACTTAATACATATCTACAGTTTCATGGGAAGTTAAATTTTACAAGCGAAACGAAAATAATTAATACGCTTTGAAACTGCGAGTAGTAGTGACTCTAACTCATCCTTTAGGCTAAATGGATGGTTAATAGTTTATTAGCAAAAAATACATGTTATCGAACACTATTAACATCAGTGAATAATGGCCCATTACGAACTGCTAACAAAATATTTAAATTATCAATAAAAATCAATTAACAATGAAAAAGGAATAAATTCGAAATCGGAGATAGGAATATTAAAATCTCAACAATGTATCACTGTCTACATTCGAAGAGATAATTGGCAACAAAAAATCACTGGGATATAAAAAAGCGCTGCGGTAGTTTTTGTATCCACAAAGAAAATAAAACGTCGACCTTCTGTTGTTATAGTACAGTTAGTTATAGAATAAGGTGTTATGACTGATTATAATTTATTGTACTATAGACACCACAACCAATATCTTTGATGTTCTATACAGGGTGTTTCAGAAAAAGGTAACATCGTCTCTAGGATATGTAAAAATCTGAAAAATAATTGGGGTTTGTTTAGTAAAAAATTTTTGTAACGCCATTCGTTTTCAATATACAGGGTGTTGAAGAAAAACAAATTTTACAATATTTCTTTTACGATTTTGGCGAAACTACTGGCAACATTGTAATGACACTTGGTGGGTTTTGAGATAGTTACCTATTGTGCATTTTGTGACATACAATCGTAAGAATTTTATATTCATCATTGGCGCGCATACGGGTAATGATCTGAATTTTTTAAAGAAAAAAAATAGTACGTCACTGAGATATTTCAAATTAAAATCATTTTTGAATTACTTGTTTAATTTGTGACAAAAAATATAGCTTTACTTTTTTTTTGATACGATGCGCCGTTTTTATGAAAAAAAAAATAAAACGTCTTAACTCTTACAAATTATTCGAAATAGGTACGTTTTTATCCATCAATTACAGAAACTTAAGGGGATACGCGCAAAACCTTGGTCTAATGCTATTTAAATGTATTCATAATAACTACACACACCGGCAAAATTAGCCGAACAATTTAAAAATGGGACATGTTTGATGTCTCGTATTTCATAAACCAGTGGTCCGATTTGAGCGATTCTTTTAGTATGTTATAGCCCTATTATTTAAGAATATCGATGTAATAATATTGTTGCCAGACAGGTAAATGTCATTTTATACCGGGTGTAACAAGCATACTGTGTTTTTTTCTTAAAGTTCGGAACACCCTGTGGAATATTCCAGCATATATAAAATATTAAAATTAAAGCTCGATTGTAGAATTATGCTTTCTTAACATTTTCTTTTTTGATTCATTTGCTTATGTTGGAAAATAAAAAAGTTATGTGCTTTAACAACTAGTCATGTTTTTTATCAATAAATCCTCATAGTAGGGGAGAAAAGTATGTTAATTTGCAATTACTCGAGCGTTCTTGTGACCTGGAGTGGATTTTGAAGAGTTGGTGCTACAACCCAAAAAAGTTAAGTTTTCCATAAAGTGTGGGACTCTCCATTTTTCAATTTAATTTTCCATTTCCACCAATCGTTTTTTCCGATTTTAGCACTATTTATCCATAATAGGAAAAAATGTTGCGAATAAAAGTTGCTTATTTTTACGTCAAGGATCCAAATCTGCAATAAAAATTGGGGGCTCCTATTTAATATTTTAATGTAACCCCCCACCCCACCTCCGTGAGAGGTCGTGTTTGGTGCCAATCGGTAGATTTTTGAAAAATATTGAATAGGTGTATTTTGCAGTTTTACGATCTGATGTTCATTTCGCAAAATATCGCAGGGTTCGTATTTATAATTTTTAATTTACCCCCCACCCCTCTCCGTGGGGTGTCACGAGCCCCCACGGAGGTGGGGTGGAGGATTTAATTTGAAATCTTAAATAGGAGCCCCCAATTTTTATTGCAGATTTGGATTCTTTATGTAAAAATAAGCAACTTTTATTCGACATATTTTTTCGAATTATGGATAGATAGCGCTATAATCGGAGAAAAATGATTGTTTCAAATAGAAAATTAAATTAAAAAATGAAAAGTCCCCCACTTTATGAAAAACTTAACTTAACCTTTTTCTGATTTTTGCACATACTCTTCACAATCCAATAGGTTCCCATAACGCTCGAGTAGCTGCTAATTTAGTATACTTTCCTCCCCTACTATGAGGATTTATTGATGAAAAACATGGATAGATGTTAACGCACATAACTTTTTTATTATCTCACACTAGTAAATGAATAGAAAAGGAGAATGTTAAGCAAGCCTAAGTCTATAATCGAGTATTAATTCTAATATTTTACATATGCTAGAATATTCCACAGGGTGTTCCAAACTTTAAGAAAAAAAACACAGTATGATTGGTACACCCGGTATAAAATGGTATTTACCTGTCTAGCAACAATATTATTACAACGATATTCTTAAATAATAAGGCTATAACATACTAAAAGAATCACTCAAATCGGACCACTGGTTTATGAAATACGAGACATCAAACATGTCCCATTTTTAACGTGTTCGGCTAATTTTGCCGGTGTGTGTATTTTTGAAAAATTTAAACGCAGAATGAAAGCTTACCTACATTATTACCGAGGGCCGAAATTCCCTTAGAATAAACAAGAAGTTTCTTTTGAATGAAATACAGTTGAACCCGCTTATTGGAATAGCCTTCGTGCCAAGCAGAAATATTCCTATAACCGGGATATTCTAATAACCGATCAGTGGTGGCTAGTAGAAATAAATGTACCGAATATACGTCATAATTGAACAACACACTTTGTACATGTACATACTATGTATGTATGTACATGTACATAGTATGTATATGGTTTTATTTCTTTTTATGTCAATAATACAGTATCTAGTGTAGCTATTACTTATTTTATTAAAACACCAAACTACATTATCTGTGCATGCATACACAAATAAGTATGAAATGTATGCAATATGTAGATATCGGTATACAGTATACAGTATACATATTTTCTTATTAACATACATAGAACTTTTTTTGTGGAAAATTAATCTGTAATTAGAGACTAATTTTTTTGTTACATAAAATATGAGTCAATTGTTGCTCTAAAATATAGTAATTAAAAAATTTACATTGGTTTTACCCTCCAGCAAACTTCTTATAATACAATAATACATTTATTATAAAGCGGCTATTATATTATACAAGCGGTTATGACTTCTAAATTAACTGTTTCAAAAAATCTAAACAGACAACCACGTGGGTGGTGGGTGAGCAATAAGAATATTTACACAAATGAAATAGTACCTACTTTATGATCGGTAAATGTTTGGCGGAGGGTAGAATTGGTGCCCATAATAAAGTATTTATTACCGACAGGTCCTATATACCAGAAATCATTTAAATTTGTAGGAAATTGTACATAAAAAGTTTTTGGTTAGTTGAAAAATATTCTATTAAGCGGTACTATTTTACGAAGACGTAAATGGAAACGTTTCGGGACCTCAAAATTCTATTCCTTAAACCGGGATATTCCTATAAGCGGTACTCTAATAAGCGGGTTTGACTGTATTTAAAATTAAAAATCACACTGTTTCCCTTTTATTTTATTTATCTGTGTAACTTATTAGAATAAACATTATAGAAGTTTTCATGGACTCCGTTTAAATTTTTCAAAAATACTTATTAGTTTTCTCAGGATTCGAATAAAATAAATGCATTTAAATAGCCTTGGACAAAGATTTTGCGCCTACCCCTAATTCGAAAACTTTGGAAGCGCTCAGATATTTTATTTTTTGCATGAAAACAGAACGTTGCTTGTATGAAAAAAAGGGAAGACGGATTTCTTGTCACGAATTCAAAAATTATTTTTAATTTGAAATATCTCAATGACGTACTATTTTTTATTCTTTAAACTTTAAACCATTACCGGTATGCGCGCCAATGGTGAATACAAAACTCTTAATTGTATGTCAAAAAATGAACAAATACTATCTCTTAAACCACACCAATTTTTTTTACAATGTTGCCAGTAGTTTCGGCGCAATCGTAAAAAATGTGTAAATTTTTTTTCTTCATCGCCCTGTATCTTGAAAACGGATGGCGTTACAAAATTTTTTTACGAAGAAAACCCAATTATATTTATTTTCACCTATCCTAGAGACGGTGTTATCTTTTTTTGAAACACTTTGTAGAAACTTAATTCGAATACTTTGGAAGCGTTGATATTTTATTTTTTGCATGAATCGGCGCGTCGTATGAAAACAGGAAAGATAGATTTTTTGTCACAAATTGAACGAGGAATTCAAAAATCATTTTTTAATTTGAAATATCTCAGTGACGTACTGTTTTTCTTTAAAAAATTCAGAACCTTACTCATATGCGCGCTAACGATTAATATAAAATTCTGAGTTGTATGTCAAAAAATGCATAAAACATCTTCAAACCCACCAAATTTCATTATAATATTACGAGTAGTTTCGGCAAAATCGTAAAATATGTGTAAATATTTTTTTTGTTCAATGCCATGTATCTTGGCATTGCAAAAATTTTTTAATAAGTAGGTCCCAATCATTTTTCAGTTTTTTACCTATCGGTTTCAGTTTTTTTTACCTATCAATAATGAAATAAAGATAAGAAAACTACAATACCTTGGCCATGTGATGAGAGGAACAAAATACCAGCTTCTGCAGAATATCACGCAGGGAAAGATTCTACGAAAGCGTAGCGTTTTGCAGCAGCATTTTCAATCCAGCTGGATTTTTGCAAGATTGGGCCAAATCCAGCTGGATCCAGCAATATGTGGAATCAAAATAAAAACAGATTTTAATGTTTTTTTTTTGTCTGTATTCTCGCACACATCTTATGGAAAATATAATGTCACTCAAATTCAATAAAATTTATACCAATAGATTCGTTTTAAATTAACGATAAAATATTATCATTGCGCCAACTCTCTATTTTCAAAAATAAGAGCAGAAATTGATATAAATAAATCTGAAATCAAATGGGTAGGTACATAAGTTAGAGAGAGAAAAAATATTTTAAAATACCCAGATTTTCGGTACTCCATAAATCAGCGGATTAGTTTCACTAATCCGCTTAGGCCCAGCGGGATTTAAGCTGTTATGAATAGCACTCAGAGCAATAATGATTGTAAACTAACATTTTATGGACTCCAAAAATGTGATTTCGATAAAATTTAATTGCAATTTGCGCCGTAATTAATCATAATTAAGAGTTGGCGCAATAATGAGAATTGATCGTTATATTAAAACGAATCTAATCGTATAAATTTTATTGAATTTGAGTGACATTATATTTTCCATAAGATGTGTGCGATGTCCTTTCTAAACAACAGAAACATGAATTTAGTTTTTTGGAAGTGAGACCTTAAAAAACACATTTTATCTATCGTCTTATCGCCTAACCTACTTTGCACAGAACTGCCCATATAGCCGGTTGCGGAGAAAATCCTTTCGGCCTCTATGTTGGTCGGTTTTAAGGTCATCAAATAGTCATATGCCATGGACAAAATGATCCCCTTTCACTCTTTCGGTCTCATAAACGGCCATTTCCGTTCCCAAAATATTTTCGTAATCTTTTTGAAAACTGTTTTTTTTTGTTTTATTTTTTTGTTTTTTCTTTCTTGTTTTAGTTCAATCTCAAGTTCTTGTTCCAAAGTAAAATGAAAGGGCTTCGGATTAGTTGGCCCATCTTCTTCCATTATGTCCTCTTGCACTAGTTCCACAGTCACTTGTTTATTATTACTACTCACCAAATGTTTCATGTCTTGTCGCATTACATTTTTTTTCGGCATGGAAATAACCAGGATTGTTTAGTCCTTCGTCATACTTTTTTAGATTTTGTAAGTACACTAATGTACCTGTAATTTCAGAGATGCGCCGTTCCGCGATACTGTTGAGTAATGCTTCCTATAGATCGGCACTAAGGCTAGAGGACTGGCTATTTATTTTGTCTAAGACAAATTTCATGGTTGTGTCGGCCGTTATCAAAGTGGGTTCTCTTCTGTAAAGAGGTTCTACAGCCAGTTTCACCGGTTAACCTTCGGAGTACGGAGATTATTTGACTTACTTAGATTAGGATGATGGGTCAAGCGTGACCCATTCTCATTTTTTTTTATAAGGATGTTTTAAATAGTCAGTATTATTAAACAGTATCTTTAATTCAACAAAAAACAAACAAAATCCTAAATTATTGTATTTAAATTTTTTAAGATGGTTACCCATGGGCATATACTAGTTCGCTCCGGCGGCCAGATTTTAATACCTTACAGAAAACTGGCATAGGTAAATTTGCTCCGGCCATATATTTGAATACAGTGGAACCTCGATAAGTCAGATTAATCGAGACTGCGGCCGATCCGAGTTATCGAAAATCCGAGTTAGCCGGAGATTATGGTAAAAATTAGTAAAACACGGTATACTTACAGATAAACTCCATTATAATTGCAAAAACATGAAATACATAAAATATGCACAATACATCTAAATTATGTACAGTTGTATACAGTATTGTTTATTTCTTGGTAAAAAACTTAGTCAAAGTGAAAAAATGTTTGTTTTGTCTGATGAAAATCGGTTCGGATTAGCCGGACTTCCGGGTTATCGGAGGCCGACTTATCGGGGTTCCACTGTACGTATACCCGTAAACAGAGACGGCTGCGATTTACGTGTACCTACAAACATATTGAAAATATTCTTCAAAATCCGAAGACCGGGTCAGGACTGACCCGGCATCATAGATGTTACGTAGAGGAAAAACTGCAATTTGCATGTTCACGAATTATATACGAAAAAATAGATTGAAACAAATAAGGAGAACTTACGATCAATCGGATTTTTAAAAAAATTATTTCATAAAATATTCAGAAATAACTGAATTTCGGGTCACGCTTGACCCAGTCTTCGTACTCCGAAGGTTAAAGAGTGGCGATCAACTCATTGATTATATTATTGACCACTCGCCAGCAGATAATTTTATCACAGAATCAGTGTCTATCAACACTTTATCGATGCAAACTTTTAGGCTGTAGAAACTTTCCAGCATACTAAGCTACTACTAGCACGATAGAATGACAAGTTGCCGACTCACGGCTTTGAATAAAGGGGCTAATGAAGACATTAAGTAACTTATTTCGAACTTGACACGTTTGAGGATTTGCGCTGCTGGATGCAGCATGTAAAAAAAGTGCTGGATCCAGCTGCATTGCTGGATGCTGCATCAAGCAATTTCAATCTCTAGTAGCGTTGGAAGGCTGCGAATATCATAGTCACGGTGAAATTAGTTCCAGAATTGAGCAGTCCAGAGTCGCTTTTAAAAGAATGTTCAAGGTAAGTAGATAGTATGTAACAGATACCTACAATAATTGGCATCGCGAGTCCACCTACTTCGATGCTACGTGTTGTCGATCTTACTTTATGGTATCGAGTCTTGAACGGACTGTGAATAGAAGTGATATAATTCACCATGAGGCCTTCGAAATGTAATGCTATAGAGGTTCGTGTGTGGATAAGATTCAAAACTCCGCAATAGTAGAACATCGCAGCAAGGCTACTGAGAATATAAAAAGCACCAAGAAATAAAGCTGGAGTATTTTGGACCCAAATATAGGTTGCTATTAAAGAAAGATAGATTTTATGGTTGAGAAACTTTCCAGATTGGTAAAGTAAATAAAATTAAGATAGCTATGATGGTAGTCAAGGTTCTGAAAGGACATGGTACGCGAAGAATAATCTACACAGAAACAATCTTTCAGAATGTGATTTGACTAGGACTAGGTGCATATTATTTTTACTCAACTCTTCCTTTTTGAACATTAAATTGTTTATTACCATGAATCCATGACGGATTATATGTCAACAATGGAAATTACTGGTCATATTTATCCGCCAAGTAGGTCTTAATAGTTCCCATGTAATTCTTCGCTCGTATAGCTTAAAATAACTAACGGTGTCTTCATGTGTTAATGTTACTGGTGGATTTAACGATTACCAATTTTCAAGCACAAAATTTATGTGGAAACGCATACTTTTCTAATCAGTGTGATTAATATTTACGTATAGGCCAGTAAGTGAACAAGACATAGGACGATACCGTGTAATTTTCAGGGTCAACCCCGAATAGCATGAAAATTTGTTAAGATGTAAATATAAAGCAATACAGAGTGATGAATTAGTCGACAAGGGGATCTATAATTGCATCCACGACCTGTCGTTCACCGTGATAACAATCTTTAGCGAACTAGTTCCTTTTATACTCACAAAAGTGAATACAAATAAAATGACAGTAAAGATGATTCAGATTTGATTTGTGCCTTTACACAGGTGCTCCGAGGAGGCTACGGTAAAGCCGAAATACGTATAAGCACATAGTAGAGGCCCTGTCCTGTAATAAAATCTGAATTGTCTCTAAGTTCACTTTTTGATTTTCACGATTTTTTTTAAAGGACCAACGTCATTTGCGAGTGAAAATGCTAATTTTTCTACAAAAAAAAAACATGTTTTTAGATGGTTTTTCGCTAATAACTAACAAAATATAAGTATTTTATCGAACAATTTTTTTAGCACAAATGTAGCTAATAAGAAAACAAAAAAATATGTATGTATGAAGTCTGTAGACCCCCCAGTAGAAGCAGTTTTAGCGCATAAAAAGTGGGTTCGTTCTTATTCTTTAAATTCCAAATCGAATATTTCAACGTGAAATAATAAAAAAATTAAGCACTTTTCAGGGTAAACCGATCAAAATTTTTTCAAATGGTTAAGAAATTTGTATTTTTATTTTTTTTATAAAAGTTTCTAGCATCAGAATTAAGCAAGTTAGGCTCAAAATGAAGTTGGTCCTTTTTTTTGGAAAAAAAATCGTGAAAATCACCCCCTAATTAGCATCCCAAATGAAATTAATCGTTACTGCGTTACAATTTACTTTAATAATTATATATTGTTTATACAATCTGTAAGTTTCATTAGTTCAAAGTACTTATTTTTAAAGGTTGTAGTTAGAATGGCTTGAACGAGTCAATAATCTCGAGTGTATGCAAAAAAATCCAAAATATTCAGAAAAGCGAAACCTACATTCTTTGCAACGAAGTTGCAACGGAGTTGCAAGTTTGGTTGGATCAGAGAGAGAGAGCAGCATATGTGCCCCCTGATGAGAGACTAATAAGTTTCAAAACTTCTAGAGGTGCTTGCTGCACTCTCTGATTGGACTAGAATATGATGCGACTGTGTTTTCTTCGTTTTAAAACGAAATTGAAAATGGTTATTCATTTTTGATTTACATGTTTACTCTGATTGGAGTACGAAGGGAACCATTCTCGCTGGAACTTTACCGCGCTGAGCAGATGGGACGTGAATTATAAATTGTAAAATTCCCCCATCTTCCTTAGTCTCAGCATCCGTTATGGCTTGCAAATTGTAGAAGCCTCGGAGGTGTAACCAGAGAAGGTTCCCATTGTTTTCATTCTGGTGGGGTGTAGAATAGCATTATGTTGTTTTATATGCCATTAGAGTGAAAACTTAGTCTTTTTGCTAGCAGTTGCCGCTAGGGCATCTATGCCATTTCGTTCGTTGCAATCTGTGACTGCACGCCGTGGGTTGTTTTGGTTGGATTAGAGAGAGCAGCATATATGTGCCCCCTGATGAGAGACTAATAAGTCTTGAAACCGGTAGAGGTGCCTGCTGCACTCTCTGATTGGAATAGAATATGACGTTGCTGTATTTTCGTTGTGCAACGAAATTGAAAATGGTTGTTCATTTTTGATAAAAAAAATATTTTAAAACCATTTAAAAAAAAAAAGCAATTTGAATAGTTGATTACAGATCATATAAACAAGTAATAAGTAAAATAAATTGTAAACCGACAACGATTAATTTCATTTGGAATGCTAATTACGGGGTGATTTTCATGATTTTTTTTACCAAAAAAAAAAAGGATTAACTTCATTTTGAGCGTAGTTTTGACTTACCTAGTTTTGATGCCATAAACTAACAAAAATATAGCTTTTTTTTAATCACCTTAAAAAAGTTTTGACGAGTTTTCCCCGAAAAGAGTTTAATTTTTTTGGTTTAACGAAGACATATTCGATTTTTGACGAATAAAAACCTACATACTTTTCATAAGCAACAACTCTGTTTCTGCTGGACACAGGCTTGACACATACACTATTTTTTTTTATTTCTTATGCGCTATATTTTTGCTAAGAATATGTTTTCCATAAAATACTTACTTTTTGGGTTATTTGCGAAAACCGTCTAAAAACGTGGTTGTTATGTTGAAAAATTTCAATCGCAACATTTTCACTCACCCAAAAACTTGAAAAGTATTGATTTAATGAAAAAAATCTACAGAACAAAAGTTGCTTAGAATTAGATAGTTTTATATTTCTGGACTTATTTTGAACGTAGTGTGTCTAAGTGTGTCGTCCACACTTAGATTTAAAACAGACGAACTACTCTTCAGCGCTACTCAGTGGATCTACAAAGTGGCTGAAATAGGCCATTTTGTAGCCCCAATGATTTTGATGGACGCCACAGTGGCGAGTATCGGCAACAGTGGCTGGCCACTATCGCTCGTCTGGAATGGCACGTTTAATTTACATAAGAATTTACTGCTACATAGTGGTTTCTCTGTTTTATATGGTCGCCAAAAAGGAAGCGAAAGTAGCAGTAGCAAAAGCTAAAGCAAAAGCGTATTCAAATCTATACGTATACGATCAACTTGATATCAGGAAAGGCGAAGCAAAGATATATAAAATAGCCAAACAGAGAGCAAAGAAAGCAAGAGATTTTAACCAGATTAGATGTATCCTAGATGAACATAATATAATACTATTTCACGAAAAGGATGTCAAAAAGAGACAAGCTGGAGGCAAAAGGTTTAAAACTTAGTGGGACAAAAACATAGTACTTGGAATGTTCATTTAAAGATGGAGTTACTACAAATAAAATGGTATCTTTGGATGGTGAAATGATTGTGAAAAGAAATAAGTTTTAAGTACCTAGGATCGGTATTACAGAGTAATGGCTATGGTGTATGGAACTGAATGAATAGATGGATGAATGGAGTGACAAAGAAGGATAAAATTAGAAATGAGTATATTAGGGGAAGTCTAGGTGTGGCACCAAATGATTTCAAAATGAGAGAGCATAGGTTTAAGGCAAGCGTCCACAGACCCGCATCGTACGCATCGGACGCATCGTACGCAACGGATTTTAGTTTGCCTTGTACAGAAACTTATGTAACCGCGTCCACTGATCCGCATCGTACGGATCGCATTATCAGCAATCATTGTAAGGCAAACTAAAATCCGTTGCGTACGTTGCGTACGATGCGGGTCTGTGGACGCTTGGCTTAAGATGGTTTGGTCATGTTCAACGTCGAGACGTTAATCACCCAATACGAAGAATAGCTGAAGTGCAGATTCCTGGAAGGAGTAGGAGAGGAAGACCAAAGAAGACCTGGTGGGAGACGATAAGGCAGGCCATGTTGGTAAAGGGGATTAACATTGAAATGACCCAAGATAGAATTGTGTGGAGAAATGCAATTAGGAAAGCCGACCTCGCATAGGGATAAGACAAAGAGAGAATGATGAGAGTGGTTTATCTGTTTTAAACCTTAAGTTCGCGACAAGGTTCGATACGGCATTCGGAGGAACCTGAACCCAAATTTTCAAGCAAATCCGTCGTGACGAGAAAAATGACACTCCAAAACAGTTATTTACTGGCCTAATGCTTAAAGATTTTCTTTTTCAAACGAGTAGATACTTTTAGTAAGCATTTATAAATATTTTGATGTGCAAATTTGTCCACGGTTATAAAAAAATTAAATTAAACAAAGCTTTTCAAGGAAGTTATTTAGTAAATGACTAAATTGTAAAGATATTCCTGAAGAAATATCATAGGTATATCCCGACAACTTCAAAAAAGGCAATAAAATATTATGTCATAATTATCATCGCAAAATTTCTTTTTCTAGTATGATTAGTAGACTTACGGAAAAGTAATAAAATAATTTTATGCGAAATTCGCATACCGTGAGACAGAGAAATATTTACCACTATTTCGAGTGGATAGGTCAACTACCGACTATCTTAACTATTAGCCCAATTAATTGGAAGGAAGATGGCTTATAATCAAGAAGTACAGATGCTCTATACAGGGGTTAGTTACATAAACTAGATCAGGGGTCACCAATTATGTTCCCCGAGGGCCCGTTTCGAAAATCTATGACACTTCCGGTGTCCGGACTTAATGCTACCTATGTCCGATTGTTCTGATTCGGTTTTTTTGCGGATTCTTGTTAAAAAATATCATCCCAAAATATCTAATAACAAATCAGAAGAGTGTCGGGCGAAACTTTTATGCAGTTATTATTTTTTAACAAATTGAAAACATCACATTTTTTGTTCCCGAAAATGTGCTTCGCACTTTTGGGCCATCTTAAACAAAAAAGATCTTTTTTCTCAAAAGTTGATAGATTTCGAGTTTTAAGCGATTTAAAATCTTAAAAATGCGAAAATAAGGATTTTCGAAGCTTGAAAATTCCTATGTAAATTATTATTTTTAAGGTTGTCAAGTACCTAAATTGAAGTTTAAACATTCAATTTTAAGATTCTGATGAGTAATCGGTTCATATTTTAATTTAGACCGTTGTTTTTAATTGTTAATTCTGCGCGTCCTCTCTACCCTTAATCGGCCACGGCGGCGGCGCGTCGCACTATGTGGTGCGTATCGCGTTATATGATTGGCGTATTTAATCAGCACATTGGGAATAATTAATTGAATAATAAATAAATTATTTAAAAAACTATGCAAGTTTGACATTTAATAATGCGTAAGTTCGATGCCTCTACTCGAGTTACTTGGGAACAAAAAAAGAATGAAGGAAATTGCTCAATGGGAAGCCGAGAAAATGTATTTTTTTAACGTATACCGATTTTGAACTTTGAGGGTTACATTTTCTCCAACCTAATTTTTGATTGGAATTTTGCTATTTTTGGCAATTTTCACACGTATTATTGATAGTTTTTATTATAATAATATATGTTATGAGCATTTTAAAGATATAAAAATTGGTGTGGAGAAAAAGCACAAAAATAAAAAGGTGATGGTTTGACAATTATGATCCTATTGTTTATATCTTTGCCGTAAATTCCGGTCAAATTTAACCGGTTGTATCTCAGGAACCGTTCGTCATAATTAAACGTTTTTTCTTTCAGAAGAAGCATCCTGCCGCTGTTTTTCGAGTACCGTTTTCATAATTTAATTTTGTTTAATATTTCCCGAGATATTTTATTTCTTTATAAGCCAAAAAATTGTTCATAATTTTAAAATATTCCTGAGGCCGCTTAAATATTCCAATCTCAATTCTGTAAAGTACATTAGATAGGTATAGTGTCTTTTTATGAAAAAATCATAGTTATTCTTATGCACCATAATTATTGTCGTTATTATAGCGACCGTAAATTTTTAATTAACAATTCAATTGTTGCTAAACTGTTCATTCAATTTCCATTTGATTCTGGAATTATAATCTACACAAAAAGGGCTTTTACATTATCAAGTTATTTAATTGTTGATTACCAATTACTTATCTAAAATTTTAGTTGAAAATTAAGTATTTTGTTGGAAAACCCCGCTTTTTTCGGGAAAAGTTTTCGTCGAAGTGAATCGGGAATAACACGTCCCTATTCAGAATTTAAATGCGGTGAATTTTTATTTGGGTGTTTTTGGTGTAAAGTTAAAATCTTTCAAATTATAGAGCAAAAATTGAAAAAAACACGATTTTCGGGCGCCATTTTGTTTATAAACAAAGTAGCACACTATCTGAGGACTTTGCATACCTATATTATTAATACATACAATAATAAGATTCGCTTCCAGCAATAAAATTGCTGGTAAATACCTTTTCCATGTATTTTGCTAATTAGCTCAGAGTATTATAGAAAGGAATGTACAGAATATAATAGAGAAGGAAACAGAATCCTATACGTATCCACAAACCAAACCAAGAAAAAAGCTCGAGGGTTGTACTAAGTAACATATATCGTTCGACAGATCCAAATGCAATTAAAAATAACATGGAACTAATCGTACATGAAGTCGAACAAATATAGAACATCAAAAATTATAAGACAATAATCCCTTACATATTTTTTTTGTGTATTTAAAGGGCATTTAAAGATTTATGGAACTCGATCTCGATTTCAAACTTCAAACCAATGATTAAGCATCACTTAGATGCGGTTCTTCTTCTTCCTAGGATTTTTTTCCATTACGAGTTCACCGATTTCGTCCTCCACAGCACTTTATTCTCCCAGCCACCTTTACTGAGGTCTCTATCTATCATAGCATTTCCTATGTGCGTTTTCCATTTCATAGCAAGTCTTGCTCTCCTCTTGTTCCCGGCGAGTCTCAGTCCAATATTTTTTTCGTCCACCTGTGCTCTGTCACTCTTTGTACATAGCCGTACCACTGCATACCACGTACAATTAAACGTCGCATCATATGAGATTAAAATTGCCACCATTTGAAGGGAAGTCTTGATCCATATACCTTACAAAATTTGAAGCTATTATGACAGCTAATCATTGGACCGGACAAAAAAACGTTTTTTCCAGCAGTAATCAAGGCAGTGCTGCTTTACAAGTCTACAAAGCACAACTGCGAAGAATTACTTGAAGCAGATGTTGCTCGTGTGGTGCGGGATTCTAGGTCAATTGCTCGAATGCAATTGCTCGAAATCAATTGCTCGAAAATCAATTGCTCGACATGAAAATTGCTCGGATCTAAAATATTTATTCACAATAATGAAAAATAATAATATGTAGGTACTTACATAAAAAAGACACTTTTAATATGACAAATTATGTGAAATTCCACGTATACAGGATGTCCCGAAAAGATTGGTCATAAGTTATACCACAGGTTCTGGGGTCAAAAATAGGTTGAGTGAACTTCACTTACCTATATACAATAGTTTACACAAAAAAAGTTACAGTCCTTTGAAGTTACAAAATGAAAATCGATTTTTTTTTCATGTATCGAAAACTCTTAGAGATTTTTTATTAAAAATGGACATGTGGCATTATTATGGCAGCAACATCTTAAAAAAAAAATAAAAGTGAAATTTGTGCACTCCATAAAAATTTTATGGGGGTTTTGTTCCTTTAAACCCCCCCAAACTTTTGTGTCCGTTCCAATTAAATTATTATTGTGGCACCATTAGTTAAATACAATCTTTTTAAAACTTTTTTGCCTCTTAGTACTTTTTCGATAAGCCAGTGTTTATCGACATATTTTGAATATTTGCGAATCCACCACATATTTGTATATGGTTAAGCACGATCATTATAGAGACCTGTTAATAATCTGAAAATTTACATTTTTAGTTATATTTTGAAAAAGAAGCCACATCTCGATAAAAGGTGACTTGTCAAAAAAAGATTAAGAGGCAAAAAAGTTTTAAAAACACCTTGTTTAACTAATGGTAGAATAATAATAGTTTAATTGGAACGTACATAAACATTTGGGGGGTTTAAAGGAACAAAACCCCCATAAAATTTTTATGTAAATATATTAAAGAAGAAGCCGCATCTCGATAAAAACTGCCTTATCGAAAAAATACTAAGAGACAAAAACGTTTTAAAAACGTTGTGTTTAACTAATGGTACCACACTAATGAATTAATTGGAACGTACACAAAAGTTTGGGGGGGTTTAAGGGAACAAGACCCCCATACATTTTTTATGGGGTGGACAAACTTCACTATAATTTTGTTTTAAGATGTTCCTGGTATATGAATGATCATGTTCATTTTCAATAAAAAATCTCTAATAGTTTTTGATATATTGAAAAAAAAAACTCGATTTTCATTTTGTAACTTCAAAGGGCTGTAACTTTGTTTATGAGCACATTTGTACTAAGGTAAGTTAGGTTCAATCGATCTATTTTTGACCCCAAAATGTGTGGTATAATTTATTACTAATCTTTTCGGGACACCCTGTATAATCACATATGTTAATTTGTGGTTCATAATTGTTAATTAAACGCAATAACCTATCAGCAGTGTCTCTATAATATCTCCTCTATGGCCCACTTAAGGTTGTTCGCTACTTACGTACTGTTCAATTTTTAGTTCATTTAAACTTTGTTCACGTTTTAGGGCGGAAATAAATTTCCAAATGCTTGCATTCAGTTTTCATTTGCAACGATCTCAAATTCACCGTTACATAAATTTTTTTATAAGTTCGACCCTGTACGTTATTTTTGCTTCCAAATTAATTGCAGTCATGTTGAGGATATGTTAGGCTATTAACCCTGTAAAAAGAAATTAAATCGCCCAAAAAACAAAAAGTTATTTATAACTAAAAAATGTACTTCTTTATTTCGGCTCCCAGTATATACGTGGAATATCACATACAGTCGGAAAAATGAAAGAATACCCATGAACGAACATATAAAACACGCTGTATTTTCCTGTCACCGTGTCACAAAGAAAATTGCCCAGCGCAAGTACATGTAATAATAATTATTACATGTACTTGCGCTGGCCAATATTTTGTTTGACACGGTGACAGAAAAATACAGCGTGTTTTATATGTTCGTTCATGGGTATTCTTTCATTTTTCCTACTGTAGTTTGTCTTATTTCAAGAATATTTTTTGTCTATATTTTGTATTATTGTAAATAAATATTTTAGATATATAATTTTCTTTTTTGTTCGAGCAATTTTCATGTCGAGCAATTGATTTTCGAGCAATTGATTTTCGAGCAATTGATTTCCAGCAATTGATTTCGAGCAATTCATCGGTTACCGTGGTGCGGTTGGCTTATCCGGAGGTGCCAGGTGCCAGACATTTTGGAAGAAATTGCTGTAGATTGCTTCGTCAATGGGTGGAATGCATAAAACGTAGTACCTGCTAATGCTTCAAGTATGTACTACATTTTTGAAGATTTTACTACACTTACAAAGCGTTACTACACTTACCAATGGTTTGTAAGTGTTGTACTACACTTACAAAGCATTTAATCATTTGTAAGTGTAGTAAAATCTTCAAAAATGTAGTACATACTTGAAGCATTAGCAGATACTACGTTTTATGCATTCCACCCAGTGAGTTGAAAGAACATCGAACGTTTTAGATGAAGCTCTTGTCATTGCCTTGGAACACGAAAGAGCTAGTCAAACTTCACGAAGCCATCAAGTACAACCCAATGAAGAAAGTGACGAACAGAACGGAAAGTAGTTCGTAACACGAACTACTTTCGTGTTAGGTGTTAATTATTTTCAAAAGCTGTAAAGGTTATATTCTAAACAAGGAGCCCAAACATATCGAGCAAATATTGTATTCAAGTCATTGATTAATATATTTAAGTTGTGGAATCATCCTATAAGTAATATTTAAAGATTTTTTTAACTGCTTTTTTAACATATCATATTTTTACCAAATCTTTAAATATTTTATGATCTTCTTATTCAAATTTTTCTTCGGATAATTTATGATTTGTTCATTGAGTATATAATAATTCCGGGTTATAAATAAATAATTATTTGGTAAGATTATGGTTTATATCGTCATTTAATATGCTAAAGCTTAGATTCCTGCACGCTTTACCGGCATGTGCATATATATTAGAAACAGAAATGGAGAAATTCCCGTATTTATAATGTAACAGTTGTGTTGGCTATCTTCACTGTTATTTATACATTTATGTAATATAAATACCAAACTGAGCTTAACATTAATATTAAGGTTTATTGGGCGTTAACAAGATTTATTTACGCATCTAAAAATCTTTTTTCTTCTTCTTTCGAAATTTGCTTATGGTTACGATTATTTAAAATGCCATATGTCTTCTTCTAACGTTACGTATTCCTAGACTTACTTGATGTTTACCACAGCGTAATAAATCTAAGATTTATTTATTATGCTGTGTCTTTACTACTAGGGCGGTCCGACTTAAATTTCTGCCCGACAAGTGACTTTTTTAAGTTTGAAAACAAAAGGAAGTTGTACAGGGTCTAATCTAAAGAATACGGTGGATGGAAGAGTAGTTCGTAGCCAAAAACGACCAGCTTGGCCGTGATGACTGCGGAGGTGTGAGTCGGTACATTGTCATGGAAGAAGAGCACTTTTTCCTACCGCAATTGGGGCTGTCTTTTCTGCATTTCGGCGTCGAATCGACCCAATAATGCGGCATAGTAAAGCCCTCTGATAATTTTGTCCCTTTTCGGGAAAGTGCAAAACTTCAAAGGTAAGGTCAAGTTTTCAATCCTAATAGCGACATTAATAATATTGAAAAATATTAAAAATATTACTAAAAGATTTTTAAATTGAAAACTTATTGGTCCATTTCCCTGGTGACACCTCCAAGGCTTCTAAAATATGCAAGCCAAATGGATGCCGCAGAGAAAACAAAAGGGAAGGAATTCTACACTATGCAATTCACCACCCCCGTCTGCAGCTTGGTAAAGTTCTAACGGAAAATGGACCTAGTTACTCTATAGGAGTAATACTAATATAAAAATAAAAATGTACATATACCATTTTTATTCAGTTGCAATGCCAAGGCAAAAAAATCTTATTTCTCACTTAGAATACGGAGCGCAGTCCAGCACTCTGAATCGACGATTTTCGACTCTTATTGGAGTCTCATCGGAGAGACGTAGGCCTGCTGCCTCTCGTTGTTGGTCACTTATGCTGGCCACTCACTTACGGATATCGAAGAGGCCGAGCGACTGACCGGCGGTTAATTGAAGCCAAAATCACCACATACACGCAGTTTTTGTAAAGGCGTTGGCACGCTCGATCACAAAACTGCATGTGTGTGGCGTCTCAACTGCAGTTCATTAACTTAACTACTCAAATAACGGCCTTCAGTTCTGGCCTGCATGCCATAGCCTCTTCGATATCCGTAAGTGAGTGGCCAGCATTAGAGTATGGAGCAGCAGGCCTACGTCTCTCCGATGAGACTCCAATAAGAGTCGAAAATCGTCGATTCAGAGTGCTGGACTGCGCTCCGTATTCTAAGTGAGAAATAAGATTGTTTTGTCTTACACTAACACTATTCAACTGACTAACATATTACAGGAATACCAGATAGTAAACACCTTTGTCTATCTCGGGTCTAGTATAACTAACGATGGTAACTGTGAAGCAGAAGTTCGGAGACGTATTAATTGGTATGGCAAAAAATGCGATGAGTGGCCTAACTAAAGTTTGGAAAGACAGATCTATCTCTCAAAATATCAAGATGAGACTGGTGAATGCCCTTGTATTCTCAATATTTCTATACGGAGCAGATAGTTGGAATCTTCGCGCATGCGAGCGCCATTGATGCCTTTGAGATGTGGTGCTGGAGAAGAATGCTGCGCATACCTTGGACAGCTCATAGGACAAACGTATCCATTCTAAACCAACTCAATATTAAAAAAAGGCTGTCCACAATATGTCTGCAACGAATTCTGCAATTCTTTGGTCACGTGGTTCGCAGAGGTGACGACAGTTTGGAGAGATTAATTGTTTTTGGAAACGTTTCGGGGAGAAGATTAAAAGGACGATCACCAAATACATGGTCCGACCAAATTAAGAATTCATCTGGAAACGCATTCTGCGAAGCTCTTAAAGCAGCTGAAGATAGAGACCAATGGAAAAACATTGTTAGGAATATTGGAAGAAATCACGATCCTCAGTAATTAATGGGGAAACGACAGGAGAGAAATTGCAACTGAATAAAAATGGTATACATTTTTATTTTTGCAAAACTTCACTTTGTGAATCTCAGAAAACGGAGGCCATCACCTTTCCGGCCGATTAGATAGTCTTTGCCTCTTCGGAACACGTTCGCGAAGTGACGTCCACTTTATCCACTACTCCGTAGTTTCTGGTGAGTACCGGTCGATCCAAATTTAGTCGACGGTTATGAAACAACGTAGAAACTCCTTCAGATTATGCTTAAACAGCCTCAGACATTGCTGTGAAGTGGTCTCATAGTGGCGCTTGTTCGAATGAGTGCGAAAACACGACACCCATCGCGTCGCCATCTAAACAATCCGTATATGTATTTGGAACCTAGGAGATTTCTATTGGTTCTTTGCAGCACGCGGTCATATTTTAACCAATAGGCGGCGAGGTGCCAAATTCATATACGGAATGTTAAATATTCGTGCACCGAAAAAGATAAGTTTTTATTAGAGTCTGTTAAAAGGATATTCATTTTAAAATACTTGTTACTGTATTATTAAATAAAAATAAAACAATTATAGTATATGGAATGTTATTTTGTGCGAAATTCATATACGGAATGTTAAATATTCGTAGAACAAAAAAAAAACGATTTTTATTAAAGCCAGTTAAAATGAGACTGGTTTTTAATAGTATATTATGCAACGAGCATTTAATGATGGTCATTATGAAGCGAGTATAAGGGATCGCCGCTAGGCGGCCCATATCGTATAGAGTACGAGCTTCATAATGATAAATAAATGCAAGTTGTATACACGATTTTTTCTATGATCATTCACAAAAAAAAATTATTTAACTTTATTAATTTTGTAACGCAAACAAATTAAGTAGTTTCTCAGTCTGACAGTTTGTTTACATATTGAGAACTGTCAAAGCGTATATATTTGACTCGCCATTGGTTACTGCGCGTGTGCCACCTTTATCGCGAATGTCATATCCCGATTCTATTGGTTAAAAATCTGTATCTTAATGAAAATATGTATCACATTGAAGTTCATTATAATACAGGTAGTGACATCATAATTGAATATTATAGTATGAGCATAAAAAAATTAGTAACTCAAAAGGGGTAGTTCCCTAGGTTGGCTGTATACCATATAGTTAAAAAACTCAAACATGAAGTAAAAACCACTTCTATGTAATTGGTATATTTATTAAAAATTTTAAAAATCCCAATAGATTGAAAAAATGTGTCCAATTCAGAACGTTTTCGGACCTATCGGTCCATCATCAGTGAATTCGAATACTTGCTATATAGCCCCAGAACCAAACAATGGTTGAAATTATAATACAATCTACATTATGTTGTAGTGATGTTGAACAGGCTAACGGCTAAACGCCGATGTTAAAAGATATAACCTCCGGGAACATGGTGAAACTCTACCAGGAAACTCAATCAACCATCTTAGGCCAACGTTGACTGACGTTGGCCTTAAGTCAACGTTGGCCTAAGATGGTTGATTGAGTTTCCTGATAGAGTTTCACCATGTTCCCGGAGGTTATATCTTTTAACATCGGCGTTTAGCCTGTTCTACAACGTAATGTAGATTGTATTATAATTTCAACCATTGTTTGGTTCTGGGGCTATTTAGCAAATATTCGAATTCACTGATGATGGACCGATAGGTCCGAAAACGTTCTGAATTGGACACATTTTTTCAATCCATTGGGATTTTTAAAATTTTTAATAAATAAACCAATTACATAGAAGTTGTTTTTACTTCATGTTTGAGTTTTTTAACTATATGGTATACAGCCAACCTAGGGAACTACCCCTTTTTAGTAAATATTTTGTTTATTCTTATACTATAATATTCAATTATGATGTCACTACCTGTATTATAATGAACTTCATTATGATACAGATTTTCATTAAGATTTTAAGGTTTTTAGTAGATTTCTCTTGCGATAGTGGCGCCATCCGACGGAAGGGCAAAGTAGGTCAACTAGCTAGCTAGCAGAGTAGATAAGTAGGCTAAGTAGGTACTTATCGGACTATCGACGTATGTCCTACCTATGCAGTTTCTGCATGTAAACGCTTTGTCCACATGCAGGCGGTTACGCCGCGATTTACCAGTTTAAACGCTGGTAAACTCGCGGTTGCATGTGTACGCATGTTGAGCGGTTGCATTTGTTTCTACGTAAACTTAAAACCGCAGCGGTTGGGTTTTTCAGGTAAACCGCGACGTCGACGTTGACAAACCGCCCTTATGTGGACGAGTTATGTGAGATATTCCATATTTTGTATTTCTCCGCAGTTTACATAATTTTGATCGATTTTCCACCATTTTGTTACGTTTGATTTGAACGATCCCAGTTCTTACAGTTTTTCACACGTTTTAAACTCTAGAGATCAGTCGGTGCATTCAAAATGTGGAAGAGGAAAATATTCGGGCGGTTCATACTGCGTTCCAAGGAAACTGTCTAGGATATGCCGCTCGTCCGCCATTTGTTTAATTTTCTCTATGTACTCTGTGTATTTCAGCGTGTTGAGGGATCTGTAAAATGCGTTGGTTTATATAGATTTTAGAGAGGCGTCGCTTTCAAGCATCCCTTTACTATCCTTCGAAGGTCGTCCTCATTCTCTGCAATGCTGGCTGCGTCGTCCGCATAGCACGCTTTACCAATTTCTGTTAACTCTACAATGAGTAATTTACAAGCGTAAAATAACAGAGTTATTTTAAGAAAAAATTAACAAAATACTCACCATCCCCATTATAATCATCATAGTATAAATCTTACCTGAAACAAAAAGAAATAAAAAAATTAAAAGGAGAATCCCAGTAGTTGGCTGTATACCATATAGACCAGGGCCCATCTGTAAAAATATTAGTACATTTGGACGTTGAGAGGTGACTCAAATTTTTTTGCAGAAATTGCTTGAAAATAAATCAAATAATTGGAAAGAAATCCTTTGTAAAAGGTATAAAAATTTTTTTTATTAAAAATCCCTTAAAAGGGCTACATCACAACAAAACGTTTTCGATTTTTATAAAAAATCATCATCAGTGTTCGATCTAAAAATAAGTATAACCGATTTAATGAATATAAAGTTATTATTTAAATTTTGACAAAGGTTAGAGCAAGTTGGTTATACTTACAAACTGGATGCTAGCTGAGCCACAAAAGAAAAATATTTGGGTAAAAACCCTTTACATAAAATATAGATGCCTTAAAAGTGCATACTTCAGTAAAAAGGCCTGTGATGGTCACATGGCAAACAGGATAATGCCCTAAGGTAAGGTATACAGGTTTCCCAACACGTGGGATCCAAATTGAGTTGATCACATTTCAATGACTTAATGGCAACTGAATGCAAAATGAGTGATGTTTCTGAAAGGTGTCAAAAGACAGATGGACAACGTGACGTGGAATTTACCCTGTATTCCGACAGCCAACTAATTGTTAGTAAAATATTTAATGAAAATTTACCTAGTAATAACAAACATCAACAAAGTTGTGGCTATAATTACATTTAAGTAAGTACTTTGAATATGTAAGATGAACGTGAAGTATGAAATGATTTTTATAATGAGAAATAGCCAGAATCTATGCAGCCATCTATACATGTTCCTATTCAAATTGAAGTAAGTCCAACTGTGCTGTTGAAAATTTGATTTACTATGAATTAAAAGGAGTGTTTGGTTTAATTGTACCAATGGCAGAGTAAATTAGAGAATCTATAGTAAATGGAAGTCTGATATTAAAGTAGTGTTGAAATTAAGATAAGTTGTATGAGTCACAGGAGGAAACTGATATGATATAATGATATGTGAATTAATTGGTTAAGGTACCTGTGTGGTGATATTAGAAGTGAAGAAGAATATCAAATGAACTAATAACCTGGCAAAAGTATGAGGTCCTTTTATGTAACATAGCATCTAGGACTAAACATGTTTATGAAATTGGGATTTTTTCTATTTTTTTATTTTTTATACCAAGTTATCGAGTTGAATTGAAAAGGTTTAAAACTGGATGGATGTATGTAGGTGTATTGGAAAACAAGCAATATGTGTAAAATTAGAAGGTAGTGAAGAATTTGTGATTTGATATCAGAATTGTTTACTGTAATGAGGTGTGATGAAACCTGTTGGGTTTCATCCTGATGAAACCTGTTGGATTCCTGTTGGGAAACCTGTATACCTTACCTTAGGGCATTATCCTGTTTGCCATGTGACCATCACAGGCCTTTTTACTGAAGTATGCACTTTTAAGGCATCTATATTTTATGTAAAGGGTTTTTACCCAAATATTTTTCTTTTGTGGCTCAGCTAGCATCCAGTTTGTAAGTATAACCAACTTGCTCTAACCTTTGTCAAAATTTAAATAATAACTTTATATTCATTAAATCGGTTATACTTATTTTTAGATCGAACATTGATGATGATTTTTTATAAAAAATCGAAAACGTTTTGTTGTGATGTAGCCCTTTTAAGGAATTTTTAATAAAAAAAAAATTTTTATACCTTTTACAAAGGATTTCTTTCCAATTTTGTGATTGATGGTATACAGCCAACTACAGGAAAACCTTTTTCTTTTCCTTGTGGAAATCAAATAATAATATTTGAGTTATCCTCCCTCTTAAAAAGGTCCGGAACATTGTTTAAATAATCAAAATGCCAAAAAATTAAGGAAAAATTCGATTTTTTTCTTGGTTTTTTGATTATAACTTTAAAAGTATTCATTTCCGAGAAAAGTTGTACTGACATAAAAGTTGCGTAATTAAATATCCCACAATATAGAATTGGTTAAAAATTTAAAAAATAGTCACCCTTGTTGCAAAATAGCAATAATTTTGAAAAAAACATACAAAAACAAGTACCTATTCGCATTTTACGTTTTTCAACCATTTATGCTACACTTAGGACCTTCGTATTTCACCCTAAAAAACTTTATTATACAGTAAAACAATGCTGTAAATTTCATTAAGATCGGTTCAATAGATTTTGCAAAATAAATTTTGCAATCCAGCTTTCGTAAAAAAAATTCATTTTTTCAAAATGTTACAGGACTGAAAATAAAGCAGATAGCAAGTTGAATTTTTTTTGCTTATAGAAGTGTACTGTACCTTTCATTTGCAATTTTGCAAAATTAAAATCGATTAACACCACGGCGTCAGGAATTTTTTTAAATAACATTAATTATTGGTGCTACGCGCAGGACAGCGGATAGTTTTCTCTGATTGGACATTACAGTGAACTTTCATAATGATTGATACATTTTAATTTTTATTACATATCGATATAAATAAATAAATTTGTTTATTGCAAAATAAAAACACATACTCTATCCTTTGAAATAACACTTTTATTAGCAAAAACTTTCTTTGTTCATATATTTTAACTTAAATAATAAAAGTTTATTATTTTTAAACATATGCAATTGTTTAAACAATATTTCACAAACAATAATAAAATTAGTTTGATTTTTGTGGAATTAAAATATTAAAATACAACAAAATATAGAGTAAGAAAATAATATATTAGATAAAGATAGGAAGAAATTTTGGTGGAAATCAACTTGTGTGAATCAAACACCGCTGTCCTGCGCGTAGCACCAAAAATTATTGTTTATTTCAAAAAATTTCTGACGCCGTGGTAATTAATCCATTTTAATTTTGAAAATTGCAACTGAAAGGTACAGTACACTTCTATAAGCAAAAAATATTTCAACTTTCTATCTGCTTTATTTTCAGTCCTGTAACATTTTGAAAAAATAATTTTTTTTTGCAAAAGCTGGATTTCAAAATTTATTTTGCAAAATCTATTGAACCGATGTTAATGCAATTTACAGTATTGTTTTACTGTATCATAAGGTTTTTCTGGGTGAAACATGAAGGTCCTAAGTGTAGCATAAATGGTTGAAAAACGTAAAATGCGAATACTTGTTTTTGTATGGTTTTTT
Source organism: Diabrotica virgifera virgifera (assembly GCF_917563875.1). NCBI lineage: Eukaryota > Metazoa > Arthropoda > Insecta > Coleoptera > Chrysomelidae > Diabrotica > Diabrotica virgifera. The sequence goes on from NC_065444.1 coordinate 70,583,113, forward strand.
TGCAATTATTGCTATTTTGCAACTAGGGTGACTATTTTTTAAATTTTTGACCAATTCTGTATTGTAGGAAATTTAATTACGTAACTTTTATGTCAGTACAACTTTTCTCGGAAATGAATACTTTTAAAGTTATAATCAAAAAACGAAGAAAAAAATCGAATTTTTCCTTCATTTTTTGATATTTTGATTATTTAAACAATGTTCCGGACCCTTTTGAGAGGGAGGATAACTCAAATATTATTATTTGATTTATTTTCAAGCAATTTCTGCAAAAACATTTGAGTCACCTCTCAACGTCCATCTCAAAACAGATGCGCCCTGGACTAATAGTGATTCAGTCAATTTGTACTCTACGAGCTCCCTAGTGGGAAAGTTTTGGGGTAGTTTTGATTTCTTTCATGTATTTTGGGCTGCTGAATCCGAATATGAGGTTTGCGGACAAAATTTCTTGCCTGAACATTGAGAAAATCACGAGAAAATCGAAAAATTTCAGCTTATTTCCGCTTTTTTGCTCAAATCTCGAAAACTATTAACTTTTAGTAAATAGTCTGTTAACAGAAATTAAAGTACTTAAAATTATCTACAAATATCACTATTTACTTTTTTTTTCAGACGAACCCTTCGGTCTAAAGTACAAGTTGAAAATTGCCAATTTTTAACGGTCTCGGCAAAATCCACATTTCACATTCCAAAACTTTATTTTTTATTAGAATGCTGTCATTTGATAAATTTCTCCTAGTTTTCTGTACAACTAATAAATGTTAGTTCATAGGTATGGTATGTCTCTTGTGACAGCTTCCATGAGTTCATTCCGTCCTAAGAGGCCGAAAATGTCTCTGCTTTTCCCTTAGAGCCACAGAAGATCAGGCACAGATGGAGTCACAGTTTCAGTTGGTGTGAACATTTTCTTCGGATCTGTTGTCTTGAGTTCGGATAAACCATTTTTTTTATTTTTTTTTTATTTTGGACTGAGGTGGAACGCTCTTAGCAGACTAGGGAAGGTGTCCCTAGTACTGTTGGACTCGGACAGGAAAGGAGAACACGCTAGGGGGCACCAACCACAGTATGGCCCGTGCGTCCCGCATGCCCCCCATGACCAGCCGCCTACCAACTAAAACCACCCCCTCTTCCGACCCGGAATATCCCTGGACGTGCTCCTTTGGGAGCGATTCATTGGGATATCCCGAGCTGTCTGAAAGAAAGTAATTAGAAGCATTGGGTCATTTAAGGGTCTATTTTCCAGCCTAGAAACGGTAGGACTAAATAGAGAAAAGTCTGATTCCTGCACGGAGGAAGGTGGGCCAACCCCTGCCTGAGAACGGCAGGGCTTGGGTGACTGTTCTGTAGTGTGGCGGATAGAATGAGCCCTAGAAGAATTAGGGTCATATTTCTCTGACGCGGATTATTTTTTTTATTATTTCTTATTTTGCTTTTTTTATTATTACTTTTTATTTTTTATATATATTTTTTTAATTTATAACTATTGTGTTGACCCGCCTCACCCATTCTGCTCCAGTCGTTCCAACTCGGATTTTCTCTTAATTTTACCGGTTATAATGTCAATTATGGCCTCGAAATCCGCCTTGTTTCCGATCGCAAAATTAATAATATTGTTAGGGCCGATGTCGCCAAACCTACTACGAAGCCTGACCTGCTCGTGAGCAAAGACGCTGCACTGGAAAACGCAGTGTTCTGCGTCTTCCCTCACGCGAGTTCGGATAAACCTTGAGATTTTGTCCTTTTAAAATAAATTAGTTGAACAGCTCCCTGACTTCCATAAATCTCAGGCGCGGGTTTCTTTTTTATCCGAGGAATGGATTGCTTAGGAGCTACTGAATGTTTTGGTGCAATACAAGAAATGCCACATATGAAGTGAAAAGTGTGGTATTTGTCGATTGTATGTACGTTTAAATTCCTCGGATAAAAAAGAAACCCGCGCCTGAGATTTATGGAAGTCAGGGAGCTGTTCAGCTAATTTATTTTAAAAGGACAAAATCTCAAGGTTTATCCGAACTCAAGACAACAGATCCGAAGAAAATGTTCACACCAACTGAAACTGTGACTCCATCTGTGCCTGATCTTCTGTGGCTCTAAGGGAAAAGCAGAGACATTTTCGGCCTCTTAGGACGGAATGGACTCATGGAAGCTGTCACAAGAGACATACCATACCTATGAACTAACATTTATTATTTGTACAGAAAACTAGGAGAAATTTATCAAATGACAGCATTATAATAAAAAATAAAGTTTTGGAATGTAAAAAGTGGGTTTTGCCGAGACCGTTAAAAATTGGCAATTTTCAACTTGTACTTTAGACCGAACGGTTCGTCTGAAAAAAAAGTAAATAGTGATATTTGTAGATAATTTTAAGTACTTTAATTTCTGTTAACGAACCATTTACTAAATGTTAATAGTTTTCGAGATTTGAGCAAAAAAGTAGAAAAGAGCTGAAATTTTTTGCTCTTTTCGCGATTTTTTCAATGTTCGGCAAGAAATTTTGTCCGCAAACCTCATGTTCGGATTCAGCCGCACAAAATCCATGTATAATAAAAGAAATCAAAACTACCCCAAAACTTTCCTAGTCAAAACACAATTTTATTGAATCATAGTTATATCATTCCATAATATAGAGTTAAAGTGACTTATAACTTGCTTCTATTCTATTATTAACATCTATATCAGATCCTATTGGAATGGTACCTGGTCCAAGCACTTCCGTTTTGCATTTGCTAGATTGTCTTTTTAATTTTTATATGGGTTACATAGTCATCTTCTCTGAAGTCATTAATTAAAATTGGTGGGTTGTTGTCCGCCAAAAATTTTTCCCCGTCCGTTGTCAGCAGAGACTTGTATATTGAATATTCTTTCCATTTATCTGTTCAAATTAACGAAATACTTCCATGTTTCTTATTGGCTGTTCTAAGGCGTTTCCATTTCTAATAGTTTCCATGCTTTACTGGCTTGAGTGTTATTTACAGTTATTTATCTCAGTTACAGTTACAGTTATTTATCTCACACCATCTCTTTTCCCAAATATCATTTTTGCTTAATTTGCTATTTTTTACTTCTCTTCTAGCCATACGGAAATATAAATATACCATATAAAAACCCGTATTTTCAATATATTATGCTGCAATACTTTTGGTTATAATTCAGTGTGTCCACGGATAGGGTGCCCAAAATTATAGCGAAAAATGTCATCCTTGATAAAAAGTTTTGCTTGTTATAAAATGAAATAAAATTCAAGTTTTTCAAATTTTGCTTAATTATATAGCCAATTTTATGTAAATCCCTATAAATTTTTGCAACTAAGTTCGAGATTGTAACAATAATAACTTGGGAGAACAACCTTTTCGCTTCTCTGGATTATGAAGCCAGACTTTGTCGTTCTCCTTGAATCATCAAATTATTAATTAAAATAATAATTATTAATTTAATAATTATTAAAATTATTAAAAATGACACTGCGAATTATTTATCGGGGTTGACAATTACTAAGCTACATTGTGGCTTGGCAACACTAGATTATTGTTACGATTTCGAACTTGTGCAAATATTTATAGGGATATACATAAAATTGGCTATAAAATTCAGCAGGATTTGAAGAACTTGAATTTTATTTCGTTTTATGGGGTTTTAGAACAAGCAAAACTTTTTATCAAGAATGACATTTTTTTCGCAAAAATAAAAAAAAAAGTTTTTCCTCTTGGGCACCCCAACCGTGGACACACTGTATAGCACTTACTGCGTGTACGTCTCTACCATAAGTTAAGCATACAAAACCATCACAAAAAACAAATGCATGGGAATAATCCCATATCCTATGTCCATAATTTAAGAAATATTTTAATTCAATAACAATCTTGATTAACCAAATTATAGAAAATTTGAAAATATTTACGTTATACCGTGTTATATTGTAATAATTTTTGTTCACATAACTTGTGCAAGGAATACGATATAATTAGTACTTACATAATAACATAAGATATAGAGCTAACAATATGTTTAACGGATTTGGTGATTACACAGCATCATTCTCTTCTATGTATTCTCCCATAATTGTACGTAAATATTATACATCAGTTACGCACAACCACAATAATTATTATAACAGGTTTTATATATAATATAATATTGTTATGATTTTTATGGTGCTTGATAAATACACATGAACATAGTTATATGTATATTGACTAGAAGAATGTAAAGTTTTATAGCGTTATTTTATCTTCATATAACTATGCATTTCCGAATTTCCGTTCAATATTAGCTGTCAAGTAGCCAAGGACGGTCAATAATCGTTGAAGACTTGCTTTTTCAAGTAGGTACATGCTTATTGTGGCATAATCGGCAAGTACCGCAAAATATTTAAATAAAATCCATAAATAGTATATTGTACTATACAAACTATCTTCGTCTTCTTCTTATATTAGGCCTCTTGGTCTGTTCTTAACCGATTTTGAGCTTGTATTCGTAGCTGTGATGTTGACTGACAGCTATCTCGCCACCATCTTTTAAGGGCCTTCCTATTGTCTCTTGCCTGTTGGCTTTGATTCTATGGCTATACGGGCTATTCTCTCGCTGTCCATTCTCGTCACATGCTGATTCAACTCTCGTCTTCTCTGTCTTCCCCACCGTACTATATCTTGTATGTTACAGAGATCTCTTATTCTGTCGTTCGGTATTCTGTCTCTCAGTGTTTTTCCAGTTATTGACCTCAACGTTCTCATTTCTAATGTTCTCATTATCTTTTTGCTTTCTGTTGTGTCACATCTTGATTCTATCGCGTACGTCATGATCGGTTTTACACATGATTTCTATATATCTTCCAGCATCATATCTTTATTTCTCCAGATAACATCCCTGAGACATCCTGACACGTAATTGTTATGCAAATGCAAACTGGACGAGGAAACCTTCTGACCAACCGAACGGCTCAACTGGCCTCTTATGCCGACGATATTAATATTATGAGTAGAACATCAACAGGAGCACAGGAAACATAAGCAGAGTTAAAAACACAAACAAAAATGATAGGTCTGGAAAGTAACACAGAAAAACAATAATAATGACTCAGAGAGAAGAAATATAGTCCCACAAAACAGTATACATGAAGATGACATTGAAACGGTTGGAAAGTTTACATACCTGCCTGGTAGTAGAAATATATTCCGACAGATCAGAAGATGGAGAAATACGGAAGAGAATCTCCACGCAGGCAAACAGAGCTTATTTTGCCTTCTCCCATATATTTCGGTCTAAAAGTGTCCACCGAAATACAAAGATGAGAATCTATAAAACTTTAATTCGACCAATAACATGCTATGGCAGTGAAGCCTTGGTCCTGAAAGAAACATCCAAAAACAAACTCGACATATTCGAAAGGAAAGTACTGAGGAGAATACTAGGATCTGCGAGGGAAAACGGAATCTTCAGATGTCGATACAACAACGAACTTTATCAACTTTATAATGAAGCACCTCTGTCAGACTTCATTAGAATACAAAGATTGCAATGGGCCGGACATGTGATAAGAATGGGAGAGGATATGCTACCAAAAATAGCACTAAATGCTAGAATGCAGGGAAAGAGACCGGTTGAAAATCCAAGAAAGCGCTGGGAAGACACAGTAAACAGCGACGCACAAGCCTTTTTAGGAGTCCGTGTATGGTAGAGAGCAGCCACAGACAAGCAAGGGTGGAGGCAAAAAATAAAGAAGGCCAAGGCTCAATTTGGGCTGTAGTGTCGTAGAAGAAGAGAAGAAGAAGGATTCCCTTGATACTACCGGGATTTGGTCTTAGCTGTTAATATTTTCATGCTGTAGTTCTTCGCCACTGTATTGAAAGTGTGTGCTATTCGCTGTAGGTTATCCTCGTTATCGGAGATTAAAGTTTAAATCAGACGAACCACTCTGCAACGCTACTTTGTGGATTCACAAAGTGGCTTAAACAGGCGATTTTGTGGCGCCAATAATTTTGTAATGGACGCCACAGTGGCGAGGATCGGCGACCGTGGCCAGCCACTATCGCCATCCACTGTCGGTCGTGTGGAATGGCACGTTTAATTTACATAAGAATTTACGGCTAATCATCAGAAGCTACTTCGTGGATCTACAGAGTAGCGCTGCAGAGGATTTCGTCTGTTTTAAACTTAAGATTGCGTCGTCGGCATAGCAGAGGATCTTCATTTGTTTTTCTGCACTCTTATATCCTTTTCCTATACTTTTAATGTCTTCTATGATTTTGTCCATTACTAAATTAAAAAGCAATGGGCTCAAGTTATCCCCTTGTCGGATTCCCGAGGTGTTTTCTACTTCCGATGTTGGTTAATTTTCGATTTTTATTCAGATTTTGTTCTTCGTATTAATCTCTGTCATTATCCTTATCATCTTGTTGGGCTGATTTTTCTCCTTTAGCAATCTTAGCACATCTTCTAATCTTACACAATCGAAGGCTTTAGTCAGATTTATAAAGCTCATGAAGCCTATACAAACTATATAGTCAATATATTGAGTTAAAATACTCCCTGTCGCTTGATTCACTAGGCATTATTTATCCCTGTAATTTTACCGAGATATCGAAGAGGCGCAAAAAATAGCGAAAACTAGAGATATCACGATAGTCCTAGGTGCTCTCAATGCAAAGAAGAATGGGACAAATTGAAAAGTGTGTAGGAAACTATGGTCTGGGAAATCGCTACGAGAGAGGTCCGTTACAATTTTGCAAAAAGCAGAGCTTAATTATTACAAACGCATTTTTCAAGCTTCCAAACAGATGACGACTGTACTAATACATTATACAGGGTGATTGATTAGTAGGGTAAAGCTCAATAGCTCCGCTATAGTAATAGATAGCAATAAAAGTTAATAACAAAAATTTTAGCCACCTTTGAGCTTCACATTACAAAATTAGTTAGAATGTTACAGGGTGTTCGATAACACAGTGGCAGACCAAACTTATGTTTTTTAAATGGAACACCCTATATTTTATTTTAAATTCGAAATCCTGTTAACTTCTTCATCACAAAAATATATATAAGGTTTGTTATGTTATACAGGGTATTTACAAAGTTATAACCAATTTTATACGAAAATCATAACAAGTTCAACTCCCTGTATAAATAAAATTAAGTAAAACAACAATGGTTTATTAATGCCATATTTTTTAACGTATTGTCAAAATTTTCAAGAATGGTCGATATTGCTAATTTTCTTTATATCAAATGCAGGGTGAGTCAAAACGCAAGTACATTATTTTCTCAGTAATTTTAAATAGAACACCCTGTATTTTATATCACTATTGAAAAGTATCATTACCGTACTTTAATTTTTAGATAACATTCCCTATGTCTAAATTTATTAGTTTTCGAGATATTTTCATTTTTCAATGGACCAGTAGCGTGGCCACCCAAATCACCATAATTTAATAAACCGGACTGATTTTTTGGGGTTACGTTAATAATGAAGTTTATAAAATACCTCCAACAACAAGGGATGAGATGAAAAATAGAATACAAAGTGTATTTTGATGTGTTAATTTACAAATGCTCCGTAGAGTAAGTAGCTCATTCAATGATCGTTTTTAGGCGTACATAAATGTATTATAGTATGGTATAGTTAGATCCAAATCCAGACATCCAAAGTGAAAGTTATCCTCCAACACCAAATTGTTCTATATGGTCCACATAATGTTCAGAAAAAAGTCACAGCGTCGGGTTTGGGGGGGGGGAGAGGGGGATAAATCTGCAAATTCGTAGTTTTTTAGGTTTTTCGTCAATATTTCTAAAACTAAGCGGTTTAGCATGAACAACCTTCTACACAAAATTGTTCTACATTAAATTTGAAATAAAAAAGGCCCTATGCATAACCATTCTAAAATGAACGGTTCCAAAGTTACGGAGGTAGTATAGTATAATTGGTCCATAAAAAGGCCTAACCCAGACATCCAAAGTAAAAGTTTTCCTTCAACACCAAATTGTTCTATATGGTCCACGTATTGTTCAGTAAAAAGTTACACCATTTTGAGCGTCCGGTTTGGGGGAGGGGGAGATGGGGGAGAATTCGGTAAATTAGTAGTTTTTTACCTTTTTCGTCAATATTTCTAAAACTATGTTTTAGCGTAAGGAATGTTCTGTAGAAAAATGTTCTACATGAAATTTAAAACAAAAAAAGTTGTATACATAATTGTTATAAAATCAACGGTTCCAGAGTTACAGAGAGTGAAATGTAGAGGTTTTCGATACTTTTTATATTTACCGATTTCTCCCCCCTCTCCCCCCCCAAACCCGACGCTCAAAATGGTGTGACTTTTTTCTGAACATTATGTGGACCATATAGAACAATTTGGTGTTGCAGGATAACTTTCACTTTGTATGTCTGGGTTTTTGGTATAGTTAGGGTAAGGTGGGGTAATACCGGACAGCGGGGTAATACCGGACTGCGTTGTTTGTGCACGTATCGGCATATTATTGAATTTCGCGTTCATCACAGGCTGACCGTTAGACATCTGAATCTCAGTTCTCAGTTTAGTCGCTGCCACGTGCTTGCAAAGAGAGTTATCACAAAAATTACAAAATTTAGTGTGTGATTATATGAATTAACTGATTTTAAAGGTGAGTATTGACCATTTCTATTGTAAGAAATTGATGAGATTACGTGCAAAGTCATAGCTTACGCAGTGTATTTTACGTATCTTTAAGTAGTTTTATTCATTACTTCCTCTAATAATTACTACCGAACATATGCATAAATATGTCGTTTAGGGGTAATGCCGGACACTGTGTCCGGCATTACCCCAGCTCCGGTTTGAACTATTTATTGTATTGGGAGATAGGTACATGCAAATACCTGCTGTTGTTTTATTATGATGGAATATTGGAAAGTGGATATAAATATAGTTAATAGGTAATAATTCATAATTACCTACATTTATAATTATTTGTCAACATTTTTTATAAATTTTTGTAGTTTTTGTTTCCCATTACAATTAAAACAAAATCTAATATAGTTTATGACATGTATGTGACATTTACATATTAATTCTTTGTAGACCTGAAGAAGATCCCATTCGTGATCAAAACATTGGCAATAAAAATAACTCAACAAACATACCTACAGTATTTATATCCAGTTTCTGCGATTCCATCATAATATTTATTATTGGATACAAAACAGTAAACACTGTTATTTTAATTTACAGATGCCGCGGAATTATAAAAGAGTCACCGAAAAAGCTTCGTGGAGAGAGGAGGAGTTGCAAGGAGCACTCCGTGCTATACAGAATGGTATGTCGTTAAGAAAAGCTGCAATAAAATTTTCAATTCCAAAATCTACGTTACACGAACGACTTAAAAATGGCACTGCCCCTTCTGGACCTTCCTTGGGCCGAAAGCCAGTTTTTTCAGTTGAAGCCGAAAATGCACTTGCTGTTCAAATTAAGAAGCTGGCAAAAGTTTTTTATGGAATAACTCCCCAGGAAGTACGAAGATGTGCTTTTGGATTTGCACAATCAAACAACATCCGAGTCCCCTTTAATCAAGAAAGAAAAATGGCTGGTAAAGACTGGGAAAGGGGCTTCATATCTCGTCACAATATTACGTTAAGGAAACCAGAAGCAACCAGCATTAACAGAATTACAGCTTTTAGTCGCAATGAAGTTACCATTTTTTTTAACAATTTATCCAGACTTATGGAAAAATATGCATTTTCACCCAATAAAATTTATAATTGCGATGAAACTGGGGTCACTACTGTACAACGCCCACCAAAAATATATGCAGAAAAAGGTCAGAAGCGTGTTGGATTTGTTACAAGCTGGGAAAGGGGGAAAACAACCACAGCGATGTGTGCCGTCAACGCTACAGGAACCTATATACCTCCCATGTTTATATTTGCACGCCAAAGAATGGCGTCCCATCTTCAACGAAACGGTCCCCCAGGTGCCCTTTACACATGGTCAAAAAATGGGTGGATTACAGAGGACATATTTCTTACTTGGTTACAACATTTTCAAGCATTTGTAAAAGCATCCAAAGAAGATCCAGTTCTTTTAATCATGGACAATCATAGCACTCACTGCACGTTACAAGCATATAATTTTTGTAGAGATAACGGTATTGCTGTTCTGACAATCCCTCCACATTCATCACATCGCCTTCAGCCACTCGATGTGAGCTTTTACTTTCCTCTAAAGACCGCATTCAACTCTGAATGTTCCAAATATTTGACCAGCCATCCAGGGGAGAAAATCACGCCTAGTGAGATTGCTGAATTATTTAATTTAGCATTTAGTAGAGTGGCAACCCCGGAAAAGGCTATCAAGGGATTTAAAGAGACAGGTATTTTCCCCTACAACCCTGACGTATTCACAGATGAAGATTTTGCTCCTGCAGAAACCCTTCAATCCACTGTTTCTGATGCACTTCAAGAACCTACCCAAGCAGAAAAACTACTCAAAACAAATGAGACTACCCCTGAAAAAAATAGTAGTGTGAATGAGACAGAATTAAAAAATGTTTCCTTTGCCGAGATAATTCCTCTACCATCTTGTTCTCACGAAAATGTTGTAAAGAGACAAAATAAGGCAAACAAGCAACACTCTATTGTATTTACGTCAACACCGCTAAAAGAAGCTCTAGAAAAAAAAGAAGAGAAGAAAAATAAAAAGACAACAATCAAATCAGATAAGGCTAAAAGAAATGTATTTGTGACACAGGAGGGGTCTACATTAAGACAAAAATCAAAGCGAACAAAAATTGCCTTAAACTATAAAATATGTGAAGAAGGAGAAAGTGAGATAGAGGATGATGACGATGTTAGGGACAAGAACATTACCGAAGACATTTGCATTTTGTGTGGAGAATTTGGCAAGAACAGTGAACTTTGGCTAAGATGTGTGTATTGTGGTCATTGGGCACACAAGGCATGTTCTAACTCTCCAAAAGACAAAAAATTTATTTGCGACTTTTGTTTGTAAAAGGTGTCCGTCATTACCCCAACATAGAGGGTAATACCGGACAGTGACAACTTTTTTTATATGTATATTTTTAATTTTGTATTGTAATTTTAAAAAGTTTTTTTAATCAAAATTTGTAGACTAACATGTGTTCTTCATTTTTGCTTAGGTTTAAAATTTTAATGTCGTCTAATAATAAAATAAATTCTAATTATCTTTAAGTGTACGCCATTACCCCACCTTACCCTATATCATAAATATTGCCCAAAAAATATAAAAAGTATCGAAAACCTCGACTTTTCACCCTCCGTAACTCTGGAACTGTTGATTTTATAACAGTTATGTATGGAACATTTTTTGTTTTAAATTTCATGTAGAACATTTTTGTATATAACATTGTTTACGCTAATGCATAGTTTTAGAAATATTGACGAAAAACGTAAAAAAACTACTAATTTACCGGCTTCTCTCGCATCTCCCTCCCAAACCGGACGCTCAAAATGGTGTAACTTTTTACTGAACAATATGTGGACCATATAGAACATTTTGGTGTTGGAGGAAAACTTTTACTTTGGATGTTTGCGTTAGGCCCTTTTTTGGACCAGTTATACTATACTACCTCCGTAACTTTGGAACCATTCATTTTAGAAAGATTATGCATGGGGCCTTTTTTATTTCAAATTTAATGTAGAATAATTTAATTTTGCATAGAGGGTTGTTCATGCTAAACCGCATAATTTTAGAAATATTGGCGAAAAACTTAGAAAAATACGAATTTACCGATTTCTTCCCCCTTTACCCCCCCCCCACACCCGACGCTCAAAATGGTGTGACTTTTTTCTGGACATTGTGTGGACCATATAGAACAATTTGGTGTTGAAGGATAACTTTCACTTTGGATGTCTGGGTTATGCCATCTTTTGGATCAACTATACTATACTATTAGGAGATAATTTTGAACACCTTATGTAATTAAATATTAAAAATATTTTATTAAATGTAGCTTCTAATTTTTTCAAACATGTTTTTTTGCAAAATGTATTACTGATAAATTAATTATGTTTCGTTCTTTATTTGTTACATTGTTACATTTACATACAAAATTAGTGTTTAATTGTCTTCACAAAATATTGTATTTTGTGTTTGTGTGTTTTTTTGTAAAATTTATTACTAATTTTCTTTGTTTATTTGTTGCATTTACATAAAAAGATAATTTTTAATTGTTTCAAAAATGTTGCATGTAGTGGTTGTGTTTTTGTTTGTAAAATGTATTACTAATAAATTATTTTTATTTCTTTATTTGCTACAGTGTTACATTGATTACCGGATTGATAATCGGTAATCTTCAATTGTCAATTCAGTCATGGCTTACTTAAAATTTAGATAAGTTTAAACACCTAAAATAATTTGCTCTGAAAAATGAAAATATCTCGAAAACTAATAAATTTGGGCATAGGGAATAATATATAAAAATTAAAGTACGTTAATGTTACTTTTCAATAATGATATAAAATACAGGGTGTTCTATTTAACATTACTGAGAAAATAATGTACTTGCGTTTTGACTCACCCTGTATTTGATATAAAGAAAATTAGCAATATCAATAATTCTTAAAAATTTTGACAATAAATAAAAACATATGGCATTAATAGACCATTGCTGTTGTGCTTATTTTTATTTATACAGGGAGTTGAACGTGTTACGATTTTCATACAAAATTGGTTATAACTTATAACTTTGTAAATACCCTCTATAACATTACAAACCTTTATATTTTTGTGATGGAGAAGTTAACAGGATTTCGAATATAAAATAAAATATAGGGTGTTCCATTTAAAAAAACATAAGTTAGGTCTGAGACTGTGTTATCGAACACCCTGTAACATTCTAACAAATTTTGTAATGTGAAGCTCAAAGGTGGCTAAAATTTTTGTTATTAACTTTTATTGTCATATTTTATCAATCACCCTGTACATGGTGATCCCGCAGATACATCGGAGAAAGTAGAAATTCCATTTATTTTTTTATAAGCTATTTGGTCAATCTAGTTGAAACTTAGCACACCTTAAAAACTTATTAACTGCCACAATCCTCTGTAGTTATAGCACATGTAATTATGCAAAAAAACCACGTTATCAGTATTTTTTATAAATTAATGCAAAAATAAGGGTTTTTTCAATTATCTCGGTCAACTGTTTCTGCATTTTACTTTGGAAATTCCCAAAATTAAAGAACTTTTTATGGTCTACAACTTCTATTTTAAGCATTTTTCTTTAAAATGAATAAGAAATACTTTATAGGCAAACATTTTTTTTCTCACATTTAAGATTGTTAAAAAGACAGCAAAATCATCAGTCTTCGCGTATTTTTCATTAGGCACCGCCCTCATACACCTTTTAGAGCCTTCAAAATATCTGTAGGTACGTATTTATATTTATAAAATTTTAATGTGAAATCAATGATTTTTTCACAGAGAGACTGGTGTAAAAATCCATTCATATCAAAAGATGTTTATTCATCTAAATATTAACTAAAATGTTAAAGCAACATCCTCTCCTTAATTTGTTCCGGTCGTTCTACGGCTTTTAACCGTCCTGCTGCGGTAAGAAAATACTCGCGATAATTGATTATACCAAAATCACTCTACGCAGCTTCTTTTAACACCGAAAGAAATAATAAATTTTAAATCGGTCAAACCAAAGTTATTAAAAAAAACTCATGGCTTAGATTTTTGGTTTAAGAGCTTCGTGATGCATGGGCGGAGAAATTCTGATTTCACGTGGAAACATTTGAAATTCTAAAACCTAATTTTAGCTCCATCATCCACGATTTTCACCTGATCGAATGTGATATTTTCCACGAAATGTTAATTGGATCTTTCCTGATAATCTGTTTTTGTTGGTGTCTGTTTTATTATATTTTGGAAATTATCTATTGAAAAAAATTAACACATCACTATTATACCTCGTTTTTAAACTAGGCGGAGTAATGCTTGTTTGTAATTGGTCGAATTGCACGCACGTTTACTCCAATAAATTGTGAAATTTTGACACTATTTACATTTATGAAATTTTGACTATATTGGTTCTTAAAATTCAAAGGTTAATTAAGTTATATCAGCGATTTTTTGCGTTTTCTGCGTTATTCCTTTAATTTTTAGATTTAGTCTGCATTTATATTGAAGCGAAGACGCGTTAGACTGCCCCAGCTAATAGGGAACTTGCATAAAATTTTAAATTCGAAAAAAATGGTATAAATCACAACAGAACATAATTTAAAACATGTATTAAAGATTAAAAAGTTTTGTTTAGCTTTCGTTTCGCCCCTAAAGATGATTAAAATTCAAATTAAAACAGGTGGCCCAAAACGCGTCGTGACGTCATTCGTTTAAATTATGTTTACATTCTTCCAAAAATGTAAACAGAATTTAAAATTAGACATTATAAACGTCAGTAGAAAATACAGTTATGTAACCTCACAAGTGTTTTTGATCGTTTGAACTATTTTAAATTGACTAAAGGTTCTCTAAACCAACGCCAGAAAACAAAAAAAAAAATATATAGATGTTAAATTTGTACTTGTTATTATGAGGTTTTAAGGCGTGAAATTTTGGAAACCTTATTTTTAAAGGAAACCGAATATTATTATGCAATAAAAAAATGTGCAAGTTCCCTATTAGGTTTTGCAGTTGTTTTGACACTGACACTATTAAATGACATTTAAAATAGTTCAAACGATCAAAAACACTTGTGAGGTTACATGTATTTTCTACTGACGTTTATAATGTCTAATTTTAAATTCTGTTAACTTTTTTGGAAGAATGTAAACATAATTTAAACTAATGACGTCACGACGCGTTTTGGGCCACCTGTTTTAATTTGAATTTTTAATCATCTTTAGGGGCCAAACGAAAGCCAAACAAAACTTTTTAATATTTGATACATGTTTTAAATTATGTTCTGTTGTGATTTATAACATTTTTTTTCGAATTTAAAATTTTATGCAAGTTCTCTATTGAAATACCATTCGAAAATAATACTTCAGTCATGCAAGATCTACACCTAGAACATCTTCCACCCTAGCCTGGCTCAGTCTCTCGGGGTGTGTGTTCGCCTTGTCCTAATCTTAAATATGAACTATGAAAATTCAGAATGGAAGCAAACAAAACAATATTTTAACTAATCATGTTTATTGTTCAATAAAGATATAATAAAATATGACATCAAATGCATTAACAAATATATTCAAATTCTTGTCAAAACTAACAATTTGTAGATTATACTTATGTACGGCTTGTGGTATTTGATAGTAGATCTTCTTGATGTTGGATGGTACAGCTGTAGACTTGTAGACCTGGGCAGATGTTGTGGCCCTAGGTCACTACAACTAATGATGTCGGGTGCTGCTGTCTGTTCGATGCATCCTGTTGTCGTGCCTTTAAAGTTGCATCACTGGTGATGAAAGCTGGTGTCTCCCGAAGGGAGAAAAGTGATTTATTCCCAAAAACTAGAAGATAAAACACAAATCAAACATTAAGAAGTAGGGAAACCAAAGTGTGCCAAGTCTGCCATTATTTTAAGAAATAATCGAAAGAGTAGCAGATGACGAGAATAAACTAACTGGAATTATGATTGATACTAGTTAAATAATTTGATTACTAAAAGCATATTAATAGAGGGAATGTAAAATATGAAGCATGTGCTTTTCGACATGGAAGGTTAGGTATAAAAAAAATCATTATAAAAATTGAATACAGGCTTAGAATAAAAACTCACCCCAAGAGATTAAGTGTTTACGGATAAATAGCTATTACCAGCCTGTAATTGGCTTTTATAGCGAAATTAATTTTCCACCACTCTGTGTTGTTGAGAGGCGAAGTGTCAATGTCATATCAGCGAAACACAGAAAATGGAATTTGAAATAATGACTATGGAACACAAGATTAGATCAGATGCTAGAATGTAAGATTATGAATTATGTTCAATACGACTTAGATGAAAAGAGGACCGGGAAAACAAGTAAAACGAATACAGAAGATAATTATTAATGGAATATTAAAGATTATTTTTTAATGATTTTAACTTCCAATCGTATAGTAAGATATTTGATCACGTGTTTAATTCTGTCCAATCAGATTAAAATTATACTAAGAATTATCTATTTTTTTAGAATTTTTTTAATTAGATTGTTTCTGTTTAATGGCAACCAGCTTCCTAGTTTTGACAACTGTCACATTTAAGAAAATACCCATAATATACGTATTAAAAAATAATCTTACGAATATCACACGACAGTAAGAATAAATAAGAGAATAATGCTTCATTTTTACTTAAATTTGTTGTCATTGGGTAATAGCCACTCGAGCCCTGCGGGCTCTCGTGTCTGTTGCCAGACAACAAATTTTCGAAAAACTGTCGCATTATTTTCAATTTATTCTCACTCCCTTGTGATATATACCCGAAAATAAAGCAAAATAATTGTTTAAAAATAAAATAGCAAAGATGTGACGTTTGTAACGTTACAATATAAAAACTTGTTTTTAGAACTCTTTAGCGACTTATAGTACCTACCTATAATATAATACCGGGTGTCCACTTATATTTCCCCCATTTTAACTGCATATAACTTCCAAACGGCTCAAGATAGAAATATGCGGTTTTCGCTGAAATGTTTTATTTTAGTAAAAGTTTTGTCTGAATGGATTGAATTTTTTATATCACTTTCAAATACAAAAACAAAAATGGCGGATTTTTGAAAAAAATGTTGTTGACTTTTTTTAATGGAACACCCAGTATATTTTTTCGTAAATTGAAAGAAAGGTCATTTACCTATCCAGCGATATAAAGTTTTTCAAAATCGGTTGTCAAATCACTGAGTAATTAATTTTTAAAATGAGAGGTGCAACATGGATATCACACCTAAATAACATAACTAAGCAAATTGATATTATGTTATGTGATTTCCACATTGCATCTCTCATTTTAAAAATTAATTTCTCAGTCATTTCACAACCGATTTTAAAATTTTTTATATCGATGGATAGGTAAATGACTGTTTTTTCAAGTTTTTAGGTAAATTCACATTTTTTATATCGCTTTTAAATAAAAAATGGCGGATTTTAGAAAAAAAACATTGTTGACTTGTTTTATTAAAACACCCAGTATATTTTTTTGTTACTTGAAAAAATGGTCATTTACCTATCCAGCAATATAAAAATTTTTAAAATCGGTTGTCAAATGAGTGAGCAATTAATTTTTAAAATGAGAGATGCAATGTGGAAATCACATAACATAATATCAATTTGCTTAGTTATGTTATTTAGGTATGTGATATACACGTTGCACCTCTCATTTTAAAAATTAATTACTCAGTGATTTGACAACCGATTTTGAAAAACTTTATATTGTTGGATAGGTGAATGACCTTTCTTTCAATTTACACAAAAATATACTGGGTGTTCCATTAAAAAAAAGTCAACAACGTTTTTTTCAAAAATCCGCCATTTTTGTTGTCGTATTTGAAAGCGATATAAAAAATTCAATCCATTCAGACAAAACTTTTACATAGATAAAACATTTCAGCGAAATCCGCATATTTCTATCTTGAGCCGTTTAGAAGTTATAGGCAGTTAAAATGGGGGAAAATATAAGTGGACACCCGGTATTTATGGATTACGGTCGAAGGCCGATATGATCAATGAAAAAAGGTCATGAATCCGTTGATTTTTACAGTGACGTTACTGGATGTGAGTCTGTTTTTTTAAGTTTACTCCTTCCATTTTAAAAACAGGGTATAGTAAATTGCAAAATTCAACCAATTTCTTCCAAGTTTACTCCAGTGGTAAGAGACGAAAATGCCAATGAGCCTCTATAAATCATGCGAACAAGCTGAATTTAGGTGAAAATATCAATTTCGGGCTTTTCTCTAAACCACCACGTAGGGGCAGGGCAGTGGAAAACTCGATTTACCAAGAATCTGTACACCGTAGAAAAAAATATTTTAACCCAGAAATAATGTAGCTGAGATAATCATTGTGAACAAAAATGTCTCTTAGCACTTTTAGCGCAGAATTAACCGTTCTCTCAGAAACAACGCTCTAAGCCTAAGCCACCGGGAATTGAAAAATTTTGACAATTTTTTAAATAAATGTATCAACTCGGCGGTAAAAATTCGATATACTTTGATAAAAGTATTATACCATCTGTAAAAATATAAGTACATTTGGATGTTAAGAGGTGACTCATACTTTTTTGCAGAAATTGCTTGAAAATCACTCATATAATAATATTTGAGTTATCCTCCCACTCAAAAAGGTCCGGAACATTGTTTATATAATCAAAATATCAAAAAATTAAGGAAAAATTCGATTTTTTTCTTCCTTTTTTGATTATAACTTTAAAAGTATTTATTTCCGAGAAAAGTTGTACTGACATAAAAGTTGTGTAATTGAATTTCCTACAATATAGGATTAGCTAAAAATTTTAGCAATTGTTACCCTTGTTGCAAAATAGCAATAATTGAGAAAAAAAACATAATAAAACAAGTATTCGGATTTTACATTTTTCAACCATTTATACTAAACTTAAAACCTTCATATTTCATCCAGAAAAACTATATGATATAATAAAATAATACTGTAAATTTCATTAAGATTGGTTTAATAGATATTTCAAAATAAATTTTGCAATCCAGCTTTAGCAAAAAAAAATTCATTTTTTCAAAACGTTGCAGGACTGAAAATAAAGCAGATAGCAAGTTGAATTTTTTTTCTTATAGATCAGCGTTTCCCAACCGGTGGGTCGCGACCCACTAGTGGGTCGCGGGCAGATTTCAGGTGGGTCGCGACGTGGCTCTTACAGTAGCTGAATAACGTACAAATATATCATCATGGGTGAGGGATGGGTCGCGAATATGAAAAAACATCATAATGGTGGGTCGCCAGACATAAAAGGTTGGGAACCACTGTTATAGATGAATACTGGACCTTTTATTTTGCAATTTGCAAAATTAAAATCGGTTAACTATCACGACGCCAGGAATTCTTTTTAATAAACATTAATTTTTGGTGCCACGCGCAGGACAGCGGTGTTCAATTCACACAAGTTGATTTCCACCAAAATTTCTTCCAATCTTTATCTAATACAGTGATGAGCGCGCTAATAACCGGCAAAATAGCGCAAAAGATGGAAAACATATTAAATTCTGAGATAATTTTAACATCTCTACTAGTTTTATTTCTTTTTATCTCACAATTTATGTTTTCCATCTTTTGCGCTATTTTGCCGGTTATTAGAGCGCTCATCACTGTATTAGATAAAGATTGGAAGAAATTTTGGTGGAAATCAACTTGTGTGAATTGAACAATGCTGTCCTGCGCGTAGCACCAAAAATTAATGTTTATTTAAAAAAATTCATGACGCCGTGTTAGTTAACCGATTTTAATTTTACAAATTGCAAATGAAAATCACAGTAATATTCTATATGTAAAAAAATTTCAACTTGCTACCAGGTTTATTTTCAGTCCTGCAACATTTTATAATTTTTTTTTACTAAAGCTGGATTGCAAAATTTATTTTGCAAAATCTATTGAACCGATCTTAATAAAATTTACTATATTCTTTTACTATATTATATAGTTTTTCTGAGTAAAATATGAAGGTCCTACATGTAGCAGAAATAGTTGAAAAACATAAAATACGAATATGTACTTGTTTTTTTATGGTTTTTTTTGCAATTATTGCTATTTTGCAACAAGTGTGACAATTTTTAAATTTTTTAACCATTCTTATATTGTATAAAATTTAATTGCGCAACTTTTATGCCAGTGCAACTTTTTTCGGAAGTGAATACTTTTAAAGTTATAATCAAAAAACGAAGAAAAGAATCGAATTTTTCCTTCATTTTTTGACATTTTAATTATTTAAACAATATCCACAAGGAAAAGAAAATGTTTTACCTGTAGTTGGCTGTATACCATCAATCACAAAATTGGAAAGAAATGCTTTCTAAAAGGTATAATTTTTTTTTTATTAAAATCCCTTAAAAGGGCTCCATCACAACAAAACGTTTTCGATTTTTATAAAAAATCATCATCAGTGTTCGATAAACTGGATGCTAGCTGGGGTCTAGGACATTTCGCCGTCGCCGTTTCGCCGTCGCCATTTCGCCGTCGCCGTTTCGCCGTCGAGCCATTTCGCCGTCGCAGTTTCGCCGTCGAGCCATTTCGCCGTAGCCATTTCGTTGTTAGCATTCGTACTTATAATTTCGGGATGATCATTACTTGTATATAAGTTTTGAATGGTTTCCGAACGATTATATACTATCACTTTTGCATAATGACGTTTTTTATTTTTAATACAGTAAAAACAATTTGAAATCCCTTTTCTCAATATCAAGATTAGTCCGAAACTTCAATGCCGATGAAGATATTTTAGAATATCTTAGAGGACTTGCCCATAATTATGAAATGTAACTTTTTGAATATTTTTAATACTGTAAATATTTTATTTTTCAGACGAAAACAATGTATAGTTGAATACGAAAATATAACTTGGTTTTACGTGGTTTTACTAGCAACATCAGCATTTTATTTACACTGACATTTAGTATAAAAAAAGTTAGTATGTTGTTATCACGTTCTTGTAAACTTAACCAATGCCGGGATGGCGACGAAGAAACGGCCGACGGCGAACTGGCTCGACGGCGAAACGGCCGACGGCGAAGTGGCTCGACGGCGAAACGGCGACGGCGAAATGGCGACGGCGAAACGGCGACGGCGAAACGTCCCAGTCCGTGCTAGCTGAGTACAAAGGATTTCTTTCCAATTTAAACAATGTTCCGGACCTTTTTGTGTGGGAGGATAACTCAATTATTATTATATCAGTTGATTCCAAGCAATTTCTGCAAACAAATACGAGTCACCTCTCAACGTCCATCTCAAAACAGATGCGCCCTGGACTATATCCCATTGACAAAAATCAAAATGTTTCTTAAAGGTGAACAGTGCAGCTTTCGTATGAAAATTTTGTAAACATTTTGCCGATAATGAAGTTCGTTTCTATAAAGCTGTTAAATAAATAAAAGTTGCGCGATTTTTGCCATTTTTTTTTATTTCTATGAGATCAATGGAATTTATCAATACCATTGACACACCGGACTTTATGGAATTAGATCATACCCTATGATTATGATAGATCAACCTCTACTGACGGGTAACAAATCTAATTAGTTAGGTTATTAATACTATAAATAACACCGTAAACGCAAACCGCCGCAGCTAACGCAATGGTGCGAGGATCGTCCAATCGCGAATAGTCGTGAGTTAAACTTACATCCACGCCGACAGTCACAGTTCATTGAAATGTTTTTTCGTCTTCTGCATTCTTTTTGGAACGAATCCTACTGGTATTTCCCAACGTTGATACATATTTGAAGCCTCTTCAAAGATTTCAAATTGTCCTCTAATTTTAGTTAGTTTTAAGAGGCTCTCTTCGAGTAAACTGTAAAAGTGTTATCGAGACTATGTTGAGGATTTCAAGGATTTTATTTTGCACAACTAGTAACAAAACAAATTTGAATGATTCTAGTTCCTTTTTCAGTTGTGCTGTTTCGTCTCTTTTATTTCTTTTGTTACTTGTCAGAACTAGACTTGAAAGGCACTTCAAAACATCGCAAAATATGTATTTCAATGCATTGACTGCATCAAATCTTCCAGCCTAGCATGTTTGATTGAGAGGTTTTAAAGTCACTTTCGAGGAACATATTTCAGATTGGTATGAGGACTTCAGTGCTGTCAGTGGATGGAAAAGTATGAAAATATGAAGGTTTATTTAGAGAAGATGCAGGAAGAGGTAAACCAGATTGATGAGGAGATACAGAAAATTGAAAAGGTGGTAGAAAAATTCGAGAATGCGTTAAAATTCGATATGGAATAAGTGGAAGAAAAATTGAAGGAGATAGGAAAATGTCCAAAAGGAGGAGACCATCGGGAAGTAATTGTATACAGCTCGTGAGAGCAGAATCCAATTGGGTGGGGATATTAGAAAACGACATCGGGTACCTTTCATTAAAATCTTAAAAAACAAATTCACATATGCAGAACTTTGAAGACTACAAAGAAATTATAAGAAGCCATCTAAAAGACGGAGCTGCTTTGTGGTTTGAAAGCAGCAAACAAAATGAGGTTACCTTATGGAGAGATTTTGAGAGAAAAATTGTTTTAATGGTGCAGGTTAAAATCGATCATTGAAGTTGTTAGAATTAATATGCCGTGTACTTATTATAATCGGACAACTTGAAGTAGAACTTGACTGAAAGTACTTTGAAAAGTTTATTTGACCTCGTTAAAATCTATGCACGGCCAACCAAACGGGGGCCCCTTTTAGCCGGGGGCCCGGGGCACTGCCCCGGTTGCCCCAATGGTAGTTACGGCCCTGTTCTGGTAGCGTAGTCGTGTTCAACGACCCCTGAATAACACAATCAAGCCCTTAATATGCTTACTTTGACATGTTTATGCACTTTTGAATGCATGTCATGCACTTTAAAATGCAATTATGCATTTCTATCCATTTTTGTAGTAGTGACTTTTTTCCTGACATCATCCTGAACACAATGCAAAAAGTTGCAGGTCTCTATGTATTGTATTAAAAAATCGATTTATTACGGTGTTTTTAGTGCTAAATGCCCTGGTCTAAAACGCCGCTGTTCCAAAATCATCTAATGGACTTTGTTAAACCATTCATGACTTTCGATTGTCTTTTTATACATTGAACATAGCCGCCTATTATCACTAGACTAGTTTTTGTTGCTGCAAGATTTATATCGGTCAAGAGAAACACGTTATTATAATCTAATAGAATCGATTATATACAAAAATATCTGTACTCCCACAAATAATAGAACACCACCACAACCGATCAATAAAACATGTGGTACTAAAATGTATTTTTATGAAACCTAATAACATATGATTGCACGAGTGGTTAGAACCGATTATAACATTACAATAGATTATTAGATGGTTGAACCTCTGCCTTTGGAGTTTTTCTATTCTATATGCTACAATAGAGTCATTTTATCTACAGATCCTAATATTTAAAATTAGTGTTTTGAATCACTTCCAACCATATCTGTGAAATTTCTTCATGTTATGTGGTGTGATCAAATAGAAACACATATGTATAACGTAGTGAAATAAACAAATAGGTAGGTATATACTCGTATATACTAAATACATAACGAAATCAACAACATAAGCAACGAAACTAAAGCAACTACCAACTAGTGAAAGAAAGAAGACAACTACTGGTGGAAAACAAACGCCATACTCAAGAATACGTAAAAATAAATAAAACAATTAGAATCGAACTAAAATGTGACATCAAAAAATGGAACGGGTACTTAAGTAATAGAAAAAGTCATAGAAAGCAACAGGCTTAAAACGTGTTAGAGCAATACTGGGTGTTCAGAAGAATATTAAGATTAAAGACTCAAGTAACAAGGAAGAGAATAAGAAATATAAAATAACAAAGATAGTTGAAGACTTTAACATGGTAGAGCTCGCACAGTCGACCTAATGAACCAACAAAAGACAACGTCAAAAGAAAAAAAATCGTGGGAGCAGAGGTATTACCAAATACACACATCGGAAAAGTGTAAGGATATTTTTAGAAAGAGACGTAATTTCTTCTTCAGTTGATTTGGATAAATAGTAATCGATTTGTAGTGATTAATAGTATTTAATACACAAGAAAATTTGTTGAACTGTCAAAAATAAGGAGAGTACCTTTCAGTGCAATTAAATGTATCTTTATTATAAATGAAACTAGCCCAATCATTTGCATCACAGTTTTGATATTCCTGACACAACACTAATCTTGCAGCGCGTTTGCCTCTGCTGGAGATAGGTGGACATTTCAATGGTCTAACTAAGAGATTGGCTTCATGGAGATGATTTCTTACAGTATCACGGCTTATGGTTACCTGGTGTGTCTGCTGCAGGTCGCTAATAAATACAGATGCTGTAATTGTTGGTTGTTTTCTAGCGGTTAACACTAAAAATCGATATTAAGCTGAAGTTGTAGCGCGTTCACGTCCTGGATGGTGTTCGGCTGGGCTTTCAGTGTACAAAAATGCTATCACAATCGACTTATAACACTATGGGAGACTCACATGCGCTCAGCTACATTAGTTTCCCGCTTGTCGCCTTAAAGAAGGCCTACAGCCACAGATCACCTACCTCCTCTAGATGTTTCACGATAACGCTTTGGTTAAATATGAAAAACAGCGCTCCATGCCGCTTGTATCGGAACTAATGCAAGCGGGAATTTCAAAATGTAATTTTGGTGGGAAGAAAATGTTAGGTTAAAATATTTGTATAGTTGAAAAAAAAATAATTTGGTTTTAAAATATGCAAATTATTTTTAATTTCAAATATACAAAATACCATTTGGGAAAAAATAAGACATGACAACGTATTTTTATTTATTTATTTAATACCAGCAAAACCACTTTGTATATACTTTTTTACAAATCGTATCTTTACAAATGAAATTATTAATAGTTATCTTCCAAATACTTCTACAAAAGGGTATCTCAAATGATTGAAACATGTGTGCATCTCTACTTGTTGAAGGACTTTCAACTAAAACAAAAAATTAATATAATTGATTTGATAATAACCATATTCATTTCACGTAAAATAATTTGTATTAATTATATATTTTCTGTAGGGGTTACTTACTTGGTGTTACATTCGTTTGCTTCCCTACACCACTACACTAACTGTGTTACTTGTTCTCTAATAACAAATACTTGTTGAACTCATCATGCAAATGTAAGCTAGGAATTTGATCTTCCTATGGATGTTCAAATCACATTCGTTTTGTTTCAAAAACTATATTTTAATCCATTTTATCTAAATCAGGATTTTTTATTATTGCTAACAATCAGATAAACATTTTTACTGACATAAAGAAAAGATAAAAGATAAAGGCATACTGACATTACTGACAATGATGACAATTGACAAATTATAATGACACTCAGACTCAGTGATATAGAAGAAATCTTCACTCCAGGTGCATGGCGACATCTCAAAAAACGTATCATTACTAAAAATGACATTTAGTTTAGTATGACCTTGAGATACCTGCGTGAAACATCTATGTGCCTACAGCCTTATTCATCTCATCCAAAGTTAAGTGACGGCGGCACTCTATGATAAAAAACAATATTTTCAATACGCTAACTAACCAAGAACGTTATAGAAAGAATAAAATCTAAACTACCAGAATATTTTCTGCGGTATACAAACCATAGTTTGTTCCTCTCCTGTTAAAAGCGTTGTCAAATATTCATTATCACTTTTGACGTTTTGTTTTACTCACAAAAATGTACAGGATGAGCCACTCTACAAATTGAAATTGAAATTGAAATTAAACGACCACATAAATTAATTTTTATAAGGTTATAAAAATATTCCTAGACTTTTCCGATGTAGGTATACAATTATTTTATAAAATTTAATAAAATAAAGAAATTTGGACTTATAAAAAATAGCACAAGTTGCGGAATTTTTATTTATTCAACTGATTCAGTCAATTTGTACTCTACGAGCTTCCTAGTGGGAAAGTTTTGGCGTAGTTCTGATTTCTTTCATTATATATGGATTTTGGGCTGCTGAATCCGAATATGAGGTTTGCGGACAAAATTTCTTGCCGGAACATTGAAAAAATCGCGAAAAAATCGAAAAATTTCAGCTTTTTTTCGGTTTTTTGCTCAAGTCTCGAAAACTATTAACTTTTAGTAAATGGTCTGTCAACAGAAATTAAACAAACTAATTAAAATTATCTACAAACATCACTATTTACTTTTTTTCAGACGAACCGTTCGGTCTAAAGTGCAAGTTGAAAATTGCCAATTTTTAACGGTCTCGGCAAAACCCACTTTTTACATTCCAATACTTTAGTTTTTATTAGAATGCTGTCATTTGATAAATTTCTCCTAGTTTTTTGTACAAATAATAAATGTTAGTTCAGAATATGAATATGGTATGTCTCTTCTCACAGCTTCCATGAATCCATTCCATCCTAAAATACCGAGAATGTCTCTGCTTTTCCCTTAGAGCCACAGAAGATCAGGCACAGATGGAGTCACAGTTTCAGTTGGTGTGAACATTCACTTCGGATCTTGATTTCTGATAAACCTTGAGGTTTTGTTCTTTCAAAATGTATTAGTTGAACAGCTCTCTGACTTTCATAAACTTCAAATGCAGGTTTAGTTTTTAACCGAGGAATGGATTGGTTAGGAGCTATTGCATAATTTGGAGCAATACAAGAAATGCCACCCATGACGTAAAAAGTGTGGTATCCGTCGATTGTATGTATGTTAACCCGTTCTGTCCCAACGCTGCATATATATGTTTTTGAATAAGTAGTATTCCCATCCGCCGTATATATACGTTCAAGGTGTTATGGTCTCAATTTACCAAAGCCGAAAATATGCTTTGCTTATAAAATTTTAGACTCATTGGTGTCCCAATGCCGTAGAAATAGGTCCGAAAATGTTAGATTATTGTTCCCAAAGCCTCCACATATTTTAGATATATGCTACATATATTGTAGCACTGGTGGCAACGCTTTTAGGTAGCTGCTAGAAGGTGAAGCGTTTGTAGCCACAGAAAAGACCAGAAGAAAAGAAGCGAATCGATATACATGTGTGCAAGATGCGGAGTCGGCCTTTGCGTAGTGTCATGTTTTGAGGAGTACCACACAAAAGAAAACTTTTAATATTAATTTACAGTACATTATTTTTTTACGTTAGTTACATTTTTTCAAGTTGGTTTTGCTCTCTGATGAGTACTTTTGAACAGAAAACGTTTAAGTTGATTAAAAAAAACTCATTAAAAAACATGTTTTGGTCATTTATTTGTTTATTCATATGCGACGTATATATAAGGCAATGGGATTATAAGCATGAAAAAACCTTTGGGATTGAGGGACCAACATGCAAATTAAGGCCTAGCATAGAAAGGGTAAAAATCAGCGTTTTCGTACACCTGTTGTGTAAAGCACGGCTGGTCAATTTTCTGCGGATCGCCTGCGATTGCTGACACTTCCAGATAAGCAACGCGCTTGCTCAAAGTCTTGTAGCGGCAGTAAGGCCCAGATAGTTGGTCTCACGATTCCTTGAAGGGTTGGCCGTTTTTTCTACAAAAAGTACGGCTCAAGGAAATAGGTTGATGTAGCTTCCTCTTTGGGGTTTTGTTCATCCTATACAGAAGCTGTTCGCCTGGAAGTGTCAGCATTCGCAGGCGATCCGCAGAAAATTGACCTGCCGTGCTTTATACAGCAGGTGTACGATAACGCTGATTTTAACGTACATACAATCAACGAATACCACACTTTTCACGTCATATGTGGCATTTCTTGTATTGCACCAAAACATGCAGTAGCTCCTAAGCAATCCATTCTCGGATAAAAAACAAACCCGCGTCTGAGGTTTATGGAAGTCAGGGAGTTGTTCAACTAATTCATTTTAAAAGGACAAAGGTTTATCTCAAGGTTTATCAGAAATCAAGATAACAGATCCGAAGGAAATGTTCACACCAACTGAAACTGTGACTCCATATGTGCCTGATCTTCTGTGGCTCTAAGAGAAAAGCAGAAACATTCCCGGCCTCTTAGGACGGAATGGACTCATGAAAGCTGTCACAAGAGACATACCATACCTATGAACTAACATTTATTATTTGTACAGAAAACTAGGAGAAATTTATCAAATGACAGCATTCTAATAAAAAATAAAGTTTTGGAATGTAAAAAGTGGGTTTTGCCGAGACCGTTAAAAATTGGCAATTTTCAACTTGTACTTTAGACCGAACGGTTCGTCTGAAAAAAAAGTGAATAGTGATATTTGTAGATAATTTTAAGTACTTTAATTTCTGTTATAAGACCATTTACTAAAATTTAATATTTTTCGAGATTTGAACAAAAAAGCGGAAAAAAGCTGAAATTTTTCGCTTTTTTCGCAATTTTTTCAATGTTCCGGCAAGAAATTTTGTCCGAAAACCTCATATTCGGATTCAGCAGCCCAAAATCCATAGATAGTGAAAGAAATCAGAACAATCCCAAAACTTTCCTAATCAAAAAACAATTTTATTGAATCAAACAGCTTTATAGAAACGCACTTCATTTGCGGCAAAATGCAAAATGCATACGAAAGGTGCTATCTTCACCTTTAAAACGCATTTTGATGGGACATTTTGTCGATAAGATACTCTGACCAAAAATATTGAATTTTTACCGTCGAGTTGATACAAATTTTTGTTTATTTTATATTTTCTTAATTTAAAAAATTGATTTCGCTCTCTTAACTGACTTTCAAAATCTCCGGATGCTTCATGCGTTGTTTCTGACAGAACGGTTCAGTATACACAAAAAAATTTTGTTCAAAATTTATATTTCTTCTTTGAAATATTTTTTTCTACAGCGTACAGATTCTTGGTAAATAGATATTTTTCGTATTTCGCTCCCTACCAGAAGTGGCTAACTGTTTTGCATCTATTTTGGGGTCCAAAAATTGACAGTCTTAGCAAAATTCAGCCTATTCGTCTCGTTTTTAGAGATCAGATATCTGATTACTGGACTACATAAGCAAATTGTGTCTTAATTAGATCGAATTCTGCGTTAAATTAAAATATATTTACAAGATATAGACATTTCTAAGCAGTTTTTCTATTAAAAATCGTTTTATCTCCCAATTTATCTCTTAATAGATTTCCTGTAATAAAGGCCCGATTTAAGTTGCTTAATAAATTCCTCCGAAATTAATTCTTGTGATTTTAATGGGCTAACTGATCAACATAAGGTCAAGAAACCAAACTATCTATACCTATCATCATCAACGCATCGACAAGTTAACTATGCAAATCCCTATATATAAATTCAACATATCGACAAAATCCTCCAAACACATAAAATTTCTTCAATAACTTCGATCTTATAACGGGATTATTTATTCTTTTCTTTTGAGACCACGGAAGATGGGCAATTTCTTCTTCTTATCTGGGCGCGACTGGTCTTGCTTAACAGGTTTAATTATGGGTTTAACATTTTAAAAAAGTGACCCAGTAATTGTAGAGGGGCTGGACACCAACAATCGATGCCATGGTCAAGTTCTGATATATCTATTGTGATCTGTAGATAAATAAAGAAAGCGTCGGCTGAACATTGTTGTTTGTGGTGTAACTAGTTGGTCATGGCTTTGTTTCTTATTGGAACATGTTTAATAATCGTGCATCGGCCTGCATATCATATAGTACAGTATTTTATGCGCATATTTAAAAAGATTATAGTGCTGTGATTTTGATAAAATTGTGAAGCAGTTTATCTGAAGCAATTTATAAAAGTTCTAACAAGGTCGTCTATAACACATTGATCGCCATGTCGGACATATATCACCGATATCAACAATGCTTATTAAGCCACGTCGCTCATAATGCCCGACACGTTTGACTTCCCTTTCTTGTGAATTGGGCATACATTTATTTTTTCCAGTATCCTGGAATTTCTTCTGTGTTCCAGACATCTGTTATTAGTTTATGAAATATATCTTGAATTATTTGGTATTCCTCACATTGTCCGTTGTAACAACCTGCCTTAGGGTCCTAGGTCAGTTGAATGCAGATCCTAGAAAATTGGCTATCAACATGGTTCCCTTCCCCGTCTCAACTTCTTCATGTCCGGATTTGCTCCTCTCACCTTAAGAGGCAGCGCACAATACAGAGCGCTGACAGTTCCTGAGCTCACACAGCAAATGTTTGATGCTAACAACATAATCGGCTTGTGATCCGAGACACGGAGGGTACATTACAGTAGCTACAGTATTCAGAGGTAGGATGTTAATGAAAGAGGAAGTTGACGAACAGATGCTCAACATCCAAAAAAAGACCAGCAGCTACTTCGTCGAATGGATCTAAACAGCGTCAAGACAGCCATTTGTGATATTCCACCAAGAGGTCTCAAGATGTCTGCCCCTTTTATCGGCAACTCCACCGTCATCCAAGAATTGTTGAAACGAATCTCAGAAGAGTGTATAGCTATGTTCAGGAGTGAAGTTTACTTCATTGGTACACTAGAGAAGGTTCGAATGAAATGGAATTAACTGAAGCAGAATCCAACATAAACGACATAATACCAAGAAGCCACAGCTAATGAAGACCAGGAAGCCGAAGTCAACGAGAACTTTCGATTATTGAGCTACAACCCCTTCGCAAGAAAACCATCCCATATTTCCGGCTTAAGAGAGAGTTGTATTTAAAATAATTTAAGCGACTAGATATCGTTTATTAATTTTGGATCTGAAATCAAAAAGGTTTATAACTTTTATCTTTATTTGTCTCCTCTCCTCTTATTTTTTTATTTAAGCGTATTTTTGTACACTCTCTACATTCCCGTTTGTAAATTTCGAATACCCTACTTAAATTATTCAAAGACTTTAATACTTAAATTATTCAAAGATTTTTGTTGCTTTTGTTTCTGAAATTTTAGGAAGTGTTTAGATATTTAACATGTTTTGTATACTGTCTTTTTATCTATAAATGTTTGTCCTTCAATTTGGAAATTTCATCTCGTATATTGCCAATAATTGAGGATTTTAATGGAATCCATTATTTCCTGTCTTTTGAGCGGGTATGTTAGTTCTTTACTCTGGTTATGATCTGTTATCTTCCAATCCGCTACTGCATATAAACTGCATATGGTTTTTCTGTTGTAACAGACTGTCGAAACAGTTTTTTTTTTCAGTTGGCTTTTATTGCTGCATCATCACTGATAATTTGTTTTTCACTATTTCCTAACAGATTAGCGCCTGGTTTATACTCTTCTCAGAGTTTTTTTCAGGAATTAGTGTCATCTTCATTGAAATCTCCCTGCATATTTACTGTTTGGTCGTTTTCGTATGTCCTCTTCTTTCTTTTGCACATTTCTGCTGTGTTTCTTCGTTCTTTTTAAAATTTGGCACACCAAATTTTGTTTTCTCTATTGCTAATTTCTTTTGTCGATTGCTTGTTTAGATTCATCATTCACCAAAACCTCTTTTCTTTGATGTTTGTTAACCCTATCAATATTTGAGCCGTTTCTCATGTTAGCCTCTTGATAGTATTCTCTATTGTACTGTTTTCTTCCTCTTTTCTAGGAGCTCTCTAGTCAAATTCTTCTCGCAATTTTGAGGGTATTTGTTCTTCTCCTGTCTATTTATATGGCATCTAAATTTTATTTGTATAGAATAGAAAGTGATCCCTACCTCAGACTACTTCACTTCTAGCTCTCGCATTCATTACGTTAGCGTTAGAAGAGCGGTAACAAACTTTGTTACCGCTCTTCTGTCTATGATCATAATATCGACACCCCCATCGAACAAGGTTGTAACTCAGTTTTAGCGATTTTACAGGAGAGGCAAAAAACGAAAACATGACTTTTTAAAAATTTGTAGCGAAATGATTAGACTCTTTTACACTAATGTGATATGATATTTATATCATAATAAGGGATTACTGTGAGATGTATGTTTTGTAATTTTAATAACTATTGAAACTCTTGAGTTTGATTGAGATACAACCTTGAGATTAAACATGAGTATTCGTAGAAAAAGGTTGTAAGTCGCCTAACAACCATTTTACACTCTCTGTGTTAATTATTTTTCCCGTTTAACTATTAAAACGATACATCAGTATCAGAGTGCACCATCTCAAAAAACTTACTTCTTCACAAATCAACTTTAACTTATTTTTTCTGAGGGCAAATATTTTTAATCTGTTGTAAATAGTCCATTTTTTTTTCAAATGGAACAATATTTTGGAAATAGATGTTTATTTTATGGTTCTTTTAGATGATAATTTATAATTATTATTTTTTTTAAGAATTAATATTTTTTTTTGAGTTGGTGCGCTATGAAACGGTCAAC
This sequence comes from Diabrotica virgifera virgifera, assembly GCF_917563875.1. Taxonomy (NCBI): domain Eukaryota; kingdom Metazoa; phylum Arthropoda; class Insecta; order Coleoptera; family Chrysomelidae; genus Diabrotica; species Diabrotica virgifera. The sequence goes on from NC_065444.1 coordinate 70,615,033, forward strand.
ACGTGATTTTTTTAATAGTTAGTGCGTTTGGTATAGGGTATTTGTATGGAAATCAAATAAAAAATTTTAAGTATTTATTTATAAAATAAAATTTATGGTATCAAAAATTATAATAAAATCAAAATTATTCCGAATTGTCACTTTCTTCAGCAGCGGCAGCTGTGGCAGAGGTTGGTAAGTTCTGGAAAAACTCGCAGTGAATTCTGGGTATTAGCAGAGCGACAATAAATCACGTTTTTTTTAGTTCTGGCACACCAGGAGGTTTATTATAAATAGAGAGGATGAGAGATGGTTCTTCATAAGCCACTCTTGTTCTATTTTGTCGAATATTTATGACCTTATATTTTTTATCAAATACATTATTTTGTATGGCTGGTCTTTCTCAAATCTTAGAATTTGCATTTCGCTACATTTTACATTTTACTTTGTCTCCGGCTTCATTTACAAAATTTTTCCCCATTTTTTGTAAATTTTTTACTTCATACACTTCGGCTGTTTCTTCTGTAGTTTACGGCCGTCCAGTTTTCTTAGCCAAGCTAATTATCGGTACCAGTTGCGATGGAATATAGAGCGGGTTTCCCTTCAGGTATCTTTTTTTTTCTTTTTTATGAGGGCATGCGTCGCATCAACCTCATTTTGAGTATGCCCAACTACTAAGAATTTGTGGGTTATGCTTTTTATTGGTAGATTTTGACAGCAATACAAAAACAAGCTAGCAATGAACTTGTTTTTGTTTTGGCCCGGGCAATTATCAGAATAAAATATTATGTGCTCATATTGAGCTGCGTGGTTCTTTAGATACTACCAAAGACACGTACCTATTTCATTCACACCTCTGTTTGCGATACCTTCGTGCCACAAAAAACTATAGCCATGTTTATGGGAAATATCAAAAATAGTGAAGTTGTAACATGATAGCCGCCACATATAAAAAAATCACTCGATTTCCTGTTGGTAGTGACAATACAGCTTGGAGATCGAAGCAACAAACTACAGTATTTCCATCTTGCTTTGAATTATTGATGTTGAACTCCTTCTCTAACCGACTCTGATTTTTTTCTGTAATATGTGCATCATAATTAAGTTGTTCTAATACTTTTTCATCTGCTGTTAGATTTTGAAATGAGTTGCAGAAACAACACTGGTCCTTTTTTGGCTGAAAAAAAGGAAATATTAAATTCCGTGTTAAAAATCATGGTGTAGTAATGGAGTTTTACGGGAATTTTCTGTTCTTCTCTACATTTTTCTTGATACATTCTGTACATAGTCGCTAAATTTAGAGATCAGTCTTAGGTACTGTTTGTTTGTCCTTGCTCTGCAATAATGAGAATCAATTAGTGGAAAAGATTAGATGTGGCACCTCACGAATTCTTTTTCATCATCTAGCACCCTTGGTCGCCCAGCATTTTCTTTTCCTCCGCGATTGTCATTCTGTACAAACCCTAACTCTGTTTTTTTTTTCATTGCGGTAATTATTATCATATTTGAAATGTTTAAAGTGTTCATAAAGAAAACCTTACATACTCTAATTTTTTCATTTTTCACCTCAAAGTAATAAGCTCTATTTTCACTTCTAAGACTCCCTTCTTTCTTAAATTGATATTTTGACCTAACCGGCATTACACTTTTAACTATAAAATCTCGCTGCCTATTTACATCACCAAGTCCCCAGTAGTTTTTTAACAGTTCTTCTCTTTCTGTATCACTAATTTTTTCTGAACATTTTATTTTGCAACGGTCAGTGCAAGCAGCTTTCACAGACCGTGCAGCGTTTTCGTTGCCTTTTTATCGCTCGAAAAAGTTGATCAACTAATATCACCTCGTGAGCACTGGTGTTATCTATCTATTGAAAACTTGTGTAACCACAAATATATATAGAAATAATTGCATGGTAGATACTTACAGCATCATCACTATGTCCACCACATTCTTCCATACTTCCATTTGCAACTTTTAACATATTATATACAGTGTTCTTTTGATCCTTAACTTTTTCCATGGCTGAATATTCATTATGACGTTACTATCTTAGTTTTCCACGCATATTATAAACTTAAATTTCAATTGTTTTTCACGTAAAGTATATTTATAATCATACACAATATAAAATAACTTCCAAAAGAGGCACCGAACACCTTAAATACAGAGAATAATCGCACGAATGACAATGAAGATGCAGATATTGCAGGTATTAACCGTTTCATACCGCACCATTATCAGTTGGTAGCTGACAACAGTTCTACCGATCAAGTTTCATTACGCACTATTTCACATGATGCGGTATGAAACTACGACGGTGTTAACAAAATATTCGATTCTGTATGTTAACAAGTCAAAAATTTTTTTATGGCGTTGGAATTTTTAAATGGTGCAATTTGAAACTGATAAATAAACATCTTTTAACCATTTCCTCATACTTATCTCAATATTGAAAAATTTTGAGTTGGTGCACTCTGATACTGATGTATCGAAAAGGTTGTATGTTTTGAGTTATTTGTAGTATAGCTAGGAGAAAATGAGTTTTTAAGGGATATTTAAACAAAATATCAACTAACAGTTTTCACAATTTTAATTGGAAATTATAAATTTTACAATAACAATAATATTCCATCACTAGGAAAAAATCATGGTATTAAATATCTCAATTTTTTCTCATTTTTATTGTGTATCGGTAAATATTTATTTCTAGACAATTTTACTTGATTACTTTAGTCTTTTACTATTAATATCTACTTCAAAATTAACATGTGTGTCCTTAAATAGGTTAAAATTTCGAATTTGGTTCTGATTTAATTCAGTTACGGATTTAGGCTTGCCTGATGCTTTTGCATATCGTATCATGGTTATCCATTGGTCTGGAGCATATACGACTTAATGTTTTTCCGTTTTTCTATAAGGGCATGCATTGAATCACCCTCGTTTTGTGAATGTGCTATTTCGAAAAATACATGTGTAATGTTAATATTACACTGTTTCACTATATAGAAGTATGTAGCCAAAACTATTTTATATTCATTTTGTCCACCGCAACTATCAAAATGGAAAAAATTCTTTAAATCCTTTTTTTTATTTTCATTTCGATAAATTAACTTATGAGATACACCATATGTTTAAATACTTAATAAATTAAACATGCGTGCAACAAAGTTGTAACTCATTTAACAACCCTGTTAATCGTCAAGTATAAAGAAAGTAAATATTTAACATAAGGAGTATCCAGTATTACTGCCTTTTTCACGCTAAAATGGCACACGTAAATTAAAATACAACTTTTTTCAATGGAGTATTAGCCAAACTATTGAGAATTAAACTATGTCAATTATATTGACGTGTGCGCAAGTTTTTTCTGAATTCGCCTGTGTTGAAATCTGAAAATAGATGTAACTTGAGTTACAACCTTATTCGATGGGGGTGTCGATATTATGATCTGTCTGGTTGGGTATCTACGTCTAATTGAGGGTAAAGCCTGGTACGGATTATTTTTAAGATGATTTTTAGAGTGTAACATGAAGTATATTGTTCGGTGATCACTGCATTATTCTGCTTTTTTCGGTATGCATATGAATGTTCGTGTTAACATTTCTTGTCTTGTCGTTCTTAAGGAAGACGTTAAATATGTCAGTTCCACGAATACCTCACACAACGAGTATATCAATAACCTACTAGACAAAAGACAAATAATACCTACTAATAAGTTACACGGTATTTTAGCTAATACAAATCATACAAATCATAGAACAAGTAGTGTTCTTTGCTTCTTACCGTTATGTTATGCACAAACTAACGTACTGTTTTCTACAGTATTTTGTACAGGAAGATTTATAGTTCGGAGTTCAGACGTATCTAGTTCCATTGTGTTAAAATATATGATTCCATATTTTTCAGGAATTATTTTGCGGATCCTTTAACACGAAGCGCGCCTCTAGCGGTCTGCGGACTTCAGTTTGACCACCGCTGCTGTAGTTTTTGAAGTGAAAACTTCTTAAGGGACGTTGTGCACTTTTTGGATGGGGAAAAAGCATTAAATTCGCGACCGTCATCGCGACCGTCATTGCGACCGTCATCGCTCATGCTATATATTATCTATGTGTATGTATAAATATATAAATTGTGTAGAGGTATTTAAATTTTAAATAAATGTAAAACCTATTTTAAGATGGGAAAACATGATTGATTTCGCGACCATCATCGCGACCGTCATCGCTTCGGCGAAATAAATTTTGTACGGATATACATGTTACGTGTATGTATATATAAATTGTATAAAAGTATTAAAATTTAAAATAAATGTAAAACCTATTTTAGGATGGGGAAAAAGCATTTATTTCGCGACCGTCATCTTTTTGACGAAATAAATTTTGTACGTATATATGTTACCGACCAAACCTGATTTCAGGAAAAACTAGTTTGTCCTATCGCGCGTTGGCCAAACCAGTTTATCCTAGGCCAAACTAGTTTTTCCTGATATAAATACACACACTTCAGGCCAAACTAGTTTAGCTTAGGCCAAACTAGTTTATTCTGATATATCTAATAAAGACTCACACTTCAGGATAAACTACGGCCTAGTCTAAACCAATTTAACCGAGTCGGAAGTAATTTAGCGAACATGTAAGAACTTTTACATGCCGGGAATTTCCAAATCACGTCCCAACAGGGATGGCAAACAAAATTATACATCGATATATTGTATATTATCATAATATGATACATCAAATGAAGATATTGATACATTACATGCTATAAATCAATATATTCTTGTATAATTAAATAATATATAAGTAAAATAATAAATAAAAGGATGAGGTTTTCTCCAAAAATTAAAAGAAAAGATACACTTACGAATAAAATCGAGTACGAATTAATATTGTTTTCACCAATTTTGAAAAAAATGTGAAAACGTTGAAATTTTCACGTCCGCCTGCCCGTCCGTCCGTTTGTCTGTCTGTCTGTCCGTGAACTTAACTCCTCCGTCATTATACCAGGTAGAATGACAAATGAGGAGTCAAATGAAAGCTTATAATCCAAGGATGGCACTAAAGGTGAGAAATTTGACCTAGGCTGTCTGTCCGTCCGGCCGCGAGTATAACTCATTCGTCACTATACCAGCTAGAATGACAAATGAGGTGTCAAATGAGAGCTTATAATCCAAGGATGGTACTAAAGGTGAAAAAATTTGATCTAGGATTTTCGGTTATAAATGCGACCGGAAGTACTGTTTTAAAGTCACCGGAATAGTACAAATGATATTATAATATTCGACGGGACTTCACAAGACGAGAACAAGTATATACATAGTTCCAGTTTCATGACTGTCTGTCCGTCCGTTCGCGAATACAACTCCTCCGGTATTAATACAGATAGACTTACAAATAAAGTGTCTAATGAAAGCTTATAACCCAAGGATGCTATTAAAGATGAGACATTTGACATCGGACTTCAGTTTTAGAGTTGCAACCGTAAGTACTGTTATAAAGTCACTTAAAATATGACATAAATGTAAATAAATATATTTCAAAATTCACTATTTACTTCATGTAGTGTAGTATTCAGCTCTATACCCTGAAAAATCCTTTTTTGTTTTCTTTAGTTAGAGTGTTCTTCCATATCACACGATCGAGTGCTTTCGTGGCTTGGTTTCCACGTACTATTTTCATTTCTAGATCTTTCATACAAGTGCCATTTCGGTTTATCATTTACCCTAAATACTTAAAAGTCTTACAACTCTTAATAGCCCGATCAAGGAACGCAAAATTTTACGAAAACCTCTAAAAAAATAAAGTAAGGATGAAAATTTGGGAATAGGTAGTTGAAATTGTCTAATAAGAAAAAGTTTACAATTCTACATCCTCTCCATTTTACAAAAATTGGAAAATACAGGGTGAAAAATTTTTTCTCGGGGGTGAAAAAATATACGTTCAAAATAAGTTCAAAAGTTTAATACGTTCAAAATAAGTCCGGAATTGGATAAAATGACTAATTCTAAGTAACTTTTGTTCTATACAGTTTTTTTACTAAGTCAATACTTTTCGAGTTATTTGCGAGTGAATGTGTTCATTTTTAACCAAAAGAAAAGAATGTTTTTGGACAATTTTTCGGAAATAACTCAAAAAGTAAGCATTTTAGCGAAAAAAATATTCTTAGTAAAAATATAGCTTATGAAAAATTGAAAAAAATGGTGTATGCGTGAGGTCTGTAGACCCAGTGGAAGCAGAGTTGCAGCTAATGAAATGTAGGTTCTTCTTCATCAAATTCCAAATCGAATATTTCAATGTGAAACAACCAAAAAATGGAGCACTTTTCGGGGAAAATCAATTATAACTTTTTTAAAGTGTTTAAAAAAGGTATATTTTTGTCTTTTAAAAAAACTTCTAACATTAAAGGTGAGTTACGCTCAAAATATTGTAGGTCCCTTTTATTTTTTTGTAAAAAATGGCGAAAATCATCCCTTAATTAGCTTCTCAAATAAAATTAATCGTTACCGCTTTACAAGTTACTTTACTTATGTATTGTTCATATTATCTATAAGTTTCATTGGTTCAAAGTGCTCAGTTTTGAAAACAATTGGGTTTAAAATAAAACATTTTTTATAATTTTGAAGAAAATCTTAATTGTTTATGGAATTAACTTAAAAACAATTAGGAATACCAAAAATCTCAAAGAGTAATAAAATGTACGTTTTGCTTTGCTGAATATTTTTGATTTTTTGTTTTCTTGTTAGACAAAAATTGGTTATGCTATGGCTGTTCAAAATTTGCCTAAACTCGTGATTAGTTACTCTTTCAAGCCATTTTAACTACAGCTTTTTCAAAACGAAGCACTTTGAACCGATGAAACTTACACATGATATCAATAATACATAGACAAAGTAACTTGTGAAGTGGTAATGTTAAAATTTATATGTGATGCTAATTAGGGGGTGATTCTCGCGATTTTTTTACCAAAAAATAAAAGGGACCAACAATATTTTGAGCGTAAATCACTTACTTTTAATATTACAAGTTTTTTTTTTAAACAAAAATAAACCTTTTTTTAAACACTTTAAAAAGTTAAAACGAATTTTCCCCTAAAAGTGCTCCGTTTTTGGGTTATTTCACATTGAAATTTCGATTTGGAATTTGACGAAGAAGAATCTACTTTTCATTAGCTGCAACTCTGCTTCTACTGGGTCTACAGACCTCATGTATACACCATTTTTTTCAATTTTTTATGGGCTATATTTTTGCTAAGAATATTTTTTTCGCTAAAATACTTTTTGAGTTATCTCCAAAAAACCGTACAAAAACAATGTTTATTTTGTTAAACATGAACATATTCACTCGCAAATAACTCAAAAAGTATTGACTTAGTGAAAAAACTCTATAGAAGAAAAGTTGTTTAGAATTAGTCATTTTATCCAATTCCGGTCTTATTTTGAATGTATTTTTTTCATCTTCGAGAGGGGGTATTCCCCTCCATTTTTGTAAAATAGAGGGGATGTAGAATTGTAAACTTTTTCTTATATAATAATAGACAATTTCAACTACCTATTCCCAAATTTTCATCCTTCCTTTATTTTTTTGGGGTCAGATTGTTCTTTGATCGGGCTATAATAGTGTCTTCTAAACTTTAAATCAGCAACCAATCTGTAATCAATTACTTTCGACTAGATTAAATTGGTTTAGACTAGGCTAAACTAGTTTATCCTGATATAAAAACATACCCTTCAGGATATACTAGTTTGGCCTAGGCCAAATGTCCACATTTCAAATGCTTCCAAACTATTGAGACATTGTTTATTAAGAGTCCTTGTCTCCACACCATACAAAATAACAGAAAATATATAACACTTTAGTACTCGTTTTCTAAGATTTAGGTTGAGGTCTCTACTACACAATATTTGTTTCATATTATTGAATGCACCTCTAGCCTTTTCTATTCTCTCATTTTATAATCGTTTATTTCATTAATGTTTGTCCCTAAATAGTAATAATTCGGAACTCGTTCCATTGTCTTATTATTTATGCGTAGATTGCTGATTCTAATATTTTTCTTTGATATAGATAACCATGAATGTTTGTTTTCTTTATGTTTAGTGACAGACCAAATTCTTCACTCGTTGCAACAACCTTATCTAATGGAGGAACATCGACTCCCAAAGCTGATAACGGAATGGCAACCCCCGGATAGAAGGAAAAGGGGCAGACCGAAAACTACCCGGATAATTGAAAACGAAAAAGCAGTGTCTGAGAGATATCTACGACCAGGAGATTGGACAGATCGACACGGCTGGAAAATAGAATCCGGAAAGCACAGGACGCTATAACCCGGTGTTATATATAGTTTTCGTAATATTTGTTCTCCATTTTCTACCATCTCTTTTCCCAATTTTATATAAAATAAACGTAAAAGCACTTGGCTATGATTTTAATAGCAGGAAATAGACCAAAACAACTCAACATCTAAACATACGACAAGAATATTAAACAAGTGCGTAAATTTAACGGTTACCGGTATTGGCAAAAACATTATCATCAAAATCTCACATATTTATCTTTTCACTATTATAACGTTTCGTCTTGTAACTGAATGAATTTGTAAAAATGATAAATTTATGGCATCATTGCAAGTCGCCGGTAGCCGGCAGTTTCTCTACCAGTTGGACTTTAAGATAAGCTTTTGAAAATGTTCATAAATAAGATGAATAAATCTTTTACATTTGACGGTATGAAGCACAGAGCTTGACTTAGGGAATTTATACGAGTTGATTGTTTTCACAAAGCTATATTATGTATATTTGTATGAACACCGGTACCTAATAGTGTGACATGTATTCAGATTCAGTATGGCTCTAAGAACCATTGAATTCTATACAATAGTGTAGAATTTAAGTTAATAGAAGACTTTAACGCCAATCTCATAATTTGTATCCGTTATTAAATCAGGAATGTTTTATTGTGTTTTGTTATGAAAATGAAAATATTGTAATGATGAAAAATGCACTCAACTCGATTCGAATTCCATATAGGCCACTTTTTAGCATATATACAGTGTGTTCCAACGAAAATTTGACCCCACCCCCAGTAACTCAGAAACCAACAGTTTCTTCACAATTAAAAAAAACACGTCAATTTGTATTGGAAGGGGGAAGAATTTTCATGCAAAATTTATGCCCGCAAATGTAACCCTCTACTGCTTGCATCAACATCCAGTTTTTTTTTAAATAGCAAGTGTAGTCGAGTGGCACATCATTTAAAAGGTATTTTTTTTCTCTACACGACCATCTATTTTTTTTTAATTTGCGGAATAACTTTAAAGATAATTTTGGATTTAACTAATTTATAGTAAATTTGTTAAGTCCAAAATTATCTTCAAACTTATTACGTAAATTAAAAAAAGGGTGTCGCGTAGAGAAAAAAATTGCCTTTCAAATGTAGCCCAGTAAATGAACGGGAAATTCGGCGATACCGTGTAATTTTCAGGGGCAACTCCGAATTGCATGAAAATTTGGATTTAGGTTCTACTTACCCTCTACTTCAAAGTTGAAATTGTGCCGTTGGCTGCTTTTACTTGGGGGGTGACAGTCATCCCTTCTCGGGGGTGAAAAAACATACGTTCAAGATAAGACCGGAAATTAATGAATTGACTGATTTTAAGCAACTTTTGTTCTATAAAGTTTTTTACCTAAGTCAATACTTTTCGAGTTATTTGCCATTGAAAATGTTGATTTTTCGACAAAAGAACTACGTTCTCAGACGGTTTTTCTCAAATAACTCAAAAAGTAAATATTTTATCGAAAAAAATATCCCTAGCAAAAGTGTAGGTAGCTTATAAAAAACCCAAAAAATGGTTTATCATTAAAATCTATCAATCAAATAAAAACAAAGTTGTAGCTCATGAAAAATACGTTTTTATTCGTCTAATTCCAAGTCGAATATTTCAAGGTGAAATCACCGAAAAATTAAGCACTTTTTGGGAAAAATACATTTAAACTTTTTTAAAGTGTTTATAAAAAGCCTTGTTTTAATTGTTAACAAAAGTTTTAGTATTAAAAATAAGCGAGTTACGCTCAAAATAAAGTTGGCCCTCTTTTTTTTTTGTAAAAAATCATGAAAATCTCGCCGTGTTTAGCTCCCCAAATGAAATTAATCGCTACCGCTTTACAAACAATTTACTTACCTACCTAATTTTTATATGATCTGTCAGTCTCACCGGTTTAAAGTGTTTATTTTTGAAAGGGTTATAATTGAGAAAGCTTGAATGGGTCACTAATCACGAGTGTATGCAAATTTTGAACAGCCATATCTTAACCAATTTTTGTCTTACGGAGACACAAAATGAAACTAGCATATTTATAATAGCAAAACCTACATTTTTTTACTCTTTAAGATTTTTCTTATAACTAATATTTTTTCAACTTTTTTTTTAGTGTAATTCGTTTATTTTTGATGCTGTAAACTTTTGTAAAAAAAAGAAATAATAAGATTTTTTTCGATACTTTTTCGATACTAAAATGATAAGGTTTTCCTGAAAAACTCTTATTTCTTCGGTGATTTCGCGTTGAATTATTCGATTTGGAATTAGACGAATAAGAACGTATTTTTCATGAGCTACAACTTTGCTTCTACTCAATTTGTAGACTTTACATGTACACCATTTTTTCGTTTTTTTATAGGCTACACTTTTGCTAAAAATATTTTTTTCGATAAAATATTTACTTTTTGAGTTATTTGGGAAAAAACGGTCTGAAAACGTAGTTTTTTCGTCGAAAAATCAACATTTTAAATCGCGAATAACTCGAAAAGTATTGACTTACGTAAAAAACTTTATAGAACAAAAGGTGCTTAAAATAAGTCAATTTATCCATTTCCGGCCTTATTTTAAAGACCCGTTTTTCACTCTCGAGAAGGGGTAAATGTCGCCCCCCAAGTAGAAGCAACCAACGGCACAAATTCAACTTTGAAGTGGAGGCTAAGTAGAATCTAAATCCAAATTTTCATGCAATTCGGAGTTGCCCCTGGAAATTACACTCCAAAACGGTCATTTATTGGGCTAATGATGTGCGACTCGACCACACTTGCTATTTTAAAACAAGTGGGGTTAACGCGGGGCAGTGGGGGATTACATTTGAGTTCATGAATTTTACATGAAAATTAGTCCCCTTCCCACTATTGATACGTGTTTTTTTTTATTTTGAAGAAGCCCTTGGTTTCTGAATTTCTGGGGGGGTCAAATTTTCATTGGAACAGACTGTATAAAAACTCACTTTTTGAAATTTTTAGCCACCTAGGTGGCCACGTGACCCGTCTAGAGCCTAATTAGGCTTTTAAGGTTTTGATTTTTTCTCTCTTTTGATCTCAGCTGCACAAGAGCTAGAGAAAAACAATAAATAAAAAAGTTTGCTAAGGAGGAAATTTTGCCACCTTGGCAGATAAATAATGTTTAGCTTTTTTTCAAAAGTATGCCTTTAGATTTATCTCGCTAAAAGAGGAAATTTACAATATATGGACCAAAAGTAAACCTTTCTATGTAAATAACATACTCTTCATTCGTAATGATAAAGCCATTAGTTTACGAGATATTTGAAGCTAAAAACGAAGGAGCATAATACAATTAATCAAAATAAGTGTGCCTTTTCATTTTTAACTTTAAATATCTCGAAAACTAATGACTTTATCGTTACGAATTAAGAGTATATTATTTGCATAGAAAGTATTGGAGAATCTAAAAATTATGCTAAAATAGGAGTTTCATCAGTGGCGTAGAATTTGGGAAGGGGATTTTGCATTCACTTTCGCTTGTCATACGCCTCTGGTAGTAGCCAGAAACGATTATTTAACATAATTTAGTAGGATATAGAGGACCTACGCTTTTTGCCAAGTATCATAAGGATACGTCAAATAGTTTTATAGTACCGGGCACACACAGTTCTTAAAGTTTTAAATAAAGAATAAATTATTAAAAAAAAGAATACTTTAAAATAATTTGACATATCCATGTCATATTTGATAGAAAGTGTAGGCACTGTAGACACTACTAAATTATGTTAAATATTCGTTTCTGAATGGTACCAGAGGCGTACGACAGGGGAAATTGAATGGTTGACCCTTCCCAAATTCTACGCCAATGATGCAACTGCTATTGTAGCATAATTTTTAGATTCTTCAATACTTTCTATGCAAATAACATACTCTTAATTCGTAACGATAAAGTCATTAGTTTTCGAGATATTTGAATTTAAAAATGAAAAGGCACACTTATTAATGTATTATGCTCCTTCGTTTTTAGCTTCAAATATCTCGTAAACTAATGGCTTTATCAGTACGAATGAAGAGTATGCTATTTACATAGAAAATATTGGAGAATCAAAAAATTGCACTAAAATAGCAATTCCGCCAGTGGCGTAGAATTTGGGAAGGGTCAACCATTCACGTTCCCCCGTCGTACGTTTCTTTAACATAATTTAGTAGGGTATACAGTACCAGCACCACTTACCAAATTTCATGTTGTTGTAAAATGCCTGTCATGAAATATTCGAAAATAAATAAAATAAAAGTTTAACTTTGACACCCTGTATTTCGGTTATAATCAACTTTTGTACTAAGGTCTTAGTTAGCTTAAATCTACCTATTTTAACCTCAGGAATCTAAGGTTAAGATATGGCCCATTCTTTACCAAACACCCTGTATACATAAAGTCTAAGTTGAAATCTCGTAGTAGTTTTTTTATTAACTCTTCCTCTGATTGAGTAAGTTGACATAATCCTACCATTCAGTAAATTAGTTCAACACAAATATTTACCAGTTATACCAACATAATTGCGAAATATATGGTAGAAGCTGTTGGAAACTCGTATCTTTTACTTGACTGCACATACCTGTAACAAAAAATATTATTAATTACACAGAAGGTAGAGAGAAAATTAATGAATTCTTTCTGCAATCACTCTCATTTGTACTAACCGCATTTTTTGTACAAATGAGCGCATTCATTCGTGTTTCATCTGTAAAGAATATAGGTACAGTGGAACCTCGATAAGTCGGCCCCCGATAACCCGGAAGTCCGGCTAACCCGGACCGATTTTCATCTGATAAACATTTTGATGTTCAGTATTTTGTACTTTGACAACGACACCCGATTTGGGCGTCGAAATGTTAATAAAATTATTTTTCAATTAAATTGTGGCTTATTTCTTATCAAAATACATAGTTAATTATCAGATAAACATTTCAGCAATAAAAATGTATGTAATATAATATTTGAGAGATAATGTGCATTTGTGTAATTTGAACTATACGATAGTAAAAATGACTCATGGCACACGCCGTGTCGGCAGAAACAACAGGCAACTGTCTGTAGTATTCCTTTATATATTTCAAACAGCATTGTTTAAAAAGACTAAAAGACTATTTAAAAAATTCTTTTTCAAACAATGGTCTTTAGTTTTCACTGTTCTTAAATAACATCACATCGATTGTGACTGTATTGTGTGTAGTACAGTCTTGTATATTGTTCGCTTCCGTTTGCTTACGTTTGTGTTTGCGTGTTTTTAGTAATTTAGATGTGTAGGTACTGTGCATGATTAATTCAATGTAATGTGTAGTGTGTATGATGAGTATGAGTAAATAATACAATGGAAATAAACTTAAGAGGAAACAGTAGCGATCAACAGGTAGCAAAAACGCGTTCCAAGATTGCGGCTGTAATTTTGAATATTTTTTCGAGATATTTGGCACACGTATTCGTAATATAATAAAGAATGGCGGTACAGAGCCCAATTTGAAAAATATATTAATATGTGGAAATTACTCTGTAATTAAATACAATATTAAAAAAACAAGCCTGTACCGCCATTAAGAAGAACAAAAAAATACACTTTCTTCAATAAACTTTTTTATCCGATGCCTAGATTTTGTGTCATTTTGGAACTACTAAAATTTTTTATTTTATTAGTATTGTATTTTAAATGAAGTTTACTTTTTCGCACTGTTTTTTGGCACACTTTCATATTGAACGATCCACAATTATTGGGATCAAAGCTAGCAGTGCAAAAAATTACGTAAGTATGTCTTGTTTTAATCTGAATTTATATCATTGGTTGATCAATTAATTTTGATTAATATTATAAAACATAAAAAATCAGTCAAAACCTTCAACACAGAACTTCAATCAAAAATAAAAAGAATTAACAAAATTATAAGTAACAATTCACGATGAAAAACAAAGTATCTAACCTCTGGTGGAATAAATTTAAACTACTATAAGTGGTATAAACAAACCAGAAAATTGTCGATTTGAATGGAATTTGTTCACTATTAAGAAATTTTTAGTAAATTTCAGCATTATGAGTACATTAAAATATTTTAAATCAAATCGGTATTGTTCTGTTCCTCAATTGAATATTTGTTTATACCATGTATATCGGTCATCTTCCTGCATTCGACCTGCCTTCTATATTCCGTTTCAATCGCGAATAATAAATAGAAGCAAACAAGATGCTGTATATGTCCACCACCGGGTCGCCCATGTTTTCCCAACTGTCATCAATACGACTAACTTCACGCGTAACTTTGATACGAGAATAAAAAAAAATATGCATTGAAATCCAGATCCCGTAATTTTTTGAGCGTTATAAAGTGAGTACAAAGACATACATATTTCTTTTTTTGTAATTACAGCTTCAATTTACCGTACACTTCTCGTAGACTCTGCCGATAAGGTAGAGTCGTGTTGAGGAAACCTGGCGTGCCCGTCCACCACCAACATCTCTACATAACCTAACTTTGCTTGTTAAGTTGACGTACACTGCAAAGTTGACGTAAACTGGAAAGTATATCTGAATTAATAATAGACATGCACTGTATTCGACATTCTATGTCGTTCAGAGCCACCTATAGTGACAATAATTTTGGATCACACGTTATTATATATGAATAAATAAAAATATAGATATAAATATAAATAATATGAGTCTTGAACATAAACGTCTGATTGTATTGATAAATGTATTGTTACTTATTATCTTTACTATACTTCGCTACTTAGTTATCTTTTTACTTCATTATCTTTACAAAGAGACGACTATTGTATCCGAACGTCTGCGGTCCCTCAGATACTGTGTTTATATGGAAGTAGTCACAGTTGATTGTAATGCCAATTACATTTTTACCTAAAAAGATTTGACCATTCGATTTTTAATCCGGAAATTGTTTTCAAAAAAGATTATTAAGAAAAATTGTGTTGAAAGAATTAACACAATATCATATAGAGAATCAGGAGAAACGACGAGGTTCATGAATTGAATGAAGGGTATGATAGTGTAAGATTTGTGAAAAGTCAAAGACTGTCATAGCTGATACATGTTCAGAGACAGAAGATGCAAAACAGCAAAGAAAATATTACAATGGAAGCCGATAGAAGACGAAAAAAGGGAAGGCTCAGAACAAGGTGTTAAATGACGCGGAAGACGACCTGAAAATCATGAATTTTTAAAAATGGAGGAGAAGATCACACGAGAAATCTGAATGGAAGAAAATAGCCAGACAGACAAAGACTTTTCCAGGATTATGATGTCAGAAGAAGAAGAAAAATATCCTCTTTGACATCTCTGTAAAATGGGATAAAGCTGATCCATGAATCTTTGATCTAATTTACGCATGGGTCAAATAATATTTATTAATATCAGGTACCGTTAACTGGATTAACACCTTAATACAATTGATTAATTTTAAAAAATAGCCACATAAACTTTTATGAGAAGGCCAGGATTAGTAAAACGCTGGCAAATTGTTCAATCAAAATCCAAGAGTCATACAAAATTGGGACAGCTTGTATATTAGTACACCCTAATATTTATGTGTAGATTTTGGCATTGGATCCGAGCATCACATGTAACACCGTTGCCATATCTTCTATTTCTTCATACTATCACATTACATAAATTTGCATTTAAAAAATAGTTTGCACTTAAAAAACACCAATTAAGTAAAGTTTTTATGTTGTTTTTTTCACCAATTTGGAAAAAATGTGAAACGTTGAATTATCCACGTCCGCCCGTCTTGTCTGTATGTTTGTAAACTCAACTGCTCTGTCACTATACAAGGTAGAATGACAAATGAGGTGTCAAATGTAAGCTTATAATCCAAAGATGGTACTAAAGGTAAAAAATCCTCCGTCATATACTTCGTCCTATTATTTATATTGAGGTTAGGACGAAGTATATGACGGATGAGTTATATTTGCGGTCGGACGGACAGACGGACAGACAGCCTAGGTCAAATTTATCACCTTTAGTACCATCCTTGGATTATAAGCTTTCATTTGACACCTTATTTGTCATTTAACTTGGTATTATGATGGAGGAGGTAAATTCGCGGTCGGACGGACATACAGCCTAGGTCAAATTTATCACCTTTAGTACCATCCTTGGATTATAAGCTTTCATTTGACACCTCATTTGTCATTCTACCTGGTATAATGACAGAGGAGTCAAATTCGCGGTCGGACGGACATACGGACAGACAGCCTAGTTCAAATTTATCACCTTTAGTACCATCATTGGATTATAAACTTTCATTTGACACCTCATTTGTCATTCTACCTGGTATTATGATAGAGGAGTTAAATTCGCGGTCGGACGGACATACGGACAGACAGCCTAGGTCAAATTTATCACCTTTAGTATGTACCATCCTTGGATGATAAGCTTTCATTTGACACCTCATTTGAGATTGTACAGTCACAATCACTGAATAGTTTACACCTTTATTTTTATATAAGGTTTATTCCAACTTGATACAAAACCATTCTTGAACGGTTACGAGTATGAGAAATAACGAAAAATGTGTTACTGCGCATAATTATTCGTGATTGTGCATGCGCGTAACGATTCAAGAACGGTTTTGTATCGAGTTGGAACAAACCTATTGTAATACTGTAAAATCGGTGTCGTATGGATTTACTAAATGTCAAATTGCTTGTCAAAAATTTTAGTGCGTATTGAAAAATAAAATAAGAAGTTATTAAAAGCGTCCAAAATGCCGTTTATATCACGCGCAAAACCGAAAGTAATTGCCAAACTCAATAATTTTAACTCAATTTAATTTAAAAAAAAAATGCCTTTCTATACTTTCCGTTTTGTTAAATTTTGTAAAATAGATTTAGTTTATTTTGATTTTTTAATTTTAATCAACCTATTCTGGGTCCGCCACTGGTAACGTCACTTTGACGTAAAAGGTGCGTTTAAACGAGGTAAAAAGTCAAAAAATTGGCCACTGGATATTAAAGGGTGTAAACTATTCAGTGATTGTGACTGTACCTGGTATGATGACGGAGGAGTTATATTCGCGGTCGGAGGGACAGACAGACGGTCAAATTTATCACCTTTACTACCATCCTTGGATTATAAGCTTTAATTTGACACCTCATTTGTCATTCTACCTGGTATAATGACGGAGGAGTTGAGTTTATAAACAGACAGACAGGCGGACGGACGGACGGACGGACGTGGATAATTCAAAGTTTTCACATTTTTTCAAAATTGGGTTCAATTTAAACGTTCGTATAAAATTATTATATTATTCTTGTAGGTACATTTAACATTGACTGAAATTATGAAATAAATAAAGAAAAAAGTATGGCAACACTGTGACGCAAAAACATAAGATTCAGCTGTAGGTTACATAGGGTGCACTAAGATATAAGCTGTCCCAAAATTGATACCTGCCCTTATTCTCTTCTAAAACTATGTAATTGCATTCACTTAGTTCGGCGAAAATAAGTGTTTACTTTTCGATAGTTGCCTTTTTACAGTTCTCCAACATACAACCTTATTCCGCAGATATTTTATTCAGTACATTTCAGGCACGTAATAAAAGGAAAATTTTAACTAATTTGCTATTGTTTCAACTTATACTTTTAAATGGGAAATGCTGAATGGTTCCGTTAAGAACAAGTCTCCTAAAGCAGAACCGGAGTTGCGATTAGATAAATTTCTGCAACATGATCGAGTATTGTAACTTTTAAATAAGGAAACCTTTTCAACCCATTCTAGTACGGGATCCGAATATAGGTCGATCTGTACCCATCTGCTTGCCGGATGAAACATTGTTTTTATTAAATTTCATACATAGACAAATATTTCTAGCATGGGTAGCCTGTCAAAATCGTGTCATAGCTATCCTTAAGGGGGGGGGGGGCGTGTGCGTTGAAATCAATATTTCAAGCACATTTTTTTTAAAGTATGGTTAATTATTATTTATCTGATTAATTATTTAATTGTCGCAAATCATACATAAAAATGAATAAAAAATCTCAGGGTGCCTTTTTATACTATTAAAAAAAAATCTAAATTATCTCACGTTATACTTATCTTCTCTCGTGGGTTCAGTATCTCTTAGTTGATCCTAATCGGGATAAAATAGGGAAAAGAAATAAAGCAAAATATTAAAGTAAACATACAGAATTGTCTTTTATTTGTCAAAATCAATAATCTAAAATCTATCAAATCTAAAACCTGTGGACACAGATGTCCGAATGAAATCTTTACCACTTTGGACAAAAATTGGTTCAGCTTTGTTGTTTCTAAATTTGCATACACTCGTGATGAGTGATTCGTTCAAGCCCTTTGAACTACAGCCCTTTTAAAAAAATAAGTACTTAATACCGACGAAACTTATAGATAATATAAACAATACAGACATGAGTAATGAAACTTGTGAAGTGGTAACGATAGTTCATTTGTGATGCTAATTAGGGGGTGATTTTCCCGATTTTTTTACCGAAGTAAAGGAACCAACTTTATTTTAAGCGTAACTTGTTTACTTTTGATGCTAGAATATTTTTGTGTAAAACGAAAATAAAGATTTTTTCAAACACTTTAAAAAGTTGTAATGAGTTTTACCCAGAAATTGCTTAATTTTTTGGTTATTTCAGGTTAAAATAATCGATTTGGAATTTGACGAACATGAACCTATTTTTCATTAGCTATAACTCTGCTTTTGCTAGGTATAGAGACCTAACATATACAGCACTTTTTTCAATATTTTGCAGGCTATATTTTCTTGTTTCGATAAAATACTTACTTTTTGAATTATTTGCGAAAAACCGTCTAAAAACGTGGTTACTTTGTTGAAAAATAAACCTATTTACTCGCAAATAACTCAAAACGTATTGACTTGGCGAAAAAATCTCTATGGAACAAGAGTTGCTTAAAATTAGTCAGTTTATCCATTTCCGGGCTCATTTTGAAAATATATTTTTTCACCCACGAGAGGGGGTGAAACTCACCCCCAGGGCCAAAACACACATCGGCACAATATCACTTTTTTTTCTTTGGCTTATTAGCTATGTGTCTGCCAAATTTCATGTCAATCCAAGCGGTTCTTTAAAATTTAGAAGTTTTGCAATATTTTACCGTCAAATAACGTACTACATGCTATGGTCGTTCTAACGAAAATTCCCACCCAAGTTAATGATCGTCCTGGAACCAAAAATATTTCCAATACCATTTTAAAGTCATATTTTTTAATTTTGAAAATGTCATTTTAAAGTGTAAGTATTTTCAATAAATTCGTCTGCTGAACTTTTTCATCTACAATGCGTATTTTTTTCACAGTATTTTCTGTTGTCTTCCCTTCAGATTAGAGATGCATCAAGTCAAACTAGTCTGATTTTACTCAACAAACTTGACTTGACTTGAAAACCAAACTTTTTTGTAAAATTTTGACTTGGCTTGATTTCGATATCTTTAAGTTTGACTTGAAATCAAACTTCTTCAAACAGTTTGAAGTTTGAATATCATATTGCGCAACGTGTTTATTTCCAGTTATTCTAATTGAAAGCGTACCGCCTTTTGTTTTGTCTTATTTGGATAGGTCTCTGTTACTCCGCAAATTAGTTTATTAGTTCATATTTAGAAGCAAGCTTGGCTTGTTTATTGTGTTCGATCGAAGTCTGTGCTTTGTGCGATAATGTCTGATCCTGAACCTTTTTTAGCTCAGAATACGTAATAGAAAAAAACTGCAAAAATTAGGACGAAAAAATCTGTAGACAAAGCAGAATTAATTAAGAAAAAAATATATACTGATTTATTTTAATGTTGCAGCAGGCGATTGCAAAACAATGAAAATTGCAAAGTCCATATTAAGTAAAAATAAAGAAAAGCTTTTTAAAACGACAAATAGTGGAAATAATTCTTTAAAACGACATCTTATGCAAAGTCACAAAAAATTCATTAAACCTACTCTTATATCTGTCAAAAATATAATATTTTGTTGTTCTTTCACCGTGGTTCTTTCATAAATTTTTGTTGAAGTATTATTATTGAAGTATTAATTTGACTTAAATCCAGGGGCGTCATTTGATAGGGGGCAGGGGGGCATTTGCCCCCCCCCCCTGGCCCTGAAAATTACTGAAATTTACAAAAAATAGATCAATTTTGTATTATGTTTGCATATAAATGTATTGTATATATAATGCTTGCCCCCCCCTATCAAAATTTCAAATGACGCTCCTGCTTAAATTGCTTCCTGTAACAAGTTATTTTTATATGGGACTCATTGTATGTTTAATTTTGTTTAATCTTGTTAATTGGCAACTAACATTTATTTCTCAACAAAAAAGTATATTTGCTAAATAAATTATTTTTCAAACTAGTTTGACAAACAGTTTGAATTTTCAAATCTGTAGCTATTGACCAGTTTGACTTGACTTGAAATATTTGTCAGAACGATTGACTAGAGTTTGACTTGAAATTAAGTGAAACTTAGTCAATTTCAAACATTCAGGCAAACTCTATCTTAGGCAATTTGCATCCATTTTGACCCAGTTTGCTTCTTCAGGTCAGCTGACCATCGCATTTGTGGCCTTCCCCTTTTTCGTTTGTGGTTCCACGGTTAAAAAACAGTTAAAAAATAAAGGCCAATAATTTCTCGATATTTTAAGTGCTTTTTCGGCCTCTTTTCCTGGGGTATTAACCACTGGGGGGGGGGGGGGCTTAAAGGCATATTTGAATACAATATATTACATCAATCAGTCTTAAAACAACGTTAAGAAATAATTTTCTTGTACAAAGAAAACATGTGTAAATATATGCATTTTATATGTATGTATATATCTAAAGGTCGATAGTGTTATTATTCAAACTTGCAGTCAACTAACCTTCAGGTGGGTCTAACAAAAAATAAACAATTATTTAAATTACCAATATTTGTTTAGAACGATATTTTAGCAAACCACAATGACATTGATTTAACAATTACCAAGAAAGTATTTATTTTTTCATTCCGCTTAAGTGAGAATGATGTCACTGAATAATTAGGCGCTGTAAACGGCTTCTTCTTCTCAAAACGTCATCGAGGTGAAGGATTAATAATATAATGATTCTGCTGGATATAAATCTACCGATATACAGTTAAAATTAAAGAATCGTGAAAAGTAATCAGAATATCGTAAAAAGGTTGTAATTTTAACTGACATTTATTTCTCTGAACATTCTCTAGAATAAGAATTATTCTGTCTGGGATTTTTAATTACTGATTTAAAGTGTTTAAATAGTTCATTACACATGCATGATTTTATTTATAGCCTTATAATCAGTGTGATATTAAGACTTTAATGTACAGATGGGATATTTTCTGTTCTTGGCGTAACATTTGAAATAAATGACTGTTGTTTTCGATTTATTTACTTGTATTATTTCACAGCGATTTCATATTAAAGACAAATAACTGCATGTTGTTTTATTGATAAGACATGAATTTTCCAGTTAAAGTTTATTTCATTTCATCGATAATCGATAAAATTAACTGTATTTTGAAATGGAAAGTCAAAATGTAATTTCAATCATCCAATGTTGGTATTAATCAGTATTTTATTGAAAATTCTTTATAAAAGGTATATAATTTTATTAAAATCCCTTCAAGGGCTACATCAAAGCACAGAACGTTTTCAATATAAAATATCATCATCAGTGCTAGTACAGGTTAATCACATGCTGAGCCACCAAAAATACTTGGTATAAATAAACCCTTTAGATGTTATGAAAATGTGATAAATTATAATTTCAAACAATGGATGAAATTGTTAAAGATATGGCCCTTAGATATTGCAAGACTCCCCCACAGTACGTGGTTTGGGACCGTTCAAGTATTACGTAACGCAGGTGGGGGGGTGTCAAAAATCTTCAAAAATTGCGTTATGCAATAGTTAAACTTCCATAAGAGTGCGTTACGTAGGGGGGGCGGGGTTAAAAATCTTCAAAAAATCGAGTTACGTAATAACTGAACGCTCCCTCTGATCAGATGGATGTGTCCGTACCTACATTAGGAACGATGGATGGCAACTCAATAACTTACTAATGTAAGGACAGATTCATCTGAGATGCAACTCACGTGTTGTGGGTGAGTCTTGCGATGCCTAAGGGCCTCTAACAATTTCATCCATCGCGATCGTTTGGAAATATAATTAGTAATGTAAATTTGACACATTTTCATAACATTTAAAGGGTTTATACCCAAGCAATCAAGAACATACACAGTGGAAATAAAGTACCTACATAAATCTAAAAATCGGAAACAAGGTAGTTGCTAACTTCAAAACAACATAAGGATTACTACAGGGATATCCAACGTCACCAACTCTATTTAAAATATTTTTAGAGTACGCACTATACTAGGGGAGGAAAGTATGCTAAATTTGGAGTTACTTGTGCGTTATGGGGACCTATTGGGTTGTGAAGAGTGGGTCCTAAAAAAGTTAAGTAAAGTTTTTCATAAAGTGGGGGACTTTCCATTTTTTAATTTAATTTTCCATCTCCAACAATCGCTTTTCCGATTATAGCGCCATCTATCCATAATTCGAAAAAATGTCTCAAATATAAGTTGCTTATTTTTACGAAAAGAAAAGAATCCAAATCTGCATAAAAGAATGGGGGCTCCTATTTAAGATTTTAAAGTAACCCCCCACCCCACCTCCGTTTGGGGTCGTGTTTGGTGCCATTCGATAGATTTTTGAAATATATTGAAAACGTGTTTTTTAGTTTTTCGATCTGACGTTCATTTCGCGAAATATTCGATTTTTTTTTGTGAAATTTTGTGACTCACCCATTTCCTTACGCCTCGCTCAAATCGTCAGATTTTTGAAATGTACACTGTTTTGCATGTACTTAACTTACCTTATCTTAATCTGACGATTTCGAGTTTTTCTATAGATTTTTTTTTCGAACCACCCTTATCGAACTCACCTGTATTTAGAGCCAATATGGTAGAGGTACATTTACAGCGTAAATCTCCCCATGTGATAATCTGACGCGGTCGAGTAGCAGCAAAAATCCCCGCTTGGGCTCCCCTACCATTAACAACATGTTTAAAACATTGTTTTTTAGTTGTTAATTCAGCCGGATCGCCCGTCTTCCCATAAGGTACCTTCTTAAGGCAATCATAGTAGTTATTTTAATTTTTAAGGCAGTAGCTCTAAATAGTTGTTTTGAGCTGCATCCAAATCATTCTCTCAGGTTCTTCAGCAATGAAATTCGTCTTCTTCTGATGCTCCTTCTGCCATTTATCTTTCCTTGCATTATGAGTCGCACGCTGCCGTACTTCTCACCCTGCATCACATGTCAGAGATACTGTAGCTTTCTTTCTTTAATTGTAAGTTCAACTTCCTTCTCTTTCTTCTTCTCAGTACATCATTGTTCGTAACTCTATCTACCCAGGAAACCCTCATAATTCTTCTATCCACATTTCAAAGGCGTTAAGTCGTTTCATTGTCTCTAGATTTAACGTCCATGTTTCCTCTCTATAGTGTACAGTATGAGGTACCTTCCTCATTAACAATTAAAAAAATATATTTTAAAATAAAACATGACAACAATTCTTATCAAGACCTGATAGAAGAAGGTTTGAATTTGAATTTAGGTATTTGATGATTACAAAAATAATATTTTTTACTTGTGCTTTTGAGCCTTGAAAATTGTAATCTTTCGTTCTTTTTTCAGTATTAAATTGTTTATAACTCGATTTGTTTATTTAATTCTTTATAAACGATCAAAAGAGGAAAATCAAAAGACCTTTTTTGTTTAGAAGGATTCAAACAATCTGAAATAATGCCGGGTCGAATTATTTTTAATGTATAAAAAAGTCATTTTAAATATTAATTAATTATAATGAGAACAAAATTTGATCGAATACCCCTTGTTTTTTATAATTGTTAACATACTAAATTACATATCCAATAATTTTTATCCAGTAAACAGATCGGTGCAGATCGACTTTATATCGGAACTTTTTGGATAGCATAGTCAAAGAAGTATTTTATTTTTAAATTATATTTTTTACTTTCACTTTAATCTAAAATTCAAAACAAACAATGTACTAAAATTCTTACTAATACAACAAACATCCATTGTTAAATGCATTAGATAAGTTAATAATCCGCATGACGAATCACGGACTATTAAATGTTTCGTTCGCCATATGCTGTCTATTATTAGTGTTTGATTTTTACTCAGACAAAAAGTAACAGCTATCTTCTTGCTTATATTCTCTCCTAATTGAACTTTTACCTCATGGTTTAAGTGTAGGAAATTTGAATGTGAAATAAGTACCAGCAGGTACATTGTATGTAGACAAGAAAAAGAAATCGAAAACATAAATATCTTAATTACAGAGTAATTTGAATTTAATGAAGATGGGATTTGAAACAGTTAAAAAATTCCTGTGTAGATCGTCAAGTCTTCCGACATTGCCATTACATTAGACTATTAGACCATGGTATTTAGCACTAAAAACACCGGAAGAAATCGATTTTTAAATACGGCACCTAGAGACTTATAACTTTTGGCATTGTGTTCAGGATGATGTCAAGAAAAAAGTCTACTTTAGAAAAAGGGACGGAAATGCATAATTACAATTTATATATATTTTCAAAAAACCTTTTTACCACATAGTGGTGTAAGGCGACAATAAATTACATTATGTTACATTATAATACAATACAAAAACAACTTAATCTTAAATTTAACTAATAACTGCTATACATTTATATTATGTACAAATTTGACCCATTCCTTCTTATTTCTAGCCAGCGTCCTCGTTTCTATCCACGTTGTTCCCGTTTTCTCGATTATTTTGCCTAGTGTTCTATTCCATGTTTGGTCTACCTTTCTTCTTTCTACTATGAGTTTTTGCCTGCCAAATTTCTTTTACCGGTTTTGTCTTATCCGTTCTCTGAAGATGACCCCACCAACTGAGTTGCCTTCTCTCTTTAAATTCTAACGTTGACTCGATTTCCAAATCTTCTCTTATTTGAGTGTTCCGTAGTCTATCTCTTTTGGTAACTCCTCGAACTCGTCTAAGATATTTCATTTCTACTGCCTGTATTTTACTCTTTTGTCGTTCTGTTAGTACCCATGACTCGAAACCAAAGGTTAATACAGGTCTATATATATATATATATATATATATATATATATATATATATATATATATATATATATATATATATATATATATATATATATATATATATTGATGTGATCTTGATTATTGATATGAGATAATATTCTTATATGTTACTTAATTTAATCAATGTATTAATACTAATCCAATTAATTAACCAGATCACATATCAATATGTTTTCAATCTCAGGGCGAATTATAAATTAATTACTTACTTCCGTGGCTTCTAAATATTTCTTAATGGTTCCTAATCGGGATAGAAAAGAAAAGAGTAAAAAAAATACACATATGGGTTACAATTATAATCAAAATATTTTTATTTTATTTAAAAGGCAACCAATGCTTAATATTTGCTATTTCTTATTATTCTTAAACATAACATTTACAAATGGGAATCTTATTTCCTTTTGGTTTTCAATTGAAAGTTTTTATTAACATTTAACTATTAGGAGTTATTAGGAACAACTCTATTTAAGTTTGATGAAGCTTTTCTGATATTATTGATTATGTTATTCAATTTTTTATGTGGAATTTAATACGAAAAACCCATACATTCATGTCCAAACAAATGAGACTGACCTTTTCCTGGTGAACTGAAAATGTCCTCACACAAAACCCTTTCCTGCTATCCTTGGCTGCGATCAAACCTCGTCCTGGCTTCCAGTGATGTTCTCCTTTGAAAAACTAGCTCGAATAGCTCTCGTTCCTGCTTTTGTCGTGATGCTGTGTTCTACCTTTTTCGAAACTGCTATCAGCTACCGGGACACTCTGGGCTCAAGGAGGTTCTTTTACTCTCGACCTGGCCTACTTCTCGTTCCACGATAGATACTCCACACTCACGGAACTACACCGGCTTTCTCACTCCTCGAACACTACCGTCTACTACTCGACTTCACTTCTCGACAGCTGAAAACATTCTGCTCTCACTTTGTCATTCATTCCCCTACTTTCTAAATATCCCTTCCAAATTCACAAATCAATCTTCCACCACCAACTCTCATTCGTAATATTCCTCAAAACCAATTTTTAATCTTTCTAAATATGCTTAATGGATTTCAAAAGAAAATATTTAATTCCCATTCTAAAATACTTTCTAACTATTTACAAATTTTAATGACCTATTCTCTCTTTCAAATGAGTCTTATTTAGCATAGGCTAATGATCGAAACCTTCCGCGAAAAACGATAATGAACTATCATCTATTTCACTGAGTTTTATTTAGCATAGGCTAATGATCGACCTTCCGCGAAGAAACGATAATGGTACGCGTCATTCACTTTGTTTATTCTAAGCACATTGTTCCGAGTTTCGTACGCTTATTCTAATCACTTCTTAAAATTACATATAACAATTTGTTGTATACAGGTTGTTTTAAATTTATATGCCCGTGGTTGAGAAAATTGAAAATATTTTATATTGAATTGAATTTTGTTTATAATTATCAAAATTTAATTTTCATATCAAATAGAAATATAACAAATCCCCGCCTTGTATTCGATAAAATTTATCTGCATTTTTAAATAAATTTTCTCGAGGCAAAACCAACTCCCTGTATATTTCCTTACTTTAATCTACGTCTTATATCCTAACTTACTATCTACTTCATGTAATTCTGTCTTTTATTCGTGATATTTGTATACATCGTGAATATTATAAATTCCTCGGATCTTTTCCGAGTTCCTGTGCCTCAACTCATAACTATTTATCCCATTTTCATTATTCACGATGTACGGGCCTTCGAAAACAGGCATCAACTTTGCGCAAATGCCCCCAGGAAGATTTGATACTCGTAATGCCCTCACGAGTACTTTTTCACCCTTTTGGAAAGTCACTGGTCTTCTTTTTCTATTTTGTTCCTGTCTTTGGATATATTTTTCGTTGCTTCGCCGTAATCTTCTCTGTACGGTTTCAATCACCTGTTGATATTCTTTTGGCTCTTGGTCTTCCCATGGCCATATCGGCAATACACCCTTCATGATGTATTCTGGGGTCTCTTTTGTTACTGTGCTCGGAATTGTATTTAGATACCTTTCTATTTCCGCCATTTTCCTGTCCCAGTGGCGATGTTGACCATCTGTTGCAATGCGAAGAAATTTCGTCACTTCCTGTATGAATCGTTCCGAAGGATTACTCTGTGGATGCCTGATGCTGACAAAATTTGTCTCTATTCCTCGTTCTCGAAGTTGTCCCTTGAAACGATCATTTCGGAAATACGTTGCATTGTCCAGTAGGATCTTTTTTGGTGTTCCTACTATGGCTATAAAATTGTCGATTTTTCTTAATATTTCCTCCCCCTTTGTGGTGCGGCAACTATATAATTTTACGTATTTTGAAAACACATCCACCATTACCAGAATATGTTTGTTCCTTTTAGTGGTCATAATTAGATCGCTTAACATATCTATTGCTACAATGTCTAGTTTGTTTCGGGCTTCAATATTTTTGGCAACATTTTCGTTTTTGAAATTCCGACTCTTATATTTTTGACATACATCGCACTTCTGGGTAATTTCCTTTGCAATGCGGTAATCCTGTCGGCTGATGTAATTTTCCCTAAAAACGAGCCAAACTTTTCTGCTACCGATATGCCCATTGTCCTCATGTAATTTCTTTATTATCTTTTCGGCCAATGTCTGTGTCACTAAATATAGTTCCTTTCCGTCTATTCTCTTAAAATATATGTCATTTTCTACTTCCGCTCTTCTTTTCTCTCTTTCCTCTAGGTCTTCTTGGTTTGTCCTTATCTCATTTAACGAATATATCCCTTCTTCTTGTATTAATCTATTTAGTCCCACCTGTAGAGTAATTGTTTCCTTTTTTCCCGTGTCCTCATCCCGTGTTAGAGCGTCGGCTATTATGTTGTCTTTTCCTTTTATATATCGGAACTCAAAATCATACTCCTGTAATAATAGAATACCTCTATGTATTCTATTATTTACTAATCTATTCTTCATGATATGTACTAAAGCTGCATGGTCTGTTTCGATTGTGAATTTTGCTCCCAATAAGTAAAACCTCAATTTGTTTACGCAATATAGTACACTGGCAAACTCCAATTCTGTAACACTATATTTTCTCTCATGTGTTTTAGTCACTCGCGATATAAAACATATCGGCACTTCTTGGTCGTTTTGTATTTGAGACAGAACTCCTGCAAATTTTTGTATGGACGCATCAGTTCGGAGTATAAAAGG
Organism: Diabrotica virgifera virgifera; assembly: GCF_917563875.1. Classification (NCBI taxonomy): domain Eukaryota; kingdom Metazoa; phylum Arthropoda; class Insecta; order Coleoptera; family Chrysomelidae; genus Diabrotica; species Diabrotica virgifera. Next base: position 70,643,663 of record NC_065444.1, read on the forward strand.
TAAATTGTAAATGGGGTGGTATATTTTCGTTCCTTTTGCGAATTCTCGTTTTAATGTTTCGAAAGCTTCCTCCTGTTCTTCTTTCCAATTCCATTTTATTCCTTTTTTAAGCAACTTTATCAGAGGGATTTCCTTTTGGCTCAAATCGGGAATCAGTTTTTTAAAATAATTAATCGTGCCAAGAAAACCTCTCAATGTTTTCAAATTCGTTGGTCTTGGGTATTCATCTATGAGCTTGACTCTGTCTTCGGATAATCTTACTGTTTTGGTGTCCAATTGAAAACCCAAATAAATGACTTCTTTTTGAAAAAATTGACATTTTTCAATGTTTAATTTCAATCCCGCTGTGTCCAATTCTTCCAGAATTATTTCTATGTGTTTCAGATGACTCTGAGTATCTTGTGAAAAAATTAATAAATCATCGATATAATGAACTATGAAATCTTCGTGGCGATTCAAAATGGTATGTAGAGCTCGGACGAGTGCAGCACAAGCACTCTGCAATCCAAACGGCACTACCTTAAACCGGTAGACAATACCATCAATAGAAAAAGCGGTGTAGTTTCTACACTTTTCAGCTAACGGTATCAACCAAAAACTGTGTTTTAAGTCAATTTTCGAAAATATGTGTGACCCGGTGATTCTTCCAAAAATGGCCTCGATGTTTAGAGGTGATTCATATTGTGATACAGTGTGCTGGTTGATATTCCTGGCATCTAAACATAATCTCAATTCTCCACTGCTTTTCTTTACTATCACAATCGGGTTAACATACGGTGAATCACATCTTTCGATGATTTGATCTTCCAACATTTTATTTATTTCTTCTTTCACCTCTTGTCGATACTTGTATGGAATCGGGTAAGTCTTTGATCGAAAATTTCCCAAGTTTTTCACCTCAAATGAATGTTCGTACTTTTTAGCCACTCTGTTTTCCTCATTGATCAAATTTTCGTAGTTTCTTAACATCAACCGCAATTCTTCTTCTTTCCCTTCTCCACATATCAATTTTCTGTCTTTTTTCTCAGATTCTTCACACATGTTTACCGTGCATTCTGCATCCTCGTTTGCATATACCTCCTCTTCAAATACCACTGTTTCAATCATATTCTTTTCACTTTCATTTTTTAGCTTTATTTCTTCTTCTCCTGAGCCCGTCTCTTCTTTTGAGGAATCCCAGGTTTCCTTTGTTTCTGATACTCTCAAATTTTCTTCTTCTGGGCTCAACTCTTCTTTTGAGGAGCCACAGGTTTCATTTTCTTTTATCTTTTTCTGACCTTTTCTCCTTTTTCTTCTTTGTCCTTGCTTCGCTGCCAAATTCATTTCCACTGTTTGTTCTTTACCTGATTCGTCCGTATTTTGTTTCTCATGTTCCTTGTCCTGTTCTTTTTCTTTTTCTTCTGTTAGTTTCATCGTATTATTTTTAAAATCTATCACTACATGTTTTTCTGCCAATTCGTCCACTCCTACTATCATGTCATGTGACATGTTTGGCATTATTACACATTGTAGTGCATACATATTCTTGCCCAGTCGTACCATTACTCGTAGGCCTTCATTTATAGTTGCCAATGTCCGTTTGTTTGCGCCCACTAAATTTACCCTAGGTATTTTATAAATTAAATTTGTTAAGTTAACTTCTTCTATTAGTTTTCTGTTGACCAATGTTATTTCAGATCCAGTGTCTATCATAATTTTAATTGGTTTCTCGTTGATAAATCCATCCACAAATTTTAAATTAACTCCATTTTTCTTTTCGTTGTTTCCTGCCAATTTAATAAACTCCTTGGGGTGACAAAAGATTCCTGTTTGATTTTTGGTTTTTAGTGAGCGCCGTCGTGAAAAGACGCCGGTTGCTCATCGTTGTTTATATTTTCGTCATAATGTCTCTCTCCGTCATATTCATCTGTCTGGGTATTATTCACCTCTCTTCTATTTTCTCTTGGTCTGTCGGATCTGTTTCGGTTTTCTCGATATCCCTGTTCATTTTGTCTACCATTATTTCTGTTTTCTTGATTTGAGCGTGTGGTGTTTCTATTCTGGTATTCTCGATTTCTGTCCTCATTCCATTGCCTATTTCTTTGTTCATAATTTCCTCTTCCGTTGTCTCTATTTTCGTTTTCCCTTCTGGGATTAAAATCTCGTCTTGTATAGTCCCTCCTATTTTGATTTCTATCTCTGTAATCTTGTGTTTCTCGGGGCCTGTAATCTTCTCGCGACCTTCTTGATTTTCTTTCTCTTAGACGTGATTCTCTTATTTGTAGGAATTGGCATAAACTATCTATGTCTTTGTAATTTTGCAATGTTATATGGTCTTCCAGCGTTTCCTCGAAATGTCTTGCAATCAGTTCGACTAATTGTTCCGATGAGTAATTATATTGTAAATGTTTTGCATTATTGTAAATTTGCAAAGCATATGTCCTTTCTGATACACCCATCCTATCATTGTATTTCCCATTTTGCAATTCCTTGTTAATTTCCAATTGTTGGACCTTTCCCCAGAAATAATTCAAAAATTTTTGTTCAAATTGTTGCCAATTGCCGAATTCTTCTTCTTTACTATCGAACCATAGGCTTGCTTCATATTTGAGATGGTTTCTGATAGTTTCTTTTGCTGTATCGAAATTTCCGATGTGTTGTATTTTCTTTTTCAGGCTATTAATGAACGGCACTGGGTGTAATCTTCTTACATCCCCGCCAAACCTTATCTTCACGTCATCTGTGCTATGTATAACCATTTCTCTTCTTTCTCCGACATTTTGTTGCGTATTGATTTCCGCAATCTTTCTTTCCACTTCTTCTATGTCTGCTTGAATAGCGTTTTGCAACTTGTTTTCCAAACTTTCCATTTCTTTTTTCTGGCAATTCGTTAACTCCTTCATTTTATTTTGAATTTTCATTTCTTGTTCTTTCATGTGGTCCTTCATTCTCATTTCTTGTTTTTGCATGTGATCTTTAATTTTCATTTCATACTTTTCTATGCGTTCCTCTATTTTCTTATTGTTCTCTTCTATCGCTTGTTTTGTTTCCTGTTGATTGTCATCCATTTTTTTCTCCACTTTATCCATTTTCTGTTCCATTTTTTGTTGTGTTTCCTCCATTTTTTGATCCACTTTATCCATTTTCTTTGATGTTTCTTCCTGATTTTTATCCATTGTCCTTTTTGCTTCATCCATTGCTAGTTTTGTTTCCTCCTGATTTTTATCCATTGTCCTTTTTGCTTCATCCATTTTTTGTGACTGGAGTTGCATCAGTTGTAATAGTTTATCTATTCCTGATAATTCTTGCTGTTCTGATGCCATGATTGTCTTGTCTAAAATATCTTCTTGGTCTGAATGTTCTTTTTGTTTTTTGTTGTCCTTGCTTTGGCTTCTTGTCACAGACATTTGTTTTCAAGAAGTACTGTCCCCGCCAAATATGAAATTTTACTAGTATGTTACCAAGACGACTTTTTCTCACCCAAATATTATAAATTGTCAATAAATATATCAAATGTAAATATCGTAAAAATAAAATATTAAATCAGTTATGTAAAATTTGTACCTAAAGAGATCTAAAATTTTATGTTATCAAATGTAAGTATCTCACTTTTTACCACAGGCATATAAATTTTCAAATACCGGCCTTACTCTTTCTATCCTTCAAATTTGCCACTAGAAATACTTTACAATGCTTTCCACGTTGGACGACAGTTGATGTGATCTTGATTATTGATATGAGATAATATTCTTATATGTTACTTAATTTAATCAATGTATTAATACTAATCCAATTAATTAACCAGATCACATATCAATATGTTTTCAATCTCAGGGCGAATTATAAATTAATTACTTACTTCCGTGGCTTCTAAATATTTCTTAATGGTTCCTAATCGGGATAGAAAAGAAAAGAGTAAAAAAAATACACATATGGGTTACAATTATAATCAAAATATTTTTATTTTATTTAAAAGGCAACCAATGCTTAATATTTGCTATTTCTTATTATTCTTAAACATAACATTTACAAATGGGAATCTTATTTCCTTTTGGTTTTCAATTGAAAGTTTTTATTAACATTTAACTATTAGGAGTTATTAGGAACAACTCTATTTAAGTTTGATGAAGCTTTTCTGATATTATTGATTATGTTATTCAATTTTTTATGTGGAATTTAATACGAAAAACCCATACATTCATGTCCAAACAAATGAGACTGACCTTTTCCTGGTGAACTGAAAATGTCCTCACACAAAACCCTTTCCTGCTATCCTTGGCTGCGATCAAACCTCGTCCTGGCTTCCAGTGATGTTCTCCTTTGAAAAACTAGCTCGAATAGCTCTCGTTCCTGCTTTTGTCGTGATGCTGTGTTCTACCTTTTTCGAAACTGCTATCAGCTACCGGGACACTCTGGGCTCAAGGAGGTTCTTTTACTCTCGACCTGGCCTACTTCTCGTTCCACGATAGATACTCCACACTCACGGAACTACACCGGCTTTCTCACTCCTCGAACACTACCGTCTACTACTCGACTTCACTTCTCGACAGCTGAAAACATTCTGCTCTCACTTTGTCATTCATTCCCCTACTTTCTAAATATCCCTTCCAAATTCACAAATCAATCTTCCACCACCAACTCTCATTCGTAATATTCCTCAAAACCAATTTTTAATCTTTCTAAATATGCTTAATGGATTTCGAAAGAAAATATTTAATTCCCATTCTAAAATACTTTCTAACTATTTACAAATTTTAATGACCTATTCTCTCTTTCAAATGAGTCTTATTTAGCATAGGCTAATGATCGAAACCTTCCGCGAAAAACGATAATGAACTATCATCTATTTCACTGAGTTTTATTTAGCATAGGCTAATGATCGACCTTCCGCGAAGAAACGATAATGGTACGCGTCATTCACTTTGTTTATTCTAAGCACATTGTTCCGAGTTTCGTACGCTTATTCTAATCACTTCTTAAAATTACATATAACAATTTGTTGTATACAGGTTGTTTTAAATTTATATGCCCGTGGTTGAGAAAATTGAAAATATTTTATATTGAATTGAATTTTGTTTATAATTATCAAAATTTAATTTTCATATCAAATAGAAATATAACAATATATATGTATTGACTTAAACACATTAATTTTTGTTTTTCGTGTTATTTCTTTTTATTTATGAATTTATTGCTCATTGCATGGTATAGGTTCATTGTTTTTTGAATTCTATTATTAATTTCTGTTTTCTGTCTTCCGTTGTCTTCTAATTCTACTCCTAAGTGTTGGAATGTTCGTGCTTGTTCTATATTTACTTCTTCTATTTTTATGTTTATCTTTTCTTCTTCTTCCTTTTCCCCCATGGCCATAACTTTTGTTTTATTTTTATTAATTGTCATTCCATATTTTTTTAGTGTTTCATTCCATATTTCTATATTTCTTTGTAGTTGTTTCTCATTTTCGGCCAATATGACGACGTCAACGGCGAATGCTCCTTCTGAAAGGTCTACTTTTCTTAAATTTTTATAACTCACATGCATTTTTTTCACTTTTACTTTACATTCTTTAATTATCTCATCCATGTATAAATTATAAACAGTGTTGGACTTAATCCTCCTCCTTGTCTTAGTCCCTCGTTCGTAGTAAATGATTTTGATGTTCTGTTTTGGCTAATGATATAATTCACATTGTTGTTGTAAATGTTCTTAATTATCCTTATCATTTTGTTACTTATACCTCTCTTCTCTAATATTTACCATAATTTTTGCCTTGGTACCGTGTCAAAAGCCTTTTCAAGATCTGTGTAAGCCATAGATATTTTTTCTGTTGCTGATATTTTTCTATTATTTGCTTGATTGTAAATATATGATCCTGGGTGCTTCTACCTTTTCTGAAACCGCTTTGTGATTCCTCGAGTGTGCTGTCAATTTTTCCGATTATTCTTTTGTTCAGTATTTTTTTGTATTGTTCATGGCAGTGCTTAACGGTGTTATTCCTCTGTTATTATTGCAATCTGTTCTATCGCCCTTTTTATAAATCGGCACTGTCTGTGCCTTCTGCCAGTCCATCGGTATCTGTTCTTCTCTCCAAACTGCATTAAATATTTTTAATAATAGCTCTGTTGCATTTTGTCCAATTTTTTAATCATTTCACTGGTTATTCTGTCATAGCCTGGTGCTGTTCCGTTTTTCATGTCATAATTGCAATTTAAAGTGCATAAAATCCGTAAAAAAATTAAAACAACATATCAAAATAATCATATTTAGGGCCAGATTTTGTTACTCGGGGGGTTTTGGGGTCACTCAACACGACTACGCTATCAGAACATACCCTTGGAGCCCAGGGTCACTGCTAATGGACGTCATCTTCTGGAGTATCGAGGGTCGTCGGCACTAAATTGATGCAAACAGATTACTTGGATGTTTTTAGAGTCGCTAAACACGAATACGCCATCAGAACCTACCTCCGGAGCCCCTGGTGCTTCTTTGTATCTGTAGAGTAGGGAGGGTGAGTCAAGTCGCACAGCACTTAGGCCACAATTGACTCATTGTGCATCCTCCCAGGGGGTTGTCGTCCTTAGTTCATTATCCATCCTGCGATTTACAGGAAGGCTGACAAATCACCAGCACCAGCGGACATCTCCCCTATGTTGGCAGGTGTAGGCCAAGGCTCGCCGAACGCATACTCTCGTATGGACGATAACTTCGGACCAGTGATGTGGGACTTCCTCCCACATCACTGCTCCGGACACTCACATACGAATAGGACATGCTCGACAGTTTCATCATCTCGTTCACACTTCCTGCACAGAGATGTGTCTACTAGCCTCAGTGTCTGGAGGTGTTTTCTTAGTTGACAATGGCCAGTTAAAAAACCAACTGTCTAGCGTAGGTTGTTCCTGGAGGGTTTTCGGCATTAAATTGATGCAAACAGATTTCCCGGGGGATTTTTGGCATTGCCGAAAAAGAATATTCCATCAGAACGACATTCGAAGCACATGGCATCTAGGGTCAAGTCATCTTCTGTAGTTTCGTGTGATTTAGGCACTAAATTGATGCAAACAGATGACAGGGGGGATTTTTAGGGTTGCTGAACACGAATGCGCCTGACTGATCACTTTAATTTAATGAGGATAGGATTTCAAATAATAAAGAAATCCCTGTGTAGATCGTAAAGTCTTATTATATACCGAGATTAATATTATCAAGGAGTGTAGGCTGTTGCGGCCAACGTTTCGTAAATGTACATGGTTATCCTGGCTTATGTAACGTCTTCTTGAACTTTTTATGGCTAAATACCCTGAAGAAAATGAAAATAAATAAAGCTCCGGCAGAAGTTAATATCGTTATAGAAGCAGCAGAGATTGGAGAAAACAGACTTTTAGGGAATACAGGGTGTCCAGAAACTCTACCGACAAAAGAAGACAGGAGATTCCTCAGATAATTTTAAGACAATTTAACCCAATTTATCTAGTCCGAAAATGCTTCCTAAAGGAGCTAGAACTATTTGAAGATGGCGTCTGGTAATTAGTTTTTCTTAAATATCTCCAGGACGCTTCTATTTAGAAAAACGAAAATTGGTACACATATTTATCTTCCAGAGATAAATCGATTCCATCCATTGCAAATTTCTAGTACCGGTCATAGGGGTCCGTTTAGGGAAGGACAACAGTTAGATTATCGCACAACTTTGTTGTTTTTAATTTTTAAGCATTTTTACTCTTACTTTAAGCCGATAGGATACACCGTTTTCTAGAAAACTCGATTTGAAAATTTTTCGTTTTTTGAATATCAAAAAAAAAATTCAACACAACTACAGTAAAACCTGTGTTAACGGCCACCTGCCAACATCGGCCACCTGTCCTAACGGACAGTTTAAAAATTTCCCAAACCAATTATATGTAGACTACAAAAACTGGCAATAGCGTCCACCTTTCTATATCGGCCAATAGTTCTTTCATTTTTAGTGGCCGTTACTGACAGGTTTTACTGTATTTAGGAAAACGAAAACTGGTACTAGGGGAGTGCAATTAGAACGAAAACATGCATTATTTCGGAAAAATTCAAACAAGCTTATATTTTTCTAAAACTTTTTTTGTTAGTTTATATACATGTTAAGGTAAAAAGTTCTGCTCACAGATTTGACCGCTAATTGATAATTGTTTATTAATTGTTTAAACAATAACAATTGTTTTGTATAAATAATTTTAAGAATATCGATAAATTCATTATTTTACTTTGATCAAATATGTATCTATTTTGTTTTTGATTATGCTGAATCCGAATATGGAATTGCAATTTGAAAATTCTTATACAGAAGCTCTTATACAGTGTGTCTGCGTAGCTAGGAATCACATGGAAAACTTTTTTATTATCAATTTTACGAAAAAAAGTTATTCCTAGTAAAATGCTCTGGATAGTCAAAAATCTAAAACTCAACCATCAGATATCAAATTTTATCAATTTTATACGAGTTATGTCAAAAAAATGAATTTAGTTAAAGAGTAAAGTATGTACCTTTATATTCCAGAATATCAAAAAATGTACTATTATGAAAAGTTGTTTGAAATTAGAAACTATGTCTAAATATACAATTACATCATTCTAATCGAAAAAAAATTTTCAATTTTTTTTCAAATTACGGATACTCATCATCATTTTATTACAATCATGATAACTATTTTATTATCACTTTTACGAAAAAAAGTTATTCTTCATAAAATACTCTCCCTGGTCCAAAATCTAAGATACAATCATCAGATATCAAACTCTTTTAATTTTATACGAGGTATGTAAAAAAGATGAATTTTTCTTAAGAGTTAAGTGCCTTTATTATTCACAATATTTTAATTAGAAGGATGTAATTGAACACTAAAACAAATTTTTTAATTCCAAACAACTTTTCTTAATAACAATTTTCGATATTGTGAAATGTAAAGGTACTTTACTCTTGAGTGAAATTCATATTTTTTGACATACCTCGTATAACATTAATTATATTTGATATTTGATGATTGCATCTTAAATTATATACGATGCAGAGTATTTTATAAAGAATAACTTTTTTTCTTAAAACTGATAATAAAAAAGTTATCAATAGGTTCCAAGTTACGCAGACATACTGTATAAGAGCTAAAAAAAAATTTTTTTGCTAAACATTTATTATTGCTGAAGCTTATTATTAAATGTATTTTAGGTAAGTTTTACAGAAAAAAGTTTTGATCACTTTGTATAAACATTTTTTTAGCTGGTAATTTTCGGTTTTTGTATTATATTTTTGTTATCTTTCTTAATTTGCTTAAAAAGAAATGGTTTATGTCATTTCTAAAGTAAAATAATTTAGTACATTTTAAAGAATACATCCTAAGCTTTAAAAAAGCACTTCTGTTCAAACTTGAGTAATACCGTCTTAAATTGCTGGTAATTCTATAAAACTACGAAGATTTCAAAAATTACAATTTTTGAGACGTCATATCATTTGAATTAAATTTTTGAGATTTTTTTTGAATAAAACATTATTTAGTAAGATACTTAAAAGGTAAGTTGTGCAAAATTGAGACTTTATAAGAAAAATTGTGTTAGTTACACATTTTTAAATCATTTTTAAACAAAATTCATGTAAGGCTCATTTTCCGCCCACACCGTACTTATGCCCATACATTTTATTTCTTTCTATTATAACCATAAGATAGCTTAATTATTCTTCTTTTATGTTCAATTTGTAAAATTTTATTTGATTAATTAGTTAAGGAATTACATTAAAATAACTCAACCGTGCACTTCGCCGTACGTTAGTTTACAGTGTGCCAATGTTTGTGAGAAGGGTTAGCGTTATAAATAAAAAAATATAGAAGATACAGATTTAATTTTAGAAAATTCTTTATAAAAGCTTTTTTTTTGTAAAATTTTCTGAATTTTTCAATGGAATTTTTTTCTAAAATTTATATTTTCGGAGTTATTTAAAAAACATCTAATTTCGTAGTTCATTTGTTTAATAAAAAATGAAGCACCCACTTCTCGAGTAGAACTTTTTGATATGTTGTTTATTAAACATTTCTTAATGAAATTACAAAAAGTTCTATCTTGTTTGATTTTTTCCGAAGTGAAAATCTATATGCACTCCCCTATCCGTTTATTTATATTCCAGAGATGAATCGATTTCATTAATTGCGAATTTCTGGTAGGTACTGGTCATATGCGTCCGTTTTGGGAAGGTCAACGGCTATTTTATCGCATAACTTTTTTGTCTTACAAATTTTAAGAATTTTTGACATTACCTACATTATTAAATTATTAGGTATTCTAGTACTAAAACTTACTCTTGTTTTAAGTTAGTAAAATAAACCGTTTTTTTTGAATTTTTTTTTTTAATATTTTTCAATTTCAGGAAACGGAAAATTTTCAAATCAATTTTTCTAGAAAACGGTATGTCCGACCGACTTAAAGCAAGAGTAACTTTTAGCACTAGAATACCTAACAATTTATTAATCCAATATTAAAAATGCTTAAAAGTTAAAGACAAAAAAGTTATGTAATAAAATAACCATTGCTCCACCCAAAACGGACACCTATGACTAGTACTAGAAATTCACAATGGATGGAATCGATTTTATCACTGGAATGTAAATATGTGTACCGATTTTCGTTTTTCTAACTGGAAGCGTTTTGAAGGTATTTAAGAAAAACTGATTACAATACGCCATCTTCAAAGAGCTATAGCTCCCTTAGAAAGCATTTTCGGACTAGGTGAATTTGGTTAAATTGTCTTAAAATTATCTGAGGAATCACCTGTCTTCGTTTTTCGTTAGAGTTTCTGGACACCCTGTATAAGAGAACTGTTCAAATTATGTCAACACTAAAGTGAAATATCTACAAGATGGCATAGTGCACTTACCATTTTATTACACAAAAAGGGCAATCCAAAAGACCTCGACAATTACCGACTCATAAGCCTGTTAAAACACCTCTGCAAGTAATTCACAATAATAAACAAACAGACTGGAAACCAAATTCGATTTTTACCAACCTAGGGAACAGGCAGGATTTATAAATAACTTCGGCACTAGCGACCACCATCATTGCATAAAAGAGATTATAGAAAAATTCATCGAATACAACAAACTCTTGGTCCTGGCTTTCGTCAATTTTCGCAAAGCATTCGATATGATAGAAATTAACAGCGTAATGAAATCGTTGGAGAAAATTCGTATCGATTATCAGTACAGTATACAAAATGCAACCATGACCGTAAGACTACACAAAGATGCACAATGTATAAAAATCCAAAGAGGAATTACATAAGGACAAGGAGATACGCTATCTCTCAAACTCTTTATGGCGATTCTGGAACATGGAACATGCTGTCAAACAATTGAGTGGGACGCCCAAGGAGTCAATGTTGACGGCGTAATGCTCTCACACCTACCAACCGATGACAGTTCTGACAACAGATAACTTAAAACATATAGAAACTATGCTTTCCGAGTTAAATGCAACCAAATGACAAAGTTATAGAGCGCTTAACATGGTTTAAATGGGCGTGGGCAAGCCACGTGTTCAGAAATTAATGAAGGACAGTGGACCCAAAAAATTACAGTGCGGAAACCATAAGCAGACAGTAGAAGCAGAGGTTTGACCTACCTACATGATGAAGAGACGACGTCAAAAGAATCACTGGGAATTTACTGCAGGAATAGACCAGGGCGCATCTGTAAAAATAGTACATTTCGACGTTGAGAGGTGACTCAAATTTTTTTACAGAAATTGCTTGAAAATAACTCAAATAATAATATTTAACTTATCCTCCCTCTCAAACAGGTCCGGAACATTGTTTAAATAATCAAAATGTCAAAAAATTAAGGGAAAATACGATTTTTTTCCTGGTTTTTTTATTATAACTTTAAAAGTATTCATTTTCGAGAAAAGTTGTACTGACATAAAAGTTGCATGATTCAATTTTCTACAATATAGAATTGGTTAAATATTTAAAAAATAGTCACCCTTGTTGCAAAATAGCAATAATTGCGAAAGAACCATACAAAAACAAGTATTCGCATTTTACGTTTTTCAACCATTTATGCTACACTTAGGACCTTCATATTTCACCCAGAAAAACTTTATGACACAGTAAAACAATACTGTAAATTTCATTAAGATCGGTTCAATAGATTTTGCAAAATAAATTTTGCAATCCAGCGTTCGCAAAAAAAATTCATTTTTTCAAAATGTTACAGGACTGAAAATAAAGCAGATAGCAAGTTGAATTTTTTTTACGTATAGAAGTGTACTGTACCTTTCATTTGAAATTTCCAAATTTAAAATCGATTAACTACCACGGCGTCAGGAATTTTTTTAAATAAACATTAATTATTGGTGCTACGCGCAGGACAGCGGATAGTTTGCTCTGATTGGGCATTCCAATGACCTTTGATAATTATTGATACATTTTAATTTTTAATTCATTTCTATATAAATAAATAAATTTGTTTATTGCAAAATAAAAACACATACTCTAGCCTTTGAAATAACACTTTTTTAACAAAAACTTTCTTTATTCATATATTATAACTTAGAGAATGAAAGTTAATTATTTTTAAACATATCCAATTGTTTAAACAATATTTCACAAACAATAATAAAATTAGTTTGATTTTTGAGGAATTAAAATATTAAAATACAACAAGATATAGGGTGAGAAAATAATATATAGATAAAGATTGGAAGAAATTTTGGTGGAAATCAACTCGTGTGAATCGAACACCGCTGTCCTGCGCGTAGCACCAAAAATTAATGTTTATTTAAAAAATTTCCTGACGCCGTGGTAATTAATCGATTTTAATTTTGCAAATTGCAAATGAAAGGTACAGTGCACTTCTATAAGTAAAAAAAGTTCAACTTGCTATCTGCTTTATTTTCAGTCCTGCAACATTTAAAAAAAATGAATTTTTTTTGCGAAAGCTGGATTGCAAAATATATTTTGCAAAATCTATTAAACCGATCCTAATGAAATTTACAGTGTTATTTTACTATATCATAAAGTTTTTCTGGGTGAAATATGAAGGTCCTAAGTTTAGCATAAATGGTTGAAAAACGTAAAATGCGAATACTTGTTTTTGTATGTTTTGTTTCGCAATTATTGCTATTTTGCAATAAGGCTGACTATTTTTTAAATTTTTAACCAATTCTATATTGTAGGAAATTTAATTACGCAACTTTTGTGTTAGTACAACTTTTCTTAGAAATGAATAGTTTTAAAGTTATAATCAAAAAACCAATAAAAAAATCGAATTTTCCTTCATATTTTGACATTTTGATTATTTAAACAATGTTCCGTACCATTTTGAGTGGGAGGGTAACTTAAATATTATTGTTTGAGTTATTTTCAAGTAATTTCTGCAAAAAAATTTGAGTCACCTCTCAACGTCCATCTCAAAACAGATGCGCCCTGGACTAGAAGCTTAAAGGCCCGTTTTCACGCTACGTTTTCTTGTACGTTTTGTGGGTCATACAAAACGTACGATAAAACGTACGTTTTGTCAATAAGTGGATTTAATTTTTTCGACTCGACAAGACGTACATGTTGCTGTTTTCCAGAGGCGGCTTTACCTATTGTGCAGGGTGTGCGGTGCACACGGGCGCCGGGATGTCGGGGGGCGCCAAGCGCCAAAGAGCGGGTCCTTTACTTTGTTTCAACATAAAATATAATTTTTTTTTATTATGAGGCGTAAGATGAATCAGTAACTGACGCGAAAATACATTTTAAAGTAAACTTTTACTATTACCTATTAGATACCTCAATTACTAAGTTTGACGAACGCTTCGAACTTTTAAAGCAAAATAATGACACTTTTTCGTTCCTTCAAAAATTAAAACACTGGAAGGATTTAGAGTTAGATACAAAAAGAGCATATTGTTCTAATTTAGAAAATAAATTGTGTCATGTTGGCTCTTCAGACGTAGATAGGTTTGAACTCTTTAATGAAATAGAATTATTACCATTATTTATCGATGATTCTACTACACCTTTGGATATTTTAAATTCTTCTTTAAGTGCCATCTCCGCGACGGAGGTCGGCAAGCGTCATAGCTATTCTGATTTTAGAGACGGCTGCTCTGAAAAGTCCATTTGATGTACATCCGTACCATTCTCTCATATTGCGCCGCCACGATATTCTGAGTTTCCCTATGCTTATTTTTCCTTGAATCTTTTCTTTCATAATCAATTGGAGCAAGTTGTATCCCTCTCCACGTGTAATATGTCCGAGATATTCCAATTTTCTTGTTTTGATGGTATTTAAGATTTCCATTTCTTTATTCATCTTTCTCAGAACCTCTTTATTTGAAACGTGTTCTGTCCACGATATTTTCAGAATTCTTCTATACACCCACAGCTCGACTGATTCTAGTTTTTCATTGATGCAGCATTCAAGTTCTAGCTTCATTTTGAATTACTTGTATACAAATAAATTACATTCAGTGTTCCCAAATTTGTTTACTGCTCTTAGAATTTACCTCAAATTACCAGTGACAGTAGCGCACAGTGAAAAATTAAAAATTATCCAAGGTCAACATTGTCGCAAAGTCGATTGACAAATTTCTCACTAGTAAGTATTAAATATGAAATAAAAATTGAAGTAAGTGATATTATTTCAAGATTTTGCTAATGCAAAAGCACGAAAAGTATCTTTTTTATAATTATATATTGTAGTAAGTGCCTCTGTGCGTCTGTTAATAATTCTTTAATAAATTATTATTTTTTTAAATAATCACAAAGTTGTTCTTTTTTATTCATCTAAAAAATTCCTTCCTAAAAGTACTATTTACTCGTGTACTCACGCCTGTCAAATTTCCTCAACCAACTTTCCTTTATACCTCATAGATAGAAAAGTTCATTTTTAATTAAATATTTTGAACAGATTTGGGTAGGTTCTTCTGACGCCGTGAGTACCTATTCATTCCTCACATAATTTAATATTGCACTATTTCCATCTGGATTTTTGTTTACATTATAAGCGTACATAATACCCTCTAATACTCTCTGTACTATTAGTACAGGTACTAGGTATTATAGGTACTTATTCGACTATTCCATTTTGACTGCGCGTCGACCAAAGGGCGCTAGTGCATCGACTGCACACGGGCGCTACATTGGCTAGAGCCGCCACTGCTGTTTTCACGCTACGTCTTATTGTACGTTTTGTGTGATAGGACAAATCCTATACATTGTTCGATTCGACAAAGCGTACGTTTTGCTGTTCACACGCCACATTTAATTGTATAGGATTTGTCCTATCACACAAAACGTACAATAAGACGTAGCGTGAAAACGAGCCTTAAAGGCCCGTTTTCACGCTACGTTTTCTTGTACGTTTTATGGGTCATACAAAACGTACGACAAAACGTACGTTTTGTCAATAAGCGGATTTAATTTTTTCGATTCGACAAAACGTACGTTTTGCTGTTTACACGCCATATTTTATTGTATAGGATTTGTCCTATCACACAAAAGACAGAACTGGAAGAAATTAGGAGAGGCCTGTATACAACTTTGGGCGCAGAAGGCTAAATGTTTATATCATGCCTTCTTGATAGCTGAGAATCCATTTTCTATTGTTTAGATGTTGTAAATGTTCAATAACAACGGTAATATACAGGGTTTAACAAAAATGCAGGTCACAAATTAAATTCTAAATGCATATTCTGGGACCAAAAATAGTTCGATTGAACCTAACAAAAACTGTTACAGATTTTTTATTGAAAATGGACATGTGGCATTCTTATGGCAGGCACATCTTAAAAAAATAGTGAAATTTTCAAACCCCATAAAAATTTTATGGGGGCTTTGTTCCCTTACACCCACCCAAACTTTTGTGTACGTTCCAATCAAATTATTATTGTAGTATCATTAGTTAAACACAATGTTTTTAAAACTTTTTTGCCTCTTAGTACTTTTTCGATAAACCCAGTGTTTATCGAGATATTTTGAATATTTGTCGAATCCACCACATATTTGTATATGGTTAAGTATGATTATAGAGACCTGTTAAGAGGATCGGTACGTATTTTCGGCTGCAATGCTATTCAAATGGGGATTCATTTTTTTCGAATCCTGAGAAAACTAATAAGTATTTTTGAAAAATTTAAACGCAGAATGAAAGATTACGTTATTAGCGAGGGCCGAAAGTCCCTGAGAACTTCTATAATGTTTATTTTAATAAGCTACAGGGGTGAAAAACTAAGAGAAAATTTAGTGTGATTTTTAATTTCAAATATATCATTCAAAATAAACTTTTTATTTATTCTAAGGGACTTTCGGCCCTCGGTAATAATTTAGTCTTTCATTCTGCGTTTAAATTTTTCAAAAATATTTATTGGTTTTTTCAGGATTTGAAAAAAATGAACACATGCATGGCAATATTTTCCAAATCTATCTTTGTCTTACAACGCACTCAGCCGAATATAATATTGTCAGCATATATTGTCAGTCAGACACTGACAATCAGTGACAATTTTAAATATTTGACATTGCATCGGAAATATGTTGAGTTATTGATTAAATATTATTGATAAATAATTAGTGTATTTGATAAATAATTGATTTAAGACGTGAACTTAATAAAAAGTTATTTATTGTGTATTATTTGTGAAAGATCCAAGCAGAGAATACATCAGGATAATATATTCTGTGATCCAAGTATTTTGTTGTTAAAGATGTTCAAAATTGTAAGCGTTCCATAACAATATATTATTAAAAAATCACTTTAACACTTTTCCTCTTTTCTCGATTGAGTATTAGTCTTTGTTGTACAAATAAATTATTACAATCACTGAATACATAGTTAGTGAAAAACTTATCACTTTTATTAACTGAATTAATAATTTGCAATTATAAAAATAACAGTTATCCAAGAACATTCAAAACCCATCTCTTTAAATTAATGATGACATTTTCAAGTAGAATGGCATTCTAGTAATGTTTACATATCCATACCAGTGTGAATTTTACTACACGTAATTTGCCGTGTAAAGACAGAAAAAGTAGGGATACACGTAAAATATTTGCGAATTATATACCCATAGCCTTAATAATCTGAAAATTTAATTATAATTTACATTTTTAGGTATAATTTATTATAAGCCAGATCTGAGAAGGTGGCAAATCGAAAAAATACTAAGAGGCAAAAAGTTTTAAAAACACTGTGTTTACCTAATGGTACCACAATAATAGTTTAATTTTGAACGTCCACAAACATTTGGGGGGTTTAAAGGAACAAAAACCTCATAAAATTTTTATGTAAACATATTAAAACAGAAGCCGCATCTCGAGAAAAGCTGGCTTATCTAAAATATACTAAGGGACAAAAAACTTTTAAAAACATTGTGCTTAACTAATGGTATCACAATAATCATTTAACTGGAACGTACACAAAAGTTTGGGGGTTTAAGGAAACAAAACCCCATAAAATTTTTGTGGGGTGTACAAATTTTTCACTCTTATTTTTTTAACATGTTCCTGCCATAAGAATTCTACATGTCCATTTTCAATAAAAAAACCTCTAATGGTTTTCCAAATATTGGAAAAAATCGATTTTCATTTTGTAACTTCAAGTAACTTTTTTTTTGTGCACATTTGTACTGAGGTAAGCTAGGTTCAATCGAACTATTATTGGTCCCAAAATATATTATTTAACTTATGACCTGCCTTTTTGTTACATCCTGTATATAATGATTCCTGGTAAACATCTGGCCTTGTTTTTACCTTCTTCCAAAATTGAAAACACATAATAAAGTATTATAAAAAAACAGACCGAAATTTCTGTTCAAATACTTTAATCACAAAAGTTTTTCACGTGTGTAAAAATCATTCTACAGGCAAATCTGTACAGAAAATGTGTGATCATGACCCCTTTTATTTTTATAATTAACAGGATAGAAAAGTAAACCATAATGTGAAAGTTTTAGCGATGATATGCTACTTAAACTTCTAATATAATGGACTACATCAAAACATATTTAAAAAATCATTAACATTTTGAAAGTTAAACGTGTTGATAAAAGCAACCAAATTGTCATCATTACATAGATGTGGTCTAATTCCCGTAAAAATTGATTTTATAACAATTATTATATTAAAATCACCTTGTGGTTTAAAAGGCATATATTTTTAGATAATCAAACTAGTAAAGTTTATACATTTATATTTATTAATAGGGGATTTATTTATCTTTTCTCTATTACAGCTCTAAGCACTATTTCTAATTAAAAAAAATTATTGGATCCAAATAATCATACGAAAAGAAAGTTTTGATCCTATAAACTATGTTAGTCTTTCTGGGTCAGTAAAAAAGCATTTGAAAAAAACTTGAAGGTTTAAGGGCCGGTTGTTCGAACGCCAATCAACAATGATCACTTTCAAATATTTAATTACTGTCACCAACTGTCAATGTCAACTTTGATTGGGTTGCTGAAAACATAATTGATTATAATTATGAGATTAGTTAATCAATTAACATAACAATTATTAACATAATTGATTAACTAATTTCATAATTGTAATCAATAATTATGTTTTCAGCAACCCAATCAAAGTTGACATTGACAGTTGGTGACAGTAATTAAATATTTGATAATGATTATTTTTGATTAGCGTTCGAACAACCGGCCCTAAAGGTTAATGAAGGTTCTAAAGTGTATATGAGGGGCAGCTGATAACAAATTCTTGAATACATACAGCTGATCTTGCTTTTGTTTTTTAAACAACCATAAAAAAGATTATGAAAAAACACAATCTTTAAAAAAGGAATCTTCTATGTGCCATGTGCAATAGGAACCATATTTCCATTGTTTATTACCATTAAGAGCAGAAAATTGAATAGAATATAAGTGAATATCTAGATTTTATGATGTATAATATTATAATATCTATTGGTGATGTATATAATATATAAGTTACAGATGGTATATACTGAGAAGGTGTAAAAAGTTATAACCCGTTAAAGTTTTAAAGTAAAGTAAAGAGGGGAGAACTTTCAGAGCTCCGTTTTTTTAGAATGGAACTTATTTCAAAATCATAGTTTAAAAAACTCATACAGAAGTAAAAACTTCAACTTGTATTCTGGTATAAAATCTTAATTCATTTTGAAGTGCGCAGGAAAAATTTTCAATATCTCTCCATCTGTAGCACCCACGAGAGTTATTTTTTTTAACTGGAGTATATCGAATAAAGCCAGAGACCGAATTGAGTGAGGAGAAGAGGCAGGTCCAGAGGACGATTTAAGGACCAGATGGAAGAGGACTTGCGAGTGTTAGGAGTGCGAAATTGGAACACCAAGCGAAAGATAGGAAGGGATGGAAGCTGATTCTGGAACAGACCAAGACCCACCATGGGTTGTAGAGCCAATGATGATGATGATATCGAACAAATAAGACCTGGCCTAGCTTCACCTCACGGAAAATCCCGGAAAAATAAATAAATGATTTTTTTCCTTAACAAATTTATTGGATTTTACTATTATTTTGTAAGAAATATTTAAATTTTGACAATTAATGTATATTATTAAATTAATACTCGAAATGTAATAAATAAATACTATACGTAATAAACAATAAATATTTAAATTAAAATATAAATCGACTTATTTTTAAGAAGTTTTTACACTGTCTGAATAAATAATTTTAATGAAACGAATCTATTTGTATATTATTACATAATAAATAATATATATTAAAAAAAATAATATACATTAATCAATAAAATTTAAATATTTCCTATTGATTTCCTACGATTTTCCAGGGATTTTCCGATCTTTCCAAGAGGTGAAAATAGCACACTTCTTATTATTTTATCGAACTACCGCAATTAACAAAAAATAAAATTTCTGTGTGCTATAGAAACCGAGATATGGCAATTTGTCCAATTTGAAGTTTACATTCTAATTAGAAAAAATTACCAAATCTTAATCAATTAATTTAATTAATATGAAAATACATACACAAATTAATTCTTTGACAAGGTTGTCAAAACCAAACTTTCAATATAATTAGTTAGCATGACGACGATCTTGGTTTCCATGACGATGATTCAAAACGACTGTTATTGTCTACCGATTTGACTTTCGAATATTATGTCAAAATAATTTTATTTCATCGAATAATATCTAAATATTAGTTTATTGCATGTATTATAATTACTTTAAGGCCATATTAACATATCTAAATTGACACGCGTGTGGAAAAGTAAAAACCGAGTGCGGAAAAGTAACACGCGTGCGGAAAAGTAACACGCGTGCGGAAAAGTGAAACTTTCTAAACTAAAATGCGTGCGCGAAAGTAGACATTTTTGCACGCTCGTAGAAAAAATATTTTTATTATTTATTGTTAAATTTTCCGCCCCCTAAAAAGTGCCGCCCGGGCGGGCCGCCTCCACTACGCTACGCCACTGGTTTAAAATAATTTCTCTTCGGGGTATAAAAAATTAAACAACTTATAAACTATTTGGTAGATATAGCTGAAATTTAGCATATTTCAATAATTTACCAATTGCCATAATTTAAACGTGTTATTAACATTATTTATAAATTACTGCCTATTTAAGCTGACCATTTATTATTTATAAATTACTGCAAAAATGCAGGGTTTTTTGCAATTATCAGCCCTGCTGACTATCAGTGGCGTAGCTGACAGGCCCGCAGGGCCGGCAAGGCGGGGGGCCCCGACCTTAGGAGGGGCCCCTTAAATCAAAACATATGTTCGTAATAAGTATCGAAATGGGGAATTTGGAAGAAAGTATAATGAAGTGGTTAATTGACGTAGCTTATTTTCGTGGACATGTTGGTAGTTTAGCTGAAAGTAAATCCCAAAAAGGTAATTTTTTGTCCGCGGTTCTTTTACTAGCTAAAATGATCCTGTTTTAGCTAAATTAATCAATAAAAACAATAACATAAACACAAAACGAATACAAAGCGAAGTTGTACATTTGATGGCTCAAGAAACTGAAAAAGAGTTGATTAATTTAATTAAAAAAAATTGGTTTTATTCAATAATTCTTAATACCACACAAGATATTCCAAAATACGAACAGCTTAATAGTTTTATTTACCGGTATGTAAAAATGACTTGCGATGAAAATAATTATTTACCTTCTAAAACAGAAGTTGTTGGAAGTTTCTTGGGATTCATTCGCATATTAGGAAATAGGCATGGTCACAAGCTCGAGCTTAGCTGGACTCGGCTCGAGGCTCGGCCCGTTTGAGGAGTCGAGCTTCAAGCTTAAGACGGTTTGTTTCTTGCGAACCGAGCTTCGAGCTGAATCGAGCTTGTCAATATTTTAGCTAATACTTAATACATGTTCTAATTCATTTATTTCTGCTGCGACTGATACTTCTGTTTGGGAATAAGTAATTCAGACTATGAATATGTATTTTTAATATACAGTGTATCCGTAAAATATTGAATAAATTCCAGCCGAGCCCAGCTCGACTTGGCTCGAAATATTTGAGCCGGGCTGACACGAGCCACGAGCTCAACCTGCAGCTCGAAGTTCAAGCCGAGCTTGGCTCGAAAGTTAAAGCCGAGCTCAAGCTTGTCAAAAGCTCGGATCGGCTAGAATCGAGTCCATCCCTATTGGGAAATTTTACAATTCACAATCAAAGCACCTTTCCGTACACAACTGCAAAGGAAAGGGTATGACGGGACAAGCGTTATGAGCGGTGTATATTCAGGAGTACAAAGGTGCTTAACTGACATTGAAATAGAGCTTTGTATGTTGATCGTCGTGCATTCCATAATCTGAACCTAGTATTGAATGATGCCGTTGCTGGTGTACAGGAGTTGTTTTTTAGGATATAACTAAAAGATTATATGTTTTTCTTTTTAGTGCAAGTATTAAAATATGGGATGTACTATGTGCTGTTATGACTTTGGATTCATCGCGTTTGCCAACACTTAAAAGATTATGTGAAACCTGGTGGTCATACAGACATGATGCTGTTATGGCTTTGCATCAACCTTTCCAACAAATAATGAAATTTTTCATTGATTGAAATGATTTCATTGCATAAAAAAAACGATGAAAAATTAGAAGCTAATGCATTATTATATATGAATAATTGTGAATCTAACATCAAAACTTTCTTTTTGAAAAAACTGTGATAATTTTCGAGAAATTAAAATTTTTTTTCCGAAACTTTAGCAGAAGCCGCAGGAATAGCAAAATAGTAGGGTATTATTATAGTATTATATGTACCTACATCGGAATTTAAAAATAAACGGATAAAATGTATAAAAAAAATTTTACGATGAGCTACGACAAAAAAATAACTTATAACAAAAAATTTTTTAAGTTAATGTTTTCAATGTAAATTTAGATATAATATTGAAACAACTTACTAATAGGTTTGTCGGATTAGAGACATGTATAATAGGTTTACATGTCTATTCCCAAAAAATCTTTTCTAACTGATGAAGACTTATACAAAGGCCAAATAATGTCATTGACATATATTTTAGTAATAATTATACTGTTATTAGTTGTCGTTGTGTTTATAATACGGGGGCCCACCAAAAATTATTGCGGGGAGGCCCCCCAATCTTCAGCTACGCCACTGCTGACTATTACGTTAAAAGTCACAAAAATATCACTAACAATATAAACATGACTGTTGTGTCCAATTTATTCTTTTGAATTGTTATTATCTTCTTAGTTATTTTTTCTAATTATAAACTCCAGCTAAATATACATATTGTCATACTATATTATTAAATGTTATTTTTAAATTGTAATAATCCTTATTATTACCTATTATCTGTGATCATCGTTATTTTAAACAAAAAAAGTATGACTAACAACACACATCTCTTGTGTTGGCGCAGCATTTTTCCTTTCGGCCTTGTTAAGTTGACTCTGCTGACATATGAACAGAAAACTTGAAAAACCAGAACCTGGTCATCGATGCTTGTGCATTTACCATTGTGATGGTGTAAAAATCTTGTCTTTTTACTTCTTGTACCTATTAATTAAAGCGCAAGTTTCTTTTAAATAGGCAATTATTGTAAAGGGCAGTGTTTAAGTATAGACAGGAAACATTTAAATATATTATGTATTTGATATAAATGAAGATTACACTCAGAGAAATTTAAAACATGTACCTAATATTTTTATACAACTTTAATCTACCAACTTAACATATCTAGTTTTACATAGGTATACCTATAATTTTACATACCTATATAATATAATAGGTACTTACAAATATACAAATTACACCTTTACATCTAATTCTACATTTCTAATTAATTTCATTAATTCTATAAAATATCGGTTATCTATACACAAATTTTTTCCACTCTTTTCTGTCTTGTGCTATCGCTTTGGCATCTATCCAGTTTGATCTTTTCTTTTGCAGAATGGCTTTTATTTCTTTATCCCATGTTTGTCTGGGTCTTCCTCTCTTCCTGTTTTTTGATATTTTTGCTTCCCATACTCTTCGAACTGGTCTAGTTTATTTCATTCGTTGTAGATGTCCCCACCAAAATAACTGTCTTTGCTCTATACACTCCAATATAGATGATATTTTTTACTCACTTCTTATGTCTTCATTTCGCAGTCGGTCTAATTTTGTGACGCCTTTTAGTCTTCTCAGGAACTTCATTTCCATGGCTTGGATCTTGCTTTTTTGTCGGTTTGTTAAGACTCAAGATTCGCTGCCGAAGGTTAGTACTGGTCTATAAATTGATTTGAACACTTTTATTTTTGTTTCTCTCGAGATTTCTTTTCTACTGATAAATTTTTTATTCATTGCGTGGTACAGCTGTATTGTTTTATCTATTATATTATTAACTTCAGCATCTTGAGTGCCTGCCTGGTCAATTATTACACCTAGATAAGATAAAGTTTTCACTTGTTCAATTTGTGTTCCTTCAATTTCTATTCTTAGCTCCTGTCTGTTCACCGATCTGTAGTACTTTGGTCTTGCTTTTGTTTATTATCATTCCATTTTCGAGGAATAATCTGTTCCATATTTCAATGTTGTGTTGTAAGTATTTTTCACTTCTTGCAATTAACACCAAGTCGCCTGCAAGCACTCCTTCTGATATTTCTACTCTACGTAGATATATGTGTCCAACATTTATTTTTTTGCTTTCTATTTTGCATATTTTAATTATTTGATTCATAAACAATATAAACAGGGTTGGGCTAAGTGCTCCACCTTGTCTTAGTCCTCCTGTTACTGTAAAAGTGTTTGATCTATTGTTGTTACTAATCACCGAGTTCATTTTCTGGATGATTCGTACCATTTTAGGTCCTACACCTTTCTCTCTTAGCACTTTCCACACTCTCTGTCTGGGTACTTTGTCGAAGGCCTTTTCTAGGTCTAAGAAGGCTAAGTATATGTTCTTTTTCTCTTGAAGCGCTTTTTCGCTTATTTGTTTTAGCGTGAATATATGATCATGTATGCTCCTTCCGCTTTTGAAACCACTTTGTGACTCGTCTAGTGTATCTTCCGCGATTATTCTTATTCGTTTATCTATAATCTTCTCTAATATTTTCTTCGATACACATAGCAGCGTCAATTCTCTGTAGTTATTACATTCTCTTTTGTCACCTTTCTTATTAGTGTTTCAGTACCTTGTTGTCCCATGTTTTTTATTATTTCCACCGTTACTTTGTCAATTCCCGGAGCTTTTCCATATTTTAGTTGTTTTATGGCTTCTTGTAGTTCTTCTAATGTTATTGGTTCTTCTACATTTTCTTCAGGTGTTTCTTCTTGTTCAGTATTGGTTTCTATATGGTTGTCCTGGTTTAATAGTTCTTCAAAATGTTCTTTCCATCTATTCATTATTTAATTTGGTTCTGCTAATAAATTTCCTTTTTACTCTTAATATTGTGTATTTTTTGTTTGTTCTTTGTACTTAATGTTTTTAGTGTTCTATAGAAAAGCTTTTGATTACTTTTACTGTCTTGTTCCATTTTATCACCAAATTTTGTCCATGTTTCCTTCTTAGCTGAAGGTACTAGTAGCTTTACTTTTCTTCTTTCACTTTTGTAAATGTTGTAGTATTCGTTTGTTTTGTTTTGTAGATACTGTTTTCATGCTTTTTTCTTAGATTTTACTTGTGTTTTTATTTGTTCTGTCCACCAAGCTGCCTGTTTTTTCGTGGGGTTTGTTTTACTTAATCCGCATACTTCTTTAGCTGTGTCTAGTAATATGTGTTTAAACCAATTCCACACTTGGTTTAAATTCTCTTCGCCCGTTTCTATTATATTATTGAGTTTTTCGTTTACTTTGT
This sequence comes from Diabrotica virgifera virgifera, assembly GCF_917563875.1. NCBI lineage: Eukaryota > Metazoa > Arthropoda > Insecta > Coleoptera > Chrysomelidae > Diabrotica > Diabrotica virgifera. Next base: position 70,668,929 of record NC_065444.1, read on the forward strand.
TCTCATATTCTCTTGCTGTTTCTTTATTTCTGAGTTTATAAGTATTAATTGTCTCCACCTTTATAATTTTTTTAGGAGTACAGATCCTTGGTAAATCCATGTTTTCCGTTTCCTCCGCCAAACCCCCTTCCCCCTTTAGGAGGGAGGTTTAGGAGGAAAGCCCGGAATAGGAGTGGAAAACTTTTTGCATTTTTGGGGATCCAAAATTGATATTCCTAGGAAAATTCAGCTGATTCGTGTTTGTATGATTTTTAGAGGTTCAGTGGCATTTACAGTAAAAATTGGCTGTAATTCATTGAATTGAATACTAACCATTAAAGCACAAGTGTCCAAAGTTTCAACCGACGCAAAACACCGCACATTAAATGCTGTCCTAGAATACAGGTAATTATGATAATTAAAACGTCAGAAAATGCAAAGATAATTGAATTTTATGCTCCTCGATGAGCTCGATGGAACGCGGTGAAATATTTGCTATATTGTAATATTAATTTGAATATAACTGAATCTTGGCGGTAATGTGGGTCATTTAGGTTGATTTGTAATTATCGGTTTCTTCTACGTTAATTATTCTCTGTCTCGCTGCAACGCACGCTTTGTATTAGTCTTAGCGATAAAGATATAGATATAACTATTAATCGATCATGCGGTGATGATGTTACAAATTAGAAGTAAATAAAGATGCTCGATCGTTTACTTGTTTGTATGCTGATAAATATTTCAACTCAAGATCTTCTTCTTCAAGTTCCGCTCGCGTCGGATATTGAAAATCATTATTTTTCTTCTTCTTCTTCTTGTTCTTCTTCTTCTTTTTTTGTAGACATGACTCTGTATGTTTTTTCAATGTAAGTAAATTGTCGTCCCATCGTTTTCGTGGTCTTCCCACTGATCGTCTTCCTATTGGGGAAACGTCTCTCGCTATTCTTACTACTCATTCCATTCTACTCTTCTGTTTCTTACCCAGTTATTAATGTTATTCACCTTGCATCTCCGTCGTATATCTGTACCTTCAGCTCTGTCCTATACTGTCTTACCATCGATTTTTCGAAGGATTTTCATTTTTGCTGTTTCTAGAATATTTTGTCCTCTCTGTGGCATGTCGTGTTTCTGCCGTGTATGTCGTTATTGGTCTGATGACTATTTTGTAAATTCTGCTTTTCATTTCTTTTCCGATATTTTCATTTCTCCATATTGTTTCGTTCAGGCAACCTGCGGCTCTGTTTGCTTTATTCACTTGATCTTCCACTTCTGTTTCGAGCTTTCACATCTTCCATAGTCGTGACAGTGGGTCTACTTGTTGCTTCCCCACTGACTTTAAATTTATCTGTTTTTTTTTTCATTTAGTCTAACCATATTCTTGTCAAAGCTTGTTTAAAGTCCATAAATAGGACCACTGTAGATTTCCCATATTCGTAGCTTTGTGCTTGTATTTCGCATAGCAGGAAAATTTAATCTAGTGTGCTTCACCCTCTTCTGAATTCACATTGATATTCCCCATGTCATTTTCCTGTCTCCTATTATCTATTGCTCGATAAATCATCTTTTATTACCAGAGAACGGCAGTTCTCGCCAGTGGCGCACACCTACATCCCCTACATGCGACATTATATATTTTATATACACGAAATTTTCGATTTTCTAAATCTGACTGAATTGAAAATTGGGCCAACTCCCACCTTAAAGTTCAGGAAAAGACTCACCCATTCATATGTCAACCTTCCATTTTGGTCCAAGGGTGTGGATTTTACGGCCCTTCCTATTTAGGGTCTGTTTTTCGTTCTCGTCCCCAAAACTCCCAAAAACTTCGAAAATTTAACTCCGACCTTTGCGGCTTCTAATAGAAGCGATCATTACCTTTTCAACGCATGTCTAATTTTGAAAATCGGTTATACCGTTCAAAAGTTACCGAGCTTAGAAATATGAGTCAATTTTTATTTAAAAAAGGGAAAATGTTTGTGGATGTATTATGTATGTATAGTCCGTCCGCTATAACTTTTCCCATGCGGTACGATTCATTTTCAATCAAATTAAGTCAAAACAGAAAGTGAAACGTACGCCGATGTGTGTAGTATACAGTATACAAAATGTATATACACATTGACGTTCGTTTCAATTTATGTTTTGACTTAATTTGATTGAAAATGAATCGTACCGCATGGGAAAAGTTATAGCGGACGGACTTATAATGTTTGTATGTATGTATGTGTGTGGAAAAGTTAAACCGATCTGAATTTTTTTTCTGTGTTTGAAGAGGGGGTGAGGGCCAATCCAGAACCGGTGTAGTTTGTGAGTTTTGACTACCCATAAACCAGCTATAGGACTTGGTAGGTACAAAACGGCATATATTTTTGGCGGTATATATCTTCGGTTCAAGAAGAGACAGGAGAACAGTAAATACACCAAATCAATAGCGTTGAGTTAAGCTTTCAAATAGTGTCTAAGCTGTTAGGATCAGACATATACACGGCTCAGTATAGCCGAAAAACTGAAAAACTAAACTTTGAAAATTTTGGTTTTTCGACAATTACTCAAAATTTCAACCTATGAATTACGCCAATAACTGCGCGTTTGTAGAAGGACTCTAGACGAATCTAACGGTGTATACCTTATATTCGGAAAAATTCGAATTTTTAAGTTATAGGCTTCATAAATATGATCAAATCTATTTCTTATGGGAAAAACGGTTTTTCAAGCTCAATAATTCTTGTAATAGCTTCAGTTATCATACTTGACCTTAGATGCATAAGATACTACTTGTCAATACGTTTCAAACTCATGTTTAGTGAACAAAATCGGTTAAGCCGTTTAGAAGTTATTAAGCTACAAAAGTATAATCCAATTAACGATTATTCCCTATATGGTTTATGTAGTTGTAGTGTTGTAGTGGTTACGACGCTAATTTGATCTGGCAACGGGCAACCCGAGTTCATTTACCGGCCATCCCAATATTTTTTTCAATCTATTTCGAATAGAAAAAAAATCTAGTGTACATTCGATAAACACTAGATCATTTGGGAGATAATGCGACAAAGGCGACCATTTATAAAGCTTAACGTGTAATCGAGAAACATTGCATTCAACTTTATACATTTAATTTGTAAATAACTTTGAAAAACTCCTGATACAAGAATAAAAAACCGCTAAACGCCGTAAAAATGAGTGGCGCATACAATATTCCAGCTACAAAAGATCTGATACGAATATTACGAGGCGCGAAAATGTATTTTCATTTTGATGCAAAACAAAATTCTAGTTTTATTTTAAAAGATTTTTTCATAATATTTGCTAAATTTGAAGTAAACGCGCCACAAAAGAGTTTCAAAATTAAAACTGTATCAAAGTTACTCTTTTGTGGCGCGTTTTACTTCAAATTGGACAAATATTATGAAAAAATATTTTAAAATAAAACTAGAATTTTTTTTTGCATCAAAATGAAAATACATTTTCGCGCCACGTAATATTCATATCAGATCTTTTGTAGCTGGAATATTGTATGCGCCACTCATTTTTACGGCGCTTAGCGATTTTTTATTCTTGTACAATATACTGTAAGTATTTTATATGTAACATTTAATAACGATATTTTCCTGTAATTATGTTATAAAGTTTTGTCGGTTTCTTTGTCAATTGAGCAATGTGTTCTTGTTCCCATATTTATTTGTCATCGAATGATGACGTGCAAAGATACAGTGGAAGAACTAAAGTTTAGTTTAGTCAATGTTTTATTGCATTTTTTTAATTGTGGTCACATTAGCTTTATATATTAAAAAATATATTATATTAATAGACCTGGATCCCGCGTCCAAAAAAAGTTGATTAATAGCAATCTGAAAATTTGTTAATAGCTTAACGATGTATAGTCGGACAAACTTTGATGTATGGGAACACTGGAACAGGGGAAGTTTTAATTGTGAAACAGATTAAAAATTTGGAACTTCAGACTACGAAAACGTTCCATGTATTTTGTCGGACAGAACTTCCAATTGATTTGTTACCATTTCATTAAACTCTCATGCAAAAATCAGACTGGTGTTTATCACAAACTGGGCATTTTAATGAGTTTAACACGAACAATACGAAGAACATGTCAAATGACAGGAATCATGTTGGTTAGTAATAGCAGTCTGATTTTTGCATGAGAGTTTAATGAAAGGGTAACACATCGATTGGATGTTCTGTCCGACAAAATACATGGGACGTTTTCGTAATCTGACGTTCCAAATTTTTAAACTGTTCCACAAATAAACCGTCCCCTGTTCCAGTGTTCCCGTACATCAAAGTTTGTTCGACTAGACACTGTTAATCTATTAACAAATTTTCAGCTTGCTATTAATCACTTTTTTTTTGGTACGCGTGATCAAGGTCTATAAACCTGATATACTTTTAATACCTTAAGTATCTAAAATATTTAAGCCCAAACATTTAGAAAGTTTTGCTTTATGTAATTATAGATATATACTGTACGATAACAGTGTTGACCTTTTTTTACAAATCACATTTCGCTCGTGTCTGGCTGTCCATATCCAACTGATAAGTTTGAGATATTATGAAGTCCACTCTACCGAAAACTGATTCTTTAGACAGCGTATGTTAAACCGCAAAGTAGATGTAGGTAGGTCAAAACCTATGAGGTTTACAATAATTAAACAAAAATGTATCCGTTTCTGACGTTCCAAAGTAGGTAATCCAACTAAGTCCATTAACTCACGGTAAAATATTGCAAAACCTCCAAATTTTAAAGAACCGCTTGGGTTGACATGAACTTTAGCATACGCATAGCTAACATGTCAAAGAAAAAAAGTGATATTGTACCGATGTGTGATTTTGCCCTGAAGGTTATTTTCACCCTTTCTCGAGAGTGAAAAAATATACGTTTGAAATATGTCCGGAAATGGATAAACTGTCTAATTCTAAGCATTTTTTTTCTATTTCTATAGTGTTTTTTCACCAAGTCAATACTTTTTGAGTGACTTGCCAGTGAACACGTTTATTTTTCAATAAAATAACACGTTTTTAGACTTGTTTTCGCAAATACCTGAAAAGTAAGTATTTTATTCAAAAAACTATTCTTAATTCTTAGCAAAATTATAGCTTATAAAAAAGTGAAAAAAATGGTGTATATAAAAAGTCTGTAGACCCAGTGGAAGCAGAGTTCTAGCTAATGAAAAGTAGGTTCTTATTCGTCAAATTCCAAATCGAATATTTCAACGTGAAATAACCAAAAAATCAACACTTTTTGGGGAAAACAACTTTTTTAGTGTTGTAAAAAAGTGTTTAAAGAAAGCTTGATTTTTGTTTCTTAAAAAAATTTCTGACGTCAAAAGTAATTAAGTTACGCTCAAAATAATGTTGTGTTCTTTTTTGTTGGTAAAAAAAATCGTGAAAATCGCCCCCTAATTAAGATACCGAATGAAATTAATCGTTACCGCTTCACAAGTTACTTTACTCATGTATTGTTTATATAATATGTAAGTCTCATCTGTTTAAAAGGCTTATTTTTTAAAAAGCTGTCATTAAAAGGGATTGGACTATAGTAAAATCACAATAAAGATGCACTAGAAATAAACAAACCAAGACACGTTGAATGTTACACGGAGCACTCCCAAATCATGATTTACAATGTATATATATAATATCGGTTTACAACGTTCTTCGACGTCTTCCGATTTCCAATCTCCATCTCGTTCTGTCATTCCATAGATCGTCCTCGAGTTCTCTGTCCCTGATTTCTCTATCAACTCCTTCTCTCAAACTTCTAGGTCTTCCTGGTCTGCGCCTTCCTCTTGGTTGCCATTCGAGGATTTGTCTTGGTATTCTATATCTCTCGTTTGTTATTCTGTCGCGTCTAGATATTCCCGCTGAACGGCGCCAGAAGTCCATTTCTGTTGCTCTAAGCATTTTCTCTGTTCTGTCTTTTAGGGGCCAAACTTCGCATCCATATGTTGTGATGCTTTTTATTATAGTGTTATATATTCTTTTTTTATTCTCCTTAGAAATATTTTTATCCCACAGTACGCTGTTTAGTAAGGATATGCCTTTCCTCCCCTGTATATTTCGTTCCTTAATAGCTGCATCTAATTTTCCGTCTTGAGTGATCTTTACTCCCAGGTATTTGTAGCCTTCACATAATTTTATTTCTTGATTTTCCTCTACTCGGAGGCTATGTTGGTCTCCTCCGATACTCATGTATTCAGTTTTTTCCATATTCACTTCTAGGCCCCACTCTGTAAACTCTTCTAATAGTTTTCGCATCATGTAACTAAGATCTTCAGAGTCCTGTGCGATGATCACCTGGTCATTCGCAAAGCACAGCGTGTACAAAGTTGAGTCCGTTAGTGGTATGCCCATATTCGTACATTTTTTCTTCCATTTGTTGAGTGCTGCTTCGAGGTATATTTTCAATAGTGTTGGTGAGATACAGCATCCTTGCCTTAGTCCTTTAGTTACTGTGAATCCAGGTGTTATGAGATTTCCCGTTTTAATTCTTGTTGTTTGTTGGTAGTACAACGTTTTTACGGCTTCAACAAATTCTATATTTACATTTGTTTTCTCCAGTGCCTCCCATAATTTAACCAGCGGGACACTATCATACGCTTTTCTAAGGTCTACAAACATCAGATGGACTTCTTGGCCACGAGCAACTTTCTTTTCAATTATCTGAGTAATGGAGAAAACATGATCTATTGTAGATCGACCTGCGCGAAAACCAGCCTGTTCTTCGGCTTCCATATTTTGGTATTCTTCTTATATTCGATTTTTAATAAGTTTTCCATATATTCTGCTGATACTACTAGTAACTGCAATTCCTCTATAGTTTTCAGGTTTTGATTTATCTCCCTTTTTGTGGATAGTGCTCAGATGTGACTCTTTCCATTCTTTAGGTATTTCATGGTTATTCAAGCATTGCTGGAAAAGTTGTCTTAGCCTCTTAATTAAAACTTTAGGTCCATATTTGATGAGTTCCGGAGCTATATTTCCTGGGCCCGGTGATTTGCCATTCTTCAAGTGTTTACATATGGTTTCGACTTCTCTCTCATTTACTCTGATTGGTGATCCTATCAACCTGACGCTTTGTATACCGTTGGATTGTATCTGTTTGAAGGGCTCTCTTGTCACTGTTAGTAAATCTTCAAAGTATCTTTCCCAAGTTTGTGGTGATATGGACTGAATAATGTCTTTCTTTCTGTCGTTTCTTAAATTTTTTAATAGTTTCCAACTTTCTGAACTTTGGCTTCCACCTATGTATGTATTTAGCATGGTACACTTTTTTGTCCAGAGTTCGTTTTTCTTTTGACATATTTTTCTCCTGACCCTCGCTTGCATTCTTTTATAATGTATTCTGTCTTCCACGTTTTTTGTGTTCAGATATTTTTGATACAATTCTCTTTTCTTTGTTAATTCCTGCGAAATATCTTGATCCCACCAATACGGTTTTCGATGTACGGTTTTTTCATATCGCCCTAGTGCTTCTAAGGCAGTGTATACATTCTTTGATGTTTTCGTATGACTGATTCACATTTCTGGTATTATCTTCCGTTTCAATTAGTTTTTCTTCCAGTCTACGTTTATATAGGTTTTTAACACATTCTACAATGTATATAAATTGTATAAACACCAAATCATGATTTACAAAGTTTATACATTGCAAATCATGATTCGGGAGTGCTCCTCGTAACATTCAAGGGTCTTGGTTTGTTTATTTCTAGGGTATATTGATTGTGATTTTAGTATAGTCACTAATCACCAAGTGTATGCAAATTTTGAACAGTTATATCAAAAAATTTTTGTCTTACAGTAAAACAAAAGATCCAACATGTTCAGAAAAGTAAAACCTACATTTTTTTAATTCTTGAGATTTTTGGTATCACTAATAATTATTTTTAAGTTAAAAGGGGACAGTTCCCTGGGTTGGCTGTATACCATGTAGTTAAATAAACTGATGGTTGAAATTTTGAATGTTAAAAAAATTATGGTTATGATTACTAGCCCCAGAACCAAACAATGGTTGTAATTATAATTCAATCTACATTGTAGATTGAATTCCATCTACATTGTAGATTGAATTATAATTATTGCAACCATTGTTTGGTTCTGGGGCTAGTTGTTAGCAAGTGTACGAGTAAGTAATCATAACCACAACATTCAAAATTTCAACCATATTTTTCAATTTTATTAGTGGGATTACTTATTCTATTTTAGGTTCACTGATGATGGACTGATGGGTCCGAAAACGTTCGTTCTAAACATATTTTATGCAATCCATTATGATTTTTTTGCATTTTATTAAATTATACCTACTACTTAGGAGTTGTTTTACTTCGATATTTGAGTTAAGTTTTAAGTTATTGTGATTTTTTTTCAAAATTCAAAAAAATTACTTTAAAACCAATTTTTTTCCAAATTGAGCAGTTTGAACTGATGAAACTTACAGATCATATAAACAATACATATGTATAAGTAAAGTAAGTTGTGAAGCGGTATCGATTAATTTCATTTAGGATGCTAATTAGAGGGTGATTATTTTTGATATTATTTTTTACCAAAAAATGCACCAAATGTATTTTGAGCGTAACTTACTTTTGATGCTAAAAACTTTTTCAAAAAACAAAAGTAATGCATTTTTTAGTCACTTTAAAAAAGTTGTAATGAGTTTTCTCCGGAAAGTGCTTAAACTATTGGTTATTTCACGTTGAAATATGCGATTTGGGATTTGACGAATAAGCATCTACTTTTCATTATGTACAAGTCTGCTTATACTGGGCCTATAGACTTCATAATATACACCATTTTTTCACTTTTTTAAAAGCTATATTTTTGTTAAGATTTTTTTTTGATAAATACTTACTTTTTAAGTTATCTGCGAAAACCCGTCTAATAAAACGTGTTTTTTATTGAAAAAAATAATTCGAAAAGTATTGACTTGTGAAAAAATCTATAGAATAAAAGTTGCTTACAATTAGTCAGTTTATCCAATTTCGGTCTTATTTTAAAAGCATATTTTTTCAACCTCGAGAAGGGAAGCTCACTTCCAGTGCCAAAACACACATCGGCACACTATCACTTTTTTTCTTTGACACGTTAGCTATCTGTAAGTCAAATTGCATGTCAATGCAAGTGGTTCTTTAATATTTACAGCAAAACCCGTGAGTAAATGGACTACAAAATGTTGACCAGCGCCGCGCCGGCCTGAAGCGCATTGGGTGAAAGGGTTTTTATGTTTATGTTCCGCATGGGCTCAGTATGAAAGAAGATTCTAATCATAGTTATTAAGTTAGAGTGGTGAAAGGTAGACGCCGGTTAGGCAGAAGATTTATTTATCGATATTTATTACAGAAAATTGGGTCCTTCACACTAATCTGTTACTCATAATACTTAAATGTAGCACACAAAAATGTACGCTTAATATTAATTTTTTTAAAGGTAGGTCTTAAAAGACAGGTCATTTAAAATATTTTGATAAATAAAAGTTCAATCTTAATATTGTATATAAAGAGTGGACCCAAAGTCTGGAATAGCATAATGATCTCTTAAATGGATGGTACAAATTATACAAAAACAGGGTTGCTGTTGAAATAGGTTTAGTTAATTAATTTTAAATTTTGTTTGGTTAATCTTTAGGTTAGATTCAAAATTTGATATTTGTAATGTTGCCAGATTTACCATTTTTCTGATATCATTAGTCACTTTGGTTTTTTAAACGTGTACAACAGCCTGTATATTGTACCTTTATTGGATTTCCACTTCAATGCCAGTTCCAACGGCGTAACCAGGATGATCCTAAGAGCGGGCTTACAACTACTGTAGGGTTTCTGGGGGGTATGGAATACCGCCAATTTAAGCTCAAAATAAACCCCAATGGGGGCTTATGACCTCAAACTCCCCCAGGTTACGCCACTGGTCAGTTCAACCGCATACAATACTTTCCATTTTACGTAGTCAAGAATATATTAAAGAGATAAAACAAAAGCCTAGAAACATTTAATAGTCTCAATAATTTTTTGATTCAAACTCAAACTATTATGTAGGTACAGATAAATTTGAAATTAATAATGAAAAGTTTACTAACATTGCTAAATTAATGTCTACCTAATCAAGTGTTCAAAATGTTAATTGTTCGTTAATTTGACAGTATCCTAAACGATTGAGGAATTGCTGGTAAGTTTTTATAAATTCTACTTTTCAAGTATCCGCAGTAAAAATATTCTTTCGGATTCAAATCGGATGAACGAGGAGGCCATTCCTCTTATTTAAGTGCCGTCTCCTAATCGGAGGTTAGATATCATCATCACTATCTGTACTCTATCTACCGCTGCTCTGAAAAGTTCTATAGAACTGGTTTTAAACCAGTCCCTTAAATTCTTCAACCATGACACTCTCCTTCTTCCTATACTCCTTCCGCCTCTTATCTTTACCTGTATTTTCAGTCTTAGCATTTCATATAGTTGTCCCCTCATTCAGGCCCGGCCCTAGGGATTTTGCCGCCCTGGGCAAGAGACTTTGGTATACCCACAAACTCAAAAATTTCACCATGGCTCTTAATTTGCTGAAATCTATCGCTTAATGCATTAACGGTTGTGTCTATAATTTTTAAGCAGAAGTCAACTTTATATCGTGTCTTTGGATCTAGGTCCCACACCATCTTCAGCCTCCTTTTCAGATTCTCAATTTCTAACTTTGATGAGCCTTTTTGCGTCTGTCAAATAGCCCTGGAATTTTAAATCACTTCCGAGAGACTTAAAATGAATTTATGATTTTTCTAATAAACTGATAGCTTGATCCGCTCACATATCAATACTCTGCATATGCGACTACGTTGATGTAAAGTAAAATGTCATGCCATATTACCACAGAGCAATGAAAAGTAAAATCACGGATTTGTTTTGCCAAACAGCTTGCCTCATGAGCAACCATTTTATCGTTGTTTTTATTCACAGTGATTTCTACAAGAGCATCGTAAATTTCTTCAATTTGGTCTCTAATGGGAGTAATTGCATCAATTATTCTACTTTCCCATAAAGTTTCGGACAAAGGTTTCAATGTTAGGCTAGAAATATGATTTTTCAGCATAGTCTAACGATGAATAGATGCTGAGAAAAAGTTGTAAATTTTGTCACTAAGGAAAAGAAAGAACCTGCAAACTGTGAGACTTTAGCAGCATCGTTCACGACTAAGTTAAGTGAATGCCTAGAACATGGGACAAACAATGCTCTAGGATTCATTTTCAAAATTCTGTTTTGAACTCCCAAGTTCTTCTCCTCCATGCTTGCCCCATTATCATACCCTTGTCCTCTCATATCTTCCAAAGGTATTTTCTCAGTTTATTCTGGGACTCTGTAACTCTCAAGCCAGTGGTTTCCACTACAGGCACAAATCCAAGAAAATGTTCTTCAATTTTAACACTTTGTGAACTAGAACCTAAATCGACAAAATGTACAACAATAGTCATCTGTTCCACCCCAGCAATATCAGATATACAATCTAAAATTATGCTATAATACTTTGCTGATTTCAAAAAGTTTAAAATTTTATTTTTGATTTGGTCATGGAGAAGCTGAATAATTTCGTTTTGAATACGTTTTCCCAAGTAGTGATGCTGCTTGTTACTTCCATTAGTTATTCTCCTAATGTGCTCTTGTAACACAGAATCAAAATTTTTAAAGAGCTCAAAAAGCTTAAAAAATTTCCATTGTTTTGATGAATATGTTTATCAGAATCGCCCCTCATTGGATGACACTGATGTCCTAAGAACTGTATTATTTTTCCAATGACTAGTTTCTGAATTTAGAACTTTTTGTGTTTCTTCATAACCCGGTCTATATAGACATTTCAAATAACAAAAATTGCCGGAGAGCCAAATTTTGGTGGAGAGCTAGGGTATACCATAACAAATAAAGTTTAAAAAGTCCCCATCGATCCCATGTGTGCGTCAAAAGTTATTCGGGGTCAAAGGTCAAAATTTGAGATTTTTTGGATTTTTTTCGAAAACGGTAAGTTTTATCAAAAAAAACCTTAAACCAAAGTTGTAGATTTTAAAATTCTCTACAAAAATAGTCCTTACTATTTTTTTCCTAAGAGTTGCCATTTCTGAGATATCGCGATTCAAAGAGTCACATTATACATGATATGCACACGTTTCCACACCACCTGTGAGGTAGTGTACTCGGCGCGTTTTTTTACCGTGGTTTCCCCTGTAGGCCTACTCCACTAACTGTTTTGACAATTTTAGGATAATTTAAGGAAACAATACCGGTTAAGTTCTAGATATTACCTTATTATTGATATTGATTATTGATATTGCTATTGATTATTAGGTTAACTATTGTTTTGATTTCTTTAGATATTTTAATCAGATTCATATTCTTCAAAGTCTACTTCAACAGTCAAGTCTTCTTCGATTTCATCTTCTTCCTCTTCCTCTTGCTGGATGTTCAAAAATTGTTCAAATGTGACTTAGTCATTGGTCTCTTCATTAAAATCACAGGAGTCTTCCTCTGTTGTACTAAACTGGACATTTGAGCAAGACTGACCTTGGCAGTTGGTACACACTAGAGAACACAGCAACCCGACTTTTTTCCATCCACATTTGGCACTACAACCTTTTTTGCAATTGCAAAAAATAGTGTTAAGGAGTTTTTCTGGAGCAGGTGGGAGAAAGGTTTTAATCGGTTCCAGAGTATTATCTATTAATTTCCAACCCCAGTCTTCTGGATTCAGTCCATTGCCTAGCCATGTTTGAACTTGATAATATACTCGATACAAATGTTGAAAAGCAGATGCTGATGTTGGAGGAAGACATGATAGTTGTACTTGTTTCTTGTTCCGCGTATTTTTTTACAAAAGTTAAGTATCGGTATTTATCAAGATAAATAATTTTTTTTGGAGCTCCATAAACCGCAAGAAGAAATCTGAAAGAAAGCTGAAATGTTAACTGACAAATTAACAGCTGCGAATATTGAAGTGAAACAAGCTAAAAATGACGCAGATGTCCTTATAATTGAGACAGCAATTGAAAAATTTAAGGCAACAAACACAACAATTGTAGTTGGTGAAGGTGTTGATTTGTTGGTACTGATTCCTGCAAGGACTCCAGTAGATAAAGTTATTTATTTTCTGAAACCTGGAAGCTCTCAACAGCGAACAGAGATATATTCTTCGAATAGTTTATCGGCTTATCCCAAATGCCAAAACTACATTTTATTTTTACATGCGATAACCGGTTGCGACACTACGTCCGCAATGTACAGAAGGGGCAAAACGTCAGTACTTAAATTATTAGAAAAAAAAAAAGATTTGACTGACTGCTGTAAAGTTTCTACAGAACTTGATTCTACACCGCAAACAATAATTACGGAAGGAATTCGCTTTCTTCTTGCGGTTTATGGAGCTCCAAAAACATTATTTGTCTTGATAAATACCGATACTTAACTTTTGTAAAAAATACGCGAAACAAGAAACAAGTACAACTATCATGTCTTCCTCCAACATCAGCATCTGCTTTTCAACATTTGTATCGAGTATATTATCAAGTTCAAACATGGCTAGGCAATGAACTGAGTCCAGAAGACTGGGGTTGGAAATTAATAGATGATACTCTGGAACCGATTAAAACCTTACTCCCACCTGCTCCAGAAAAACTCCTTAACACTATTTTTTGCAATTGCAAAAAAGGTTGTAGTGCCAAATGTGGATGTAAAAAAGTCGGGTTGCTGTGTTCTCTAGTGTGTACCAACTGCCAAGGTCAGTCTTGCTCAAATGTCCAGTTTAGTACAACAGAGGAAGACTCCTGTGATTTTAATGAAGAGACCAATGACTCAGTCACATTTGAACAATTTTTGAACATCCAGCAAGAGGAAGAGGAAGAAGATGAAATCGAAGAAGACTTGACTGTTGAAGTAGACTTTCAAGAATATGAATCTGATTAAAATATCTAAAGAAATCAAAATAATAGTTAACTTAATAATCAATAGCAATATCAATAATCAATATCAATAATAAGGTAATATCTAGAACTTGACCGGTATTGTTTCCTTAAATTATCCTAAAATTGTCAAAACAGTTAGTGGAGTAGTCCTACAGGGGAAACCACGGTAAAAAAAACGCGCCGAGTACACTACCTCACAGGTGGTGTGGAAACGTGTGCATATCATGTATAATGTGACTCTTTGAATCGCGATATCTCAGAAATGGCAACTCTTAGGAAAAAAATAGTAAGGACTATTTTTGTAGAGAATTTTAAGATCTACAACTTTGGTTTAAGGTTTTTTTTGATAAAAATCCAAAAAATCTCAAATTTTGACCTTTGACCCCGAATAACTTTTGACGCACACATGGGATCGACGGGGACTTTTTAAACTTTATTTGTTATGGTATACCCTAGCTCTCCACCAAAATTTGGCTCTACGGCAATTTTTGTTATTTGCCAAGCATTTTGATGTCTAAGTTGACCGGATTATCATCTATGATTTTGCCCGATTCTAGTCTAATTGCTAGTTCTACCCACTGTCGTTGTGACTGTAGATGAGCTGGAGACTTAGCGTGGCTGGACAAAGCTTCAGTCATATGTTTCTAATTATTATATCCATTTTCAGTAAAGATAATTTTAAGTGAATTTCAGTGAATTTAGTTTAGTTCTGATCCTACTATTCTTATGCGATGAAGAATAAGGCGGTGTTGTCGATTTTCCGTCGAATTGCAATTCTTATTGTTTCACTTACTTAATTCTCGTTTTTAAAGTTGCATTTTTGCCGCTCTTGTTCATAATATTGATTTTTTTATAATATTAAAAACATAAGTTATTATTTCTTCAATTTCAAAAATTGACTGTGCTCTAAAATTTGCCGCCCCTGAATTTGCCGCCCTGGGCAGCCGCCCAGTTCGCCCACCCCTGGGGCCGGGCCTGGCCCCTCATTACGTGTCCCAGATATTGTAACTTTCTTATTTTTATTGTGTTTATTATTTCGCATTCTTTGTCCATTTCTCGCAATACTTCCGTGTTGGTTTTCTGCTGTGTCTATGCTATTCTAAGCATTCTTCTGTAACACCACATTTCAAATGACTGTAGCTTATTTATGTGTTCTTGCTTCAATGTCCAGCTTTCAAGTCCATATTGCAGTATCGAGAACACGTAGCATCTCAAAGCTCTTAGTCTCAGTTCAAAGCTATGGTCTTTGTTGCAGAGAATTCTTTTCATTTTTACAAACGCATTTCTTGCTATTTCTATCCTGGTTCTTATTTCTGTTGTTTGATCATTTTTCTCTGAAATCCAGGTTCCTAATAGGTAGTTGTATTTGTCAACCCTTTCTATCGGTACATTTCCCAAATGTACGATTGTTTGTATGTTTGTTTTCTTAGTTATTATCATGCATTGAATCCTTTCTATGTTCATTTTTAGTCCACATTCTTCACAGAAACTGTTTTGTTTAGTAGTAATTGGAGTTATCCGTTGAATAGGACAAGGACTCAAGGACTCAAGTAGGAGAACATTTAATACTACCTAATCTACCACTCCATCGTCAGGGAAATGGCTGATATAAATAAGGCCGAACATTAGGCCGACCAAAATGAGCTTGATCTCCGTCTTTCTGAAACCATACCTCATTAAAATTGGCTCAAAACTGCTTTTTCAGGCAGGTACAATTTAATTTCTAAGTAGCATTTCATAATTATCACGTGTTACATTTCCGTTTATAAAAACAGCCTAATTAACTGAGTACCCATTATACCAGACCATATATATTTAGTTTTTGTGGTGTTTGAGTATGGCTTTCACGTAACCAGTGTGGATTTACTTCACTCCAATATCTTAAAGATAAAAAAAATGTTAAAACCAGTTATGTGATTACAGATGCTTTAAGGTCTGCTGATATTTTTCGCTTCCCACTATTTTCCCGAACGATGCAAATCAATAAGCGATTAGCCTTATGAAGAACTGACTCAGATACAGGTCTCCACGTGATGCCTTTGCTCCTAGTCGTGGTTCCAAGGCTCCATCATAACAGGTGTACCTTCCTACACAATTCCCTTTAGCCGCGCTACTAAGATGGTTTCAATTCTCACATGAACAAGTGTGTCTTCTTTAATTTCTGCTTGTACAGTATTGTCATTACGTCCATTCTTAATACAACATCCTCTTCGATGTCAGCAACCAAGACAGTATGGACAATATGTGTTGGCATTTTCACCTGTGACAGGCCGCAATCACAACCTCGTTGGTAAAAGTTTCGTACGGCTTTTTATAACAGTATAATGGTCCAGATCGCTCCTCCGATATCCACCAACAATGTATACTTTTTACCATTTATTTCTCCATCTATATACACATTATCTTCACGACATTTCAAAAAAGCAATTAGTATTAGATGGTCTTAGGAGAAGTTCCGGGTCGAAGCTGTCTCCCTAGGGTCTACCCGTTCTCGTATTTCCTGTGTTCTTAATTGAACTTCATGCGTGTCTACTTTCACCACAATTGCAGCAATTTCTGCTTCTCTTCTTGGCATGTACCTTCGTTTTCTTGAATCTTATATATCATAACAGGCGTTCCTTCTTTTACAATTCCTTGTAGCCGTGCTACTATGATCGTATCACTCCTTGCAGGCACAATTGTATCTTCTTTAATGGCTGCTTGTATAATGCTGTCATCATGCGGATGAAGAAATACCTCCCCGTTTTCAACTTTAGTTGCCCTATTCTTAAAAGCCAATTGAAATCCATGCACATTCATTACGTCCATTCCTAATATACATAGCAGCCTCTTCGATGTCAACAACTATGATGTCAGCAAGTATGGACGAACATTTCTACTCAAATTCCTAATTGTATCTGAATTTCTCCGTGGATGTTGGAATTTTCACCTGTGGCAGTTCGTAGTTGCAACCTCGTTGGTAAAACTTTCTTACGTCCGTTTATAATTGTCGGTCGGATGATAACCTAGCCGCTCCGCTTCGACATCTACCAACAATGTAGACTTTTTACCATTTATCTCTCCATCTACATATACACTATCTTTACGATATTTCAAAGAAGTTATTAGTATGAGAAGGTCTTTGGAAAAGTTTCGGGTTGAAGCTGCCCCCTAAGACCGACCCGTTCTTGTATTATCTGTTGGCGAGTTTCTTAATTTGTGTTCTTACTTGAACTTCGTGCGTATCCCCTTTCTCAACAACTTCAGCAATTTATGCTTCTTTTCTTCGCATGCACCTTTGATTTCTTGAATGTAATGCCTTTCATAATATTAACAAGCTAGTCAAACTTGTTTTCATCTTCCTCCTCTTTAACAGTCTTTACTTTATTGCCAGAGGCTTTAACAGTCATTACTTTATAGCTGATGCATATTCGAGTGCGGCGAACAAGACATCGACCAGCGTCTTGTGACCTCTGAATTTCATGATCACGAAGACCATCAATTAAGGTTTAAACAGCCAACTTTTCCATAATGTTTTCGGGGGCTGTTGGTAAAGCATATCGTACTAACCTGGCAATATCTAGCTCATATTCTGGAAGAGCTTCATCTCTCTTCTGTTTTCGATTTTTAAACTGCGATTGATAGACATGCTCCAAGTGTTCGTGATGATATCGACTCTCTTCTTAAGCCGTTTAAAATCAACTGTCTCCTCTACGGCTGTGGTCTAAAACAGATCCAAAGCATATCGTAGAAGAGAGATAGTCAGGTTTACAGCCTTTTCTTTTTCGTACTGTCTGTTCCCTCTTGCAATTTATTTCGAATTGTTTTATTTAGCTGTTCCATGAATTTTTTCCGTCGAAAGTTGATTTTCCTCCACTTTCTTCAAATATCGACCGTGGCTCCAATTTGCTTTAGGGCTCATCGTCTTTTATCTCTGCTAAAGTGTGTTCAATTCCTGTCTATTTTCCCAGTTTCTTCCATCTTACATAACGTAGATCTTACATTTACAAAATCTCATTTTCTGTTGCACATTTTTAACTTTGCAACTAACAAATATATTTTAAAAAGACTAAGTTTTCACTCTAATGGCATATAACATATCCCACCAGAATGAAAACAATGGGAACCTTCTCTGGTTACACCTCCGAGGCTTCTACAATTTGCAAGCCATACGGATGCTGAGACTAAGGAAGATGAGGGAATTCTACAATTTACAATTCACGTCACATCTGCTCAGCGCGGTAAAGTTCCAACGAGACTGGTTCCCTTCATACTCCACACAGAGTAAATGTAAATAAAAAATGAATAACCACTTTCAATTTCGTTGCAAAACGAAAATACAGCCGAACCATATTCCAGTCCAATCAGAGAGTGCTGCAAGCACCTCTACCGGTTTCGAAACTTATTAGTCTCTCATCAGGAGGCACATATGCTGCTCTCCCTGATCCAACCAAAACAAACCCCAGCGTGCAGTCCCGAATTGCAACGAACGAAATGGCATAGATGCCCTAGCGGCAACTGCTAGCAAAAGACTAAGTTTTCACTCTAATGGCATATAACATATCCCACCAGAATGAAAACAATGGGAACCTTCTCTGGTTACACCTCCGAGGCTTCTATAATTTGCAAGCCATACGGATGCTGAGACTAAGGAAGATGAGGGAATTCTACAATTTACAATTCACGTCACATCTGCTCAGCGCGGTAAAGTTCCAACGAGACTGGTTCCCTTCATACTCCACACAGAGTAAATGTAAATAAAAAATGAATAACCACTTTCAATTTCGTTGCAAAACGAAAATACAGCCGAACCATATTCCAGTCCAATCAGAGAGTGCTGCAAGCACCTCTACCGGTTTCGAAACTTATTAGTCTCTCATCAGGAGGCACATATGCTGCTCTCCCTGATCCAACCAAAACAAACCCCAGCGTGCAGTCCCGAATTGCAACGAACGAAATGGCATAGATGCCCTAGCGGCAACTGCTAGCAAAAGACTAAGTTTTCACTCTAATGGCATATAACATATCCCACCAGAATGAAAACAATGGGAACCTTCTCTGGTTACACCTCCGAGGCTTCTACAATTTGCAAGCCATACGGATGCTGAGACTAAGGAAGATGAGGGAATTCTACAATTTACAATTCACGTCACATCTGCTCAGCGCGGTAAAGTTCCAACGAGACTGGTTCCCTTCATACTCCACACAGAGTAAATGTAAATAAAAAATGAATAACCACTTTCAATTTCGTTGCAAAACGAAAATACAGCCGAACCATATTCCAGTCCAATCAGAGAGTGCTGCAAGCACCTCTACCGGTTTCGAAACTTATTAGTCTCTCATCAGGAGGCACATATGCTGCTCTCCCTGATCCAACCAAAACAAACCCCAGCGTGCAGTCCCGAATTGCAACGAACGAAATGGCATAGATGCCCTAGCGGCAACTGCTAGCAAAAGACTAAGTTTTCACTCTAATGGCATATAACATATCCCACCAGAATGAAAACAATGGGAACCTTCTCTGGTTACACCTCCGAGGCTTCTACAATTTGCAAGCCATACGGATGCTGAGACTAAGGAAGATGAGGGAATTCTACAATTTACAATTCACGTCACATCTGCTCAGCGCGGTAAAGTTCCAACGAGACTGGTTCCCTTCATACTCCACACAGAGTAAATGTAAATAAAAAATGAATAACCACTTTCAATTTCGTTGCAAAACGAAAAGTTCATTTTTTATTTACATTTACTCTGTGTGGAGTATGAAGGGAACCAGTCTCGTTGGAACTTTACCGCGCTGAGCAGATGTGACGTGAATTGTAAATTGTAGAATTCCCTCATCTTCCTTAGTCTCAGCATCCGTATGGCTTGCAAATTGTAGAAGCCTCGGAGGTGTAACCAGAGAAGGTTCCCATTGTTTTCATTCTGGTGGGATATGTTATATGCCATTAGAGTGAAAACTTAGTCTTTTGCTAGCAGTTGCCGCTAGGGCATCTATGCCATTTCGTTCGTTGCAATTCGGGACTGCACGCTGGGGTTTGTTTTGGTTGGATCAGGGAGAGCAGCATATGTGCCTCCTGATGAGAGACTAATAAGTTTCGAAACCGGTAGAGGTGCTTGCAGCACTCTCTGATTGGACTGGAATATGGTTCGGCTGTATTTTCGTTTTGCAACGAAATTGAAAGTGGTTATTCATTTTTTATTTACATTTACTCTGTGTGGAGTATGAAGGGAACCAGTCTCGTTGGAACTTTACCGCGCTGAGCAGATGTGACGTGAATTGTAAATTGTAGAATTCCCTCATCTTCCTTAGTCTCAGCATCCGTATGGCTTGCAAATTGTAGAAGCCTCGGAGGTGTAACCAGAGAAGGTTCCCATTGTTTTCATTCTGGTGGGATATGTTATATGCCATTAGAGTGAAAACTTAGTCTTTTGCTAGCAGTTGCCGCTAGGGCATCTATGCCATTTCGTTCGTTGCAATTCGGGACTGCACGCTGGGGTTTGTTTTGGTTGGATCAGGGAGAGCAGCATATGTGCCTCCTGATGAGAGACTAATAAGTTTCGAAACCGGTAGAGGTGCTTGCAGCACTCTCTGATTGGACTGGAATATGGTTCGGCTGTATTTTCGTTTTGCAACGAAATTGAAAGTGGTTATTCATTTTTTATTTACATTTACTCTGTGTGGAGTATGAAGGGAACCAGTCTCGTTGGAACTTTACCGCGCTGAGCAGATGTGACGTGAATTGTAAATTGTAGAATTCCCTCATCTTCCTTAGTCTCAGCATCCGTATGGCTTGCAAATTGTAGAAGCCTCGGAGGTGTAACCAGAGAAGGTTCCCATTGTTTTCATTCTGGTGGGATATGTTATATGCCATTAGAGTGAAAACTTAGTCTTTTGCTAGCAGTTGCCGCTAGGGCATCTATGCCATTTCGTTCGTTGCAATTCGGGACTGCACGCTGGGGTTTGTTTTGGTTGGATCAGGGAGAGCAGCATATGTGCCTCCTGATGAGAGACTAATAAGTTTCGAAACCGGTAGAGGTGCTTGCAGCACTCTCTGATTGGACTGGAATATGGTTCGGCTGTATTTTCGTTTTGCAACGAAATTGAAAGTGGTTATTCATTTTTTATTTACATTTACTCTGTGTGGAGTATGAAGGGAACCAGTCTCGTTGGAACTTTACCGCGCTGAGCAGATGTGACGTGAATTGTAAATTGTAGAATTCCCTCATCTTCCTTAGTCTCAGCATCCGTATGGCTTGCAAATTGTAGAAGCCTCGGAGGTGTAACCAGAGAAGGTTCCCATTGTTTTCATTCTGGTGGGATATGTTATATGCCATTAGAGTGAAAACTTAGTCTTTTGCTAGCAGTTGCCGCTAGGGCATCTATGCCATTTCGTTCGTTGCAATTCGGGACTGCACGCTGGGGTTTGTTTTGGTTGGATCAGGGAGAGCAGCATATGTGCCTCCTGATGAGAGACTAATAAGTTTCGAAACCGGTAGAGGTGCTTGCAGCACTCTCTGATTGGACTGGAATATGGTTCGGCTGTATTTTCGTTTTGCAACGAAATTGAAAGTGGTTATTCATTTTTTATTTACATTTACTCTGTGTGGAGTATGAAGGGAACCAGTCTCGTTGGAACTTTACCGCGCTGAGCAGATGTGACGTGAATTGTAAATTGTAGAATTCCCTCATCTTCCTTAGTCTCAGCATCCGTATGGCTTGCAAATTGTAGAAGCCTCGGAGGTGTAACCAGAGAAGGTTCCCATTGTTTTCATTCTGGTGGGATATGTTATATGCCATTAGAGTGAAAACTTAGTCTTTTGCTAGCAGTTGCCGCTAGGGCATCTATGCCATTTCGTTCGTTGCAATTCGGGACTGCACGCTGGGGTTTGTTTTGGTTGGATCAGGGAGAGCAGCATATGTGCCTCCTGATGAGAGACTAATAAGTTTCGAAACCGGTAGAGGTGCTTGCAGCACTCTCTGATTGGACTGGAATATGGTTCGGCTGTATTTTCGTTTTGCAACGAAATTGAAAGTGGTTATTCATTTTTTATTTACATTTACTCTGTGTGGAGTATGAAGGGAACCAGTCTCGTTGGAACTTTACCGCGCTGAGCAGATGTGACGTGAATTGTAAATTGTAGAATTCCCTCATCTTCCTTAGTCTCAGCATCCGTATGGCTTGCAAATTGTAGAAGCCTCGGAGGTGTAACCAGAGAAGGTTCCCATTGTTTTCATTCTGGTGGGATATGTTATATGCCATTAGAGTGAAAACTTAGTCTTTTGCTAGCAGTTGCCGCTAGGGCATCTATGCCATTTCGTTCGTTGCAATTCGGGACTGCACGCTGGGGTTTGTTTTGGTTGGATCAGGGAGAGCAGCATATGTGCCTCCTGATGAGAGACTAATAAGTTTCGAAACCGGTAGAGGTGCTTGCAGCACTCTCTGATTGGACTGGAATATGGTTCGGCTGTATTTTCGTTTTGCAACGAAATTGAAAGTGGTTATTCATTTTTTATTTACATTTACTCTGTGTGGAGTATGAAGGGAACCAGTCTCGTTGGAACTTTACCGCGCTGAGCAGATGTGACGTGAATTGTAAATTGTAGAATTCCCTCATCTTCCTTAGTCTCAGCATCCGTATGGCTTGCAAATTGTAGAAGCCTCGGAGGTGTAACCAGAGAAGGTTCCCATTGTTTTCATTCTGGTGGGATATGTTATATGCCATTAGAGTGAAAACTTAGTCTTTTGCTAGCAGTTGCCGCTAGGGCATCTATGCCATTTCGTTCGTTGCAATTCGGGACTGCACGCTGGGGTTTGTTTTGGTTGGATCAGGGAGAGCAGCATATGTGCCTCCTGATGAGAGACTAATAAGTTTCGAAACCGGTAGAGGTGCTTGCAGCACTCTCTGATTGGACTGGAATATGGTTCGGCTGTATTTTCGTTTTGCAACGAAATTGAAAGTGGTTATTCATTTTTTATTTACATTTACTCTGTGTGGAGTATGAAGGGAACCAGTCTCGTTGGAACTTTACCGCGCTGAGCAGATGTGACGTGAATTGTAAATTGTAGAATTCCCTCATCTTCCTTAGTCTCAGCATCCGTATGGCTTGCAAATTGTAGAAGCCTCGGAGGTGTAACCAGAGAAGGTTCCCATTGTTTTCATTCTGGTGGGATATGTTATATGCCATTAGAGTGAAAACTTAGTCTTTTGCTAGCAGTTGCCGCTAGGGCATCTATGCCATTTCGTTCGTTGCAATTCGGGACTGCACGCTGGGGTTTGTTTTGGTTGGATCAGGGAGAGCAGCATATGTGCCTCCTGATGAGAGACTAATAAGTTTCGAAACCGGTAGAGGTGCTTGCAGCACTCTCTGATTGGACTGGAATATGGTTCGGCTGTATTTTCGTTTTGCAACGAAATTGAAAGTGGTTATTCATTTTTTATTTACATTTACTCTGTGTGGAGTATGAAGGGAACCAGTCTCGTTGGAACTTTACCGCGCTGAGCAGATGTGACGTGAATTGTAAATTGTAGAATTCCCTCATCTTCCTTAGTCTCAGCATCCGTATGGCTTGCAAATTGTAGAAGCCTCGGAGGTGTAACCAGAGAAGGTTCCCATTGTTTTCATTCTGGTGGGATATGTTATATGCCATTAGAGTGAAAACTTAGTCTTTTGCTAGCAGTTGCCGCTAGGGCATCTATGCCATTTCGTTCGTTGCAATTCGGGACTGCACGCTGGGGTTTGTTTTGGTTGGATCAGGGAGAGCAGCATATGTGCCTCCTGATGAGAGACTAATAAGTTTCGAAACCGGTAGAGGTGCTTGCAGCACTCTCTGATTGGACTGGAATATGGTTCGGCTGTATTTTCGTTTTGCAACGAAATTGAAAGTGGTTATTCATTTTTTATTTACATTTACTCTGTGTGGAGTATGAAGGGAACCAGTCTCGTTGGAACTTTACCGCGCTGAGCAGATGTGACGTGAATTGTAAATTGTAGAATTCCCTCATCTTCCTTAGTCTCAGCATCCGTATGGCTTGCAAATTGTAGAAGCCTCGGAGGTGTAACCAGAGAAGGTTCCCATTGTTTTCATTCTGGTGGGATATGTTATATGCCATTAGAGTGAAAACTTAGTCTTTTGCTAGCAGTTGCCGCTAGGGCATCTATGCCATTTCGTTCGTTGCAATTCGGGACTGCACGCTGGGGTTTGTTTTGGTTGGATCAGGGAGAGCAGCATATGTGCCTCCTGATGAGAGACTAATAAGTTTCGAAACCGGTAGAGGTGCTTGCAGCACTCTCTGATTGGACTGGAATATGGTTCGGCTGTATTTTCGTTTTGCAACGAAATTGAAAGTGGTTATTCATTTTTTATTTACATTTACTCTGTGTGGAGTATGAAGGGAACCAGTCTCGTTGGAACTTTACCGCGCTGAGCAGATGTGACGTGAATTGTAAATTGTAGAATTCCCTCATCTTCCTTAGTCTCAGCATCCGTATGGCTTGCAAATTGTAGAAGCCTCGGAGGTGTAACCAGAGAAGGTTCCCATTGTTTTCATTCTGGTGGGATATGTTATATGCCATTAGAGTGAAAACTTAGTCTTTTGCTAGCAGTTGCCGCTAGGGCATCTATGCCATTTCGTTCGTTGCAATTCGGGACTGCACGCTGGGGTTTGTTTTGGTTGGATCAGGGAGAGCAGCATATGTGCCTCCTGATGAGAGACTAATAAGTTTCGAAACCGGTAGAGGTGCTTGCAGCACTCTCTGATTGGACTGGAATATGGTTCGGCTGTATTTTCGTTTTGCAACGAAATTGAAAGTGGTTATTCATTTTTTATTTACATTTACTCTGTGTGGAGTATGAAGGGAACCAGTCTCGTTGGAACTTTACCGCGCTGAGCAGATGTGACGTGAATTGTAAATTGTAGAATTCCCTCATCTTCCTTAGTCTCAGCATCCGTATGGCTTGCAAATTGTAGAAGCCTCGGAGGTGTAACCAGAGAAGGTTCCCATTGTTTTCATTCTGGTGGGATATGTTATATGCCATTAGAGTGAAAACTTAGTCTTTTGCTAGCAGTTGCCGCTAGGGCATCTATGCCATTTCGTTCGTTGCAATTCGGGACTGCACGCTGGGGTTTGTTTTGGTTGGATCAGGGAGAGCAGCATATGTGCCTCCTGATGAGAGACTAATAAGTTTCGAAACCGGTAGAGGTGCTTGCAGCACTCTCTGATTGGACTGGAATATGGTTCGGCTGTATTTTCGTTTTGCAACGAAATTGAAAGTGGTTATTCATTTTTTATTTACATTTACTCTGTGTGGAGTATGAAGGGAACCAGTCTCGTTGGAACTTTACCGCGCTGAGCAGATGTGACGTGAATTGTAAATTGTAGAATTCCCTCATCTTCCTTAGTCTCAGCATCCGTATGGCTTGCAAATTGTAGAAGCCTCGGAGGTGTAACCAGAGAAGGTTCCCATTGTTTTCATTCTGGTGGGATATGTTATATGCCATTAGAGTGAAAACTTAGTCTTTTGCTAGCAGTTGCCGCTAGGGCATCTATGCCATTTCGTTCGTTGCAATTCGGGACTGCACGCTGGGGTTTGTTTTGGTTGGATCAGGGAGAGCAGCATATGTGCCTCCTGATGAGAGACTAATAAGTTTCGAAACCGGTAGAGGTGCTTGCAGCACTCTCTGATTGGACTGGAATATGGTTCGGCTGTATTTTCGTTTTGCAACGAAATTGAAAGTGGTTATTCATTTTTTATTTACATTTACTCTGTGTGGAGTATGAAGGGAACCAGTCTCGTTGGAACTTTACCGCGCTGAGCAGATGTGACGTGAATTGTAAATTGTAGAATTCCCTCATCTTCCTTAGTCTCAGCATCCGTATGGCTTGCAAATTGTAGAAGCCTCGGAGGTGTAACCAGAGAAGGTTCCCATTGTTTTCATTCTGGTGGGATATGTTATATGCCATTAGAGTGAAAACTTAGTCTTTTGCTAGCAGTTGCCGCTAGGGCATCTATGCCATTTCGTTCGTTGCAATTCGGGACTGCACGCTGGGGTTTGTTTTGGTTGGATCAGGGAGAGCAGCATATGTGCCTCCTGATGAGAGACTAATAAGTTTCGAAACCGGTAGAGGTGCTTGCAGCACTCTCTGATTGGACTGGAATATGGTTCGGCTGTATTTTCGTTTTGCAACGAAATTGAAAGTGGTTATTCATTTTTTATTTACATTTACTCTGTGTGGAGTATGAAGGGAACCAGTCTCGTTGGAACTTTACCGCGCTGAGCAGATGTGACGTGAATTGTAAATTGTAGAATTCCCTCATCTTCCTTAGTCTCAGCATCCGTATGGCTTGCAAATTGTAGAAGCCTCGGAGGTGTAACCAGAGAAGGTTCCCATTGTTTTCATTCTGGTGGGATATGTTATATGCCATTAGAGTGAAAACTTAGTCTTTTGCTAGCAGTTGCCGCTAGGGCATCTATGCCATTTCGTTCGTTGCAATTCGGGACTGCACGCTGGGGTTTGTTTTGGTTGGATCAGGGAGAGCAGCATATGTGCCTCCTGATGAGAGACTAATAAGTTTCGAAACCGGTAGAGGTGCTTGCAGCACTCTCTGATTGGACTGGAATATGGTTCGGCTGTATTTTCGTTTTGCAACGAAATTGAAAGTGGTTATTCATTTTTTATTTACATTTACTCTGTGTGGAGTATGAAGGGAACCAGTCTCGTTGGAACTTTACCGCGCTGAGCAGATGTGACGTGAATTGTAAATTGTAGAATTCCCTCATCTTCCTTAGTCTCAGCATCCGTATGGCTTGCAAATTGTAGAAGCCTCGGAGGTGTAACCAGAGAAGGTTCCCATTGTTTTCATTCTGGTGGGATATGTTATATGCCATTAGAGTGAAAACTTAGTCTTTTGCTAGCAGTTGCCGCTAGGGCATCTATGCCATTTCGTTCGTTGCAATTCGGGACTGCACGCTGGGGTTTGTTTTGGTTGGATCAGGGAGAGCAGCATATGTGCCTCCTGATGAGAGACTAATAAGTTTCGAAACCGGTAGAGGTGCTTGCAGCACTCTCTGATTGGACTGGAATATGGTTCGGCTGTATTTTCGTTTTGCAACGAAATTGAAAGTGGTTATTCATTTTTTATTTACATTTACTCTGTGTGGAGTATGAAGGGAACCAGTCTCGTTGGAACTTTACCGCGCTGAGCAGATGTGACGTGAATTGTAAATTGTAGAATTCCCTCATCTTCCTTAGTCTCAGCATCCGTATGGCTTGCAAATTGTAGAAGCCTCGGAGGTGTAACCAGAGAAGGTTCCCATTGTTTTCATTCTGGTGGGATATGTTATATGCCATTAGAGTGAAAACTTAGTCTTTTGCTAGCAGTTGCCGCTAGGGCATCTATGCCATTTCGTTCGTTGCAATTCGGGACTGCACGCTGGGGTTTGTTTTGGTTGGATCAGGGAGAGCAGCATATGTGCCTCCTGATGAGAGACTAATAAGTTTCGAAACCGGTAGAGGTGCTTGCAGCACTCTCTGATTGGACTGGAATATGGTTCGGCTGTATTTTCGTTTTGCAACGAAATTGAAAGTGGTTATTCATTTTTTATTTACATTTACTCTGTGTGGAGTATGAAGGGAACCAGTCTCGTTGGAACTTTACCGCGCTGAGCAGATGTGACGTGAATTGTAAATTGTAGAATTCCCTCATCTTCCTTAGTCTCAGCATCCGTATGGCTTGCAAATTGTAGAAGCCTCGGAGGTGTAACCAGAGAAGGTTCCCATTGTTTTCATTCTGGTGGGATATGTTATATGCCATTAGAGTGAAAACTTAGTCTTTTGCTAGCAGTTGCCGCTAGGGCATCTATGCCATTTCGTTCGTTGCAATTCGGGACTGCACGCTGGGGTTTGTTTTGGTTGGATCAGGGAGAGCAGCATATGTGCCTCCTGATGAGAGACTAATAAGTTTCGAAACCGGTAGAGGTGCTTGCAGCACTCTCTGATTGGACTGGAATATGGTTCGGCTGTATTTTCGTTTTGCAACGAAATTGAAAGTGGTTATTCATTTTTTATTTACATTTACTCTGTGTGGAGTATGAAGGGAACCAGTCTCGTTGGAACTTTACCGCGCTGAGCAGATGTGACGTGAATTGTAAATTGTAGAATTCCCTCATCTTCCTTAGTCTCAGCATCCGTATGGCTTGCAAATTGTAGAAGCCTCGGAGGTGTAACCAGAGAAGGTTCCCATTGTTTTCATTCTGGTGGGATATGTTATATGCCATTAGAGTGAAAACTTAGTCTTTTGCTAGCAGTTGCCGCTAGGGCATCTATGCCATTTCGTTCGTTGCAATTCGGGACTGCACGCTGGGGTTTGTTTTGGTTGGATCAGGGAGAGCAGCATATGTGCCTCCTGATGAGAGACTAATAAGTTTCGAAACCGGTAGAGGTGCTTGCAGCACTCTCTGATTGGACTGGAATATGGTTCGGCTGTATTTTCGTTTTGCAACGAAATTGAAAGTGGTTATTCATTTTTTATTTTTTAAATATATTTTACTTACACATCAATAACGATCAACCTTGTACATAAGTTCATAAATATTGATTATCCTCTCAAGAAAGACAGTAAAACAAAAAAATGGTAAAACCAGTCGTGTGATTACAGATGCTTTAACGTCTGCTGATATTTTTCGCTTCCCACTACTTTCGCGAACGACGCAAATCAATAACAGATTAGCCTTATGAAGAACTGAATCAGATACACAGGTCTCCACGTGATGCATTTGCTCTATACGTAAAACACGATTTAAAATCTTTACGGATCAATACACGCGACCCCTTAAGCTAAAGAGAAATTGTTTTACCAATCAGGACTGTGTTACAAACGAAAGGGTTTATGTTTATTGTTGTTTATTGTGCTATTTTAAATTTACTAGATTCGTTGTTACTAGACATTAAGTGATCTATTTCACTGTGGCACCAATCTCTATTGCAAAAAGGTCAAGAACTTTCTAGTTAGGAAATAAGTTTATATTTTTATATATGTGGAGGGAAATAGGGGAGGCCTATATCCAGCAGTGGATGCAAAGGGCTGATTAATGATGATGATAATGTAATATATTAAGGATTTCCTCAGATTTCACTCCATTCCTTCACTCAACCGTTCTCTTTAGTTCTTTCTGTTTTGCCGGTCTCCTTCCTGCAGTTTTCTTCTTTCCATTGCTTCGTCCACTTCATCTCTGAAAGATTTTCCGGGAATGCCTCAGTTCCATCTTCCTATCGGGCTCCACTTTGTTATTCTGTTTATCCAACGATTTTGGTCTTCCCTTGTGACATGTCCGTACCAGGTTAATCTCTTCTGTTTTATGCAGTGTACATATTCTGAGTTCATTCCCATTCTTTTCTATACAGCAGCTATATCGGGTGTTTTACAGCATCCGCCGTTTCCCGCATCCTATTCGCCATGCTTTTCGATCACGAATATCTTTCTCGTTAAGTTGTCTACTGTTCATTGCTTTCTCTACATCTTGTATCCATGTTCTCTTCGGTCTGCCTCTTTTTCTTCTCTCGGGTGGTATATACTGGATCATTTTCTTGGGCCATCTTGTTGGTCCCATTCTCTGGACATGTCCTTACCATCTTTTGTGTTCTATTCTGTCTATAATATTAATTCCATTCTTTTCTTATTATATATATAGTCTTTTGAGTCCCTTTTACTTTTCAGTATCGAGACTGGCACGTCTCTTCACGTGTGTACAAATATTGACCATTGTTTCGTGTTGTACGCTAATCTGCTTGCTTCTGCTATTGTTTTTCCCTTCATTTGAATGATTTTTGCGACTGCTGTATGCCAATCTTCTCTAGGTCTTCCTCTATTTCTTTTCTTTTGTATCCTAGCTTCCCATATTTTTTTCATCGGAATGTTGTCTCTCATACTCTTCATATGTCCCCACCAGCTTAGTTCTTTTTCTTCAATATACTCAAATACTGACTTGATCTTAAGGTCTGTCCGTATATCTGTGTTTCTTATTCTGTCTCTCATTGTCACTCCTCTAACACTTATATCTTACTCTTTAGTTTTCTAGTTAGCATTTATGATTCACAGCCGTAAGTAAATACTGCTAGGTATATATAGTTTTAAAAACAGTTAATTTGGTTTTCCCTGTAATTTCTTTCTTGTTTAAGAAGCTATTTTTTATTGCATGAAAGAGTTTTGATGTTGTACTAATTCTCTCTTTAATATCTTTGTCCTGTCTTACATTATTTTCAACTGTAACGTCTAAGTATTGGAAATGGTTTACTTGTTCTATTTCCCTCTCCATTAATTTGTTATTTACGAGTGATATCTTCATACCATGTTTACACAATGCGTCATTCCACGTCTGCAGGTTATTTTGCAAGTCTGCTTCTTTTTCTGAAATCATAACTAGGTACGTCATCTGCGACTGCACATTCCGAAATGGTTACACTTTGAAGATTCCTGTAACCTACATGCAATTTCTTTAGTTGCGGTGTACATCTCTTTCATGATTTCGTCCATAAAGATGTTGAAGAGGGTTGGACTCATGACACATCCTTGCCTTAGTCCTTTACTTGTTTCGAATTCTCTTCATTTCATGTTTTTATGTATTATGTACAGTCGGAAAAATGAAACAATACCCATGAACGATCACATCAATCACTTATTTTGTATTTGCTGTCTTTTTCTATAACAAACGTTTGTTATTTATAGAAAAAGACAGCAAATACAAAATAAGTGATTGATATGATCGTTCATGGGTATTCTTTCATTTTTCCGACTTGTAGTTAATATTTCTCTTGTATAAACTTTTGATGGTTTCAACTAGCTTTTCGTTAACACCTGTTCTTATCAAGCTATCCCACACAATTTGTCGTTTCACCCTGTCGAATGCCTTTTCCACGTATATGAAGCGATATGCTTTGTTTTTAGACAGTTAAGTTTTTTCAATTATTTATTTTACCGTGAAAATATGATCTGTATTCCACGTCCCTTTCTAAAGCCGCTCTGTGCTTCATTTAAAGTAGTTTCTGTAGTGTTTCTGAGCTTTTGTTCTAGTATTGTTTCATATATTTTTGAGTGAAGAGCATAACAGTGTAATTCGTCGATGGTTGTTACAATCTTTGGGGTCTCCTTTCTTATATATCGGCAATATTACTCCTATCTCCCAGTCCTTCGGAATTGTTTCCTGTTTACATGATTCTTTGAATATTTCGGCTAATTGTTGTATACCTTTCATGCCCATCCCATGTATTTCAGCATTTCCGGTGGTATGTGGTCGTGTCCGGGCGCCTTTCCGTTTTTAAGTTTGCCTATTGCTTCTACTGTATCTTCGATTGTTATCTCGATGCTTATCCTCTGTTTCTCACTACCTGAGTCTTTACTGTTTTCTTCTTGCCTATCCTCTTTTGCGTTAGTTAATAATTCTTGGAAGTGTTGCCGCCATATTTCAGTAATTTCTTCTTCTTCTGTGATTATTTTTCCTTCTTTGTTTTTAATTCTTATATCGTTGCTAAGTTTGTCTGTTCTCAAGGTTTTTAATGTTCTGTAAAAAAGTTTTTGATTTTCTTTGCTATTGTGTTCCAGCTGTTGTCCAAATTGCTGCCAATGTTTTTCCTTTTCTGTTTTTATCATGTCTCTTACTGTAGTTCTTGCCTCTTTATATCTGTTGTAGTTGTTTTCTGTTTTGCTTCCTAAATAATTCTTTCAAAGTTTTTTCTTAATTTTCACTTGTTGTTTTATTTTGGCATTCCATCAGCTTGTTTATTTCACCTTGCTATTCTTTTTACAAATGCCACATACTTTTTTCGCCGCAGCCAATAATATATTTTTAAATGCTTGCTATTTTTGTTCTAAGTTGTTATTATCATTTTTGCATTTTCCAGACATGCTATTTCTAAATCAACCATTTCTTTGTAGCTTAGGGCAATCTCTTTGTTTCTGAGCTTGTAGGTTCTGATTGATTCGTGTTAATTGTCCTGCGGTTTTTTGTTTTTATTCTTTATTCTAGCTTCCAACAAATAATGGTCACTACTTATTTCTGGTCCTCTTCTGGAAGTACTGCGAGAAATGGGTAAAGAATGCGAAATAATAAACTCAATAAAAATAAGAAAGTTACAATATCTGGGACACGTAATGAGGGGACCGCGATATGAAATGCTAAGACTGATAATGCAGAGAAAGATAACAGGCGGAAGGAGCATAGGAAGAAGGAGAGTGTTATGGTTGAAGAATTTAAGGGACTGGTTTAGATGCAGTTCTATAGAACTTTTTAGAGCAGCGGTGGATAGAGTAAAGATAGTGATGATGATATCCAACCTCCGATTAGGAGACGGCACTTGAAGAAGAAGATTAGTATGTAGTAAATTATCGATGTTTCTGATTCTCTTTTCTTATTTTCGTATATTATTTATTCTATCAATTGTTACTCTGAAGCTTCTCCTTAGGAATTCCATCTCTATTGCTCTTATTTTGTTTTTGGCTACCGTATTTATTGTCCAATTTTCACACCCTTAAGTAAGGATACTTCTTGTCATGGTGTTATTATTTTCTTCTTTTTGGTTTTATGCTGGTATTCTTATCCCACAGTACCGGATTCAATTTTCGTACGCTGTTTCTTGTTTGTCCTTGTCTATTTTATATATCTTCTTTAGTTGTCCCTTTGTTTGATATTATGAAACCTAAATACATATATTTGTCTGCTCCTTTGATTTGTTTCTTCGTCTATTTCAAGCTGTCTTATTTCTGTATTCTCCCTTATTAGGTATTCAGTTTTCTTTGGGTTTATTTGCATCTCATTCTTTGTATATTCCTATTCCAGTTTTCTCATCATAAATCTGAGGTCATCTTCGTCTTGTGCGATCACTATTTGGTCGTCAGCCAAATTTAGGGTATGTAGGTATTCGTGAAATGGCACGGTCTACATTTATCAAGCTGAGATCCTTGCTGTGCTGCAGTGATCTCAGTTTGGGAACCAAGATGCGGATAGTGAGGTGCTACGTTCTTCCAGTGCTACTGTATGGAGTTGAAGCCTGCACACTGACGCAAGCCACTGAAAAGCGGATTGAAGCCTTCGAGATGTGGATCTACAGGAGGATACTAAAAATATCTTATGTGGACCATGTCACCAACATTGAGGTCCTACAGCGCATGACAAAAGAAAAAGAAGTGCTTAATTTAGTAAAACAACGTAAGCTTGAGTACCTTGGCCACGTGATGCAGAACGAAGAAAAATATCGAGTTCTTCAACTCGTCATGCAGGGCAAAGTATTTGGCAGGAGAGGACCGGGACGCCGTCGCATTTCGTGGTTGAAAAACCTCCGACAATGGTTTGGGATAACCTCCGCGGAGCTGTTTCGCAGAGCAGTCAACAAAACGATGATAGCCTTGATGATCGCCAACATCCGGACCGGATAAGGCACTGAAGAAGAAGAAGGTATTCGTTTCTTACTGGTATACCCATTTCTTCGCACTTTCTTTTTCAGGGTCTCAGGATTTTTTCCAGGAATATTTTGAATAGGGAGATGTGGAGTAGCCCTGTAGTAGTCCCTTTGTCGTCTTAAATGAACTGAGTATTCTATTGCCCGTTTTGATTTTTTGATAGATACTTTGTTATTCCTATAGAGTGCTTGTACTGCTTTTATTAATATTCGTGGAACTGTGATGTTTACCATTACTTCTTATAGCTTGGTTCTTTGCATCCAGTCGTAGACCTTCTTAAGATCTACAAAAGCCAGATGGACGGATCTATTTTTGGCCATTCTTTTGTTGTTCGACCGTCTAAATGTGATCTAAGCATGTTTCCCCGCTGTGAACCATGCATGGTCTTCTCCGATTGTCTCCTTTATAATGTATTTCTGATTTTTTTTTTTCATTTATAAAGTCTGCCCATAGATGATATAATGCTGATTCCTCGATAGTTTTCGCAGTTTTTTCTATTTTACTTATGTCATATTTTTATTGTAAGAATAAAATCGACAATATATGTATTTTTTATTCCAAATTTGTTAAAAGTGCATAAATATCTCCGATTCATAGTTAAATCTTGCTCTAATTAGGGTTATCTTTAAATAATCCAATAATAAATAAACTAGAAGATACATTAAATTAAGACAATGAAATAATTTGATTTTTCAATAACATTTTAGAATAAACCGTTTAAAATATATTTCACACTGTAGCTGTAGGTATACAAATTTTACTTTCATAATTTCTAACATCAATATTTATAATATAACACAAGCAAAAGTGTTCGATGTACACCTACCATTTGACTTTCAAGTTTCAAGGATTTGACTACATTTGGTAAGAGACTGCAATCTGTGGGTTTGCATTCAGACTGTCTACAAAAAGGATTGGTGTAGGTATGTCTTTTTATTCTCAGAGTTTCATTTTTAATAGACTCTTTATTGAATAGTTGCTAAACGAGATCCTTGAGCAATAAAGTGAGACCAGGGTATTTAGAACAAAAAACATCGGAATAAATCGATTTTTAAATACAGCATCTACCGACTTAGAACTTTTGCATTTTACTCGGGATGACATCAGGAAATATGTCTACTATAGAAAACTGAGTGGAAATGCAGTATTGCATTTAAAGTGCACAAAAAGCATCCAAAAGGGCATAACCATGTTAAAATCAGTATCTCTCTCCTCAATCCTGGCTCCCCGGAGGGGGTGTAGTGGTCAACGTGATGTCGTGTATTGTCGGTCTCCAAAGATCTCTGTCTCTGGTCATTTCTTTTAACTCATGCATGGGTCTTTTGCATATTTCTGTAATTTGATGGATCCATCTTATTGGGGATCTTCCTCGTGATCTTTGGCGTTCCACCTTTCCTTGTATAATGAGTCTTTCCATGTTTTCTTTGTTTGCTCTCATAACATGCCCAAAGTATTTTAATTCTTGGAGATGGACTTTACTGAAGAGTCGTTGGCTAACTTTTAGCTCTATTAAAATTGAATTATTTGTCCTATCGTCGGTCCAAGGAATTCGTAGCATTCGTCTCCAACAGAACATCTCAGTGGCGTCTATCTTTCTTCTTTCCGAATTTCTCAGGGTCCAAGATTCACATCCGTAGGTCATTGTATTAAGAATAGTATTGGGAATATTAAGCAGTTGATCAACATCATCTTTAACGCTCTTGAAATTTGACAGTTCTTCCATATGGTACCCCGTCAAAATAGCCCCGTCAAAAAAGCTCCGACAAAATAGCCCCGACATAATATCCCGCACACAAAATAGCTCCGACAAAATAGCCTGCAGACAAAATCGCCGCGGAATAATAGCCCGCCGACAAAATAGCCCCGACAAAATAGCCCCGACAAAATAGCCCCGAAAAAAAAGCTCCCTTCAGAATTCATCATGAAATAATTCCTTAAAAATACATTTTTTCGGAAATGGTAATTATCCTCTATTCAGATGTTTATCTTAACCACATTAAATAAAAATTGTCTTTTCAGAGAACTCGAGTCCTGTCTTTCCTGCCTCTTGGAAGTTTGAACAATAAAGTTAAGCAAAAATCAATGTTAATTTATGATATAAACATTTTTTTCTGTTTTCGGGCAACAGTAAAATGCATTTTAAATTAAATAAATTAAATACATTCTTCCTTTTTGTCAAATAATTTAAATTAAAAAAAAGTTTTTGGACACCTTGTATAAATAATTATGTAATTGTTTATAAGAGGCTGTTTTAGCCGGGGCTATTTTAGCCGGGGCTGTTTTGACCGGGGCTATTTTGTGTGCGGGCTATTTTGTCGGGGCTATTTTGTGTGCGGGCTATTTTGTCGAGGCTATTTTGTGTTGAGGCTATTTTGACGGGGCTTTTTTGACGGGGCTGTTTTGACCGGGCTATTTTGACGGGTCACGCTTCCATATTGTGATCATTTTGGCTGTGGCGACTTTTGCTAGATCACATCTACGTTTTATTTCTTCCTGTAGTGACCCTGTGTTTGTGATTAATGATCCCAGATATAAGTATGAGCTCACAACCTCAAACCGATCATTTGTGGTTATGTGTGGATGATTGTTATGTAGTCTATCTACTATCATGATCTTTGTCTTTGATATGTTTAATTGCAGACCAAATATTTGATTTTCGTTTTCAACTAGTCGTATAAGATCAATCAGCTCTGCTTAACTATTTGCCAGAAGGGCTGTGTCATCTGCGAAACGTAGGTTGTTTATTTTATGACCATTTATTCATATGCCTTTTCCACATCCTTCAAGTGCTCTTCTCATAATATGCTTCCCATATAAATATATTGAATAATGGTGGAGATAGTATACATCCTTGTCTGACACCCCGTTCTGGATCAAATTCGTTTGAAAGTGTGTCAAACACTTTATCTGATCCAGTATAAATAATTAAAATCAGTATATTAAAGGTGTATTAAGGTTTTTGGGATTACTGAACACGAATAAGATATCAGTACCGATCCCCGGATAACCTGGTGCAGAGAGTCACTGCTAAGGCACGTCATGATCTGAAGTTTCGAGGTATTTCGGCACTCAATTGATGAAAACAGATGGGGTTTTTGGGGTTGCTGAATACGAATACACTATCAGAACCAACTCCTAGAGAAAATCCTACATAGGCAGTCAAGAAGATTCATTCAACGGATAATAATCACGATCGAAAATTATCACTATGTATAATTATTGCATCTGCAAGAGTAAATAACTCGTTAATATAGGCAAAATTCACTAACTGCGAGAATTCAATTTTTTCATTGTTTTACGTTCTATGTGATTTAAAAATAAGACTCGCCGCAACTTTAACCATCCATCCCCTCTCTCCCCCCATCAACAAAAACGTATTTTTTTAGGTAATATGCAATCAATTTAAAAAAATTTCAAAATTCACAATAGTCCATTGAAATGTTACATTTAGTGTGCATTTCTTAGAGGAGTCAATTTTATTTTTTTAATGTGTAGGGGGGTTAAGTAGAAGCTTAAGTTCAAGTTTTTGGGGTTGAGGCCCTTGTCCCCCGGCTGCCATCTTGGAAAAGAGGTGCAAAGGGCTTTCGCGCTGTATCTCGTAAACTAGCTACCCTACAGAAAATTTAATTTTACATAAAATGAAGCAAATTAAATTTTCTACAATTTTATGTCTATTACTTTTTATCGTAAAGTGACCAACAAAAAAGTTACAAACAAAAATAAGAGAAAATTTTGTAAGAAATTTCATTTTGGAAGTTATAACTTTTTTACGTTCATTTCACAATAAAATAACATCATAGCGATTTTTTGTAGAGGATTTTTCAATAAACAATTTTCACTATAAAGTTGATTAATTTTATTTATTATCTAGGTTTTACAGCGCTCCAAACTTGACCAGATTCTCGAATTCTCGTAGAAAAATAATGCTTTTCTATCTACGAGCGGCATTCCGTTATGCCAACCACGAAAATCAAATTTAAGGTGAATGATCAATTTTGGTCTATTTTTATGTTTTAGAGGTAGCTGAATCCGAATATGAAGTTTATTTTTATCTAGAGGTGGTGGAACATGTTAAAAAAATTAATTTTATACAAAAATGCCAAAAATCAATTTTGATGACTTTTCAAATTTACCTCGCTGTATCTTTGGTCGCTGTAAATATTTCCTTTTAAAAATTTTACTGTGTCATCTTTGAAGTACGTAGATAACAATGAAATTTGTCCAAAATGTTTAAAAAGATTAAAAAAGGAGTTGTTAATTTATTAACATTTTGTCATCATATTTCGTTAGTTTCATGTTTACTTAAAAAAGTTGAGTGACAAACTTTTTAGTTTATAATTTTAACCAACACAACAATAAAATATAGTTCATGAAGAAGTTTTTTGGAAAATTTTAAGTCAAAATCTATAATAGGAAAAAAGTTATGTTATTTCATATACAAGCGGCACACCCCAAAAAACGCTTATATTTCGAGATCCTTACCACGGTGTGGTGAATGGCTAATTTTTATCATACTTTATGATTTTGATATCAAAAATAGTTTTTTTGCTCTGCTTAAGAATTTTGCATTTTGCGGTTGCGTCATTCTTCTTCTGAAGCGGCGAATTTGTCCTCAAACAACTTCTTGGGCCTTTTCTATATATGCTTAGAGTTATAAGTTTTATAGTGGGAAGAAAGGTCAAAAACAGATTAATAGCATAGGAATGTTAAAGTCATAATAAATTGTATGAATAGAAAATATATATAGATAGAAAAGTAAGCCTAACTTTTATTTTTATTGTATACCTATGAGCATTCGAGAATCTGGTCAAGTTTGGAGCGCTGTAAAACCTATATAAATAAACATAATTAAACAACTTTATAGTGGAAATTGTTCGCTGAAAAACCCTCTACAAAATTGTTATTTTATTTTAAAATGAACTTGTCAAAACTTGTTAAAAAAAAATTACATATTTTTGCTTATATCTTTTTTGTAGGTCACTTTACGATAAAAAGTAATAGGAACAAAATTGTGGAAAATTAAATTTTCTACATTTTATGTTTAATTAGATTTTCCGTAGGGTTGGTAGTTTACGAGATATAGCGCGAAACCACTTTTGCACCCCATTTCCAAGATGGCGACCGGGGGACAAGGATGGCGACCCCAAAAACTTGAACTTAAGCTTCTACTGATCCCCCCTACACATTAAAGAAATAAAATTGACTCCTCTAAGAAATGCAAGGTACGGCCTAAAAAATGTAACATTTTAATGGACTAAAATTATAGTTGATACTTTTACAAAACATGTCTATTTTTTTTTAGATCCGTAGGTTGAGTGTACATAACTTCAAAATGCATTTCTATATTTTTTTAGAAAAGAACACAATAACTCTTTTTTTATCATATTATTACATATTTATGATATTATTTTATCGTGTTTTATCACAAACTATATTTTTTTATATAATTTTTCGTAAGGTGCGCCACTTTCAAAAATCCGAAAAATTGGTTTTTTTTAGAGGGTTTTAGGAATTTTCACCATTATATAGACTTCAAAATAGATCAAATCAAGGTTTTCTTTATGGTATAGTATATGGCTTAACACCCTATGTGGGGTTTCGCCGCTGTCGCTTTCTAGATTCATTTTAGGGGGGATTAGACCCCAAAAAAAGTTATCTTTATGGGATTATATAATTTGAAGTAACTGAGTCCTTTCCTTTAGGACGTTCAAAAAATGGGAGTAACAAAATCCTGGGATTTTTTGGATCTTTTTTGAACGTGTTTCTCCCATTTTTTAACGTTCTAAAGGACTCAAGTTACTTCTCAAGTTACTTCAAATTATATATAACCTCTAAAAAAACCTTGATTTCATCTACACACAGTTTCAAAGTTATGCATCACCCCTCGTATTCACGATGTTTACGCTTTTATAAATCCGTATCCTTATCACATATTTAATGGGCCTTTTTTTTATAAAAATAAACCTTTTTTGGTTTTTTATTTTATTTGAATACCCATTTAATTGACCTGGTTTTGCCAAGGTGTAAACATTTGAAAAATTTATTCTGGTGAAATTTTTGAAAACGTGATTAAAAATGAATCGTACTTTAATTTCTGAGTTGGACTGTATAAGAATTATCGATTTAGTTGAAGAATGCCATTCACAGCGGTTCGTGGCGGAAAGAATGGGTGTTTCTCAGAGTGATGTCTCACGGATATGGAATAGGTTCCTGGAGACAAACTCAATACGGAATAGAGCTCGGTCTGGTAGACCCCGAGTTACCAATGATCGATAGAATAGATATATCAGAATTTCCATCCGTAGAAATTCTTCTATGTCTGTACCAGCCCTCCAAAGAGAATTCAGGCATGCTACAGGAGTCCGAGTATCGTTGTCTGCAATAAGAAGAAGAATTTTAGACTCAGGTTTGAGGAGTCGTCGACCAATAAGAGTTCCTCAGCTACAACCTAGACATGTTTTGGACCGCTTCCAGTGGGCTCAAGAACACATACAGCTCCCCCAACAATTTTGGAATTTCTCGCTTTTTTCAGACGAGACCAGAATCTGTTTAAATAGTGATAGCCGGTGAATTCGTGGGTGGCGAGAGCCAACAAGAGCTGCACAACTAGCCACACACGAACTCTTATTGGTCGACTACTCCTCAAACCTGAGTCTAAAATTCTTCTTCTTATTGTAGGCAACGATACTCTGACTCTTGTAGCATGCCTGAATTCTCTTTGGAGGACTGGTACAGACATAGAAGAATTTCTACACATGGAAATTCTGATATATCTATTCTGTGGATCATTGGTAAATCGGGGTCTACCAGACCGACCTCTATTCTGTATCGAGTTTGTTTCCAGGAACCTATTCCATATCCGTGAGCCATCACTCTGAGAAACACCCACTCTTTCCGCCACGAACCGCTGTGAATGGCCTTCTTCAACTAAATCGATAATTCTTATACGGTCCAACTCAGAAATTTTAATTAAAGTACGATTCATTTTTAATCGCGTTTTCAAAAATTTCACCGAAATAAATTTTTCAAATTTAAATATAAATATAGAAGGCATGTAGCTAGCCAGTGCGGCTAAACTTGCACTATACCATTGACAATTATTCTAAGACAAGTAGTGCCGTCAAAAAATACTATATTTGAATCACATGAACAGTCTGTACAGATCTGTAAATATTACTTAGCAAATGTAGACACAAGCTTAGATTTCTAAACAATGTCGAAGTGTTTACTTCGATGGCGAATGAGCAAACTCTTTGAACACGTTTACCGCTGTTTTGAAAATGAATCCATCTTTCTACCGGACACACTACTTGTCAGCTAGTGGTAGGATGAACTCGAGAACCGGTAATTCCCCGCCCTTTCCAAATAGTCTGCCCATCAGACAGTATTAAAATATATTATGTTAAAAGACGAAACACTAAGGGTTTGCTCACTACGGAGACCAAAGGATGGTATCCTCGCCTAGAACAGAGTATCATACTCTTCATATTATTACCTGGCGATCGAAACTATATTATCGATCGCTATGTAAAATAAATACATTACATATTTTCAATGCGAGAATTCACGAATATAAAGAGTAGGATACTCTGTTCTAGACGAGGATACCATCCTTTGGTCTCTGTAGTGAACGCACCCTTAGGCAAAATGTTACTACAGTGGGTGCATTCATAAAGTGTGGAAACGGTCTATATTATCCGATGACTTATTTTTTTTTAGAGTTAAAGCTCTGACAGGTCGATTTTTATTTTTAAATTATGATTTTTTGACGTATATCCCGTAATAGTGACGTCATCTCTTTGGGCGTGATGACGTCATCGATGATTGTTTTAAATAGGAATAGGGGTCGCGTGGTAGCTCATTTCAAAGGATATTTAATTCTCTATTCAGTAATATAAACATTACCATTATTATTTATACAGCGTGGCAAAAAAAATATTTTTTTAATTAAATTAATTGCAGCAAAAAGAAGAATGTATGTAATTTTTTTTAACTCAAAATACATTTTACTGCTGTCAGAAAAGAGAAAAAAATGTTTATTTGATAAATAAACATTGCTTTTCGCTTAAATTAAATGTATAAACTGCCAAGAGGCAAGTGGGTGGCTGTTTGACATTTAATTTAAGCGAAAAACAATGTTTATTTATTAACTATAAACATTTTTGAAGTTATACTTCGTTAGGCGCGATTGAGAGTAAAATTTTTCATAAATCTTCGTGCATGCGTACACAGACAGTATGACGTTTAGATGCTAAGTAATCTTTCAAATTATGTATCAGCGCAAATAAGCCATTAAAATAATATATTAGTGTTTTTTAGTAAATGTATTATTTATTATAATTTTGTGTCTTTGGATTTGTCTTCCTTGTGCGTAAAATAATAAAACATCTATTTTTATACTTCACTTATCACCGTGATGTGTAATTATGTATATCTGAAACGTCAGTGGCATGCACCTCGATGGCCTGGTTGGTAGGGCATTGAACCAGAAATCGAGAAATTGCGAGATTGCGGGTTCAAATCCCGGACGAGTCATACTTTTTTTTTTTTAATATTTGGCATTGTTAAGTTTTGGTTAATTTTTTATAATTATTGTTAATTTTTTGTATTGTAACTGTTAAGTATATTTATTTCGTTGAAATTATATAATAGATCTATATTCAAAATTAGACATAATTAGCTCAGTGGAAAAAATATCCCAGTGTTTACCAAATCATGAAAAAGAACAATATAGGGTACTATGTAAACTTGAATTGGAAAAATCTAATAAAATTGAACAGAACATCAGCAAAGAGGAAATGAAAGCTTTAAAATCTTTAAAAAATGATGACTCCATAACAATCCTACCAGCAGATAAAGGAAATGCAACTGTAATAATGGATAAAATACAATATGAGGACAAAATTACAGATCTAATTACAAATGGACCTTATACCAAATTAACGAAGGATCCAACGAAGACACTGGAAAACAAAATTTATAAAACTTTATTCAAATTTAAAAATGATCTAACGTACTATCAAAGAAAATTAATGACGCCTCATTACAGTAAGACACCACATTTTTATGGAGTACCGAAAATTCATAAAGCGAATATTCCACTTAGACCCATTTGTAGTACCATCAATTCTCCTTGTAGTGAGCTCTCAAAATTTTTATTAAATATTATAAAACCATTTGCAAATAATAATGACACATTTATAAAAAATACACAACATTTTTTAAACAAATTAACAAATATTGAATTTAATCCAAATAATATTTTAGTAAGTTTTGACATAAACAGTTTATTTACAAATGTGCCATTAGATAAAACTTTAAACATAATTAAAACGAAGTTAGAAAATGATAATACATTGACAACTAGGACAAAACTAAATGTATCAGCTATAATGGAGTTATTGACATTATGTACTAATAATACCTATTTTCAACTAAATAATGAATTCTATAAACAAAATTTTGGTCTAGCAATGGGCTCTCCTTTATCTCCATTATTGGCTAATATATTTATGGAGGATTTCGAAACTAATATCATTTCTAAACAAAATTTAAAACCCACAGTATGGTGGAGATATGTAGATGATGTGTTTTCAATATGGCCTCATAGATCAGAATTGTTGGATACATTCCTGAATATTATAAACGATCAAAGAGACAATAAAATTTACAATGGAAAAGGAATACAATAACACTTTGCCTTTCCTCGATGTTTTAGTCTCAAAGAAGGATACTGGATATGAGACTCAAGTGTATAGAAAACCAACCCACACCAACAGATATCTCAATTACAAATCAAATCACAACATCAACGTTAAAAAGGGAATCATTAAATCCTTATATGATAGAGCCAAAATTACTTGTTCTAACGAAAATTCATTTTTAGAAGAAAAACAATTGTTAACATCTGTTTTATTAAAAAATGATTATCCTTTATCGTTTATAAATAAGGAATTGACAAGATTAGATCGAATGGAACAGAACAACTTAGAACGGGATCCTACAACATTCACAAGAAATAATACGAGGAAAATAACAATACCGTATATAAAAGGACTATCCGAGAAACTTAAAACGATAGGAAATAAATTCAACATTTCAACAACATTCAAAACAACAAACACATTGAGATCTATTCTATCTAAAACTAAACCTAACAATGAACAAGAAAGAACAAAGAATTGCATTTATAGAATACCTTGTGAATGCGAACAATTTTATTTAGGTGAAACATCAAGACCATTAA
Source organism: Diabrotica virgifera virgifera (assembly GCF_917563875.1). Lineage (NCBI taxonomy): Eukaryota > Metazoa > Arthropoda > Insecta > Coleoptera > Chrysomelidae > Diabrotica > Diabrotica virgifera. The sequence goes on from NC_065444.1 coordinate 70,712,532, forward strand.
ACGTTAGAATAAGTGAACATCAGTCTTATATTAAAAACAGAGAATTTGATAGATCTCAGATATGTCAACACGCATGGGATAATGAACATAGAGTTCAGTGGAGAGATTCAAGTATAGCCCTGAAAGAATCAGATAGTAAAAAGAGAAAAATCAAAGAAGCGGCTCTAATTATGCTAAATGAAACCAATTGTGTCGCAAATTCCTCGGTAGAATGCAGTAGGATGTGGTTACCCATACTGAAAGAGGAAGTCAATAGAAAGAAAATACCACGATTAGTAAGTCAATAACATATCGAGTTAGTACAAATTTTATATTTTAGTATTACTTATTGTATATCTATGTAATATTAATATTATTTATAATTTAAACATATTAAAGTCAGAATTTGGTATTAGTTTTTTGAAGGTAGATTAAGTTTTTTCCTGGTTTTCCCTCGTGATTTACTATGGAATCTTTAACGCGAGAATTTTACTGTCATCGTTGCATTTGGTTGTCTTTTTAAAGACAGATCAGATGCTATGATTTTTTTGCGACGGATATTCTTGAGTTGGGATTGATTTCATGTAATCGAATGAACTATCTTTTAGTAAAGTCGTCCCAGGAACGCAACTCATAAATATTGGCGATATCATTTTAAAGTCCTCTACTTTAAAATGTATAATATACGTCTGAATTGCCAATATAAATGAGTCAGATTAAATAAATTATTAGAAGAATTTTTTTACTTAGCAACAACATGTTTGTTTTATTTTAATAGTATTTTGTATTTTGACAACGAAACCCGATTTGGGCTTCGAAACGTTAATAAATTCATTTTTTAGTAAAATTGTGGCTTATTTCCCATAAAAAATACGTAATTATATAATAGAAGTATAACTTCTTACGTGCGTACAAAGTACACACACATTCTTTTTTTTATATTTTCCAGCATCAGTTAAATGTATTTTGAGTTAAAAAAATTACATACATTCTTCTTTTTGCGTCAATTAATTTAATTCAAAAATGACTTTTTGGCCATCCTGTATAAGTAATTATGTAAGTGTTTATATTACTGAATAGATAATTAAATCACCTTTCAAATGAGCTACCATACGACCCCTATTCCCATTTAAAAAAATCATCGATGACGTCATCACGCCCAAATCGATGACGTCACTATTATGAGCTATACGTCAAAAAATCAAAATTTAAAAATAAAAATCGACCTGTCAGAGCATTAACTCTGAAAATAATTAAGTCATGAGATAATAGACCGTTTCCACACTTTATGAATGCACTGTATAAACGATCATAACTTACAAGTGGTTAAAGAGTTTAGATATTTAGGAACAACAATTACCAATGATAACAAACTAGAACGAGAAGTTGAAATGAGAATAACGGCGGAAAACAGTTCTCGGGAAACTCGTATCTTAAGTTATAAACATTTTAGTCGACCATTGGATCTTATTGTCAGAAAATCAGTGGCGTACAGTCACAGCTGGTTGCATTGAATAAGCTGCGAAAAGATCATGATAGTAGATAGACGTTGTTAAAAGTGCATCACCAAGAAATAAGTTGTCCAAACCAAAGTAACGTGTAAAAAGCTAATGAAGTATGTCATAGGTCTCCTCAAGGATATTCCATACATTTCTATATTTTACTATTGCAACCCAATTCTTAATTCAATCTTCCTTGTCCATCCAGAAATTGTTTCGCAGAGCTAGGTCAAGCATTGAGCGTATTATTTTTCTTTGGGTTCTTTCAGCTATCTGACTATTTTTTGTGAGTGTTTTGGCCCCGTATCTAAAGAATGGCAAGACACATTGGTTAACCCCGTAACTGTCAAGAGGTCCCTGAGGACCCTTCGCTTATTATTTATTTAAGCCACAGGTAAAATGTAGCCGCACACTGTTTTGGGTCTTCTTCCCTAGTTCTTATGGAGACGTTTCAAACGCATTCTAATAAATTCATTACGCCGTAAAATTAGGGTCTAGGACGTTTCATCGCCGCCGTTTCGATTCCGCCAGTTCATCGCCGGCCGATTCATCTCGCCAGTCAGTTAACCGCTATATGATATATTTCCGAATTTTCGACAGTTACATTTATTATTTATTTTTAGTATTAATTAGGAATTCTAGGAAATGCGAGATATGACCATTCCCGTTGCCATACTTAATCTTTTAATTAATAGACTTTTAAACTTTTATAATATAAAATATATTTCATAGGAGATTCTGACCAACAGAAAGCTACAGAAATCTAAATTAGACTGATAGTTTTTGATAATTTCCCGTCGTCAAGTATATTACGTCAGATGCCCTTCGTTGCTCTGAAAAAATACATTCAGTGACATTAATGACAATTAATGTTTTAAAAATTATAAAAGTGATGACTTTCAAGCGTAAAATATTTATAACAACTGTGTGTTTAATTGTACTAATTTGTACTTACATAAATAAATTACAATAAAATTTTGTTTTTGAACAGTTTTATTCATGAAATAATCGCAACACATTGCACTCGATCTCTAAAATTAATATAGAATTTTAGAGCTCTTGTGCAATTACTACTGATAATCTTTTAAATTTCACGGTCAACATTTCCAACCAAGAGAAACTGTTTCTTAAATTCGAAAAGAACCCAAAATTTCTGTACAAAAATTTAGGGGAAGTAGAACAGTAAATATAATAATATTTTTTTTAATTGTCATAAGTTTTGAACTGAATTTAACGTCATGTCGTGTCATCTCCCATAATACAAAATCAACTGACTAACTGGCGATGAAACGGACGGCGATGAAACAGACGGCGATGAAATGGACTGGCGATGAACCGGCGGCATCGAAACGGCGGCGATGAACCGGCGCGATGAAACGCCCCATTCCGATAAAATTACATTCCTGCATTTTTGTGCGACAGGTTGAGTTGAACGAAGAACAAATATCTCTCAAATTTTTTTTCGAAGTAAAATTTTGATACTGCAAGTAACCTAAATTTAGTAAAAACATTTTTTATGAGTTGTTTACAGCTTCGAGTTTCACTGTAGATTGGAATTATTACAAAACAAATATTCTGAGTGTGCTTTAGAAACGAAAATAGAAAGGATTCATGAGGAACCCCTTGCCGGTTTATGTGAAGTTTCGTCTCAATGTATTGTGATTGTTGTGTGTTGTTGTGCTGTTGTTTTCCAACATTTGATCACTTATTTATATATTTTGCTTCTGAAATTGACAGGCAATATCAACTGGAGAAAGAAAAACTTTGATTTGTCGGTAATGACCTAAGATGAAATCCAAAATCTTATGGATTCTGTTGAAACGGATTGGAAAAAGAGCAAAACATGCCATTGATGGCATTCTCTTCTACAGTATTGATCAATTTCCACTTTGGCTCAGCAAAGAAGGTGGTAAAAAAATGTAAATTTTGCAAAGTGTCGAAAACTCAATGTGTGTGTGTATCAAATGTGATATTCATTTATGTTATTCTAATTCCAAAGACCGTTTCTATGATTGTCACCATAAAATTAGATTACACCTATTCTGTTCTATGTTATTATTAGTTTATTTTAATAAAAATCGTTCAAATCAATAAAACGCTATTTTTAACTTAAACCAGGCAAGGGGTACCTGAGGACTCCTTAAACTGATTTTATCTGGAAGCCAAACAAAAATTGATAATAAAATTTTAATAGCATTTCTAGGTTTCTTAATACATTATTAAACTTGAAAAAAATACCCAACTAAATGGAATCATTATTAGAATCTTGCCAGTTAGAGGGTTAAGTGCTCTTATTTTGATGCTGATGGGATATTTAGATTTAAAAATGCACCTTTAATTTCTAAATGTGTTTTTATCTGTGACTTTTGTGACTGTCATTCCATGTTCAATTTCTTTTAGTCCGAACTCGATATTGTGGCTGAGTATTAGATTGGTCATTATTTTGATTTCGCGTTCATTTACATATTTTCAATCCCACTTTTCCCGCTGATGCCATAAGTACTTTAAATAATGTATTTACCTTCTTTTAAGTCATGCACTATTAACACTAGTCATCCACAAAGCGAAAGACATTTAGGTATTTTCCTTTAAGTCCTCCCAGTTCAGTATATTGAAAGCGTATTCTAATAATATAAGAATAATCTGAAAACAATCGTGTCACTTTGTCGTGCTCCTCTCCTGATGTTTATTTTATTCGTGGTAGGTATATTATTAGCTGTTGGATTTCCATACATATACAGGGTGTTTGGTAAAGAATGGGCCATAGCTTAACCGTAGATTCCTGAGGTTAAAATAGGTCGATTTAAGCTAACTTACCTTAGTACAAAAGTTGATATTAACCGAAATACAGGGTGTCAAATTTAAACTTTTATTTTATTTATTCTTGAATATTTCCTGACAGACATGGGATAACATCACGCAATTTGGTAAGCGGGGTTTTTTGGGAAGAATAATCTAAATTCGCCACCAAATATGATGTATTACCCAGGGCGCCACATACGTCTTTAAGTGCTCATTTAAAACGTTCAGTTTTTTTTATCCCCCACTCTACATACCTTTTAAATCAAAATTTTTATTCTCTTAATATTTTTACTTAAAAAAGGTATACTACATTCATCTCGCTAAACTCAACTGTTTTCATCATCACATTGTTTGATTTGCTTGTCTAGAAAATGCTTAGAAGAAATGCGTTCAATGTGCTTCCCCGTTTAGGATTTTGTCCTCTTCAGGGTTTGAGGTGAATGTTTAGTGTTGGCAGCAAAAGCAAACAGTCCGAAAAACACACTGGGGCAAGCGCCGTGTCCTGGTGTTCTTGGATCCTGGGTTATGCCGGACGGTGGTGTCCAGAAGGCTAAGAAGTCAACAGAGAAGAAAGTTTGATGGATTGTTGTTGGTTCCATAGACATTTATGTGTACTGTCCGTGCTTTGCTCTCGACCAGTCTCCCTAGAAACCATTGTACAACGACAGGCGAACCTGCGTCCCTCGTCGGCGGTCAGGAGGTGGCTTTGAGCGCAGCGTGGACAGTGTGCGTTCGAGTGGAGAAAATAGTTGCGGCTATTTTCTTGGGACGAACAGGTATAATTGTGCAATGAAGTTGGGAAACCGCAAAAAACCAACTTCTCCCTGTTCGGGGTAGGGAAGAGGAAATGTTAGAGGTGGGTACGGTAGGCTAACGGGGTAGCCTCAAGGATGTTTTCGTACTCCACCGGGAGTACGTCAATGCATGTTTGCATTAGAGCGGACGGTACATGAATCTTTTTGCGTTTGGGCTTTCGGTGGAGTACGTGGCCGGAAGATGAACAGGAACATTTGAGAGATTCTTGTGTGTCGGAAGGGGGGCCGTTGATTACTTTGATTGTGAAGTTCCTGTTCAGAGAGTTTATTCTCTCGGTGATTTTGGGGGTGTTCGAGATGTTATGGATTTCGTTTGAGGGATATCGCCAGTGCTCATAGTTACATCTACGCAGGACTCTACGCTCTGTCATCAGCAACCTCTCTTGTTTTTGTCTTGAGCAAAGAGAGTAGATACATGACTTGTACTCCATGACGGGTCGAATAAAGGTCTTGTAAGTGTGAATGAGAGTCTTCTTGTGTGTCTTGCCAATTTTCCCGAGAGAGCGTTGAGAAGTCTGTCCCTGTTCCTTACCCTATCTAAAGTTGCCTTTAGATCTGCGTCCCAGTTGAGAGTCCTGGTAAACAGTACTCCCAAATAGTTCACAGTCGGGCTAACAACAAGCCTTTCTCCCAACAGACTCAGAGGATATTGGTCGTCTTCATTGCAAATGATTCTATTTGACACAGAAGGGGCGCGAAACACAATTGTTGTTGTTTTGTTCGCGTTCAGCGTGACTCTCCACTTACAACACCATTCGCCGACGCCGTCCAACAGAGCCTGGGCTCTTCTGAAGAGGAGTCTTGGGTTGTATCGAGAGGTAGTTGAGAGCAGAGTCGTATCGTCCGCATAGAGAAACAGCCGAGTACCTGGGATATTTTGGTTAGTGATGTCGCTGTTGTAGATGATGTACAACAGCGGCGCTAGGACTGAACCCTGGGGAACTCCAGCTTGTGGAGTGAAGGGGGTGGACTTTTGATCGCCTATTTTAACTCTGACAGTACGGTTGTGGAGGTAGGAGTGTACAACTGTTTTCGAGATAAACGCATTTTATATCTGCGATACAACATATTTTTGTGCATATCATTGTTGTTAGACCCTAAAAATAAACTTGAAAGCATAATAATTGTGCTAGTTCTCATATTCCTGTCATTGCATCGCAAATTCCATTAGAAGAAATTTGCGATATATTTTCGTAAATTTTTATGGTTTTAAGTTATTTTTCGGGTGTAACTACAATGATAATATGCAAAAAATTATGTTGCCTCGCAGATTTAAAATGCGTTTATCTCAAAAACGGTTGTGTTTAGCGAGATGAATGTAGTATACCTTTCTTAAGCAAAAATATTAAAAGAATAAAAATTTTGATCCAAAAAGTATATAGAGTGGGGGACAAAAAAAACTGAACGTATTAAATGAGCACTGAAAGACGTATGTGGCGCCCTCTGGGTAATACATCATTTTTGGTGGCGAATTTAGATTTCTCGTCCTTAAAAACCCCCGCTTCCAAAATTTCGTGTTGTTATTCCATGCCTGTTAGGAAATTTTCAAGAACAAATAAAATAAAAGTTTAATTTTGACACCCTGTATTTCGGTTAGTACCAACTTTTGTACTACGGTAAGTTAGCTTAAATCGAGCTATTTTAACCTCAGGAATTTAAGGTTAAGCTATAGCCCATTCTTTACCAAACACCCTGTATCTAATGATGTTGAAATTCTAAATTGCTGTAATCATTTTAAAATAGCACCAATATCCACTGTCGAAAACCTTGCGAATGTCTATAAAAATCAGAACCAAGGGTCTGTTATATTCAATGGATTTTTCCAATTAAAGTCTTGTCATTATGTCATTACATTAAAGAACTGTAGTTCAGATGATTTATATGTTAATAAAGGTTTTAAACAAATGGTCCGCCTTGGAACCACTATAAATATATCTTTTTCCTCAACTTTGTCCTTTTCAGGACTATCCTTTCGTTGCTCCCTACTTTTCTACGTCACTCATTTCTGTCCATGGTGTGTTCTTCATTTAAACCTTTCTCTCTGTCAACTCTGACACGTTTCCATCATCTCTTCAGTTCTCCTCCATCTCTTTTTCCGTCAACCTCTAACAGCACTTTCTTTCGTCCTTTGTAGTTCTTATTTCTACATATTATGTGACCAAAGCATTGTAGTCTTTGAAACCACTATATACCTTTGATAATATGGAGTGGTCAAAATAGAAATCAGTCTATATTTTTTATACAAAATATGTTTGAATAAACTGACATTTGTAATAATAGTCTGGGCTGATTATCAGAGAATAGGCCATTTTTGGGAAAAGCTATTTACCAGCAATTTTATTGCTGGAATCGAAGCTTATGATTATATATATTAATAATATAGGTATGCAAAGTCCGCAGATAGTGTGCTACTTTTTTTATAAACAAAATGGCGCCCGAAAATCGTGTTTTTTTTAATTTTTGCTCTATAACTCCAAAGATTTTAAATTTACACCAAAAACACCCAAATAAAAATTCACTGAAATTAAATTCTGCATAAAGACATGTTTTTCCCGATCTGCTCCGACGAAAATTTTCCTCGGAAAATGCGGGTTTTCCCAACAAAATCATTAAATTTCAAATAAAGTTTTAGATAAGTAATTATCTATCAATAATTAAATAACTCGGTGACATAAAAGCTTTCTTGGTTTAGATTATGGTTTCAGAAGCCGGTGAAAATTAAACGAATATTTTAGCAACAATTCAATTGTTAATTAATAATTTACGGTCGCAATACTAACCAAAATAATTCTAATACACTGATCAAACTTTGAAATCTTATAAAGATGAGATGCCTATTTAATATTTTGTCTACAAAATATAAATTTTTAATTTTTTTGATTAATCTTTAAATGTTTAAAAAAAATAGTTATAAACAAATTAACGTTTCTCAGAAAGTTTTTATTATATTCTAATTTTAAAAAATAGTTAAATTGCGTATTTCAAAGATCTTTAAAATGAATGCTTTAGAATTTTTTTGCAGCCATTTGCAAAAAAGTTATGAAACAATATAGTAAACATACGATTATTACGTTGTTTATAATTTTTTTAATTATTTCAAAGCGTAAAAGTGAGTTTAAAGTACAAGCTAATTACTTACAAAAAATATTGAATGTTAGTTTAATGGTTATATTTTAATTAAAGATTATAAATATATTTTTTTGTAATTTACACGCGCGAAAGTAGAATAATACAGTACCGTAGCTACCCGTCCACATACACAACTCGCGCGAGTTTAAATCGTGTCGTCGCTTCGAGTGAACATTTTATCTCCGGCTCTGTATCAAGCCTACTTTCGCGCTAAAAATTACAAAAAAAAAAACAATTTTAATCTTTGATTATATTATAACCATTGAACTAATATTTTATATTTTTTGAGAGTAATTAGTTTGTACCATAAACTCACTTTTAAGCTTTGAAACAATTAAAACAAATTATAAACAACGGAATAATCGTATGTTTATTTTGCTGTTTCATAACTTTTTTGCAAATGGTTGGAAATTTTTTTTAAAGAATTCTTTTTCAAGACCTTTGAAATACGCATTTTAAGTATTTTTTTAAATTGTAATATAATAAACAATTTCTGAGAAATGTTAATTTGTTTATAACTATTTTTTTAAACATTTAAAGATTATGCAAAAAAATGAAAAATTTATATTTTGTCGACAAAATATTAAATAGGCATGACATCTTTATAATCTTTCTAAGTTTGATAAATGTCTCATGATTATTTTGGTTGTTATTGCGACTGTAAATTGTTAATTAACAATTGAATTGTTGCTAAAATATTCGTTTAATTTTCACCGGCTTCTGCAGTTATAATCTATACCAAGAGAGCTTTTATTTTACCAAGTTATTTAATTATTGATAATTAATTACTTGCCCAAAAAATTTATTTGAAAATTAGAGATTTTGTTGGAAAAACCCGCATTTTCCGAGGAAAATTTTCGTCGGAGCAAATCAGGAAAGACATGCCTCTATGTAGAATTAAATTGGGGCGAATTTTTATTCCAGTGTTTTTGGTGTAAAGTTAAAATCTTCGGAGTTATAGAACAATAATTGAAAAAAACACGATTTGGGCGCGCCATTTTGTTAATAAAAAAAGTAGCACACTATCTGCGGACTTTGCATACCTATTTTATTAATATATTGGATCATAATATTCGATTCCAGTAATAAAATTGCTGGTAAATAACCTTTCTTTGTACTTTACTAATTAGACAAGCGTATTATAACTATATTTTTTTCAAAATTTAAAGATTGTGCAAAAAAACGATAAATTTATATTTTGTCGATAAAATATTAAATAAGCATCTCATCTTTATAATATTTATAAGTTTGATCAATGTATCATGATTATTTTGGTTATTATTGCGATCGTAAATTGTTAATTAACAATTGAATTGTTGCTAAAATATTCGTTTAATTTTCACCGGCTTCTGGAATTACAATCTATACTAAGAAAGCTTTGATGTCACTAATTTATTTAATTATTGATTAATAATTACTTACCTAAAACTTTATTTTAAAATTAAAGATTTTGTTGGGAAAACCCGCATTTTCCGAGGAAAATTTTCGTCGGAGCAAACCGGGAAAAACATATCTCTATGCAGAATTTAATTGCGTTTTTGTTTGGGTGTTTTTGTTGTAAAGTTAAAATCTTCGGAGTTATAGAGCAATAATTGAAAAAAATACGATTTGTCGGCGCCATTTTGTTTATAAAAAAAAGTAGCACACTATCTGCGGACTTTGCATAACTATATTATTAATATATAGGATCTTATAATTCGATTCCAGCAATAAAATTGCTGGTAAATAACTTTTCCATGAATTTTGCTAATTAGCCCAGAGTATAAACGTTTTTCTTAAGGAAGTTTCTAAGGTGCAATATAAACATTAATACTAGATAGAAAGGTACTAGATTTAGGAACTAGATAGAAAACATGCTATGTAACTATACACTTATGTGTTTTACTATGTACTATGTATAATTATGATGGATTAATTTATAAGACATTATTGTCTCCTTCTAATAATACAAAGCACTGGCGTATTATAATAATTGTAAATAAACCTTTAAATTATAGAATCTGACAATAAAAACAAAAATATATAGATTAACAGTTCTTCAATTTTATTTTAATAAAAATCAGGAAATAATTGTCTAGGCAATTACAGCAAACGAGGTCTTCTAACCGTTTCCACAAAACGTATTGGCTTTTATTGAATTCTTCGATGACATAATTTGATGTACCTTACCACAACGCTTTTAAAAAATAAGTTGTGGTAATTCGTCATTATTTTTATAACAATATACCACTTTAAAATTGTATAAGAAAATAAATCCATTATGTTAAGATACTCTTAGGAGGTCCATCAAATTATAGCATCTGTACATTTTAAATTTATAGTTAATTTTTTATTGTGAGAGACATTTTTATTGATTTTATTCATGTCATAAATCTAGGACCAAAATACACTCCGCCAAAAAAGTATTGCATCACCTTAAAAATGGGACATTTTTAAAGTCTCATATTTCCTAAACCTGTTGTTCGATTTTAGTAATTTTTTTAATATAATATAGCTTTATTCTTCAAGAATATCGATGTAATAATATTGTTGCTAAACAGATAAGTGTCATTGTATACCGGGTGTAACAATGATGGTGTGTTTTTTCCTCAAAGTTTGGAACACCCTGTGGTATATTCTAGCGTATATAAAATATTGAAATTAAAACTCAACTGTAACCTTAGGCCATCTAAATATTTTGCTTTTCGATTAATTCGCTTATGTTGGATAATAAAATAAATAGGTACTTTAACAACTAGCAACGTTCTTCATCAATACAGGGTGTTTCTAAATAAGTGCGACAAACTTTAAGGGTTAAATCTGCATAACAAAATAATGACAGTTTGCTTTATAAACATATGTCCGCAAATGCTTCGTTTCCGAGATACGGGATGTTGAATTTTTTCTTACAAACTGACGATTTATTTATTGCTCTAAAACCGGTTGAGATATGCAAATGCAATTTAGTAGGTTTTAAGAGGTAGGTATTGCGCATTTTTTGACGTAAAACTAAGAATTTTATATTCACCATTGGCGTGCATACGGGTCATATTACCCGGTTATATTACCTGTATGCACGCCAAAGGTGAATATAAAATTCTGAATTGTATGCCAAAAAATTCGCAATAACTACCTCTTAAAACCTACTAAATTTCATTTGCATATCTCAACCGGTTTTAGAGCAATAAATAAATCGTCAGTTTGTAAGAAAAAATGCAACATCCCGTATCTCGGAAACGAAGCATTTACGGACACATGTTTATAAAGTAAACAGTCATTATTTTTTCATGCAGAATTACCCTTTAAAGTTTGTCGCACTTATTTAGAAACACCCTGTATTGATGAAGGACGATGCTAGTTGTTAAAGTACCTAACTTTTTATTATTCAACATAAGCGAATGAATCAAAAATCAAAATGTTTAGGTGGCCTAAGGTTACAGTTGAGTTTTAATTTCAATATTTTATATACGCTAGAATATACCACAGGGTGTTCCAAACTTTGAGGAAACAACACACTATCATTGTTACACCCGGTATACAATGACACTTATCTGTTTTGCAACAATATTATTACATCGATATTCTTGAAGAATAAAGCTATAACATATTAAAAAAATCGCTAAAATGGAACAACAGGTTTTGGAAATATGAGACATTAAAAATGTCCCATTTTTAAGGTGATACGATAATTTTGACGCTTAGTGTACATTTAAAAAAAAATATGAATTTTTCTCCAATTTGTCTCAATTTATGCGAGAAATGGGTTTAGAGGTTCTTTACCAGAAAATTGTGTAGGACTCCATTTATAAACAGAGACAGACCTAACCACATGTGATATTAAAGAATTAGAGTAATAAATAATATATACTTTATCAGGAGTAGAAGCATTAGGTTGGTCTACATTATAATATGACAATGTAGCCTTTAATTTTAATAAATCAAACGGTAGATTCTACAAGACAAATGAGTTAAACTTCAATTTAAACTTTGAATCTACGATCTGATTTTGTACCTAAGCAATCAGTTAAAATGGGCGCATATGAAATGCCTCCCGAAGAAAGGTTTCTTACCTGTCGCTAAAATGGTCACATACGAATTGCCTCCCAAGCTCTAAATAAATTACATGCTTGTAATCTTTATGTGAAGGTGAGACGTTGCCACATCTTCGTCCCTTTGTAAATTTTCGCCAAAATTGGTATTTCGTTATTTAATTTATTTTATTTTCAACCTTTATGTATTAAACATTATTGACACTAGGCAGTATTTATAAATTTCAACTAACTTATACATATATAATTAGTTTTATAACCGTTATATATAATAACCATTATTTTTTGTTATTAATAATTTGACAAAAAATACAAAAACATAATAAGTATTTTATATATTTATAAATTTATATGATACTACTTTGACAAATTCTTATCTAAGTTTATTTTTGCTGTACTTTCTGCAACATTTTTTTTTCGTGTCGAAACAGAATTCATTTTAATGTAGGTATTTATTTGAAATTGTAAAATTATATCAACAAAATTATTAATGTTAGGAGAAGGAAAGTAGAAAGAAGAATTATACTTGGGATGAAAACGTTCGCATGGGTTTGTGGTTCTTTGTAAGGATGAAGAGTGATCAGCCCAAAGATGTGGAGGAAATGTCGAATTTTCAGATATGTAATTATGCATTAACTGCTTGAAAATTAAAAAAATCAAAATAGATAGTACCTATTTAAATTATGATTTGGCAACATTGTGTCATTATACAGAGATTAAATAGACAAAATATCAGCCTAAATGATTAACGAAACGGAGGCATTTCGATTGTACCTGAGAGGCATTTCATGTATGAAAATATGTACCTGAAAAAGTGGGAGGCATTTCGATAACGCCGGTTAAAATACGTAAAAGATCAGAATAGGTAGCTGAAGCTTAACATGTTATGAGCTACAATATATATAATAGGTAACAAGGGACGGAAATTTCAGAAAAACTTCGGTTAGCAGCTCCTTGAGAAAAAAATTCCAGAAGGATCTTTCTTTTCTCTTCCACTGTATTTGGAACAGAGACATCCCTAAATAAAATTTCATATGATAATTCATTTATATAAAATGTGTAGGTAGCCTCTTGAAAAAAACTTATAAAAAAATTAACAAAAGTATGCTATTCAAAAAGATCTGGTTGAGTTAAAAAAAATTTAAACAGACCATAAAGTAATGTAAAAAGCTTCAAAATATTAAATAAGTATAGATCAAATAGGCTGAAGTATAGTTAATGCAAATGGTAGGTACTACTTTTTAACCCAATTAGCCCAGTAAATGGATGTAAAATGTGGCCATACCGTGTAATTTTCAGGGTCATCACCGAATTACATAAAAATTAGGATTCAGTTTCTACCTACCCTTCACTTCAAAGTTGGACTTGTGACGTTGGTTACTTTTACTAGGGGTGAAAGTCACCTCTTCTCGGGAGTGAAAAAATATGGGTTTAAAATAAGTCCGGAAAGGGGTAAATTGACTCCTTTCCAAACTAAACTGGTTTGCGGGGTATGCTCTGCTTATGGTAATAATATTGAAAGTTGACCCGTTTTCATAGACGTGTCTATGTGTATTAATAGCCCAGTCGGGATAGCATTTGACCTTGCATTAGGAGCTGCCCCAAATTTTATTCTTCTAATCTTTAGGGAGGACAATATTGGTACAAATTTAAAATCTCGACTGAATTCCACCGTTGCGTTAGCCGCCATCTTGATTTTAAACGAGAACCGTTTTTGCTCAATATCTCCGCCATTTTCAATTTTTTGACAAAAAGTGTAGAAACTGAAATTGTTGAAAATACGATTTTATATAATTTCATTTATCATAATTTTTTTCGTGCGGTCGATATTTTCCGAGTTATGAGGGGAAAATAGTGACAGTTGTAGCATAATTATTGAATTATTGAATTATCTCGTTTATTATTAGTTTTGCAACAAATATTTACCTATACAAAAATAAAGAGAATTAAATTTTGTACAATTTTGATGCCGTTAATTTTTTTGATAAAATCAATATTTAAGGTAGTACGTATGTGGTAAACGTGCGAGCGTAAGACGTGATTGATTTTGTAGCAATTGTTTTTGTTCAATATCTCCGCCATTTTCAACTTTTCGACAAAAAGTGTAAGAACTGAAATTGTTGCAATTACGATTTACTACAATTTTTCGAGAGAACCAGTGGCGGGTCTACAAGGGGGGAAATGGGAAAATTCCCCCCAACAGGGTCCAAAATTAAAAAAAAAATTGTTAGAACATCACGATATATTAGCTGACATAAAACTTAAAATATCGACAGACAAATTCAACCAATAAAACCCGCTAGTTAATAAAATTAAGTGAACTTAATGTATAGAATGTCTTTTTATGTCTTTTATATACTTAGTTTGGTTGATGTTTCATTGGAAGTTTCAAAAATTGTATAAAATATAATTCTCTTTATTTTTGGTTATGTACAATTATGTCGTAAAGTTAATAATAAATGAGACATTTCAATAATTATGCTTCCCTCCGCTTCCATTATTTTCCCCCTTAACTCGGAGAATATTGATCGTATAAAAAATTGTGCCAAAGAAATTGTAGGAAATTGCATTTCCAACAATTTTCTTTCCCACCATTTATGTCGAAAAGTTGAAAATGGCGGAGATATTAAGCAACAACAATTCTCATTTAAAATCAATATGGCGGCTAATGCAACCGCGGAATTCAGTCGAGATTTTAAATTTACACTAATATTGATATCTCCTAAAGGATATAATTATAAAATTTGGGGAAGCTAGGATACAAAATTCAATTCAATAATTATGCTCCCCCCACCACTTTTTACTATTTTCCCATGTAACTCGGAAAATATCAACCGCATGAAAAAAATTGTTAAAAAGAAATTGTAGGAAATTATATTTTGAACAATTTTAGTTGAAAATGGCGTAGATATTGAACAAAAACAATTGCTATAAAATCAATCCGGTCTTACGCTCGCGCCATTACCGCATACGTACTACCTTAAATATTAATTTTAGCAAAAAAAATGAAAGAGATCAAAATTGTGTAGAATTTAATTCTCTTCATTTTTGTACAGGTACATATTTGTTGTAAAACTAATAATAAACGAGATAATTCAATAATTCAATAATTACAAATATGCTCCAACTGTCACTATTTTCCCCTCATAACTCGGAAAACATCAACCGGACGAAAAAAATTATAATAAATGAAATTATAGAAAATCGTATTTTCAACAATTTCAGTTTCTACACTTTTTGTCAAAAAATTGAAAATGGCGGAGATATTGAGCAAAATCTGTTCTCGTTTAAAATCAAGATGGCGGCTGACGCAACGGTGGAATTCAGTCGAGATTTTAAATTTGTACTAAAATTGACCCTCCCTAAAGATTAGAAAAATAAAATTTGGGGCAGCTCCTAATGCAAGGTTAGGCCTGTTATTCGTCTAACCCGACTGGACTATAAATACAAATTCGACAGAAAGTGCAAATGCCTGTGCGCAAAAATGCTGAAAGTGGAGATGACCCCTGTTCATAATGACCGCCAAGAGACCAAGTTACAAAAATAAATGATAATTGTTTATTTTAATATAAAAAATATACACTTTTAATTTTAATATTAGCCAATTCCATTGTCTAAATTCTTATTATGCCGCCTTGAAGCTGAACAAGACCGTTACCGGATGTCCAAAAATGATATTACTTAACGTTCATGTAAGCCTGTAGTCTGTAGTATTACGACGACGTTTACTGAATGGTTCTGGGAACATTCACAGTATTCAGCGGAAATAAACATTCTTAGTAAAATTAAGCTAATACTTCTTTATGATTATCGTGTTGGCGGTCACTTGGATTGGAGCAAATGACAATATAATATAGCCACGGTCTGTCTACTTCTGATGGTCAAGTTATCATCCTTTAGTTGGAGAATAGTGCTTAATTGGATAACCTTCAATCTAATTGTTATTGTGTAATAATGTGTACCTAATTCGCAAATTCATTAAGAACTATTATCTAGTGAGACACATTGGCGTAATCATGGGGGTTTTGGGGGTTATAGTTATAACACTCCCCACCCCATTTGGATGTACTTTGAGCTCTATACGCTTAACACCATTACTATTCCATATCCCGCAGAGACCTTCAAGTAGTTGTAACCCCCTCTCCCTTAGGATCATCATGGTTACACCTATGGTGAGATATACACAGGCCAATAGACTAAGATGAGCAGGACATGTGAAACGGAGTAACAACAATTGCTTTAAAACAATGTGTTTTGGGAAAGACCACATGGGAGAAGGCCTATATAGTCCATTCTTTCACGGTTTTTGCGCTAAATTTTAAAGAACCGCTTGGATTGACATGAAATTTGGCATACGTATAGCTTACATGTCAAAGAAAAAAAGTGATATTGTGCCGATGTGTGCTTTTGCCCTGGGGGTGACTTTCACCCCCTCATGGGGGTGAAAAAAATATCTCCAAAATAAGTCCGGAAATGGGTAAACTGACTAATTTTAAGTAACTTTTGTTCTATAGAGCTTTTTCGCCAAGTCAACACTTTTCGAGTTATTTGCGAGTGAATATGTTCATTTTTCAACAAAATAACTACATTTTTAGAAGATTTTCGCAAATAACTCAAAAAGTAAAAATTTTGTCGAAAAAAACGTTCTTATCAAAAATGTAGCATATAAAAAAGTAAAAAAAAATGGTGTACACGTTAGGTCTCTGGATCTCGTAGAACCAGAGTTATAGCCAATGAAAAATAGATTCATATTCACCAAATTTCAAATAGAATATTTCGACGTGAAATATCCAAAAAATTAAGCACTTTTTGAGAAAAACCCATCTTAACTTTTTTAAAGTGTTTAAAAAAAGCTTTATTTCTGTTTTTGCAAAAAGTTTCTAGCATTAAATTTAAGCAAGTTACGCTCAAAATAAACTTGGTCCCTTTGGTTTTTGCAAAAAAAAATCGGGAAGACCACCCCCTAATTAGCAACTTAAATGAAACTAATCGTTACCGCTCCACAAATTATTTTACTTATGTTGTGTTTATATGATCTGTAAGTTTCATCGATTTAAAGTGCTTATTTTTGAAATAATTTGGTTTGAAAATAAAATTTTTTAAAATTTAAATTTTGAAAAATATGCTTTTTTTCAAAATAACTTAAAAATTGTTAGAGATACCAAAAATCTAGAAAAACAAAAAAAAAGTCAGATTTGCTTTTCTAAATATCATGTATTTTTTTGTTTTTCTGTTAGACAAAAATTAATTAAGATTTGGTGTTTCTAAATTTGCATACATTCGTGATCAGTGACTCGTTCAACCCCTTTTAACTACAGCCCTTTCAATAATAAGGACTTTGAACCGATGAAACTTACAAATCATATAAACAATATATACACGAGTCAAGAAACTTGTGAAGTCGTAACGATTAAGTTCATTTAAGATACTAATTAGGGGGTGATTTTCTCGATTTATTTACCAAAACCAAAAGGGACTAACTTTATTTTGAGCGTAACTTGTTTAATTTTAATGCTTGAATTTTTTTTATAAAACAAAAATGAAGATTTTTTTAAACACTTTAAATAATTTGAAATGAGTTTTCCCCGAAATGTGCTACATTTTTGGTTATTTCACGTTAAAATATTCCATTTGGAATTTGACGAATATGAACCTATTTTTCATTAGCTATAACTCTGCTTCTACTAGGTGTACAGACGTGATATGTACACCATTTTTTTAAATTTTTTACAAGCTATATTTTTGCTACGAATGTTTTTTCGACAAAATACCTACTATTTGAGTTATTTGCGAAAAACCGTCTAAAAGCGTGGTTATTTTGTTGAAAAAATGAACATATTCACTGCCAAATAACTCGAAAAGTATTGACTTAGTGAAAAAACTCTATAGAAAAAAAAGTTACTTAAAATTAGCCAGTTTATTCATTTCCTGACTTTCTTTGGACGAATATTTTTTCACCCCCAACAGGGGGTGAAAACCACCCCCAGGGCATAAGCACATATCGGCACAATATCACTTTTTTTCTTTGAATTGTTAGCTATGTGTATGCCAAATTTCATGTCAATCCAAGCGGTTCTTTAAAATTCAGAGGTTTTGCAATATTTAACCGTTAAAGAACGGACTAAGAGGAGGACCTAGAAAAACGTGGAAAGATGCTGTTTAAGAGGATTTGAAGAAAATGGGAATGAGAAAACGGGAAATACTGGCACGGGACCTACAGACATGGAAGGCAATAGTAAAAGCGGCAAAGACTCACGAAGTGTTGTAACACCATTGATAGGTAATGGATGATGATTAAGAACAATTATATTTTTAAGGTTTTGGGTTAAACCCATGTCGTTCAATAAAAAATGCGTAGACCATCAAAGAACTAGGTGAAGAATACAAATTGTGGTATGTATTAACACTAGGAATGGAGTTGGTATAATTGCTGATAGAGAAATGAAAGACAATGTAGTAGAAGTTGTGACGAGTTATAGAATAATGGTAGTGAAATTTGATCAATGTGAATATAGGGAAGAGGTACAAAAATGATATTCATATTTACTGTAAGACAATTAATAGAAAATACACTGCAAAATAATGGCATTCTTTACTTTTCTGCGTTTTAAAACTGTTTTGTAAAGTCAAGAGTTTTTTTTGTATCTATCTCAAATAAAAAAGAGTGTATTTTTGAAATAAAAAGTATGGCTATTCTTTCCATTATTTTAATTTTCTTACAAAGAAACTATCTTCTTGTGATATGTACATTTGCCTCGTATACACTTACCTAAAAAAAAAATAAATATTAGACAGTTCCCAATTTTTTGCAAATTTTGTTATATAATATATCCAGAGGGTGGATCCTCAGAAAATTCTATTTTCGCCCCTCCATATAACACTTGGCTTCATGAAAAATTTCGTCAAAGCAATTCACAAAAAAACTAGAGCTTTTGCATTTCTGAGAGAAAAATTTTCACGTACAAGTGAAGCCAAGCTAAAGGCGGACCTTTTTGATGGCCCTGAGATTAGGGAGCTCAGGAACTAGGACTCTAAATTCGATGCAAGTATCCAGACAAAAGAGAGAAATGCTTGGCTCCCATTGAAGTCTATTATAAAAAACTTTCTGGTCAACCGTATGGGTTCACCCGATGATGGGTGAAAAACATGCCAGAAAGTCTAAAACGATCATTTATTAACGAATAGCTGTTAGGGCAGTCAATGAGGGTATTTGGCCACGAATTCCATCCTACTACATCGATTTACTTGATATTTTCAGAGTAAGTAGGGAATAGCTTAAGAAACAAAGTCTACACTATAAACTATGGAACTTTTATCTTGGGGGCGGTTCCCACCCCTTCATGGGGGTGGATAATTTTTGGTCAAAATAACCACGGAAGTGGCTAGAGCAATTCGAAGCAATAACTGTTCTATAACTTTTTTTGAAAACTCAATACTTTTTAAGTTATTCGTGGTGGAAAATTGGCCATTTTCATTTAAAAATGACACCTTTTTGGACGGTTTTTGCGAATACCTTAAAAACTGTGCATCTAACTAAAAAAAAACTATATAAACATTTTTGTAGCATATCAAAAAAAAAGAGATTCGTTTCTTTATAAATCTTCTAATTATAACACAAAAAGAGATATGGTAGGTGAAATAGTTTGTTTTTTTGGTGCATGCTCAAATCGGTGGGTTCAACTTGAAATTACAGAGAAACAGTCGATTTTAGGTGTATAATGCTACCAATACCTTTTGTAGTGCTTGAAAAGACCTTTAAAATGAACAATATTCAATATTAAATAATGTTGATTACATTCAAACTAAGCGAGATATGCTGCAACAAATATTTATAACTAATGTATTTTAGGAAAAAATGAGAAGTATATTTAACTCCTCGTCCACCGCAATTTAAATGCATCGTTTTCCTTCTACAATACCTTTTATTACAGTAAGGTCTCTTTTTATGCGGATTATTTTTATGAGATTTTGAAGTTATGCGGTTGGTATTTCATTCAAAAATGTCTATTATAGTCGGTTCGCTAAACTCAGACGCGAATGGCTAATGATTTTAGTACGTAACTTTTTTGTTTTTTGCCAATTTTGACAAAATTTGCAAAATTACTAAATATTTAGTAATTATTAACTATTTAGTAATGATTTTGTTGGCAATTTTATCAAATTGGCAAAATTACTAGCTTAAATCACTAGCCAGTTGAGTCTGAGTTTAGCGAACGGACTATATTAACCATTAGTATAATTAATATTAACTATTCCTATTCCCATCCAGTAGTCTGAGAGTTTGCAATTCGGGTATTCCCTTGTTACATGATGTACCATGCAGCTATTATATCAATCTGAATTTCGCATTGAAAGGTATTATATAACCTGTAATTGTATTGAAATTAAATTTAAATGTTGCTGATTTCAAGTTGCAGTATAATAAACAGCACATTTTGATTTCTGGATTAAAAGATTTAATTAAGCGACGTAAAGTTTTATGTTCCATTACACGAGGTTTTTGCAATCTCAATATCGTTAGTTTGCATTTTTAATTTCTTCTTTAAGATTTTATTTGACCCAATGAAGAAAAAAAAACATCAAAGTAACATTTTTTGGTGGACAAACGTCCACCATTTTATGTGATTTTAGAAAATTACGGAACGTATCCCTACTTTTTCAATGCAAGTAAAGTCTTTTTTTATGCGATTTTTTTATATGCGGTTTTCTGAAGAACGTATCCACCGCATAAAACGAGACTGTATAGTGTTACTTGTATGTTCAAAAAGTTGGAACGGGTTTAAAATGAATGGTTTTTGGAAAAAATAAGATCAAATTATAGAGGACATTTTTTAATTTCCTTAAAAATCTTCTTTTTCTCCATGTAATTTGAAAATGATAAGAGATGCGAAAAAAAGATCTCATACAAAAATGTAGGGTTTTTTATATGAAAATTTTGTTTTTATTTTTCAGTACTGTATATCTTATCATTTTCAAGTTACATGGAGAAAAATATATTAAAATATATTAAAAAAAATTGAAAATTTGATCTTATTTTTTTTTCAAAAATCATTCATTTTAAAGCCGTCCAACTTTTTGAACATAGAAATAACACTATAATAAAAATTATTGTAGAAGGAAAACGATGAATTTAAATTCTGGTGGATGAGGGGTTAAAAATCCTTTCCTTTTTTTCTGAAAATAGATTAGATATCAATTTTTTTTGAAGCATATCTCGCTTAGTTTGAATGTAATAGGCATTTAATATTGCTTATTTTAAAGGTCCTTTCAGGCACTACAAAACGTATTAGTAGTATTATACACCTAAAATCGACCGTTTCACTGCCATTTCAAGTTGAATACACCGATTTGAGCATGCACCAAAAAACAAACTCTTTTCATTTACCATATCACTTTTTGTATTATAACTAGAAGATTTACGAAGGAACAAATATCTTTGTTTTTACGAGCTACAAAAATGTTTTATATAATTTTTTTTGTTAGATGGATAGTTTTTAAGGTATTCGCAAAAAACCGTTTGAAAAGGTGTTATGTGTCAATGAAAATGGCCAATTTTCAACCAAGAATAACTCAAAAAGTAGTAAGTTTTCAAAAAAAATTATAAAAGTAGTATAGTTTTTGCTTAGAATTAGGTTGCCTATTTACTTCCGTGGCTATTTAGCCAAAAAATTTTCCACCCCAGAGAAGGGGTGGGAACTGTCCCCAAGTTAAAAAGCGCCATAGTATATAGGGCAGACTTTGAATTAAGAGATAAGTAGAGGCTATTCCCAAAATTTCATTAAAATCCATGCAGTAGAATAAAATTTGGAGGTCATATCCTGTTCTTGATTGACTGGCGTATGTTGTAAAAAGGTAACTTTGAAATGAATAGCTACAGTGTCTATTATTTTAAAATGTAAATATATTTTCAAGCAATAACCATAATACCAATTCTTGTGCTCTTTTATTTATTTCAATAATTTGACTTGTCGAAAATTTGAAATAGTACTTAAATAAACCTGATCTGATTGAGAAAATGAGCTGCATTTTTTGCATTCAGCATACACGAAATAGAAAACATCACCTATAAAATTACCGACCTCAAAAATGACGCAAGCCACGATTCATCAAATATTCTCGATTCATAAGCCTCGATTCATGATTCATTAAAAGTACAATAGGTACATACCTAATGTATAGACCAGGGTATTTAGGAAAAATAAATCGATTTTTAAATACAGCACCTATCAACTTGCACTTTTTGCATTGTGTTCGAAATGACATCAGGATAAAAGTCTATAATAAAAAAATGGGTGAAAATGCATATTTGCATTTGTACAGTGCATAAAATGCATTCAAAAGTATAGAAACATGTTAAAATCAGTATATTAAGGGCCAAATTTCGATATTCGGGGGTTTTTGGGGGTACTGAACATGAATAAGTCCTCCTCAGAACCGACTCCCTGGGCACTTGTAAGGGTGCCCAGGGTGACTGGTAAGACACTCTATATGGAGTTTCAAGAGTTATCCATGCTAAATTGATGCAAAATTGCAAACAGATTACTACTCAGGGGTTTTGGGATCACTGAACACAAATACGGCATCAGAACTGATACCTGGAGTTCCTAGTGCCCAGGATCACTGCTAAGGCACGTCATCTTCTAGAGTTTCGTGGGTTCTCGGCACTAAACGAATGCAAACATATTAATCAGGGTTTTTGGGTTCGCTAAACACGAATACGCCATCAGAACCGACTCCGGGAAAATCTATTGCCAGGGTCACTGGTAAGGCATGTCATCTTGAGTTTCGAGGGTTCTTGGTACTAAATTGATGAAAACAGACAACTAGGGGGTTTTTAGGGTTGATGAACACTGGTTTGCATCAACTTATTGTCGGAAAGCGAAATTCCATAAGATGACTTGCCTTAGCAACGAGCATGGAAACCAGGTGCTCCGGGTGTCAGTTCTAACGGCGTATTTGCGTACAGCAACCCCAACATCTCCCAAGTAGTCTGTATGAAAACAGTGACAGTGGGCACCAGGTGCTCCGAGGGTCGGTTCTGATGGCGTATTCATGTTCAACCACCTCAAAAACCCTCGAGTAACAAAATCTGGCCCTTAATATACCTAACCAGGTTTTCCACATGTTTATGCATTTTATACACTGTAAATGCAATTACAGTTGAGTCCCTGAATCTTTACCCGAATCATCATCATCAGTGGCCCTACAGGTCTTTATGAGCCAAAGCCTTTTTCAGAACAATCCTCCATTCGCCCCTGTCTCTGGCAACTCTTCTCCATGCTCTAATTTCAATAGATTTTAAATCAATTTCTAAGTTGTCTTGGTACCTGCGTGCGTCATCATTTAAAGCATACGAAATAAGTCGATGACTTACTGTCACTTGCTGTTGCGTTTAGTAAATTTCAATTTCCGACTTATCATCGACTTATTTCGTATGCTTAAAATGATCACGCACCGGGACTCAACTGTGTGCATTTCCACACATTTTTCTGTTGTAGACTTTTTCCTGACGCCAGTCGATAGGTGCTGTATACCCTATTCCACAAACTTACGCCTGTTTTGGATTACTTCGACAACGAATATTTTACTGTGCAAAATAAGAAGAACGAAAGTAAATTGCAAATTACATTGTTGCTTATTGGAATAATTATTAGCGCCATTTACTTTCGTACTTCTTATGTTGCACAGTACAGTAAAATATTCGTTGTCGAAGTAATCCAAAACAGGCGTATGTTCGTGGAATGGCCCATATTTAAAAATTCCGTTGTTTTAGTTATAAATGCACTTGAATGCGTCAGGTATAGTTGGGGTAGACAAGTAGACCAGCGAAGTATTTACTACGAAGTTTGCAAGCGGATGTATAAGTTTTCTTTTATTTTATCTTAATACACCAAATATCTAAGAAATGTAAAAATAGAGTAAAAAAATCATTGTCGAGAGTAAATAAACTTAGATAGGAGCAAAGTGATACCATTATAAGCTAGAATAGAGTCTAAACAGTGAATGTGGTACGGATGGAAAACAACAGAAAGATGAAAATTGAAAGATGGGTATGGATAAAAAGCCTAGGTGATTCAGGTCTACCAGAACATGAAACAGCGAAATCGGAAAAGTGGTCAACAGAAGAAAAATGGACTGGGGAAAGGTTGAAAGGTCAGTGGCCGGCATCATTAGGTAGAAGAGAATCGATTATTATTATTATAATAAGTATAAACCACTAAAAATGTTTGTGTAGAACAGTTTACCTTAATCAGTCATTTATATTGTCAAATCTAATTTAAAGAAGATTATCATAATGACCCGTTTAAAATTAATATTTTAATATAAAAGAGTTCCCAGAAAAGGTAGCTATAAAATTATCATATTTAATTAACAGTCCATATTACTTAACCATTTAGTGAGTGTGACAAATTGTAAAAAACGATAATATTCAAAATCTGTTTGGATAGAAGTTATTTATTGTTCCTGTCTTTTTTGGTTATCTTAACGTCTTATTAGGCAAATTCTTTAATGATCTGTGCGCATTATAAAATAATCTAGAGCAATTTTTGTGTTGTGTAAAATATAACATTGCTTTATTAAGCTTTTATTTATTCTAAAAGTACCGTTGGCATTAATTATTTATATCATATAGATACCAACTTGTTAGATTTAGAATAAAAATTGATGCCACTGTTTTTAATTTGGTTAGAGTGATATTTCATATTATATTCTCATTCATTTTACAATTCATGATCTGTTTTGTGGAAATAGAAGTTGTAAAAATGAAGAGAAAATTATGAAAACTGAATATAAAGAAAAAAAGACAGAAATTAATAAGAAAAAGAATGGAAATAACTGAAAGGAATTAACAGAAGAATTGAATAATAATTTTAAAGGGACAAAATACCAGAAAAAATAAATTAGAAATGAAAGGGACTAATTGAATATTTATGTATATGACAATAACAGTGTAATCCTAAAGTTCTTAATCCAAAGCAATACTCAAAAATATTATGTGTGAAAAAAGTTGAATGAGTGTAATGCTTTCTGATAAACAATATTTTTGTTGTTTTTCAGTGAAAAACGTTGTACGATAGTCGACTACGTCATCCTGGTTTCCTACAATTTAAATAAAGCATCTCTCCTGGAAGAAACGTCTTAATGGTCGCATGAAAATCATTAACTCGTTCGCTGCCGTCTCGGTCAACATGATCGAGAAAATAGCTTTCCCACAGGCCAGCTCGGTCAATATGACCGAGAAATGTTTTTTCATTTTCATGCCAGTGACGTAAATTTCTTTCATAAGACTTAATTATCCGTGGAAATCTACTTCTGCGTAGCTTGGTCCAAAGAATGAAATTTTTTTCCCATATCTGCAATATACCACTTGGCCTAAACGTAAAAAACCATACAAAACACTCTGGCAGTGAACGAGTTAACATATGTGTTGTATGTCACCAATAATGCTCGTTCACTCAGCCAATTATTACGGATATTGAACTGTTGCGCTATATCCGGAAAAACACGCTGAATAAACTCCTTTTTGCAGTCTGTGATGTCTAGCAAGTAACTTAGGTTATTTGCTTACAGTCTCACTAACTATTACCTTAAAGCCCTTATATTCACGTAAGTATATTATCTTCTTTTCTTGTCATGAAATAGTCTATTTGAGAACGATTTTTTCCATCTTTGGACTAACAAGTGAACTTTCTGTATTTTGAAAGAATATATTAACCATCGCTCGCCATATCCAATAGTGTTGCTAATTACAGAATACCTATCATTTGTAGCTTAATATCACTCAGTATGTCTCCTAATTGATCGTATAAAGCTTTTCTTAATTCTTCTTTATCAAGTAAAAATTTCACTATATCATTCATTCTTACAATTTCTGCTGCATCTTCCATTTCCCTATCAGCAATTATACCAACTCCATTCCTATTAGTGTTAGTCTTCCCTACATACCACAATTTTTATCTATCACCTAGATCTTTTGTCCTTTAGACAAATATTAACAACAAAGGACTTGTTCTCTTCAAATTTACTTAACTGTGTTATATTCAATGCCCACGTTCATACTATTTCACTCAAATGGAATTTTCAGTAGTAATTGCACAAGAGCTCTAAAATTATCGAATTTTTCCCGAGTGACATTTTGACAGTTTAAATTTATGTCAAAGTGTCACGAGGGCAAAAATTCTATATTAATTTTAGAGATCGAGTGCAATTTGTTGCGATTATTTCATGAATAAAACTGTTCAAAACCAAAATTTTATTGTAATTTATTTATGTAAGTACAAATTAGTACAATTAAACACACACTTGTTATAAATATTTTACGGTTGAAAGTCATCACTTTTATAATTTTTAAAACATTAATTGTCATTAATGTCACTGAATGTATTTTTTCATAGCAACGAATGGCATCTGACGTAATATACTTGACGACGGGAAATTATCAAAAATTATCAGTCTAATTTAGATTTCTGTAGCTTTCTATTGGTCAGAATCTCCTATGAATGAAATAATCAGTAGTAATTGCACAGGAGCTCTAAAATTATTGAATTTTTCCCGAGTGTCACTTTGACAGTTTTAATTTCACGAGCTGAATTCAAGTGAAATTATTTCAAAGTGTCACGATGGCAAAAATTCTATATTAATTTTAGAGATCGAGTGCAATTTGTTGCGATTATTTCATGAATAAAACTGTTCAAAACCAAAATTTTATTGTAATTTATTTATGTAAGCACAAATTAGTACAAATAAACACACACTTGTTATAAATATTTTACGGTTGAAAGTCATCACTTTTATAATTTTTAAAACATTAATTGCCATTAATGTCACTGAATGTATTTTTTCATAGCAACGAAGGGCATCTGACGTAATATATTTGACGACGGGAAATTATCAATAGCAATTGCACAAGAGCTCTAAAATTATTGAATTTTTCCCGAGTGTCACTTTGACAGTTTTAATTTCACGAGCTGAAGGCGAGTGAAATTATTTCAAAGTGTCACGAGGGCCAAAATTCTATATTAATTTTAGAGATCGAGTGCAATTTGTTGCGATTATTTCATGAATAAAACTGTTCAAAACCAAAATTTTATTGTAATTTATTTATGTAAGTACAAATTAGTACAATTAAACACACAGTTGTTATAAATATTTTACGGTTGAAAGTCATCACTTTTATAATTTTTAAAACATTAATTGTCATTAATGTCACTGAATGTATTTTTTTATAGCAACGAAGGGCATCTGACGTAATATACTTGACGACGGGAAATTATCAAAAATTATCAGTCTAATTTAGATTTCTGTAGCTTTCTATTGGTCAGAATCTCCTATGAATGAAATAATCAAAAATTATCGGGTGTAATATCACAAGAGAGTGAGAATAAATTGAAAATAATGCGACAGTTTTTCGAAAATTTGTTGTCTGGCAATAGACACGAGAGCCCGCAGGGCTCGAATGGCTATTGCCCAATGACAACAAATTTGAATAAAAATGAAGCATTATTTTCTTATTTATTCTTACTGTCGTGTGATATTCGTAAGATTATTTTTTAATACGTATATTATGGATATTTTCTTAAATGTGACAGTTGTCAAAACTAGGAAACTGGTTGATATTAAACAGAAACAATCTACTTAAAAAAATTCTCTCGGTAATTTTCGACAGTAGATAATCCTCAGTATAATTTTAATCTGTTTGGACAGAATTAAACACGTGATAAAATATCTTACTATACGATTGGAAGTTAAAATCACCAAAAAATATTCAGTTTAATTTAGATTTCTGTAGCTTTCTATTGGTCAGAATCTCCTGTGAATGAAATAATCAAAAAGTATCGCTGTAATTTTTATTTCTGTAGCTTTCTATTGGTCAGAATCTATATGAATGAAATAATCATTCTAATCTTATCACAGAAGATACTTTGCTAATTCAAATCACATTTTACAAATAAAAACCTTCGTTTTTAAAAGGCAAAAGGTATTTCAAAAAGAGAATTTGAAGCTAAACATTTGATTTTATTTTTAAAAATGATTCAAAATTCACAGGAAGAAACTCTTATTTTGAAATTACCGAAGCCAGATCCGCGAAGTGGTATTAAGCTCACTTATATATACATTTTCCGTGTACGTATTAGGAATTTTGATTGAGACATAATGCCTTTTTGCCCCTATGTTGTAAATCTGGTTTCTAGTTTCCGCTCTGACTGCATCACAAATTGGCTTTTTATGCGTTATTTCCCGGTTTATGAGTGTTTTTTTATTTTGGTTTTTGTATCAAGCGTAAATTAATGTTAGTAGTTATATAAAAAATAAATCGGGTTCGGAAACTGTTGTCTTGTGACATGTTTAAATAAATAGTTTTGCAAATTAAAATGGAAAGTCCTAGCAGTTGGATGTATGGCATAGTTATAAAAACTAACAGAGAAGTAAAAACTTCGTTTGTACAATAGTATATTGGTTTATTAAAATTAAAAAATTATCCAAATGGATTATAAAATTTCCAGAACGTTTTCGACTTTATCAGATCATCAGTGAAACATTATATTTTGTAGTTGAAACTAACCCAGTAGTTTTTCTATATCTATAGATCTTTGATGTTACATACTTTTTACATAAAATGAAACGACACTAGGGCGGTGTTAATGGATTAACTTATCGAGCAACATGGCTTCCCTGCCTGAAAGAACAAAAGTCGTACTTATCATTTGAAGGATAAGTCGGTATGTATCCTTCAAAAGTCAAATTTCATATACTTAATTATCATGAAAGAGGAAATACTTGAAAAAAAACTATAAAATGTGGGCATTAATTAGAAACTTCTTTATTATTAATATTTTTAAAAAAATCATATTTTTTCTTATTTTCGCTTCTCTTCTATCCATGTTATATAGATCTTCTACACTTAGTTACTCAATTAAGACTACTGAAAGATAAAATGGGAAACTACTTAGTGTTGACAAATCCCCAAGGAAAATTATTTCCTGTAGCTGGCTGTAGGTATACCTAACATATATCACAAAAATTCTATTTATTAAAATCCTTTATAAAAGAGTATTTACAGAAACTACTACAACACGAACCACACAGCACAAGTGAAGAAGATGAAGAAAGAACGGGCGAGCAAGAAGTTGAATTTATACCAAAATATTACAAAAGTATGGAACAGTCTGAAGAACAGATAAATACCAGAGAAACTTATACGGGTAACTATATCTATATACAGAGACACTAAAAACCGTGTGATAAGTAAAAATATATTATCTGACCAGTTCAGAGCAACTGAAGGTGTAAGACAAGGGGGAAGCTTGAGCCTGTTACTGTTTATTACGTTTATGGATGAAATAATAAAAGAAACAAAAACAAAAGTCAAACCACTACACATAGGGTATAGAAATCTGAAAAGCACCGAGATAGCAGATTGTACATTTACCGACGATGTAGTAATTTTAGCATCAAATTAGACGAGTTACAAAGAAGCGTCAAAACATGGAACTCAGTTTTAAAAAAGTATGGTATGACGATTAACAAAGAAAAATCGAAGGTAATGGTAATAGCCAAAGAAAGAGAGGATGTACATGTTCAGATAGATGATACAGAGATTAGACAGGTACAATCATTTGAATACTTGGGAGTAACCATTGAAGAAACAGGTAGACAGGGAGCTGAGATCAATAAAAGAATTGATAAAGTGAATAAACTGTACCACGGTTTAATATAAATAGGAAAAACAATTATTAACAAGAAAGAAGTATCGAAACATACAAAAATAAAGGTATTTAAGGCTATATACAGACCAGTACTTACGTACGGATGTGAATCCTGGGTACTAAATAGACAACACAAA
Organism: Diabrotica virgifera virgifera; assembly: GCF_917563875.1. NCBI lineage: Eukaryota > Metazoa > Arthropoda > Insecta > Coleoptera > Chrysomelidae > Diabrotica > Diabrotica virgifera. The sequence continues at coordinate 70,742,629 of NC_065444.1, forward strand.
AGTAAGATACAGGCTGCAGAAATGAGGTATCTACGCAGAGTTCAATGAGTCACTAGAAGGGATAGGGTAAGAAATAACTACATAAGAGAAGAACTGAAAATCGAGACAATGATGGAGTATGTTGAAAAAAGACAATTAAGTTGGTGGGGGAATATACAACGACTACAGACAGAATTACCAGTTAAGAAGATATGGGAAACGATGGTGCAGGGGAAAAGAAGTAGAGGAAGACCGAAAGAGACATGGAACGAAATGATGGCAAGGATTCTTGACAAAAAACGAGTATCATGAAACGACGCTAAGGCTATGGCACAGGTCAGGAAGCAATGGAAGAGATTTGTGCACTGTTAACAAAGCACAAGTCATACCTACACCCGAGAGGGTAGAAGGTCTAAAGATTATATATATATATATATATATATATATATATATATATATATATATATATAAAACAAATGAAATAGAGAATGTAGAAAAATCCCCTTACGAATAACTCACACATCCACTATTTCTGGCTGGGAAAAATTTTTCGAATAGAATCAAAGATCCAAACACCAGTTCTTAGAAATGTGTTTCGCCCTCTTCAACCTCTGTGGGCTCATCGGTAAAGATGAGAGGTTGAATATCTTTAGACATATTCCATCAAAAAACAACATCCGAGACATAGACATAACAGGAGCGTAAATCTACGCACAACCTGAAAATGACAGTCTCAAGTTTTAATTCCCTAATTACTTTAGAGTAAGTAAGATAATGTTTATGAAAAAACAAAAGATGTAGATCTTTGAAACACACTCAGTGATCAAAAGATCCACAGGTACTGGTTTAACGACCACTCGTACGAAATCAAACAAATGAAATAGAGAATGTGGAAAAATACCCTTACGAATAACTCACACATCCACTACTTCTGGCTGGGAAAAATTTTTCGAATAGAATCAAAGATCCAAACACCAGTTCTTAGAAATGTGTTTCGCCCTCTTCAACCTCTGTGGGCTCATCGGTAAAGATGAGAGGTTGAATATCTTTAGACACATTCCATCAAAAAACAACATCCGAGACATAGACATAACAGGAGCGTAAATCTACGCACAACCTGAAAATGACAGTCTCAAGTTTTAATTCCCTAATTACTTTAGAGTAAGTAAGATAATGTTTATGAAAAAACAAAAGATGTAGATCTTTGAAACACACTCAGTGATCAAAAGATCCACAGGTACTGGTTTAACGACCACTCGTACGAAATCAAACAAATGAAATAGAGAATGTGGAAAAATCCCCTTACGAATAACTCACACATCCACTATTTCTGGCTGGAAAAAATTTTTCGAATAGAATCAAATTAAAACTTGAGACTGTCATTTTCAGGTTGGGCGTAGATTTACGCTCCTGTTATGTCTATGTCTCGGATGTTGTTTTTTGATGGAATGTGTCTAAAGATATTCAACCTCTCATCTTTACCGATGAGCCCACGGAGGTTGAAGAGGGCGAAACACATTTCTAAGAACTGGTGTTTGGATCTTTGATTCTATTCGAAAAATTTTTCCCAGCCAGAAATAGTGGATGTGTGAGTTATTCGTAAGGGGATTTTTCCACATTCTCTATTTCATTTGTTTGATTTCGTACGAGTGGTAGTTAAACCAGTACCTGTGGATCTTTTGATCACTGAGTGTGTTTCAAAGATCTACATCTTTTGTTTTTTCATAAACATTATCTTACTTACTCTAAAGTAATTAGGGAATTAAAACTTGAGACTGTCATTTTCAGGTTGTGCGTAGATTTACGCTCCTGTTATGTCTATGTCTCGGATGTTGTTTTTTGATGGAATGTGTCTAAAGATATTCAACCTCTCATCTTTACCGATGAGCCCACGGAGGTTGAAGAGGGCGAAACACATTTCTAAGAACTGGTGTTTGGATCTTTGATTCTATTCGAAAAATTTTTCCCAGCCAGAAATAGTGGATGTGTGAGTTATTCGTAAGGGGATTTTTCCACATTCTCTATTTCATTTGTTTGATTTCGTACGAGTGGTCGTTAAACTAGTACCTGTGGATCTTTTGATCACTGAGTGTGTTTCAAAGATCTACATCTTTTGTTTTTTCATAAACATTATCTTACTTACTCTAAAGTAATTAGGGAATTAAAACTTGAGACTGTCATTTTCAGGTTGGGCGTAGATTTACGCTCCTGTTATGTCTATGTCTCGGATGTTGTTTTTTGATGGAATGTGTCTAAAGATATTCAACCTCTCATCTTTACCGATGAGCCCACGGAGGTTGAAGAGGGCGAAACACATTTCTAAGAACTGGTGTTTGGATCTTTGATTCTATTCGTAAAATTTTTCCCAGCCAGAAATAGTGGATGTGTGAGTTATTCGTAAGGGGATTTTTCCACATTCTCTATTTCATTTGTTTGATTTCGTACGAGTGGTCGTTAAACCAGTACCTGTGGATCTTTTGATCACTGAGTGTGTTTCAAAGATCTACATCTTTTGTTTTTTCATATATATATATATATATATATATATATATATATATATATATATATGTATATATATATATATATATATATATATATATATATATGTATGTAAAATTTATTAATAAAAGTCCCTTAAAGGGCTACATCGCAATTGCAGAACGTTTTCGATCTGTATGGATCATCAGTGCTGTACAGGATGTTCACATGCTAAGCCACCAAAATTTAAAATATGTTACAATTTCCAAATGTTACAATAATGGGAAAATTTATATTATTGATTTTAAATGGATATTTTCGATCCTACAAGATGGACTTGAAAGTTTCACACTGACGCGATTACACATAAATAAGCTACATTCACTGGAAATTATGGTATTTTAGAATGATGCTTAGAATAGCATGGACACAGAAGAAAACAAATTCGGAAGTATTGCTAAAACTGGACAAAGAATACGAAATAATAAACACACTAAAACTAAGAAAGTTACAATTTCTGGGACACGTAATGAGGGGGACAGCGATATAAACTATTAAGATTGATAATAATGCAGGGAAATATAAGTTACTCCATTGAAATGTTACATTTTTTAGGCCATACCTTGCATTTGTTAGAGAAGTCAATTTAATTTTTTTTAGTGTGTAGGGGAGATCAGTAGAAGATTAAGTTCAAGTTGGGGTCGCCACCCTTATCCTTCGGCCGGTATCTTGGAAAAGGGGTGCAAAGAGGTTTCGCGCTATATCTCGTAAACCACCAACCCTACGGAAAATCTAATAAAACATAAAATGTAGCAAATTAATGTTCTACAATTTTGTTTCTATTACTTTTTATCGGCAAGTTACCAACAAAAAAGATATAAACAAAAATATGTAAAAAACTTTTAAAAGGTTTCCTTTTGGATGTTATAACTTTTTTTCAGTGCATTTTACAATAAAATAACATTTTGGCAACTTTGTAGAGGGTTTTTCAGCGAACAATTTCCACCATAAAGGTGTTTAATTCTATTTATTTATCTAGGTTTTACAGCGCTCCAAACTTGACCAGATTCTCGAATGTTCATAGGGATACAATAAAAACAAATCGTTAGGCTTACTTTTGTATCTTAATATTTTTTATTCATACAATTTATTATGATTTTAACATTCCTGTGCTAGTATTAATCTATTTTTGACCTTTTTCCCCACTATAAACCTTAGAACCCTAAGCATATATAGAAAAGGCCCAAGAAGTTGTTTGAGGACAAATTCGCCGGTCCAGAAGAAGAATGACGCAATCGAAAAATGCAAAATTCTTCAGAACGATTTTTAATAAATTTAAAATAGGGATTCAATGAAGAGTAATCATCCAGGAGCATCGGTATGGCGTTTGGTTTTTGACAACGATGGCTTTTATTTTCTTCGATATTGTTCGAATTTCATTATCTTAATTTAATCGCCCCATTTTAACCATATCTACAGTTGCGTCATTATGCATCTGAAACAAGGTCTAACATAACGCGTTAGTAAAGACGCAACTACCCTATAGTGGCTCAGCACATTTTTACAGTTCGGTCTTTTTGTATCATCTTTACATTTTTTGCGCAATAAACAGGAATTGACAAAATTAGCAGTTACGTCAGTTTTCTTCCGTACCGGACTGAATATCTGCCTGCTATTACTTTTATTATTATAATTTATCCTAGATGGCACAGCAGTCGGTCCCCCTCTACTTAACTTATTCTTACAGTTGTACCTATTTGGCCAAGTGCAGTCGTATTATAAATTGTGAAAAGTATTTTGAGTTTTATAGATAATACTATTGAGAGTCTTGTGGGTAAAATTTATATTTTTGTAATTGATGGAATACATTTTGTGGAAGTAGAGAAAACAAACGTGTTCAGTGTTTTATTGTTAGATTATATTTTTGTGATTAGATAAGCATTTTGTGTTTTTTGTAAGAGTGCATCATGAGTGGTGGTTATTTTATTTATAAGAAACCTCTGGGAAAAATTATTTACCAGTGGGAAAGTCGAGCCATCTTTACTCACTGTTGTCGGCGAACGTTTTTCGTCTCTTTGGGAGACAAAAAATGCATTTAATCTCTTCTCACGTCCTCCAACACAAGATGCAGCCCGTTTCCACAGACTCCGAGTGTATCACCAGATTCAGTCATGGCTCGGTAAACATTGTGATCTAGAAAATTGAGGCTGGAAAAATCATGGAATATTTTGGATACCAATCCAAACTTCCAAGCCTCCAGTACCCCCGAGCTAATGAAATTCATCTTTAGCAGATGCAATGGAAACTGGAAGTGCATGTTGTTGCCGAAGAGCAGACCTCAAATGTTCAGCAGTGTGCTTCTATTGTGGTGGTGAAAGTTGCAGAAACAGCGTGGACATATCAACATTAATTATTGAAGAAAATGAATTGGTAGATGAATTACCTACAATGACTCCAACTCTAACTCTCATTATACCGCAAAAATTCACCTCGGATACTGATTCAGAGTCTGAACCATTGAACAAAATGAAAAAATAATAACTATGATAGATCTTTTTCAACATATAATAATAAATAAAACTATTTTGTCTAGAAATTGTCCGTGGATTAGGCCTATTGGGGATGCCACACAAAAAACGTGCCTCCAGACTCTACCTCATAGGTGGCCGGGAAAAGGATCAAAAATAGCTTAATAATAGCATAGGAATGTTAAAATCATAATAAATAAATATATAGATAGAAAAGTAAGCCCAAGGTTTTGTTTTTATTGTAGTCCTATGAGAATTCGAGAATCTGGTCAAGTTTGGAGCGCTGTGAAATCTAGATAAATAAATAAAATTAAACAACTTTATAGTGAAAATTGTTCGTTGAAAAATCCTCTATAATATCGCTATGATGTTATTTTATTGTAAAATGAACGGAAAAAGGGCAGCGACCCCAAAAACTTGAACTTATGCTTCTATTGAACCCCCCTACATATTAAAAAATAAAATTGACTCCTCTAAGAAATGCAACCCTAAATGTAGGACTATATAGGAAGAAGAGTGTCATGGTTCAAAAACATAACAGGTTGCCTGCGTATATTTTTTAAGTGCTTCTCCCAGAACCTGAAATAATTTTTGTAATGTAATGTAAGAGAGCACATGTCGCTCATCGGTGACATCAGCACTGAAGAGGAAAAACGAATGTCGCCGATGAGCGACATACGCCTCGAACGTTTTAAGGGACTGGTCTAAACGCAGTATAATAGAACTCTTCAGAGCAGCGGTGGTGGATAGAGTAAAAATAGTGATGATGATATCCAAACTCCGATAGGGAGAGAACACTTAAAGAAAAGTGTTCATTTTCTATTAAGATATTTATCATACACCTCAATCTGGCAAGCCAGAATACAGTGTTTTTATTGCTTTGGCGTTAAAATGTTTTACAGGTATTATCCTACTACGATGCTAGCCTTCATGGGTCTCGGCACGTGCTGATTAAAACCGCAGGATCTATTTTATACATTGTAAAATGGATTGTAATAAAACGTTTACGCATCAAAATCATAACAACACTAATACATATCTTGACCTGCAATATAATCGTATTTCTCTCCATTATTCTTGCGAAGCTCAAGTCTATATTTATGATAATTATTCAAAACAATTTCATGCTTATTTATTAAAGTTATACTCGATTTAGCTGCCTTATGGTTTTCCTGCTTAGCAGTAAATATCCGAAATTATATATTTTAAAACATTTTGCACATCTCATTAACTTTCGAAATATAGGTAAATGTCCGTTTTGTAATGAAATATTTCCTTCACCAGTTGGCAGTAGCAACTTTCGCAGACGACACTGCTATTCTGTCAGTTGGTAAAGATAATACACACTCCACTATTAGTCTACAAAATGCAGTCAATAAATTCCATAACTGGGCCAGGAAGTGGACAATCTCCCTAAATGAAGGTAAATCGGTTCATATAGCATTTACTAGGAACACAAACATGGAATTTGTGAGGAACACAAACATGTAAATATAAACGAACATGTAATTCCATATGCTAATACAGTCAAATATCTAGGTTTAATTCTAGATGTAAAGCTGATCTGGAAAGCACACGTAAAGAATAACGGGAAGAATTGGGTATCGGATTCAAAAAGATGTATTGGTTTCTGAAAAGACACTCGGCCCTGTCAATTCATAAAAATATTTTACTCAACAACCAGATTCTAAAAACTAAGTGGATGTATGCAAAAAAACTAAAATTAAAATAATTCGGACTTTCCAAAATAAAGGATTGAGGTGCATTATTAATGCATCTTGGTGCATCCGCAATCAAGATATCCACAGAGACCTATAGGTGGGGTATGTTGATGGAGAAATACAAAAAAATGGCCAACAGGCACGAAGAAGGGCTTACTGATTGGTCTTTGACTAGATTGTAGCATTAAATAAACAACATAAAAATATTTCCTTTTTTATATCTTCTATAGTATCTATAGGTTCATTAATTTCTTCTTCATTAGTCTACATGAACAATACAACTTCTTGTAATTCTAAATTTATATAGTGTTGAGTTTGATAAATTATAGGCCTATTACATTATACAAGCCGCAATGGTATGTAGTTAGTAAAAAGGGCACGTCTAAAACATTATCAACTTTATTTACATTATAAAGTTAAACCTGTTTGAAAAAGTCGTTTCATTTCTTTATATTTTTTACCCACTTCCTATCGGAGATTATTAAGCCATTAATTATTCATTGTATTATAATATTGTAAAAAAAGAATAAGGCAATTCTCAAGGTCTATTGTGAAGAGGATTGCAGTGTCTGATCTTTGTTGGAGACAATGTTAAGCAGCTCAATACTTCCTCATATAATGTATTTTAGGTATTCTCCTGTCGTAATCAACGGTCGTCCACTTTGTTCATTTGTACAAGGGTCCTCTAATGACCTAATCAATTTCGAAACTAACGACACTAATTAAAGCAACCTTGAATGCACATATTAAAAAGGTCATTTACGATACATAGCCGACCAAAGAGGCCACTAATTAACAAGCACTGGAAAGCAAAACCAACCTGAATAAAAAACCCGGTCTAACACATATTCATATTCAAAAAATTATTCGAACAAAAATTAGGGACTACTTCAATTTAAAGAAGAGACAAAAACTCAGAGCATTTCTGGGTTATATACAAGGAAGCAATCTTAGAAGCGGCAAAGGAAGCTTGTGGAACCTGTAGAACCATCAAAAACAAGAAACAAACATCTTGGTGAACGGAGAATGTGAAAAATGGTATTAAAAATAAGAAAACCGCTTGGAAAAAATACTTGGCCAACAGGAACGAAATTAATTACGTGGAGTACAAGAAACAAAAAAAAGGAAAGGAACTAGTTGCAGAAGCAAAAAAAGTAAGTTGGGTAGAATTTCGAGAGAAGGTGGAACAAAATAGGTGAAAGCCAAAAGCTGTTTTATAAAATCTTTAAATCATTCAGGCAGGATACAAAAGAAACAAATACATATATTCGAGATTCAGAAGGAAAAGTGTTAACTGAAACCATAATAATAATGAGTAGATGCAAAGCGGATTTTCAAGAACTTCTAGAAGCAACGCCAACAGATAAAGCGGAGGATAAAGTACGAAACATACTGCAACAGGGAGAAACAGATGAGATAAAATTAGAAGAGTTAGAGGATGCTATTAAATGGCCAAAAAATGAAAAAGCTCCTGGGTTCGATACAATAACAAACGAAATGCTGAAGCACATGGGAGATAAAGTAAATGAAGAATGAACTACTGGAGATTTTTAATGAAATATGGAAGACAGAGATAATTCCGAAAGATTGGAGGAACGATGTCCGAAGACAGGAGGAAGAACAATGAATGTCTATCTGGAAGCATTTTCGGTAAAATGAGAAACAAAGTTACATATTCATTGTTTTCCCCCTTGCGTCCAATTTTGTGACGTGTATTTAAGACGATTCTCATCGTTATTTCTCCTTGGCCATCCACAGGTTGATATTACTCTTTCAAAGCTAACAGATTGCACAAAAATCGCAATATGACCAAAAATTGACATTCATCATTTTCCCCTCTGACCCTTCATTTACAAGAAAGGAGACAAGAAATGTTGCAGTAATTTTTATAAAGTTTTAAAAAAAATAATTGAGAGGCTACTGTATAAGAAAATTGAAAGTTCGCTGCACGAAGCGCAAAGTGGATTCTGTAAAGGAAGAAGCACCCAGGTCCACGTATTCACACTAAAGCAAATAATAGAAAAAGTTAGTCAACAAAACCAGACAGCGTTACTGGCATTTATAGATTTGGAGAAGGCTTTTGATAAGGTAATGAGAGATAAATTGTGGGAAATACTGAAGAAGAAAGGTGCAGAGGACAAAACATTAAATGTGATTAAGAGCTTGTATAAGAACAACAAGAATAGTGTCATTTGGACAAACAACATCTCATATATCCTTGTGACCAGAGAAGGACTGAAGGAAGGAGAAGGACTGAGCCCACTACTATTCAATATATTTATGGATGAAATCATCAGGTCAAGTTCGAACAAAGCGAAGAAATTAAAAATGGGGTACAAAAATTTACAAATGGTGAGGATTTCGGAAGGATCATTCGCAGACTATGTGATGGTAGTTGCAGAAAGTGAACAAGACCTTCAAAGTAATATGGAAATCTGGAATGAAACTAAGAAGATATGGAATGATTCTGAACAAAGAGAAAGCAAAAGTAATGAAGATAGTAGACAATCAAAAAATGAGCATTACAATTGAGGGAAGAAAATTATAAGAAGTCGACATGTTTGAGTATTTGGGCACTATGATAGAGGATTCAGAAGAGGAAGAAATGGAAATCAATTCAAGAATGGAAAAAGCTATGAAAACTTACTATTTATGAACGTTTAATGAATGAAGGGTTTAATAGAAAAAAGATAAATTTCACGGAAATCCAAGATGAGTATATACAAGACGTATTCGACCAATCCTCACTTTCGGTTGCGAACCGTGGGAATAGACAAATAGGCAGAAAAGAAAACTACAGACCACCGAAATTAAAGACTTAAGAAGAGTGAGAGGAGTCACGAGAAGAGATACAATTAGAAATAATGTAATACGGGAAGAGTTAAACGTCCAACACTTGATCTCATTTATTGAACAAAAACAGCTAAGTTGGTGGGGACATCTCCAACGTATGGAAGAGCCAACGACAGGTTAGAAGAGTACGGGAAGCCAAAACATGGAAGAAGTTAAAGAGAGGAAGACCTAAAAAGCCCTGGGACAAAACAGTTGGGGAGCTGCTGCTGCTGGTAAGAAGAGCAACCACTTGGAATGAAGGAAGACGAATGGCAAGAGGTAAAAAATAATGGGGAAAATTTGTGTATGTATTTGATAAGGTAAGGGCCTATTACATTATACAAGGCGCAATAGTATGTAGTTTATTAAAAAAGACACGTCTAAAACATTACCAACTTTATTTACATTATAATGTTAAACCTGTTTGAAAAAGTCGTTTTATTTCTTTATATTATTTCCAACTTCTTATCAGCGATTATTAAGCCATTAATATTATTCATTGTATTATAATATTATAAAGAAAGAATAAAGCAATTCTCAAGGTCTATTGTGAACAGCATTGCAGTGTTAGATCTTTGTTGTAGACCATGTTAAGCAGCTCAATATTTCCTCACATAATGTCTTTTAGGTATTCTCCTGTAGTAATCAACGGTCGTCCACTTTGTTCATTTGTACAAGGGTCCTCTAATGACCTAATCAATTTCGAAAAGACACTAATTAAAGCAACCTTGAATGCACATATTAAAAAGGTCATTTACAATACATAGCCGACCAAAGAAGCCACTAATTAACAAGCACTGGAAAACAAAACCAACCTCAATAAAATACCCGGTTGCTGATTAAAAATCAACTCACCTTTAGCAGTAGTGGCTGCAATAAGAGCGGCTACAATTATGAAACACTTATACATCATTATTGTTGGAACAAAATAAACAAAAGCACTAAACGACCGCCTGTTTAGAAAGTGAAATGAATGTAAGTAAAACTAAGTAACAATTTTAATTGTCATATCTCTATCTCCTCTTAGACAACGCGGTGTGCGGTGGACATACACTCTATACACGGCACGGAACGAAACCAACTGAGAGACTTCAATGATTGCATAGGCGAGATGCGGTTTTCCCTCTCTGTCTTGATTTAATCAGGACCGGCGCACTCCAAGGATTTGGTTGTGATGTAATTCTCTTAATGCATTTTACTAATGATATACAAGTTAAATAAAAAATAGACACCGGCATACATTATTTTTAAACCATATTTAAATTTTGGTATATCTATTCTAAGTAATTCCACAGTTTTCACTGTACTCCTTCACTTAACCGTTCTCTCCAGCTCTTTCTGTTTTGTCAGTCCTCTTCCTGAAGAATGCTTCTTTCCATTGCTTTATCCACTTCATCTCTGAAAAACCTTCGGGTCTACCTCTCTTCCTTCTTTCTATCGGGCCCAACTCTGTTATTCATCCAACATTTTTTGTCTACTCTTCTGACATATATGTCCGTACTAAGTTAATCTCTGCTGTTCAATGTAGTATATTGTATCTTAGTTCATTACTATTATTCTTTTATTAATCTCTATATTATTTATTCTATCTCTTCTTGTTACTCTGCAGCTTCTCCTTAGCAATTCCATCTCTGTTGCTCTTATTTTGTTTTTGGTTTTCTTATTTATTATCCAATAAATACCATTAAATATGCAAATGGTATGCAATACATACCATTAAACACATCATGGAAAAAGCACACGAACATCAACATGAAATAGAAATATTATTTCAAGCCTTTGACTCAATAAAGAGAAAGGAAATAATGAAAGCCGTAAAATATCAAGGAGTAAGTAAAAAATTAAGAAACCTAATAAAAATGTCTATGAATAAATAAAAAATAAGTATCCTAACACAAAAAGGGGAAACAGAAGAATTCGAAATAAATAAAGGAGTGAGACAAGGTGACTCACTGTCAGCAACACTATTTAACCTGACAGTAGATTTTGTATTAAGAAAGATCCACAAGGGAAACCTAAGAGCATCAGGTTACCAACTAATCGCCTATGCAGATGATATAGCGATAGTAACAAAAACACGAAAAATCATAAAAAAAATATTAATGGAGGTAGAAGAAGAGGGAAAGAAGATGGGACTAAGAATTAATGAAAAGAAAACAAAATTAATGAGACTCGGAAAAGCAGAACAAAGCATAACAAAACAGAGAGATAAGGATAGGAAATAAAAAATTCGAGGAAGTACAGAAATTTAAATACCTGGGCGTTATGATAAATAACAAAGGGGAAAGAAAAACGGAGATCGAAGAAAGAATAACCGCGACAAACCGGGTATACCAAGCAAATAGAAAACTACTAAAGAGTAAAATATTGACCAAACAAACAAAAATGAATATCTATATAAAACAATAAATAATAATATATAAATAATGAATATCTATATAATATGTATATAAAACAATAATAAGACCAATAACGATGTATGCAGCAGAAACCATGACTATGACAAAAAAAGAAGAAGAGAAATTAAGGATAAATGAACGAAAGATAATAAGGACAATACTGGGTCCAGTGAGAAACGAAGAACAAGATTATAGAAGGAGAACGAATAAAGAAATTTTAGAAGAATTAAATGGTGAAGATATAGTAAAGAAAATAAAAGTACAAAGAACCAAATGGCTAGGTCACATATGGAGACAAGGACCAGAATCAGTATCAAAAGCTATGATATTGTGGCAACCAGGAGGAAAAAAGGGGACGTGGTCGACCCAGATCGAAATGGTTAACTGAAGTAGAAGAGGACCTAAGAGGAGCAAGAATTACAAAATGGAAAGAGAGGGCAATAGACCGGAAGAAATGGAGACATATTAGTGAACAAATACAATGATCATGGGGACTGATCCACCCCGTAAAATGGATCTAGAAAGCGAAAACGGCGAAACCCCACATGGGGTGTTAAGTCATATACTATACCATTTATTATCCAATTTTCACACCCATAAGTGAGGATAGATACTTCTTCTCATGGTGTTATATTATCTTATTGGTGCTAGTCTATCTTTTATATCTTCTTCAGGTGTTTCTTTGTTTTATGTTATGAAAACGAAATAGTACTTGTACTTGTATGTTCCTTTGATTTATTTACCTTCGTCTATTTCACTACACGAGATTTTTATACTCTATATATTTAGACTTTGGTACGACACCCGAAATTAAGTCATAGAACACATTAAATATAATATGTATTATAGAGTAAAATGACCTTTAAATGTTGAATTCAAGAAAGAAGAGAAAGACAAAGACGACAATAATAACATTTGCAAAAGGTTATGGATCAAAATAACTAGCCCAGTAACTAAAAATCCCATTTTATAATGCGTGATGCGTATTACATATTGCATGTACACTGATGGTTCCAAAATGGAAGAAGGCTTAGAATGCAGATCACTGAATCTAAGTATAAAGTGGGGTATGGGCAAAAATACCAGTGTAGTCCAGACTGAACTGGTTAGTATCTCCATAGCCGCAAAAAAGATAACTCGGAAAGGTATCTGCACAGACAGCAGACAAGCGCTACTAATCCTAAATAGACCACGTCTCACATCAGGGTGAGTTCTGAACTGTCATGAGTCACTATCCCAAGCTTTGGATTGTAACAACATCATCCTTAGGTGGGTTAAAGTACATAATGGAAATAAGTGCAACCACATTGCTGACCAGCTACTGAAGAAGGAGGTGGCCTAAGACTCTTCGAGACTGGTGATCTTTTGGCTGATCTACTACAACAATCCCGGAAATTGCCAAATGTCACTCCCACACGCAAACCGTGCAAAGTTGGAAAGAAGGACAAAAACGTAGGCCTGCCAAGGTAACCCTAAAGAACTTTGGAAAGATCGCATCAGAAAAGTACTTGGGAATGACCAGGAAAAACCTACGCTTGACAGTTGGTTTTTTAACTGGCCATTGTCAATTAAGCAAACACCACCACATGCTCGGGCTAGTAGACACACGTCTATGCAGGAAGTGTGAAAGAGATGACGAAACTATCGAGCATGTCTTATGTGAATGTCCGAAGTTATCGTCAATACGAGAGTATGCGTTCGACGAGCCCTGGCTTACACCTGCCCACATAAGAGAGATGTAACCTGGTAACTTGTCCGCCTTCCTGGAAACGGCAGGATGGAAAATGAGCTAACAATAACAGTTCACTGGAAGGATGCACAATGAGGAGGTGCATCTCCCTAGGCCATTTGTGGCCTAATGCTGTGGGACTTGACTCGCCCTCCCTACTCTACAGATACAGATACGACCACCTGTCTAGAAAGTGAAATTAATGTAAGTAAAACTAAGTAACAATTTGAATTGTTATATATCTATCTCCTCCTAGACGACGCGGTGTGCGTTGGATATTCTATAACACGGCACGGAACGAATACGCCTGAATCCCGCGTACCAAAAAAAGTTGATTAATAGCAAGCTGAAAATTTGTGAATAGCTTAACGGTGTCTAGTCTGACAAACGGTGTCCCATTTTGTCGCACAGAACTTCCAATTGATTTTTACCCTTTCATTAAACTCTCATACAAAAATCAGACTGCTATTTATCACCTGTCATAATTCCTGTCATTTGACATTTTCTACGTGTCGGACTTATTAAAATGCCCAGTTGATGATAAATACCAGTCTAATTTTTGCATGAGAGTTTAATGAAAGGGTAACAAATCAATTGGAAGTTCTGTCCGACAAAATACATGGGACGTTTTCGTAGTATGATGGTCCAAATTTTTAACCTGTTCTGCAATTAAAACTTCCCCTGTTACAGTGTTCCCATACATCAAAGTGTTTCCGACGAGACACCGTTAAGCTATTAACAAATTTTCAGCTTGCTATTAATCAATCTTTTTTGGTACGCAGGATCTAGGCCTAGAAACCAACTGAGAGGCTTCAATGATTGCATATTATGCGAGATGCGGGTTTCCCTCTCTGTCTTAATTTAATCAAGACCGGCGCACTCTAAAGATTTGGCTGTGATGTAATTCGGTTAATGCATTTTACTAATGATACATAATATAAATAAAAAAAAATACACAGGTATATATTATTTTTAGATAGTTTTTTGGTATACTAAGAAATTCCATAATTTTCTGTTCAGTTTTTTCTGTTTTGATAGTTCCCTTCCTGCAGATTTCTTTACGTTGCTTCGTACACTTTTCATATCTGAAAGATCTTCGGGATCTGCCTCCCTTGCTTCTTCCTAACGGGCTCCAATCTATTATTCTGTTTATCCAACGTTTTTTGTCTGCTCTTCTGACATGTCCGTACTAGGTTAATCTCTTATATTCCATGTAGTCTATTATATCTCAGTTCATTCCTATTATTATCTTAATCTCTAATGTTATTTATTTTATATCTTCTTGATACTCTGCAACTTCTCCTTGTTTCTTATTCCTGCAGGAATTATACAACATAACTTATATATTATTTTTTTTTGTTTTCATATCTATTATCCAATTTTCACACCCATAAGTCGAGATCTTCCTTGTCATGGTGTATATATTTTTCTTTTTGTTTTTACAGTGATGTTCTTATCCGACTGTAACGGGTTCAATTTTCGTATGTAGTCTCTTGTTTGTCCTATTCTATTTTTGAAGTTATAATTCTTTTTTCGCGATTGGGAAAAATGTTGAGTGTGAATTTTTATAAAAATGTCAGTAGGAAGTACGTGCACACCGACAGTATGAAGTTAGTTGCTAAATCTTTCAAGTTACGTAGGTATCAGTACAAATAAAGTGTGAAAAAAATATATTGGTGATTTTAGTAAATATATTTATTATAATTTTTGTGTCTTAAGATTTATCTTCGTCGGGAATGGATAATGAGTATTAAAATATGATGAAAAGAAGAATCAAAAGCAATCTTAATATTATTTGTATAACCTGTCAAAATAATTCATTCTGGTATCAATTTTACGTCCATAGCATACTCACTTACACGGTTGTAGCTCGATAACCGTAGTCAAGCAAAGTTTAGAGCGGTTATATTTTGGACGGGTGACCACTTAGGAACACCTTATGTTGTTGCCGTGCCATACTTTTTTTAATTTTTGGTATTGTTTTAATACAATTTTTTGGAAAGTAGTAAGTACTAAAATTAGTTTAATATTTTTAAATAAAATACAAATAAACTGTTTAAAATATGTCTATTTCGTTGAAATCATATATAGAAGGGTAACTTCTTACTTGTATATAAAGTACACAAACATTGTTTTTTATATTTTCTTCAGTTGTTCCTTTGTTTGATATTATGAAACCTAAATCCTTATAGGCCAGGGTAATAAGACAAAAATATACCCTGTTCATGACACTTCAGCAGCCAGGGTACTGAAGCGTTTTTCGACAGGTAATACCTATAGGAACAATTTATAACTATTTCCTGTGTAGGATCTGGCGGCCATTTTTATTTATAAACAATTAACTGTCAAAAAATGGCATTTCCCTCTTTTTTTTTCAAATCAACGGAAAACAGTGAAACTTTGATTTTTTAGTGCAAATATCTTCGAGATTATGGAAAAAGCTTTAAAATGACGTATTACAAAGTTTGATATACTCATTTATTGTTAATATAATTGCAAAAAAAAGGCCGGAATTGCAAAAAAAATTTTTCTCAATAACTGTTGTAAAAATTAGTGTACAGCTTTGAAATTTTTGTCAAATGAGGGTTCTTTGGTGCTTAATATGGGGTATGAAAGAGCATCAGCTACATTTTCAACATGGTTTTAGAAAAGTGAATAAGAAATGCATTTATTAGTAATAAATAATTATGCAAAAGTATCTTCAATTTTTCTTATAAAGTTTTTGAATAACTTTTTCCAAAAAAAAATTAACTTTTTTACCCTGTTTTAAGTGCACAACTACCAAGTAATGTTATGTATATCATAATTGATAAAAACTTGTAATAAATATGTATAATTTCTTATATAACAAAATAAAAAGTTTATAAGGAAACATTTACGATACATTTGCATAATTATTTATTACTAATAAATGCATTTTTATTCACGTTTTTTAAACCAAGTTGAAAATATAGCTCATGCTCTTTCATTTGACACCTATGGAATGGTTCTAACGTCATGTTCTTCTGACTTATGTAATTGCAAAAAAATGCTCTCTAGGATATTTGAATAAAATTTAAACAATTGAATGAATCGCTTCGAAATTGTTATCACATATTAAGCACCAAAGAACCTTTATTTGACAAAAATTTCAAAACTGTACACTAATTTTTACAACAGTTATTGCGAAAATATTTTTTTTTGCAATTCCGACCTTTTTTCGCAATTATATTAACAATAAATGAGTATATCTAACTTTGTAATACGTCATTTTAAACGTTTTTCCATAATCTCGAAGATATTTGTACTAAAAAACCATAAGTTTCCCCGTTTTCCATTGATTTGAAAAAAAGTGAAAAATGCCATTTTTGACACTTAATTGTTTATAAATAAAAATGGCCGCCAGATCCTACGCAGGAAATGGTTGCAATTTGCCCTTATATATTACCTGTCGAAATAACGCTTCAGTACCCTGGCTGTTCAAGTGTCATGGAAAAAACCTTATTACCCTGGACTATTATACTTTCCTGCTCCTTTTAGGTCTGGACCCCGCGTATAAAAAAAAAGTTGATTAATAGCAAGCTGACAATTTGTTAATAGCTTAAGGGTGTTTACAGGAGACGTTTTAATTGTGGAACAGGTTAAAAATTTGGAACAGTCAGACCACGAAAACGTCACATATATTTTGTCCGACACAACTTCCAATTGATTTGTTACCCTTTCATAGGGCTTTTCATCGACTGTCATTTGTTTCGAGCTTCTGTCATGTGTCACATAATATTAATATATCTACTCCATACGTCTTTGGTTTGTATCATTGGTATATATCAATAACGTATGACTTAGATATATTAATATTATGTGACACATGACAGAAGCTCGAAACAAATGACTGTGAATGAAAAGCCCTATTAAACTCTCATGCAAAAATCAGATTGCTATTTATCACCTGTCATAATTCCTGTCATTTGACATGCTCTACGTGTTCCACTCATTATAATGCCCATTTGGTGATAAATAGCAGCCTGATTCTTGCATGAGAGTTTAATAAAAGGGTAACAAATCAATTGGAAGTTCTGTCGGACAAAATACATGTGACGTTTTCGTGGTCTGACCGTTCCAAATTTTTAACCTGTTCCACAATTAAAACTTTCCCTGTTCCAGTGTTCCCATATATCAAAGTTTGTCCGACTAGACACTATTTGATTTGTTTACCTTCGTCTATTTCCAGCTGTTTTATTTCTGTATTCTCCGTTGTCAGGTATTCAGTTTCCTTTAGCTATATTTTCATTCCATTCTTTGTATACTAATGTTTCAGTTTTCTCACAACAAAGCTGAGGTCATTCTCGTCTTGTGTGATTACTATACGAGATTTTTGAACTTTAAATATTTAAACTTTGGTACGACACCCGAAACTTAATCATGGAATACATTATAGAATTAAAGGACCTTTAAATGTTGAATTCAACAAAGAAGAGGAAAGCAAAGACGACAATATTAACATTTACAAAAGGTTATGGATCGAAATAACTAGCCCAGTAACTAAAAATCCCATTTTATAATGCGTAACGCGAATTACACATTGCATATACACCGATGGTTCCAAAAGGGAAGAAAGCTCAAAATGCGAGATATATTCCAGATCACTGGACCTACGTATAAAGTGGGGTATGGGCAAAAATACTAGTGTAGTCCAGACTGAACTGGTTGGTATCTCCATAGCAGCAAAAAAGGTAACCCGGAAAGGTATCTGCACCGACAGCAGACAGACATTACTTACCCTGAATAGACCACGGGTAACATCAGGGTTAGTAATGGAGTGTCATGAGTCACTAGCCAAAGCTTTGGATGGTAACATCATCCTTATGTGGATTTAAGGACACCATGAAAACAAAGGCAATCGCATTGCTGACCAGCTAGCTAGGAAGGCGGCGACCTAAGACTCTTAGAGCCTGGTGATCTTTTTGGCTGGTCAACTACAACAATCGCGGAAATTGCCAAATATCACTTCCACACGCAAAACTGTGAAAATATGGAAAGAAGGGCAAGGATGTAGGCTTGCCAAGGTAACACTAAGTGACCTTGGGAAGTCAGAATCAGAAAAGTACTTGAGAATGACCAGGAAAAGCCAACGCTTGACAGATGGTATGTTACTGATCATTGTCAACTAAGCAAATACTTCCACACACCGGAGCTAGTAGACACACCTTTATGCAGGAGGTGTGAACGAGATGACGAAACTCTCGAGCATGTCCTATGTGAATGTCTGAATGTTATCGTCAGTACGAGAATGTGCGTTCGGCGAGCCCTGGCCTACACCTGCTCATATAAGAGAGATGGTCCCTGGTGATTTATCCGCTTTCCTGAAAATGGCAGGAAGGATGGACAATGAGCTAAGGACGACAGCTCTGAGAGACTTCAATGATTGCATAATCGAGATGCGGTTTTCCCTTTCTGTCTTGATTTAATCGGGACCGGTACACTCCAAGGATTTGGCTGTTTTCCTATGTAATTCGGTTAATGCATTTTACTAATGATATAGAGAATATAAATAAAACAGGCTGAGAAAGCGAGCATTATCTTAACGAAAACTTTGTTAACGGTTAGCAAACATCATTGCTATTATATTACTAATTTATATTTGTATAATAAGTCGAAAATTAGATATTTCGACTTTGAGATCGTTTCTGATTCGTTTGTAGTGGTTGTATGCCTGTTGTGTTTGTTTTGTTCTGTATTGTAAAAAGGTTTTCAACTTTCACAAATTCTTCATATTTATCTTCACTTCCTCTCTAAACCACGGGGTTTTTTTCTTTAATATGTGAGTATTCGTTACTTTTCTCTCTCTAAGTGATTCTGTTGCAGCGTTGATTATGTTATCTTTGAGTTTCTTCCAGCTTTCATCGATGTAATTGATTTCTAATATTTCATTCTCAGCAATCTTCTCTGATATTCTTTTCCTGTATAAGTATTCCGTGAATTTTTTATTTAATCCTTCGACTTTGATTTTTGTTTGTGTTGGTGCTTCCCTCTTGGGTGTAAAGTATTTCATAATGATTCCTATTTTACATAATACTAAGCTATGGTCGCTACCTACATCTGCTGAGTTGAGGCATCTTACGTCGATTATTTTTGATGGATGTATATCTCTGTTGGTTACAACATAATCTATCACATATCTTTGTCCATGGGTATTATTGAATGTAATTCCGGGTATTACTTGGTTACTTATTCGACCGTTAGAATCCCCCAGTATTATCATCTTCGCTCTAACTTGATCTACTACTTGTTGTAATTCGTCATAAAAGATTTCCCTTGTTGTTTGAGGTTTTTATTTTCTGGGCAGTATACTCCGATGATGTTCAGGTCTTCCTTTTCTATTCTAATTTTTGCTGTGACAATTCTTTCCGATATAATATATTCACACTCTTTGATGTGATTTTGGAATTTTTTATGTATTAATAATGCTACACCTTCTTTAGCCCTGTTTTCTTTTGCTACTTCACTGTAGATTAGTATATTATATTCGCCTAATCTTAATTGTCCTTTTCCTTTCTTTTTTGTTCCCTGCAGAGCGCATATTCTATTTGTTTCTCTTTTAATACTTGGTTGATTTCTTGATCTCTAGTGTTGAGTGATATGATGTTCTCAAAGTGAAGATAATTTACAACGTATGCTGCACCAATTTAACATAATCGCCAGAAAATTTAACGTGTTAATTTCCTCAAAAAAGACAAAATGCATGGTTATAACAGCAGATCCAATAAGATGTAAATTGGAGCTGGAAGGTCAGATAATGGAACAAGTGATAGAGTTTAAATACCTAGGCATCACACCCTTTTGCTACGGAAGGGTCGAAACAGAAGTGGAAGATCAAGTGAATAGAGCAAACAGAGCCGCAGGTTGCCTGAATGACACAATATGGAGAAATAAAAATATCAGAAAAGAAATGCAAGGCAGAATTTACAAAACAGTCATCAGACCAATAATGACATACGCGGCAGAAACACGACCCAAAACAGAGAGGAAAAAAATATTGCTCGAGACAGCGGAGATGAAAACCCTTCGAAAAATCGATGGTAAGACTCTATTGGACAGAGCTAGAAGTACAGATATATGACGGAGATGCAAGGTGGATAATATTAATAAGTGAGTAAGAAACAGAAGAATAGACTGGAATGACCACATAAACTGAATGACAACAAATAGGGTAGTCAGGACAGCGAGAGACGGTTTCCCAATAGGAAGACGATCAGTGGGAAGACCACGAAAACGATGGAACGACAACTTACTAGAGGCACATTGAAAAAACAGACAGAGTCATATCTATACAAAAAGAAGAAGAAGAATAAGACTTTGAGATCAGTTATATCGAAGGTGGTTCGAGATCATTGCTATGTGCCTATCCGTGACGAATGTTGGCGATCATCATGGCAATCTTCACCTTATCTGCAGCAACGCGGAAAGCTGCACAGATGTTGTGTTGAACCAGGTTCTGAGGTTCTTTAACCAGGATTTTCTTCTTCTTCCTGGACCTCGCTTTCCAAATATTTTTCCTTGCAGGATGGATTGTAGGAGGGCATATCTGGATTCATTTCGCATAATGTGTCCAAAGTATTCCAACTTTCGAGATTTGATGGTGGTCATTACCACTCGGTTCTTCCCCATTCTTCTAAGGACCTCCTCATTTGTGACCCGATCAGTCCATGGGATTTTAAGAATTCTCCGATATAGCCACATCTCAAATGCTTCCAATTTTCGGCACATATCCTCGTTCAAGGTCCATGATTCAACACCATAAAAAAGGACAGAGAAGACGTAACATATCAACATTCTTACTTTTATACCAAGAGGAAGGTTATGGCTCTTGAAAAACGCGCTCATACGGTTGAAGATTGATCTAGCTTTTCCGATGCGCGCTCTTATCTCTTGGTTATTGGTCCGTTCTTCATTTATTATGGTGCCGAAGTAGTTGTAGTAATGACTCGTATCATTACTATTATATTATTAATATATTTGTATAGTCCAAAATTGAAAATTCGAACTGGCAATATGATATTCGTAATCTACGTAAAAACAATTTGAGTTGATATAACATAATTATGTATATGCCCTAGGTCGAAAATTCCATTTTTCGACTTTTGAGGTCGGTTATCTCGAAGATGATTTAAGATATCGAAATGCTGTTTTCAGATTTGAATTCAGGAGAAAAACTACATACGAATCCTTCTGTAACTAGGACTGTTCTAGGACTCTCTGTAAATCAATATTTGTCGGAAACTAAACGCTACGTGCCGAAAACTATACGTGCATGAGAATATGCAGAAACCTTAAAAATACATGTAATACTAATATTATGTGTTGTGCATTGTGCAACTACTAGTATTCGAAGTTCAGTAAATTAAATACCTCACCTGACTCCGCTCCTGATAGTCTGTCGCTTTACCTCGATTTGAGGTTTCATACCTGTCTGTGTCACATATGGACATGCCGAAGTAGAGGCTGTTTGGCGCATATACGAGGTCTGGAAATGGCCGTGCCAATAAGAAGGATAAAAACACGGTCTCTCTATAGTTTTAATAACAGACTCTACAGACGTTCTAATTAAATTGATATACGTCGGACTAGGGGAAATTTTATCGTGGAAAATATTAATCAAGATTTAATTACAAGAAAATAATGCGAGAGAATTTATTCTGTAAAATTGTAAGCTATCTGAATAAAAAATGCTAGATATTGTATGATTAGGGTCTATATTATAAATAAAAGTAAATCTAATCACAAAAAAAAAACGTTTATTTTTATATTGTGTGTGAAGAGGGGCGGGACAATAAAATATTTCGCTAAACAAACATTGGAGTGAAAAACTAACAAACATGGTAGGTATTCAATATTTTTCAAAACTCAATCGAATGACACCAAACACGACTCTACTCCACTTGAGATGGGATGGGAAGCAACTTTAAAATATTTACATAGAAACCCCCATTTTTTTATTGCACATTTGGATTCCTTATAAAAAAAAAAGAATTTTTATTTGCGACGTGTTTTCGAATTGCTGCTAGATGGCGCTAAAATCGAAGAAAATCACGATTTATCCTTACCTATACCCTATACCCTAGGAAAATTATAGAAACGGTCTGTCTAAGATCTCTAGAAACGCATTTCTAAATGAAACAAATGAAAAATAGGTGTTTAATATTTTTCAAAAATGTATCAAATGCCACCAAACATGACTCCCACCCTACCCCCGGGGGGTAGGCTGGGCGCAACTTTAAAATATTTAATAGGAACCCCCATTATTTATTGCAGATCTTGATAAAAATATTTTTAACGGTGTACGCACAAAATTGCCGCTCCAGTGTTTTTAAATGCATTCATTTTTTTTTCGAATCCTGAGGAAACTAATACCTAAGTATTTTTGAAAAATTTAAACACAGAGTGTAATATTACATTATTACCGGGGATCGAAAGTCCCTTAGAATAAACAAAAAGTTTCTTTTGAATGAGCTATTTGATATTAAAAATCACACTCAACTTGCTCTTTTTATCCCTGAATCTTTTTAAAATGAATATTATAGAAGTTGTCAAGGACTTTCGGCCCTCGGTAATAATGCAATTTTTCATTCTGCGTTTAAATTTTTCCAAAATACTTATTAGTTTTATTAGTCCATTCTTTCACGGTTTTTGCTCTAAATTTTAAAGAAGCGTTTGGATTGACATGAAATTTGACATACGTATAGGTTACATGTCAAAGAAAAAAAGTGATATTGTGCCGATGTGTGCTTTTGCCCTGGGGGTGACTTTCACCCCCTCTTGGGGGTGAAAAAATATATGTCCAAAATAAGTCCGGAAATGGGTAAACTGACTAATTTTAAGTAACTTTTGTTCTATAGAGCTTTTTCGCCAAGTCAACACTTTTCGAGTTATTTGCGAGTGAATATGTTCATTTTTCAACAAAATAACTACATTTTTAGACGGTTTTTCGCAAATAACTCAAAAAGTAAGTATTTTGTCGAAAAAAAACGTTCCTACCAAAAATATAGCCCATAAAAAAGTAAAAAAATGGTGTACGCGTTAGGTCTCTGGATCTCGTAGAACCAGAGTTATAGCCAATGAAAAATATATTCATATTCACCAAATTTCAAATAGAATATTTCGACGTGAAATATCCAAAAAATTAAGCACTTTTTGGGGAAAACTCATTGTAACTTTTTTAAAATGTTTAAAAAACCTTTATTTCTGTTTTTACAAAAAGTTTCTAGCATTAAATTTAAACAAGTTACGTTCAAAATAAAGATGGTCCCTTTCGTTTTTGCAAAAAAAAATCGGGAAGACCACCCCCTAATTAGCAACTTAAATGAAATTAATTGTTACCGCTCCACAAATTATTTTACTTATGTTGTGTTTATATGATCTGTAAGTTTCATCGATTCAAAGTGCTTATTTTTGAAAAAAATTGGTTTCAAAGTATAATTTTAAAAAATTTAAATTTTGAAAAATATGCTTTTTTTTTTAAATAACTTAAAA
Organism: Diabrotica virgifera virgifera; assembly: GCF_917563875.1. Taxonomy (NCBI): domain Eukaryota; kingdom Metazoa; phylum Arthropoda; class Insecta; order Coleoptera; family Chrysomelidae; genus Diabrotica; species Diabrotica virgifera. The sequence continues at coordinate 70,766,804 of NC_065444.1, forward strand.
ATTGTTGAAGATACCATAAATCTCGAAAAACAAAAAAAGTCAGATTTGCTTTTCTGAATATCATGTATTTTTTTGTTTTTCTGTTAGACAAAAATTGATTAAGATTTGGTGTTTCTAAATTTGCATACATTCGTGATCAGTGACTCGTTCAACCCCTTTTAACTACAGCCCTTTCAATAATAAGGACTTTGAACCGATGAAACTTACAGATCATATAAACAATATATACACGAGTCAAGAAACTTGGGAAGTCGTAACGATTAAGTTCATTTAAGATACTAATTAGGGGGTGATTTTCTCGATTTTTTTACCAAAACCAAAAGGGACTAATTTTATTTTGAGCGTAACTTGTTTAATTTTGATGCTAGAATTTTTTTTATAAAACAAAAATGGAGCTTTTCTTAAACACTTTAAATAAGTTGAAATGAGTTTTCCCCGAAATGTGCTTCATTTTTTGTTATTTCACGTTAAAGTATTGCATTTGGAATTTGACGAATATGAACCTATATTTCATTAGCTATAACTCTGCTTCTACTAGGTGTAGAGACGTGATATATACACTATTTTTTAAAAATTTTTACAGGCTATATTTTTGCTAAGAATACTTTTTCGACAAAATACTTAATATTTGAGTTATTTGCGAAAACCCGTCTAAAAGCGTGGTTATTTTGTTGAAAAAATGAACATATTCACGGCCGAATAACTCGAAAAGTATTGACTTAGTGAAAAAAATCTATAGAACAAAAGTTACTTAGAATTAGCCAGTTTATCCATTTCCTGACTTTCTTTGGACGAATATTTTTTCACCCCTAAGAGGGGGTGAAAACCACCCCAGGGCAAAAGCACATATCGGCACAATATCACTTTTTTTGTTTGACTTGTTAGCTATGTGTATCCCAAATGTCATGTCAATCCAAGCGGTTCTTTAAAATTTAGAGGTTTTGCAATATTTTACCGTTAAAGAACGGACTGTATCAGGATTTACTCCCTTAAGGCACTGTATTTAGTGCCTACTATAAAAATTAGTTTGCACTGTTGGCAGACATTAAATCTGTGTATTCGGAAAAAAAGTTGAGATAATAACTTGTTTACTTTTTAAACGCTTTTCTTTAGTTCAATAGTTTGCGTCAAATTTTTAAACGTTAATTTGACTACCTTTTCTCCAATGCAAATGAATGAAAATTTGCAAACATAATGCATTCGCAGGAACGATACACGAATAGTCAATAAAATTTTTTTTATTTTTATTAATTGTTTAAATAAAAAAACGATTTTAATGGAAAATGCTTAAATTCTCTTGTTTTTTACAATGTAAAGACTTAAAACTTTTACGGATTGTAGCTAATGATATGAACTATACATAATTTCACTTTTTACGTTAATTGTTTACGTTATGCTTCATAACTAAACAATAAAGTTTCAAATTTTGAATGTTCATATATTTGTTTATATAAAAATTGGCGTTTATTCGTGTCAAACTTCAATACGATACGAAATAAAACTTCAACCAAAACTCGAATTCAAAAAATTCGTAGTCTTAGAAAAACCACCAGTAGAGACGTTTTGTGCTACAATTAACATTAGAATTCGTTTTGGCGTATTAATTAAACGCTTTTCTTTTGCTCAATCGTTTGCTTTGGGTCAAATTTTTAGACGTTAATTTGACTGTCTTTTCTTCAATGCAAATGACTGAAAATTTGCAGACATATGCATTCGCGGGAACAATACACGAATAGTCAATAAAAATTTTTTATGTATATTAATACTAATTGTTTAAATAAAAAACGATTTTAACGGAAAATGCTTAAATTCTCTTGTTTTTTACAATGAAGAAAATTGAAACTTTTACAGACTGTAGCTAGTCATATGAACTATACATAATTTCACTTTTTTACGTTAATTGTTTACGTTATGCTTCATAAATAAACAATAAAGTTTCAAATTTTTTGCCGATTCCGACTACTTTTCATCATCATCATCATTCTCTTTGCCTTATCCCTATGCGGGGTCGGCTTCCCTAATTGCAAATGATTCTCGGATATTTCGGTCCCTTCACGTATCCGTCTATCGATTACTCTTTCCCATATTTTCATGGTGTGGCTAAGCAGTTTTATAGCCCTGTAGTTTGTACGCTGTTGTATATCTCCCTTGTTTTTGTAAACAGGTACCAGTATACTGCTTCTCCATTCGTCTGGCATTTGTCCAACTTCCATAATTCTATTAAATAGACCTGCTAGCCACCTTGTTCCTGTCTCGCCCAATGCTCTCCATACTACCCCAGGAATACCATCTGGTCCTACCGCTTTTCCTTTCTTTATTTTTTGAAGCGCTTGAGCCACTTCCTCGTTTGTTACTTTGGTGACCATTGCTGCTACTGTCTCCGTTGACTCTACAGGCTGTCTGTCAAATTCTTCATTTACTAAGCTGTCAAAGTACTTTCTCCATCTCTTTTTGACATCCCTTTCGTGAACTAGTATTTTATTATTTTCATCTCGGATACATCTAATCTGATTAAAATCTTTTGCGTGCTTTGCTCTCTATTTAGCTATTTTATATATCTTCATTTCGCCTTTCCTGGTATCAAGTTGATCGTATAGGTTTGGATACGCTTCTGCTTTGGCTTTTGCTACTGCTGCTTTCGCTTCCTTTTTCGCCACCATATAGTTTTGAAGATCTGTGTCGGATCTGGTTTCTTGCCACTTTTTATATAATTTTCTCTTCTCTTTTATTTTTCCTTGTACTTCGTTTGACCACCACCAAGTCTCTTTATCCTCAAACTCTTTTCCTGACGTTTTCCCAAGTATTTCAATAGCAGTCTCTCTAATACTACTGGTCATTTTTCTCCAAATTGTATTAGGGCTTCCTTTCATGTTCCAACATATGTTTTCTACTATTCTTCTCCTGAATAGACCTTCTTTCTCATCTTTTAGCATCCACCACTTGATTTTTTGTGGTCCTCTCCGATATTTTTGTTTAGTTTCGCTTTTTTACTTCGATGTCCAGGACAAGCAGCTTATGTTGTGGCTTACTGTTTCACTAACTATTACCTTGCAGTCCTTGCATTCACGTATGTCTTCTTTCCTTATCATGAAGTAATAAGTTGAGTTTCTCTCTTTTTAAAGAATGTGTTAACAATCGCCATATCCAATGCTGTTGCTAATTCAAGCATGTCATCTCCAGCTTCATTTCTAGTTCCAAAGCCTAATCCCCCAAGTATTGCTTCGTATCCTGCCTTGGCTTGGCCCACATGGGCATTGAAATCACCTCCTACTATAACTTTCTCCTCTGACGGAATATCACTCAGGACGTCTCCTAATTGGTCATAGAAAGCTCTTCTTTATTTTTCATTTCACTATCAGCAATTATACCAACTCCATTTCTAGTGTTACTACTCCCTGCATACCACAATTTGTAACCTTCACCTAGTTCTTTCGCCCTTTGACCTTTCCACCTAGTTTCTTGAATGCAAGCAATTTGAACTCTCCTTCGTTTGAGCGCATCCACTAACTCCAGACTCTTACCTGTAAGACTACCAAGATTCCAGGACCCTATCCTGATTTTTCTAACCTGCAATGGTGTTCCCCCTGAGATAGTCCTCACCCGGAGATCCGAACGGAGGCTCATTTTACTTCCGGTATATTTTACCTCAGGAGATGCCATCATTTCAGTATAAGTTTTTATATCTTTGGAGAAGGTCTTTTCATTTTTATGGCCTGAAAAGATTTTGTTTGGATATTTGATGCCTGAATGCCTTTTCTATCAGCACCATACCCTGCCCTGCGCGTTTAGCCAATACACCACCAATGCAACCAAAGTGCAGTATTACCCCACACCCGCCTGCATTTTTCTGTATAGGCCAGGATCCCTACTGTAAGGACTGCCCTATAAGCCAATGTATTGTTGCCCGTATCCCGCCACTAGGAGGCACGTACTTTATTCGGGATACAACTTTTCATGTTAGTCATATATGTCATATATTATGTATATGTTTTATACATATTTTAATAAACATGACGATATATTTTAATGTTTGAAAAGGGTAAGACTAAAAAGTAAAAAATAAAAATAATGTGAAAAAAACATTTTTAAGAAAAGCTTTTCTTTAGATACGAGTGACTAAAATTAAAAATATTATAAAAAAATCAACTAAAAAGCAAAAAATAAAAAAATCGAAAAAATTTAACACATTTTTTAAAGAAAAGCGTGGGGCGAAAACCGTTTATTCGATGAAGACGCGCCACTCCTTTCTTTAACGAATGTGTTAGATTTTTTTCAATTTTTTTTATTTTTTGCTTTTTAGTTGATTTTTTATAATCCTTTTAATTTTAGTCACTTGTAACTAAAGAAAAGCGTTTCTTAAAGATTTTTTTTATTCACATAGAACCCTAATCTAATTTGTATTTCTAGATTTCTGTACTTGGAGATCTTTTCGTTGTATTTAAGAGGAGGCCATTTTATTTCATTCAATTCTAACAAAATAATGAAACAACGACGCCACTGGAATTGTGAAATTTTGACATTTGACAGTTTTAAAATTAGTTCTCAGCAATGAATCAATCTCCCTAAAAAAATTGTCAGTGTATAAGCAAATATTATCTGAAAATTGTAAATTTTTTATCCCTTCTGATACATTTACATAGCGATTCCAGATCATCTTCATCAACGAATAATCAAATATATAAACAGTTATCAGGCATCAACGCATCAAGGCCATATTCCTTACCGTCCCCCATAGACCAGTCAGACACCAGCTTATTTCAGACCATGCCGTAGATTCCTTAGAATTTTAGACTACTGCGTTAGCCTTTTTATTTTTCTATTACCGGGCCGGGGGTCGAACTTCGTATATAAATCCACTAGATATGTCGATCGAGAGCCTCAGACCACTTGGCCATCTGACCGACACGAATAATCACATACCTAATCAAATATTTTACTTAACCAAAATATGCCTTTACGATAAATTTAACTAATCCGCCAATGTTATAAGAATATTCATATTAAAAACCACGCCAAAATGCCACTGTGAGCCTATCCCAAACACACATTCTTTAAGATTTAGTTTAGTTTTTACTACATATTTCGATTTCTCATTTTGATTTTACTATTTCTTCTTTTAGTTAAGTTTAATTTTCGTGAGTTGGCATAATAACTTACGTCTGGTCAAACGAATTCTTATGTTTTTACTTTTGAAACAACAGAGTGCACTCAAGCTATACATTCTATTATTTCGGTTCAGCCAGGCAAGAACGGTGACCGTGTGTGTTATGTGTTAGGACTATGACCTCTTATTTAGTATCAATTAGTAGTACTAACGCATATATTTTCTATTCGTTAGAAGAGGATTTTTAGCAAAATCCTATGCTTTAACAGTAATTCGCATTCTCTTGTTATATAACTAACAAATATCTATTACAAACTAAATAACTCTTACAAAATAATATTTATATGAAACTCCGAAGAAAAGATCTCATAGAGTTTAATGTTTTTTGTGGGTAGGTACTTACTTACTTCCATATAGTGATATTTCGGGTTTTTTCATTGGAAAACAAGTTTTATGTTCTTGAAATATAGGTCCATCATAAACCTACCCATACTGACACAACTATACACAATTCATCACCCCATCTTACATAACACAAATTAGCAGCCTACCATAGCATGATACATAGACTGACAGAAATTCCCATGTCAAAAGATAACTTCGAGATAGAACTGAACATCATTAAACCAATCGCAGTAAACAATGGCTATAACGAACAAACAATTAATAAAATTTTAAACCAAAAACTCCATAAGAAAGCTCTGAAATTAGTCTATCCACCACCACAGAAAGAACCCAGTACCTTCTGCTCTATCACATATACTGGCAAGATAACAACAAAAATACATACATAAAAAAAGGAATAACACCAGCTTTCAGAACTAACAACAACTTAAGCAAATATATTAAGAACAATAAGAGCCGAAAGAGAAAACAACTACAGAGTGGTGTTTACAAACTAAGTTGTGGTGACTTTTCGAAAACTTACATCGGTCAAACTGGCAGAACCTTTGACAAACAGATAGCAGAACACAAACGGGCTTTCGACAATAGAAAAACAGATACTTCTACATACGCACTTCACCTTCTAGATCATAATCATTATTTTAATGAACAGTTTCAAATTCTGCATATTCAAAATAAAGGCCTTAAGCTGTCTTTATTAGAATCTATGGAAATTAATAAATTGAAAAATACAGATATAATTCGGAATGACCAACTCGAGACAAACAGCTCCCTACTCCTCAACCTCTTCAGTTAAAGACATTAAAAAGACAAACCCATAGTAATCTAATTCGCTTGAGAAAGGCACTCTGCCTAAACAGCTGTTGTCACATAGTTGTGATAAATTTTGTGGAAGTATAGAAAACAAACGTTTTCAGTGTTTTATTGTTATATAAAATGACCTTCCATCAAGTAACGGTCGAATCCATCAATTATTTAAATTTATAAGTTTTTAAAAATTTATAAATTTTATAAAATCCTTAAAATCAGCTGTAGACGCAGTACTACCACAGAATAAGGAACAAGTTCCAACATTGCTTCCTATTCTGTGGTACTACCATAGCAATGTAACGTGACACAGGGTGACAAACAAAATTTCGGCCAATCACGTGCCGAATTTCATACAATTTTCGATACAAGACCTTGCATAATGGCATGCACAAATGTACGTACAAGAAACGATATAAGAAAATGTATATAACTCTAATATCAGAAACGATAGAAATGATACAAGAAAATGCATAGTGTCATACAGCCTTTACAGTCAATCGAAAGATTACTATCTTAAGAAATACTTTTCTGTCAAGTTGCCATGCGCACTAGAACAAACCTACTGAGAGTGGCCATTGCGTTTCAATTTTGCATAGCTTACTACGTTATTTCAACCGTTTTTGTGTTTTTATGAATATTATTTGCGTTATTTTTCTGAAAAATGTAAGTGAACGGAATTTAAGTACCTAAAAATGAAGCCAGGAAGAGATTGGTCAACAAAAAACGTCAACATTGGGTTCAAAAACGGACAGCTCCAGAACTTGGTTGCAATATCGGCCAACTCCATTTTCTTTATTGATTTTAGGGAAGAAAACATAAATATATTTACATTTTCGTTATTCAAAAGTATTACGAGACGTTAGAAGTATGCAGCTTTTCAGCTCTCCTTAAAAAATTACGAAATGGAGTAGTCCGTGTTTCATACTTAGTTCCTCACTTAGCACATTGCAATTGCATAGTATGTGTATAGCATGGCAGTCTCTTCTTCCGTTTCGCACTTTCTGCGCCCTGGTTCATTCCTCTTATCTAGTTTGTATAGGTGGTTTCTTAAACGACAATGTCCAATCATCATTTCAGTGACCGTTTTGATCTCTCGTTTATTTAGGTTCATCAAATTGTTCATGAGCTTTTTATCAATATTCTTGATTATTTTTTTCATCTGGAGTTGTCCTTGAATGGCTCATCATTTCTTTTGATGATTCCTTATCAGCCATTTCTGAACTGGTTTTTCGTAACATCTTTAGAGATGCCACAGAAAGATTCTGGGCCTTCAAAAGTTTCTCTGTCTTGGCTTAGCTTTTGTAATGTGTTTATATTTTATAATGTAATCTTTATACCTTTAAACCTTTTTTCTTTTTTCCTTTTTTTTTAACGTTTAGCCTCGTGTCGATAAATACTTCAATGTAGGATGACCTCAATTTTACCTAAAAATAAACACTTTATGTCCTTTGTTAAAACATTAATACCTTGATTAATGTAATATAAAATTTTTATTGTAGGTAAACACAACTTTATTAATTGCTTAAGCAAAGTTCATTTGTAGGTCACACTATTTTATTGCAAGAATAATGCATTGTTCTTGACAAAGTGATGGTCGTCCTCCTACTCAAATTGCGGTATTTTATTTGCCTTTACTTAAATTTACACACCTTTTTCTAGATAACATCGGCATTTAAAACGTAAATAAAAAGGCACATAATGTTGAATATAGACAGTAAACCAGTCAACAATATTTCAAAATGTATTTATTATGAAACTGGACAGTGCAAAATACCAAGACTCTAGATAGACCATCGCGAAACTGTGAAAAAAATAAGTACATTCGGGTGTAAGAGGTAATATTCTGATTTTGGGAAGAAAAAAAGTTATATTATAATGACTTCAATAGTAATAACTGAAACAAAAAGAAATCTATTAAAGGACAGAAGTAACATAGATTTGGCATGAAATTTAGCATACACATAGCAAACAAGTCAAAGAAAAAAAGTGATATTGTGCCGATGTGTGCTTTTGCCCTAGGGGTGAGTTTCACCCCCTTTTGGGGGTGAAAAATATATGTTAGAATTAAGTCCGGAAATGGATAAAATGACTAATTCTAAGCAACTTTTGTTCTATAAAGTTTTTTCACCAAAATAATACTTTTGAGTTATTTGCGAGTAAATAATATGTTAATTTTTCTACAAAATAATCACGTTTTCAGACGGTTTTTCGCAAATAACTCAAATGGCAAATATTTGGTCGAGAAAAAAATTCTTATCAAAAATATAGCAAGTAGAGAAGTGAAAAACGTGGTGTACATATTAGGTCACTATACCTAGTAGAAGCAGAGTTATAGCTAATGAAAAATAGGTTCATATTCGTCAAATTCCGAATCGAATATTTTAACGTGCCATAACCAAAGAACAAAGCACTTTTTTGGGGAAAACTCATTTTAACTTTTTTAAAGTGTTTAAAAAAAATGCTTATTTTTGTTTAAAAAAAAATTAGCATCAAAAGTAAACAAGTTACGGTCAAAATAAAGTTGGTCCCTTTTTTTGGTAAGAAATCGGGAAAATCACCCCCTAATTAGCATTTCAAATAAACTGTATTGTTACCACTTCACAAGTTTTTTACTCGCGTACGTATAGTAAGTTTCATCGGTTAAAAGTCCTTATTTTTGAAAGAGCTGTAGTTAAAAGGGCTTGAACGAGTCACTTATCACGAGGGTATGCAAATTTAGAAACACCGAATCTTAACCAATTTTTATCTTACAGAAAAAAAAAGACAAAATATTCAGAAAAGTAAAGCTGACTTTTTTTATTGTGTAAGATTTTTGGTATATCTAACAATTTTTAAATTATAAACATTTATTGAAAAAAAAACATTTTTTCAAAATTAAATTTTTTTTAAGATTTTAGTTTAAAACCAAATTTTTTCAAAAATAAGCACTTTGAATCGATGAAACTTACAGATCATATAAACACAACATAAGTAAAATAACTTGTGAAGCGGTAACGATTAATTTCATTTAAGTTGATAATTGGGGGTGATCTTCCTGATTTTTTTGCCAAAACAAAAAGGACCAACTTTATTTTGAGCGTAACTTGCTTACATTTGATGCTAGAAATTTTTTTTATAAAAACAGTAATAAAGCTTTTTTTAAACACTTAAAAAGTTGTAATGTGTTTTCCCCAAGAATGCTTCATTATTTGGATATTTCACATTGAATTATTATGTTTGGAATTTTTCGAATATGAACCTATTTTTCATTAGCTATAACTCTACTTTTGCTAGGTATAGAGACCTAATATATACACCGTTTTTTTCACTTTTTGATAGGCTATAGTTTTGCTAAGAACATATTTTTCGACAAAATGCTTACGTTTTATTTGCGAAAAAGCGTCAAAAAACGTGGGTATTTTGTTGAAAAATGAACATATATTCACTTGCAAATAACTCGAAAAGTATTGATTTGGTGCAAAAACTCTATAGAAAAAAAGTTGCTTAAAATTAGTCAGTTTATCCATTTCGGGACTTATCATGGACATATATTTTTTCACCCCCGAGATGGGGTGACACTCACCCCCAGGGCAAAAGCATACATCGGCACCATATCACTTTTTTTCTTTGACATGTTAGCTATGCGTATGCCAAATTTCATGTAAATCCAAGCGGTTCTTTAAAATTTACAGCAAAAACCGTGAAAGAATGTACTAAAAGCAAATTTTTGATTACTACCCTTAATCTGAGCATTCTAGAATTTTCAAGGCATGTAGCATGTAGACCGATAAATAGTAGATAAGGGAGGATCTACATCATGCATTCTACAGCGGTCTAGGTATCTAGGTTAAATTCTAACAAAATTTTGCTTCCTAGTACTCAAAATGTGACACTGAGAGGCAGTTTCAGGAGCTGCCACCATCAGTTGACATAAACATATTTCTTCTTTTTGGAGCCCTCAGAACTGTGTGTGGTATACCCGTATAGACGTTACCAAAATAAAATTCAAAAAACACAAAATACAAATCTCAAATGCAAAGTGAATTTGGTCGTGCTGTACTTCTGTCCTTTAGATTTTTCTTTGTTTGAATAGATGTCGCTAATGCGTCCAATAGCAAAATATCCTTTATTATTTTGCTTACTAAATATAGCTAGATTCCATTCCAAAAGGAAAAAAACATGTCTTAACTGATGGTGGTAGCCCCTGAAACAAAGTAAATCTTAAGCTCTCTCGTTAGTAATCATTGACTTCCCTCTCAAATATGTCGACAAATTAATAAAAAAATTAAAATACAGAGTGGTCCAAAGAAAACAGTCCACCTCGATATTTGGCAGTATTTATTAGATTTTAAGGAAATGACGAAACAGGTCGATTTTTGATCTAAGGGGACACATTTTTACGGTACATACATTTGTCATTTGTCAATTCCCTTCCTTCCACTTCCCCACCCCTTATTTTTAAATTGGTAATAGTGGTCGTGTGCTAGCTTATTTAAAAGGTTATTCAATTCTCTATTCAGTAATATAAACATTAACATAATTATTTATACAGGGTGTCCAAGAAAAAATATCTTATTAAATTAATTGACACAAAGAGAAAAATGTATGTAATTTATTTAATTCAAAATACATTCTACTGCTGTCACAAAACAGAAAAAAATGTTTTTTAATAAATAAACATTGCTTTTGGCTTAATTTCAATGTTCAAGCTGCCACCCATCTGTCTCTTGGTAGGTTGAATATTGAATTTAAGCGAAAACCAATATTTATTTGTCAAATAAATATTTTTCTCTGTTTTATGTCAGTAGTAGAATGCATTTTGAATTAAATAAATTGCATACATTCTTCTTTTTGTGTCAATTAATTCAATTCAAAATAATTTTTCTTGGACACCCTGTATAAATAATTATGTCAATGTTAATATTAGTGAATAGAGAATTGATTAACTTTTCAAATGAGGTAGCACACGACCCCTATTCCCTATTTAAAAATAAGTGGTGGGGAAATGGAAGGGAGGGGGTTGACAGATGTATGAACCGTAAAAATGTGTCCCCCTTAGATCAAAAATCGACCTGTTTCTTCATTTCCTTAAAATCTAGTCAACTACTGCCAAATATCGGGGTGCACTGTTTTCTCTGGACCACTCTGTATATAAAAATGATTAAAAACATCGTTTTCATTACTTTCCTTGCTCATGACCTTAAAACTATTCATTTTGGAGCAAAGTGGTAGTAAAATAAAATAGCGATACAGTTTATTTAAATTTTTAAGACACGATTGGCTAAAAATGATTAAATTTATTACGCCTAATCAAAATAGCAATAAATACAATAAAGTGGAAATAAGCTTTTTGACATTCAACGTTTTTTAACCACTTAGATTGTAGTTAGGACCTTTATAATTCGCCGAGAAAATATTTACGATATAGTAAAATGGTGCACCAAACTTTCTTAAAATGAATTCAATAGATTTTGCATAATAATTTTGCAATCTAAATTAAAAAAAAAAAAGAAATTCTTTAAAATCTTTCAGAATAAAAACTAAACCATAGAGAAGTTTGCCAATTTTCTTACACATAAAAGAGCACTCTGTCTATCCAACGCACTTTATAGAATTAATTTTTTAGGCGCCTCAGGAATTTTTTATAATTTTTGAAATAGTTTTTTGCCTTAAAAAAATAAAATATCTAGGTAACTATTAATTTAAATAAAATTAAGACCATTGAAAAATACTGGTATAAGGAGGCTATTTCTACAAGAAAAAAGTTGAATTAAGAGCAGCTTTTCCTGAGATATAATAGGTCAAAGTTGACCGGCATTTGCGACAAAGTTATATTAGTAAACGGATGGTAATCTTTGAATCATTACCTTTCTAAGAAAAGACAGCTTTAAATTTAATTCGATTCAGGGTTCACCACAATCGGTTGACATATGTTTCTTCTTTTTAGAGTCTTCAGGACCGTCTGCCGTGTAGCCTGAAGTGAACGAAAACTGGCTGTCTACTAAACAAAATAATAAACAATTATTTGCTGCTGAAAGCATGAGCGACATCAATTAAAAAAAAAGAAAAGAGAAAAATGTTTGAAACGAAATAAACGATGGACTACCCCAGCTAATTGAAATAATATTTGAAAATATTACCTTAATCATCCAAGGTAGCCATCGCTACACCCTTAGGTTAGCTCAGTCTCTCAAGGTGTGTGTTCGTCTTGTCCTAATCTTAGAAATGAACTATGAAAGTTTGGAATGAAGGCAAACAAAACAGTATTTTTAACTAATCATGTTTATTGTTCAATAAAGATATAATAAAAATATGACTTATTATGTGCATTAACAAATATATTCAAATTCTTGCCAAAAACTAACAATTTGTAGATTATACTTATGGCTTTTGGTAGCTGGTATTTGATGGTAACTTCTTGATGTCGAATGGTACTGCTGTAGACTTCTTGTACGCCTGGGCGGATGTTCGGCCCTAGGCCCCTGCAGCTGAAGATGTTGGGTGCTGTAGTCTAGACGATTTGGTTGCAGTTGTCAGCCTTGTAGTAATGAATCGCCGGCGATGGGCTTCATTCTCCCGAAAGGAGAAAAGTAGATCTTATCCAAAAACTATAATATAAAAACACATATCAAACATCAAGAAGAAAAACCAAAAAACGAGCCTTTGCCAAACAATCGTAAAAAGTAGTTATTGGCAAAGGAATAATTAAATGGAATTAATATTGATACTACTAGTTAAAATTTGATTCTTCTTCTTCTTCAAATGCAAATCCACTAATGGATGTTGGCGATCACATTTTCCATTAACTCTCTGTTTCTTGCAATGTGTATCAGAGATTGTATGTCGTTAATCCCTGTCCATTGTCTTATGTTTCGGAGCCAGGACATTTTCTTGCGTCCTATTCCTCTCTTGCCTTCAATTTTACCCTGGATTATAAGTTGAAGGAACTGGTATTTTTCGTTTCGCATGATGTGACCCAAATACGCCGTTTTTATTTTCTTGATGTTTTCGAAAAGCTGACGTTCTTGGTTGATTCTTTTAAGGACATCCACATTTGTGACTTTCGCCGTCCATGGTATCTTTAGGATACGGCGATAAAGCCACATTTCGAAGGCTTCTAATCTGTTTATATCCCTCATTTTAAGTGTCCAGCCCTCTATGCCATATAGCAGCACCGACCACACGTAGCATTTAGTAAACCTTAGTCTCAGTGTAAGGTCGAACTCTGAGCAGGTCAGTACCTTCCTGAATTTTACGAAAGCTTGTCGAGCTTGCTCAATGCGACATTTTACTTCCCTTTCCGATGCCCAGTTTTCAAAAACCACAGTATTTGAATTTGATCACTCTCTCAATGGACTTAGTATTCAGTGTTATGGTGGAGTTTTCAAATGCATCCAAGTTTCTGGAGATGATCATGAATTTGGTCTTTTTGGTATTAATCTCTAATCCCATTCGCTTACTGTATTCTCCGATTATAGTGACAAGTTGTTGAAGATCTGCTATGTTGTCGCAAATTAAGACAGCATCATCAGCATATCGTATGTTGTTGATCAATACTCCATTCACTTTGATTCCTATCTCTGCATCTTCCAAAGACTCTTGAAATATGGCTTCCGAATAAATGTTAAATAAAAGAGGGGAAAGCACACATCCCTGCCGAACACCCCTTCTTATATGTATGGATTTGGATATAGAATTGTCCATTTTTAATTGTGCTGCCTGATACCAGTACAAGTTTTCAATGCATCTTATGTCTTTTTGGTCCATATCAAGCTTCTTGAGGATCTGCATTAACTTGTGATGTTGGACACGATCAAACGCTTTCTCGTAGTCTAAAAAGCACAGGAATACGTCCTTCCTCTGATCGTAATAATTTTGGACCAACACCTGTGTTGCTACTATTGCTTCTCTTGTTCCCAAACCTTGCCTAAATCCAAACTGAGAATCACTGATGTCCCATTCACATTTTTTATATAATCTTTGATGTAGTATTTTTAAGAATATTTTTTTTGATTACTAAAAGCATATCAATAGATAAAATGAAATACAGAAACCAAACAAATGGTTGAACATTTGAAGGTTAGGTATAAAAAATATTAGAAGAAATTGCTAGATGTAGAAATGTAATTACAAGAAAAAATAATAATGAATTCTTACCCCAAGAAAAAGATGATTTGAATAAAAATGATTTATTTTTCACTTTACATGCCTTTTTAAGAATTAATTTTTCCCTTCCATTTTGTGTCTTCAGGTAGGGAAGTGACACTGTCATTGAAAACGACATTTGAAATGACGACCAAGTCACACCAAGTACTATGAAGTAGCAGGCATGTTCCGTATTGAAATACAGATATTTACAAAGTAAGAATATACAGGGTACGTTCAGTATGATGATTTAGATTTTAGATGAAAAGAGATATATTAAATAGAAGATAATAAAAGAGGGTAATAAAAGAGGATAATAAACGAGGATAATAAAAGAGGGCCTAACGAGTTTTTAACGAAGAAAACAGGTAAAACAAATAGAAGAAAATTATTGTTGATGAAATATTAAAGAAAATAATATAAAATAATTATTTAAAAATAAAATATCAAAGATGTGACGTTTGTAACGTTACATATTTTTTAGGTCGGAATGCAGAAAATCCTTGGTAACAATCTATTGTCTGGGCGTTTTAAAAGTTTTAAAGCAAACAGAACGATAAATATCGGACATGGGAGAATATATAATTTGCATTTATCACCTGGCCGCTTATCTAGATAAAAATTAAACAGAATTCTGCCATTACCTTTCTCTCCCGGAGCTCTTTCCTCATGAAAATTTTCATATGTTTCATATCTATCAAGATATTCATTAATTATTTATATGGGAAATAAGCCACAATTAAAATGAAAAAAATAATTTTATTAACGTTTCGACGCCCAAATCGGGTGCCGTTGTCAAAATACAAAATATTACTAAAATAAACTAAAGTGTTGTTGCTAAGCAAAAAAATTCTTCTAATAATTTATTTAATCTCACTCATTTATATTGGCAATTCAGACATATATTATACATTTTAAAGTAGAAGACTTTAAAATGATATTGCCAATATTTATGAGTTGCGTTCCTGGGACGACTTACTGAAAGATAGTTCATTCGATTACATGAAATTAACCCCAACTCAAGAATATCCGTCATAAAAAATTATAGCATGCGATATGTCTTTAAAAAGACAACCAAATGCAACGACAGTAAAATTCTCGCGTTAGAGACTTCATAGTAAGTCACAAGGGAAAACCAGGAAAAACCTTGTGATACTATCCCGACATCGTAAGTATTTGGTCTTACATTAATTTACTCTTAAAAAAATAATACCAAATTCTGACTTGTAACATGTTTAAATTATAAATAATATTAATAATACTAGATATATCAGTAATACTAAAATATAAAATATGTACTAGCTCGATATTATTGACTTACTAATCTTGGTATTTTCTTTCTATTGACTTCCTCTTTCAGTATGGGTAACCACATCCTACTGCATTCTACCGAAGAATTTGCGACACAATTGGTTTCATTTAGCATAATTAGAGCCGCTTCTTTGATTTTTCTCTTTTTACTATCTGATTCTTTCAGGACTATACTTGAATCTCTCCACTGAACTCTATGTTCATTATCCCATGCGTGTTGACATATTTGAGATCTCTCAAATTCTCTATTTTTAATATAAGATTGATGTTCACTTATTCTAACGTCTAATGGTCTTGATGTCTCACCTAAATAAAATTGTTCGCATTCACAAGGTATTTTATAAATGCAATTCTTTGTTCTTTCTTGATCATTGTTAGGTTTAGTTTTAGATAGAATAGATCTCAATGTGTTTGTTGTTTTGAATGTTGTTGAAATGTTGAATTTATTTCCTATTGTTTTAAGTTTCTCGGATAGTCCTTTTATATATGGTATTGATATTTTCCTCGTATTATTTCTGGTGAATGTTGTAGGATCCCGTTCTAAGTTGTTCTGTTCCATTCGATCCAATCTTGACAATTCCTTATTTATAAACGATAAAGGATAATCATTTTTTAATAAAACAGATGTTAACAATTGTTTTTCTGCTAAAAAGGAATTTTCGTTAGAACAAGTAATTTTGGCTCTATCATATAAGGATTTAATGATTCCCTTTTTAACGTTGATGTTGTGATTTGATATTCATAACGTAACATTATAATAATAAATACTAGTAGGTATTGCATGACATGTGAAAAATACCAAAAAACTAGCTTGAAAAAAATTGAATTTCAAAGTTCAAAATCGGTACCTATACGTAAAAAATGTATTTTCTCATCTCCCAACGGACAATTTTCCTCTTTTTTTAATCCGATGTAACTCGAATAGAGACACCTAAATAACGTATTGGTTTTTAAGTGTTTTCATATCAACATGACCATTTATGGTGGTGTGGTAAAGAAGGCATTGGAGTAGATTTGAATGAACTGAGGTACTAATAGTCCAGATAAATAAGATTTTTCCCGTGACACATTCCCCTCCAGGCCGAAACCAAATTTTTTGAGTAGTATGGATATCTATATTAATAACCTTTATGTTTCCTGCAGCCGATTTTGATGATATACATAGTTATAAACAAATGAAAATCAAATAACGGTAAATTTTCACTTTTTTCGTCCATTACTAAAAAGTGAAACATTCTAAACAAATTTGAGAATAAGAAACTCATCAATATGGCGTTCGCTGAATATGTCTATCCTTCTCTGTTTCTTAGAAAATTGCAAAATAAGTCATACATTTTTGAGATTTTATAAATGTTTGTAACTTATGTAAAAATTAAGTTGGAACCTTTTTATTACACGGAATGCTGAAACTTCTTTTGCTTAAATTATATCTTAAATATCAAAGCAATAATTGTTCAAATAGTTTAAAAGTTATTTAACTTGTTTATCCCAAATTCATTTTTTTTTTTGCAACACTATAAGTCAGAAAATTATGAGGTTACAGTAATACTACGGACAGTTTATGAAAGAACATTTATACTATTAACTTAATTAAAAAAAATGACAAAAAGTAATTTTAAACAGTCTAAAATTATTTTGCAAAAACATGTCGATTTTTTAGTTACTGATAAACAATTAGAATAACTTTTTAACCTTTACCCGTAGAAAAATTATTTTTTTATATTTAGAAAGACTGAATTTTTATACACATCTAGAAAGAAAAACAATTGTCCTAGGACAATTAGGGACGAAGTTAGCCCCCCTTTTTTTAATTCACATGTTCTTACAAAATAATTTTGCAATATTTAGAATTATTGTTTGTCATTTTTTTTTATTAAATTAATAGTGTAAATCTTCATCTTTCATAAACTATCCAAGGTACCCCGTCAAAATAGCCCCGTCAAAAAAGCTCCGACAAAATAGCCCCGACATAATATCCCGCACACAAAATAGCTCCGACAAAATAGCCTGCAGACAAAATAGCCGCGGAATAATAGCCCGCCGACAAAATAGCCCCGACACTATAGCCCTGACAAAATAGCCCCGAAAAAAAGCTCGTTTCAGAATTCATCATGAAATAATTCCTTAAAAATACATTTTTTCGGAAATGGTAATTATCCTCTGTTCAGATGTTTATCTTAACCACATTAAATAAAAGTTGTCTTTTCAGAGAACTCGAACATTTAAGTTAAGCGAAAATCAATGTTAATTTATGATATAAACATTTTTTTCTGTTTTCGGGCAACAGTAAAATGCATTTTAAATTAAATAAATTAAATACATTCTTCCTTTTTGGCAAATAATTTAAATTAAAAAAAGTTTTTGGACACCTTGTATAGATAATTATGTAATTGTTTATAAGAGGCTGTTTTAGCCGGGGCTATTTTAGCCGGGGCTGTTTTGACCGGGGCTATTTTGTGTGCGATCTATTTTGTCGGGGCTATTTTGTTTGCGGGCTATTTTGTCGAGGCTATTTTGTGTTCGGGCTATTTTGACTGGGCTTTTTTGACGGGGCTGTTTTGACTGGGCTATTTTGACGGGTCACGACTATCCAAAGTATTACTGTAACTTAATAATTTTCTGACTTATAGTGTTGCAAAAAAAATTAATTTGGGATAAGCAAATTAAATAACTTTTAAAATATTTTACCAATTGCTTTGAAATTTAGGGTATGATTTAAGCACCAGAATTCTCAGCATTCCATGTAATACGAAAGTTCTAAGTTAATTTTTATATAAGTTATGAATATTTATAAAAACTCAAAATTTATGATTTATTTTGCATACTCCCCACTCCTCAACCTCTTCAGTTAAAGACTTAAAAAGACAAACACATTGTAAAATATATCACTTGAGAAATGCACTTTGCCGAAACAGCTGTAGTAATAATATAGTTGTAATAAATTTTGTGGAAGTATAGAAAACAAACGTTTTTCAGTGTTTTATTGTGAGATAAAATGAACTTCCATCAAGTAACGGTCGAATCCATCAATTATTCGCTGAATATGTCTGCTTTCAACAATAGAAAAACAGACACTTCTACATACGCACTTCACCTTCTAGATCATAATCATTCTTTCAATGAAGAGTTTCAAATTCTACATATTCAAAATAAAGGCCTTAAGCTATCACTTTTAGAATCAATGGAAATTAATAAATTGAAAAATACAGATATAATTCTGAATGACCAACTCGAGACAAACAGCTCCCCACTCCTCAACCTCTTCAGTTAAAGACTTAAAAAGACAAACACATTGTAAAATATATCACTTGAGAAAGGCACTTTGCCGAAACAGCTGTAGTAATAACATAGTTGTAATAAATTTTGTGGAAGTATAGAAAACAAACGTTTTTCAGTGTTTTATTGTGAGATATTCAGCGAACGCCATGTTGAAGTTTTTTTATACGATTAATAAGTTACCTACTCTCAAATTTGTTTAAAATGCTTAACTTTTTGGCAATAGACGAAAAAAGCGAAAATTTACCGTTTTTTATCTTCATTTGTTTATAACTATGTATATTATCAAAATCGGCTGCAGGAAACATATAGGTTATTATTATAGATGTCCATACTACTCAAAAAATTTGGTTTCGGCCTAGAGGAAGTTGCGTCACGAACAGGATATTTTTTTTCTTATTTCTCTGAACTATAAGCACAACTTTAAAGTATATTACAAATTCAGTATTGTTGTTCTAAATAAGTCACAATTTTATTTTAAAATTAAGATTATTTTAAGTTTTGATTACCATGAACCACTCGGAAATCTTTCTCAAAATACAAAACATTAATAAATTTAACATATTTTCTTTTTTGTTACTTGGTAAAAAATTTTTTCAATAATTTAATTTTATCTGTATCATTCATATTGACATTTGAGCCATACATTTTAAAGTATTACTTTACAATATTTATGAGTTGCGTTCCTGGGACGACTTTGTTGGAAGATAGTTCGTTCGATTACATGAAATCAACTTTAACTTAAAGATGTCCATCGGAATATTTCTGATTACTTCAAGATAACCTATCGTTGGCTAGAGAAGTGCACCGAAAAGAATAAAGAGCTGAAATAACTTAAAACTATCTTATAAAGAACCATCAATGTGGTTTTATAAAGATATCAGAAAAACGTTAATTTAGTAATTTTTTCCACTCGCCCCTACTTAATAACTATAAATCGATTTTTTTCTGGCCATATTAAAGAAGATTAATTTAAAAGATAACACATAAAACAAGAACAGTAATAACAACCTAGATATTGTTTTCAATCTATATTAAATTTTAATTAATAAAATTTTTTATCTGCCAATCAATCTATTAACATATATAATTTGTAAAACAAAGTAAAGTAAGTCAAAATGTGGATTTCTTTTTGTTTTTTGTATTCAAAAACAATAGAAGAAATTAAAAAAAGGTCAAAAAATACACAGAGGGTTGCTGGAAATAATAAAAAACAGTGAAGTAATCGAAACCAATAATATAAAGCTGGAAACAGAAAAGCAGAATGGGTAAAAATTAGACTCAACTCAATAGCTCATAATATGAGATGAGCTAAAAATGTATGAAATAGCGCTAAGGGTGCTATTTATTATGACATAAAGAAAATCTCTCCCTCTCCCTCATCTTTGAGACATATTTCAGAAATACAGTCATGTAACAAACTCAAGGGATATAAAATCTCTTTCTTTTTCTTCTACTTTTATCTTGCCAGCAGTGCCGGTTTATGCACTGGGCGCTTGGGGCGGGCGCCCAGGGGCCCGGGCCCCGGAGGGGCCCGTAGTGCCCGTTCATTTTATTAATAAAAAATAAAGTCCGCTAAATAATCTACATATTTAACAAAATAGAAAAAATGACGACGAAATACCTGCGATTTCGAAATGGTCTGATTTTAAGACTGATGACTTTATAAAAACTATTAACTTTTAAACCAAACATTGATTCCTTAGAAAATTGTAAAAGAATGTATCAAGATGGAGACAAAGCTTATTGTAGAAGATTAAATGGAACAACTTTTATAGAGGAAAACTCAATGGAGGCAAAGAGAAGAGAGATTGGCTAATATACGACGCAAGTGCTAAAGCTGTTTATTGTAACCCGTGCAAATTATTTTCAATTGAAAAAATAGTTTAACTGATTTTGAATGGACCCACTGGAAACATTTGAATAATTTTCTCAAATATCACGAAGAAAGTAAATTTCATCTGAACTCTATGATTACATTAATAACAAGATCATCAATAAATGGAGTTAAAGACGCTGCCTTGAAAGAGCAAGTAGAACGCGAAGCTGACTATTGGATAAACATCCTAAGAAGAGTAGAAGGACTAGCTTTCCGTTGATCCAATGACGATTTAATGAGTCGTCATAAAGGAAATTGTATATTAGGCTAAATTTGACTACTTGTTAGATGAACATTTACAACGGAATGCGAATAAATGAAAGGGTTCGTTAGCTATGTGTCTCACCAAATTTGATATGAGTTCTTGGAAGTAATAAAATCAAAACTTAGAAACTTTTGACGCTGTAAATGCTTTAGTTAAAAACAAGGGATCTATCAAACCTATGTTTTCCAGTTAAGCAATAACAGAGACGAAAAATTAGCAATTAAAATGAAGCCAAGACATTACAGAATAAAATGGATACCTAGGAGATAGCTCCATTGACAGTGATTTGGACAAAAACTTTGGAACGAGTTAATGCAACAAGCAAAACGTGAACGTGAAGAAACTGTGGACTTGTGTCAATTGGAGTAGAATTAATGACACCTATTTTGAGATTTATTGGAGACGTAAGAAATATGTTAAGCGAAATTGAATAGAAGCCAAAAATATTTTTTACGAAGACGACGATATCTCAAACATATTCTATACAACTGACCTTCAAAGAACAAAGAAGGGAAAAACATTTTTTGATGAAGCAGGTGAAAATGAACCAATTAAAGGCCAGTTATAGGCCACAATATTACTCAAGATTCAAGATCTTTTAAAGAGAATTCTTCTTCTTCTTCTTCTTCTTTTTGTATAGACATATCTGCCCGTTTTTTCAATGTGCCTCTAGTAGTTGTCGTTCCATCGTTTTCGTGGTCTTCCCACTGATCGTCTTCCTATTGGAGAACCGTCTCTCGCTGTCGTTACTACTCTATTTCTTGTCATTCGTCTTATGTGGTCATTCCATTATATTCTTCTGTTTCTCACCCAGTTACTAATGTTGTCCAACTTGCATCTCCGTCGTATATCTATACTTCTAGCTCTGCCCCATAGAGTCTTACCATTTATTTTTCGGAGGGTTTTCATCTCGGCTGTTTCGAGCAATATTTTTGTCCTCCCTGTTGATGACTGTTTTGTAATTTCTGCCTTTCATTTCTTTTCCGATATGTTTATTTCTCCATATTGTGTCAATCAGGCAACCTACGACTCTGTTTGCTCTATTTACTTGATCTTCCACTTCTGCTTCGAGCCTTTCGTAGCTAGATAGTGTGGGGCCTAGATACTTAAACTCCATCACTTGTTCTATTTTCTGACCCTCTAGCTTCAATTTACATCTTATTGGATTTGCTGTTATAACCATGCATTTTGTCTTTTTTGGGGAAATTAACATTTAAAGGGAATTCAATGCTACAAAGATGTTACATCAGCTGTTACATGTTTTTTTCTACGCTAGATAAAGAAGCAGTCAAGACGTCAATGAGTACTTTATGTGTGAAATATGAAAAAGATGTTGATGAAACCAAAGAGAACTTGCATAATGAAATTACTCATTCTATAACATTATGCCAAAAGTTAAATAAACATTTATATAATTTGGTGTCATCCAGGATGTAAATATTGTAAAGGCAACAATTCCCAATATTTTACCTTTACTGAAAGTTTATTTCACGATACCAGCTTCTAATGCGTCAGGCAAGCGGTCTTTTTCGGCTTTAAAAAGAATAATAATATATTTAACGCCAGATTAGGGTCAAGAAAATCTAGATGCATATCACTATTGTATTATAGAAAATGAAGACCTGGAGCAACTGAATTGTGATAGTATTATATGACAGATTGCTAATGCCTAGTCAAGAAAAAAGGTGATCTAATTTTTGTCATAAGTATGTATTTTTAGAATATATTTTTTTGTTCGTCATGTGTTGTTTTGTGTAAATTTCTGTTTTTTTTATATTTTTAAATGTATTTTTTGGAATATTTTTTAAGCTTGCTATTCTTCTTGTTTGGTTAAAAAAAAGGATGGATTTTATAATAAATACATGTGTTTTCTTGTTAAAAAACTGTCAACGAATAGCAATTAAGGGGGCCCCTAAATAGTCAGCGCCCAGGGCCCGAAGTTAGGTTAAACCGGCACTGTGCCATATTGGATGGCGTTTTGGGCACAAAGATGCGTTTTTCTTCAACATTCGGCCAAATTCGACCGAGTACCTTACATTTAGGTCCACCGTATAACGAAGTATAATAATTATAATAATTAACTGCTTATGAAATAACATTATCCGTGTAAATTACCATAATTCTCCAGTAAAATTGTTAAGGGGGTAGGCGCAAAATCTTAGTCCAGTGCTATTTAAATGCATTCATTTGTTTTCGAATCCTGAGAAAATATTTTTGAAAAATTTAAACGTAGAATGAAAGACTACATTATTACCAAGGGCCGAAAGTCCCCGAAAACTTCTATAATGTGTATTTTAATAAGTTACAGGGGTAAAAAAAAAGAGAAGATTTAAGCCAAGCGTCCACAGACCCGCATCGTACGCATCGTACGCAACGGATTTTAGTTTGCCTTACAATGATTGCCGATAATGCGATCCGTACGATGCGGATCAGTGGACGCGGTTACATAAGTTTATGTACAAGGCAAACTAAAATCCGTTGCGTACGATGCGTCCGATGCGTACGATGCGGGTCTGTGGACACTTGCCTTTAGTGATTTTTACTTATAAATATACCATTAAAAAGAAAATTTTGTTTATTCTAAGGGAAATCAGTAATAATGTAATCTTTCATTCTGCGTTTCAATTTTTCAAAAATTATTAGTTTTCTCAGGAATCGAAAAAAAAATGCATTTAAATAGCATTGGACCAAGATTTTGCGCCTACTCCCTTAATATAACTGTAAAAGCCTATATATTTTGTTGCATAATTGTATACTATAAATTACTAATTTATTCTATACATTGAAGTAATTAAGAAGAAAAGCCATCTGCAAATTTTTTTATCCATAAATTTAGCAAACTAATTTTAACGATTTGGTGTCAATAGCTGATTTGGCAAATTTACCGTTAAATGTAAATAACATTCAATTATTTTTTAGTTAAATCCAACGGAAACTGAAGGTTGTTTCCACCTACTAAAATATCAATGACATTTGTGCGTCACCTCAATTAACAATAAACGATAGAATATTAATGAGCCTGCCTTATTAGCTACATGTATTATTTATACATACATACATGATTTTACATGTACTATTTAAAACTTACAGAAATACTTAGGTCTTTGCGTGTTTTTTGGCAGCAGTTTGATCTTGCAGTGGCAAATAAGAACCAATATCTGACGCTGACGTTATCTGTTTGTGAATTTGTGACAAACTGGAGGATGATAAAATAGAGGAGGTGTAAAGAAAAAAGTATAAGAAAGTAAAGGTAAACAAACCCAAGATCGAAGGTGTGCGAGAACTTTACCAGAAGGTAACTAATAAAAGATTTAAACATTAGAGGGCCAAAAAGAAACATGGACAGTGTAAGAAAGATGAAATACTTTCAGTGAAGTATTAAAGAAATCAACAGCTGAAGTATGTAGTATCAAAAAATGTAATAAATAATTGAAAAGGACAAGGTGGTGGAATAAAGAAGTGACGGCAGATATAAAAATAAAGGAAATTTTATGAAAAATATACATCGAAAGGGGATTAGAAGAAGATAAAAAAAATATTACAAACATGGACGATTGGTAAAAAAGAAAGATAAAGCAAAGCAAGTGAAAGCAAAATCATGGAAATAATTTGGAGAAGAACTGCAAGAAGAATATGTATTAACTAATATAATCTTTTGGACGACAATGCGACACATGAAGGAAAGAAAACGAAAGGTAATGCAACGCAGTAACAGATACATCAGAGCAAATCCAAATAAATCCAGAACATACAGCTAGGGTATGGAATGAATATTATGAAAAAATATTTGATACTGAAGTTATAAAGGAAGAAACTGTAATACATTAAGGCGAAGAAAACACAGAGATAGAGCAACTAAGGAGAGAAGAAATCATAGAAGGATTATCGAATACAAAAATAAGCAAGGCATGTGATGATGATGAAATTGAACTGGAAATGGTAAAATACATTGGAGAAGAAAGAATAAGCTTTCTATGAAGAATATATAAAGAGACGTGAGAAACACAAGCAATCCCTACATACTGGAAGGACATCATCGTGTCAATATACAAAAAAGGTAATAATACAAAGGAGGTAAAAATAAACGAGAAAAAAAGTAAGGTAATGATAATCAGCGACAAAGAAGATAAGGAAGATAATAAAATAAAGATAAAATGTAAAAACTCAGAACTGGAAATAGTTACAACTTACGAACACCTGGGAAGTAGGTATAGTTACTAATGAAGGAAAAATAGATTGGGAAATAAAAACAGAGCGAATAAATCTAATAAGTTATACTAAGCGTTAGCCCCAATACTGGGAAATACAAAACTTACAAGAGAGACAAAGATAAAAATATATATTACAATAGTGACACCGACTGACTGTGCTCTATGCAAGTGAAAACTGGACAATTCTGGAAAAACATAAGAACAGGATAAATGCAATGGAGATGAGTCTCCTAAGAAGGATAGTTGGAAAGACCAAATGGGATAGATTAAGCAACGAGACTATTAGGAGGATGACCAACCAAGAACCAATAATGAATAAAATAGCAAAGAGAAAAATGAACTGGTATGGGCATTTGATGATTAGTTAATTTAATATTAAGAAGAAAATAAAGCTTACTCAGCAGTTTTTCTAAATGCTGCTCAAGCTTTCGATAGAGTATAAAGGCCTTATTCGTAAATTAAAAAGAATACTACCAAGGCAATATTTTCAATTATTGAAATCTCAAGGCACGTATATACTATGTTGGCTCTCTACGCTCCTGCATAACGCTCCACGCTCCGGCCAATATAACAAGAAAGAAGAAGAACTTCTGTTGAAGTGAATGCAAAGAGAGTGATAAACTATAACAGAAGTAGAAAAAGAAGAGTAACTTAATGTAGCTAAAATGACAATAGTAGAAAATAGCTTCTCGCTGGAGAGGCTGAAGTAACAAAATACTACGTTGATGGTAGTATTATGTGGGAGGAAAATGCAAAGATGTAGATATATGAATAGACAGATGCAAAGTGAATGGAGGGGGCTAGCAAGAGATGCAAGAGACCGACAACTTGACACTCAAGGATGGATGACTAGAAAAGGTAAATATTAAGATAAGAATAATGTCCAGATAGCGGATACATTGGCGCTCCCGGACCGCGCAAAAGTGCGCGCTCCGCCTTGGCGCTTCAATCGGTGGCCGTTTATCTGTAGAGGAGCGCATTACTGTAAGTTAATACCTATAGAAACATTACTTAATAAAAGTATAGTTCTTGTTCTAGACAATTGTAACAATTTACGTTAGAATAGAACTGGTCACTCACTGATATTCATGATCAGATTCTAGTACAAAGGTTATATATTATGTAAAAACGCTAAAATCTAGATACAATTCCGGATTCGTGTTGTTTTTGAAATTATCAATTCAAATATAGGGTGATTGATTAGTCTGGTAAAGCTCAATAGATCCGCTATAAATAGTAATAGATAGCAATAAAAGTTAATAACAAAAATTGTAGCCAACTTTGAGTTTCACATTACAAAATTAGTTAGAACAGCGGTTCTCAACCTTTTTGAGTGATGTACCACCTACAGTTATTTTTATTATTTTTGGTACCACCTATATTTTTAAATTGTATTATCAATACTTACTAAGTACTACTATTTTAATTTTTTTCTGTGTTTTGTGTACCACCGCCAATAATGATATGTACCACCAGTGGTACATGTACCTCAGATTGAGAACCTCTGAGTTAGAATGTTACAGGTTGTTCGATAACAGAGTGGCACACCAAACTTATGTTTTTTTAAATGGAACACCCTATATTTTATTTTATATTCGAAATTCTGTTAACTTCTCCATCACAAAAATATAAAGGTTTGTTATGTTATACAGGGTATATACAAAGTTATAACCAATTTTGTATGAAAATCGTAACAATTTCAACTCCCTGTATAAATAAAAATAAGCACATCAATGGTTTATTAATGCCATTTTTTTATTCTTTCAATTCTTTATATCAAATACATGGTGAGTCAAAACGCAAGTACATTATTTTCTCAGTTATGTTAAATAGAACACCCTGTATTTTATATCATTATTGAAAAATAACATTACCGTACTTAATTTTTATATTCCCTATGTCCAAATTTATTAGTTTTTGAGATATTTACATTTTTCAGAGCAAATTATTTTAGGTGTCAAAATTTATCTAAATTTTAAGTAAGCCATGACTGAATTGACAATTGACGATTACTGATTCAATCGGGTAATCAATGTAACAATGTAGCAAATAAAGAAATAAAAATAATTTATTAGTAATACATTTTACAAAAAAACACAACCACAACATGCAACATTTATGAAACAATTAAAAACTACTTTTTTATGTAAATGTAATAAATAAAGAAAGCAAATTAATAATAAATTTTACAAAAAACACACAAACACAAAATATAACATTTTGTGAAAACAATAATTAAACACTACTTTTGTATGTAAATGTAAGAATGTAACAAATAAAGAACGAAAAATAATTTATCAGTAATACATTTTGCAAAAAAACATGTTTGAAAAAATTATAACCTACTTTTAATAAAATATTTTTAATACTTAATTACATAAGGTGTTCAAAATTACCTCCTAACACATTTATGCACGTCTAAAAACGATCATTGAATGAGATACTTACTCTACTAAGCATTTGTAAATTAACACATCGAAATACACTTTGTATTCTATTTTTCATCTCATCCCTTGTTGTTGGAGGTATTTTATAAACTTCATTATTAACGTAACCCCAAGAAAATCAGTCCAGTTTATTAAATTCTGTTGATTTGGGTGGCCACGCTACTGGTACATTGAAAAATGAAAATATCTCGAAAACTAATAAATTTAGACATAGGGAACGTTATCCAAAAATTAAAGTACGGTAATGGTGCTTTTTAATAGTGATATAAAATACAGAGTGTTCCATTTAAAATTACTGAGAAAATAATGTACTTGCGTTTTGACTCACCCTGTATTTTATATAAAGAAATTTAGCAACATCAATCATTCTTAAAAAATTTGACAATACGTAAAAAATATGGCATTAACCCTTAAACGCCCAACCTTTTTTAGGTTCCATGTACGCCCAAGGGTGGGTAAAAAATGTCCACCTCAAAAATAGCTAATATATTTATTGAGAGTTGTTGGAAATGGATTAAACTTAAGATTCTTATGCTTAATAAACACAGCATCTTCTAAAATATTAATATAAACAATTTACAAATCTTACAACAAAATTACAATGTACATCAAAATTAACATACCAGTAAAAGCCAGTAATTCAGATTTGTCGATTTTCTCCACATTCTTCCTCTCAACCTCCTCATTGGCGGATAATTATGTAGATTATGTAATTATACTTCGATAATTATATGGATTGTCTTCTTACCAACGAGAAATTATATAAAAACCTTTAGTAACAAGTTTTATCAAGGGTGTATTTTTATGTCCACTCATATTTAACTCCAGATGCTACTTTTATTTTCAAAAATATCGGTAGAACCAAATTAACATTCGATAAAGGGCTGTCTTTTTAACAATAAATATTTTTATAAAAATTTTTAAACACGTAATAAATATGTTACAAGGGAATACGCATTCGGTGGACATTTTTTACGCACCCTTGGGCGTTTAAGGGTTAATAAACCATTGCTGTTTTGCTTATTTTCATTTCTACAGGGAGTTGAACTTGTTACGATTTTCATATAAAATTGGTTATAACTTTGTAAATACCCTGTATAACATAACAAGCCTTTATACTTTTGTGATGGAAAAGTTAACAGGATTTCGAATTTAAAATAAAATATAGGGTGTTCCATTTAAAAAAAACATATGTTTGGTCTGCCACTGTGCTATAGAACACCCTGTAACATTCTAACTAATTTTGTAATGTGAAGCTCAAAGGAGACTAAAATTTTTGTTATTAACTTTTATTGCTATCTATTACTATAGCCGATCTATTGAGCTTTACCCCACTAATCAATCACCCTGTATATACTAAGTACTTACTTTCTATCTAAATAATTTTTACTGTTGTTTTTCCAAATTAACCATAAAAAATGTATGGACTTCATGAGATGAAAAACGTAATCCTTCTTAGATTTTTCTGGAAACGTCCATGAATGAGTCACATTTTCTAATTTAGCCATAATGGAGGCAAGTAAAATCACGGTTTTACCTCGCCCACTTCTATTATTTATATTTGGTGTTGCCGTTTTTTTTTAATCGCTGGCAGTAGGCAGTACCTCACCACCTACCTCATCATTTGAGGCCAAATCAGAAAAAATATGTCGCAAACATATTTGTTGACTTCTTTCTTAAGTTCAATAAACGAAATGGTTTCTTGTTTAAAAATATTTTCAATATATGTACATAAAATATTAATGAAAGTGAATAACCTGTCTGGTCTCCAACAAGAGGAAGTCTACACAAAGGAAAGAGGAAATGAAAATAAAGCATTCTTATATTTTTTAAAGTTCTGATATCCCTAAATCAGCCGTTTAAATTCAAAACCCGATATGTAGCCCAGTAAATGAACGGAAAATACGGCGATACCGTGTAATTTTAAGGGGCAGCACCGAATTGCATGAAAATTAGGATTTAGGCTCTACTGACCCTCCACTTCAAAGTTGAATTTGTGTCGTCGGTTGCTTTTTATTTTTTAGGGGAGGAAACAACCCCTATTATAAAAAAATCGTATAATTGTAAATTAAAGCGAGTAATTGATTCAAATCATATTTTAATAAAATGAAGGAATGTCAATTAACATGAAATAACATAGTTTAAGATTTTGTCACAGTTTAACCCTTAAATTTCACCCCCTAGAATAGTTACAATTCAAACAAACAATGTAATTGAATACCATGTCGTTACTGATGAGCATTCAAATTTGGATTTAGGTTATATTTACCTTTTATTTCAAAATGTGAATACTGCCGTTAGTTGATTTTAATTTTTTAGGGGTGAAAACTACCCCTATGATAAAAAAATCATATAATTGTAAATTCAAGCAATTTGGAATTATCTAATTATACGGTCACATTAAACTTAGATTCCTTTACTGATTAAATTTTTTGCCACATAATTTCTACCGTTATAAAAATGACCCCTTGAGAAGAAATTCGAATAGTTACATTGTGTATATAGTGTGGGCCAAAGAAAACAGTCCACCTCGATATTTGGTAGTATTTATTAGATTTTAACGAAATGAAGAAACAGGTTGATTTTTGATCTAATGGGGACACATTTTTACGGTACCTACATATATCTGTCATTTGTCAACCCCCTCCCTTCCACTTCCCCCACCCCTTATCTTTACATAGGGAATAGGACTCGTGTGGTAGCGCATTTGAAAGGTTATTCAACTCTCCATTCAGTAATGTAAACATTAACATAATTACGGAGTTCAATTGCTTGAATTATACATTATAAATTCGATGACTAAAATGATACTGCCAATAAGTATTTATGAGTTGCGTTGCTTCGACAACTTTATTGGAAGATAGTCCTTTCCTCTGTAAATCAACTTTAACTTTTGTAGTAAAAATTGTAGTATTTGATCAAAATTCTCGTGTTAGTGATCTCATAATAAGTCACGAGGGAAAAACCAGGAAAATAAACCTTATTATACTAACCCGGCATGGTAAGTATTTGGCCTTACATTTAGTTTACTCTCAAAATTCACTACAAACTCTGATTTTATATGTAAGTTATTTTAAAATAAAAATGTATCCTAATATGTTATGGACTTACAACGAAATTACAAAAACCATAGATAAATATCTTTTAAACTATCTCATATAATAGTACAAAATCCTTTATTTTAAGAGAAAAGACATCAAGGAGAATCCAAAAATGCAAAAATATACAGAGTATTCCATTTAAAAAAACATAGGTTTGTGTCACCCTGTCAATAAGAGTGGCCTTGTATATTTGAAAATATATTTAGGGTATGGTCCTATCTGTGCCCCGACTTTATCTAAATAACTTTTTTCGTATCTCTTACTACAAACGAGTAATTGGACTTCCTCGCACTAATGCCCCATCCTGTATGTTGTTGGTTTTTTACTCATAACTAGGTTACTTTTTAAGCTATAAAGTGCTAAAAAAAACCAATTTGTAGGTTTTTCTAAGGGCAATAAGAGTACGTAAATATATTTTTTTAATCCCTTATTTTTTAAAAGAGTTTGAGTTAAAAGGGATTGAACGAGTTACTAATCACCAGTGTATGCAAATTTTGAACAGCCATATCTTACCCAATTTTTATCTTACATAAAATTAAAAAAAAAACGGAGTGTTTATGCGAGTAAAAACTATATTTTTTTACTGTTTGAGATTTTTCGTAACACTAATACTTTTGAAGTTATTTTGAAAAGAGTGTAATTTTTCCAAAATTAAAAAAAAAAGTTTTTTTAATATAAAACCAAATTTTTCCAAAAATAAGCACTTCAAACCGGTCAAACTTACAGATCATATTAGCAATACATATAATAGTAAATCGTAAAGCAGTAACGATTAATTTCATTTGGCATGTTAAATAGGGGGAGATTTTCACGACTTATTATATATAAAAAAAAAACGGGCCAACTTTATTTTGAACGCAACTCGCATAATTTTGATGCTACAAACTTTTATGAAAAATAAAAATAAATATATTTTTAGACGCTTTAAAAGAGTATTTATGAGTTTTCTGCGAAAAGTGCTTCATTTTTTTGGTTACTTCAGCTTGAAACATTCGATTCGGAATTTTACGAGTAAGAACGTATTTTTCATGATATACAACTTTGCTTCTTCTGGGTTTATAGTCCAAGTGAATACACCAATTTGTTCCTTTTTTTACAGGCTACATTTTTTCTAAGAATATTTTTTTCGATAAAGTACTTAGTTTTTTAGTTATTTGCGAAACACTGCCAGAAAACGTGTTTTTTTTTGTTGAAAAATGCACATTTTCACTCTCAAATAACTCGAAAAGTATTAAAGCAGTTAAAAAACCTTATAGAACAAAAGTTGCTTAGAATTAGTCAATTTATCCATTTTCAGCCCCCCAATTAAACCCCCCAAGTAAAAGCAACCAACGGCGCAATTTCAACTTTGAAATATAGGGTAAGTAGAACCTAAATCCAAATTTTCAAGCAAATCCGTCTTGCCCCTGAAAATTACACGCCAAACCGGTCATTTACTGGGCTAATGTTAGTTAAAACGAATTTTAAGTAAACAAGAAAAAACTAAAGAGGAAAAATACAAAAGAAAAACTGGAAACATCTATCTCAAAATAAAATCGGAGATGGTCATGGCAGGAAGGCAGGGTTCACGGCAGGAAGGTCTTGCATTGCATAGACCACATAATATATACACTCCAACAATTTATTGAGAGAAAAATGGCAAAAAATAGACCAGTACACATGACATTCATCGATTTAAAAAAGATATATGACACGGTTCCCAGAAAACAACTATGGAATACGATGAAGGAAATCGTTCACGGATAGCACTGAGATCAAAAAAAGTATGCAACAGGGATGAATTCTCTCCCCTTTCATTTTTAATGTTTACTCCGAACAAATTTTTAAAAAAGCACTGGATAAAGTAAACGGAGGCATAAAAGTCAATGGAGAATTGACAAATAATATACAATATACGACGATACAGTCCGCATATGGGCAGGGTACAATAAGCGAGTGAAGTAAGGACCTAACCTCAACATACATAAAACAAAATGGATACTGGTATGTTTAAAATAAGTATTCAGGGGCTATATTATTGATAATATCAGGAGATAGAATCTACATATCTATACCCACTTCCTAATTTGAGGCCAAATCGTAAAAAATGTGGCAAACATATTGGTTGACCTTTTTCTTAAGTTCAATAAACGAAATGGTTTCTTGTTTGAAAATATTTTCAATATGTCCATAAAGAGATATTAACGAAAGTGATTAATTAACCTGTCTGCGCCCTGATTCTAATTCATTTCGAGGTCGCAAGTTAATTTCGACTCCGCCAGGATGGTCGCAATTTATAGCGATTCTTATTGGCTACGCAATAGCCCTATTGGCTACGCAACCACCGGAACATTTGTTGATAGTCTGGGAATATTATCGAATAAAATGCCATTTTTGGGAAAAGTTATTTACCAGCAATTTTATTGCTAAAATCGAATCTTAAGATTACATAATATATTAGTAATATGGGGTATGACAATTCCGTAGAAAGTGTGTTATTTTATTTATAAACAAATTAGCACTCCTAAATCTTCTTTTTTTTTTTTAATTAGTGCTCTGTAACTCCTAAGATTTTTCCTTTAAACTAAAAACACTCATATAAAAATTCACCGTAATTTAGTTCTGCACAAAGATATTTTTTTCCGATCTCCTTTAACAAAAATTTTACTCGGAAAATCCGAGTTTTCCCAAAGAAATCTGCAATTCTCAATTAAAATTTTAGGGAAGTAATAATTTATCGATAATTAAATAAATTGATGGCATGAAAGATTTTTTCTAGTAGATTATATATCAGGAGGCCGGCGATAATCTAACCAATAGTTTAGTAATAATTAAGATGTTAATTAAAAAATTTCGGTCGAAATAATAATCATAAAGATTATGATACATCAGAATAACTATGATTTTCGTATAAAAAAGCACTATACCTATTCAACGTACTTTACAGAATTGAAATTGGACTATTTAAGCGGTCTCAGGAATGTTATAAAGAAACAATTTTTTGGCTTATAAACAAATAGAATCCCTCAGAAAATATTAAATTAAATTAAATTAAGTTAACGCTGTTGAAAAGGGCACGACTTCTGTGCCCTTTTTGAAGAAAAAAAATTGATTTGCGAGGAGTGGTTCTAGGTATAACCGGTCAAATTTGACCGGCATTTACGACAGAGTTATAAACAACAAGATTTCAATCTTTGAACCATTACCTTCTTATTCCGGTCCTCTTTGTACATACAAATTTTCATATTTTCAAGACACTCTTAAAAAATGATTTATGTCACCAAGTTATTTAATTATTGATAAATAATTACTTCCCTAAAATTTTAGTTGAAAATTAAAGATTTTGTTTGGAAAACCCGAATTTTTCGAGGAAAATTTCCTCCGAAGGAAATCGGAAAAAAATATCTACGTGCAGAATTAAATTACAGTGAATTTTTATGTGAGTGTTTTTGGTTTAACGTTAAAATCTTCTGAGTTACAGAGCAATAATTGAAAAAAGTGTTCGGAGCGCTAATTTGTTTATAAACCTAATAGCACACTTAATATGAAATCTTAAGATTTGATTCCAGCATGTCCAGCAATAAAATAGCTGGTACATAATTTTCCTTGTTGTATACTAATTTTCCCAGATTATTACCTTGCATCTTTCATTGTGTTGATAATACACGTTATGTAAATTCTCAATTATTATATTTCTAAATACTATTCTATCTAATTCCTCCACAACCAGCATATTTTCATAAAACCCAGCCATATTAATACCTTTTGCTTTAGTTTTCCTTGCAAGAAACAAACAAAACACATCTCCTAAACTAAACCTAACCTCGCTTTCGGCCATTCATTCATGTCCGTGTGTGGTGTCATTCGATAGATTTTTTAAAAATATTGAGCACGTATTTTTTAGTTTTTCGATATGTCATTCATTTGGCGAAATATTCGCTTTTTTCTTGTGAAACTTTGGGACTCCCCCATTTCCTTAGACGCCACTCAAATCGTCAAATTTTTGAAATATACACCGTTTTGCATGTACTTAGCTTACCTTATCTTAATCTGAGGATTTCGAGTTTTTCTAAGGATATATTTTTTTTTTCGCCCCCCCCCCCTTAACGAACTCCGCTGTATTAAGAGCGAATATATGGTAGATTTACATTTTCAGGGTACAAGGTTTCTCCCCATGTAATAACCTGACGCGCTCGAGTAACTGCAAAAATCCCCGCTTGGGCTCCCCTACCATTATATTTTTTAAGTTTTTATATAGGTAGTCCATATTGTGAGACCGCTCCCGTATGAAAAATTTTCTGATTCGGTTTCTTTGCCGATTCCTGTTCAAAAATTTTCCTCTAAAACAAATCAGAAGGGCGCCGCGCCGGTCAAAAATTTTTAACAGAAATTATTTAAACAATTTTTTAAATAAATTCAAAGGATCACTTTTTTCGCTCCGGAAATTATTTTTGTGAGTTTTTGGGTTATTGTAAATAAAAAGGTCTCTTCATTTTGCTTTAAAGTTGATAGTTTGCGAGTTTCCGAGACATTTTCAAATCTGTAAAATACAAATTTTTGTGGCTTGAAAACTTATAATATGTAAATTATTATTTTTGAGGTTACCAAGTGCCTAAATTGAACTTGAAACATCCAATTTCAATATTCTGACGTTATAGAGTACGTTATGTTATAGACTCCACAAATTTTTAATAGTGGCTCCTTTTAATATCCTTTTTTCTTTTCGCTCTGTCTCCTCCACTACGTTCTTAGGGCATTTCATTTACATTCTTTAAAACCTTTGAGAGAATATTTAAAATCCTTAATATTGTTCTGAAGCTATTTTCTTGTGGCATAAAAATACTAAATTGCATTTAAAATTCAATTCTTTTTTCACTAATAAAAGGTCGGTAAAAGTTGTCTCTTCCCATAACTATTAAACTATCCTTTCTTTTAACATATTATAGTACGGAAATTGATGTTGCTTTGTCTCACCCTTCCTTTCGTTTTATACTTCTTTTGGGACCAGAAAGGTTGCAGTGTTTTAATAAATTGCCCGCTATCCAATTTTTAGCATATGCAAAATTGCACAATATGCTTAAAAATATTATTATGAATTATTTTCACATTAGACTGTATTCATTAGGTAATAGTCAAGAGAAACGCGTAAAACTATTCGTTTGTAAACTAGCCATTTTTAGAATTCCGCTTAAGTTTAAATTAACTTAATTAAAAGGTCCGGTTTCACCAACAACAAATAAATCAATGAATAGTTATTCGTCAAATAAAATTTATTAGACGTTTATATTTTTATTTTATTTCAATATAATTGTGATCATTTAAAGTTAAACTGACTCATAAGTATTGACAGCGAAACTAACTTGCAAATGTGTTCGAAAAGTAAATATTTATTTGATAAATACATAAAATAAGTCTTATTTGACGTTAGCAAAATGGAGAAATGTCAGTTTATTGGTCGAATAACTTTATTCATAGAATAAACTACTATTTGTCGTTGCTTGGTGAAACCGGCCATATATTACAAAAGAGAGCATAGAAAAAAGCTGTAAAAATAGAGAAATTAGAATCTTATATCAAGGGGTACAAAATAAGGAAAAATTTACCAAAGAAAACCTGTACAATACAAAAGCAAAAATGGAAGGAATTTAGTAAGTAGCGCGGAAATACCGAACAGATAAAGAAAATACTAGTTTTAAATAAAATACCCACAACAGAATATGAAAAAGAACAATAACTGAACGATACTACCAATCAAAAACGAACAAAGGAAAAACCGCCTAATGAAAGACCAATAAAAAATAATAGAGGAACCAAAGAAAATAAGAACCCAGGAAATGATGAAATAAAAGCTAAAATATTCAAATATGGAGGACCGTTACTAATTAAGCATTTGAAAAAGTTGCTAAAAGAAATATGGGAACACATACCGAAAGAATGGACTGCAGCCGTGCAAATTCACAAAAAAGGCGACAGAAGCTTATGCCATAATTACAGGGGAATAGCGCTACTAAATGTTGCATAAGAAATACTTGCAATACAAATTTTCCTGTTGCAATAAATACAAGTAGAAAGCTAAGAATATGGAAAATCTACAGTAGCCCTTTTCATATATTTTAAACAAGATTTTAGACCCAATTCCATTAATATTTTCATATTTAGAACAATATTAGTGATAATAGGGGGAGGAGAAGTTGCAAAACAGGATAGTCGAATAAAAGGGGACCCAAGACCCAGGTTAAACCTAGCCTAGAGACCCAACTGGTACTGCTATCAACCGGGCAACTAGGCGAAGCAACGAAGCACTAAAAACCCAAAACCTTTGAATTTTGTGCAGTAAAATGAATCATCATGTAACTTTTCGCATTTGATTCAGGAATCAGGAAAGTTTGTGAACTAAATTGATCTCCGGCAGATGAAAATTTTCATAAGAAAAATGCATTCAAAGTGCATCTCGAAGAGATGGAAAATGAAGCATTTATAACTCAGGAAATACTGACGGAAATGAGTTCAATTTTTATACTCGGGGATTCTGGAGGTCGCTGAACACGAATTTCATCTCGGCGACGGCCTCCGAGGTACCTGATACCCAGGGGAAAGTTGTCGCCTGAAGTCTTATGTTTATAACCATTCAAAATTAGTCAATATCCATGACTCGGGTGGTTTTGGGGGTCGCTGGGCACGAATTTCATATCGGCGATGGTTTTCAAATTACCTGGTGGCCAGGGTGGAACTCGTCGCCTGAAGTTTTATGTTATACTCATTTAATATCTGGCAATAACTATTACTCGGTGGGTTTTGGTGGACACTTAGCACTAATTTCATGACGCTGATGGTCTTCGAGGTACCTGATGCCCAGTGTAGAACTCGCCGCCTGGAGTTTTATATAATCATTCAAAATCGATAAATAATCATTACTCGAGGGGGTTTTACTGGTCGCTGAACACGAATTTCATGACGACGATGGTCTCCGAGGAAATTTACTAATGAAAAATTCATATTCAGCGATCCACAAATCCCCCGAATAATGGTTATTAACTGATTTTCAATGGTTATAACATAAAACTCCAGGCGACGAGTTCCATCTGGGCACCAGGTACCTTGGAAGACAATTGCCGACGTGAAATTCGTGCTCACAGACCCCCAAAACCACGCGAGTAATTAATATTGACTAATTTTGAATGATTATAACTTAAAACTCCAGGCGACGAGTTCCACCATGGGCACCAGGTGGCTCGGAGACGATCGCCGTGAAGGAATTCGTGCTCAGCGACTACCAAAACCCCCCGAGTAATAGTAATTGACTGATTTTGAATGATTATAACGTAAAACTCCAGGCGACGAGTTCACCCGTGGGCACCAGGTACCACATAGACCATCGACGTCATGAAATTTTTGCTCAGCGACCACCAAAACCCCCGAATAATGGTTAGTGATTGATTTTGATTATAACATAAAACTCCAAGCGACGAGTTTCACCCTGGCACCAGCTATACCTTGCAGTCCATCGCCGAGATGAAATTCGTATTCAACGACCTCCAAAATCCCCGAGTATAAAAAGTGAACTAATTTCTGTAAGTATTTCCTGAGCTATAAATTTTTCATTTTCGATCTCTTCGAGTTGCACTTGGAATGCATTTTTCTTATGGAAATTTTCATCTGCTGGAGATCAATTTAGTTCACAAACTTTCCTGACACTCTCCTGAATCGAATGCAAAATGTTGCATGACGATTCATCTTACTGCACAAAATTCCTAGGTGTAATGCTTCGTTTCTTTGCCTAAACGACGGAAACTTGTTATCAGTCGTCATTAAATCCTTCTGGATGTGTTTTACCTCGAGGCCACTATTTTTGTGAAAAGTTGTTTTGTTTAGAATTGTTTGACTCTATTTTTTTGGTACTTTGAACATTTCTGTTAGCTAGTTAAACTTGATTTCTTCCTGAATAAGAACCTCAATAGATGCAACGATTGTTGAATAGTTGACACAAGCACAATAATAATAAACACCTTTGACATCAATAAACACAAATGTCATGGTAAAAACAATTTAAATTGCACAGCCTGCTTGTAACATTAAAGTAAAGGTAAGATGATAACTTCAATATCGTTGAAATTTTCTAACAATATCTAGAAAATTTGAATTTAAAAGACATTTCTCTTTAAAAACTGTCTTTAGAGATTTTTGCTTTGTTCATTGTGTGCCCAAGTAAAAACAACCGAAAAAATTAAAAGATAGAGCAATTTCGTCAGAAATTATAAGAGTATTATTCCTTCCGGTGAGTGTATTTAGATACCGTGTACTACTCACAAGTACAAAAAAGAAGATATAAAAACGGGTGATCATGTCACATACGAACAGCTTTTTGTCCTTTTATGTTCCAAATACTAAAAACAAGACTACTTCACATTTCATTAGGATTATGTATTTCCATTTTATAACTGACTCTGTGCCGTAATTGTAATTGGAAAGTACATTATACATCTAGTTTCCAATATGTATCGGTCGGTTTTCTATCTCTATAAAAGGCACGATACTGCATATTTCTGTATACATTTCATTAGTTATGTCAATGCGTGGACTTCATTATTCTCGTGACATTTTAAATATTAGAACAGTTTGCGTTTGCTGTATTTAAAAATAAATATTAGCAGATTAATTACAAATAGTTTATACTCTTTTTCTGCTTAGTTATCTATGAGCTATAGCACAATCATTGCATCAACTTATACACTCCTGGTCAAAAAATATCCGGACTTTTGCATTTTGTATATTTTTTATATTTTGTCAATCTATGGTGGTTTTAATGGGGAGGAAGTAAACATTAATAATGTTCATTCCTAACGATTCTTTTAATGCTTTTAAATGATCGCACCATCATAAAAACAAAATTTTGACATTTGACAAAAAATGATACCTTATCTTGTTTATTAGCTACAGATTTTTATTCTGATATGAGTGATATGAGTCTCGAAATAATGCAAAAGTTGTGACATTACATGAAGAATCATTTGAATATTGCCAAAAGTACTGTCCATGATGCTCTTACGAAATATCGTTAGACTGGGAATAAACTAGAAGACTAGCATCAGTAGAAAAAGTTGCAAAGATCAGGGTGCTGGACGTTTTTAAAGATTTCCTCTTTAACGTCAAACGTTCTAACTAGTCACTTGTTAGATGTTCGAGGAACTCATATATTATCTGTACGAGCTGTAAGAAGCGTCCTTCATGAAAGTGGTTTACGTTCTTATAAGTCAGTAGCATACCCTAAATTAACAGCAGCTCCTCGATCTAACAGGATGGGATTTCCGGATTATCAGTTGGACTGCTCAGCAATGGAGTTTGTACTGTTTTCTGACGAGTCCCGGTTTTCTTTACGATCCCCAGATGGCCGCGAAAGTGTATAAAGAAGATCCGAAGAACGATTTGCACCTTGCTGTATTTCACCTAGAACGCTATTTGGTGACGGAGGTGTTATGGTCAGTAAAATTACGTATGCATTACGTTGGTGCTCCGTGTAACTGCTCCAATGGATACGGCATGTGCTCCTCTACATACAAACCGCCACCGATTGGATCGCCGAGGCTGAGCGCCCAGCGGGAGAACCAACGTAATGGATACATGCCTTTACAGCAGATAGATACATATGGCATTATCTAGAGTCTAGAGGACATTTTAGAGGACAGATTAGATCTCTCTATTAATGCTCAACATTTTGGTTGCGGTATTTTTACGGCTGGATTAAGATTAGTTTTGTTTGT
Source organism: Diabrotica virgifera virgifera (assembly GCF_917563875.1). Classification (NCBI taxonomy): domain Eukaryota; kingdom Metazoa; phylum Arthropoda; class Insecta; order Coleoptera; family Chrysomelidae; genus Diabrotica; species Diabrotica virgifera. Next base: position 70,807,474 of record NC_065444.1, read on the forward strand.
CTAATTTGTATGCAATTTTGGATGAAGATTTAGAAGCTCTCATTTTGGCCAGTGCTAATGATGAAAACATCGAGTTTATCATATTTCATAACATTCTATGAGATGATGAACATACCTATTACATGTTCAAATTAATTTGATTTAAATGGAAGGAAGGTTTGATTTTTCTTCCAAATATCGAGCAAGAGAAACAAAAAATGATCCTTGAGTGTTCTTAAAATAAAATATTTTCCAGTTGTACTTTTCATGTTTTCCTGAACTAACGTCCAATTTTCTGGATAGGTCAATTGATTTTGATCTAAAACTTATTTTAATAAACACAAATCGTCGTAAATCTGATTCGTTTGCTACTGTCTGAGGTACTTATTTTAGAAAATTATTACAAATAAACTTAGTTTAAATGAAAGACAAACCACATACATAACCTAAAAAGAAAATAGCGCAACGAATACCGCACAGCGTAACGGCTCCCCTAATAACGGCAGGCACTATTTCCAATAGCGCAGCGTAAGCCAAATATCACATCTGCGCATGCTCTACTGTCAAAATAACGCGTGCTGTGATACAGCAAGTGCAAAAGTGACTGTGCAATATCTCTCTTGTTGTCCCCTGCGCTCATTCGTTGGAGATAATTTCTTGTTTATGCAGGATAATGCGCGTCCACACACTGCGCGAATCATCATGGACTACATAAATACTGTCTGAAATCCAGTTTTGGATTAGCCCGCTTATAGTAGGTACTAACATGAATTCATTAGAACATTTATGGGACATTTTAGAAAAAAAAGATTAAAAAAAGGCAACCATTGCCAGAACCGATTCACGAGCTGAAAATAGAGTTTTTCTACGAGCGTGCAAATAAGTCTAATTTTCCGCATGCGTTTTAGTTTGGAAAGTTTTCCTTTTCCACATTACTTTTCCGCATTAATTTTCCGCACTGAATTTAGATATTTTATTATGGCCTTAAAATAATTATAGTACAGTGGAACCTCGATTATCCGTCTCTCTATTAACCGTCACCTCTGATAACCGTCAGGATCCATATATAAGTTATATTGTACAGTGGTACCTCGACATACGAGGGTAATTCGTTCCGTAACCTTGCTCGTATGTCAAATTGCTCGTATGTCAAAGCAATTTTCCCCATTGAAATTAACCGAAATGTCATTAATCCGTTCCATTCCCAAAAAACCACCTTAGTTGTTTTTGTTAAGTGTTTTTAAATAAGAAAAATGTTTTTACAAGAAGAAACATTTATTTATAAGTAACAAAAAATACATACATATTCTGTAAAAACAAAAGAAAAAGTGAGGTGCTTACGGAAGCGCTTAATTTTCGTCAGTGGTCTTCGCTTTCTTCGTCACACTTTGCTCATTTTCATCTGCAGCTCGTTTAAAAAAACTGTCCAAAGAGGTTTGTTTCTTCCTCCCTTTCATAAATCGCTCGTGCCTTCTCACATATGATGCTTTGTGTCAAGGTTCCTCCTTGAAGCTGCTTCTCTGTCACCCATACCATCAGTAGTTTCTCCATCTTTTCATGGAGAGAAGTCCGGAACTTGGAAATTATTGTAACGCACTTAGCTGGCATTATACCCTTTATCGCCTCCTTCAAGTTAGAAGTAGGTAGTCAAAAAGAGGCATGAATTTTAATAAAAAGCGGTTCCTCGTATCTCAAATTTTGCTCTCATCTCAAAGCAAAACATCGCTCGCTCGGCGGCTCGTATCTCAAAACACTCCTATATTGGGGCGCTCGTATATCGAGGTACCACTGTATACACAAGTAAAAATTTAGTCATCAATTCATTTTGTTTGAGCATTGCGATATGCCAAACGAAATTCGTTGAAATGTACATGTACAGTTATGCCACCACCGCATTTTTTTATGTAAATAATTTTTGTTCTGATCCAGGGCTCTGGATTAAATTGCAATTTAAATAGGTACGGATAAATGATACCGTGCTTTTAGAGTTCTATTTTTTGAATCGCAAGCCGAAAATGAAAACGCACAGCACAATAATTATAAGCATTAATTAGTCGATATCTGTATGTCACCATAATTCAGTGTGTCACCATAATACTATAAATTTTTTAATGTTCTGTTAACCGTCTTTTCGATTATCCGTCATACCCTTGGTCCTGTGCCCTGACGGATAATCGAGGTTCCACTGTACATGCAATAAACTAATAATTAGATATTTGCTAATTTATTTCAAATGTATTTTATTGTGTTCATGTTTTAATGAAATTAACGCGACAATTCGATGAAATAAAATTATTTTGACATAATATTCGAAAGTCAAACCAATAGACAATAACAGTGGTTTTGAATCGTCGTCTTGGAAACCAAGATCGTCGTCATGCTAACCAATAGGGAACTTGCATAAAATTTTAAATTCGAAAAAAATGGTATAAATCACAACAGAACATAATTTAGAACCTGTATCAAAAATAAGATAGTTTTTAGGATTGAAAACTACTTCGTCTTTCAATGCCAGATGGCGCTAGCCACCTTCTATCATCACTTCAGTTGCAATGGGTGGGAAACCCTCTCGATACGAATCAGTTAAAATATGGAGAACAGTGCCTACGTTCCTTCCGATGAAGGCTCCAATAAGAGCCGAAAATCGCGGTTCAAGGGACTGGACTGCACTCCGTATTCTAATTGAAAAGTAAGATTGTTTTGCCTTCGCATTGCAACTGAATAAAAATGGTATACATTTTTATTTTAGAGTCGTATTACTCCGTAGAGTAACTAGGTGCATTTTTCCGTTGGAACTTTACCAGCTGCAGACGGGGGATGTGAATTGCATAGTGTAGAATTCCTTCCCTCTCGTCTTCACTGCAGCATCCATTTGACTTGCAAATTGTAGAAGTCTTGGAGGTGTCACCAGGAAAGTGTACCAATAAGTTTTCAATTTAAAAATCTTTTAGTAATATTTTTAATATTTTCAATATTAATAATTTACTATTAGGATTGAAAACTACTTCGTCTTTCAATGCCAGATGGCGCTAGCCACCTACTATCATCACTTCAGTTGCAATGGGTGGGAAAACCTCTCGATACGAATCAGTTAAAATATGGAGAACAGTGCCTACGTTCCTTCCGATGAAGGCTCCAATAAGAGCCGAAAATCGCGGTTCAAGGGACTGGACTGCACTCCGTATTCTAATTGAAAAGTAAGATTGTTTTGCCTTCGCATTGCAACTGAATAAAAATGGTATACATTTTTATTTTAAAATAGTTTTGTTTGTCTTTCGTTGGGCCCCTAAAGACGACTAAAAATTCAACTTATACCAGCCACCCCAAAACGCGTCGTGACGTCACAGGGTTGTATGTTTACATTCTACACCAATTGTATTCAGTCGGAAAAATGAAAGAATACCCATGAACGATCACATCAATCACTTATTTTCTATTTCCTGTCTTTTTCTATAAATAACAAATGTTTGTTATAGAAAAAGGCAGCAAATACAAAATAAGTGATTTATGTGATCGTTCATGGGTATTCTTTCATTTTTCCGATTGTATATAATTTTAAATTAGACATTATAAACGTCAGTAGAAAATACATTTATGTGACGTTACAAATGTTTTTGACCGTTTGAACTATTCATAGAAAATTTGTACTTTTACAAAATGGTTTTATTTTCAATAGTAAACCTTCGTTCCTTTCCTTCAAAAACTGTATCAAACTGTAATCTCAACAAACTGGTATATTTTATTACAATGACATACGATAAATGTCATTAGAATATAAATATTTTTTATTTATTCCCCGACGACGATCTGGCTAAATACCCAAGTAGGTGGAGGCCAATAAACTAAAGAAGAAGAAGAAGAAGAATATACGTAAATATAACCGTAAACTGAACCACATAGTCAAACTCTGTGACGTCACGGGTTGTTTGAACTATTTTAAGGTAAAGAAGACTTTAAATTTGTACTTCTAAGTTATTATGAGTTTATGAAGCGTGAAATTTTGGAAATCTCATTTTTAAGCAAAACTGAACCTTATTATGTAATAAAAAAAATGTGCAAGTTCCCTATTATATTGAAAGTTTAGTTTTGACAACCTTGTCAAAGAATTAATTTGTGCATTTTCATATTTAATTAATTGAATTAATTGATTAAGATTTGGTCATTTTTTAAATGCTCGTAGAAAAAATATTGTTCCTAACTCTTGCGGAAAGTTTCTTTTCCGCACTCGACTGCTTGTCGAACTAATTACTTTCTTTTGGTTCATTTATTTTTCATATTATTATTTTTTAAACGCTTTTCTTTACTTCAATAGTTTGCATCAAATCTTTAGACGTTAATTTGACTGACTTTTCTTCAATGCAAATGAATGAAAATTTGCAGACATATGCATTCGCGGGAACAATACACAAATAGTCAATAAAAAAAATTTTATGTTTATTAATTGTTTAAATAAATAAAAACGATTTTAATGGAAAATGCTTAAATTCTCTTGTTTTTTATAATGTAGAAACTTGAAACTTTTACAGATTGTAGCTAATGATATGAACTATACATAATTTCACTTTTTACGTTAATTGTTTACGTTATGCTTCATAAATAAACAATAAAGTTTCAAATTTTACTCATATATTTGTTTATATATAAATCGGCGTTTATTACATATACGAAACGAAACTTCAACCAAAACTCGAATTTAAAAAATTCGTGTTTTTATCGAACTCTTAGAAAAACCACCGGTAGAGACGTTTTGTGCTACAATTAACATTAGAATTCGTTTTGTCGTATTAATTAATTAAACGCTTTTCTTTAGTTCAATCGCTTGGGTCAAATCTTTGGACATTAATTTGACTGCCTTTTCTTCAATGCAAATGACTAAAAATTTGCAGACATATGCATTCGCGGGAACAATACACGAAGAGTCAATAAAAAATTTTTTGGTTATTAATTGTTTAAATAAAAAAACGATTTTAACGGAAAATGCTTAAATTCTCTTGTTTTTTACAATGAAGAAACTTGAAACTTTTACAGATTGTAGCTAATTATATGAACTATAAAAAATTTTACTTTTTACGTTAATTGTTTACGTTATGCTTCATAAATAAACAATAAAGTTTCAAATTTTTTGCCGATTCCGACTACTTTTCATGTTTGTACATCATATGTTTTATACATATTTTAATAAACAGGACGATATATTTTAATGTTTGAAAAGTGTAAGACTAAAAAGTAAAAATAAAAAAATATGAAAAAAAATATTTTTAAGAAACGCTCTTCTTTAGTTACGAGTGACTAAAATTAAACATATTATAAAAAAATCAACTGAAAAGCAAAAAATAAAAATAATTGAAAAAATCTAACACATTCGTTAAAGAAAAGCGTGGTGCGAAAACCGTTTATTCGATGAAGACGTGCCATGCTTTTCTTTGACGAATATGTTAGATTTTTTAAATTTTTTTATTTTTTGCTTTTTAGTTGATTTTTTTATAATATGTTTAATTTTATTCACTCGTAACTAAAGAAAAGCGTTTCTTAAAAGTATTTTTTTTTTCATATTTTTTTATTTATTTAGTTAGTTGGTCGTTAACCTACTATCACTTGAGCACTACGTGCAATTTTTGGAGCAAGGATGAAGTATATCCACATGGTATTCAAATAATCTTAATATATCGACTACTTTTTACAATGTTTTTATCAATAATGTAATTTAGAGGTTTTTACACCTAATGAAGTGGCTAGTTTCAAATACTTGTACACTAAACGTTCACACTCATGATGGTCAGTTTTTATCGAAAACGTTTTGCGTATTGTAATTTTCCACTACCTTGTGGATGGATTTTAAAGAACTTTAATTAATTACAGCAGAAGTGTTTACTTCAAGCACCCGTGTTGAGCTGGCCCCCCCCACTTGCAAAAATTAAAAAACAAATAGCCCTGATTTATGAGCTATTTATGAGCTCTCATATTCCGCAAACTAAAAATTTTGAGCTCGTTCCACTGAGCAGGAATTTAATACCCTAGTGGGGGGGGCTGACTCAGCCCCCCCCACTACTTAAAAATAGGAATATTGAATCGGTTTTGCGGCAGAATTACGAGCTATTTATGAGCTCTTGAAATTATATAGTTTCGATTTTTGAGCTCATCCCCTTCACCCCCAAACAACCCTTTAATTGATTTAACTTAAGAGAAAGATGCTGAGAAAACTTAAAATATATCGTATTGCGGATATAATTCCTATAGCTTATATACTCTAAGAATAAACTATTAAATCAAGGGCATTTCGATTATTGAGCTACAACCCCTTCGCAAGAAAACCACCCTATCTTCCCGGCTTAAGAGAAAGTTGTACTTAAAATGCGTTAAACTAATTATTTGGCGACTACATTTCATTTAATAATTTATAAGCTTCCAAATTACGCGCATTTAGATCAGTAAATTGCAATTTATTTTGTATAGTGCAGTCACTGAAGGTAAAAATCGACGATTACCTTCAATTTCGGTGAACCTTCATCGATTTTCACGAAAATTGGTCAGTGGTTAGAGGATACGTCAAGAAACAAAGGTGACATGGTACCACCTTGCGCCTTTACCCTGAGGGTGGATACCGCCCCTTCTCGGGGGTGAAAATTATTTTATAAAAAATAACTGCACAAATCAATAAAAGAACAAATTAAAAGCAAAATTTTTTATATAAAGTTAATAAAATAAGTCAATACTTTTTAAGTTATTAAAGATCAAAGATTTTAATTATTTGTGAAAAAAATGCATGTTTTGAAGAGGTTTTTTGTAAATCACTGAAAAACTGTAAGTTTTTACAAAAAAGTTAATAGTAGTTTAATTCGTATAGCTTATATTCTAAGAATAAACTCTAAAATCACGCGCCTTTCGATTATTGAACTACAACCCCTTCGCAAGAAAACCATCCCATATTCCCGGCTTAAGAGAGGGTTGTACTTAAAATAATTTAAATTAATTATTTGTCGACTATATATTGTTTAATAATTTATGAGCTCGCAAAATATACGCATCTCAATTATTGAATTGCCATTTTCTTTCTATAGTGCAGTCACTGAAGGTAAAAATCAACTATGACCTTCGATTTCGGTAAATCTCCATTCATTTTCACGAAAATTTGTGAGCGGATTTTGATACTATCAACTTTTTCTGGATCTTATTTTTGATGGGTATTTCTAAGTACTTTGACAAGTATTTAGTACCTAAGTGTTATAAAATGCATCTTTTTCCCGTTATTTAAGCTTGAACCCTTCGATTTGAACAGTCGCGGAAAAAAATATACATTTAATTACCAATAACTTACTTTAAATTAACATTAAAGGTTTTTCAAGTAAGCAATTTATTATATTTTTTATTAGCTTCAATTTTAGTGATGAAAACTTTTTTGTAAAAACTTACAGTTTTTGAGTCATTTATCAAAATTCGCTCTAAAGCATGCATTTTCTTTCCAAAAATTAAAATATTTGATCTTTAATAACTCAAAAAGTATTGATTTATTTTAATCACATTATATAACAAATTTTGCTTAAAATTTGTCCCTCTCTCGATTTGTGGGGTTATTTTTAATAAAGTAATTTTCACTCCCGAGAAGGGGTGACATGTACCCCAGGCTAAAACCCCAAGTTGTTATTGTCAATTCGTGAAAATAAATGGAGATTTACCGAAATCGAAGGTAATAGTTGATTTTTACCTTCAGTGACTGCACTATAGAAAGAAAATGGCAATTCAATAATTGAGATGCGTATATTTTGCAAGCTAATAAATTATTAAACAATATGTAGTCGCCAAATAATCAATTTAAATTATTTTAAGAACAACTCTCTCTTAAGCCGGGAAAATGGGGTCGTTTTCTTGTGAAGGGGTTGTAGCTATATAATCGAAAGGTGCGTGATTTAAGAGTTTATTCTTAGAATATAAGCTATACGAATTAAACTACTATTAACTTTTTTGTAAAAACTTACAGTTTTTCAGTGATTTACAAAAAACCTCTTCAAAACATGCATTTTTTTCACAAATAAATAAAATCTTTGATCTTTAATAACTTAAAAAGTATTGACTTATTTTATTAACTTTATATAATAAATTTTGCTTTTAATTTGTTCTTTTATTGATTTGTGCAGTTATTTTTTATAAAATAATTTTCACCCCCGAGAAGAGGCGGTATCCACCCTCAGGGTAAAGGCGCAAGGTGGTACCATGTCACCTTTGTTTCTTGACGTATCCTCTAACCACTGACCAATTTTTGTGAAAATCGATGAAGGTTCACCGAACTTGAAGGTAATCGTTGATTTTTACCTTCAGTGACTGCACTATACAAAATAAATTGCAATTTACTGATCTAAATGCGCGTAATTTGGAAGCTTATTAATTATTAAATGATATGTAGTCGCCAAATAATTAGTTTAACGCATTTCAAGTACAACTTTCTCTTAAGCCGAGAAGATAGGGTGGTTTTCTTGCGAAGGGGTTGTAGCTCAATAATCGAAATGCCCTTGATTTAATAGTTTATTTTTAGAGTATATAAGCTATAGGAATTATATCCGCAATACGATATATTTTAAGTTTTCTCAGCATCTTTCTCTTAAGTTAAATCAATTAAAGGGTTGTTTGGGGGTGAAGGGGATGAGCTCAAAAATCGAAACTATATAATTTCAAGAGCTCATAAATAGCTCGTAATTCTGCCGCAAAAACCGATTCAATATTCCTATTTTTAAGTAGTGGGGGGGGCTGACTCAGCCCCCCCCACTAGGGTATTAAATTCCTGCTCAGTGGAACGAGCTCAAAATTTTTAGTTTGCGGAATATGAGAGCTCATAAATAGCTCATAAATCAGGGCTATTTGTTTTTTAATTTTTGCAAGTGGGGGGGGCCAGCTCAACACGGGTACTTCAAGCTATGTTGTCTTATCGAAGGTATACAGCCAACTACAGGGTTTACTTTTTTGAAAGTTTTACTTTTTTAGTGTTTTAAATAAACGAATTTTATTATTAATGTTTACTTTCTCAAGTGTCCGGATTATTTTGGCCAGGAGTGTAGTTTTTATAAACTCAATTAATAATAATACATCTGAAAGAAAATTAACGAGCGTTCGTGTACTAGGACCACCGTGTTATACATGCATTACTATTCAATTACATGAATTAAATCACAACGTTTAAGCAAACGGCATATCGTCGATATGAGACTTAGCATATATATGTCAAATTAATTAGTGGTTGGAATAATAATTAATAGACCATATTATATTACTCTCGATAATAGCTTATGAATATTATAGTGCCCTCTAGAGTAATGTTCAGCGGTTATACATACATTAGTCGTCCAGAAAGTAAAAAATCGTTTTGGCATTAAAAATGAAAACACAAAATGAAAAGGTATCAACACAAAATTTTATTTACAAAGTGACAAGTATACTTGGCATCAAGTTATGTTAGAAAATCTTAATATTAATCCTATTATAAAGTCATTTGTATTTGAATGGTGTGATTAAGTTTCCGGCCTATTGTCCCTTTAATTATTATACCTGCTATTCAGATATTCAGTATGTTAAATCTCATAACCGAAGAACTCCATTTTAATATAAATGACCTTGTAATAGGATTAAGATTAAGGTTTTCTAAAATAGACGAAAGACTAAGTTTTCACTCTAATGGCATATAAAACAACGTAATGTTACTCTATATCCCAACAGACTGAAAACAATGGGAACCTTCTCTGGTTACAACTCCGAGGCTTCTACAATTTGCAAGCCATACGGATGCTGAGACTAAAGAAGATGAGGGAATTTTACAATTTATATCTCACGTCCCATCAGCTCAGCGCGCTAAAGTTCCAACGAGAATAGTTCCCTTCATACTCCAATCAGAGTAAACATGTAAATCAAAAATGAATAACCATTTTCAATTTCGTTGCAAAACGAAAATACAGCCACATCATATTCCAATCCAATCAGAGAGTGCAGCAAGCACCTCTACCGGTTTCGAAACTTATTAGTCTCTCATCAGGAGGCACATATGCTGCTCTCTCTGATCCAACCAAAACAAACCCCGGAGTGCAGTCACGGATCGCAACGAACGAAATGGCATAGACGCCCTAGCGGCAACTGCTAGCAAAAGACTAAGTTTTCACTCTAATGGCATATAAAACAACATAATGTTACTCTATATCCCACCAGACTGAAAACAATGGGAACCTTCTCTGGTTGCAACTTCGAGGCTTCTACAATTTGCAAGCCATACGGATGCTGAGACTAAAGAATATGAGGGAATTTTACAATTTATATCTCACGTCCCATCTGCTCAGCGCGCTAAAGTTCCAACGAGAATGGTTCCCTTCGTACTCCAATCAGAGTAAACATGTAAATCAAAAATGAATAACCATTTTCAATTTCGTTGCAAAACGAAAATACAGCCGCATCATATTCCAGTCCAATCAGAGAGTGCAGCAAGCACCTCTACCGGTTTCGAAACTTATTAGTCTCTCATCAGGAGGCACATATGCTGCTCTCTCTGATCCAACCAAAACAAACCCCGGAGTGCAGTCACGGATTGCAACGCACGAAATGGCATAGATGCCCTAGCGCCAACTGCTAGCAAAAGACTAAGTTTTCACTCTTCTTCTTCTTCTTTAAGTACCGTGCCCAAATTTTTAGGCGTGGGTAGCTTCCATAACAATTTGCCGATATCGTTCTCGATCTTGTGCGGCATGTAACAATTGATCTGCTGATAAGCCAGTCCATTGACGAAGGTTTCGGAGCCATGAATATTTCTTTCGACCAGTTCCTCTTTTTACGTCGATCTTTCCATTGAGTATTAACGTATTAACTGCAGCATCCTGTATCTGCTACCTCCCATTATATGCCCCAGATATTCTTCTATATAAGTTTTCTCTTTTTTATCATCTTCATTAAGTCACTTTCGCCTTGACCTACTCTGTTTAAGACTTCTCTGTTTGAAATACGTTGAACCCAAGATATTCTGAGCATTCTACGATACGACCACATCTCAAAGGCTTCTAATTTGTTCATCATGTTAACCTTCATGATCCAGGTTTCACATCCATATAGTAATACAGGATACACATAACATTTTAGGAATTTGATTCTTAGTTGTAAGTTCAGCTGAGAGTTGCTCAGAATAGATCTAAGTTTCATAAATGCTCCTCTTGCAATTCTATACGAGTTTTAATTTCTTCATCCGAATTTAGTGTCTCGTTTATCCAAGATCCTAGGTATTTAAAATGGTTAACTTTTGTTATTGATTCATCACTGAAAATTAGTTGCATAGGGCCGACGTCTTGTTTACTAACCACAAGTAACTGTGTCTTTGTTGCATTTATATTAAGTCCGTTATTGGAGAATTCTCTAGTGACTCGATTTATATAATTAATTGAAGATCTTCTATATTTTCAGCCATGATCGCGGTGTCGTCTGCATATCTGATGTTGTTAATAGTTTCTCCCCCGATTCGAACTCCACATTGTCCTTCCAAGGCTTCATTAGAAATTATTTCTGAGTATACGTTAAACAAAGTTGGGGATAACACACAACCCTGTCTGACACCACTTTGAATGCAAATTGTGTCTGTTTCTTTGCCGTCTACCAGAATAGAAGCTTCTTGATTCCAATATAGATGTTGAAAAGTCTCAGGTCTTTATTATCTATTCCAATCATTTCTAGATATTCAAACAACCTATCATGTTGAACTCTATCAAACGCCTTCTCAAAATCTATAAAGCAGACGTAAATTGGTTTCTGTACATTAAATGTTAACATTGGGAACAAAGCTTCCCTTGTTCTAAATTCTTCTCTGAAACCGAATTGTTTGTTTCCCATTGTCTCTTCACATTTCTGCTTGATTTTATTAAGAATTATCTTAAGAAGTAGCTTGAGCGAGTGGCTCATGAGACTAATTAGTCTAAAGTCTTTACATGATGATGTATTAGGTTTTTTTGGGAGTGGAATAAATGTAGACTCTAACCACATCTGTGGCATCATTCCAGTCTCGTATATATGGTTATAAATGTTTGTTAGTTGTGAGACATTGTCGTCATCCAGAAGTTTGAGCCAGTCTGATGGTATTTGGTCAGGGCCTGGAGATTTCCCATTTTTGTTCTGTTTGATGGCTTTCTCTACTTCCGCTTTTAAAATACTAGGACCAGTATTCGTATACTTTGTGGTGTTAAGTGGTGGCCTCGTATCCAGTAAGAGCTCTTTTATATAGTTAGTCCATTCTTCCTTTTTTTCATATAAGTCGAGAATTATTTTACCTTTGGAGTTTCTCATAAAGTGAGGAGTTCTTTTTCTCTGAGTGTAGCTCAGCTGAGTCTTTAAGCTTTTTATGTATATTAAACTCGTCATGTTTTCTTTGTAGTTCTTCCATTTCACGACATCTTTGTTCCATCCAGTCCTCTTTTGCTCGCTTAACCTCGTATCTTATTTGTCGATATATCTCTCTATACCGAATCTCGTCTTTGTTTTTCCAATTTCTTCTTTGTTGAATAAGGTCTAGTATTTTATCGGTCATCCAATCATTTTTCTTTATTGGGTCTTTTTCTGGTTTCAAAATTTCGTTTGCTATGGTGACCATGGCGGAATTCATGATATCTAGATTGTGACCGATATTTTCTTCTTCAGATCTTTCTAACTGTTTTCACTCTAATGGCATATAAAACAACGTAATGTTACTCTATATCCGCACCAGACTGAAAACAATGGGCACCTTCTCTGCTTACACCTCCGAGGCTTTTCTAAAATAATTTGATGCCAAGTATACCTTAGGCTATTTTTCAATGCAGTTACCTTAGTTGTCACGGTATTTGTTGTATCGTGGAATTAGTTTTTCGATGCCGGTGTTGTAGTCCACCACACACCAATCGGTGTGTAGGCCGATTCAGGATATCAGTTCATCTTTGAGCTCTTCATCGTTTTAAAACTACTTTCCACCTATGAATTGCTCTAGTTTGGGGAACAGATAATAATCTGGAGGCGCAGGATCTGGGTCTGGGCTGAAGGGAGGATACTCGAGAATTTCCCATTGTAGACGCTGAAGTTCTTGCTGAGTTCTTGCCGATGCGTGGGGCCGAGCATTGTCATGAATCAGAAACTCCTTCGTCGACAACATACCACGTCGTTTATTCTGTATTGCACGTTTTAGTTTTGGGAGGGTTTTACAATAAGCTTCTAAATTCATTATTTCATCCTTAGGCATAAACTCAACTTGAACTAAATAAACCCGTACATTTAAAAACCAAATTCACATAGCGGAGGCCACGAGAAGAAGTTTTTGCATGTTTTTTGGGTGTTTTTTGAAGTGAAAACTTCTTTAGGGACGTTGTGCACTTTTTGAATAGGGGAAAAAGTATTGAATTCGCGACCGTCATCGCGATCGTCATTGCGACCGTCATCGCTTATGCTATATACTATTATCGTCTATTATTATGTGTATGTATATTATATATAAATTGTGAAGAGGTATTTAAATTTAAAATAAATATAAAACCTATTTTAGGATGGGGAAAAAGGATTGATTTAGGGACCATCATCGCGACCGTCATCGCTTCGGCGAAATAAATTTTGTGTATATATATATATATATATATATATATATAAATTGTATAGAAGTATTTAAATTTAAAATAAATGTAAAACCTATTTTTGGATGGGGAAAAAGAATTTTTTTGGCGACCGTCATCGCGACCGTCATATCTTCGGCGAAATAAATTTTGTACGTATATTTATTATGTGTATGTATATATAGATTGTGTAGAAGTATTTAAATTTAAAATTAATGTAAAATTTATTTTAGGATGGGGAGCAAGGATTGATTTCGCGACTGTCATCGCGACCGTCATCGCTTCGACGAAATAAATTTTGTACGTATATTATTATAATGTACGTATAGCAATAGTAATACTGTTGAAGTAAAAACTTGTTTAAGGACGTTGTGCACTTTATAGATGGGAAAAATGCATTGAATTCGCGACCGTCATCGCTTCGGCGAAATAAATTTTGTACTTATATTTATATTATTATGTGTATGTATATATAAATAGTGTAGAAGGCACGCAACGCGTATATAATATTGGTATAACACCTATTTTTGGATGGGGATAAAGAATTGATTTCGGGACCGTCATCGTTTAGTCGAAATCAATTTTGTATTTATATATATTATCTTCTTCTTCAGCCTTTTTGCATCCACTCCTGGACAAAGGCCTTCCCATGAGTTCTCCATTCTTCTCTGTTTTTTGCTATTTGGTGCCAGTTTCTTTCCATTTTTGCTTGGATGTCGTCTAACCATCGTTTTTGTGGTTTTTCTCTACTACGACTGCTCTCGTGGTCTCCAATGTACTCCAATATTTCTCGTCCACGTTTCGATGTTTTGTCGTGCCACGTGTCCTACCCAGGTCCGTTTCATTTGCATTTCAATTCTTCAAATTACATATTCCACTTTCGTCCTGCTTCGCACGTGCTCATTTTGTATATGCTTCCTAAGAGATACCCCTAACATAGCTCGTTTGATCGCCCTCTGGGTCGTTCTCAATCTATTGGCTGATACCTCTGTAAGTGTCATCGTCTCCATTCTATAAGTCATAATTGGTAGAATACAACTGTTGAATACCCTTTTGTTTAGATTTATTGGTATCTTTTTGTTCTTCAACACATCACTGAGTCTTGTTACTGCTGCCCAAGTCATTCGGATTCTTCTAGTTATTTCTGCCGTTAGATTCTGTTTGCCTAGTTTGATCGTGTGACCTAGGTATATATATCTTCGACACTTTCGATATCACTTCCATCTTAGTCGATTGTGATATATTGATTTGTCATCACTTTTGTTTTATTTGTTTTTGTACTCTGTCTATTTTCTCTCTCTATTCTTATTTTGCTTGTTGTTGGACCTTTTGATACATTTATTTGCATAGGTGCATTGTCGTATATGTATTTAAGGAGTATTCTATATCTAGAATCAATCCTTGCGTTATTCATTCCTTCTAATACGGACCAGAGTTCTATGGAATCGAATGCCTTATTGTAATCCACAAATGCCAAATGAAGAGGGTCATTGTATTCTTTGCACTTTTCGATAAGTGTCGTTATTGTCTGCAGGTGTTCTATGTTACTATGTCAACAGGCTGGTAACTATCGAATTTATTTGATAGCCTGTTAGTAATTATTTTGGTAAGCATTCTGTACGTATGTGGCAACAGTCTTATTGGTTTGAAATTTTCGCGTTTGTGGTACATACATATTAGGTGTATGTATATATTTATAAATAGTATAGGACGCACGCAACGCGTGTATAATATAGGTATAGAACTTCTTTTTGGATTAAGAAAAAGCATTGGATTCGCAACCGTCATCGCTACGGCGAGATATTAGTAATTTATACACTATAGGTTGAATTGCTTATGTATGAGTTCGAACGAAGTTATAATGGTTGGAGGAGGGATATAGTGTGTACCCGAAGGAGCTTGCGAAGCAAGCGCATAAGGGTCCACACGGTCCCTACTCCAATCATTATAAGTGATAAGTGTTTAAAGTATTTTTGAAGTGATAACTTCTGTATCGATTTTGTGCACTTTCTGGACGGGGAAAAAGCATTGAATTCGTGACCGTCATCGCTTCGCCGAAATAAATTCTGTATGTTTATGTATTATGTGAATGTATAGGAAGGTAGGAAGGTAGGTATACCACTTCTCTTTGGATGGGAAAAAGCATTGAACTCGCGATCGTTATCGACATGGCAGATATTAGTAATTTATATACCATAGGTTGAATTGCATATAAGTTCGACAGAAGTAATAATGGTTGGAGGAAGGATAGAGTGTGTACCCGAAGGGGCTTCTTCGTAAGAAGTTTTCACTTCTGTCGGCACTCCCGCAAGTGCCCTAATTATTTTTTTTTTGCATATTTTTATATTTTCTGTAGGGACCAAATTAAAGAGGTTGGTACCTTTTCAAATTGCCACACTGTATAATATAAAAGGTAACTCTACTTCAGTGAGTTTTTATGTTTATTTAGAAGTCATTATGCTTTTTAGTCCTTGTAAATCTTTATTATTCCTAAATAAACATAATACATAATTATTATTATTACTATTAAAAAATAGGATTTTATTAACTTTGATGCATTCTTCTTATTGAATTCAAATTAAAACTGTTGAAACATTAGTAACGGTATTTTTAGTAGGAAGCAGATTACTCGCCTTTTGGTTCTATAGAAGTATATTATCGTTATATCGCTGTGATCGTACAACCGCACCGTCTCTACCACGAGGTACCTAATTAGTGATACTACATTACGTAAAACAAGCAAATGGGACTCCACTTCTATTGTGAATATCTAATTTCTCATTTTTCAACCAGCCATCGTTACCGCCTGTGTAATCTCTCACATCTCGCGAAGATTTTAATTATATAACTGAACATGTCTTCTAAGGTCAATATTATTCTATTGTTTAAGTGGCGTTGGGTAATTTTTGTAAACATGTCACATAGTTCAAGCGATCTAATTATGCTTATTAGGGAAACAATGTTACATATAGAGATTAGGATCTCGGGTATGGGATGGGAGTTAGCGAGAAAAATTCATTTTCCGTTCCGTTCTGGGAGCTTCCGAGAAAGGAACATGGATATAACAGTTACGTTTTCTTTGATAAAACAAACAGTTTTTTCTTAAGGTTTCATTTTGCGAAGATTGTCGATTATTATGACGGTTTTATTGAACTTTTGCAGCAGAAGATATACAAATAATTAGTATCTTTGTAGGATGTGAAGCTTTAGAGTTATGGCTACCTCTCATGAGTTTAAAAATATAAACGCACAATCTGCTGCCGAAAATTGTTTCACTGTTTATAGGTAATTTGGATCTTCGCCCCCAAAAACGCAAACATAATTGATCCACGATATCGTTTTCACAAAATAGGACAACAGATCACATTTTTAACATATCGGGTAATTTAAAGCAGTGCTACCTATATACGTAGTGCTGCTACCCTTCAAAGGAAGAAGACACGAATTAAAAGAAAGGTATTTATTATTGTACAATAATATAGTTACAATAATCATCAAACATATCTGCCAAAAAACGTAAACCTATTAGTACGTTCTTTAACGGTAAAATATTGCAAAACCTCTAAATTTTAAAGAACCGCTTGCATTGACATGAAATTTGGCATACACAAGCTTTCCGTAAGTCCGGAAAATAATAAACTGACTAATTTTAAGTAACTTTTTTTCTATAGAGTTTTTTCACTAAGTCAATACTTTTCGAGTTATTTTCCAGTGAATATGTTAATTTTTTCAACAAAATAACCACGCTTTTAGACGGTTTTTTGCAAATAACTCAAATAGTAAGTATTTTGTCGAAAAAACATTCCTAGCAAAAATATAGCCTATAAAAAATTTAAAAAAATGGTGTATATATCACGTTTCTATACCTAGTAGAAGGAAGCTAATTAAAAATAGATTCATATTCGTCAAATTCCAAATGGAATACTTTAACGTGAAATAACCAAAAATGAAGCACATTTCGGGGAAAACTCATTACAACTCATTTAAAGTGTTTAAAAAAAGCTTAATTTTTGTTTTATAAAAAAAAATTCTAGCATTAAAAGTAAACAAGTTACGCTCAAAATAAAGTTAGTCCCTTTTTTTTTGTTAAAAAAGTCGGGAAAATCACCGCCTAATTAGTATCTCAAATGAACTTAATCGTTACGACTTCACAAGTTTCTTGACTCGTGTACGTATTGTTTATATGATCTGTAAGTTTTTTCGGTTCAAAGTCCTTATTTTTGAAAGGGCTGTAGTTAAAAGAGGTTGAACGAGTCACTGATCACGAATGTATGCAAATTTAGAAACACCAAATCTTAATCAATTTTTGTCTAACAGAAAAACAAAAGAATACATGATATTCAGAAAAGCAATGCTGACTTTTTTTGTTTTTCGAGATTTTTGGTATCTCTAACAATTTTTAAGTTATTTTGAAAAAAAGCATATTTTTCAAAATTAACATTTGTACAAATTTCACATTAAAACCAAATTTTTTCCAAAATAAGCACTTTGAATCGATGAAACTTACAGATCATATAACCACAACATAAGTAAAATAAATTGTGGAGCGGTAACGATTAATTTCATTTAAGTTGCTAATTAGGGGGCGGTCTTCCCGATTTTTTTTGCCAAAACAAAAATGACCAACTTTATTTTGAGCGTAACTTGCTTAAATTTTATGCTAGAAACTTTTTATAAAAACAAAAATAAACTTTTTTAAACACTTTAAAAAAGGTATAATGGGTTTTCCCTAAAAAGTGCTTAATTTTTTGGATATTTCACTTCGAAGTATTCTATTTGAAATTTGGTGAATATGAATCTATTCTTCATTGGCTATAACTCTGGTTCTACGAGGTTCAGAGACCTAACGCGTACACCGTTTTTTTTTTACTTTTTTACAAGCTATATTTTTGCTAAGAACGTTTTTTTCGACAAAATACTTACTTTTTGAGTTATTTGCGAAGAACAGTCTAAAAATGTAATTATTTTGTTGAAAAATGAACATATTCACTCGCAAATAACTCGAAAAGTGTTGACTTGGCGAAAAAGCTCTATCGAACAAAAGTTACTTAAAATTAGTCAGTTTATTCATTTCCGGACTTACTTTGGACTTATATTTTTTCACTCCCAATAGGGGGTGAAAGTCACCCCTAGGTCAAAAGCACATATCGGCACAATATCACTTTTTTTCTTTGATATGTAAGCGAGGCGTATGCCAAATTTCATGTCAATCCAAGCGGTTCTTTAAAATTTAGAGCAAAAACCGTAAAAGAATGGACTATATCCCAAGCATCATCGCAGCACAAAGCTGTTATTTTTCTTCATCCAACGAAAAACTTCCTTTTATGTGATTTTCTTACAAAGGAATAAAAAGCACGGTCCCTTTGAAGACACCAGCAGTAATTATCCATCATGTGAATATCTCATCTACCCTGATACCCTGATACATTTGTTCCATCGTTGTGTTATATTGGATGAATTGTTCCCCCTATTCCTCCCTAAGATCGTCAAGATTTTTTAGGAAACGGTCTGGTAGCTGTGGAGGTAATGAATTTTAATGCTCATATGACAACCGTCTTTCTTAAAATTGATGAGCATGTCTTCCACTACATCTCGTTAATTTTCCGATTTTTGTTTCCACGAAAATATTGTACAATCTTCAGTCATCAATTCTGTAAAATACCAATATTTTATAAGTTGTTTCGTCTGAGGCCCATCAAATATCCTGGCTTTCAAATTGTTTGTACTAAGTGTAGAGAATTTGATAAATCAATATTAAAAACATGAACCATTCTATTAAAACTTCAATCAAAAGACTTGGTAGCGTAAAAAAAGCATTTACAAATTTTGTTAATTCTGTAAATGAGATAATTAGTAATCTTACAGGGCCATCAAACTACTTTGTTATATCTTGAAAATATGAAGAGAGTAATTGATAGATGCATACGTGAAAAAACTGAAATATCCGATAATTAGTTTGGTTTTATGCAAGGCAGATCAATAACACATGAAATTTTCAGTGATCTTGAGAAGAAATATAATAAGAGTCCGTCGAGAGATTCTGTGATAGGCGCTCAATAGAAAGTAGTTTCCGGTGAATATGTAAAATTTGTGAAATATCTAATTTTTCATTTAATAATGATAATGATTAATAACCCTTGTAGAGTAAACAGTTAATAAAGCTTTCTTTAAACACTTTAAGAACGTTTTCATGAGATTTTCTCAAAAAATGCTTTATTTCTTAGTTATTTTATGTTGTATTGTTCGATTTGGAATTTGACGAATAAGAACCTACTTTTCATCAACTACAACAAACTCTACTTGAGTTTACAGAGTCTACAGGCTTCAAACATATATTTTTTTCGTTTTTCTATAAGCTACATTTTTGCTAAAAATTTACATTTTCACTCGCAAATAACTCGAAAATATTGACTTAGTGAAAGAGCTCTATGGAATAAAAGTTACTTATGGCAGGGGAGTCCAAGCGGAATCTTTTGCAGTTATTCGAGCGCGTCAGATTATCACATGGAGAGAAACCTTGTACCCTGTAAATATACCTCTACCATATATTATTGGCTCTTAATACAGGGGAGTTCGTTAAGGGGGACCGGAAAAAAAATATACTTATCCTTAGAAAAACTCCAAATAGTTAGATTAAGATAAGGTAAGTTAAGTACATGCAAAACAGTGTATATTTCAAAAATCTGACGATTTGAGTGGGGCGTAAGGAAATGGGCGAGTCACAAAGTTTCACAAGGAAAAAGCGAATATTTTGCGAAATGAAAGACAGATCGAAAAACTAAAAAATACGTGCTTAATATTTTTTAAAAATCTATCGAATGATACAAATCACGACCCCACGTAGAGGGGTGGGGGGTAAATTTAAAATTTTAAATGCGAACCCCGCGATATTTCGCGAAATGAACATCAGATCGAAAAACTGATAAATACATGTATTCAATATTTTTGAAAAATTTATCGAATGGTACCAAACACTCCGTGGTACCCCCACGGAGGTGGGGTGGGGGTTACTTTAAAATCTTAAATAGGAACCTCCATTTTTTATTGCAGATTTGGATTCCTTACGTAAAAATAGGTAACTTTTGTTGGAAATGGAAGACTAAATTGAAAAATGGGAAGTCCCCACTAAAATGGAAAACTTAACTTCTTTTGGTTTTAGGACATACTCTTCACAACCAAACAGGTCCCCATAACGCTCGAGTGACTGGTTATCCATTTTTGGACTTATTTTGAACGAATCTTTTTTCACCGCTGAATAGGGGTGGCTTTCACCCTCCATGTAAAAGCAACTTTGAGCTTAAGTCCAAACGTGAAGTAGAGTGTAACAGAAATCCAATTGAATCGGTCATTTCGAAAACAATATTTAGGGTAAAATGACTTTTCGACGTCATGATGTTTTTAAGATTCAAATCGACCATTCCGCGCGAAAAAAATGGCAGTCACTGTTTATATTGTATATTTAAATGTTGTATTGTAGGTCAGTATGTTTTTCGGTTAGTTCTAAAACAACACATGTCCTTTACTTGTGAATTTTGACTGTTTCTTACTGAAATTAAAGCATAGGCGTAACCAGGATGATCCTAAGGGGGGTTACAACTACCTGAGAGGGGGGGTTACAACTACTGGAAGGTCTCTGAGGGCTATGGTGTTAAGCGTATAGAGCTCAAAGTACATCCCAATGGAGGGGGTTATAACCCCCAAAACCCCCCTTTTTACGCCTATAAATTAAAGAAAGGTTTAGTACAAACATTAAAAATTATGGTTCATTTCGAAAACAAGATAAGTCCACAAAATTAAAAGCTTAATATAAAAAAACTAAGTAACATGTAGGCTTTTTTGTTTTTCAGAAACATGCATTTATAACCCATAATACTTACTTATATAAAATATAGTATAACCTCAAAATACCCAACTATTATTGGAAATATTTTTAGGAAATGACCGATTAAATTGCAAATTTTCAAGGAAATCCGTCGTGACTAGGAAAATTACTGGGCTAGTTGGTCAAATTTTAAATTTGATTGGAAGTTAGTATACAACCAAGCATATGTACCTACTGGTCTATAAGCGATTGTAAAGCGAGCACCACACTCTCGCGAAGTTACTTCGGGAAAGTTGACCGAAGTCCGAAGTACCCGTCACTACACACTCATTCTACTTCGCGAGGAACACATTCACGCCGGGTGATAAGGACTTCGGTTCCTTTGACTTGGTCGTAAAAACCGCCACAGAATGGAAGTAGGCCGAGGCGCAGCGAAGTCGCATGAACAACCTGTCTACACTCTCGTACTCGCTGAACTTCCATCGACTTCGCTAGCAGTATAAGTATAGTGGACGTTTAACAAGAACCTTTCGTGAACTAATACGTCAATAATTAGTATTTTCTATTCAAAGGATAATTTCCTATTTAACTTATTCTGTTCATTCTGTTTATCTACTTCATTTTAATTTTAAAAAATTGCTCCGTTTTATTTAATTTTTTTCACGTACTGTAGCGGCTTTTACTTTGGCACTGCCATGCAAATAAAATAAATCATTAACCATCACTAAACACACGGATACTATAATTTGTCTTGATATGATTTATTTTTTAGTCTTTACAAAAAAGGAGCCTGTAAGAGAAACCGGCCATTGACTTCATTCCTACGCTCCTGAAGAAATCCTGCAATTGTCGCTTTGTCCATCCTGCATCCTACGCTAATTACCTCTTTAATTAAATTTCGTATTCCGAACCTTGTTCAAAGTTAACTGAGTAAGTTTACAATTATTCGAGCAACTTTATTCTTGGTTTTGTAGGAATGTTTGGAATGCAATAGGTCGTGTGGTGTAATGAGAGAAATTATTAAGATTTTTTTCTATTCTCATACTATAATATATCAATTATGATGTCACTACCTGTATCATAATGAACTTCATTATGATACAGACTTTCATTAAGATACAGATTTTTAACCAATAGAATCGCGATATGGCAGTCGCGATAAAGGTGGTACACGCTCAGTGACCAATGGCGAGTCAAATACATACGCTTTGACAGTTCTCATTATGTAAACAAACCGCCAAATTGACAAACTACTGAATTTATTTGTGTTACAAAATTAATAAATTTGAACATATTTTTTGTTGTGAATGATCATAGAAAAAATAGTGTCTACAACTTGCATTTAATTATCATTATGAAGCTCGTACTCTATACGAAACTCGCCGCATACGGCTCGTTTCGTAACCCTCATATTCGCTTCATAGTGACCATCATTAAATGCTCGTTGCATAATATACTATTATATTTACTATTTATTTATTTATACGCACAACAGGCTATTAAGACCTAGGGCATTTTGATAAAACATAATCATAAGACTAACTAATTACAATTATTTTAAACAAAACTCAAACATAAATACATATATACAAAATTCTTAACTACTCTGAAGCACCTGTTACACACCTGTTACAAACAATATTTCTGAATTCACTTCTATTTTGTGGTTTTTTCTAGTCCCTCACCTTCACGTGTTTAAGGTCTTCCTCTGCTTTATTAATACACCTCGTTTTGGGTTCACCTCTTCTTTGGGACCGATTAGTCTTCTGGTCATTAATAGTTTAGGCATTCTGTTCACTGCCATTCTTTCTACCTATGTCCCAACAATCTAATTCTTTGTGACTTGACGAACTTGATGATGGTAGCAGTGGTGTACTGAGCATGTTTCCGCGGGTTCCGCGGAACCAAGGCACGGGCGCTTTATTGCGCTTTTTGCTTCTTTTGTTTCTAATTTAATGGGGACATTTTGAACTACACAAGTACACACACAGGAAATTTAACTGCTTAATAGATTTTAATTTTTTTGCAGGTACTTATAAATAAAAACGAAGAATACCTATTCCTCAAAAAATTTGAAAACAAAATTTATTGAAATACAGGGAACCCTGTTGTAAGGTTCCTTACACGTTTTACCTGCTTTCTAAAGCCCATGTTTCAACATTTGTAAAGACTAACCGACAGGGCATGTCTACACGTGATAACTCAAATACTTGTATATTAGCAAGATTCATGAATAAGATGTAGGTAAACTACAAAGTTGTAAATATGCATTGCAAGTTTTATACGGCCATAAAAATAATCCTGATACAATAGGCTCGATACTCGTGTTTATTGAATCATCATTCAACCTGTACTTTTATAGAGGTAGGTAATTCTTAAAAATTAAAATTAAATTCTAAATATAGACAATAGTGGTAAGGATAACAAAACACTATATATAGACACTAATTTCTTTTTAAGGAAATCTCGTCGTTTGATAAAAAATATCAACCCCACCGTTATCCAGGTTTTTTTTATATATTTTTTAAGCGTTTTATCTCCCTAGAGGTTTGTATGTAATTATTTAACTTATTTATAAATATATCATATTATCCAATTTCAGAATTAGTCCGTTCTTTAACGGTAAACTATTGCAAAACCTCTAAATTTTAAAGAACCGCTTGGATTGCCATGAAATTTGGCATACACATAGCTAACAAGTCAAAGAAAAAAAGTGATATTGTGCCGATATGTGCTTTTGCCTGGGGGTGGTTTTCACCCCCTCTTGGAGGTGGAAAAATATTCGTCCAAAGAAAGTCAGGAAATGGATAAACTGGCTTATTTTGAGTAACTTTTGTTCTATAGAGTTTTTTCACTAAGTCGATACTTTTCGAGTTATTTGGCTGTGAATATGTTCATTTTTTCAACAAAATAACCACGCTTTTAGACGGTTTTTCGCCAATAACTCAAATAGTAAGTATTTTGTCGAAAAAACATTCTTAGCAAAAATATAGCTTGTAAAAATTTTTAAAAAATGGTGTATATATCACGTCTCTACACCTAGTAGAAGCAGAGTTATAGCTAATGAAAAATAGGTTCATATTCGTCAAATTCCAAATGGAATACTTTAACGTGAAATAACCAAAAATGAAGCACATTTCGGGGAAAACTCATTAGAACTTATTTAAAGAGTTTAAAAAAAGCTTCATTTTTGTTTTTTTAAAAAAAATTTCTAGCATCAAAGTTAAACAAGTTACGCTCAAAATAAAGTTAGTCCCTTTTGGTTTTGGTAAAGAAATCGAGAAAATCACCCCCTAGTTAGTATCTTAAATGAACTTAATCGTTACGACTTCACAAGTTTCTTGACTCGTGTATATATTGTTTATATGATCTGTAAGTTTCATCGGTTTAAAGTCCTTATTATTGAAAGGGCTGTAGTTAAAAGGGGTTGAACGAGTCAATGATCACGAATGTATGCAAATTTAGAAACACCAAATCTTAATCAATTTTTGTCTAACAGAAAAACAAAAAACACATGATATTCAGAAAAGCAAATCTGACTTTTTTTGTTTTTCGAGATTTTTGGTATCTCTAACAATTTTTAAGTTATTTTGAAAAAAAGCATATTTTTCAAAATTTAAACTTTTAAAAATTATACTTTGAAACCAAATTAAGCATTTTGAAACGATGAAACTTACAGATCATGTAAACACAACATAAGTAAAATAACTTGTGGAGCGGTAACGATTAATTTCATTTAAGTTGCTAATCTTCCCGATTTTTTTTGCAAAAACAAAAGGGACCAACTTTATTTTGAGCGTACCTTGCTTAAATTTAATGCTAGAAACTTTTTGTAAAAACAGAAATAAAGCCTTTTTTAAACAATTTAAAAAAGTTATAATAGGTTTTCCCCAAAAAGTGCTTAATTTTGTGGATATTTCAAGTCGAAATATTCTACTTGAAATTTGGTGAATATGAATCTATTTTTCATTGGCTATAACTCTGGTTCTACGAGATCCAGAGACCTAACGCATACACCATTTTTTTACTTTTTAATGACTATATTTTTACTAAGAACGTTTTTTTCTACAAAATACTTACTTTTTGAGTTATTTGCGAAAAATCGTCTAAAAATGTGGTTATTTTGTTGAAAAATTAACATATTCACTCGCAAATAACTCGAAAAGTGTTGACTTGGCGAAAAAGCTCTATAGAACATAAGTTACTTAAAATTAGTCAGTTTACCCATTTCCGGATTTATTTTGGACATATATTTTTTCACCCCAAAGAAGGGGTGAAAGTCACCCCAGGGCAAAAGCACACATCGGCACAATATCACTTTTTTTCTTTGACATGTAACCAAATGCCAAATGTATGCCAAATTTCATGTCAATCCAAGCGGTTCTTTAAAATTTAGAGCAAAAACCGTGATAGAATGGACTAAATCTATTTTGTTGATATAAATTTTATTCCAATGATCATTTTTTAAAAGCTGTGTTAGTTTTCCGATATTAATGAGGTTTTTAATCATAAGGTTTTTAATTATGACTGGAATTTTGGATGTAGAAAATTTTTGAGTTTTATTATTTATAAAAACGGCTGGCGTAAAGTGATCAATCACGTGAGTATGTGTGTGTGTGTTCACAAAGAGGGGATGGCATTAGATAAACTTTTTGCCACAGATATTTGAAAGTTGAAGATTGAAGATGTCATATTAAATTTTTATTTTAGAATCTTTAAGAAATTGTATGATAATATCATTAATAGTTTTGGTATTGAAGCTTAGTAGATGTGAAATATTCAGCGGTAAACTTACATTCCGCTCCTGAAGTCTAGCAATTAGTGCTTTCGTATGGTTTTTATTAAGTTCACAATTAAAGATTATATGATTTAAATCTGCAGTAGAGTAGTTATCACATGAACAGAGAGAGTTGATACGCATTCCTATTTTAGCTAAATGTGCAGGAAAATTGCCATGGTTTAATCTTAAGCGACTTAGGGATGTGGAATAAAACCGAGTAACGAATCACGTGAGTATGAAAAACAATAATATAAATATTAATTTACCGTTTTAATAGTCTATTGTTTTTTAAAAATTTCCAACATCAAAAGTAAGTAAAATTCAATCAAAATAATGTTATCTTTTTATTGGTTGGCAAAAAAGTCGTGAAAATCACTTTCTAATTAGCATCCGAAATGATATTACCGCTTCACAACTTACTTTACTTATTGTTTATAAGATATGTTTGTAAGATAAATGGAGAAATAATTAACAACATAAGGTATGCTGTGATTCTAGCGAGTGGCATGGAGGAACTGAGTTGCCTAATGAGTAAGATACAAAAAGTGTACAATTCGTTGGTTCAAAGTGCCTATTTTTGAAAAGGCTGTAGTCAAATGGGCTTAAACGAGTCACTAATCACAAGTGTATGCAAAATTTGAACAGACATATCTTATAACCAATTTTTGTCTTCAGGAAAACAAAAAGTCCAAAATATTCACAATAGCAAAACCTATATTTTTTATACTAGTTAAGATTTTTAGAATCACCAATAATTAATAAAGTTATTTTGAAAAAAAAAGAGTGCAGAGGACCGAAAAGAATGGAGAAATATTATCCAGAATTTAGAAGCCATAGGCCTATAAAGCCTGTTAGCGCTGTTTTATATATATTTTGAAAAAAAAATTTTTTCACAATAATTATAATTTTTTTTAATTTAAAACCCAATTGGTTTTAAAAATGAGCACTTTGAAGCGGCAAAACTTACAGATTATATAAGCAATACGTAAGTCACGTAACTTGTGAAGCGGTAACGATTAATTTCATTTGGGATGCTAATCAGGGGGTGGTTTTCACGATTTGTTTACCAAAAAGAGTGTCCAACTTTATTTTGAGCGTTACATAGTTAATATTGATGCTAGAAACTAAAAAATGACAAAAATATAAGGTTTGTTCCAACACAACGAGAAACCGTTCATGTAAAGATCACCGTCCTGCGCAGTACCATAGAACGCATTATTTCGTTTCCATGAAACCCATGGAACGTTAATTGGAACGTTACATGACAGTTCTTCGTCGTGTTGGAACAAACCTATATTAAATAAGTTGTGATTACTTTTTCTCGAAAATTGATTCATTTTTAGTTATTTCACGTTGAAATATTCGATCTGGAATTTGACGAATAAGAACCTACAATTCATGACTTACTGGGTTTAAAGACTTCGTATATACACCATATTTTTCACTTTTTTGATAAAATATATTTTTACTAAGAATATATTTTTTGATAACATACTTACTTTTTGAGAGTATTTGCGAAAAACCGTCTCAAAACGTGTTTTTTTTTTTTGAAAAATGAACATATTCACTCACAAATAATTCGAAAAGTATTGACTGAGTAAAAAAAACTCTATAGAACTTAAAGGTTGCTTAGAATTAGTCAGTTTATCCAATTCCGGACTTATCTTGAACGTATGCTTTTCACCCGAGAAGGGGTAAAACATACCTAGGACAGAAGCGCATATCGGTACAATAGGTATCACTTTTTTTGTTTGACATGTTAGCTATGTGTATGCCAAATTTCATCTCAATCCGAGCAGTTCTTTAAAATGTACAACAAAAACCGTAAGTAAATGGACTATAAATTAGCTTGAGTTTTTATGATATACAGAGTGAGTTTTATGTATGGAAACACTCAATTATCTCGGAAAAGACTTAAACGATTTTTATAGGTTTTGGTTGGTACGGGTTTTCTTATGCGGCCGATATTATAGTGCAAATTACATTGTTGTAAGAGTTTCCGTTTTTCTGGAAATCTAATGAACTTTCTTATTTCAAATGGAACACCCTGTATATTTTTTGCGTTTTGAAGTCCTTAAGAAATACTGATTATTTTTCATGTATATTCCCTATACCTAAATGCCATAATTTCGGACTTATTGCTATATTTATTTAAAAAAAAATTTAAACAAATTATAAAAATCATTTTTTTGGCCCTGGTAAACATTATTTTAGGTTGTTTGGATCATTTTGAACAAAAATGATCTTCGGTAATCTTTCTCCAAAATTAATAGTTTCCGAGTTATAAACAATTTAAAACTGAAAAAAATCGAATAATGACGATTTTCAAGGTTCAAAAACACAAATCAAAATATTATTTTTGATACTGCAAAGTACTCAAATTCAAGTTCAAGCCTTATATTATCAGATATCGATAAGTAATTTTAGCTTGTTTCATTTTAAAACATGGTTTTTTAGTTGTTAATGCAGCTCGATCGCCCGTCCTCTCATATGCACTTCATTAACAATAATTAAAAAGCATTGTTTTTGAATAAAACGAGCCAATAAATCTTATAGCAAGCTATTAGAAGAATAGTTGAGCTAGAATTTAGGTACTTCGTAATTTCAAAAATTATATTTTTTACTTGTGTTTTTGAACCTTGAATATCGTCATTATTCGATTTTTTTCAGTATTTAGGTAATAGTTGTTTATTACTCGAAAACGATTAATTTTAGAGAAAAATTACAAAAGATCTTTTTTGTTCCCAATGGTCCAAAGAACGTAAAATAATATCTACTCGAGCAGAAAAAATTGATTTTTTTATAATTTGTTTAAAAAAAATTTTAATACATGTAGCAATAACTTCGAAATTATGGCATTTAGGTATAGGGAATATAACATGAAAAATAATCAGTATTTCTTAAGGACTTCAAAACGCAAAAAATATACAGGGTGTTCTATTTGAAATAAGAAAGTTTGTTAGATTTCCAGAAAAACGGAAGATCTGACAACAATGTAATTAGCACTATAACATCGGCCGCATTAGGAAACCCCTATCTGCCAAAACTTATAAATATCGGATAAGCCGTTTTCGAGATAATTGAGTGTTTCCATACATAAAACTCACTCTGTATATTATGATACAATATGATGATTTATATTTAATGTTTTGGGCGGGGCCCGCATCCCAACTGGAACCAGGGCCTGCTGATCTATCAGTACGCTACTGGATGGTAGGTTCTTTGTACAAAGCCATTAATTCGTTGTTCATTCTTCTCTCCCAGGCGTCTTTTTTCTTCCGTCCTCCGAATACGCGTCACAATATTTTCCTTTCCCATCTCTCCAGAGATCTCTTCCTTCTTATTTAATGTCCATTCCTCGCAAGCATATGTTACTGAGTCTAATTACTGTTTTAGGTATGGTACATTCCATGTCAAATCACTCAGGCAAAAAATTTTGGATCTCCGATTTGTCTGAAAATTGGTATATAGCTTCTGCGGGACGTAAAAATAAGATATTTAAGGTCAAAAAATCTTCTTCTTCTTCTTTTTTTCTTAAAATGTTATTTTATGCGATTTTACAGTGATTTGGTGTTTATTTAAACAAATTTGCATTTTCTGTCGTAAAGTATCAATGAAAAAAATAATATTTTAATAGAAAGGACTCACAAATATCATTATATGGCATTATAACAAGTTATTTTGAATCAAAACAAGTTTTTGATCGAATTTTATAGTGTAAAAAACGTTAAAATACATTTACATAAAATACATTTTTACATTTTCCTCCATTCCCAAAATACATCATCATCGATTTGGCTGAAAATTTGCCCACAGATAGCCAATAGATAGGACTTTAAGTGGTTAGAAGGATTTGAATTATATTACAATACCAAAAAAGTTACATGCAGTAATATCAGACTCAAAAGTATATATTAGTCCAATCGGGATAGAATTTGACCTTGAATGCCGAGCTGCCCAAAATTTTATTTTTTTGATCTTTAGTGGAGTCAATAGTAGCCTAAATTTAAAATCACGAATGAGTTCCTCCGTTACGTTAGCTGCCATCTTGATTTTAAAGGAGAAACTGTTTTGCTCAATATCTCCGCCATTTTTAACTTTTCGACAAACATGGTAGGAACTGAAATTGTTCCAAATAAATCGTATTTACAATTATTACAATTTCTTTTTAACAATTTTTGTCGTGAGGTCGATATTTTCGAGTTAATTGTACTTACAGTAGACGCCTATATTTTTGACTATAATACTGCGTGTAACTTTTTTAGTATTGTAATATAATTCAAATCCTTCTCACCACTTGAAGTTCTATGTCTTGTCTATCTGTGGGCAAATTTTCAGCCAAATCGATCATGATCTATTTTGGGAATGGAGAAAAATGTAAAAAACGGTATTTTAACGTTTTCTACACTATAAAATTTGATCAAAAGCTTGTTTTGAATCAAAGTAACTTGTTATAATGCCATATAATGACATTTTTGAGTCCCTTCTATTAAAATATTATGTTTTCCATTGATACTTTACGAAAGAAAATGCAAATTTGTATAAATAAACACCAAATCACTGTAAAATCGCATAAAATAACATTTTGAGAAAAAAGAAGAAGATTTTTTGACCTTAAATATCTTATTTTTACGTCCCGCAGAAGCTATATACCAATTTTCAAACAAATCGGAGGTCCAAAATTTTTTTTGCTCCCAAATTGAGTGATTTGAAATGGAATGACCCGTATATATTCGGAGTTTGCCTTGTCTAGAAACGTATTTTGAGTTCATTAAGGCTCTTAAACTGGCTATTTAATAGTAACGTGAAAACTGTGCTACTTTATGGGAGTGAAACATGGGTAATAACAGAAGGAAAAGTAAATAAAATTCAAGTTTTTGTAAATAGATGTATACGTAAAATTCTAAAGGTATATTGGCCCAATACCGTAACAAATGTAGCACTATGGAGGAAAACCAAACAAGAACCCATCAGAACAACAATAAAGAGGAAAAGATGGAACTGGCTGGGACACACCCTGAGGAAAAAAAATGCAGACATAACAAAACAAGCACTCAAATGGAGTGCAGTAGGACGAAAAAGCAGAGGACGCCCGACCAAAACATGAAGGAGTATCATTGAAGAAGACTACAAAATTATGAAGAAAACCTGGGGAGAAATAGCAACCATGGCCAGAAATAGAGGGGAATGGAAAAGATTAATGGATTCCCTATGCTTCTGCACGGAGTAACAGGATTGGATATATGTAAGGCTCTTAAACTACCTAATTTTTTATTCTCTCTTGTTATTCTGGCATCGAGCTTTCATTTATCTTTTCCAGTTTCATCGAATACTAAACCAAGGTATTCAAAATTGTCCACCCTTTTAAAACCATAGCTTTTACCGCTTACAGACCTCACACTAAAGTATTCTTCTTTTGTTTCTTCTGTCCCTCCCATGATCATATATTTGGTTTTGTCTTCGTTTAGCTCCAATCCGAATATCTGTGCGTTAATAATTTTCTTCACAACTCTTCTTAATCCTTTCGCGGTTATTGCTAGGATTGTTAGGTCATCAGCACATGTCAACACTGTTGCTCATTTTTCATGATTGTTTCTTCCACCCCATTCTTCATTTTCTAATTACAATCTCTAACGCTAAGTTGAATAATCTTCTTCTTCTTTTTGTATAGACATGACTCTGTTTTTTCAATGTCCCTCTAGTAAGTTATTGTTCCGTCGTTTTCGTGGCCTTCCCACTGATCGTCTTCCTATTGGGGAACCGTCTCTCGCTGTCCTGACTACCCTATTTTTGTCATTCGGCTTATGTGGTCATTTCATTTTATTCGTCTGTGTCTTACTAAGTTATTAATGTTATCCACCTTGCATCTCCGTCGTATATCTGTACTTCTAGCTCTGTCCCATAGAGTCTTACCATCGATTTTTCGAAGGGTTTTTATCTCCGCTGTTTTGAGCAATCTTTTTGTGTCCTCATTATTGGTCTAATGACTGTTTTGTAAATTCTGCCTTTCATTTCTTTATCGATATTTTTATTTCTCCATATTGTGTCATTCAGGCAACCTGCGGCTCTGTTTGCTCTATTCACTTGATCTTCCACTTCTGTTTCGAGCCTTCCGTAGCTAGATAGTGTGAGGCCTAGGTATTTAAACTCCATCACTTGTTCTATTATCTGACCTTCCAGCTCCAATTTACATCTTATTGGATCTGCTGTTATAACCATGCATTTTGTCTTTTTTTTTGGGGAAATTAACATGTTAAACAAGTAATTGGACTTCGTAAGTCCTAGGTTTTCACCCAAAGCAATCGAAAGTAGAACTGGAAGTCGATATTTGAATTCTTCGTGTAACTTTGCGTCGATCAATATACGATTTTACTAATTTTGAGTCCTTTTTACTAAACTTTGGGTCATAATTGTTTAAACAGGAACTAAAGATTCAAACTCAACTTTTCAATACGCTTCGATTGATGTGTTACATGTACTATTTCTGCGACTATAATGGCACTTCTGGTTAGAAATTTTTTACCGGAACTGATATAAAAACCAAAACTTTACATTTGTTCTTATCTTGCCAAGGCACGTCGAATAATATATCACTTATACTATTTCGGTGACTTTAAAACAGTACTAACGGTTGCAACTCTAAAACCGAAAGTCCGATGTCAATTTTCTCATCTTTAATACCATCCTTGGGTTATAAGCTTTCATTCGACACCTCATTTGTCAGTCAATCTGTATTAATAACGGAGAAGTTGTATTCGCGGACGGACAGACAGTCATGAAATCGGACGTAAGTATATTATTTGTTTTCGTCTTGCGAAGGCGCGTCGAATAACATATCACTTGTACTATTCCGGTGATTTTAAAATAGTACTTCTGATCGCATTTCTAAAACCGGAAGTCCTAGGT
This sequence comes from Diabrotica virgifera virgifera, assembly GCF_917563875.1. Lineage (NCBI taxonomy): Eukaryota > Metazoa > Arthropoda > Insecta > Coleoptera > Chrysomelidae > Diabrotica > Diabrotica virgifera. Next base: position 70,840,544 of record NC_065444.1, read on the forward strand.
CAAATTTCTCACATTTAGTACCATCCTTAGATTATAAGCTTTCGTTCGACACATCATTTGTTATTCTACCTGGTATAGTGACGGAGGAGTTATATTCGCGGTCGGACGGACAGACAGCCTAGGTCAAATTTCTCACCTTTAGTACCATCCTTGGATTATAAGCTTTCATTTGACACCTCATTTGTCATTCTACCTAGTATAATGACGTAGGAGTTATATTCGCGGTCGGACGGACAGACAGCCTAGGTCAAATTTTTCACCTTTAGTACCATCCTTGGATTATAGGCTCTCATTTGACACCTCATTATTTGTCATTCTACCTGGTATAATGACGGAGGAGTTGTGTTCACAAACAGACAGACGAACAGACGGACGTGGATAATTCAAAGTTTTCACATTTTTTCAAAATTGGATGAAAACAATTTTCTGGCGGTTATGTTAAATTGATGCAGCGTACGTTGTAAATCATCTTCACTTTGAGAGATTAGTCTTGCATCATCTGCATAGCAGATTATTTTAAGTTGTTTTTCTCCCATTTGGTATCCTTTTTTAGTTCTTACTTTTTTTATTATTTCGTCCATGAAGGACGAAAGACATTGAACAATAAAGGACTCAAGGAATGCCCCTATCTTATCCCATTGCCGGATTCAATTGGGTCAGTTAGTTCATCTTCCACTTTTACTTTTATTGTGCTGTTCTGGTATATGTTTTCGATCGTTTTATTACTAGAGGTACTTCTCTTAAGTATAACAAATGGATAACGTCCTTTAATGTGACCCTGTCAAATGCTTTCTTAAGGTCCGCGAAACATAAATATGCCGGTTTGTTGTATTCCAAGTTGAATAATGTAGTGGATAAAGAATCTCCCTGTAAAAAGCTTTTCGCAACCCTAAATTAATCTGAAATGTGTCCCTGCTAATCATTTTTACAGGTAGAGTTATTTAGTGTCATTTTAACTAGTCTGATCAGTTTTTTTGGTATACCCAAATGTTCCATTGCTCGTTACATTTTGACTCTATCGACTGTATCATATTCTTGCCTAAAATCCACAAACAAATCATGCAAAAGGGAACAAGTTAGGGAATAACAAGTTGTTTGTATCTTCTTTCAGGAGAAGATTTGGTAATTTGGTCTATAGTAGACCTGTCCGTTCTTAGGCCGGCCTGATACTCATATAGGATTCATTCCGTATAGCAATTTAGTCTATTTCTCAATATTCTTGCCAAGATTTTTTATACAGTATCTAGTGAGGCAATACCTCTATATAGTTGTCACACTTCAGTTTGTCTCCTATTTATGCAGCGGGATATGCGGGCCTCATACCAAGCCGTTGCCATTATTTCCTTTCCCATACTTCTGCAGTTGATCTTCACCCAACTTGAACATTTCTATGCATATGTCATTTTTCCCAGGACTTCTGTTATTTCTTCTATTGCTGTCACCACCTCTTCCTCTATAGGCTGCCTTATTATAGTAATTATAGTATCTGTGCTACACATAGATACTATAATTATTTATCTTGAGACATTCGAACAATAGCGAGTCTCTATTGGGGTCAAACAGCTAAAGTGAAAGTAGGATCTACAGTGACCAATAAAATTGAGATCAAGAAAGGGGTATGGCAGGGCTGTATCTTGTCTCCTATTCTCTTTAAAATATACTCAAAAGAAGTATTTAAGACAGCGCTGAAGGAAAGCGCAGAAGGCATAAAGATAAATGGAGACATAATTAATAACATAAGGTATGCTCAGGGACGTAACTAGGCCGTATTTCACCCGGGGCAAGAAATGACTTTGGCGCCCCCCCCCCCCCCGGCCAGATGCCTCATGAGTCATACAAAGACTCAACCACCCTAAATACCAATGAACCACAAAAAAGTAATAAATTGCTTTTTTTCACAATTATTTATGAAGTCTTCGTCTAAAAGGAGAAAGGTATGGTAAATAATTGCTCAATGTAAGATATTAAATAATAATTATTTAATTTCTTCAATAGATGATAATTACATTTTTGTACAAAATGAAAGCCCTAAACAAACTTTAAAATGAAACTTTTCGGGCTTTTTTTGCTGCAAATGTTTTAACAATGTCATCAAAAGATATTGCTGAAGCTATTTTGTGCTCTATTGATATGATGGCCAAGTTGGTTAGTCGTTGTTGTCCTGTCAAGTTCCTGATGTAGTTTTTTATTATCTTCAGTTTACTAAAACTTCTTTCATTTGATGCGACTGAAACGGGAATTGTAAGAAAAAGTTTCAAAGCTGTGGTTATATTGGGATAGGCATCATGGAGACCGTTTTGGCAAATATAAACCAAAAGGTCGAGTGGAGTAGCCTTTTTCATGTTAGAGCCTAAATCCAATGCATGGTACTTGAAGCTTTCCACTTCTACTTCCAACTCACTCTGATCCAAATCATCCTTGTAGGTAACAGCCAGTTCGTTAGCATGGGTCTTTAACTCCTTTTCAGACATTTGTTCAAATTTAGCCCCATTTAAGAAACCAAATAAAACATTCACATTTTGGATGGCTTCAAATCTTTGTCGCAGTTCAGAAAGAATCCTGTCTATAATTTGTATAGTTAAGAGCTCAAACTTTTTTTCCTCTGATAGTTCGCTTGATTCATCTTCTGCTTTTTCGTCAAACATCCGCTTCTTTTTCCGCTTGCGTACTTCTTTGAAGTGTGGATCTATGTTGATCTTTGCTGAAATATCTTTAGCCTCCTTCACTGCATCAGCTGAACAAATTGACCGTTGAGCTTCAAATTCTGTGATCAATCGACTGATGTGTCTATCTGATTGCCGATCTATCTACAGTGATGTCCTCCTTTTGAAGAAGCTTGTTGACGATGTCAATGCGGCATAATTGTTTATACCAAAAACAGGAGAGAACAACAAACTCAAACGTACTAACATTTTTTAGGTGATAGTTCGCTTCTGTTTTCGTTTCAGGTGTTGTTAGTGTAATGGATTTTAGTTCATTGAGGGCATCTACAACTTTTTCTAAGTGCTTATACACAACAGTCACAGCTTCCTTCTTCGTCGACCATCTTGTATTACTCTGTAGTTTTAGAGATAGAGGGACATGTTTAGATAAAACCTCCCATCTATTGGTGGAGGAAGCAAAGAAATTGTGCAGACAATTAAGAGTGCCGAAGTAGGTCTGTGCCTCTACTGACAAGCTAGCAGCATTTGCACCAACCAAGTTAAGGGAGTGCGCAACACATGGCACAAATAAGGTCAGAGAGCTTTCTTCTAGGATTCTAGGATTCTAGCTTGAACACCCTTATACTTGCCGGCCATGTTTGATCCGTTATCATAACATTGCCCTCTACAGTTTTTTATATCTAAACCATCAGTTTGTATTTTGTCCAATATTTTTTCAGACAGAGCCAAACCACTTTTTTCACTAACTGTTATAAAACCAATGAAACTTTCCACAACTTCCGGACCCTCTTCTGTGATCTTTACATAACGTAGAACTTGAGACATTTGTTCTAAATGACTAATATCTGGTGTACAGTCAAACATTATTGAATAATATTTTGAAGCTTTTATTTCTGAAAATATGTGCTCTCTGATTTTCCCAGCAATGATATCCAAAAACTCGTTCTGTATCTGAAGAGAAAAGTAGCTCACTTGCCCTTTTTTATGGCGAGTAATATGCTCTCTTAACTGGGGATGATAATGAGACACTAACTCTATAGTATTTAAGAACCTACCACATCTAGGGTCCCCAAATTCCAGGCTTTCATTAGAATTAGAACCCCGTAACGGGCTACCTTGTTTAGCTAAATTTATGATAACATCAATGATAGCATACAGGACCCCTCTCCAGTGCGCTTCCTCAAGCGCTATCTTGTCTTGTAGCTCTCTATCAATTCCAGTACCTTTATTTAATGATGACTGCAATGATTTCCATGAGCAAAAACACTTTTTGTGAATGAGTGAATTTTCATGCTCAGGAATTCGTTCATTCAATTTTTTCCACTGAGTTAAACCCTGCTCTTTAGCCAAAGCAGAAATATTTTGTTCTGAGTTAGAGCGGGAAAAAATTTTACATGGAATGCAAAATAAGGCATTTTTTGATTTGCTGTATGCTAACCATGTGCGGTGGATCTTCTGGCCACCGGACAAAGTTTTTGTAAACCAGTCTTTGGTTAGTTTTCTACCATCTCTTAAGGTGTTACTTAAATCAGGCTCTACACTTTCTTCCTTTGATAAGCCTGATACTATGAAGCACCTTTCTGTATCCGATAAATCTATAGGCCATGTTCCCGGATCTTTAAATTCTATATCAAAATGAGTTGTATGCTCACCTTGCGCTACATCCATTGTCAGAGCTGTAGGAACGTCATCCTCAACAGTCTTAGTGCACGGTTGGATAACACTATCTGCATCATTTTCGCCTTCATCACCTTGTAATGATATTGCTATACATGGGAGATCTTCTAGTTCGTCTACTTCCATCGAACTGGCAGCCTCCACCTCGGTTAAACATTCCTCTTGAACATCTTCCGGTTGTTCCTTACACATATCACTTGTATTGCAGCTTCCATCATCTGAAAAAAAATTAAAATAAACAACTTAAAATTGAAATATTTAATAATTGTGTTTATTTTTAAACTCGAATATACCAATTGAATAACAAGATGTACCGTAGTTTTTTAATCAATTTAATCAAAATCATATGAAAAAACGGAAGTTTACCAGTACATTTCGTTTTGTTAAGCTTCTTATGCAGAAAAGTATCTATTAACTAAAATACAATAGTTTATTACAATACCATACAATTTAAATATCTTACTCACCTTTTCCTCTCGAGTCGTTAACATTAAGCCATGACGATAACAGGGCAGAAGATTTCTGAGCTACTTTTTCTCTTTCTTTAGCTCTTGTACGAAATTCAGAGCCGGATGGTTTTTTTGACATGGTTTTAAATATAAAACTATCAATATTTTAAATCACTGTGGCACAACGTGTCACCACGACTGGCAGACTCAGACTGTCTGGTTAGTGCGCGAGCCGTGTAACCTCACCCGCACTCGCAAATCACAGAGTCAACAACCCTGCATTATGCAGGGTCGTATGCAGGCTGCATACGACCGCTCAAGGGCAAGGCTACTTCGCGCCTCGCGTGGCATACGTTTACGTTGCCTTTGTTATTTTTGTAGATCTATTTCATTTCTAATTTATATTATTATTTAGTTTTTTGTTTGTTTTTTACTAAATTTGCAAAGACAAATGTACTCCAATCGGTCATGATATTTTAGAGAACTAGGAAAAAAATTTCACTTTTTTGCCCGTTTGGCGCCCCTCCAATTTTGGCGCCCGAGGCAGCCGCCCCGCCCGCCCCCCCTAGCTACGTCCCTGGGTATGCTGTGATTCTAGCGAGTAGCATGGAGGAACTGAGTTGCCTAATGAGTAAGATACAAAAAAGTGTACAATACGGACTCAGGCTAAACATCACAAAAACCAAATAGATGTTAGTAAGCAAAACCCAACAACGACCAAAACAACTGATACTAGCCCAGCAAACAGACTTGAGCCCAGTTACGTGATGATTACGTTAAATTTGCGGAAAATTTCAACGAATACCTAACTCGGTGATTTATGACGGGAAAAAAAAGTATTTCAGTGCCAAATCATTCACCTATATATTAGTGCTTCCTTTATACATGTTTGACATTAGAATAATATAAAATCATAATGACAAATATAGTACATGTTTTGTATAGTAGGTGTGAATGTCGGTTACATCGCAAAGGTACGTTTATTTCACGTAATAATCACGAAACAGAAATAACTTCCTTTTATTAAATTTTGAGAAATATTTTTAAAAACAAAATTTTACAACGGTGTTGGTTAAATACGTATCGCTTGAATTTTACTCCCTGTATTTTATGGACGTCGAAAAATTAGATGTATTTCACGTAAAAGTAATGTAAATAATACCAATATTTAAACAAAAAGTTTATGATTTCGCTTTTAAAATCATTTAGCATAACTATTTCAATCCAACCTTGATTTGAAGCTATTTTTGCTATTTTTTTCTTTAAAAGTATCACAGGAGCTAAAATAATGTTGAGTCTAATTTTTCAAATCGCGCGCGGTGATGATGTACTATCAAGCTTTTCTCCTCCTTTAAATACCATCACGTGACTTACATAGTTGGTTCGAAAACTAAATTAATCGATTTATCGAATAATACGTTTCGATAGGATTATTTTTTTTATATTATGCTGGTATTTAAATAGATTTTTAGTAAGACCAATTAGTTAATAGTAGAAGAAATTTAAAAACAAAAAGAAAATATGTAATAATAATTTAAAATAAGTAGAATAGTTTAACTGTAATTTAAACATAATCGATTTTTATAATCGATGATCATAACCTCTAATATCAGCTTCTCACATTTCCATCACATTATCACATTTCTCATTTCAGTCATTTCTCACAACTACAACAAAAAGTGAAACGTGAAGAGCTTTCTTTCCCTCGTTTTATTCTAGGCGGGTTTATTTATAATAATGTTTTTCGTATTAACGTTTACCTCACTGCTCGAGGGTTGAAGTCCAATTAGAAAAAAAACAAGAAGTAGAAGTGTCCTCCTCGAAATAAAAAGTGACCTGTTTGCATATTTTTTAATGTGTCTTTAGGTCACTACCATTTTTGGTGCATTATCTTTTACATTAATTATACAAGACAAATGTTTTAAGTCTCTAAATTCTACTAAATAAATACATACATTGTTAATACTTTAAAACTAATATATACGTTCCCTAAAAGATACGCTAATCAACACGTGTTTGCAACGTGAATTTCCCTAAAAATTTTATTGCTATTTAAGGTAGATAACACGTCTATTATAACACGTCTATAAGACGAGTTATTCACGTAATTTAAAGACGTTTTTTTGAATGTGACATTCCAACCAAATTTTCACGTAAAATTCACATAAGCAATTTACGTATATTGGTGACAAATGTACCCAAAATTCACGTATTTAACACGTCGGTCTGTTGGGAGACAATCAAAGAATTGAACACGTGGATTCGTACATCTATTTAGGAACAACAGTTAACTCAAGTTGGGATCAAGCGAAGGAAATACTCATAAGGGTACGAACATGCCGAAGATACATGGATGTATCCTTCATTTTCTTATGAGATCGCACATACTCAGGATGTGTCACCCGTTCACTCTCGCGATCTATCATAGCGGTTTTCAACGAAGTCGATGCCAAAACAAAATAGTTTGTTTTACATAGCGATCGAGCTGCTGATCTCGTGGTAAATTAAAGTTTATTGGTGGTTTTTAAACTACGTGACATTGGCCGGAGATACGGCTGGTGTATTTATTCATTTCTTGTTGTAATCAGGTTGCGATAAGCTTTGGTTATATGGAAACCGCAAAGAACACTGAAAGGAAGGTTCCTTCGGTATGTTCTGCCCGTCATCGATGTAAACCTCGACCGTGATCGCGACCTACACCGCGCTCATAAATGTATCTTCGGCATGTTCGTACCCTTTTAGAATGGAAAAAGCGAGAGCGTCGTTCACTAGAATGAAGCAAATTTAGACCTCTAACAGCGTTACCCTACCTCTCAAAATCCGACTTCTGAAATGTTATGTATCCCTGATTTTAATATATGGAATGGAGGCGTGGACAATGACCGCAACATTGATGAAAAAAGTAGAGTCCTTCGAAATATGAGCTTACCGACGTATATTACGTATATCCTGGACCAAGCACGTGACCTTGTACTACGCCGGATAGGTAAAGAAAGAGAGGTAGCAATAACTATAATGAAAAGATAGTTGGAATACTTTCATGCAAGGGAAAATAGACAGCAGAAGGGGTCCAGGGAGGAGGAGAGACTCGTGGCTCCAAAACTTGCGGCAATTTCAGATTGTCATCTGTCGAACTATTCAAATCTGCCGTAAACAAAGTTGTAATAGCCATGTTGATTGCAAACTTTCGGAACGAACAAGGCACATAAAGAAGATCCAAAACTTCTTTGGAATTTTAATAAAATCTAAATCTTTTAAAAACCTCTCTCATTAACTGGTTGTTTCTCAATTATAAACCATACCAGAACAATGCAGAAAAACATCAACGTTATATTTTAAAAATTATATTACTTTATAAACTATAATAAAAATTTAACAAAGTATACAAACAACAAATAATACATAACACTAATAGAACTCAACATCGAATATCCTCCGGAGAACGTCATGGACAAATCTTTACACTGTTCACCGTAAAAATTCTTGACCTCGTCCTTACTATCTTTGGCCAACAAACATATTTGGTACCCTTTACCATCACTTATTTTTTTCTTAAAACCCGTGTTAGAATCTATTTCCAGTATCCGTTTAAAATAAGGAACGGTTCTTCTGTATACCAGATTGTCGGAATTTTTTAAATCCTTAACAAAAATTTCTGTATCTGCTATATCGGTTTGTTTCATGACGCGCCATTTTATTTTGAAAATTCCATTTTTGCTAAAAAGTAACAGATATTAATGATTAACAAGAAAAAGATAATAGAAAGTGAATTTACGTCAACCAAACCCCACTATACAAGCTATTCTGCAAGGAAAAATATTTTGAAAACGGGATCCAGGAAGAAGAAAAACATCCTGGTTGGAGAACCTCAGATCCCAGGCAACCAAATAACGTTTACAAAACGTTGAAAAGACGTCGTAATTATCACCAAACCACGTCAGTTTATCACGTTTTTTCGACGTCGAAAGTCACGTGAATTTTTCCCACCACAATTGACGTCATTTTTATCACGTTTTAAATACGTGATATCAAAAACGTAGTTTTTAGGTAGTTTTTTAGATTTATTTTTCATTTTATAGTTTTAAAAATACATAATAATTATTTGTATGAGCATTGTTGGTATTTCAATTTTTCCATTTAACTGTTTAAAATTTAGCTCACAGGCTAAAAGTAAAAACAAATGAAAGACTCTCTAAAATACATAGAATTACAATACTCTCAATGCAACATACCTATATAGAATTTTCACTTTTTTATATACCTACTTACTGTATCAGAACTGAAACACCATGTAAATAAATAATTTTATTAACAAATTATCCAGCATAATATCTTAATTTAACGTTGTACATTAAATCAAAAAGAATCATGAACAACTCATTGTTGGGAATATCTGTATACAGTAGTGCATAAGCATCATTTTTCTTCACTTCACTTTAAGCAATCTTAGAAGGCTAAAAATAATTTAATTAGCCTCGGTAACACATAATTAGTTCATTAACAGAAAATAAGCACCAAAAAGATAACCTCAAAAGTTTGCAAGAAGAATTAAAGCATTAAGCTAACTCACCTGAGCAAAACGAATAAAAATCTCTTAATTAAGACGTTTCTTCAACTAAATATCTAAATGAAACGTCTTATTGTACCAAACAAAGCATGAAAACAATAAATGAAAAAATTTTTATGACCACTTAACGTTATGTTATAAACGAAATCGTTTGGAGTCAAAGTCAATAAGCTCCTCCCAATTTTGTGACGTGAGACTTAGGCTGTCTGAAGAAAACGTTTGTTTAAACGTTTTTAAACGTCATTAATCTTACGTATTTAAAATCACCTACAAAAGACGTTTATATGACGTAGTATTCAAACACGTGTATATATTCAACCAAAAACTGACGTTTCCTCGACGTTATTGACGTCGCTTGGTTGCCTGGGAAGCTGGTTCAACACAACATCTGTGCAACTTTTCCGCGCTGCGGCATATAAGGTAAAGATTGCCATGTTGATCACCAACATTCATCACGGATAAGCACATCAAGAAGAAGAAACCCCACTAGGAAGAGTGGCGTACTACAACTACCTCGGCGCCATAACAAATGAAGAATGAATCAACATCCAGGAGAAAAGAGCGCGCATCGGCGAAGCTAGATCCACCTTTAACCGGATGGGTGCCTTCTTCAAGGGCCACAATATATCTCTTGGAATATTTAATATCCTGTCGACTGGTCGTGTCCACGAAATAAATATATTTAGAGTGCAGAGTTTACAAAATTCCTTGTGCATACTTCCCCCTTAGCTGTTTTTACATAAGCCAAACCATTCGTAGAATCCAAAATAGGAGTTTAGAACATTCCATTTCTGTTCACAGTTCCGGTCTAGGCAGCACCATTTTCATACAGGTCACAAAATTGATTTTGAAAACTTCAAAACCATAGCTCCCACCATCTTCTATAAACCAAGAATAATCCGAGAAGCCATAGAGATAAAAAAACGGCCAAATTTTCTAAACAAAATAGATGACCCCACCCGGTTGTCTTCAACATGTAGACCCCCCTAGAGAAAACATCGGCCGTTCACCTACTAATCCAAATTCCGCCGTCAAAAATCTTCGCGCCAACCCCCACCCAAGCTCCATGTCAGTAAACCACTTCTTCGACGGTAAAAATGAACCCTCCGCCGTCCCTAGCAGCAGTCATGATACAATAACACAATATACGATACGGAGCGTTCCTAATTTCGTTAAGGTTGTGCATGACGTCACGTTGTGAGTAGACCCTTTAAATTTCGAATGCATTGCCATTATGATTTGGGGATTTTAGCTTTTAATATCAGTTGTGAAACTTTCTATAAGTGCTGTTTTGTTTAGTAAGATTAAATATAATTATTGAGAACATATTCTAATAATAGAAATCAATTAGAAACATGATTTTTTTATTTTTAGGCAAGATAGGTCTAATTATACAATGTGGAAGGCACTTATGGAATAAAATTATTTCTGTTCGTGTTTTGAAACATTATAAAAAATGCTGATACCCGTCGACTTTTAAAATAAAATCTGCACTTTTTAAACATAAATTTAAATGTACAGGGTGATTCATGCAATCAAACAGAGTCTATAAGCTTTATTTTTAATAGAGCACCCTGTATATTTTTATATTTTAAAAGCTGCTTAACAACCTGATTTCAACTAACTTTCAACTAACCTGATATCATGTAGGGTGAAATATGAATCATACAGGGTGAAATTTTGAAATTATTAAGGATGGAATCCACTCATGGAATAAAATTGTTTGTGTCCTTATTTTAAAAAATTCTAGAACAGATCAACTTTTAAATTTAAATGGGCGCTTTACAAACATAGATTTAAATTTACAGGGTGATTCACGCAAGTACTGCATATTCCATGATCTTTCGTTTTAATGAATCCCCTTGTATATTTGTATGTGCTTAGAAGCTACTATACAACTTTATCTCAAAAAAATGTATTGTGTAGGGTCCGTTATGAATAATACAAGGTGAAATTTTGAAAAGGTGAAATTTTGAAATTATTCATAAATTCCGTCAAGACATTAAATACAAACAAAAAAAATAAATCTTCTTTATACTTATTTTAAAAAATGTATTTTTACTTTATACTTTATTTAGCCAAGTTTAAAAATAGTACTATTATTTAAAGTATGATAAATTATTAGATAATTTAAAAGTTTTATGTAGGTATTCAATATCTTGACGAAAATTATACCTATATAATTTTAAAATTTCATCTTGTATTAATCATAATTGGTCCTATATAATACATTCTTTTGTGATGAGGTTATTTAGCAAATTCCAAAAACATAAAAATATACAGGGTGTCTCATTACAATTAAAGATTATGGACTATGGTAGACTTGTGTGAATCACCCCGTATATTTAAATTTATATTTAAACAGAGCAAATTTGAATTTAAAAGTTGACATATCCTAGCGTGTTTTATTATTTTCTAAAATAAGGACACAATCCATACACTACCTATAATTTCAAAATTTCAAGCTGTATTATTCATAATACACCATACATGATATGGGTCGTTGAAATCAGTTTGAGTAGCTTTTAATAATATAAAAATATATAGGGTATTCCATTAAAAATGAAGCTTATGAACTATATTAGGCTTGCGTGAATCACCCTGTACATTCAAATTTAGGTTTAAAAATTTATATAAAAAACATTTATATAAAAAAATAGACGCGTTTTTTAAAAATTTTTAAAACAAGGACAGAAATAATTTTATTCCATAAGTGCCTTATTATATGTTTTATCACTTACGTTCTTTTATCTTATTCAATAAATTTATTATCACACGACTATTCAAATATAACTATGAATATATTTTTAATAAAAGTATAACAACTTACAAGTAAAATTCACCTTAAACACAAAAATAAACACTATTTACTATACGGCAACACTGAATATAATGCTGTTCTACTCACAGGGTGACGTAGCTACGTAGGTCCCGCCCACCTGATCCATGTCATATCTTCAGAGTTATTGTATCATGAGCAGCAGTAGTGCAGTGAATAGTGAACAGTAGTGTCTGGGGCTCAGTAAACTGAGACTTCGAAAGTACTGAGGAAGGCATCGGAGAGGATGCGGGGAGCTCAGCTCGCTGGCAATTGACGCGGATCAACCCGGAAGCCTGATGAGTTTAATATTCATATTTGTAATAATTTAATGTTATTTTTGTGATTTATAACAATTGATGTAAAATCTACTTACTGCGATAATTCCCTAAACCTTAAATCCGACAATAGCTCATAATCCCCTGGTAGCGTTTTCATGAGTTGCGTAGTATTTACATTTATTGGACAATTAAGTCTTTCCTCTGGAAGGTCGTATAAGGTGTGATTATTTAAAAATGATGGAGTTTCACATCGTATTGTTTTATAAACCTCTTTCAGGTATATCTGGCTTCTGAAGTATCGTGACAATGGTCGCAAAAAGCAATCACAATGAAGTTTATTACCTGCAAAAAAGAGCTGTATTAGTTGATCAAATCGGAGATACAAAATTAAAGTATAGAATTAAACGAAAATGAAATGTGTACTGGAATTAAAATAGGCTTATCACAAGCATATACGCATTATACATGTTATATTATTCTTCTTTTTCGTTCCTTCTTCGTTCCAAAGATTGGAAATTAGAAGTGTTAACGACATAATTTATTGAATAAAATTCAAATTTTACCTTCAAAATAGACATCGACATTTTTCTCAACCATTTGAATCAGATCTGACACAAAACTTTCAAAACGATTGTTTCTTAAATCGAGTAAGGATAGTTGAGCGGAGTTTTTTAGATATCTCCAAGGCAAGTCAGATAAAACGTTGTTTGCTAAATAAAGTTCCGAGATATTCGAAGGCAGTTTGAAGAAACCTTTGTCGCTTACGAGATCATAAAGTTTATTATGGGACAAGTCTAGTGTCTTCAAACGTGTAAGGTTACCAATAACACCTAAAATGTAAAATAATAAATTAGTTTATTAATACTATTATACATAATCAGGATATTCTTGTTTATTTAGAGGTGCTACTATGGTAGAAACTTGAAGAAAACTTTTGTAGAAACAAATATTTGTTTGCAAGTAATAAACATTTGGAGGAAAATAAATGTTAAATGGGAACTAATAGTAGTTGTAATAGTAGGGAACGTAGAATTTTTAACTTATTCTTAATTTAATGCATTTGTGTACGTGAATTTTATCTAATTGAGATTAATCGATTCTTCCTCCTTAGTGCAGCCGATATGTGAAAGAATTGTGCATTTAATGATAGAAGTGTATAATTTGGACCACATATACTACACATATAAAGGTTTAAATTTAGATACGAGGCCATCTCAGATTTTGTTCCTTTTACAAAAATGGCGGGCATTCAAAATGGCGACTATACATATGTGACTAATAGCACGATAACTTTTGAACGAGATGTCATATTTCAACCAAATTTGGTATATAGGTTCTTTTTTTGATGAATAATATCGAGGTCTTGAACCGGAAGAATCGGTTTACCATAATGTGTGTTTTTTCTGTTTTTTTTTATGTCATAATATGTTGCTTTTTTAAATTCTTTCACCCTTTATGTATAAATTTTTCAAAAAGGTAATAACGCCATTAAAAAGAGTGTAAATATATTTTTTAGGAAATATTTTGAACTTTTCAGTTGTGTTAATTACCATTTAATAAATGCATAACGTATGTTCACTTGTACCTATGGGCGGCAGATTCATTTTGAATGCCCGCCATTTTTGTAAAAGACTAAATCTGAGATGGCCTCATATCTAAATTTGAATCTTTGTATGTGTAGGATGTGTGGTCCAAATTATATGCTTCTACCTTTAAATGCACAATAATTCTTATATTATTATTTGCACGAATCTGCCGCACATAGGTACCTACATGTGAAGATACGTTATGGATGTATTAAATGGTAATTAATAAAACTAAAGAGTTCAAAATATTTCCTAAAAAATATTTTTACGCTCTTTTCAACGCCGGTATCACCTGTTTGAAAAATTACTATATACAGGGTGATAGAATTGAAAAAGAAACAACAAATTTTTACATAAAAAAACAGTAAAAACACAAATTCTGGTAAACCGATTCTTCCGGTTCAAGACCTCGATATTACTCATCAAAAAAAGAACCTATATACCAAATTTGGTTGAAATATGACATCTCGTTCAAAAGTTATCGTGCTATTAGTCACATATGTATAGTCGCCATTTTGAATGCCCGCCATTTTTGTAAAACGAACAAAAACTGAGATGGCCGTATCTAAATTTAAACCTCTATATGTGTAGTATATGTGGTCCAAATTACATGCTTCTACCATTAAATGCACAATAATTCTTGTAATATTTGCACGAATCTGCCGCATATAGGTACATGTGAAGATACGTTTTGCACTTAATAAATGGCAGTTAACATAACTAAAAAGTAAAAAATATTTTCTAAAAAATATTTTTACGCTCTTTTAATGGCCGTATTAACTATTTGAAAAATTAATACATACAGGGTGATATAATTGAAAAAAAACAACATATTTTCACATAAAAACCAGGAAAAACACAACTTCTGGTAAACCGATTCTTCCGGTTCAAGACCTCGATCTTTTACATCAAAAAAAGAACCTATATACCAAATTTGGTTGAAATCTGAAGTCTCGTTTAAAAGTTATCGTGCTATTAGTCACATATGTATAGTCGCCATTTTGAATCCTCGTCATTTTTGTAAAAGGCAAAATCTGAGATGGCCTCCTATCTAATTTTGAACCTTTATATGTGTAGTATATGTGGTCTAAATTAAACGCTTCTATCATTAAATGCACAATTCTTTTAATATTTGAACGGATCCGCCACACTACCTTCTTGTTGGTCAGTTTTGTTTCCTGTAATTGCTGATGATGGCTCGTGTTGGGACGAAACGCGTCCAATATTTTAACCTATAAGTTTTTTAATAAAATTATTGCGGTTCATCTTCTTCTTCTTCTCAGATGCACATCCACTAATGGATGTTAGCGATAACATTTCCATTGACTCTCTGTTTCTTGCAATGTGTATCAGTAGGCGAATTCTATAATTTTCGTTATTACCGCGAAAGCTAAGCTAAACGATAGCGAAGTTGATTTATGTTTATATTCTATAAGGTTAGTTTTCGCTTTGGCTTCGTTATCATAGCGGCATACGATAATATACGAGTTTAAACGATCTATGAATAAATAATTACGGCAACATTGCAAATATATGTGCAGGAAGTAAAAAAAGAAGAAGTAAAGAAAGAAGAAGAGTAACTAGAGAGTTACATGACGTACCTATATAACCTTATAATCACAAGTTTGATTAAATTTTTATTATATTTTAATAAAAATGTTGCCGGTGCAATTTGTTCTATATGGAGAAGAAGAACTCGAGCGAAGAAACCATCTGCGATCTGCGGTTAACGCCAGAGGAAAGCAGGTTCCTTCGAGATAGAAGTGGAAGTGACCCATTTGGTTTAACAGATATAAGGTTTATTGATATTTTTCGCTTAAGCAAAGAACTAGTTTGATTCCTTTTTGATGAGCTACAGGAACTTACGGAAGATTGGGAAGGTGGTGTAAGAGCATCACTAATTCATAATTCATTATCAACAAAACAAAGAACACAGAATTCTTGTGAAATCAACACAACAACGAACAACCTGCTTAGCGCCTGCGCTTGTTTACCACGTGAAAATGATCGACCAATCACTATCGAAAGCGAAACGAAACGCAAGTCAAAAGTTATCGCTTTCGCTTTGTAATCGGCTTCGTGATCTGCTTCTCCGATTCTTCCCGAATGAGCTTACAGAATAGCAAACCGTCGGATAACGAACGTAATTGTTTCGCGTTGATCTTATAGAATCGGTCCACAGACATTTTATGTCGTTAATCGCTGTCTATTGCCTTCTGTTTTGGATCCATGACTTTTCTCGCGTCCTATTCCTCTCTTGCCTTCAATTTTACCCTGGATTATAAGCTGAAGGAACTGGTATTTTTCCTTTCGCATCATGTGACCCAGATACGCCGTTTTCCTTTTCTTGATGGTTTCGAATAGTTGACGTTCTTGGTTGATTAAGGACATCTACATTTGCGACTTTCGCCGTCCATGGTATCTTTATGATGATGATGATGATGATGATGGTGATGTTTGGCATGGAAACTAGTCCATTTGCCACAGATTTTTGCATGTTTATATAATATAATTTTAAGTTATATTAATTAAGATATATTTACGAACTGAAACTTGACTGTTACAAATCTAAATATATATCCGGAAGCGTATAGATGATTACATACGAGTTCAAATATTGATTTCTGATTGAGTAACAATAGATGGGTTATGTTTACTGGAAGTTGCACCTTACTTTTTACAAGGTTTTCAGAAAATATATCTGAAAGCGCTTTATTTTTAAAACATCCAAAAAGGATGTGATTAATACCACACTGGGAAACATTATCGCATGAGCACTTTCCTGATTCGATAATTTTAAACCTAGCCAGGTGAGCTGGAACAGCACCGTGACTAGTTTTTAGTCTTACGATAGTTGCAGCTGATCGTTTAGATATTTTATATTGGAATATATGTGGTAATTCTGTTAAGGATGGTAAGGATGAATCTTATAATAATGATAATTTGAAGTTTTCGCCAATACTTTCCATCTGTCTTTCCAGTTATAGTTTATTTTTTCATTATTAAATTTGGTTAGATCCGTAACAGTATAAATATATTCTTGTATACCAGAATGCGTGGAATTCTTAGCAAGCCCGTCTACTATTTCATTACCTTTTATCCCGCTGTGACTTTTTGCCCAAATAAATGTTACATCTTTGTTTCTAATTTTATTTTTAATTTCACATATCAGCTCACATGTCTTACGATTTAATTCAATATTATTAAGTCCGCTAAGAACTGACTTAGAGTCCGAGATAATCACTGCATCTTGTATATTTTCGTGCTCCAGCCAATCCAGAGCTTTCCCAATAGCTACTGCTTCTGCGGTGTAAATAGAGCAATTCGAATGAAGTTTTATTTTAAATGACTTGTTTTTTAAGGAATGTACACTGCAGACCCTATCTTTCCATCGTTAAGTTTAGAGCCGTCTGTGTAGATTATGATTTTATTAGTGTTTTCACTCAATATGGATTTCAATAAAATGTTATTTATTTTAGGTGACCTGAATTTTTCGGAAATATAATATTTAGTTTTTTGTAAATCGTGTCAAAATCTAATTTATAAAGTGGTTTGACAAAGTTTGTTGCTAATGTAACCGGTAAATCATTGGTTTCCAGAAAAGTATATATATATAAATGGTATCTTTAGGAAATGGCGATAAAGCCACATTTCGAAGGCTACTAATCTGTTTGTATCCCTCGTTTTGACTGTCCAGCCCTCTAGTCTCAATTGAAGATCGAACTCTGAACAAGTCAGTACTTTCCTGAATTTTACGAAAGCTTGTCGAGCTTGCTCAATGCGACATTTTACTTCCCTGTCCTATGCCCAGTTTTCAAAAAACCACGTTCCCAGGTATTTAAATTTGCTTACTTTTTCAATGGTCTTGGTATTCAGTGTTATGGTGGAGTTTTCAAGTGCATCAAAGTTTCTGGAGATGATCATGAATTTGGTCTTGTTGGTATTATTCTCTAATACCATTCGCTTACTGTATTCTCCGATTATAGTGACAAGTTGTTGAAGATCGAATATGTTGTCACAAATTATGACACCATCCTCAGCATATCGTATGTTGTTGATCAATATTCCATTCACTTTGATTCCCATCTCTGCATCTTCCAAATACTCTGGAAATATATCTTCCGAATAACTGTTAAATAAAATAGGGGAAGCAGAGATCCCTGTCGTTTATATGTATGAATTTCGATATAGAATTGTCTATTTTTAATTGTGTCGTTTGATACCAGTACAAATTTTCAGTGTATCTTATGTCTTTTTGGTCTATATCAAGTTTCTTGACAATCTGTATTAACTTGTGGTGTTGGACATGATCAAATGCTTTTTCGTAATCTAAAAAGCATAGGAACACGTCCTTCCTCTGATCATAACAATTTTGGACCAGCACTTGTGTTGCTACTATTGCTTCTCTTGTTCCTAAACCTTGCCTAAAGCCGAACTGAGAATCACTGATGTCCCATTCACATTTTTTGTATAATCTTTGATGTAGTATTTGTAAGAATACCTTTAAAGTGTGACTCATCAGGCTAATGAGTCTGTGATCCTCACATCTTATTGAATTAACTTCCTTGGGTAAGAGAATACATGTAAAGCGTAACCAATGTTGAGGATAGCAACCAGTTTCATAAATAAAATTAAATATTTTATGTAGTGCTGAAATTCCCCTTTCATCCAGTAGTTTGAGTATTTCTGAAGGGATTTCATCTGGTTCCGGTGCCTTATTCATCTTAGAATACTTAATTTAAAAATATATTACTTTATTTGATTGGTTAAAACAAATTGGTCATTAATTACAACACTTTCCGCTTATAAAAATTTCTGGCCAGCGAAAAATACTTACCGGTTCGAATATCGGCAATGGAATTATGTGATAAATTCAATTTCTCCACTTTTGACGTCCCAATTGTTAGATCTATAGTTAAAACGGGCATCAAGTTATAAGACAAATCGATTTCCCTTAGCTTATAGGGAATGTAGACATTGCTGGGGAAAAACTTCTTTGAAAGAAAGCTAACTTTATTGTGAGACAAATTAAGCTAAAACAAAGTCTGGATTAGAACATTGGATCTAATACTGTATTCGACATACAAATTAATTAATCTAATTTTAAAAAAACGGTATATGGAAGTCGGATTATAAAAATTCTCAAAGATTCGTAATCAGCAACAGCAATTTAAGAAATTGGCAATTTTTTCTATATTTATATTATACCTGTCGTTGATATCTGAGGGTATTAACATCTTAGCCGAAAAAATATTTCATATTAATGGGACTATGCAGTATAATATGATTAATATCTTTAAGTTTAAATTATTTGTAAAAAGCTGGTTGTTTCACCTTTTTATGCATATTAAACTTATCTTGTTTTTGTTCTACACCGAGAGAACAATTTCTTTTCTCCTAAAACACTGATTTCTTTGAGCTATCTTTCTTAAAAGTTACCATATCATATTAACTTAAACATACCGCTTCACATATAAAGAAACGAGTTTTTTAAACACAACTCAATAATTTCTTACAGATAATTTCTTCAATACTAAGAAATGCATTAATGGTTACATTTTAATTTTCTTATCCTAAAGTTTTTGTTTCTTAAATTGAAAACTACAAATATTTTGCAG
This sequence comes from Diabrotica virgifera virgifera, assembly GCF_917563875.1. NCBI lineage: Eukaryota > Metazoa > Arthropoda > Insecta > Coleoptera > Chrysomelidae > Diabrotica > Diabrotica virgifera. Next base: position 70,860,203 of record NC_065444.1, read on the forward strand.
TATAGGAAATATATGTTTAGTTAATCCATATTTACATTTGTGAACAAGAAATTTTCTTGCAATCAAATAAATATTTTAAACCACAAGAAATAATTCTTCAGAAATACCCTCTGTAGTAATTGTGGTTATTAAATAAAAACTTTATCATTAATGCCGAAATGTTACTTGCAAAGAGATTTTCTTCCACAAAAGAATTGCGCAGTAACCATTATTTACTATTTGTGATTAAATCTCAGTGTTTGACAATATGGCGTGGATCTTATTCTAACTGGGAAATAAGCTTATCTTAAAAAATGATTTTATTGACGTTTCGACTTCCACCTCGGAGAGAATAATATATCTAATATAAAGCTTAAGAACAATATTGAAAGGAGCTATTAACCAACTAGGGGCTTCCATAAATGGTAGAACTGTATACAGGTAAGTCCCTTTATAAAAATGTGTATACTTATGTATAAACTATAATATGTTTCTTGAATGTATCGTCTTCTATATACAATCCCACAATTCAATGTTATATCAAACATGACGTGTGCTTTATTTGTCATAAAGAAATATTAGTTAGTCTAAAAGAAACATCAACGATTAAAAACTTTTTTTGCCGAAAACTGAATAAGTTAATAGGTATAAAATAACTTAAGATGAAAACTAATAATACTTTCCTGTAATAAAATTTCTTAATGATTAGGTTTGCTGTCTCTTTTAGATTATATAAATAAATAAAATTACAATATATGTCTGCTTCAATCTTTTACATTGGTTGTATTTTTCTTCTTATTTTAGCTAAACAATGTCTATTGTGTGATATTATACAGATATATAATTAATATTTCATATACAAAAAGAAAAAAAATTAACATAGATGGTAGGATAAATAAAGCCATGTTTGAACTAAATATGATTGATTATTATTTGTTGAAATGCCAAGAAATGTTTTTGGATTGTAGACTGTTTTACTGATACCTACCGTTCTTATACCAAAAATTAATAGTTTTTATGTGGGCCCGTGTATTTGTTTTTTATTTGTATTTCCTTTTGTCAAAATAAGTATGTATTTGTATCCTTATAAAAAATTTTTTATTAAAATAAGTTTATCTTTCTCTATAACGGTTTTGTTTTAGCTAATTGCTGATATACAAAGTGCTATTAACAAAAAGAAGGAAAAATTAAGGAAATTGTATTTACCTCTCCATCCTTTTATTATTGTATATAAGCCAGTGGCTTAAGAGGGGAGATATCATTTGTATGTATTAATATCTAACGTTTTATATCCTGTTTTTATTATCTAATAAAGAATAATTGTACCTTAACAGAATGATTTATTTCGCCGTATGTAATATCACTTTATTTTTAACAAATGTAACTCAATTCTAAATATACAATTATATCTGCGAAATATATTTCTTAACATTAAATACATTAATTAATAATGGTCAGATAACAATATTCCTTACTAAGAAATATTATTTCTCAGAAAGAAGAGTTTTGTAATGCCAAGAAAATATATTCTTATGACAAATATAGTTTCTTTCTGACAAATGGGTTTGTAGTTTGCAAGAAAGTGATAGTTCAATCATGTTTAAGATATATTTCTTTGGGTACATTAAAATTTATTTGAAATAGTTTAGAAAATTATATCTTACATATAAAGATATATTTCTTAGGCAATATGCCAAGTCGATTTTTCTTAAATATTAATAAAGTTTCTTTATGTCAAGAAGTTTTTTCTCTTGGTGTAACAACTCTATCTCTTCACAGTCACACTGATTTTAAACAATTTTCTTTGGCCTTTCGTATTTCGGTTCTTATTTGTTTTTCCAAGTTTAACCTGTGGGTATTTGCATATTTGCACTGTGCAATATACGATTAATTACATTAATTTTAAATTATTTGTTTAGAATAGGGTCGAGGATAAAAGTAATGGACAAGAACTGATGGAGGAAAGCGGTCAACCAGGCCTAAGGCCTACTATGCTCGATGTGCTAATTATTATTACTTATTAGTCTTACCTTTTCCAATGATAGACAATCATCAAGAATTCCGTGAGTCTTATTATCCATTTTTGAAATTCTATTAAATGAAAGATCTAGTTGTTGGAGAGCTACCAATCCTAGAATAAATTTATTACAAAATTAAAAATTGTAGAATTATTTCTAGATACAGAATTATGGGTCTAGGACGTTTCATCGCCGCCGTTTCGATGCCGCCAGTTCGATGCCGATGCCGGCTGATTCATCGCCAGTCAATTAATCGCTATCTGATATATTTCCGAATTTTCGACAGTTACAATTATTAGTTATTTTTAGTATTAATTAGGAATTCTAGGAAATGCGAGATATGACGGCGATGAAATTGACTGGCGATGAACCGGCGGCATCGAAACGTCCCATTCCGCAGAATTATTGGATAAGCACTAGGGTATAGACATGATTTAAAATATTACCTTGAAAAGCTCCATTGGGTATATGGGTAATATTATTATTAGTCAGATTTAAAACGAGAAGTTGTAATAGACCTTCAAAAGCTCTCGTACTTATATTGTAAATATTATTATGAGCTAAATTGAGTTCAAAAACTACCGGTAATTTACCAAAGGCATTTCTTCCTAGCTTTGTAATATTATTACCCTGAAAATGACAAAAGTTTATATTAATTTGCTTAAATAGTAGAAATATAGGTCAAGTTAGAGGGTGGTGAAGTGTCCACTAATTACAAACCTAACCTAGCCCACATTCGTCGCTCCTTAATACGTTGACGGACAAAACGTCTATAGACGTCTAATTTCCATTGATGTAATGTGACACAACGTCTATAGACGTTGCATTTTTTCCCTATTCTACTTTGCGAAATATATTTAGTGTCACAACACTTACACTTGCTTATACATTTGACGCACTGTCCGTCAACATCTTAAGTACGGAGCTTACAAGACCGGTTATAATAAAAATGGTTATTTACTCTCATATATTTCGCGTTTATTTAATTTTGCGTCCCACATACTGTCTACCTCACGAGCACTCCAAAACTACTTACACACAATTAAAGTTAAAAAATACCTCAAGAATTTAAAATTAATTTGTCCGCTTGAAACAGATCAAACTCTTTCACTTGTGAAGAAATCACGGAAGCTCTTAATGACATGAAAACGGGAAAAACAACTTGTTTTGATGGTATTCATGCTAAAGGGCCTAGCCGGGTAAGATGATGAAAAATACCCAACTCGATTCGAATTCCATATAGGTCACCGTTTGGCACATATAGAGAAACTCACTTTCTGAAATTTTTAGCCCCCTAGGTGGTCCCGTGACCCACCTAGAGACTAATTAGACTTTTTATGTTTTTATTTTTTATCTTAGCCGCATCGAGATCTAGTGAAAAACTTTAAATAAAAAAGTTTAAATTTTTTTTTTAATTTTCGGCGAGAAATTTAAATTTTTTAGGACGATTTTAAAATTTTAAATGAGTATAAAAAATTACTAAGACATTCGTTTTCACGAAAAAAATTTATAACGTGTATTTTTGCATATTTCACCCTGAATTTTTTCAGATTTTTAAAATTGGTGTAACGTACTTTTAAAAATAAAAAATCGCATTTTTTTGTTTTTTTTTTTTCGCTTTTTGATACAATTTTATACATGGTGTTAAAAAGGTAACACCGTCACTAGGATAGGTAAAAAATTGAAAAACAATTGGGGTTTGATTAATAAAAAATTTTGTAATGCCATCCATTTTCAAGATACAGGGCGTTGAAGAAAACAAAATTTTACACATTTTTTACGATTTTGCCGAAACTCGGTACATTGTAATAAAATTTGGCAGATTTTAAGAAGTGGTTAGTGTGCATTTTTTGACATACAATTAAGAATTTTATATTCATCATTGGCGCGCATACGGGTAATGGTCTGAACTTTTTAAAGAAAAAAAGATAGTACGCCACTGACATATTTCAAATTAACAATCATTTTTAAATTCCTCGTACCATTTGTGACAAAAAGTCTATTTTTTTTTTCGGACAGAACTTTTTAAAAGCTACAACTTTTTTATTTAAAGTTTTTCGCTAGCTCTCGATGCGGCTGAGATAAAAAATAAAAACATAAAAAGCCTAATTAGGCTCTAGGTGGGTCACGTGACCACCTAGGGGGCTAAAAATTTCAGACAGTGAGTTTCTCTATATGTGCTAAATGGTGACCTATATAGAATTAGAATCGAGTTGGGGGCATTTTTCATCATCTTACCCTGCTAGGCCCTTTATAAATCACAGTGGCAGATTTGCCAGCCAATGGCTTGCAAAGTTCTTCTCAGACATTCTTCAGACGTGAAATTTTCCTCATGAACTAAAGAGAGCAAAAATCGTTGCCATTTTAAATTCAGCTGTTTTTAAACATTTAAAGCATTTTACATTAGCGGGAAGCTGCTGATATTTGAAAGGAAGGTTCTCATAATGATATTTGTCCCTCAAAGAGATGAATTGACAGGAGAGTGGAGAAGGCGCCATGCTATAATGTTGAATTGGCGATTTTGTATGATACTGAAAACATCGTCAGATATATAAAAGCTAACCGGATTAAATCAGTAGGCCGTCTGAGAAAAATGTGAAAGGATGATGTTGAAGCCGATTTATCTAGGATTGGGGTAGGTACTACAATGGGAAATGGAAGTGCAAGTTCGTAGAAAATAAAGGGCTATAGTGGGTGCGGCGAAGATTTACCTCGAGTTATAAAGCCATTCAAGAAGATGAAGAAGATTTTAAAACTAGAGAATGCTAACGATTTACCGAAAAATTACTGTTCAATTGCATTTCGAAGTATGGTCTTCAAACTTTTTAAATATATGTGTAAGAGAATTAACCAAATAATACTTCAACAAATACCAACAAGCAGGATTTTGACGAAAACGCAGCTGCACAGACCAAGTTCTAGCACTGAGTGACTATATAGAAACAAGCTTTCAAAAACAACTAAAAGTATCTACCATTTCAATGATTTATCACCAGCGTACGATACCTTATGAAAACAAGTTGTAAAAATAATGCGAGCGATTACATCCAGAAAGATCTCTGATGCAATTAATGTTATAATTTACTATTTAGATGGGAAATAAGCCACAATTAAATTGAAAAAAAAATTTATTAACGTTTTTTTTTATTAATTTTTTTCATGTAATCGAATAAACTATCTTTCAGTAAAGTCGTCCCAGGAACGCAGCTCATAAATATTGGCAATATCATTTTAAAGTCTTCTACTTTAAAATGTATAATAGATGTCTGAATTGCCGATATAAATGAGTCAAATTAAATAAATTATTAGAAGAGTTTTTTACTAAGCAACAACATTTTTGTTTAATTTAGTAGTATTTTGTATTTTCACGACACCCGATTTGTACGTCGAAACGTTAATAAAATTTTTTTTTTTTCAATTTAATTGCGGCTTATTTCCCATCTCAATAGTTAATTATAAAAATGCCACAAGGAAATAGATTCATAACAAAATTAATGCTTTATTATGCAATAGCATTTTCCAATTCATCATGCCCGATAAGACTAGTTCCAAGTGAAACTGAACAATGACATCCCACAAGGATCAATGTCCACCCGGAATTTGGTCCACCACCGTGGGAATTTGGTTACACAGAGTTTATACTAGTGTCCAACCAGGAGACGGAAATCTTGGAAACTTTTAATGAAGCCTTTAGAGGTGAAGTTGAAAGTTCGTTGTAGCCATATTCGACGCGGTTCACCGCATAAATTAGGTAAAATAAATGAATGTAAAAAAAAGACTAAGTTTTCACTCTAATGGCATATAACATATCCCACCAGAATGAAAACAATGGGAACCTTCTCTGGTTACACCTCCGAGGCTTCTACAATTTGCAAGCCATACGGATGCTGAGACTAAGGAAGATGAGGGAATTCTACAATTTACAATTCACGTCATATCTGCTCAGCGCGGTAAAGTTCCAACGAGACTGGTTCCCTTCATACTCCACACAGAGTAAATGTAAATCAAAAATGAATAACCATTTTCAATTTCGTTGCAAAACGAAAATACAGCCGAACCATATTCCAGTCCAATCAGAGAGTGCTGCAAGCACCTCTACCGGTTTCGAAACTTATTAGTCTCTCATCAGGAGGCACATATGCTGCTCTCCCTGATCCAACCAAAACAAACCCCAGCGTGCAGTCCCGAATTGCAACGAACGAAATGGCATAGATGCCCTAGCGGCAACTGCTAGCAAAAGACTAAGTTTTCACTCTAATGGCATATAACATATCCCACCAGAATGAAAACAATGGGAACCTTCTCTGGTTACACCTCCGAGGCTTCTACAATTTGCAAGCCATACGGATGCTGAGACTAAGGAAGATGAGGGAATTCTACAATTTACAATTCACGTCACATCTGCTCAGCGCGGTAAAGTTCCAATGAGACTGGTTCCCTTCATACTCCACACAGAGTAAATGTAAATCAAAAATGAATAACCATTTTCAATTTCGTTGCAAAACGAAAATACAGCCGAACCATATTCCAGTCCAACCAATGTTTTGGTTGGATCAGGGAGAGCAGCATATGTGCCTCCTGATGAGAGACTAATGAGTTTCGAAACCGGTAGAGGTGCTTGCAGCACTCTCTGATTGGACTGGAATATGGTTCGGCTGTATTTTCGTTTTGCAACGAAATTGAAAATGGTTATTCATTTTTGATTTACATTTACTCTGTGTGGAGTATGAAGGGAACCAGTCTCGTTGGAACTTTACCGCGCTGAGCAGATGTGACGTGAATTGTAAATTGTAGAATTCCCTCATCTTCCTTAGTCTCAGCATCCGTATGGCTTGCAAATTGTAGAAGCCTCGGAGGTGTAACCAGAGAAGGTTCCCATTGTTTTCATTCTGGTGGGATATGTTATATGCCATTAGAGTGAAAACTTAGTCTTTTGCTAGCAGTTGCCGCTAGGGCATCTATGCCATTTCGTTCGTTGCAATTCGGGACTGCACGCTGGGGTTTGTTTTGGTTGGATCAGGGAGAGCAGCATATGTGCCTCCTGATGAGAGACTAATAAGTTTCGAAACCGGTAGAGGTGCTTGCAGCACTCTCTGATTGGACTGGAATATGGTTCGGCTGTATTTTCGTTTTGCAACGAAATTGAAAATGGTTATTCATTTTTGATTTACATTTACTCTGTGTGGAGTATGAAGGGAACCAGTCTCGTTGGAACTTTACCGCGCTGAGCAGATGTGACGTGAATTGTAAATTGTAGAATTCCCTCATCTTCCTTAGTCTCAGCATCCGTATGGCTTGCAAATTGTAGAAGCCTCGGAGGTGTAACCAGAGAAGGTTCCCATTGTTTTCATTCTGGTGGGATATGTTATATGCCATTAGAGTGAAAACTTAGTCTTTTGCTAGCAGTTGCCGCTAGGGCATCTATGCCATTTCGTTCGTTGCAATTCGGGACTGCACGCTGGGGTTTGTTTTGGTTGGATCAGGGAGAGCAGCATATGTGCCTCCTGATGAGAGACTAATAAGTTTCGAAACCGGTAGAGGTGCTTGCAGCACTCTCTGATTGGACTGGAATATGGTTCGGCTGTATTTTCGTTTTGCAACGAAATTGAAAATGGTTATTCATTTTTGAATGTAAAAAAATTTTCAGGACAAATCTAAAATAAAAAAAATAGCTGAATGCGTTAATCGGTTACCGAGAAAATCAACTTTTAATAAAGCATAATTTTTGGTGGTGCAAAACTTTTGAAGTTAAGTTTATGTTATAAGTGGTACTTACCTCCAAATAGATATATTGCAATGAAGTCAGTTGACTAAAAGCTACCCATGGCGGATTCTCAATACCATTGTAATTTAAATTTACTCGCTGTAACGTCAACAAATTTGAAAAACTTCCATCTTCCAAATTGTCACCAATGTTATTGTAGCTCAAATCCAAACTCAGCAAGGAATTCATACTGGGCCAGGTGTCCGGTGGTAATTTCTCTATTTGGTTATAAGACAAGTCCAAATGTGATACAGAAATGGGTAGCTGGAAGAGGTTTCTTAAATTGTTTCCTCTTAAATTTAGTTGTCTAGTACTTGCTAACCTCGTTAAGGAGCCCCTGGAGACACTTTCTAAATCGTTGTAACTTAAATCTAGCTCCAATAGCGTGGGTATTGAACCAAACATGCTTGGTTTGATAGTAGCTAGGTTGTTGTAGCTCATATTTAGGTTTCGTAAAGAAAATAATGTTTGGAATACTGAGTTGAATACATCAGTAAGGTTGTTGTGCGAAATATCTATCGTGTGGAGTTCGTATAATTTGGGAAACGTCTTCTTTGGAATAGTAGTGATGAAGTTGTGGGAAACATTAAGAATTTTTATGCCAGTCATGTTGTGTAGAGGAATCTAAAAAATAAAGAAAATATTAATTCACAAGCCAAATATCACGAAATAGTTTACTAAATAAAATATTTTAATTACTGTAATAGTTCTTTATCGCGAATACCATTTCGCAATTCTATTGGTTAAAAATCTGTATCGTAATGAAAATCTGTATCATAATGAAGTTCATTATGATACAGGTAGTAACATCATAATTGATATATTATAGTATGAGAATAGAAAAAAGTACTAATAGTTCAGTACACAGAGATATGATCTCTATAATTGAGATTTAGTCCTGTCGCCAGGGGGGGTACAACGGCCTCGTTAATTCAGATGGACTTACCCAAGTTTTTTTTATGTATTTTCAGATGGACAGTAGAACACGAATTTTTTGGGTAACAGTTGATCCGGATGTCGATAAGATTGTTATAGACCAAGAACTTGAGGAATCAAATAACAGCGATTTTTGGCAAAACAAAACAATATTTTGTATTTTTTGGGTCATTTTAAGCAAAAAATATTTCTACAAGTTTTTTAGTAGGATGCACAGTTTTCGAGATAAACGCGGTTGAACTTTCAAAAAATCGAAAAACTGCAATTTTTAAACCCGAATAACTTTTGATTAAAAAATAAAATAGCAATTCTGCTTAGCGCCTTTGAAAGTTCAAGTCAAATTATGTCGGTTTTGATTATTTGCATTGCTAAAAATTTATTGTGTTATTGTTAAACAAAGCTACAAACAACTAGTGCGTGAGTGATGTTTCTATGATTTCTCATTTAAAATCGAACGAGTAGGTAGAATAGGTACTAGTGCAATCAAGACTATTTCTATGTTACATGCGTTAAAACGCATGTAAAAGCACGGGAAACCCTACGTGTTTATAGCTTTGTTAAACAATAAAAAAATAAATTTTTACCAATGCAAATAATCAAAACCGATATAATTTGACTTAAACTTTCAAATGCGGTAAGCAGACTTGCTATTTTATTTTTTAATCAAAAGTTATTCGGGTTCAAAAATTGCAATTTTTCGATTTTTTTAAAGTTCAACCGCGTTTATCTCGAAAACTGTGCATCCTACGAAAAAACTTGTAGAAATATTTTTTACTTAAAATGGCCCAAAAAATACAAAATATTGTTTTGTTTTGCCAAAAATCGCTGTTATTTGTTTCCTCAAGTTCTTGGTCTATAACAATCTTATCGACATCCGGATCAACTGTTACCCAAAAAATTCGTGTTCTTCGGGTCAAAATACATAAAAAAAACTTGAGTAAGTCCATCTGAATTAACGAGGCCGTTGTACCCCCCCTGGCGACAGGACTAATTGCCAAGCTGGATTTACCATGAATGTCAATTTTACGACCTAAATATATGCAAAAAAGTTGACACTCCTACCCCGAGCTTCCCCTTAAATCTTCCTCGTAGGGGGGAAAACGGCAAACATCGATTTCCCAAAAATCTGTACGCTGTAGTAAAAAATGTTTTGAACAAGAAATGTAGCTGAGATAATTTTGAACAAAAAATTGTATTAGTGTTTTTGTGCAGAATAAACCGTTCTCTCACCGGTAGCGACCGGTAATTTTGAATGTCAGTTACAAGGGCGATATCAATTTTTGAAATAATATTTGTATCATGTAAATGGAATTGACAGTAAAAACTCGATTTTTGTTGATCCAAGTGTCCTATCATGATCAATATAATCAAAATGCATTTTAAAATTGAAAAGTTCATGAATGAAGTGTTCATATGCATTTTTTAACAATTTGCCTCAAATGAAATCAGTTTCCATAGATCTGTTAATATATAGATGTTACACGATTTTTGTCATTTTTTACTATTCCCATGAATCAAAACATTTATTACTTCCATTCACCGGTCACTGTGGAATTTCCACTTGGCGACATCTGTGAGGCATTTCAAATATGCCTAAAAACGATGCTTTTAAACTTTTACATATGATCTCACGTCACGGAAAATACTTGTAGGTACAAAGACAGCATTAGGTGGAATTTTTAGCTTAAATTGTGTAGTTTTGAAGCACGTACATAAACAATCGAAGAGAAGCAGCTTTAAAGGTTTTATTTGATATATATATATATAAGCCAAATATAACGATGTCTTCATTTTCACAAAAATACTCGTATATAACTTTTAATTCCAGCCATATTTTGAGACCTCCGAAACAATACTTGGGTCTTGGAATTTAAAGGAACACCTTCGAAAAGAGGTGACTATGCGCAGAATGCACAACATACGTGCTTTAAAACTACGCAACCTCAGCTACATATTCTACCCAATGCCGTATTCGTGGAAGTATTTGACGTGACGTGAGATCATTTTGTAATGTTAATTCAGCGTTTTTAGGCATATTTCAAAAGCCTCATATTTGTTGTCAAAACGCAACATAGAAATTTCATGCTATAGGTTTTTAAGATTAGGTTCTAATAATGGAAAAAGGTTTTCCTGTACTGGCTATATATGACAGAAAATTTAAGTAAAATCGAAAACTGCTTTTGTGATGTAACCCTTTTTAGTGAATTTTAATAAATATACCTTTTAAAGGATTTTGCTTAAACTTTTTGAGATATATTTATTTTAAATTGAATGTGATGTTTAAAATAATCCTAGATTTAACATCAGGCAACACAGGACTCTCCACACCACATGTGGGTGGCTTGTCCAGAATATAGATCCTTACATTATGGACTCTAAGTAGCAACTACTTAAAATGGCAACCAACTACTTAAAATGACAAATTAAATTATTTTTTTTTTGGGAATTATTAAAAGAAAAATATTTAAAAATACTTACTTGCGATAAATTACTAAAGTAATTATGTGATAACTGTAGTTCTGTTGCATAAGTGGTTTCGTCAAACGCCTTTTTGGGAAGGGACGCCAATTCATTAAACGACAAATCCAACACTGTTATATTCGCACAATTTTCAAAAGCTCCATTTTCTATTTTATTTATCTGATTCTTTGATAAGTTAATATCCGTTAGATATAAGTCCTTAAAGGCCAATTTTTGTATCTCCTTTATTTGATTCTCCGCCAAATTCAGTATCTAAACGGAGGAAAAATATAAATAAAAAGAGTAAAAAGTTTTAAGGTCATGTTTGAGTCAAATGTGAGTGATTAAAAAATTACAAAAAAGTATCAATATGTTATGGGCGACACTCAGATTTTAGGGATGTCAGTGTCGGTATACGCTTCTGTACAATAAATACATGTACAGGGTTATTAACTATATTTTGACCCCCCTGTAAACTGCTTTATTTACAGAATTAGAAAAAAATGTAAAATAGAAAAGTTATTCGATTTTTAAATTATGATTTTTTGACATATATATCTTACTGGTGACGTCATCCGTTTAGGCGTGATGACGTAATCGACTATTTTTTTAAATAGGAATAGGGGTCGAGTGCTAGCTCATTTGAAAGGTTATTCAATTCCCTATTCAGTAATATAAACATTAACATGATTAATTATACAGGGTGTCAAACAAAAATTTTTTTTTAATTAAATTAATTGACACAAAAAGAAGAATGTATGTAATTTATTTAATTCAAAATACATTCTACTGCTCTCAGAAAACAGAAATAAATGTTTATTGAACAAATAAACATTACTTTTCACTTAAATTCAATGTTCAAGCTGCCACCCATCTGCCTCTTGGCAGTTTGAACATTGAATTTAAGCAAAAATCAATGTTTATTTGTTCAATAAACTTTTATTTCTGTTTTCTAATAGCAGTAAAATGTATTTTAAATTAAATAAATTACATACATTCTTCTTTTTGTGTCAATTAATTTAATTAAAAAAAAATTTTTTTGGACACCCTGTATAATTAATCATGTTAATGTTTATATTACTGAATAGGGAATTAAATAACCTTTCAAATGATCTAGCACTCGACCCCTATTCGCATTTAAAAAAACGCTGTGTCTAGGTACACGCTAACGTGTACGCAAATAAAAAAGTTAGGTACACGCGAATTAAACTTAATCAAGCCAGTGACGTCATTATTTAGCGTGCGCAGTGACTTTATATATTGGTACACGCTATTTTGATATGTTTAAAAATATTTTTATTGTGGGAAGTGGAAGGGAAGCAAAACTATTCAGATGTTTCAAACTTAATTGTAATAAAACAATGTGTAGGTATATAAAAGTATAGGTACATACATATATTCAGGTTAGCAAAATAAATATTAGCTAACATGATATATTATATACAAAATACTGTTGAAATAATTTTTATACGTAAGTTAATTATACCAGTTTATATTGGTGTTTATTTTTGCTGTGATGTTTATTTTTATTTATACAGGGATAGTTGAACTTGTTACGATTTTCATAGAAAATTGGTTATAACTTTGTAAATACCCTGTATAACATAATAAACCTTTATATTTTTGTGATATAGAAGTTAAGAAGATTTCGAATGTAAAATAAAATATAGGGTGTTCCATTAAAAAAACATAAGTTTGGTCTGCCACTATGTTATCGAACGCCCTGTAACATTCTAACTAATTTTGTAATATGAAGCTCAAAGTTTAATACAATTTTGGTTATTAACATTTATTGATATCTATTACTAGAGCGGATCTACTGAGCTTTATCACACTAATCAATCGCCCCGTATATTTTATCTTATTACTTTTGCTACCCTTAATGACGAATTGTTGTCCCTTATCTTTTTCATACTGTTTTAGAATGTTGTTAAACTCATTAAAAGAACTAAATAATTGTCCACACTCCATATTTCATAAAAAAACTCTTTACAAATCAATATTAAAGTGTAATGTAAACATAAACGAGATTAGACAAATTCTAACCACACTCTGACACTCGCGATACTTACAGATACTTAATACCACAGCATACACGCGGCTCAAATTAGCGTGTACCAAAAAACCCAGTCATAAGTGCACGCTAAATAATGACGTCATTGACTTGATGACGTTTAAGCGTGTACCTAACTTTTTTATTTGCGTACACGTTAGCGTGTACCTAGACACAGCGTTAAAAAAATAGTCGATTACGTCATCACGCCCAAATGGATGACGTCACTAGTACAATATATATGTCAAAAAATCATAATTTAAAAATCGAATAACTTTTGTATTTTACATTTTTTTCTAATTCTGTAAATAAAGCAGTTTACAGGGGGGTCAAAATATAGTGAATAACCCTGTACAGTGTACATACAGTGTATGCAAAATTATTGAAACAATTTCAGAATTTTAGGACTGTATCAATGGGTGTGGTTCAAAATAATTGGGAGAAATAATTATGTTATACAGGTAATATCTAATTAAAATTACAAAAAAGCGTAGCAATATTACTGTTACTTATAAATAAAATAAATAAATACTTATAAAATAAACTTGCGGTATTCAGATAAGTCGGGGTTGGTTATCGCATAGCAGGTCTACAATCGCGGTATTCACGATTTTGCGCGGTTAGCAAGTCTTCTTATTTAGCGACTTGGCGGTTTTTGTCTATAATGGATTAGCGGTATTTTTCACTGTATCTACTGTTTCTTTTTGAGTAGTCGTTCACTAAGGCCGAAAAAGCACGTCTTGTCTATTCTATTTAGGAACAAATGGGTAAGAGAGCGAAAAAAGCGTCTATTCTATACGAGAAGCGGTATCAGAGAGATTTGCGGTATTTCAACACGTGGTAGTATATATAGGGTGTCAATTTAAAAAGTTGCCACCCATATAATTTGGTCCGTATAGAAAATCTAAAAATATACAAAAAACACGTCAAATTTATTTGTGATGGGGGCATTTTATAGATCAGTTTTCAACTAAATTACACTAACCCTGTAGCGGGGGCGGACACAACCCCCAAAATATTTAATGGAAAGGGGGGTTGAATGATACCTCATTTTAAAGGTCGTTCGATTAACTTTTCAAAAATACCACATACATTATATTTCTTTTCAGTAATTTTAATTTTTTTATAATTAATTTTAATAATTAAATATCGAGTTCAGAACTCCAAAAGTTTTTTGGAGTATTGAACTCCAAATTGAATTTTTTTTTGGGGGTGTTTAAGTATTTAGAGTGTTTTTTTTGAAGTATTTTTGGAAAAATCAAATAAAACCGTAAAGATATTAAGTATAGAGTTCAGAACTCCAAAATTTTTTAGAGTATTCAGTCCTAGATTTTTCCAAAAGTACTGAAAAGAAATATAAGGCATGTGGTATTTTTGAAAAGGTAATTTAATGACCCTTAAAATGAGGTATCACTCAACCCCCCTCCAATTAAAGATTTTGGGGGTGGTGTCCGCCATCGCTATAGGGTTGATGTAATTTAGTTGAAAACTGGTCTACAAAATGTCCCCCTCACAAATAAATTTGACGTGTTTTTGCATATTTTTAGATTTTCTATAGGGACCAAATTACAGGGGGTGGCAACTTTTCAAATTAACACACTGTATAGTGTTTGTCACTATGAGATATCAGTACGGCTTGTATGTGGCAATACTTTTCAAGTGAGAAATAAGGTAACCGTGTTGCCACATAATCGGTACGGATACCAGAGATACAAGAATTTAACACGGTCCGCTTACTCGACCGACGTGCTGTACTCCAAACACGATGTTCAAAGCTCGCTGAAGCAGCGAACTGGCATCGTTGGGCTTCCTAAGAACCTGTACTGACTTTGCAGCGTGACAAACACTATAGTGCATAGTAATAGTTACAGCTCGGGAAATATGCAAAATGTATATTAAGTGCATATTTGCATATTTTGGATAAATTTTATAAGTGCATATGCATTTATTAAAAGTGCATATTATGAGTTATTTACGAAAAACCGCTATGCATTTTTTCACGAAACATCAAAATTTTTGATCTTTGATAACTTAAAAATTATTTATTTATTTTAATAACTTTATATAACAAATTTTCCTTAGAATTTGTCCCTCTATCATTTGTGGGGTTATTTTTAATTAGGTTTTTAGACGCTGTACGAATTATATCCTCAATACGATATATTTTAATTTTTCTCGACATTTTTCTCTTGAGTTGAATCAATTAAAGTGTTGTTCGAGGATTAAGGAGATAAGCCCAAAAGTCTAAACTGTATCACTTCGAAAGCTCATAAATTTCTCGTAATTCTGCTGCAAAGATCAACTCAAATATCTCTCTTTTTAAGTTTGGAGGGGGCTGCATCAGCCCCATAAAAATATTAAATTTTTGCCCAGTGTAACGAGCCCGAAATTTTTGATCTACGGTATATGAAATCTCATAAATAGCTCGTAATTTAGCTCTATATGTATCTTAATGTCTACAAGGTGGGGGGCCAGCTCAACAGGGGTGAAATATAAAGAAGTTTTTCCGCGTATAAACAATTATTATCAAATAGAGGGCACAGTTATTTTCTAGAAAATTTAGAAAGACATTTAATAATAATACATGTATATAGTTTTAACTTTAATAACAATATAATAAAGAATGATGATGATGAATATAAAGAATACATGAATATGATGATGTAGAAATTTCAATAAATATTTTTGTGACTTTAACATAATAGTTATTTATGATATAAGTGTTAAAAGTACAATTTTAAGGCACGCATGTGAAAGTTTGCAGAATGAGCGAAGCGAATTCTGTAATTCACATGAGTGCCTTAAAAATGTACTTTTTAATACGTATATCATACAATATTTTTTCTACAAACGTTATAAATTTATAAAATACAATATTTTGTTAATTACTGAAACCATGAAACCTAAACAAAAAGAAATATTGCCAAAATCTCCTTTCTAAAAGCAATACATCATTGAGTAGAAAACAGCCTTCTCAACTTGCACGGTTAAACTAAATACTTATTAAAATATTGTTTAAACATTAAGCAATTAAGACTATTGTTTACTGTTTATCGTAAGAATTAAATAACATTGCGTAAAGACAGCGGAGACTATACTAAAAAACAGGCCATGTACAGTAAAATAGATTGATTCAATGATGAATACTAACACCTTATACACCAAAGAAAAAAGAGCCAGATTCAAAATGAAAAGCAGACGAACAAGAAGTGGCCAAGAAGTCCATCTGATGTTTGTAGACCTTAGAAAAGCATATGATAGTGTCCCGCTGGTTAAATTATGGAAGGCACTGGAGAAAACAAATGTAAATATAGAATTGGTTGAAGCCACAAAATCGTTGTACTACCAATAAACAACAAGAATTAAAACGGAAAATCATAATAAGGAAGATCATTTGGTTAATTGAAGGGAAAAAGTACATAGGTCAAATATTGGCACAATATTTTATTACCTACCTAATCTAGTTCCTATTTCTAACTCTACCCAACTCTTTTAGAAATTCAGACATTTTTGGACGCTATAAACGAAAAATAACTCCCTCAGACATCTCCTCTTTAAGTGAAAAGATACGTTTTTCGCTCTTAGTACTATTACTAAAGCTCGGGAAATATGCACTTAAAAAACCCTAAAATATGCATGCAAATATGCACAAAAAACAGTTTAAATATGCATTAAAATATGCTTTTATGCATTTAATGCATATAAATAAAAAACGCAGTAATCTTTGTATTGAAAATATTTAATTTATTTTTTCTACAACCGTGTTAAAAATGCAATTTTTAGCACTCCATAGGAGCGTTAAAAATGCTACTTTAAAGCACCAGTGCTTTCAAATTTATAAGGCACTGCAGTTAAAAGTGAATTGTCAAATTGTGAAACGTCAAAATATTTATATTTCATTTATTAACATTAATATTAATAGTACAACTTGCGAAATTTAAAAAAGGTGGTTTAAAAGGTTTTTTAAAATTTAATTTAAACTGTATTATTGCATTTTTAACACGTTTATAGAAAAAACCAATTTATATAACGGTATAATATTTTCGCTAAGAATTTTTAGACATTCCCCTCGAGTGTAGACAACCAGTTCGACCTTTTACGTGTCATAGCATTATACCGTTATATAAATTGGTTTTTTCTATAAACGTGTTAAAAATGCAATAATACAGTTTAAATTAAATTTTAAAAAACCTTTTAAACCACCTTTTTTAAATTTCGCAAGTTGTACTATTAATATTAATGTTAATAAATGAAATATAAATATTTTGACGTTTCACAATTTGACAATACACTTTTAACTGCAGTGCCTTATAAATTTGAAAGCACTGGTGCTTTAAAGTAGCATTTTTAACGCTCCTATGGAGTGCTAAAAATTGCATTTTTAACACGGTTGTAGAAAAAATAAATTAAATATTTTCAATACAAAGATTACTGAGTTTTTTATTTATATGCATTAAATGCATAAAAGCATATTTTAATGCATATTTAAACTGTTTTTTGTGCATATTTGCATGCATATTTTAGGGTTTTTTAAGTGCATATTTCCCGAGCTTTAGTAATAGTACTAAGAGCGAAAAACGTATCTTTTCACTTAAAGAGGAGATGTCTGAGGGAGTTATTTTTCGTTTATAGCGTCCAAAAATGTCTGAATTTCTAAAAGAGTTGGGTAGAGTTAGAAATAGGAACTAGATTAGGTAGGTAATAAAATATTGTGCCAATATTTGACCTATGTACTTTTTCCCTTCAATTAACCAAATGATCTTCCTTATTATGATTTTCCGTTTTAATTCTTGTTGTTTATTGGTAGTACAACGATTTTGTGGCTTCAACCAATTCTATATTTACATTTGTTTTCTCCAGTGCCTCCCATAATTTAACCAGCGGGACACTATCATATGCTTTTCTAAGGTCTACAAACATCAGATGGACTTCTTGGCCACTTCTTGTTCGTCTGCTTTTCATTTTGAATCTGGCTCTTTTTTCTTTGGTGTATAAGGTGTTAGTATTCATCATTGAATCAATCTATTTTACTGTACATGGCCTGTTTTTTAGTATAGTCTCCGCTGTCTTTACGCAATGTTATTTAATTCTTACGATAAACAGTAAACAATAGTCTTAATTGCTTAATGTTTAAACAATATTTTAATAAGTATTTAGTTTAACCGTGCAAGTTGAGAAGGCTGTTTTCTACTCAATGATGTATTGCTTTTAGAAAGGAGATTTTGGCAATATTTCTTTTTGTTTTACTGTTTGTGTATGGAAGGGAATCTACATCATTTACTCTACAGGTGGATATCACCAATAAATTATCAGATAATTTAACATAAGAATAAGTGCAAAAAAATCCAGTCATTATTATTATTAACTTTTAGACCAGGGCATTTAGCATATAATAAATCCATTTTTAAGTACAGCACCTAGAGACAAGATTTAGCATTGTATTCACGATCATGTCAGGAAAAAAGTCTACTATAAGAACATACGTGGTAATACATAGTTGTATTTTTAAGTGCATAAAATGCATACAAAATTGCATAACCATGTTAAAATAAGTGAGTGCCAGATTTTGTTACTCGGGCGGTTTTTGGGGTCGCTGAAGACGAATACGCCATCAGTACCTACCCACGGTTTACCGCTAAGGCACGTCATCTGAAGTTTCGAGGGTTTTCGGCATTAAATTTATATAAACACATTACTTCGGCGTTTTTGTTGTCGCTGAACAAAAATATGCCATCAGAATCGAGTCTCGGTGCACCTGGTGCCCAAAACTCTCCAAACTCCAGAAAATAACATGCCTTAGCAGTGACTTTGGGCACCTGATGGTCTGGGGGTCGGTTCTAATATTGTATTCGTATTCGGTGAATCAAAAACTGCCTAGTAATCTATTTACATGCATTCAAGGCGAAAATCTTCGAAACTTCTGAAGATGACGTGCCTTAGCAGTGACCGTGGGCACGAGGTGCTCCGGAGGCCAGTTCTGATGGCGTATTCGTGTTCAGAATCAACGGCGTAATCAAAAAACACCTCGCGTAATCTGTTTGCATCCATTTAGTTCCAAAGTCTCTCGAAACTTTAGAAGATGACGTGACCCTAGACACCATGTGCTCCGGGTGTCGGTTCTTATGGCGTATTGGTGTTCCGCAACCGCAAAACGGCCCGAGTAATTGATTTGCATCAATTAAATGCCGAAAACCCTCGAGACTCCACAAGATGACGTGCCTTAGCAATGACCCTGGGCACAAGGTGCTCCGGGGGTCGGTTCTGATGGCGTAGTCGTGTTCAGGGACCCCAAAAACCTCCCGAGTAACAAAATCTGACCCTTAATTTACTTATTTTGACATCTTTATGCACTTTTGGATCCATTTTGGATGCAAAGAAAATACGCATTACTTCAAAATATAATGCAAGGAAAAATAGAAGGAAAACGGAATCCAGGCCGTAGAAAAATGTCGTGGATGCGGAATTTGAGAGAGTGGTTTGGCTGCACCACTAATGAACTTTTTAGGTCAGCTGTAAACAAAGTCAGGGTAGCCTTGATGATTTCCAATCTCCGATAGGAGTGGCACAAGAAGAAGAAGAAGGATGCATTTTATACACTTTAAAATGCAACTATTAGTCCAAGTAATGAAGCTTAAAATAGGACAAAACCTCACAATTTTTACAGAATAGATAGGTTTGCTTGAAGATTTGAGAATAAGTAGTGGATAGTCCAAGGATCAAAATCTATATAATTCCGAAAGGCGATTTTACCATGGGGGTGGTTGATGTCGGGGGTGGAAATTTTTTATTATATTTCGACCGCAAAAGTTGGTAAAAACATTCATTCTGAGCAAAAAACGTTCAACACATTTTTTTGATAAAATTAATAGTTTTCGATTTATTCGCTATCGAAAATGTTGTTTTATATTGAAAAAATCAATGTATTTAATCAGTTTTTTGCTAATAACTCAAAAAGTTTTCGTTTTATCAAAACAACTTTGCTTAAAAAATGTACCATTTGAAAAAACAAACAAAAACCGTTTGTTCTAATTTTCTTTAAGACCAATAGTAATCGAGCTATACTTTATTATATGTTAGCTCTTCTTCCTCAAATGCAAAATATTGTAGTTTCAACGTCAAAAGACGGAAAAACTATGCATTTTTCAAGGATAACTTGTCCAAACTAATTTAAAGTATTTAACAATTTCTATCTTCAGAGATAAAAAAAGTATCTAGCTCAAAAATTAAGTGACTTATAATCAAAAAAATGTCAGTTCCTATTTTTTTCAGCGGAAAAGTTATCCGAAACAACCCCCTAATCACCACCCTAATTTAAATTAGTCATTGACCTTATTTGGTCTTCTTTATTTATGTATTATTTATAGGTTCTACAAGCTTAATCGGCTTAAAATTATTAGTTAAAAAAATGGAGTTAAAATCGAAAAACGAATTTTTGTAGTTTGGTAAAAAAATGCCTTTTTTCTTCGGAATACAAGATTAGCATCAGAGATACGAAAATATGTTTTAATATGAAATTGTATCTAGACAAGGCGAAAACGGCAGGTTCGAAGGGGAAAATATTCCCATGAGATTTTTTGCATAATCACATTCGTGAGACATCCCAGAATAAGGTTCAAGAAGTCGCCCAAGTGAAAAGTGGGCCAATTTTTTTTTAACAATTTTTTTTTAATCAAATTGCAAGAATCAATATTTTTGGCCCGAACAATTTTTTCTTTAATTTTTTGGACCATTCTGGACAAAAAAGGTCTCTTATAATTTTTCTCTAAAGTTGATCGTTTTCGACCTATAAGCAATTTAAAATTAAAAAAAACGAAAAATGGCGATTTTCAAGGCTTAATAACTCGGTTAAAAGTTATCATTATGAAAGTAAATATATGACTAAATCAAGGTTTGAAGCCCCCCTACAAGATCCTGAAGAAATTTTTGTCATTATTTTATTACTAAGCTGTTATTCTTAAGTAATAATAATAAGCGCCATGCACGTGTGCGGGGCTGTAAATGCTGAGTGCGAGAGAGAAGCTATTCCAGCAGTCCAATTGTGCATCTTACTCGCACTCACATTTACAGCAGCGTCAATACGATACAACCACTCATTGTTATTAATTAAAAATAACAGCTTAGTAGTAAATTAATGACACAGATTTCTTCAGGATCATGTAACGGCGACTTTAAACTTTGATTTAGTCACTTTCTGACTTTCAAAATAATAATTTTTGACCGAGTTATTAAGCCTTAAAAATGGCCATTTTCGCGTTTTTCAAATTTTAACTTGCTTATAACTCGAAAAAGATCAACTTTAGAGAAAAATTATAAGAGACCTTTTTTGTCCAGAATGGTCCAAAAAACCTAAAAAAAAATTAGTCCGCGCCAAATTATTGATTTTTGCAATTTGATTAAAAAAAAATTGTTAAAAAAAATTGGCCCACTTTTCTCGTGGGCGACTTCTTGAACCTTATTCTGGGATGTCTCACGAATGTGATTATGCAAAAATATCTCATGGGAATATTTTTCCCAACGAACCCGCCGTTTCCACCTTGTCTAATCCTATTTTATTCTCAAGAAGCTGGTTTGCAAAAAAATTTTCTACGGCAAAAATTGAGTGAGCTAGTGACAATTAAAACTTGTAAAAACATGCAAAAACCACCTTTACCAACCCTTTCAAAGTCACCTCTTTTTGCAACTGAGGATTTTAAAAGGATTTAATATTAATATCCTTATATATCTTGTAAAAACCTACAACATTTTTTTACCAATCTTTCAAGATAAAAAATAAAAAAGTTACGGTTAAAAAATCAATATATTTTTTTTGAAAAAAAAAAAAAAGAAATTCAATTGGACGCATAATAATGTAAGTTAGCGATGTTTTTGGTCATTAGCCTTATTTTTTCTTCTTTATTTGTGTATTATTGATAGATTCTAGAAGTTTGACGGGCTTAGAATGATTAATTTTTAAAAAACTGGAGTTAAAAGCGAATAGGTACCGAATTTTTGTAGTTTGGTAAAAAATGCCATTTTCTTCAGAATATAAAGATTAGCATCAGAGATACGAAGAAATGTTTAAATATAAAATTGTAGGTTATTTAACTCCCAAGATCTTGGTTTGAAAAAAAATTTTCTACGGCAAAAATTTAGTGAATGGTAAATGAGTATAATATCGAAAAACATTGATTTTTTCGATATAAAA
Source organism: Diabrotica virgifera virgifera (assembly GCF_917563875.1). Classification (NCBI taxonomy): domain Eukaryota; kingdom Metazoa; phylum Arthropoda; class Insecta; order Coleoptera; family Chrysomelidae; genus Diabrotica; species Diabrotica virgifera. The sequence continues at coordinate 70,882,597 of NC_065444.1, forward strand.
CTAGATAGCGAATAACTCGAAAACTGTTAATTTTATCAAAAAAATGTATAGAAAAATTTTTGCTTAAAATGATTTTATCAACTTATGTGGTCAAAATATAATAAAAAATTTCCACCCCCGAGATGAGGTGGCAACCACCCCCATGGTAAAAGCACCTTATCCACTACTTATTCTAAAATTTTCAAGTAAATCGATCTATTCTGTAAAAATTGCGAGGTGAAAAGCTTCGGTTCCTGTATTTTATTCATTTAAACCCATTTTTCTATAGTGGACTTTTTTCTGTATTATGCTGAATACAATGCAAAAAGTTTTAAAAGTAAGTATTCCGGTGTTTTTAGTGCCCGGAAATACCCTGATACATACTCTAAAATTAAAGAAATGTTTATAATACATAATGTATAGTCATATACGTACCTCAATAAAGTTTAACTCAAAGAACATCTGATAATCGAGCTTTTTCAATCTGTTTCTAGCCAGATCTATAGTACCAATTCGTTTTAACGAACCAAAACTTCCCCTTCCGACATCAAAAATTTCATTTTCTGCTAAATAAAGTCTTCTTAAAAATCTCATACCCCTAAAGGAGTGCTGGTCAAGTTTTTTAATTTTATTACCGTTCATGTTTAGTACTCTTAACACTGTGTTTCTTGCAAAAGCTCCTCTAAAAATGTGAACACAATGAACATATACAGTAAAAAAGCATTGAAATCATATAAATAAAATTAATCCGGTATATATTAAAGCAGAGCTAAGAAGTATAATTACTATCTTATGTCACAACCCACATTTTTCCTACAATACTGCTGCACGTTGTCCAGCATAATACGGCCAAAACTGCGTATGGGGAACCTTCTACCTGCAGCTTACATATACAGAGTGGGCCAAATAAAAGTATCCACCTCGATATTTGGCAGTATTTATTAGATTTTAAGAAAATGACGAAACAGGTCAGTTTTTGATCAAAGGGGGACACATTTTTACGGTACATACATCTGTCATTTGTCAACCCCCTCCCTTCCACATCCCCCACCCCTTATTTTTAAAAAGGGAATAGGGGTCGTTTGCTAGCTCATTTGAAAGTTTATTCAATTCTCTATTCAGTAATATTAAAATTGGCATAATTGTTTGTACAGAGTGTCCAAGAAAAATTATTTTAAATTAAATTAATTGACACAAAAAGAAGAATGTATGTAATTTATTTAACTCAAAATACATTCTACTGCTGACAGAAAACGAAAAAAAAAATGTTTATTTGATAAATAAACATTGTTGCTTAAATTCAATATTCAACCTACCAACAGGCAGATGGGTGGCAGCTTGAACATTGATAGGCGAGCGGAAGATACCACTAAAATGACCAGGTACTGACCACGGAGACGTAAATGGCTAATTTTATTATTACTTTATATTTTTGAAGGTGCTGAAAACGAAAATGAAGTTTATTTTGAATTATATGTGGGGGAACATTGTCAAAATTGCAATTTTAACCTAAAAATAAAAAAACAGAAATCACGTTATTTGCGTTTACCTCGCTACAACTCTGTTCCATTTTAATATTTTTTTCTGATATTTTTACAGTATATATTTCTTACTTTAAGAGAATGGTACTTACTTCAAGATTTCAAGCTTATTCTAATAAAAGTTATGAATTTTTTGAAGTGAAAGGTGCAGATTTCTGAATTGCAAAGTTTAATCGCAAAAGTTGAGAGACGAAGTTTGAAATTTAGCTTTGTATTCACATGTATGTTAAAGTATAGAGAACAAAGAAGTTTTTTGGAAAGTTTTAGATCAAAATGTTTTATAGAAAAAAAATAGTTCAACTTTTATTATCGACATTAGAAATCCCCAATATAACGGTTATTTTTCGAGATACTGACCATGGGTGGTGAATGGCTAATTTTGGTCTTAGATTATGTTTCTGACGGTGCTGAAAACGAAAATGAAATTTATTTTAAATTTTAGGTGGGAGAATATTGTCAAAATCGCAATTTTAATATAAAAATAAAAAAGTGAAATCACGTTTTTTGCGTTTAACTCGCTACAACTCTCGTCGATTCTAATATTTTTTTTCAAGGTTTGTACACTATATGTTGCTCACTTTTTTAAAGACAACGGTATTTCTTTTAAGATTTTAATCTTATTCTAGTACAAGTTATGAATTTTTTAAAGTACAAGGTGCAGATTCGTGAATTGCAAAGTTTAATGGCAAGAGTTGAGAGGCAAAATTTAAAATTTATTTTATTAATCACGTTTATTTTAAAACATATAGTACAAAGAAGTTTTCTGGAAAGTTTTAGTTACAAATGTTAAATAGAAAAAAAATGGCGCAACTTTTAATATAGACGTTATACATCCCCAAAATAACACTTATTTTTAGGGATACTGACCATGGGAGACGAATGGCTAATTTTGGTCTTATTTTATGTTTTCGATGGTGCTGACAATGAAAAAGCGGTTTCTTTTGAATTTTATGTGAGGGAACATTGTCAAAATAGCAATGTTAACCTAAAAATGAAAAAAAAGTGAAGTCACGAATTTTTACATTTAACTCACTACAACTCTGTTTCATTTTAATATTTTTTTCTAAAATTTCTACAGCATATATTTCTCACCTTTTTAAGACTATGAAAGTAACTGTAGTCTTTCAGTCTTTTTTTATAAAAGTTATGAATTTTTAAAAATAAAAGGTGCAGATTCGTGAATTGCAGAGTTAAATCGCAAAAATTAAGTGACAAAATTTAAAATTTATCTATTTGATTTCGTTTATGTTAAACCATAGAGTTCAAAGAAGTTTATGGGGAATTTTAGGTCTAGATGTGTTATAGAAATAATATGGTGCAACTTTTAATTTTAAGAAAAAACGTGGTTTAACTTTTTTTTATTTTTAGGGCAAAATTGCGATTTAGGCAATGTTCTCCCACCTAAAATTCAAAATAAACTTGATTTTCGTTTTCAGCACTATCAAAAACATAAAGTAAGACCAAAATTAACCATTTACCACCAATGATCAGTATCTCCAAAATTTGCGTTATTTTGGAGATTTATAACGTAGATGTTAAAAGTTGCACCATTTGTTTTCTATAAAATATTTTGATCCAAAACTTTCCAGAAAACTTCTTTGTACTCATGTTTTATTTTTGAATTTGATTTAAAATCTATATTTCAAATTTTGTCTGTCAAATTTTGCGATTAAACTTTGCAATTCACGAATCTGCACCTTGTACTTTAAAAGATTCATAACTTTTACTAGAATAAGACTAAAAGCTTAAAGCAGAAACCATTGTCTTCAAAAATGTGAGCGAAATATAGTGTACAAACTTTAGAAAAAAATATTAAAACGGACCAGATTTGTAGCGAGCTAAACGCAAAAAACGTGATTTCATTTTTTTTAATTTTTAGGGTACAATTGCAATTTTGACAATATTCCCCCACCTAAAATTTAAAATAAATTTCATTCTCGTTTTTGTCACGGTCAAAAACATAATCTAAGACCAAAATTAGCCATTCGCCACCCATGGTAATTATCTCGAAAATAAACGTTATATTGGGGATTTCTAATGTCGACATTAAAAGTTGCACTATTTTTTTTTCTATAAAACATTTTGACCTAAAACTTGCCAGAAAACTTCTCTGTACTCTCTACTTTAACATAAACGTGATTAGGAAGCTAAATTTTAAACTTCGTCACCCAACTTTTGCGATTAAACTTTGCAATGCACAAATCCGCGCCTTTTTCTTTGAAAAACCAAACACCATTTTTTTTTATTTCACCATGATTTTGGTCTTCAAAATAGTAAATGGCTTATCACCTGAATATTTTCAAGAATTCATTTCTTTTAACAAAGATATTCATTCTTATAATACTAGAGGTTTAGATGACATATATATATACTGTTATATTTCTATTTGATCTGAAAATTAAATTTTGATAATTATAAGCAGAATTCAAGTTAATATAAAATATTTTCAATTTTCTCAACCACGGGCATATAAATTTAAAACAACCTGTATACAACAAATTGTTATGTTTAATTTTAAGAAGTGATTAGACGAAGCTTACGAAACTCGGGACAATGCGCTTAGAATAAACAAAGTAAATGGCGCGTACCATTATCGTTGTTCGCGGAAGGTTCGATCATTAGCCTATGCTAAATAAAACTCAAGTGAAATAGATAATAGTTCATTATCGTTTTTCGCGGAAGGTTCGATCATTAGCCTATGCTAAATAAGACTCAGTTGAAGTAGATAATAGGTCATTAAATTTTGTAAATAGTAGAAAGTAATTTTAGAATGGGAATTAACTATTTTTCTTTTGAAATCCATTAAGAATATTTAGAAAGATTAAAAATTGGTTTTGAGGAATACTGAGAATGAGAGTTGGTGGTGGAAGGTTGATTTGTGAATCTGGAAGGGATATTTAGAAAGTAGGGGAATGAATGACAAATAGAGATCAGAATGTTTTGAGCTGTCGAGAAGTGAAGTCCAGTAGTAGACGGTAGTGTACGGAGAGGAGAAAGCCGGTGTAGTTCCGTGAGTGTGGAGTATCTATCGTGGAACGAGAGGTAGGCCAGGTTGAGAGTAAAAGAACCTCCTTGAGCCAAGAGTGTCCCGGTAGCTGATTGAAGTTTCGAAAAAGGTAGAAACACGGCATCACGACAGAAGCAGGAACGGGAGCTATACGAGCTAGTTTTCAAAGGAGAACATTACTGGAAGCCAGGACGAGGTTTTGATCGCAGCCAAGGATAGCAGGAAACGGGTCTTGTGTGAAGACATTCTCAGTTCACCAGAAAAAGGTCAGTCTCATTTGTTTGGACATGAATGTATGGGTTTTTCGTATTAAATACCACATTTAAAATTGAAGAACATAATCAATAATATCAGAAAAGCTTCATCAAACTTAAATAGAATTGTTGCTAATAAATCCTAATAGTTAAATGTTAATAAAAACTTTCAATTGGAAATCAAAAGGAAATAAGATTCCCATGTGTAAATGTTATGTTTAAGAATAATAAGATATAGCAAATATTAAGCAGTGATTGCCATTTAAATAAAATAAACAATATTTTGATTATAATTGTAACCCATATGTGTGTATTATTTTACTCTTTTCTTTCCTATCCCGATTAGGAACCATTGAGAAATACTTAGAAGCCACGTAAGTAAGTAATTAATTTTATAAAAAGCCCTGAGATTGAAAACATATTGATATGTGATCTGGTAAATTAATTAGATTATGATTAATGCATTGATTAAATTAAATGACATATAAGAATATTATCTCATATCAATAATCAAGATCATATCAATACCTAGAACTATGTATAAAAGTACGATGAATTCGCTCTTTTTTATAAGCTTTCTTAAGTTTAATCAGTTACCTGCAGCTGTAAAAAAATGTACTAGTCTCAATAATTTCAAAATATTGCTTAAACAACATATCAAAAATTTATAGTGTACTTTCTTTTCTTTATATTGTATGTATATTAGGTTTTTTCTATTTAAATAAAGATCTATATTAGTCCAAGTAATGAAGCTTAGAATAGATCAAAACCTCGCAATTTTTACAGAATGGATGGATTTGCTTGAAAATTTGAGAATAAGTAGTGGATAGTCCAAGAATCAAAATCTATATGATGTCGAAAGGCGCTTTTAGCATGGGGGTGGTTGTCACCCCATCTCGGGGTGGAAATTTTTTATTATATTTAGACCGCAAAAGTTGGTAAAAACATTTATTCTAAGCAAAAAACGTTCTATACATTTTTTTGATATAATCAATACTTTTTCATTTATTCGCTATCGAAAATGTTAGTTTTATATCGAAAGAATCAATGTTTTTAATCAGTTTTCTGCTAATAACTCAAAAAGTTTTCGTTTTATCAAAACACCTTTGCTTAATAAAAATGTACCTTTTGAAAAAATAAACAAATCTGGTTTTTTTATTTTTTTTTTAAACCAATAGTAATCGAGCTACCTATACTTTTTTATATGCTAGCTCTTCTTCGTCAAATGCTAAATATTGTAGATTCAAAGTCAAACGACGGGAAATATATGCATTTTTCGAGGATAACTCATTGAAACTAATTTAAAGTGTTTAAAAATATCTATCTCTAGAAATAAAAAAAGTCTCTAGCTCAAAAATTAAATAACTTATAATGAAAAGAATGTAAGTCCCTATTTTTTTCGGCAAAAAAATTATCGGAAACAACCCCCTTATCACCAGCCTAATTAACATTAGTCACTGGCCCTATTTTGCCTTCTTTATTTATGTATTATTAATAGGTTCTAGAAGTTTGACGGGCTTAAAATTATTAGTTTTTAATAAAATGGAGTTAAAAGCGAATAATTAATTTTTGTAGTTTGGTAAAAAATGCCCTTTTCTTCGGAATAGAAAGATTAGCACCAGAGATACGAAAAAATGTTTCAATATGAAATTGTAATTTATTTAATTCCCAAGAACATGGTTGGCAAGAAATTTTCCTACGGCAAAAATTGAGTGAGCTATTGACAATTAAATCTTGTAATAACATGCAAAAACCACCTTTACCAACCCTTTCAAAGTCACCTCTTTTTGAGATTGAGGACTTTAAAAAGATTTAATATTAATAGCCTTATAGATCTCATAAAAACCTATAAAATTCTTTATCACCAAACTTTCTAAGATAAAAAATTAAAAGGTTACGGTTAAAAAATCAATATATTTTTTGAAAAAAAGAAAAGAGAAATCCAATTGGAAGCATAATAATGTAAGTTAGCGATGCTTTTAGTCATTGGCCTTATTCATTCTTCTTTATTAGATTCTTATTAATAGGTTCTAGACGTTTGACTGGCTTATATTGATTAGTTTTTAAAAAACTGGAGTTAAAAGCGAATAACGAATTTTTGTAGTTTGGTAAAAAATGCCATTTTCTTCAGAATAGAAAGATTAGCATCAGAGATACGAAAATATGATTCAATATGAAATTGTAGATTATTTAATTTCCAAGAACTTGGTTTGAAAAAAAATTTTTCTGCGGCACAAATTGAGTGAATTGTAAATGAGTATCTATACCAAAAACATTGATTTCTTAGATATAAACCTAACACTTTCGATAGCGAATAAATCGAAAACTATTAATTTTATCAAAAAAATGTATAGAACATTTTTTGCTTAGAATGAATGTTTTTATCAACTTTTGCGGTCAAAATATAATAAAAAATTTCCACCCCGGAGATGGGGTGGCAACCACCCCCATGGTAAAAGCGCCTTTCGACATCATATAGATTTTTATTCTTGAACTATCCACTACCTATTCTCAAATTTTCAAGCAAATCGATCCATTCTGTAAAAATTGCGAGGTGAAAAGCTTCAGTTCCTGGACTATACAGGGTGAGGCAGATAAAGGGCCTATTAGAAATATCTCGAGAACTAAAGCTAAGAGAATCTTGAAAATTGGAATACAGGGGTTTTGAGGTATGAACTATTTAATGAAAATATTTTCTTCTCTTTGCTACTTCCGGTTATACCGGAAATTGATTGTAACTTCGTTTTTTTAAATGGGACACCCTGTATATTTTTACATTTTTTGATTCTCCTCGATTTCTTCTTTCTTAAAATATAAGGTTTTGTAATATTATACAGGGTAGGTTAAAAGATAATTACGTATTCTTATTAATTTCATAGCAACATTAACACCCTGTAGGATTGTAGTAGATTGGTATAATAAACTCTATTAATGTTCAAATGATTTTTAATATAGTCTACTATTGTTAAGAGTTATTGGTATAGTTAAACTTTTCATTTTAGTATACAGGGTTGGTCGAAACTCGGAATGAGTATTTTCTGAGTTTTCTTAAATGGAACACCCTATATTTTAGTATTGTAATGAAATTTTATTTTATGGTACTTTTTAATTTCGTAAGCATTCCCTATATCTAACTTCTTTAATTTTTGAGTTATTGGTGATTAAAACCAAACATCAATTGCAACACAAAATAGGTGAAATTGTAATAGGTTGGCCGTGAAAATATTCAGTCACAAATAATTTTTTGGAAATAAATACATATTAATCTATACTGATACTTAAAATTGCCAATAGTGGTTGAGGTATCAAAATACCATCGAAGTTAAGATTGTTGGTGCGATTAACAATTAAGCACAAACTAAAGCAGTTAGGTATAGGGAATGCTTAAGAAGTAAAAAGTACCATGAAATATCATTTCATTACAATACTAAAATATAGGGTGTTCCATTTAAGAAAATTCAGAAAATACTCATTCCGAGTTTCGACCCACCCTGTATACTATAATTAAAAATTTAGCTACACTAATAATTGTTAACAATAGTAGACTATATTAAAAATCATTTGAACATAGAGTTTATTATGTCAAACTACTACAATCCTACAGGGTGGGAATATTGCTACGAAATTAATAAGAAAACGTAATTACCTTTTAACCTACCCTGTATATTATTACAAAACCTTTATATTTTAAGAAAGAAGAAATCGGGGAGAATCAAAAAATGTAAAAATATACAGGGTGTCCCATTTAAAAAAACGAAGTTATAAGCAACTTCCGGTATAACCGGAAGTACCAAATAGATGAAAATATTTTCATTAAATAGATCAGTCTTCAAAACCCCCTTATTCCAATTTTCATAATTCAATTGTCTTTAGTTCTCGAGATATTTCTAATAGTCCCTTTATCTGCCTCACCCTATATATCTATCTATCTAAAAAGTCATAACCTTTATCAGGATTAAAATAGAAGCTTAAAACAGGTACCGTTGTCTTCAGAAATGTTAGAGCTATATACTGTAACAATATCAGAAAAAAATAAATAATAAAATGGAACAGAGTTGTAGCGAGGTAAACGCAAAAAAACGTGATTTCTTTTTTTTTATTTCTAGGTTAAAATTGCGATTTTGACAATGTTCCCCCACATAAAATTCAAAATAAACTTCATTTTCGTTTTGAAGTATGAATAAAATTAGCCATTCACCCCTCCGTGGTCAGTATCTCGAAAACTAAGCGCTTTTTTGAGGGTGTCCCGCTCGTGTATGAAATTAAGCAAAAAGCAATATTTATTTATCAAAAAACTTTTTTTCTGTTTTTTGACAGCAGTAGAATGTATTTTGAATTAAATAAATTACATACATTCTTCTTTTTGTGTCAATTAATTTACTTTAAAAATTTTTTTCTTGGAAACCCTCTATAAACAATTATGTTAGTGTTTGTATTACTGAATAGAGAATTGAATAGCCTTTCAAAAGAGCTAGCACACGACCCCTATTCCCTATTTAAAAATAAGGGGTAGGGGATGTGGAAGGGAGGGGGTTGACAAATGACAGATGATTGTATCGTAAAAATTTGTTCCCCTTTGATCAAAAATCGACCTGTTTCGTCATTTTCTTAAAATCCAATAAATACTGTCAAACATCGAGGTGGATACTTTTATTTGGCCCACTCTGTATATCATAGATAAATATGGTGAAGGCATGTGCAGAACAAAAAGTTAACGTAAATGGGCTAGAACTAGACAGCGTGAGGGAATCATACAGGAATAGACTAGACCAGATTTTGAGAAATAAACTATTAAACAGTTCTATAATAATGAAGGACAGTACCACCAAATAAAAAAGCCATCAAGTACTTAGCAACGGAAGCCCTAGGATACGAAATAAAGAAGCAAATAAAACACACGTATTAGTGAAATAAAGAAATAGAGAGAGAAATAGAAAATAAAACAAGGGGGGAATATCAAAAAATGTTTAGTACTAAAGACATTTAGTACAAGACAACGTAAGAAATCTTAAGTTAAGTGTGGAGAATGATATGTCAAAAGAAAATTAAGCAAAGAAATGAAAAATGATGAGAACATCTTCTTCTTAAAATGCCTATCCGTTCCGGATGGTGACAATCATCATGGCTATCTTGACTTTGTTTAGCGCAGCGCGGAACAGTTCAGTGGTAGTCGTGTTATACCACTTTCGTAAATTTTGAAGCCACGAAACGCGTCTTCTTTCCGGTCCTATTTTACCATTTACCTTCCCTTGAATCAGTTGGAGAATTGCTTGGAGAAAATTAGGAAAGATAGGACGAATAGAAGAGAAATTAAATAAAAGACTAAGTTTTCAATATAATAGCACCCAAAGCAACGCCAAAAAATGTTACTCTACATCCTACCAGATCTAAAACAATGGGAACCTTCTCTGGTTACACCTCATCCGAGCCTTCTACAATTTGCAAGCCATAACGGTAATGACCTATGGTGCAGAAACATTATCACTCACAAAGAAAAACGCACAAAAACTAAGAGTAGCGCAGAGAAGAATGGAGTGATCAATGATAGGGGCCACTCTGCGAGACAGGATTAGAAATGAAGATCTACGAGCTAAGACCAGTGGCATGCTGGCTATATAAATGAATCGGTGCAATCACCGAGAGGCCGCGGCCTCTTGAGGCCGGTCAAATAGGTTTTTTTCACAAAAAATTTTAGATGTAACCAAAAAATATTTTTTTAATTTTTAATCGAATGTTAATTTTGTTAATGTTAATTTTTTAATTGTAAAATACAGTTAAGTAAATGAATAAGACTCTATATAATACATAAATAATATATTGCGACAGATAATATTTATTTTAATACATACAAGTATATTTATGGTTTTCCAATTTCCTTCAAACATGTATGTACCCTGCAGAATAAAAAATGGAAAAACGTCTTGCACAATTTTGACCGAATTATTGGAAGTATCGAAAAACGATTTGATCAATAGAAATCGTTTTATGATGATTTAAGCACTCTACATCCTAGAAATTTTGATACAATAAAAAATGGTATACCTTAAACTGCATTTAAATCATTTACTGAAAAATTAAGAAATTTTTATCTGACCATATCTGCGATTACCATAACCGATACCATTATCGATACCCTAAAGTAACGTTTACACGTATCCAGTAACTGGCGCCAGTCTCACTGGAATGCCAGTGGCATGAAAAATAGACCACCTTTCTATTCGAGACAGCGCTGGCAGACAGCGCTGGACTGGCACAAAAAAGTGTTTACATGATGCCACTACCATGCCAGCGCTGTCGTGTCAGTGCGACTGGCGCTAGTTACTGGATACGTATAAACGCGCCTTAACTGCAGTTAGAGAAGAACTAGTGGATTTTGCTGATAAATGTGTGTTAAAAAGTAGGATTTTGCAAAATACTGCAATTATAGAAGATCGAGTTAATGATGAGTGTGTTCAGTCTACAGAAAGTATGAAGGGTGATATTATTAATCTAAATGAATGAACATGATGTAATAAATGACAATGTTGTTGATATCGTGAAAACTTCACTTCCATGTGGTACTAAAAAATGTAAAGATTGTATAGCTTGCTGTGATGCTTTTTTGCATAAGTACAACTTATATCTGTGTGCTTATCCAAATAGTGTATAAGCATTTATTAACTCTTTCATTGACACAAGTTTCTTGCGATAGAAGCTTTTCAACGTTGAAATACATAAAAAATCGGTTAATAAGTACTTTAACACAAGATCACTTGGAAACATTTATGCTAATGGCTATAGAAAAGGAAGTTTTGTATGAGCTTAAAAATGATGAAATAATTGACGAATTTGCTCAAAAAGTTAGTTTAATGCGGAAGTTATTGATCGAGAGTAAAATAATTATTTTATAAAATAATTGCAAAAGAATGTTTTTAGATTATTGCGTTGTATTAACATTTTAAATATTGTTAAATTAAAATATTTGCACTGTACTGGTATTTGTACTCTCTTGTATACTTGATTTATTAAATTCAACTTAATACATAATTGAAAAATTCTCAAAATTGTATTTTACTTTTTATCTTAATTATATCTAATTCATATTATATTTATTCAGGAAGTTATGGTTTCTGCCTTACTACATACAATATTGTCATACATGTCATACATTATTTTGTGAGACTGCTTAATTCTTAAATAAAAAAATATAGCAAATTAAAAAAATCATTGAATTCAAAGTTTTATGTTTGATTTAAAAATAATTTATATTTTTGTTTTTTTTTATTATATAAATAACGAATTAAACATCCTGATAATAGAAGGTAAAATGAGGATGGGGGGCCGCTTTTCTATAAAATCACCGGGCCGCTTGAAAAGTTCCAGCACGCCACTGGCTAAGACCAAAGTCATAGACGTCATTGAAAGAAGCTGTAACTTAAAATGAAAATGGGCTGGACACGTTGCCAGAATGAAGGACGGAAGATGGACTCGCAAACTAGTTGAATGGAGACCAAGAGCCGATAAACGTAGCAGAGGAAGACCACCAACACGATGACAAGACGACTTACGAAAAACAACAAAAAACTGGATACAGCAAACACAAGATAGAACACTTTGGAGACAAACAGGGGAGGCCTATGTCCAGCAGTGGATTGAAAGAGGCTGATGATGATGAAAGGATGCAGAGACTAAGGAAGATGAGGTAATTTTACAATTTATAATTCACGTCCCATCTGCTCAGTGCGGTAAAGATCCAACGAGAATGGTTCCCTTCGTACTCCAATCAGAGTAAACATGTAAATCAAAAATGAATAACCATTTTCAATTTCGTTGCAACACGAAACTACAGCCGCATCATTATTGCAGTCCAATCAGAGAGCGCAACAAGCACCTCTACCGGTTTCGAAACATATTAGTCTCTCATCAGGAGGCACATATACTGCTCTCTCTGACCCAACTAGGACAAATCCCGGCGTGCAGTCACGGATTGCAACGAACGAAATGGCAGGGATGCCCTAGCGGCAACTGCTAGCAAAAGACTAAGTTTTTAATCTAATAGCACACAAAGCAACACCAAAAAATGCTACTCTACATCCTACCAGATCGAAAACAATGGGAACCTTCTCTGGTATTGGAGAGTCCATGAGATTTCCCGTTTTAATTCTTGTTGTTTGTTGGTAGTACAACGTTTTTACGGCTTCAACCAATTCTATATTTACATTTGTTTTCTCCAGTGCCTGCCATAATTTAACATTTAAGGTCTACAAACATCAGATGGACTTCTTGGCCACGAGCAACTTTCTTTTCAATTATCTGAGTAATGGAGAAAACATGATCTATTGTAGATCGACCTGCGCGAAAACCAGCCTGTTCTTCGGCTTCCATATTTTGGTATTCTTCTTCTATTCGATTTTTAATAAGTTTTCCATATATTCTGCTGATACTACTAGTGACTGCAATTCCTCTATAGTTTTCAGGTTTTGATTTATCTCCCTTTTTGTGGATAGTGCTCAGATGTGATTCTTTCCATTCTTCAGGTATTTCATGGTTATTCAAGCATTGCTGGAAAAGTTGTCATAGCCGCTTAATTAGAACTTTAGGTCCATATTTGATGACTTCCGGAGCTATATTTCCTGGGCCAGGTGATTTGCCATTCTTCAACTGTTTGCATATGGTTTCGACTTCTCTCTCATTTACTCTGATTGGTGATCCTATCAACCTGACGCCTTGTATGCCGTTGGATTGTATCTGTTTGAAGGGCTCTCTTGTCTCTGTTAGTAAATCTTCAAAGTATCCTTCCCAAGTTTGTGGTGATATAGACTGAATAATGTCTTTCTTTCTGTCGTTTCTTAAATTTTTTAATAGTTTCCAACTTTCTGAACTTTGGCTTCCACCTATGTATGTATTTAGCATGGTACACTTTTTTGTCCAGGATTCGTTTTTCTTTTGACATATTTTTCTTCTGACCCTCGCTTGCATTCTTTTATAATGTATTCTGTCTTCCACGTTTTTTGTGTTCAGATATTTTTGATACAATTCTCTTTTCTTTGTTATTTCCTGCGAAATATCTTGATCCCACCAATACGGTTTTCGATGTATGGTTTTTCATATCGCCCTAGTGCTTCTAAGGCAGCGGCGTGTATACATTCTTTGATGTTTTCGTATAACTGATTCACATTTCTGGTATTATCTTCCGTTTCAATTAGTTTTTCTTCCAGTCTACGTTTATATAGGTTTTTAACACTTTCTTGGTGTAAACTATTCAAATTGTATCGTACTGCTTGGAGCTGTTCATTTGAATGATTACCTTGCGGTGTTTCTTTTTCTATCTTTGGTGGAAATGAAATATCTGAACGTAGGAGATAGTGGTCACTGCCACAAATTGGTCCTCTACATGCTCTCACATCTGTTGTTTTAAGTCGACTTTTTTGTTTAAGAATGACATAGTCTATAACTGATTTTAAGTTGCGTGTTTCCTGAGTCCACGTATATTTATGAATATTTCTATGCTGGAAATATCCGTTCATTATTCTAAGTCCATTCTGGTCGCAGATATCTATTAGCCTTTCTCCGTTATTGTTTGTGTTATCTTCTCCATATCTGCCAACTACTTTGTCGTTGTTCTTTTTCCCTACTCTGCTGTTGAGGTCTCCTAGGATTATTATTTCTCTCGTGTTTCCCACCTTTGTGATTTCTTCACTCAGGTGAAGACCTTGGCACCTTGGTGACACCTTGGCTCCTACATAACAGAAAACGGGACACTAGATCGAGGAATTGAACTCAGTATACAGGCTAGTTGGTTTAACTGGAAGCGATTCAGCGAGGCACTCCGTGATCGAAAAATCGGGAAAGGGATGAAAAGAAAGATATACCTACCATACTGTGGTGAGACCTGCGTTGGTGTACGACGGTGAAGTTTAGCCTATAAAGAAGATTCAGGAGAAAAACATGGAGCTAGTTGAAATAAAAATGTTATGGTGGATGCTGGGTAAGACTAGAAGCTACTCAATCAGGAACAACTTGATTAGGAAAAAAATCGGGGTGACTACAGTTACAAAAAAGGTTCAAGAACAAAAACTGCAATATTTTCGTCATGTTAGATGTAGGAATGAAAACTATCTAAGAAGAAGCATAGAGCTGTTAAAAGTTGATAGGAGGAGAGGTAGAAGAAAACCGACTAGAAGATGGAAGTTCTGTGTGGCAGGTGACTTGAGAGAGAAAAGTTTAAGTGAAGAATATACGATGAGCAGAACTGGATGGCGAAGAAGCGACCCCTGTATAGAGAAATTCTGAGGAAGAAGGAGAAGGAGCTGTAACAAAAATTTTTGGATAGACCGAGACAGATGCCGATCGACAGGCATCGTGAAGACGGAGGCGAAAGTAGTAAACCAATATGTATAATTATAGCATTTACCTTGTAATCTCTGTAAGCATGTTATTAGAAACATTTAACCAAGTCATTTTGGTAAGATCCGCTAGATGCGAAGCATCAATTCTAGGAATTTCATTAAAACTCAAATCCAAAATTTCAACATCTCTTAGCCCCTAAAATACAAAAAATTACGAGACTTATCACAATCAACGAATCAGAATCATTCTTACCCTAAATTGATTTTTGTTTAAATTCTTTATTTTATTTCCATGAAGATCGACAGTCTTCAGCCTTCGAAGCGGTTGCAAACTTTCTGGAAGAGGTGTTGATAAATTCCCGTTAGCTATGTGGAGCCTAAATAGAGATTCTGTCATGGCGCTGGACGAAAAGGCATTTTTGGGGATTTCGTTCATTTGATGACCAGTTATGTTTAAGATAGTTATGTTACCTAGAATCTGAAGAATAACAATGAAAATAAGAATTTATAAACGAAAAACTAATAAATCAAGATAGAGTATCAACTTCTAACTGTTCTAAAATGAAAAATTATTTAGAAAAGTTGAATTTCTAGTTACTCATTCCAATAATTACACTTTATCCGATAGTTTGTGTACCTAAAATATATGCGCAACAAATTTAATTTTTTATAAATGCGATCTAATATATTTCATGAATTTTTTTTCTCTTCTCTTCGGCTTTTTCCCATTATGGTCATGATCACGCCGCGTCGTTCTCGTTCCCTACAGCACTCTATTCCCCCAGTTACCTTCTCTGGGGTCTCTATCTATTACAGCATTTTCTATGAACGTTTTCCATCTTGTTTCTGGTGGGTCCCAGTCCAATATTATTTTAGGCTACCTGTGCTCTGGCATTATGTGTACATATCCGTACCAGTGTAGGGCTCTGTTTTCCAACTTACTTGTATTTAAGCATTCTATTTCCATTCTTTTACATAGTTCCTCTGTTCTTATTATCTGCTCTCTGGTGATTGGAAGACATCTATGAAGTTGTTATTTGTCCATATTTTCACTCCATATAGGGTACTATTCATAACGCAATCTGAAAGATATTTTTTTTCTTTGGTTCCATATCACTCAATGGATTGATTTCGTGGCTCCTATTCCCTGTGCTATTTTCATTTCTATATCTTTGATACAAGTACTATCTTGGCTTATCATTGAGAAAAATACTAATAAAAAGTCTTACTACTCTTTCTATTGTCGTTTCTAAATTCGACTTTTTCCGAATCGTGCTACTTATTTGGTATGTGGATGTTAAAATCTGCAAATAATAGAATATCATCTTTTTCCTTTGGCTTATCTGTATACATCAATTAGTGCGTTGAAAAATCTTCCTTGTTCCTTATTGTCGCATTGTCATTAGTTTCATACACTTATTATTGGTGGTTGTCCAAATATGTTCATCCTAATACTACGACTACTACTACATGTCGATTTATAACGTTTTCCTCCATTTTACGACTTGCAATCGTCACTTCGTCCGGTTATTCTACAGGTTTTCTTCTATCTTTCTTTCTCTCAGCTGTTTGTCTATCCCTTCTCTTCAACGTTTGTCGCTTTACCTCACTTTACCTCGTTTTCTCTTTTCTTCTGGTTGTCGTTGTCGTTTTAGTATATCCTTTGGTACTCGTTATTCGTCCATTCTTTGTATATGTCCGAATCAGATAAGTTGTTCTGTTGATAAGTCTTCCGTGATTGTTCGTTTTATTTCCATTATTTCTCTAATGCGTTCGTTAGTAATCTTTTCTCTTCTAGATCTTCCTGCTGCCCTAAGTCCAGGTGTAAGGCAGAAAAGTCAAGAATATTGGTTGGAGAGCACCGGAGAGCAAAAAAAGAGAGGAAGACTAAGAAGGAAATGGAGAGATGCAGGTATGGAAGACGTCAGTGAGTTGGGAATCAGAGATTGGAAGCTGACAGCTAAGAACAGAAAACGATGGAAATTATCCATTAAACAATGGACCTAAAAGGCCTGTTAACGCTATACAAACATACATGGACTAGTCCTTATAGGGTATCTTGATTTTGGACTAGAAATATTGCATCGTCCAGCATAACAGAGTATTTTGATTTTTTTTGTTCCCTGTTCTGAATCCTGTTCCTTTGTTAACGTTTTTGATGTATTCATCGATGATTAAATTACTGGACTGGATGTTACCGATGGATGGACCGAATTACATACGAACAACGACTACATACGCATTACTTAAGGACTACGTACTGTTTAAAAATAAGCTATAGTAAATAAGCATAGCAAGAAACTAAACTAGAGTAAATTATAGCACGCAATGTGACTTTTGTTTTGCTCTTATCTGAGCTTAAGACTAAGGCCGCACCTACATTGGATCCGTTTTCCTCCGATCCGATCCGACGTCGGCCGACGTCGGAATAAAAAATAAACCCATAGTATTAAATGGGGGTCCCTACATTGGATCCGTAAATCGACCGATATCGGGCGATTGATAGGAGAAGCTACAGCAGATAAACAGATTCGACGTCAGCCGACGTCGGATCGGATCGGAGAAAAACGGATCCAATGTAGGTGCGGCCTAACGAGAAAATTAATCAAATTAGTTGTTAAATATTTACCTTAAATGCCAAAGTAGGAAATTCCCTTAAACTAGTATTTCTTAGATGTAATTCATTAAGCGTATTGTTTACACCAAGAAATGTGTGCTCTTCAATTTTCTCTATAGGTGTATCTTCAATAATCAACGTTCGCAGATTTAACTTGTAGAGCAGACTGCCAAATAACCTTGCTGAAGCAATAAAAATATCATACCGATAAATACCTATATCATATAGATCAAATAAAACTATCATACAACCAATATTTCGTACAAACATGGAGCATGACAGAAAAGAAAATAAGCCTTATCAATACTTTTGAAAGAAAGATATTGAGAAGGATATTGGGACCCATCTACGACAATGGTATTTGCATAATAAGGTTTAATCACGAGTTGTATCGATATTACAAATAATAACCCTCTATAGCAACTTACAACTTCAAAAATACAAAGACTGCTACGTCTGGTCGACATTTCTCTATGCAGAGAGTAAAAATTTAACGTTTACACCGGTAGAGAACCACGTTCGTTATTAACTTTGATCGTATATTAAGTTTTCACTTACCTATGCTGCATTTGAAAATGATTAGTCTTTCGATAGGGAGTTTAAAAGTAGCTAAGTTGTTCAATCCAATACTCATAGTTGCCAAGTTGGTGTTATTACAGCTCACATAGATTCCAATATCAGATTCAATATCACAGGTACATGGATGTAAGAGGAGTTTGTCCTTTGGACATCTGTATTGCGGGCCAGGAGGAATATATTCAGACAAAGTGAAGTTGCAAAGCATGAACACAAGATACAGTCGCAGTATCATTGTTAAAACAGTTCTGAAAAATAATAGAATATTATAAAGTATTGTATTATTTCTCCGAGTATAATATTTAGACAAGAGAAATTAGCAAAATAAAAGCCTTTTTCAAGACTCTTTGATACAGGTATTTAACAACTGCTGTTGATAAATTTGATGATAACAGTAGGTAGGGGATAGATGGACAAAACCGGGTAGGTGGATAAAACCGGGTACCCCTTAATTCTTCTAATTGTCTGCTGCTATCTATCAGACAATGTTAAAATTAGTGTCCCTAAACCGCCAACAGTCGCGTGTATTCATTTCTACTTCATTTGAGTAATCTGAGCCGGAGCAGTAAGACTTCCCCTGTTTTTTGATGCAGAAAACTAGATTGTTAAGGTAAGTTTATAGTTGTTTTTTCCTCTACTGAATAACTAATAACCGTTTCAAAATTTAATACATGTAACCTAGTATATTACCCTTAATTTGGCCAAAAATTTTGAATATTATTTCATAACTTAAAAATCTAAATAATAGTTAATGTCTTGTTTACGGGTTTGACAAAACCAGGTAGTCCGAAAATCGACAAAACCGGGTACCCGATTTTATTAGACCTGTTGTTACTTCCATTTTCTGCAGTGGTTATTTTGCTTTTAGTTAGCTACAACATGTGGAATTAGAAAAGAAAAACTACTTGTCAGTCATTGGATCAAGAAAGCATGCAAAATGCAATAGTTGAAGTGCTAGAAAATAGAATAGTATACAAAAAAGCCTCTCAAAGTTTTAATGTTCCGTAATCAACTTTAGAGGATCGTGTTAAAAATGTAAGAAATGGTCACTCTGTTGACGAAGCTAGTAAGAAAGTTAGTAGGAAAAATTAAAAAAAATCTCCAGTCGTAAATAAATTAAAACTAAACGAACTGGACAAAAAAGGAAAAAACGTGGTAAAAAAGGCTGCGCCAAAAACAAAATTAGTTCTGAAATTACCGATTTCTGATTCTGAGAGTTTGAAGGAAGAAGATAATAATGATGATGCGTGTCTATATTACAATGAACTATTTTCAAATTCCAAGGCGAAGGAAGGCTGCATAAAATGTGTGTCTTGCACCAAATAGGCTCATGAAGCCTGTAGTGCCTATATGATGATGTAGATGAAGTTTTTATTTGTGACTTCTGTTCATAGATCTTTGATTTTTGTTCACATACTTTCAATCAATATTTTATTTTCTGCCCATTAGTCTTTTTCTTTGTACATGGTAATTAAGTTACTACCCGGTTTTATCATACCGGTCGGACAAAACCGGGTATTTTGAAATATTTTCATAAAAATAAAAAATATTAAAAATTTAAGAATATTTATAAAAATTGACATTGGTATATGAAACTTAAGTCGTTTGAGAATATTTCAATCTGGAGCAAACGTTTGCTACTCTAACATAACACAAGATACAGACGGTTTTTGCACTGGTACCCGGTTTTGTCCAACTCTCCCCTACCTATGTAATAAACAAAATATTTAAAATAAACGTATTGGGTACTTATAAACAACATATTTATAAACAATGTAAGATTGCTATTTGATTTTATATACTGAAGGTGAAGACCGGTAAAATATAAGGAAAAGTGAGACAATTTTACTGAAAATGTTTGGAATTCCTTTAAAATGAGAGTTTCTAAAGTTGTTTTTATTAATTTGCTGCTTAGTTATTGCAAAAATGGCTTCAAAAGTTGATTTTTTGGAAAATTATTAATGACTTTCCTAAAAATACACAAAAAACTTTAATTTCACAATGGATACAGTATCACAAATATTTAGCTTTAATTTCAAGACATTTCACTTAATAGTTATTGCAAAATTGAAATCTTTTATCCCAGAAAGTTTTTACTATTTACAATGTTATTATGCGTTCACTATTAGATCTAGATAAATGAAAGCACCAAATTAAAGAGAAAGACATGTTATCCTTAACTTGGATCTATTTTTCAAAGGTTCATATGTAAATGTTTTCGAATGTTTATAAATCTATTTTTTCATACCAATTTTAATGCGCTTTAAATGCGCTTTTTGCTATACTGAACCTATAAATGCTTCTTTTGCCCCTCCCTTGGTAAATAGGTCCGCTTTTTCGTTCCCTTCACTTCGAATTCAAGGCAAACTTCGAATACAATATAATATAACATAGGATCCAAACGAGCTGTAGAAGAAAAATTTTACTATCAATAATTTTTAAACCAAGTATACCTAGTAAAATATATTTTGAATAAAATAAACTGTATATCTATGAAATATGATCTCGTGTATTGGTTTTTCGTAAAAGTAATTTTTCGCAAAAACATATTTTTTCGCAACATAAATTTTATTAAAACCGAATTACTGACAAAAATATTCTAACAATCAGTTGATACCTTCCGATGAAACCTATTAATTTATATAAATTACATGCTTAATATAAATAAAATAGATTATTAAGTTCAACACACTTAGAAACAATTTACTGTAATGACACCATGACTGGAATATTAATTAATTATATACTTAGCTGAAAAAATACTAGACATAGTTTCAAAAGTTATGTATCTTTTAAAATTGTTCACATTTTCATAGTTGATTTTTTCGTGTACAGGTAAACGGATTCCACTATTTTTGTATTTTAGATTTTTCTTCGGTATCTACATAGTTGGACGAAGGTTTACTTAAACTTATTTTTTGTACTTATACAGGGTGGAAGAAAAGAAATGTTTCTTTTATGGTAATTTTGTGACACCCTGTAGGGAGGACGAGATGTAAATGTTAGTCTACATCGGAATCGTAGTGTAGTCTTATTTTTTGTGAACATTTTGTTTTTTGAATGTCTCTGATATCTTTAGAAACAAATAAGATAGGTGGTTTTACTCATTAACATGTGTTTTAACTGAAACAATACTAAATTAACAATAATAAATATCAGCAGTTAACAAAACTTGAAAAACAGCAAGTAAAATAACGTAAACTAATACTTAATATCGCATGTTGTTCCTTTAACTCTAATAACAGCTTCACATCGCCTAGGCATGCTATATATTAAGCAGGTTATTTAATTTTGGTTTATGTAATTTCAGATAGCAGTAACCATATTATTTTGTATATCCCTTTCGTGACCGGCTGGCACGATCGTGAGCTCATGTTTATGTGGGTATCAATATCAAAATAAACATATTTTTACTAGGAAAGATAATATCAATATGTTGTGTCTATCGTGTATTATCAGAGTAACTGAAATTATTTAACGAATTCCCGCTTATAGTCCTGTCGCCAGGGGGGGTACAACGACCTCCTTAATTCAGATGGACTTACCCAACTTTTTTTTATATATTTTGACCCGCAGGATACGAATTTTTTGGGTAACAGTTGATCCGGATGTCGATAAGATTGTTATAGACAAAGAACTTGAGGAATTACATAACAGTGATTTCTCGCAAAACAAAACATCTTTTTGGATTTTTTGGGTCATTCTAGGCAAAAAATGCTCTGACAAGTTTTTTCGTATGATGCATAGTTTTCGAGATAACCGCGGTTGAACTTTAAAAAAATCGAAAAATTGCAATTTTTGAACCCGAATAACTTTTAATTAAAAAATAAAGTAGCAATTCTGCTTACAGCATTTGAAAGTTTAAGTCAAATTATATCGGTTTTGATTATTTGCATTGCTAAAAATTTATTATTTTATTGTTAAATAAAGCTATAAACACCTAGTGCGTGAGTGATGTTTTCAATGATTTCTCATTTAAAATCGAACGAGTAGGTAGAGTAGCTACAAGTGCAAGCGAGGCAATTTCTACGTAGCATGCGTTAAAACGCATGTATTAGGCACGGGAAACACTATTTGTTTATAGCTTTGTTTAACAATAAAAAAATTAATTTTTAGCAATACAAATAATCAAAACCGATATAATTTGACTTAAACTTTCAAATGCGGTAAGCAGAATTGCTATTTTGTTTTTTAATCAAAAGTAATTCGGGTTCAAAAATTGCAATTTTTCGATTTTTTAAAAGTTCAAACGCGGTTATCTCGAAAACTATGCATTCTACGAAAAAACTTGTAGGAATATTTTTTGCTTAAAATTACCCAAAAAATACAAAAAGATGTTTTGTTTTGCGAGAAATCGCTGTTATGTAATTCCTCAAGTTCTTTGTCTATAACAATCTTATCGACATCCGGATCAACTGTTACCCAAAAAATTCGTATTCTACGGGTCAAAATATATAAAAAAAAACTTGGGTAAGTCCATCTGAATTAAGGAGGCCGTTGTACCCCCCTTGGCGACAGGACTATTAGTTTGCAATAGAATACCCTTTAAACAAGGCTGTGTATTTTGACGACAAAACCGATAAAGGTAAGTAAAAGATATCTTGTTTTTTATAAGTGTTTATGTTATTGTAACGGGGTTGTGGTATAGATAAAGTTTCAACTTCAAGATTATAAACAAAATTTAAGAAATTATTGGTTTGTTTGTAGAGATCTTGTCCCGTAAAATTTGAATATCACGATAGTGAGTTGCCGTCACACATTCAATTTTCAAAGCAGGAAATTAAAGTACTAAATATTTATTGGTGTGACTTTTTATTAATTTTTCTACATTTTAATGATAAAAGTAGTTTTTCTAATTATTACAGGTGTGCCTCTTACCCACGATTTGGCTCTAGAGGTGTGAAATGATGGTAACTAGTCCGAAATAGAAGATTTAGATAACGAAAATGATGTTGCTTTTGACGTTGAAATGTTTAAAAATAACACCGATGACAAGGATAGTAAAGAAACTGTATCAGAAGAAGAACCTGTATTGAATGAAGAACCTGTTCCTTCAACGAGCTCTTCTTCAGCAAAGAGGCAATGGAAAGACATGAAATTTCAGCAAAAAATGTTTGTTCTATTTTAGTTAGTATGTAATAGCATATTAAACAATTATAAAAATAATGTTTATTTGTCCCTAATGGTGTTTTACGTTTAATAAAAATAAATATTTTCATACACTTACGATCCTGCATTCATAGAACATAAGCCCAGAGCGCACGAACGTGACATGTCATTTGTGACAGATTCAAATAATGAATTTTTTTTCTGCATTTTTTACACTTTTTTTAGATACCGTATATCGTATTTATTCAAAGGGAAACTTCATTTTCACTCAAAAAAAATTCAGGCCTGAAAGGGATATCTTGCAGGGAAAGAAGAAGGGGCTGAGGAAGTCTTAATTGTCTACCGACAATATCCCATAATTGATCAATAGACTCAGTGAGTCTGATCATGTCGAGACTGTATATTTACTTCACTTAAATGTGGACTAACGACATGCGATGCGTGAGGAGGCCATGTCTGATTATACACTAAGATGAAATTATTTCTTATATTAAGTACGAAAGGAATAAAGCGATCAAAGAAAGAAAATCTGTGTAATATAACTCTCGCTATTTAACTTGCCTCCGCGTAAAGACACCAAATCCATACTTACTCTCAAGGAAATTCCACCCCAAAAATCACAGAGCTTCAATTAAACAATCTCGTCTATCTTATGTTGCGCTGTGCATACCGCTCACCTAGTCGACAAATAACTCTTATACGTGTCGACTAGTACTGTTAACGGTATGTGCCTTTCTGTTTTTAAAGTTTTGTTAACCGTGCTATTTTATTGCCAATTTAGTTTTGTTCCAGTTAAAAACATGATAAAGAATAAAACTGTCTATTTTCTTTGTTTCTAAAGATATCAGGGATATTCAAAAAATAAAATGTTAATAAAACATAATACTACAATAGGATTTCGATATCTACCCGTACTTGTACCTTGTCCCCACTACAGGATATCTCAAACCTAACATAAGAACAACATTTCTTTTCTTCCACCCGGTAAAGTTCAAAAAATAAAGTCAAAGTTTTTCAACCTAATAAAAATATTAAAAATATTTATATTAAACATACAAATATCTGAGAAAAAAAGATAGGAAAAGAATAGAAGTAGTAGAAATGGATTATCTAAGGAGAGCGTGTGGTATATCTAAAAAAGATCACATCAGGAATGAAGATATTAGAAGGAGGACACATACTGTATATTCCAGTGTAGATAAAATTGAAACTAGACAACTAGTGTGGTTCTGAAGCTATTTCCTTGTGGCATTTTTATGATTAATTATTTATATGGGAAATAAGCCACAATTAAAATGAAAAAAATAATTTTATTTTATAAAATATAATAAAATTATTTTTTTCATTTTAATTGTGGCTTATTTCCCATATAAATAATTAACTAGTGTGGTATGGTCACGTGAAACGAATGAATGAAGATAGATGGCCAAAGAAAGCTTTAAATTACATACCACACCAAAGAAGAAGAAGGGGAAGACCTTCAGTTGCCTGGGAAGAAAATGTACGGCACATCATGAAAGATAGAGCCATCAAAGAAGACGAATGGATGGACAGAAAACGATGGCGGTCGAAATGCGAGAAACGGCAGAGGCTGTAGGAACCTCGCTGATAGATAGAAAAATATTTTTAAAAGATATTTAATTTGAATACTTATTGGACCATTTTCCTGGTGACACCTCCATGGCTTCTAAAAATTGCAAGCCAAATGGATGCTGCAGCGAAGACAAGAGGGAATTCTAAAAGTTGCAATTCACAACCCCGTCTACAGCTTGGTAAATTCCAACGGAAAATGGACCTAGTTACTCTATATAGGAGTAATTCTAATAGAAAAATAAAAATGTATACATTTTTATTCAATGCGAAGGCAAAACTGTCTTATTTTTCACTTAGTACAGAGAGCGGAAACCAGCACTTTAAATCGACGATTTTCGCCTCTTGTTGGAGGCATCATCAGAGAGGCGTAGAGATGACTTAGAGTGCTGGTTTGCGCTCCCTGTTCTAAGTGAAAAATAAGACAGTTTTGCCTTCGCATTGCAACTGAATAAAAATGGTATACATTTTTATTTTTCAAAAAAGAAGTTTGAGTAAACCTTTGCTGTGTAAATACCAAAGAAAAATCTAAAATAACGAAAAAATCAACTATGAAAATGGGCATAATTTTAGGTAACGCATCACTTTTGAAACTATGTAGGTACCTATATAATAATCTCACGAGGTACTGTTAAATTTTAACGAACATAAAACAAAGATTACGTAAAACTATTGTAGGAACTATTATAACTAAAAAAGAAAACACAAAAATAATAACTTCAATTTAGTAGATTTCTGGAGAAGGGTCGCTGTAAAATCCCGACAGGAACCATTATGACGTCAGATAATACATCTCGATACAGACCTCGAGGTCATGCGAAAAAACAACAGTTGAAATACTTAGTAAACGAAAGAGTCAGAAACAAATATTAACATGGACGTGATAAGAAAAAAGATAGTGGACTATGGAAAAGCTTTAAACAGAATAAAGAAAGGTAATTCCTTGATGACTTGCGAGATGATTTATTACGTTTAATTAAATTTCAGTTACTTATAAAGATCTTCCTGTCAGGCGACGTAAAATTTTGAAAATCTTTACATAATATAGGTACCTATTTCTAAATTCCTTTAAAGTTTAAAAATTGAGTTAATGGGTGTAACCTTTTTTTATTTTTATGTTAATTTTTGTTTGTTTTAGGTACTACGATGACGAAATTTTTATCTTTCGCATGTATATGTAGGTTCCTCTACGAGTTTAACGAATAAAAATAAGTATTGTCTTGTTGTTATAAAAATACTATTTTCATAATAATTCTTGATTGTTTTAGTAATTTTTCTATTTTTTTTTAACTAATTTATCTGCTGTATATCTATCGTAGTAAGTTCAGTTTATAATTAAGAGTAAGAGTTTTATTCCTCATTAGTACCTACTAACTTATCTCATCTGTATCTGTATCAGTGCAGTTTCCAATGCCAAATTAAAACATATCTTAACAATCTTGAGTTAATTTAAAGCAATATCCGGTTTAAATCACAACATATAAATAGGTAGGTATATCAAGTAATTATAAATTTTAAGATAATATTTGGAATAGCATTGAAAAATGTAAATAAATAAGATACTTTTAGTTAATGCCTTATTTATTTTACTACAGGATGTTTTAGTTCATATAATTAAAAAAAACAAATTAAAATGTGAAACCTAGTAGGTAAACCAGTAATATGCTTATACGGCTAACATATTTATTTAGTCTTTGCGTAATAGCTTGCAGTCAAACCAAATATGAAGAAATATCAATAAAAGTAACTATTTTTTTAATGTAATCCTTTGACCAAAAGTATTTCCTACCTTTCACATTCCAAGCACAAAACAACAAATACAAAACTATAAACACTTTGAGGGTGGATGTATGACTAATTAATTACTAGATCACATATTTATTTTAATTACTATACAACTCAGGCATCGCCTTTAACATTTCTTTTAAATGTCAACTGCAAGTGTGGTACCTCAGAAGTATACTGTACTGTCGCGGTTTCACCTTCTTTCTTTCAAGGTAACCAGGTAGACTACAAATTAATCGCGCTTTCTATTTATATCAATAAGTTTACTTATTACTTCGTTTCTTAAATAAATATATCAATTATTAATAGCTGTTTATGACAAATTTATTTTTAATAACAGTATTCAACAGATTATTAAAACTGTGATTAGCTTGTTAATATGGAATTTGCCGCTTAAATTTCAAAGATTAAATATGGTGGTCGAAATATTAGCGCCATCTTCTGCCGAGTGATAGCAGCTTATACATATAAAGAAATCGATAAAGAATGGACTCCCAACGTTATACTGGTTGTATATTACGCAGTATGGCAATGAAAAAAATACAATTTACCAGTAAATTGTAAGTATTTTTATCAAACAATCCTGCAAAAAATTCATTTATGACTGCATGGAGAGGTTACGCATCATATAAAATCATAAAATTTATAGTTACCCTCACACTGATTTTTGCAAGATTGTTTGATAAAAATATTTACAATTAACTGGTAATATTGTCAACATAATAATTGTATTTCGACAAATTTTTAAAAGTACTCCAGTTTTAGGACGCACCAAAGTTAGATATAAAAAGTGGTACCTATAGTCTACAGTAAGCGGTATTTTAGACAAGCGCGAAGCTTCATACTATGTTTTCTGTATTTTCAAAATTTAAATAATATGTTTAAAATTGTGACGCACAATACCCCTACATGCGACATTATTATACCTACCTATACACAAAATTTTTGATTTTCTAAATCTGACTGAATTGAAAATTGGGTCAAATCCCAACTTAAAGTTTAGGAAAAGACTCGCCCATCCATATGTCAACTCTCCATTTTGGTCCAAGGGTGTGGATTTTACGGCCCTTCCCATTTAGGATCTGTTTTTCGTCCTCGTCCCCAAAACTCCCAAAAATTAAAAAAATGTAAGTCCGACTTTTGCGGCTTCTGATAGTACTAATCATTACCTTTCCAACGCATGTCTAATTTTGAAAATCGGTTATACAATTCAAAAGTTACCGAGCTCAGAAGTATTACTCAATTTTTATTTAAAAAGGGAAAAATGTTTGTGGATATGTATATATGTATGTAAATACAAGTGAAGTTTCTAAGTCCAAGAACAACGTTTTTAAAAAGAACTTTATTGACAAGGGACTACTTACTACAGTTAAATGCAAAATAAGAGTGACGCTATACAATGCAAAAAGTTTATTTATAAGCTCGGTGACGCCGAGGTGTGGTCGAGGTGAAGCTTGCTTACGCTGTCCTTTTATTATTGGTGATTTAGCAGTTCTGGTTTCTTAACTCCTCCGGGGCTAGATGAGAACTATGGGGTAGCATAGTTCGAAGAAATGGAAAATTTTCTGGTACCTTCTTTTCTTGTTCTGTGGATTCCTTTGGTGATTCTGGATTCGTATTTTTTCTGTATATTTGCCAAATGGTGTAGACAAGGAAGATGATTGCTATGACATATAAAATTATGGTATAAAAACTGACATGTTGAAAATGAATGGGAACTGTGTCTAGATTGTCTATTTTGTTTTCTTGATCTGCTAAAGCACTTTGAACATTATTTAATTCGTCTAATTTTATCGAGTCTATTTTTATTGTTTTAAAGTTTAGATCACTGACCGGGGTTTTTAGTAACACTTCTAAATTTGGCAGTTCCATTTTAACAAAGTTTGGAGTTTTTAGTTCAAATGATTTTAAAACGTAATTGTCTATATAAATTTCGCACGCACTATTGAGTTCGATTAAGTAACTACCGTTTAATGGAATATTGTCCGAATTTTTGTCGCATTTTTGAATACTAATCACTTTGTTTAGAGTTATTACGATCCACTTATTGTTTTCAAGTTTTTGAATTTTTATATTGTTAATTTCTGTTGGCACTGATTGACATTGATTTACAAATTTTGAGTACTGTATTAGTTGAACTTCGCAAGGGGCTGTTGGTGTTACTTCAATGGACTGGACATCGTGGCATAAATATTCTTCTTCTAACAATTTTTGACATTGAACGTTGGCAAGTGCATATTGGTATCGATTGGAAAGTAGGAACTTGGATTTTGGAATAATTGTTCTAAAATGAGTTTGGTATCGGGTCGGAAAGGAATAAAGATGATAATAATCATAGTCATTGATCTCAACAATGGGTAATTCAAGTACAAAAATTATTTTATTTGCTTTACTATAACTTTTTATCTTTATTATTTTTTCGAACAACAAAATATTTTGCAAAGATAATTCAAAAGGGAATTTGTTATTTTTAAGGAATTTACTAACGTTTAAAATTTCTAGAAATAGTTCATCTGGGTCGGCTATCGAATTATGAAATGTATTTAGTTTCGAAAAGCTGATAGCAACTTCGATTTTTTCTAGTAGATCATAAATAATTTGGAAACTAGTGTAAAATTGTGACACAAGTCTTTCTAGTGCAAAATAATGAAATGTCTCAACTTTTTCTACTTTTATATCTTTAATTAAGTTTTGAACTTCTGTTATGCGTGAACTTAAAATTAACTGGTTATGAGCTAAGATTTTTGTATTATTTTCAAAATTCTTTATTGAAGATCTTAATAAGGTGATTTGATTTTTAACTATAGTTTTAATATTATTTTGATTATTTGTTAGAGTTGATATAGCGTCGTCGTAGCGTTTTGCATCGTTTTGGTCTAGGTTTCCGGTTATAAATTTTATTGCGGAACCTACACCATCAAATAGAGATCTTTTAGATCTGGTATTCCAAAAGGGATTTAATTGTCTTAATTCGAGATAAATTTTGTTTTCTAAAATTTGGATTAAATGATAGGAGTCTTGAAATTCTTTATTAAAGCTTAGAATTTGGGAAGTATTTGAAAGGGTATTTATCATGGAATCATATTGATTTTGTAGAGTAAGGAAATTTGTAGTAATGTTTGTAATGTCATAGATATGTATAAAAGTCCAAACATCTGTCTGAATTCGGGCTGTGCCTAAATGAAGGGGTAAAAGTCCGGGATTGTCGTTTAAGTTATGGAATTTGGATGTGTCTCGTCTTGCGTCGACGTTTGTTGTCCAGAGGGTGAACCTGCAACGGGAGGTTTCTTTAGTTCTTTAATATGTATAATTTCTGTCTGGTTAATGTCTTTTTTATATTTAAGTCTTTGTCGTACAAGTTCTACTCGGTTTCTGTCAAGAATTTTGGTTACTTTGTAGGGACCTAAGTATGGTTGATGTTTTTTGTTACGTTTTTGGGTATTAACTTTATAAACTACTTGTCCAATTTTAAATTCTGAATTTATTTCTCCTTGATCGTTTCGTTTATCAATTACTTTAGTTTTATTTTGTGTTAGATTTTCATGTACATTTTGGTAAACGTGTTTTAATTTGTCTTTATGATTATTTATATATTCTGAATAGAAATTTTGGGAAAGAAATAGTTCGTTGGGGTTTCTAGAATCTGTATGTCCGAAAGTTAGTTCAAATGGGGTAAATTTTGTGGAACTATGAATAGAATTATTGTAAGCTATAAGAGCATAGTCCATTAGGTCATCTTCGTTAGGATACGTTTGTTTTAGAAGTCTTAAATGTTCGATTAGTGTAGAGTGTATTCGTTCAGCTATTGAATTTGATTCATGGTGGCCAGGAGTAGTAAAATGAACTTTGATTTTGTGAATTGCTAATAAATCTTTTATTACTTCATTATTAAATTCTCTACCTTTGTCTGCTACTATTAATTGGGGAATGCCGAAAGAAGTGAAGTATTTTATTAAGGATTTCGTAATGTGAATTGCGTTTTTACCTGGAATAGAATAAGCTTGAGCAAATTTAGTAAATGCATCTGTGAGGGTCAAATATTTGTTACCGTCATATGTAAAAATATCTATATGAATAATTTGAAAAGGTTTGCTGGCGGTTTCCGTAAGCATTAGTGGGACATAGGGGGTGTGTCTACCATATTTATTTTTTTTGGCAAATAGAACATTCGTTAATGTAATTAGTAATAGTTGTCTTCATATTTTTCCAGTAATAATTTTGACGTAATTTTTCAAATGTTTCGTTAATTCCTCTATGGTTAGTTTTTCCTTCGTGGTAGTTTTTTAATAAAATTATTTGTTCCTCTTCGTTTGCTACTGTATTAATTAATCTAGTGCATTTAATTAGTTTCGGACCATTTTCAGAAAAATGTTTTAGGTAATATTTATTAAAATCATTATACAGGTTGTCTTTACTGAAGTACAAATAAAATGTAGTGTTAAGGTCTGTGTATGCCATAAGAAATTCAAAAATATCTTTTTCATTATCAGTTTCAGGGATTTTTACTTTAATTATTTTATGGTTTTGATAAGTTTCATGAGTTATATCGGTTTTTGGGTAAACGTTAGGGTATACTAAGATTTGGTGAACTTTGTTATTTATTATTTCGTCTAAAATGGGTATTCCTTGATTCGTTGTTTCGTTTGCGGTTGTATGTTGTGTAGATTCGTCTGAGCTTTCGTCTTGTGTATTTATTTTGTCTGGAGGTATTCTTATATCAGAAATAATGTTAATTTTTCTCGATTCGTTATTGTTACTTGTTGAAGGTTGTTGGTCTAATGGATTCTCTGCAAAATTTTGGAGGTACTTTAAAATATCTTCGTCTACGTCTCCAGGATTATTTATTATTGATTCATCTTCTAATGCGTTAATTGTAATGCGAGATAGACAGTCTGCGTTTGTATTGTGTTTTCCTTTTTTATAAATAATTTTATAATCGAATTCTTCTAGTTTTAGACGCCAACGTATTAATTTTGAGTTTGGCTCCTTTAGACTAAAAAGCCAAGATAATGGTTTGTGATCCGTGTAAATGAAAAATTTTCTTCCGTAAAGGTATGGTCTAAAATGTTTACAGGCCCATACAATTGCTAATAGCTCCTTTTCTATAGTTGAATAATTTGTCTCTGATTTATTTAGTGTTCTTGAGGCGTATGCGATGGGTCGATCATTTGGTACATTTCCTTGTGATAATACGGCTCCAATTGCATAATTGCTAGCATCTGTCGTTAATATAAATGGTTCGCTAAAATTTGGGTATTGTAAAATAGGGTCATTTGTTAATATTTGTTTACAAGTTTCAAAACAGTCAATAAAATCTTTATCGTGGTTTACTTTAGAACCTTTTTTCAAACATTTGGTCATTGGTTTAGTAATTTTTGCAAAATCTTTTATAAATCGTCTATAGTAACCTAGTAATCCTAAAAAGCTTTTTATTTCAGTTTGGGTTTTTGGAATGGGAAATCTTTTTATAGCTGCGATTTTATCAGGGTTTGGTTTTACTCCTTGAGGGGTAATTACATGTCCTAAATACATAACTGTTTTTTGTAAAAATTCTGACTTGTCTAATTGTACCTTTAAATTACTTTTTCTAAGTCTTTCGAAAACTATTTTTAATTTTTCAAGGTGCTCTTGTAAAGATGTGCTATAAATTAAAATATCGTCTAAATATACTATACATGTTTCGTCTGTTAGTCCTCTTAAAACATTGTCTATTACTCTCTGAAAAGTTGAGGGTGCATTTTTCAAACCAAAAGGCATTCTTTTAAATTGAAAGTGACCTTGTGGGGTACTAAAGGCTGTTTTTTCAACATCTTGTGGGTCTACTTCTATTTGGTGGAAGCCACTTGCAAGATCTAGTGTCGAAAAATAATTTGCTCTTCCTAACTTATCTAAAATTTCTGTTATGTTTGGTAATGGGTATTTATCATCTACGGTTCTCTCGTTTAACTTTCTGTAATCTATTACTAGACGCCATTTTCTTTTTCCTGTAGCATCTTGTTTTTTCGGGACTACCCAAATGGGACTCGAAAACGCTGAATTGCTATCTTCTATTATACCTTCTGCTAACATCTTATTTATTTGGGATTTAACTTCTTCTCGGTGAACTTCCGGGAAACGATATGATTTTGTATATATTGCAGAATCATCAGTAACTTTAATTTTATGTTTAATACTATTAGTAAAACTTAAGGGTATGCCTTCACAATAAAATATGTCTCTATATTGGAAACAAAGATTTCTTAGTAATTCTTTTTCTTCTTTGTTGCAATGATTTATCCTTATATTTTTTAAATTCCTTTTTAACATATTATCATCATTAATAGACGTTTCTTCGTCAGTTTCCATCTTTTTTATAAAATTAGTATTTACTATATCTAATGGTTCTATATCTAAGGGTTCAATATTACTTAACGTTGTCTTATATTCGCTCATATTCGTAATAGTGGTTATAGCAAAATTATTTTTAACGTTAACTACTGCTTTGGGCATTTCGATTCCTTTACCAAAATTTTTATATTCTAGTATACCTAATCCTTCATTTAATTTTACCGGTATTTTGACTATTTGCTTAGTTCTAGGGGGAATAATTATTGTATGATTAAAAGTTGATTTGGGATATAATATATTCTTTTTATTGGGTTCAAAAATTATGGGTATTGTTACATAAGGCGTTTTCATTTGTCTCGTGTTGACATTAATTGAAGCTTTTAATTTTTGTAATAAATCTATACCAATTAAACCATCAAAATTTTCGCTAAATTTAAAAACATAAAACTTATTGTATTGGTTTACTTTAAAAATGTTAAAAGCTGGAATATTAATTATTTCATTGTGCATGGAAATTCCGTGAGCCGTCTGTATATTAAAATTTTCGTAAGAAATAAAATTTTTATAATATTTATGCGCTAAGTGTGGGGATATTAAACTTTTGGAAGACCCTGTATCTAATAAAAATCTGGCATTGAGTTCTGGTATAATAATATGTGGTAAATCTGCTATCGTTGTATTTAAGTATATTATGTCGGATTGTAATTTTCTTGGGTCATGCAAAAATTTACGTTTTCAACATTTTGAGTTGGATTGTGATATGATCTTTCATTTGTGTTGTCTTGAGTTTGATAAGGACTGGATTGAGTTTCATAATTGTTCTCGTAAGGCGGTAATGAATAGGGTAATGAACTTTGAGTCGGATATTCGTAATCAGTGGGAATATTATTATTTTCAAAGGGATTTTCGAATTGTATTTGATCGTTATTTATTTGTTGATTAAATAATTGCGTGGAAGTAAAATGTGGTTTAGATCTTAAAGAAGTATTTCTTGAATTTGTATCCATCGGTTCTGGCTGGTATTGATTTTGATTTTGAGGTTGATTATTAACATTTCTTTGTTGAAAATTAGGATTATTATTATGGAAGTATCTTGGTCGAAAATTAGAATTATTATTGTCGAAATTTCTTGGGTTGAAGTTAGAATTATAATTATTGAAATTTCGGAAATGATTTTGGTGTGGTTGAAAAGTATTGTTAGGATTAAAATTATTATTCTGGTATTGCGGTCTGATATTTTGATATTGGTAAGGTGGAAATCTCATATTAGGGCGATTTTGTTGAAAATTATTTCTAGGAATAAAAGTTTGATTAGTATTATTGTTTCTCGTAGGAGTATGTCTCGATGAAGGTCTAAAAGAATTTTGTGAGTTTAAATTATTTCCGCGTTGTAACGAATATAGAAAATTCTCTTCTTCGATAACGAAGCACATAGCTTTCTCTAAACTGTCTGGGTTTCTCAATCTAATATTTGTTTGTAACGATAAGGGTAAGCCTCTAATGTAAGTTTTTAAACATAAGTCATCGTAACTTTGTATTCTAATTAATTTCTCTTGTGCTTTAATATTAAGGGTATTTAATTTTTGTGCTACTAAACTACGTGTTTCTTGGCATCGCATGCCAAAATTATAAGGGGTTTCATTTTTGAAAGGCCTCAACGTTATAAGGTCTTGGATAAGGCAATCGAGATCTCTCTGATCTCCAAAACTAAGATTAAGGGCATCCTTTACAAGTTGCCATGTATTTAATTCTGTCCTAGAGCCTATTAACATTTGAGCTCTTCCATTTAATTTACCTAATATAGCTCGAAGTAAAAATGTATTCAAAGTGCCATCTGTTTGGCTAGCAAAATTAGTTATTAAATTTTCACAATTTTCAATAAATATGGTTAAAGTATGTGGATTACCATCATATGCTGGGATAGAATCTAAGTATAGTTTTAACAATTGGTAGTTTGTTTGAGCCATTTCGTTATTTTTATTACTATTTGGTTCCAAAATTGAATTTAATTCTGCTACAAGGCTACTTAAATCTAATTTACTATCAGTTTCACTCATTAAATATTTTTTTTTCAAATAATATATCAGGTTATAATAAAATGTTAAATATGTTTCAACTTCAATATAATCAAATATTTTCAAAAATATAATAATATAATAT
This sequence comes from Diabrotica virgifera virgifera, assembly GCF_917563875.1. Classification (NCBI taxonomy): domain Eukaryota; kingdom Metazoa; phylum Arthropoda; class Insecta; order Coleoptera; family Chrysomelidae; genus Diabrotica; species Diabrotica virgifera. The sequence continues at coordinate 70,917,870 of NC_065444.1, forward strand.
AATAATAATATTCTTTTTCTTATTTAAAATAAAAATCTTTGTAAAATCATAAAATCTTAAAAAAAATCATTTACTGTCGTTAGCTCTCTGACTATAAGTATTCTCAAATATGTATAGGAAAATATAAAATGGAATAATAAAATGGAAAAAATAGGAAACACTTACATTAAAATGTAGAATTTCAACATTTCTGCCTATAGGATTCGACGATTTTGTTCTTCTCCCAGGTCTCGTTGAACTACTGCTTAAAATCTACTGCCTCTAGGGTTCGACGATTCTTGTTCTCTCCCCAGGTCTTGGTGATACCTTGTCTAAAGCTGATCTTGGACACTTTCACAAAAAGTTCGGTTTTCCGGTAAATCGTTAAAACGAAAAACTACTCGCGAAATCGTTCGATTTTTGTAACGTAATTTTGCGACGTAATTCCCGAAAAATCCTACTGACTGCGCCAGTGAAGTTTCTAAGTCCAAGAACAACGTTTTTAAAAAGAACTTTATTGACAAGGGACTACTTACTACAGTTAAATGCAAAATAAGAGTGACGCTATACAATGCAAAAAGTTTATTTATAAGCTCGGTGACGCCGAGGTGTGGTCGAGGTGAAGCTTGCTTACGCTGTCCTTTTATTATTGGTGATTTAGCAGTTCTGGTTTCTTAACTTACATATAATATTATGTATGTATTTATTCTATTTATGTGTGTGGAAAAGTTACCCCGATCTGAATTTTTTTTCTGTATTTCAAGAGGGAGTCAGGTCCGATTCAGAACCAGTCTAGTTTGTGACTTTTGACTACCCATAAGCCAGCTATAGGGCTAGGTATATACAAAATGGCATATTTTTTGGGCGTATAGATCTTAGTTTCAAGGAGAGTCAGGAAAACCGCAAATACATCAAATCAATAGCATTAGGTTAAGCTTTCAAATGGTGCCTAAGCGGTCAAGATCATACCTATACACGGCTCAGTATCTATAGCCGAAAAACTGAAAAATTAAACTTTGAAAATTTTGGTTTTTCGACAATTACTCAAAATTTCAACCTACGAATTGCACCCATAACTAAGCGTTTGTAGGAGGACTCTAGACGCGTATAACGGTGTATACTGGAAAAATTCGAATTTTTATGTTATAGGCTTCATAAGTACCTAGGTATGACCAAATCTATTTCTTATGGAAAAAACGGTTTTTCAAGCTCAATAATCCCTGTAATACCTTCAGTTATCATACCTGACCTTGTATGTATCAGATACTACTTGTCAATACGTTCTAAACTCATGTTTAATGTTCAAAATCGGTTAAACTGTTCAGAAGTTATCGAGCTCCAAAAGTATAATTTATTTAACCATTATCGCCGAAATGGTTTATGTAGTTGTGGTGGTTACGACGCTAAGTTTGACTGGGCAATCCGAGTTCATTTGCCGGCCATAATTATTAGGATGGCTGGGATATGAACTCGGATTGTCTTATCACAAGTCTGGTGTCGTAACTACTAGATCATTTGGGAGAGAATGCGACAAAGGCGACCATTCATAGCGCTTAACGTGTAATCGAGAAACATTACATTCAAATTCATACATTTGATTTATAAAAAAACTGAAAAACTCATGATACAAGAATAAAAAACTGCCAAACGCCGTAAAAATGAGTGACGCATAAAATATTCCAGCTACAAAAGAGGTGATATGAATATTACGTGGCACGAAAATGTATTTTCATTTTGATGGAAAATAAAATTGTAGTTTTATTTTGAAAGATTTTTTCCATAATATTTGCTAAATTTGAAGTAAAACGCACCACAAATGAGCCTCAAAATGCAAACTGTATCAAAGTTACTCTTTTGTTGCGCGTTTTACTTCAAATTTAGCAAATATTATGGAAAAAATCTTTCAAAATAAAACTAGAATTTAGTTTCCATCAAAATGAAAACACATTTTCGCGCCCCGTAATATTCATAATATTCAGCTCTTTTGTAGCTGGAATATTGTATGCGCCACTCATTTTTACGGAGTTAAACGGTTTTTTTATTCTTGTATAAAATACCTACATTTCCAACGGGTACAATCGCAGTTCTTCAAAAAATGTACTGATGCGTATGGGATACATCTTACATTTACTGTACCAAAAATCTTGGTTTAATTTGTAGGTACAATTTTACCCGTGTTTTTTTCTGATCGCACATAAACGTCAATAATTTCGAATTTTATATTTAAATTGTTCTTTAATTATTAATTATTTATATGGGAAATTATTTAATTATGTTCTTTAATTATTCCAACATGCTGCAAATATTAGATTAATTTCGCATCATTTGTGTAATACGTGTTATGTCAAAAATAGAAAAAGAAAACACTGCCATTTTGTCAGAATAAAAGCAAAACATAAACTAAATTCGTTTGTTTAAACTAAATTAATTAAAGATAATAAATAAATGAATAATAAAATTACTTCGTTTAATTTTAAAAGTACAGAAAATAGTGTGAAGCTCTGCGCTAGTCTACAGTACCGCCTACTGTATCAGTGTTTTTTTTCTTCTCTTTCGTCGTCATTTGCCAATATTCAGATATGTACCTATGGTAGAGGAGCAAAGTATGCTAAATTTGCAGTCACTCGAGCGTTATGAGGACCTATTGGGTTGTGATTAATAGGTCCTAAAACCAAAAAGTTAAGTGAAATTTTCCATTTTAGTGGGGACTTCAATTTTTTAATTTAATTTTCCATTTCCAATATTCTTCCGATTATAGCGCCTTCTATCTATAATTGGAAAAAATGTCTCGAATAAAAATTGCTTATTTTTACGTAGAGAATCCAAATCTGCAATAAAAATTTGGGAGTCCAATTTAAGATTTTAAAGTAACCCCCCATCCCACCTCCGTGGGGGGTCGTGTTTGGTACCATTCGATAGATTTTTCAAAAATATTTTGAAAGTGTTTTTTGCAGTTTTTCGATCTGATGTTCATTTTATGAAATATCGCGGGGTTTGTATTTAAAATTTTAAATTTACCCCCCACCCCTCTCCGTGGGGGTCATGTTTAGTAACATTCGAGAGATTTTTGAAAAATATTGAAGACGTATTTTTTAGTTTTTTGATCTGACATTCATTGGCGAAATATTCGCTTGTTTGTGAAACTTTTTGACTCACTCATTTCCTTTGCTCAAATCGTCAGATTTTGGAAATATACACTCTTTTGCATGTATGTACTTTACTTACCGTATCTTAATCTGACAATTTCGAGTATTTTTAAGGATAGATTTTTTTTTTTCGGGCCGCCCTTAACGAACTTAACTGTGTTAAGATCCAATATATGGTAGAGGTACATCTGCAGGGTACCAGGTTTCTCCCCATATGATAATCTGACGCTCTCGAGTAACTGCAAAAATCCCCGCGTGGGCTCCCCTAAAATTGGTTCTACAACCATTTTGTAGATGCATGGTAATTTTTGTTCGTAAACCAATATCCAATTATTCATTTTAAGAGATTACAGTAATAAATTTTTGTGTTTGTACCACATTTAGGCAGGCCCTGTTGTATTTTCTGCTGAGTAACCAGTTTCTTTCGTTCGCTATTACTGTCCCTAGTTATATTAGAACGTTCTTTAAAGGTAAAATATTGCAAAACCTCTAAATTTTAAAGAACCGCTTGGATTGACATGAAATTTGGCATACACATAGCTAACAAGTCACAGAAAAAAGTGATATTGTGCCGATGTGTGCTTTTGCCCCAGGAGTAAGTTTCACCCCCTTTTCGGGGTGAAACATATATGTTCGAAATATGTCCGGAAATGGATAAGATGACTAAATCTCAGCAACTTTTGTTCTATAAAGTTTTTTCACCAAAATAATACTTTTCGAGTTATTTGCGAGTGAATATGTTAATTTTTCTACTAAATAACAACGTTTTCAGAGGGTTTTTCGCAAATAACTCAAAAAGTAAGTATTTGGTCGAGAAAAAATTCTTATGAAAAATATAGCACGTAAAAAAGTGAAAAACATGGTGTATATATTAGGTCACTATACCTAGTAGAAGCAGAGTTATAGCTAATGAAAAATAGGTTCGTATTCGTCAAATTCCAAATCGAATATTTTAACGTGCCATAACCAAAAAACGAAGCACTTTTTTGGGGAAAACTTATTTTAACTTGTTTAAAGTGTTTAAAAAAAATGCTTATTTTTGTTTAAATCGTAAATTAATTGTACGTATTGATCATATTTTATGATCTGTAAGTTTCATCGGTTCCAAGTCCTTATTTTTGAAAGGGCTGTAGTTAAAAGGGCTTGAACGAGACACTTATCACTTATCACGAGTGTATGCAAATTTAGAAACACCGAATCTTAACTAATTTTTGTCTTACAGAAAAACACAAAAATACAACATATTCAAAAAAGTAAAGCTGACTTTTTTATTGTTTAAGATTTTTGGTATCTCTAACAATTTTTAAGTTTTTTTGAAAAAAAGCATTTTTTTCAAAATTAAATTTTTTAAAAATTTTACTTTAATAATAATTAATAATTAATAAAAAAAACTTTAAAACCAAAGTTTTTCAAAAATAAGCACTTTGAATCGATGAAACTTACAGATCATATAAACACAACATAAGTAAAGTAACTTGTGAAGCGGTAATGATTAATTTCATTTAAGTTGCTAATTGGGGCGTGATCGTCCTAATTTTTTTTGCCAAAACAAAATGGACCAGCTTTATTTTGAGCGTAACTTGCTTACATTTGATGCTAGAAATTTTTTCTATAAAAACAGAAATAAAGATTTTTTTAAACACTTTAAAAAAGTTGTAATTAGTGTAGGAAACAAAGGTTGAACCTTGCAAAATGGACACAAGTCCGGTTTTATTTTTTTTCTGGTATATCAAGGGGTGCTTATTATAAGACTAACTTTTTCTGAAAAAATTTCGCCCCGGAACCTCCCTTTTCACCCCTTTAAAGGGGGTAATTTGTGGTTTTTGCGGAACGTAGCCCTTCCTGTACCTTTTACAAAAAATTTCTTTTATAGAAATATGAATAGGACTATATTTTCTACGATTTATTTCCGACAGCATCTCTCTATCATCCACCGTTTAGCGGGGGTGGCGCCATAAAGTTGACAAGTTTTTAAAAAAGATGTTTTTAAAAAATATATATTTTTCCCTAACTGTAACGGAAATTAAGAAGAAATCCTGCGGTAATTATTCAAAAATAATTGACTGATTTTTTCGTACAGATTTCACTTAAGGGTAATTGCCCTTTTTTTAATTACAGGGTGTTACATTTTAAAAAACCTCTTTTTATACCATCTGAACCGTTTATGCTAGAGTAAAAAGACTTTCAGCGATTACCCACGTATTGGTGCTATTTACAAATTTGTATAATGCACCCCCATTTTTTCCCCGGAACCACCCAAAAAAAAGAAGAATTAATAAATAAATTGATTTTCTTGGAATCCTTCACACACAATGCCCTTTATTAATATGCTTCATATATCATTTTGTGCACGTTATTATTACCCATGCATGGACACCAAAAGCGATTTCCTAGTGCAACCCCTGTAGCAAAAAAAAATAAATAAAATGGGGGGTTGAAATTTTTTTCTGTTTTTTGCTTTTTGATCCATATGGGCATATGCTTCATCAATAGTGTTTTTCAAAAATATATATGGTTATTGCAACATCTCTGCGGAAACCACCCCCATCCTTGAAAATATACTGCAGAAACTACCCCTATCCCTTGGCGAGCATGTTTTTACGATTTTCTCATTACCTATATATTCTTTTTAAACAAAACTTATACAAGGTTAAAGACCACTATTTACTCTAAAAATTATGTCCTATTCATTTTTTTCGTATAAGCAACCGTTACGGCACAGTGGCGCCGTAAACCTCATATATGCTTTGGCGGGCTCCAGTTTTTGTTTTTTTTTTTTCGTCATCTGTTCGTTTTATTGATAAAGTACTTATGTAAAATAAAACAACACAGTGTAACCTACAAATTATGACTTATGCACATTTTACATTCTTTGCTCCCCAAAGCCACAGTGGTGGCCCAAAATAAATTTTTGCATATTTTCGCCACCTACACGCATTTTATTGCATTAATGCTACCTTAATAGCACAATATTTACCCTTAGGTGGTCGCTAAGCAGTGGCGGATCCAGGGAGGGGTGATTGGGGTGATCACCTCCCCCCTCTCAAACCAAGTGATATTATATTCGAAGATTATAAAAATATTCATTTATTTTTATAGAAATTTAACCAATTGGCACCCCCTCTTAACGATGCTCGATCCGCCACTGTCGCTAAAGCATAAAAAGTCATTCTTATAAAAATAATATTAATATAATATAAGTTTTTCTATAAAAATAAATGAATATTTTTATAATCTTCAAATATAATATCACTTTGGTTTGAGAGAGGTGGGGGGTGATCGCCCCATCACCCCTCCCTGGATCCGCCACTGCTTAGCGACCACTTAGGGGTGAATATTGTGCTATTAAGGTAGCATTAACGCAATAAAATGCGTGTAGGTGGCGAAAATATAAAAAAAATTATTTTGGGCCACCACTGTGGCTTTGGGGAGCAAAGAATGTAAAATGTGCATAGGTCATGATTTGTAGGTTACACTGTGTTGTTTTATTTTACATAAGTACTTTATCAATAAAACGAACAGATGACGAAAAAAAAAACAAAAACTGGAGCCCGCCAAAGCATATATGAGGTTTACGGCGCCACTGTGCCGTAACGGTTGCTTAAACGAAAAAAATGAATAGGACCTAATTTTTAGAGTAAATAGTGGTCTTTAACCTTGTATAAGTTTTGTTTATACAAAAATGAATAGGTAATGAGAAAATCGTAAAAACATGCTCGCCAAGGTATAGGGGTAGTTTCTGCAGTATATTTTCAAGGATAGGGGTGGTTTCCGCAGGGATGTTGCAATAACCATATATATTTTTGAAAAGCACTATTGATGAAGCATATGCCCATATGGATCAAAAAGCAAAAAACAAAAAAAAATTTTCAACCCCCCATTTTATTTATTTTTTTTTGGCTACAGGGGTTGCACTAGGAAATCGATTTTAGTGTCCATGCATGGGTAATAATAACGTGCACAAAATGATATATGAAGCATATTAATAAAGGGCATTGTGTGTGAAGGATTCCAAGAAAATCACTTTATTTATTAATTCTTCTTTTTTTGGGGTGGTTTCGGGGAAAAAGTGGGGGTGCATTATACAAATTTGTAAACAACACCAGTACATGGGTAATCGCTGAAAGTCTTTTTACTCTAGCATAAACGGTTCAGATGGTATAAAAAGGGGTTTTTTTAAAATGTAACGCCCTGTAATTAAAAAAAAGGGCAATTATCCTTAAGTGAAACCTATACCAAAAAATCAATCATCTATTTGTCAATAATTTTCGCAGAATTTCTTTTTAATTTTCGTTGCAGTTAGGGAAAAATATATTTTTTTTAAAAACATCTTTTTTAAAAACTTGTCAACTTTGGGGCGCCACCCTTGCTAAACGGTGGATGATAGAGAGATGCTGTCAGAAATAAATCGTAAAAAATATAGTCCTCTTCATATTTCTATAAAAGAAATTTTTTGTAAAAGGTACAGGAAGGGCTACGTTCCGCAAAAACCACAAATTACCCCCTTTAAAGGGGTGAAAAGGGGGGTTCCGGGGCGAATTTTTTTCAGAAAAAGTTAGTCTTATAATAAGCACCCCTTGATATGCCAGAAAAAAAATAAAACCGGACTTGTGTCCATTTTGCAAGGTTCAACCTCTGTTTCCTACACTAAATGTGTTTTCCCAAGAATGCTTCATTATTTGGATATTTCACATTGAATTATTCTATTTGGAATTTTTCGAATATGAATCTATTTTTCATTAGCTATAACTCTGCTTTTGCTAGGTATAGAGACCTAATATATACACCGTTTTTTTTTTCACTTTTTGATAGGCTATAGTTTTGCTAAGAATATTTTTTCGACAAAATGCTTACTTTTTGAGTTATTTGCGAAAAAACGTCTAAAAACGTGGTTATTTTGTTGAAAAATTAACATATTCACTTGCAAATAACTCGAAAAGTATTGATTTCGTGGAAAAACTTTATAGAACAAAAGTTGCTTATAATTAGTTAGTTTATCCATCTCGGGACTTATGGGGTGAAACTCACACCCAGGGCAAAAGCACACATCGGCACCATATCACTTTTTCTCTTTGACATGTTAGTCATATCTATGCGTATGCTAAATTTCATGTCATTCCAAGCGGTTCTTTAAAATTCACAGCAAAAACCGTGAAAGAATGTACTATTATTTAAATCTTCGTATTTTTGTATCTCTAATCGAGAGTTGTGAGTCTATTTCTTCGTCCTTTATTCCGTTTTGTTAACGTTGATGGTGAGTATCCAATTTCCATATTCTTCGGTTAACTTTGGAATCATATAATTCTTGCCTTCCTCGTCGTTTGTCATTATCACTTGATCGTCTGCGAAGAAAATATTTTTGTTATGTACTTTTTTTTCCTGGAAGCCATCTGTTGTGAACCGGTCGTACTGCAGACAATTGGCTTATTGTACATCTTCCATTCCTCTATAAAACCCATTCCAGAATTCTGGAACCCTGTACCAGCTTATACAAATATACAGGTCTAGTGGGTGGGTACTATATATATATTGAGCCACTTCTATGTTTGCGAAAAATAACAAACGTTTGTTATTTATAGAAAAAGACAGCAAATACAAGATAAGTGATTGATGTGATCGTTCATGGGTATTCTTTCATTTTTCCGACTGTAGTTGTGTTATTATGTATTAGAGCCTAAGGATTATTGGTGAACACGACCTTAGATAAGCCTCCTGTAGTATTTAATTAAGAGATAATTAAGTTGATTATTGCCCGTAGTAATGATCAGATAGGGACAATAATAAAATTCCAGCCGGAGTTTTACTAAAAATTCCTAAATGGGCAAAATTTAGAAGGTTTCCAGAAAATGTGTATTTTTTAGTGCCAAGTATAACTAATTAATAAATATTTAATACAAAAATGCTATTGTTTCAGTTTTATTAATGCAATTTTGAGTTGTTCAATCCAAAATGTAATGTAGGGGAGGCAAGTATTACAGTTACTCGAGCCTTATGGGGACCTATTGGGTTGTGAAGATTAGGTCCTAAAACCAAAAAAAAAGTTAAGTTAAGTTTTCCATTTTAGTGTGGACTTTCCATTTTTTAATTTTCAATTTAATTTTCCATTTCCAACAATCGTTTTTTCCAATTATAGCGTCATCTATTCTTAATTCGAAAAAATGTCTTGAATAAAAGTTACTTATTTTTACCTTGCTTTCTCTATCCCACATTTGATTTCTATGGAATGGTCCCAATTTTCATTGACGTTCGTACCAAGGTAGGTGTATGTTTTTACTCTTTCTATTTGTTGAGCATTCACACTGATTCGTGCAAAGTGCTGTTCTGTTCATTCTTAGAGACCATCATACATTTTGTTTTCTTAGTGTTTAGTGAAAGTCCGTATCTCTGACTGACTTCTGCGATTCTGTTCATTAACTCCTGGAGGGCTTCAGAAATGTTAGCGAATACCACCGTGTCGTCTGCGTATCTTATGTTATTGATACATTCTCCGTTAATTCGAATTCCGGCTTCAACATCATCTACTGCTTCTTGAAAAATTTCCTCAGAGTAGATGTTAAACAGCAGTGGGGTTAGTATACATCCCTGACGGACCCGTTTGATTTTGATATCGTCGGATTCTCCTGCCTCTGTCCGGATAGATGATGTTTGATTCCAGTACAGATTGCTGATCACAGGCCTACAGAAAAATTTTTTTGTTTTTGTGCCGTGAATCTTTAAGCTGATTTTTACTATATTAGGGGCGATAAATCGAAATATGGATTCCGTTTTTTTGTATCAGCTCTAGTTTTCTGGATATGGCACATTCCGAAATTAGTAGTTTTAATGTTTGAGATAATGAAGAATATGCTATTTAAAGGCATATACATTGTTAATTAAACTTCTTCCTCAGTATATTTGTTGTTCTCACTGTATTATGCCTTATTTATGCAAGAAGTCGGTTCATTACCAGTTTTTAGTCAAATCAGAGAAAATAATCTTACCACCTCTTCATATTAAGTTAGGCCTAAAGCAATTGGTTAAAGCACTTGATTCTAATGGACCATGCTTTGCCTATATAGGAAGGAAGCTGCCCCAGATAAGTACGGAAAAACTTAAAGCTGGAATGTTTGATGGACCACAGATCAGACTTCTTACAAAGGATCCGGTTTTTGTGAGGTCAATGAATGAGGCAGAGAAAAAATCTTGGCTTTCATTTGTGGACATAATGAAAAATTTTCTGGGAAATCACAAAAGTGAAAACTATGCTGAGCTGGTAAACCGTTTGCTGAATAACTTCCAATCACTTGGATGTAATATGAGCATCAAAGTCCACTATCTTCACAGCCAACTGGACCGTTTCCCTGAAAACTTAGGTGACACAAGTGAGGAAGCAAGGTGAGAGATTTCACCAAGACATAAAAATCATGAAGAACTGCTACCAATGGGACACTCATATACTGGCAGATTTTTGCTGGAGTTTGAACAGAAACTGTTTAAAAGTTCATTCAAGGAAATCACGCAAGCAAAGCTTTCGTTACGTCAAGTAAAGTTTTTTTTCTATTTGGTTAGTTTTTTCTCAAAACTAACTGTATATCTGTTTCATTGTACAAAGGGTTTTATTGTAGTTAAATGGCTTAAAATATACGTATTTTTTAATTGTGTAATTTTTATTTCAATTTAGTATATCCATATCAGCGTATGCGTAGTTTAATGCATAAAAGCTAGCATGACATATGTTATCTTGAAAACTAGAGCTGATAGGGCAAAACTGAAGCCATATTCGGAATCAGCACCCCAAATATACCTAACATCAGATCTAAACACTTTGGCACCAAAAACACTGTAGGCCTGTATAATCCTTAAATCACAGGTGTTTATTCCAATATTGGTTAATATCTCCATCAGCTTGTCGTGCTTTACTGTATCGAACGCATTATGGTAATCAATGAAGCATGCATAAATATCGCATATTTTTACGTAAGTAATCTAAATCTGTAATACAAAATGGGGGCTCCTATTTAATATTTTAAAGTAACCCCACACCCCACCTCCGTTGGGGGTCGTGTTTGGTGTCATTCGATTGATTTTTCAAAAATATTGAAAACGTATTTTTCAGTTTTTTGATCTTATGTTCATTTCGCGAAAGGGTTCATATTTAAATTTTTTAAGGTACTTGCCAACCCCCTCCGTGGGAGGTCGTGTTTGGTATCATTCGATAGATTTTTGAAAAATATTGAACACGTATTTTTCAGTTTTTCGATCTGACGTTCATTTCGCTAAATGTTCGCTTTATTGTGAAACTGTGTGACTCACCCATTTCCTTACGCCCCGCTCAAATCATCAGATTTTTGAAAAATACACTCTTTTGCATGCACTTAACTTACCTTAATCTTATCTTAATCTGACGATTTCGAGTTTTTCTAAGGAAAGATTTTTTTTCGGACCCCCCTTAACGAACTCCCCTATATTAAGAGTCCATATATGCTAGGGGTACATTTACAGGATACAAGGTTTCTGCCTCTGTGATTTTCTAACGCGCTCGAGTAACTGCAAAAGTCCCCGCTTGGGCTCCCTTGCCATAAATTTGAATCGCCATTTTCTTCTTTTTCTCGTTGTCCTTATGCCCTATAGGCTATTGATTATATTCAAAATAAGATAGCTAAAAGGAACTACAACTTTAACGGGGTTTTATTATTTCATATGGTCAATGGACATCTATATATGAAAAAACCGCAGAGTGCTACCATTTATAGGGGTGCGTTTTTGAGAAATGGGTGAATTAGTCCCTGGGCACAGGTTACATTAGGGTGAGTTCTATGCACTTTTGGTACAAACATAGCTACATAAAAATTGTTCCTGGTTAAATTTTCTATCTAAATATCACTTTTTAAAGTCAATGATACTTTTTTTTACAAAAATATATTCAAAAGAAAAAGCACAAAGAAACCCAAAAGAAAGAAATATTGTTTGTTGTCACATAACTTTTGTCCACGAAGATATAGGTATAGACATTGCTTTACAGAAAAAAAGCCTACATATTTTTTCTTTAAAATGTTGTTTAGTAGAGGTAATTAGGATTTATAGTTTTCGAAATATGATTTTTCACAGTTCGCCACTCACAGCAATTTTGGGCAATTTTCCTTGTTATTTCGCAAATATTGTTCTGTAATTTTTTTCTACGTAACTTTAGGTATATGCAATGGTACACGTAATAGGAATAGAAATCAATTACCTTTAAAATGGTCTACTGTATAACGTTGTACGACTTTTTTTAAAGAGATTATGGTTTTTCAAGGTTTTATACTTTTAATGATTTTTTATAATATAATATAAAAATAATATATTATTATATATGTATAATATAATATTATATTGTATATTATATATTATATATTATATATTATATATTATATATTATATATTATATATTATATATTATATATTATATATTATATATTATATATTATATATTATATATTATATATTATATATTATATATTATACAGAGAGAGTCTGTAATTTGGAATAAATTCATTATCTCAAATACTAATTGTTTTTTTGAAAAATGCTCAGACCCGTCGATTAGTATTTCAAATTGTCCTTTTTGACATATAATAATAACGTATACAGGATGTCCCAATTTAGAGATATGACGTCATATTTAATTTTCTTAAATGGCAACACTGTCATTTTGATAGCTATTTTGATAGGGTGTGTAAAGTTATATACAACTGCCAAATATCAAATTTTTATTCTCTACCATTTACAAGATAATAGAAAATAACAAAGTTATATCTGTAATTTGGAATAAATTCAATAATTAAAATACTAATTGTTTTTTTGAAAAATGCTCAGACTCGTCGATTAGTATTTCAAATTGTCATTTTTGACATACAATAGCAATGTATACAGGGTGTCCCAATTTAGAGATATGACGTCATCATTGATTTTCTTAAATGGCAACACTGTTAATTTGATAGCTATTTAGATAGCATGTGTAAAGTTATACACAACTGCCAAATTTCAAATTTTTGTTCCCTACCATTTACAAAATAATAAAAACTATATACAAAATAATAATAACAAAATTATGAAATACAAGTAGGTAATAAAAATAATAATTGAATTTAATTATTTCAATTAAGCAAATATATGTACTCATAATGTTGCCCTCAATTATTGTCAAATTGTCAATGGGCAACGTTATGAGAATTTGCTTAATTGAAATAGCTATCAAAATAGCTATCAAAATGACAGTGTTGCCATTTAAGAAAATCAACGAAGACGTCATATCTCTAAATTGGGACACCCTGTATACATTATTATTGTATGTCAAAAAGGACACTATGAAATACTTATCGAAGGGTTGTGATAATTTTTCAAAAAAACAATTAATATTTGAGATATTAAATTTATTCCAAATTACAGACTCTCTCTGTATATTATATAATACCCAATATAAAGAATATTATTCTCTACATTTTTTAAGATTATTTTTGAAATTTCTCATTATAACTTTTTTTTCTTGTTCATGAATATACTATATATTGCTCAATAAAGAGGGCTTACTTTCTGTTCTTTAAAATGGTGTATCATCTATATTTAAATAATATGTAATGGAAACCGAGTGATTCTTTGATATTTTTGTACCTGTATTATTTAAAATTATTTCTTTTACAAAAATTACATAAACATTGGTCTAAGAAAACATCACTTCAGTTAAAATTATTTAAACGTTGACATTTAAAAAAATTTCAAAATCAAAGTCCATCTCTTCGTTAGCATTAGCTTCAATATCTTCCTCTGACACCTCAGTTATCTTAGAGTTCCCACAATTAGTACCCATGCACATGCACCCTTTGCAGAATATTGAACAACTAATTCCTATTTTCCTACAACCGCAGTTTTTGTACACTCTTTGGTACATTTACATGCTATTTTTTCAAGCAAACCTTGTGGTGCAAGTGCTTTGACAGTAAATATTGGAATTAATCCATATTTTGAAGTTTGCCCGGCCGAGTCAAGTAGATCCAAAGTATTACCTATAAAAAATAAGATTCAATCATAACACACAATCACATAAAAAAGTTATAATGAGGAATTTAAAAAAATAATCCTATAATCAAAAATCGTTGCAAGTACTTATTACATTTTGAAAAAGCATATTATTCAAAAATAATCCTAGAATTTTTTATAATACACCATTTTAAAGTAAACAGAATAAGCTTTCTTTGTTTATTATATAATATATACCTAAATGTAGAAAAAGTTATAATGGGAAATTTAAAAAATAATCGTAAAGAATATAAAAACTCGTTAAAAGTATAAAGTCTTGAAAAAGATAACCTCTTTAAAAGAAGTGGTATAACATTATTCAATAGAACATTTTAAAGGTAATTGATTTCTATTCCACTTACATGTACCATTGCATATGTCTAAGTCACGTAGAAAAAAATTACAGAACAATATTTGCGAAATAACAAGGAAAATGGCCCAAAATTGCTGTGAGTGGCGAATTTTGAAAAATCATATTTCGAAAACTGTAAATCCTAATGACCTCTACCGAACATCATTTTAAAGAGAAAATATGTAAGTTTTTTTTCTGTGAAGCAATGTCTATACCTATATCCCCGCGGACAAAAATTATGAGACAAAAAACAAATTTTTTTTCTTTTGGGTTTCTTTGTACTTTTTCTTTTGAATATATTTTTGTAAAAAAAAGTACGTTTGACTTTAAAAAGTTATATTTAGATAGGAAATTTAACCAGGAACAATTTTTATGTAGACGTGTTTGTACCAAAAGTGCATAGAACTCACCCTTATGTAACCTGTGCCCAGGGACTAATTCACCCATTTCTCAAAAACGCACCCCTTTAAATGGTAGCACTCCGCGGTTTTTTCATATATAGAGATTCATTGACCATATCACATAATAAAACCCCGTTAACGTTGTAGTTCCTTTCTATAGTACATAATCAATAGCCTACTATAAGAGCGTCGATTTCCTCGATCTGCTCCATCCACCCCTTTCTAGGTCTGCCCCTTCTTCTTTTTCCCTGTCTTTTGGCATCAGTCACCTTCTTTACTAGTGTGTTCTCGTTCATCCTAGTTATATGTCCAAACAATTCAGTTTTCTTCTTTCAATTTTTTCTCTATTGGTTCCTGACTTAGCACGGTTTTGATGTTTTAGTTCCTTTCCCTGTCCATCTTCGTCTTTCCAGCTATTTTTCTCAGCTGCTTCATTTCTGCTGCAGTTATGGCACTTTCATGTCTTTTATTTGTGACCCATGTCTCGCTTGCATATAGAAGAGTTGGTAGGTATTGTGATTGTATTATATACATGTATTTTTGTTTCATGGCTGATTTCCCGTTTTAACAGTATCGTATTATTAATCGCATAATATATTTTCGTAGCTTCCTTTGTCCTATTTGCAATTTCTAGGTCTAGCTTTCCGTGATTCGATATTATCGTGCCCAGGTACTCGTAGGCCGTAACCCTCTCCAATTCTTGTCCTTTACAGAACACTCGTGTTTCGCCCGAATCGCCATTTTCATACACATTAAAATATAATATTTCTTTTTTAATCTCATTATTCATAAATGTTTTCATATTTGATGGTACATAACTTTAATGATTGCTCGTCATCGTTCTTTTGAAGGAATTAAGTTGAAAAGTTAAACAATAAATACTTGAAATCCTGCGACATCCTTTCTTGTTATTCGCCATTCACCACACCCCATTCGGAATTTCCTTCAGAAATTTCCCACGCGTCATATCTTTTGTTACTTTATTTTGACAAATGTTATTTTCTGAGATCGGCAAAAACATTCATAAATAAAGTAAATGGACTATCATCTCTCTTTGTAATTTTTAGCCAACGAGGCACAGACGCCAGTCGGTTAAGAGTCAATTGGACTTATTTTTGATTTATTTGAAAATTTCTTGCGTAACATCCCATTTCAAGTAGATGTTAATTTGTACTTATTCACCATAAAATAAGTCAGAAATTGGGAAATAAAAATTCAGAAGAACAATTATTGGAGTCATGCAAAGAAACATTGGAAAAAGTCCAAGAAGACCGTCTAATGGAAAATCAGCGTAGGAAAAGAAAAAGCAACAGTGGATGACAGAAGAGATATTGAATTTAATGGATGCAAGAAGAAAATATAAGAATGCTAATCTGACAGAATACAAAAAGTATGATCCGAAGAAAAATAAGATCAGCTAAAAAAGAAATTGAGAACTACGAGCGTATCTATGACGCATTCAATATGCACAAAAAACTGAAAGAAGTTGCAGGACTGAATAAAAAATGTAATCTTCCACTAATCGAAGATAAAAACGTAGAAATTATAATCGGTATCGACGGTCAACTAATACGATGGACAGAATATATAAAGGAATTATTCGATGATGAAAGAAGCGAACTAGAAACGCTAGATGGCATGAGCGGTCCTCCAATAACTAGAGAAGAAGTGCAATACGCTATAAAGAACGCAAAAAACGGCAAGGCGATCGGACCAAATTGGATTTACGTAGAAACGCTAAAGCTTTTAGGTACCGAGGGCATTAAGATACTTACGAAATTATTCAACTTAATCTACGAAAGCGGAAAAATTCCTAAAGATTGGCTTAAATCCTCATTTGTTGTACTACCAAAAAAACACAGAGCCACAAAATGCAGCGACTATCGCACCATCAGCCTAATGAGTCATGTATTGAAAACTTTTCTCAGAATAATTCATCAAAGAACATATAGAAAAATTGAGGAAAGAATCTCAAGTACTCAGTTCGGTTTTCGCTGTGGCCTTGGAACGCGTGATGCACTATTCGCAACCCAAGTTTTAATTCAAAGATGCAGAGATGTAAATCATGACGTTTTCATGTGCGCGATTGATTTTGAAAAGGCCTTTGATAAAGTTCGCCATGAAAAAATGCTACATATTCTCAAAACTACTGGTCTGGACGGTAGGGACATTAGAATAATCGCAAATTTGTATTGGGGCCAGGCTGCATGTGTTAGGGTTGGGAATCAGTGCTCTGAAGAAATAAAAATCAAGCGTGGAGTTCGACAAGGCTGTATATTGTCACCAATGTTGTTTAATCTTTACGCTGAAACAATCTTAAATGAAGTGTTGGAAAACGCAAAAGAGGGAATACTCATTAATGGTATGCTTATGAACAATATCAGATACGCAGATGACACCTTGTTACTGACAGGATCAATTGAACATCTTCAAGCGTTATTGAACCGAATGGTGCATTCTGCGCGATATATGGACTCAAACTCAACGCAAGAAAAACAAAGTTTATGGTTATTAGTAAACAGGCAGCCGTAAATAATAATAACTATAACGTAACAATCGGTAATGACTCAATTGAACGAGTAAGTAATATTGTATATCTGGGTACTCATATTAATGAAAGCTGGAACCCTAGTACAGAAATAAAAAGTAGAATTGCCAAAGCAAGAACAAGTTTTATGAAATTTAAGAAAATTCTGTGCAGTCATGATCTAAATTTGGAACTTCGCATAAGAATGGTTCGATGTTATATATTCCCAGTACTACTTTACGGGGTTGAAGCATGGACCCTGACAGAATCGCTTTTAAAAAACCTAGAAGCATTTGAGATGTGGGTCTACCGCCGTATTCTGAAGATCAGTTGGGTAGAAAGAGTCACAAACGAAAGGGTTTTGCAACGTTTGAATAAAAGTTGCGAAGTAGTGAACACGGTTAAAAGGCGCAAATTGGAATACTTTGATCATATAATGCGTCACCCAGAAAAATATGACATACTTCACCTTGTCATGCAAGGTAAAATAATGGGAAAAAAAGTGTGGGCCTCCGTACAACTTCTTGGCTTAAAAACCTACGCCAATGGTTTGGGAAAACTAGCACTGAACTATTTCTTGCGGCTGTAAATAAGACAATGATTGTTAATATGCTGGGCAACATTGAGAGCCAACGATCGACAAACGGTCTCGGCACCTTAGGAAGAAGAACATAAAATACGTATATTTAGTGGGTATGAATCTTTTCTCACCATTGCCTAATCACTATAACTAATCTGAATCACTAAAAATAAATTGAGACTCTACAGTCAAAGTACGATAGTCACAATGTACATAGGAAAATTAAAGAACTCACAGGTGCACCAAGACGGAAACCAAGAAAGGAAATCTAACTGCTTCTATTGGAAACATCATTTTGCGACAAATGGAGTAAAATAAGAACGTGGAAAAAATATTTAAAGAAAGTGTTTAAAGACCAAAGAGATAACACATTTGAGCTAGAAGAAGATGTAAATGGTCAAGAATATTACAGCAGGAAGTTTATTCCAAAATAACACACCTAAAGGATAGCAAAGCAACAGGCCCCGATAATATACAAGCAGAACTACTCAAATTAATGGACAACGAATTAATAGCAATGATCACAAAGATACTCAAGTATCCAGTTTATTGCACTGCCATAAAAACCATCAGCAAAAAATGCGACAAATACCATACGATAAAATAATCCGTAAGAGAATTTACAAGCTGTGTGAAAGTCAAATTTTCCCCCAATTGGTACGAGAGAGGCTTTGTTTTCAGCACAAGTCTTATTCCAGAGATGCTGAGACGTCAATTGAGACATATACGCATGTATTATTGATTACGAAAAAGCGTTTTATCGAGTAGGTTTATCTACAGCACGTCTACAGCACTCCAGGTGCCTACAGCACGCCAAATGATTCAAATACTAAAAGAAGCAGGAATTAATTACCAAGATCTGAAAATAATTCGAAACCTTTACGGAAAATGGCATTCTACTCAACGGGTAAAAAACATTAGATGTGCAGATGATACCATAGTATTTGCGGATAAACTGAAGACCTACAAGTCGTAACAACCAGAAGATAGGAGCGAGTACTGGAAAAGCTAGGTCCACCTTCAACCAGATGGGGATCTTTCTTAAGAAGCACAACCTCTCTCTTGGTACAAAAGTTTGAATGCTGCGATGCTGCGCCTTCCCTATAATTTTTTATGGTACTGAATCGTGAAGCTTGAACGAACATATGTGCAGAAGATTGGAACATTTTTTTATATTATAAGATTAGTAAATAATTAATATACCTGTTGGATTAAATTTTAAACCCACTAGTACTCATTACGGGTACGCCTATGGCCGTTTAAGTAAATAACTACCCTTGGCTAAATTTATTATCATAACGGTACTGGCACATTTCGTTGTCGGTATGACAAACGCAAATAACTGAGTTTATTATTATAAACGGGATTATTTTTTTATTGCAGCTTTGCCGAAACACAATATTTTGGAAATAAACCCAAAGTCTCTTATTTTATATAGCTCCTGTTATTGTAATGTGTTAGTAAGAAAGGTACCGTTAAGAAACCTCCCAAAAAGTTACTGCTAGACTTCCGTGAGGTATTACACTTTATTCAAAGCGGCATGGTATTGCCATGTTTTATGATCACTTTCCGTTTCAGTAATATTTCAAAGGAATAACTTTCCCTTCTGAAAACCACCGTCAGGTCCCTTGATTTAATCTTTCGGCATCTTTATAAAATACCGCTACTTTACCTAAAAAACTAAACTAGGTCGGTTCTTTTTTTGGAGTTCAATTTTTTGAGTAGGGATATATTCCCACTTTTTTTAGAGGAAAAGGATCGCAAAGATTGCGAAAGGGGAGGACTTGGCGGCTGGGTAGCTTGAAGTAGAGACGTGTGTCTCTAGTACCTCATATCTAAAGACTGGATTATATGCAAAATGCATATGCATATATATGCTGCATATTTCTCATGTTTTTCATAAATGCATATGCCTTGCATATTTGGAGATTTAAGAGCATATAAATGCATATTTTGATGGGAATTTACTCTACCCCATTTAAAAATAAGGTATATATTAGTAACATCAACATCCATTAAAATAAAATGTGAAAGTAAATATTTTGCTGTTAAGTTCCTTTGTTGTTGTACCCATAAACATAATGGGCGTTATTTATAGCTGCAGGTATCATTATCCGGATATTTAAGATTTATAGACTTCTCAGAATTTACAAATTACCTAAGTAAATACCGATTATATTTTGAATAACATTACAAATATTACCTGTACTTTCTGCTGGTGTCGGCCAACTATGAATTATTCTGGGAAAACCAACCAAAACGAAATTTTAAGGCAGCGTTGCCAATTTAGCTTATTTTATGCTAGATTTGGCATATTTTTGTGTTGTTTAGCTTATTTATTTCTTGTTTAGCATATAGCATATTTTCTAGCATATTAAATAATATAAAAATTATTTAGTAAAAATCGAAAATCTTCTAATTCAGAACAAATTTTTATGTTGGCCTTACAATTACTAAAACAACTTAGGAACTCTCTCACAGGAACTTGAAACTGATATCAGTGAGTCAAATCTGATTCCTAACAAAAAATGTTTAACCATTCACACATACACACCTACATCAGCAAATCCCTTCGCCTTCAATAATGTTTATATTAGTACTTATGTCTGTGGACCATGAGATTACTATTAACTACAGGATCATGTTTCAGCATTTTTTAAAACAAATAATTTATCTGTACTGGGTTATGCTTGCTATAGGGATTTTTTATTAGTTGATAATGGAATACCTACTGTTGAACTGATCATTCCATCATTCTTGTGAGGTTTGGCAAATACTATATTGGTCGAGTTGGCAACACTGTTTTAAGGGTAGGATAGATTATTTTATTTTATGAATGGTTAGTCTTAAATCAATCGCCGATTATTCAACTTTTGTGATTGCAAGTTATTGACTATACTGTGTAAAAAAATCATTTTATTATTATTGTGAAAATGCCTAAAGTAGCAAGGGAAAAATCAAGTCTTCTCAGAAGTTGGATTGGAAGTAACAATCATCTAAAAGTTATCGACAGTGAAAGTATGTTTTGCACCATTTGTGATAAAAAGGTAAGTTCTCCACTTCAATAGATTTTTAAACTTATCAAACTTCTTTGCACATCTATGTGTCTGTCTATTCTAAAATGACAAACCGTCCCATTTCTTCAAAAACTGTTTTTTAAAGTTCGCAACGGTTTGGCTTATACAGAGCGAGGTGTTGAGAGTGGCCCACCCTGTATACTACGGTACACTGACTGTACTTTATTGTTTGACGATTTCAATTTCACTTTGAGAAATAAAAAAAAATTGGGGGAGGTTTAAAAAGTTTGATCATTTTAATGTAGGTATCTATTTACGAAAACATCTAAAACATCATTATCATTATATTCCAGATTCCATGTCAAAAGAAATTCCAAGTAGTTCAACACATAAAAACTTCACTTCACCAAACTAAGCTATCAAAAAATGATAATAAACCTCGCCAGCAGATTCTACAGAACAGTTTGCAGATTCAGAATACGTCAGTTGGGCAAGAAACCTTTGCAAAGGATTTATGCCATTTTTTTTGAACTGCAATATCCCTCTGCACAAGTTAGAACATAAATCGTGTCAAAACTTTTTAAAAACTTATTGCAAGATTAAAGATAAACCAGCTCAAATACCAAGTTCTTCAACTCTTCGGAAAAAATATGTCAGTGCATGTTACAAAGATGTGATGACGAGTATTAAAAATCAGTTAAAAGCCGATTATCTTTGGATTTCCGTCGACGAAACAACGGATACAAAGGGTCGACAAATTGCGAATCTAATTGTTGGAGTTCTTAACGACTCTGGCGATTTTAAAAACTCATACTTAATTAGTGTAAAATGTTTGGAAAAAACAAACTATGCTACAATAGCTAGATTTGTTAACGAATCCCTAACAAATTTTTTTTTACCTGATCAAGTACCATTTGAAAAAATATTATTAATGCTTAGTGATGCCGCCTCATATATGATGAAAGCTGCATCCAATCTTAAAATCTTTTTCCCTAATTTAATTCACTGTACATGTTTGGCGCACGGCCTAAACAGAGTTGCAGAGAAAGTTAGAATTGAATTTCCCAATGTAAACACCTTAATAAATAATGTAAAAAAAGTATTTCTGAAAGCACCACTACGTGTACAGGTATATAGGGAGATGCTTCCCGATATTCCTTTACCACCAGAACCAGTATTAACCAGATGGGGAACTTGGCTTAAAAGTGCTATATTTTTATCTGAACACTACGACGACATCAAAAGCGTTATTTCAAGTTTTGATCCGACTTGTACCGCTATTGATAACTGTCAAAATATTTTTAAAGAAAAGTCTATTAAAAATCAATTGTTGTATATAAAATCGAATTTCGATATCATTGAAAGTTCAATTACAAAATTAGAGGCTCAAAATTTATGTCTTCACAATAGTATGTCTATTGTTGATTCGGTTAAACAGAAAATAACAAATCTGAATGGGGAAATTGGAGTAAAAATTAAAGATAAACTTGATGACGTTTTAAACAAAAATGAGGGTTTCACTTTATTGCGTTCAATAAATAATATAATCAATTTTGGAAACTTCGATGAAAATATTAATATGGATCCGTCTCTAATAGCAAAGTTTAAATATGCCCCAATTACATCTTGTGACGTTGAGAGATCTTTTTCTGCCTATAAACAAATATTAACAGATAGAAGACATAATATTAGTTTAGAAAATATGAATCAATATATGATTATTTATTGTAACAATAAAAATATGTAAATTTGTTTTATTGTACTCTTTTTATAATATTAGTTTAGAAAATATGAATCAATATTGTAACAATAAAAATATGTACATTTATTTTATTGTACGCTTATTTATCTTGTGGTCAAAATAAAATATTTTGCCGTTTTATTTGTCACAAAACCTGAAGTTAAAAAAATATATTAAGAAATAATAATACAATTTGGTTTAAATTCAAACCTATTTATTTATTTTTATTATTTTTTATTTATTTATGTATTTAACGTAAACCATAAAATTATTCATATAAAAATAAGTGCATATATAAATGCATATTTGCATGTTAATTGTGCATATTCAGCTTGTTTTAAAATGCATATTGCATGCATATTTTAGACATTTTTTAGTGCATATTTTCCAGTCTCTACTCATATCTTATCTACCATATACCTTATCTGCAATATATCTTGGGAGTGAGAAGTCACTCTATGATCTTATGATCTTATCTGAGTGGTATTCACTCGCTTATCGTATCTGTATTTGGATCTAACACCCGATTAGATCCAAATTACCAAATAACTTCAGTGCTTGCTTACTAGTTAAAGTAAATGTAGAATCAGTGCAATTTAAGAGGCAGAGTAACTGTAAGTGTCTTAATTATACTACCTACAACTATTTCCAAAAATAGAGCAATCTATGGGCTATCTACCTCAAAAATATCTTCATCTGTGGTTAAGCTAACCTCCGATGTAATCTCATCAGCGGTTTCATTAATATAATTTTTTATTCATTACATAAGAACTTTTCATTGTCAAACCTTAAGTAGGTACAAACATTCACTAATTCATTAATAGCTGTGCGATTGGCTTTTTGTTTATAAAACCAAGTGCGGGGTGGTTTTTGATCTTTGAACTGTAAACGTTTGTTAACTTTGTATGCTTTGCATTTAATTTTATTATATCTTTGTGCTTTATATTTTCTATCAATCATTAAATTTACCATATCCGTTATCTCGAGATAAGCCCTAAAACAGTAAAGAGAGATTTTTCATGATAGATGCTTGATTTTTTTTTTTATTCATAACCTCTCTTTACTGTGTTTTTAATTGTGCATGTTTTTGTCATAATATGATACTTGTATTTATTCTATCATAATCATTGTTTATTTCTAACTGTACACAACAACACATTAATTGTTGGTGCAGTTTTGATTGGTATATATTGTTTTCTCTTTATTTCTTGTGTTTTTTGGGATTCACCCTTCTGGTGAACCATTTGTACAATATATTGTTTTTTGTTTATGTCACGAGTTTTATTTATCTACTCCTAATAAGTTCCCTGATAAGAGATTACCTCTAAATATTTACTAATGAACTGTCTATATCTTTTCTTGTATTTGGTCTCAGAACCTCATTATCTTTCCTTACCTACCTGTTTTCGTTTTTAAGGTTTCTTAATTTTCCCCTTGTAACCCCAAAAAGTTAAGCGGCGCCCTGTATCTCTTCTCTTATCTTAGGTAATTTGACCTATCTATCTTTTTATCTGTTTCTCTCTCTTCTCTAATCTACCTTCTTTTGTCTTATCTTTACCTATTTCTTCTATTGACTCCCTTCCACGTTCCAAAAGCTAGTTTCGAACCCACGACTCGCTTTCCACCTACCATCTGGCTGCCGTCGCAGTGTCTCCATCGGTGACCTTTCTAGCACCATCCAAAAAAAGGTTTCCGAGGTTACAAGATTACAATACTTGGGACACATTATACGAAATAAATCCAGATATGCCCTCCTATAAACCATCTGTAAAGAAAAATTTTTCTTAAACACTATCCATGTTCTAAAAATTCTTCGCCTGAAAAAAATCTTTCAAAGCTTTTTCAAACGTTTCTGCTCCTGTTCATACAACATATTGATAACTGATAACACAGACGACAGACTAACTAATTCCTCACCTACCGACAGCTATGAATGCAATGTACCTATAAAATAAACAAGTAAGGACGGGTTTATTCTTGTTTTATAAGAGAAGTAAGTAAGAATTACATGGTTCTCTAAATCCAAATTTGTGGTCACCAGACGCATAAATGCTTCTCAATTTAAATAATTCGAAAAAAAAATAATAATGTAAGATTAATACGTAAATTACAGTGGGAACAATTTGAAAAAAAAATCTGTAGGCTTTGATTTTTCAGCTGTTTTATAGGTACTCAACAATGTTGATTTCTTCTTCTTGTTTCTCATAATCCTTAATGCTCTTCAGGATGCCGGATATAGTGTTCTGCCTCTTAACCATTTCTTCCATGCGCTTCTATTGGTGGCCAGGATTTTCATATCTCTTATATTCATGTCTCTCTTTTCGCCTATATCATGGATTTGGTTGTTAGAATAGAATAGAATAGAAATATGCTTTATTGTCACTGAAAATTATACAATTTTATGGACAAAGCTTAACATAGATTCACGAAAAAGATATACATAACAATAACAATAACAAATACAATTTTATAAAATTAGATAAATCGTCAATAAAAAAAATATATAAACAAGTTAAAAAAAAGTGAAGTAAAAAAACAAAAACCAATATATTGCAAAATTACTATAAATTGCAAAATTGAACCTACAACATAATATAATAAAACACAAACAAAGGAACTAATAAGTTTAAGCTGCTGTATGTGACACCCAAATATAGATAAATACACTTTAGTTACTTGTACATTACTGTGATTTCTTAGTTAGTCATTAAGAAACTCTTCTACTGAATAATATGGTCTTTTAGATAAATGAGCTTTTGTCATTTTACGGAACTTGAGAAAGGATGTTGCAGATTTAAGTTGTAAAGGGAGATGGTTGTATAGTTTTTTTGCGGAATATAGTATAGATTTCTTTACTAACTCAGAAGACGGGATCGGTAAATAGACATCAAAAGTTGAATTTCTGGTGGAGTAGTCATGATGAGGCCTTGCTGGAAAGACATGCATGTGTTTACGAATTAAGCAAACAGTTTCTAAAATATACAAAGATGGAAGGGTTAAAATTTCGTGATCTTTAAAGTAACTTCTGCAATGGGTTGTTCTTCTGAGGCCAAACAGATATCTTATTGCTCTTTTTTGTAATTTGAAAATAACATCAAATTGGGCAGCTGTACTAGACCCCCAAAAAGGAAGACCATATCGAAGATGAGACTCGAATAAAGAAAAATATGTTATTTTAGAAGATGCTAAATTGAGTTCCTTCGAAACAGATCTTATGGCATAGCAGGCCGAGGCGAGTTTCTTACTTAACAAATCGATATGAAGGGACCATTTGAGGTTGCTGTCTAAAAGAATACCAAGAAAGTTTACAGAATCAACGGTAGAGATCTGGCTGCTATTGACAAGCAGGGGTTGAAGAGCACCTTTATATGATAATGCTACCGTTTTATCCACGTTAAAGGAGAGTAAATTAGAGTCAGACCAGGTTTTTATCGTAAGAAGATCAGAAGTTATAGTTGCATGAAGAGTTGCAATAGTTGAGTTGCTCCAAGTGATACTGGTATCATCAGCAAAAAGAAAAATTTTTCCATCGATTTTTAAATTAGTGATGTCATTTATAAAGATCAGGAAAAGTAGAGGACCCAATACTGAACCTTGTGGTACTCCACATATAATGTTTTTGAGACTAGAGTCAGTATCATTTGCTCTAACCAATTGTTTCCTATTATCTAAGTAAGATTTAAACCAATTCAAAGAAATACCTCGAATTCCATAGTAATTAAGTTTTTTAATCAAAATGTTGTGATTTACACAATCAAAAGCTTTGGAATAGTCACAGAAAACAGTGGCAGTATAAAGATTATTGTTTAGTGCTTGGTAAACCTCGTGAAGTACAGAAAACATGGCATCAGTTGTACATTTATTAGTTAAGAAGCCGAACTGATTTTGTGATAAAATATTGTTATCAAAGAGAAAGGACATAAGTCGGGTTTTTATGAGCCTCTCAATAATTTTGGAGAGTACCGGTAGTAGGGCAATAGGTCTATAGTTGCAGGCATTAGATTTTTCGCCACCTTTATGAAGAGGAATAATAATGGCTGTCTTTAGGCACTCTGGAAATTTACCGTTTTCAAAGGAATCATTAATTAGTGACACGAGGAGTTCTAACACATTATCTGTGAGATTTGAGAAGATTTTTATAGATAGTCCATCAGTACTACAAGATGATTTGCTTTTGATACTATTGATCGTTTGGATCAATTCAGATTTATAGATTGGTCTTATAAAGAATGAATTCGAGACAATTTCTGAATTAGGGAGATAGGAAATGGGATCTTGTTGAGACTGAATAGTGGATGTTATATTTTTACTCACGTTAATGAAGTATTCGTTTAGATTTTCAGGGTTTGGAAGGGCAAATGTTTGAGCTGCGTGGGTTTTGTTTCGAAGATCGTTTATTATGGACCAAGTTTCTTTTGCAACACTTTTGGAGCTTCCTAGACGATTTTGATAGTAGGCTTTTTTAGCTGATTTGATGAGTTTTAAGTATGTGACTCTGTAATTGGTGATATATTGAGTGACAGAGACGTTGGTAGTAAATTTCTTGATATAAAGTAGTGAACGCATATTTTTTGCTGATCTGCGGATACCTTTGGTAGTCCAGGGTTTGCGACGTTTTGGCTTAATCGTAATTAAAGGAAATGCCTTATTGAAGATACAGACAAGCTTCTCCAAAAAATCACTGAAATTATAGTCCACGTCCGTAGAAGGAAAATGCCAGTCAGAAGTTAAACATAAATTTTGAAATTTATGAAAATTCCGAGCGGAAAAAATCCTACCTAAACGTCGGGTTTTCGAGGAGGGTTTGCTGAAGATGTTAAATTTCGTATATACTGCTTCATGATTCGATAGTTCCGCATTAATAACTGTAGAGCAAACATCAAGGGGTGAGAAATCGGAGACAATATAATCAATTATGGTAGATGTAGTTTTTGTAATCCTTGTAGGAGAATTAACGTGCATGGAGAGACCATATGATTCAAATATGTTGACCAAGAACATTTGGGTAGCACAAGCAGCAGCATAATTTATGTTGAAGTCTCCGCATATAATTTTTCTGCTTTTGTGAGGCAAGTCATCTAACAAATTTAGCAGGTTCTGAAAAAATAGTTCCACGGAAGAGTCAGGTGATCTATAGATGCAAATAATGTAAAGATTAAGATTTTTATTAAAAACTAAGGAAAATTCAAAGAAGGCTTCATTCAACAAAAAGTCATATTTTGTTATCAGAGAAAAATCATTGTTTGCAGAAAGAATTAGGGTGCCTCCATGAGCTGAGTTTGGACGATCATACCTAGCAATTGTGGTATAATTCTCTACAAAAAAAGACTCGTTGACTGCAAGCCAGTGTTCTGTAACAGCAACTATCTGGGGAAATCCTAATTCCTCTAGAAACAAAAACAATTCGTCAGTTTTATTTCTTATAGAACGAATATTAATCAGAACCATACTAAAGTTGTCATCACTAAAATTATTCGAGGTTTCTAGTTCCTCAGAACACGTCGTATTATTTAAAAATTTCGTCTTGGAGAGCTAGTGGAATAATAATTTCGGTGACATTCCCTTGATTTTTGCAGGTGAATAATTCTTTCCGAAGTGAGAAAAGACCTAAAAGCAGCAAGATCAGCGTCTACTTCATCTGCACCGATTCCATAAGCATCGTTGAATTCTAGAAGAATTTTTTTTAGATCTTCATTCTTAGTCGGAAGTCCTTCG
Organism: Diabrotica virgifera virgifera; assembly: GCF_917563875.1. Lineage (NCBI taxonomy): Eukaryota > Metazoa > Arthropoda > Insecta > Coleoptera > Chrysomelidae > Diabrotica > Diabrotica virgifera. The sequence continues at coordinate 70,946,362 of NC_065444.1, forward strand.
GAAGCCAGAAAGAGTTTAACACTTGTGTTGGTATACCCATCATAAAATACTGATGCAGGTTGGTCGTGTAGAAAAGCAAGATGAATTTTAATGGCCTTCAAGATATCCGGTTCCCTTAATCTGGCTAAAAGATATCGACTATTCGAGTTATTGGTCAATCTAACTCTTGGTGGGGTCAAAGGATCCAGATTTATCGATGGTTCTAAAGTATCCTTCTTAATGAAATTAATATGAGAACGGAAAGGATCTTTAGATTTGCACATTGCAATGGCCTGCTTGTCTGTCAGTATATTTGTGGTATCAACTTCATTCTTGTTGTTACTTGGAATGGTAATTGGATTTTCCAAGTTAACCGTGCTTCTGATGTTCTTCTGATTTATATCTGTCTCAGATGAAGTCGTTGGTTCGGAGTATAAGGATTCTGTAGACCACTTAACGTTTACACCCGGTGGCCAAATTTCTTTATTAAATAATAAGTCAATAGATGTTTTAGACTTAATACCTATTTTGAATAAGGAGCCAGTATCTGAGTTGGCATCTTTAAGGAGGGCGTAACATCTTATAAATTCCTTGATACCTAGCTTCTCTTTAATGTAATGAACTACTTGTATAGGTGTGTATATTGGGGCTAAGTTGCTAATGACGACAAAGTGACATTTATCTTGTGCAATTTTTGTTTTTTTGACTGTACTGGTTTCAAAATGCTGGGTGTCTTCAGTTTGGGTACTAGAAGTGGCATATACTATGTTTTTCTTCGATACCTCTTTCTTCGTTGGTATAGTAGGTAGTTTGTTGGAAAGATTACACATTTGATTAGATATTTCACTGATGTGTGAAGAGAGCCTCTCTAATCCCAACTTTATCTCAGATGAATGTGTATCTTGGACTTGTATTTTAATCGTGTCATTTGAACAGCCGAAAAAAACTGACGATATATTGAAAATATCTTGTTCCATCTGCCTTATGGATTTTAAAAGATACTCAGGATTTAACAAGTTATTTAATTTATGAATCTCGTCAATTTTTTTTGTAAGATAGTCTAATTTGTCGTCATTTTTTGCTAATAAATCATATGTCTCTATAAATACAGGCAAATTATCTGTGAGTTTTTTAGTAACTTGAAGTAAGGCGTCAAAGTTCTCTTGTGGTATTTGATTTTTTGTTAAATTTGTTACTTTTTCATTTAAACATCTGAGGCTAGGTGAATCACATAATGTACAGAAATATTTTAAATGGGCATTTTTTGGATCTAGTAGAGTTTTTGAGACGGTTTTATTGAGACCAGAACACTTGAGACAAAAATATCGTCTACAGTCCCCATGACAACGTATCTTATATTTGTCGTTTTCGGAAAATTCAATCAAGCAAATATCACAATTGTAGATCATGGTGGTCAAGGTTAAGCAATATTTAATTGGGTCGTTGAATGTTAAAAAAGTAAACAAAATGTAGAATAGTCAAACAAATCTGGTAACACTTACAACGAGTTTAGTTACACAACACTCCAAAACAATAACAAAAACACTTAAACAAATTTGAGTAAGTCGGTCGTGATGACAAACAAAACAAAACACAACTGGTCACATCGACGACTGAAAACGAACTGTTTCCTACTACGTCTAGTTTTTTCTATATCCCACAATCTATATCCTATCTCTATCATTTTATTCCAAATTTAAGTAATATACCAAATTATTTTAATCCAAAAAAAGGATTAATACATTTCCTTCAGGGCACGGTCCGTACCCTACATACCTGCATATATTTAATTTAAAAGATGATAAATACTGTGAATGTGGAGAAATAGGCACACCAGAACACATATTATTTAATTGCGAAAGCCAAACAAATACACAAGAATTACAAAGAATGAGAAGAGACCTTGTTGGCATAAATATAGAAAACATAATACAAAATGAAGAATTATATAATACATTAAATAATTTAGCGGACATAATATCAAAGAAACAATTAGAATTATATAATATCAGGCGAAGAAGAAATCAAGTAAATATCCAACCTATATGAATTTGAATAAGAAATTATAAAATAAAAATTAAAATTATATATAAAAATATGGAATAAAATAAATATTTAACCTAACTAAATAAATACTTATATAATAAAAAATTAAAAATTAATATTAAATATAAAATAAAATAAAATAAATCAAACACAAAAAATTCAAGGGATATTTTCGGCTAAAGGTCTGAGGCTCACCGAAATACCATTGGGAATATTATACAAGTCAAATAGATCTACACTTACAATTATTTCTGACTATTTTTAGATTAATAGTGGATATTCATCTGAGAATGAGAACTGGAAGCACTTTAAAAAATATTTTCACAAAAAAAATAAAATTTAAAATAACAAAAAAAAATAAATTAAAAATAATATTTTGTTTATTAAAATTGTTTAGAATTGATTAATTGTTTATTAGAATTATTTATTAGAATTATTTATTAGAATTATTTATAATTTTCAGAATTAGTAATAGATTAGGGCCATTATTAATTAGTTAAATTAAATTAAAAAATTGTTCAAATAAATATTATGTATCAACTATTTTAATCCCATCAGGAAACGACCTGGATTAGTCTCAAGAGGCCAGCTCATTTGTATTTACTATAAATAAATAAATAAATATATCCCACAATCTCGTATGTATCAAACCACTATTTCTCTCTTATTGGCTGACACTAACCTTCTCCGAAAGATGGGATTTGATCAGCAAGAATTGAATCATTTAATACGAGATTTAGGAATGCCCAAAAATCTTTAGAGGTCTTAGCATCCAGCAAAAGTAACTTATTTTCAATCAAGAGAAAGTATTTCGTTTCTACAGTACTACTTTGGAAGAAGTATTCACTTCCGAGAAAAGTTGCACTGACATAAAAGTTGCGTAATTAAATTTATTACAATATGGGATTGGTTAAAATTTTTTAAAAATTGTCACCCTTGTTGCAAAATAGCAATAATTGCGAAAAAAAACATAAAAAACAAGTATTCGCATTTTCAACAATTTATGCTACACTTAGGACCTTCATATGTTACCCAGAAAAACTTTATGACATAATAAAACAATACTGTTAATTTCAGTCAGATCGGTTCGATAGATTTTACAAAATAAATTTTGCAATCCAGCTTTCGCAAAAAAAAATTCATTTTTTCAAAATATTGCAGGACTAAAAATAAACCAGATAGCAAGTTGAATTTTTTTTGCGGATAGAAGAATACTGTACCTTTCATTTGCAATTTGCAAAATTAAAATCGATTAACTATCACGGCGTCAGGAATTTTTTTAAATAAACATTAATTTTTGGAGCTACGTGAGGGAAAGCGGTGTTCGATTCACACAAGTTAATTTCCACCAAAATTTCTTCCAATATTTATCTAATATATTATTTTCTTACTCTATATTTTGTTGTATTTTAATATTTTAATTTTACAAAAGTCAAACTAATTTGATTATTGTTTGTGAAATATTGTTTAAACAATTGCATAGGTTTAAAAATAATAAACTTTTATTGTCTAAGTTAAAATACAGGGTGTCCAGAAACTCTACCGACAAACGAAGACAGGAGATTCCTCAGATAATTTTAAGATAATTTAACCCAATTCACCTAGTCCGAAAATGCTTCCTAAGGGAGCTAGAGCTCTTTGAAGATGGCGTCATGTAATTAGTTTTTCTTAAATGCCTCCAGAACGCTTCTATTTAGAAAAACGAAAATTGGTATACATATTTACTTTCCAGAAATGAGTCGATTCCATCCATTGCGAATTTCTAGTATAACTCATAGGCGTCCGTTTTGGGTAGGGCAACGGTTATTTTATCGCCTTACTTTTTTGTCTTTAATTTTTAAGCATTTTTGACTCTGAATTATTTAATTGTGAGTTATTCTAGTACTAAAAGGTACTCTTAGTTTAAGTCGATAGGATACACCGTTTGCTAGAAAAATCAATTTGAAAATTTTTCGTTCCTTGAATTAAAAAAAAAAGATACAAAAAAAACTATTTAGAAAGATAAAAACTGGTACATTTATTTATATTCCAGAGATTAATCGATTTCATTAATGGCGAATTTGTAGTACCGGTCATAGGCGTCCGTTTTGGGTAGGTCAACAGTTATTTTAGAGCATACCTTTATTGTCTTTAATTTTTAAGTATTTTTGACACTAGATTATTCAATTATGAGATATTCGAGTACTAAAAGTTACTCTTGCTTTAAGTTGGTAAAATACATCGGTTTTTTTTTAATTTTTTTAAACTTTTTTTTTCAAATTACCAAAACTAAAAACTTTCAAATCGATTTTTCTAGAAAACGGTGTATCCTATCGACTTAAAGTAAGAGTACATTTTAGTACTAGAATACCTCACAATTTAATAATCCAGTATCAAAAATGCTTAAAAGTTGAAGACAAAAAAGTTATGCGATAAAGTAACCGTTGCCCTACCTAAAACGTACGCCTATGACCGGTACTAGAAATTCGCAATGGATGGAATCGATTCATTTCAGGAAAGTAAATATGTATACCAATTTTCGTTTTTCTAAATAGAAGCGTTCTGGAGGTATTTAAGAAAAACTAATTACATGGCGCCATCTTCAAAGAGCTCTAGCTCCCTTAGACTAGGTGAATTTTCGGACTAGGTGAGTTGGGTTAAATTGTCATAAAATTATCTGAGGAATCTCCTGTCTTCGTTTGTCGGTAGAGTTTCTGGACACCCTGTATATGAACAAAGAAAGTTTTTGCTAAAAAAGTGTTATTTCAAAGGACAGAGTATGTGTTTTTATTTTGCAATAAACAAATTTATTTATTTATATCTAAATTTACTAAAAATTAAAATTTATCAATCATTATAAAAGGGCATTGAAAGGCCCAATCAGAGCAAACGTATCCGCTGTCGTGGGCGTAGCATCAAAAATTATTGTTTATTAAAAAAAATCCTGACGCCGTGGTAGTAAACCGATTTTAATTTTGCAAATTGCAAATGAAAGGTACAGTATTCTTCTACATTTAAAAAAATCAACTTTTTGCAATCCTGCAACATTTTGAAAAGTCTATTGAACCGATCTTAATGAAATTTACAGTATTGTTTTATTAAATTATAAAGTTTTTCTGGGTAAAACATGAAGGTTCTAAGTGTAGCATAAATGGTTCAAAAACGTAAAATGCAAATACTAGTTTTTTATGGTTTTTTCTTAATTATTGCCATTTTACAACAAGGGTGAAAATTTTAAAATTTTTAACCAATCTTATATTGTAGAAAATTTAATTGCGCAACTTTTATATCAGTGCAACTTTTCTCGGAAATGAATACTTTTAAAGTTATAATCAAAAAACCAAGAAAAAATCGAATTTTTTCTTAATTTTTTGACATTTTGATTATTTAAACAATGTTCCGGACCTTTATGAGTGGGAGGATAACTTAAATATTATTATATGAGTTATTTTCAAGCAATTTCTGCAAAAAAATATGAGTCACCTCTCAACATCCAAATGTACTAATATTTTTACAGATGCGCCCTGGTCTATTAACAGAAGACATTAGTGAAACAATAAACTATCTTAAAAATTGTAAACTGTATAACAAACTGTGATTCCACAACATGTATTTTTCAAAATTGGTATGTAAATATGTCATGTATAAAAATGTATGAAAAACTATTTCTAAAATAAAATAAACCACCACGCTAATATCCCTAGGGATGGATGCGGTTAAAAAAAAATACAATCATAAAAAGAATTAGTTCAAAAATATCAACATCTTATAATAAGTGGCTCCTTTTTCGTTTTGATCAGTGTATTTCCAAATTAATCGTTCATACAATTATTTAATTTTAAAATTAAATTTTCAGCAACCATCATTTTGTCCTTCGGTATTTGAAATTGCAAAATAAAATATGCAATAAACATATATGGGCGTATAAAATGTGTAGATTCTGCAGAAAGCATCGAGATCGGATCGAACCACTAGGCGTCTCGGCGCCCTCAAACGGCGCCAATAAACTTCCAACGGTCGTCCCGGCAATTCCACCATTCTATTCGTAAATGTGTATCCATCCATTCCCGTTCAAGATCAAAACCATCAGCAGACAAGGATGTTTTTGGGCAGGACCAACGACTGGATGACAGTCAATTCCTCCAATTTGTTTAGTAAATATTTATAATAATTAAACATTAGGTACCTGATACCAAACTAATAAAAATGATTAAATCGATTATTTCCTTCATAGAGATTTTGACTAGTAGACACCTACAAAAATCAAAATTTCAGCGATTACAATGAAAATTCTAGCGATTTTGACCAATAGAAATTTTTTTTATGTTAAAATAAGTACAAAAAGATGCCAATCGTTGGACACGCGCCAACTCGTAACTTTTAATGACCAAAATTTTCAAATCAAAATGTACACCGGCCAATTCGTAACTTTTCTATTACCTGACCTGCCTACTCGAAACTTTCTTCAGGTGAATTCGAAACCATTGGTTAAGTCTAATACCTTAAATCTAAACCGAATGTTTCTTGGTTTGCTTAAAAACATTATATTTGTATTATATGTACCTATAAAAAATATCAAAGGGTGAAATTTCTTAATAAAATAATTGAAACAATATTATAATGTTTTATTAACAAGTGTTATAAATATTATTTCCATCAAATATAGAAGTATAGCTCTACACGAGCTTGGTTTTTATCAAGTAATTGTAAATTCAATATTTAGATGTTTAGCAATGATTATTTTTTTCACCTGTCAAATTCTGACGTTTTTGCCTTTTCAGCCAATCACCACGCGTGGTTCTAGCCAATCATTGAGTGTAATACTGATAAAAAAGCCTCTTCCCTGATAAAACAGTCTCTTCCCTGATAAAACTTAAGGTACCCTAAATTTCACATAATACGTACACTTCGCGTCAAAAAAAACTGGTACAACTCTTATAACCGAAAATCGTGTTTTTCAAGTTGTGTAAGTTGATCTTGTCACAAGTGTCATTCTAATTTCTAGGGCAACGTTGCCAGTTCAACCAAAACATTATATCAAACTAGGTAAAAACGGGGCTGTGCGACAGACCACATTTTTTAATATACTAAAAACTAAAACAATTGTAATTTTCCGTCATCTCAATTAAGTATCCATACATTGATTCGTGTTTTATTATAATTTATGAAAATATTTCAATTAAAAAATAATGATAGATAATAAATCTTGACATGACTTTAAATTATTATGTTTAATGTCAAATCGAGATGTGTGATTGGTTTCTCGTAAATTGTAGGACAAAACTGCATTAAGTTGTGTAGAATAAATTGAACACACTGGAAAAATTAAAAATTTAATTTGAAATTAATACAAAATGAATAACTTTTACAGTGAACAAGTGTGGAATTTAAATATGTATTACAATTCGAAGTATACATTTTAAACATTATTTTTTTGTATTTAGATTTAGTGCAATTCCGTTATCTGTGATGGCAACAACGAAGTGATTCACGAACAATAATTGTCAGTCTGAACACAGGTTTACATTGGGAAAAAAAAGTGTACCAGTTTTATATGAAGCGAAGTGTACATACCTGTGTTTACTAACGACAGATTAGACGTTACGAACGACATTGGAAAATCTCATATTAGTTATAAAAATTGTGTTTTTAATAATTGTTCATTTTCGATTTAAACAGTTTTTTATGTATTAACAATATAATAAATAAATTGGTTCATTTTTAAATCATAAAATAATTTATCTATAACCTACTTAAGACATTGATCCTAGTTGTCTTAAAAATATTTCAGAGATGCCCGTATTTACTAATAATACATATTGGTTCACAAAATAATCTTTAATCTTTTAATCTTTTTAATGATAAATTTTTTCGTTTTCATACTTAAACTTCTTTATTTAGGGTAAAATCACTCAAACAAACCGAAATGGATAAAATCACTCGTCCTTCGGACTCGTAATTTTATCATTCGGTTTGTTTTCGTAATTTTACCAAATAAAGAAGTTTTCGTGAAAACAAAAAAATTTATCGATAAAATTTAGAGGACTCGTGGTATTACCTTTGATAAATTATTTAAATCCACCTGATAATTTAAAAGCAAACAGATTTTCCGTAAGATGTTTATTATATTATATTTATATAATTAAAAGATTATACCTTTATTTAGCTACGAATTCACCGGTAGTTGATTGGTTACCGAAAAATTACCTGAGGGCCAGAGTTACCAATTGGCCTGTAATTAGGATGGGGTATTAAAATAGTTACGAATTCACCGGGACCCCAATCGTTCACCAGCTTGTAACGTGTGTGAGAGTAAAGTTCATTCAAATCATAGTTGTCATCAATTCAATGTACATTTACTGAAGTGTTTCATCCCATCTTCACTATAAAAGGACCTTGGTTTGATTTAGATCTATTTTAAAGTCTATAAGACGGGAAAAATCCCCAAAACCCCCCTAAGAATCCACTTTTTCGGGTTTTTGAAGGTGACGCGCCTTACAGAAAAATCTGAAAAAAATTAGAAATACAGTTTTTGATAAAATACATAAAGTAAACGAATACATAAAACCTACGAAGTAACGAAGTACGAAGTAACAAATAAATGAAGCTAAAATAAATAATAACAAAAATGAAGCAATATTAACTGATGACAAGGAGAGAGCATTTCAAAGAACCTTTGAACGCAGAGGAGAGCAAGGTAAAGCAAAGAAAAAGGGAAACAACGTTATTGGCGGATCAGAGGAAAACACTAAGAAAACAGAAGCTATAGAAAATGAAGAAGTAGAGGAAGCAATAGGAAAGATAAAGGCTAGAATAGCTCTTGGAAGCGATGAAGTTAGTCCAGAAATATTGAAATATATAGAATAAGCAAAGAAAATATTATTATATCATACATTCTAAATCTAATTCGGAATAAAAAAAATAAATATTTTTATATATTATAAAACATGGCAAAAATTCTTATCGGGACCTGATAGAAGGTGGTTTGAACTTAAATTTAGGTACTTGATGATTACAAAAATAAAATGTTTACTTGTGTTTTTGAGCGTTGATATTCGTCATTTTGTTTTTTTTTTGTTTAAAATTGTATATAACTCGAAAACGACCAACTTAAAAGAAAAAGTTATAAAAGAACTTTTTTGTTTCGACTAATCGAAGAAATCTAAAATAATATCAGCCCAGGCCGATTTTTTTTTTAATTTCTAAAAAAATCATTTTATAACTATAGGTCTGGATCCCGCGTATGAAAAAAAAGTTGATTAATAGCAAGCTGAAAATTTGTTAATAGCTTAAGGGTGTCTAGTCGGATAAACTTTGATATATGGGAACACTGGAACAGGGGCAGTTTTAATTGTGGAACAGGTTAAAAATTTGGAACGGTCACACCACGAAAACGGCACATTTATTTTGTCCGACAGAACAGACTTAAACTCTCTGAACAGAGATGCAAAAGTCAGACTGCTATTTATCACCTGTCATAATTCCTAACATTTGACATATTGTACATGTTCCACTCATTAAAACGCCCATTTGGTGATAAACAGCAGTCTGATTTTTGCATGAGAATTTAATCTCTGTTCGAAGAGTTAAGTCTGTTCTGCCGGACAAAAAATCCCCTGTTCCAGTGTTCCCATATATCAAAGTTTGTCCGACTAGACACCCTTAAGCTATTAACAAATTTTCATCTTGCTATTAATCAACTTTTTTTTCATACGCGGGATCCAGGCCTCTTATGAATTAATTAGTCAGAACAAAATTTTATCTTGTTTTATATAATTATTGTTAACATACTAAAGTTTTTACTGAAAAAATTTGAATAATAGTAGTGTTCCGTATAGTGCAGTCACTGAAGGTGGATATGAGCTATTACCTCCGATTTCGTTGAACCTACATCGATTTGCATGAAAATTGGCGAGTGGTTAGAGGATTTCTCAAGGAACAAAGATGACATGGTGACAACTTGCGCTTTTACCCTGGAGGGGGATGCCACCTCTTCTCGTGGGTGAAAATTATTTTATTAAAAATAATCCCATAATTCGATAGAGGGACTAACTAAGCAAAATTTATTATATAAAGTTATTGAAATAAATAATAACTTTCTGAGTTATTAATTTAAGATTAAAGATTTTAATCTTTCATGAGAAAAATGCATGTTTTTAACCGATTTTTTATAAATAATTCAAAAACTATGTTTTTACAAAAAAATTATTATTACCAAAGCTGAAGCTAATAAAAAAGAAATAAATTCTTTACTAGAAAAATCTTTTAGTGTTAACTAACAGTGAGTTATAGGTAATTGAATGTATATTGCTTTCGGCGACTACCCAAATCTAAGTATTCAAGCTTAAATAACGGGAAAATTATGCATTTTATAACATACACTTATTAAACATTTGTCAAAGTATTTAAAAACATCTATCAGCTGAGCCCACGGACTAGTTAATAGCATTAAAATTTATGCTCCAAAAATTTTTCAAAAGTTATCTTTTAAAAATTTTTTTTAAAAATGTTATTGTTTTTTTTTAATAACTCCGTTAATTTTGAGATATCAGATTCGCCTAAAAACCATTTGAAAGTGAGGGATTTTAAACCACGTTGAATTTAATCTTTTAAATCCTTTACTGTTTTAAAAATAAAAGGTTCAATTGCCACGGTTCCATGGTTCTAGCAGCAAAATTTAAGCTTTAAACGTTTCTATCACGGTTATTTTGTACCATACAGAAATAGTAAAAAAGGTAAAATATTTGATACGGAAAAAACTAAAATTTGGATATGTGTCATTGTTTTCGTATATTGAGTATTTTTGGAGTTATTATTAAAAGAAAATGAAAATTACGATAATTTGAAAAATTCTGATTTTTTAAAAGTATATCTTTTTTTTCAAAAATATGCATTCTAAACCGTTCAAAATTGTTGAAATCATTACTTATGCTAAAATAAAGAAACTCTGGTAAGGATTTCTATAAATTTTAATTTTTGTGGATTCTCTTATTTTCATCATAACTTGCTTAATTTTGATGCTATTAACTTCTTTTTGGACTCATTTGGTAGGTAATCCAAAGTACTTTGACAAGTGCTTAGTAGGTATAATTTATAAAATGCATCGTTTTCCCGTTATTTAAGCTTGAATACTTAGATTTGCCTACTCGTCGAAAAAAATATATTTTCAATTACCCATAACTCACTATAAATTAACATTAGTGTAGTTAGTTTTTTAAATGAGAAGTGTATTCAATTTTTTATTATCTTTAATTTTGGTGATAATATCTTTTTTGTAAAAGCTTATAGTTTTTGAGTTATACGTGAATAACAGCTTTAAAACATGCATTTTTTTAAGAAGAAATAAATTGTTTGATCTTTAATAACTCAAAAAGTATTGATTTATATTAACAACTTTATATAATAAATTTTACTTAGAATTTGCCCCTCTATCGATTTGTGGTATTATTTTAATGAAATAATTTTCACCCTCGAGAAGGGGTGGCATACACCCCCAGGGTAAAAGCGCAAGTTGGCATCATGTCACCTTTGTTCCTTGAGGTATCCTCTAACTACTCACCAATTTTCATGAAAATCGATGGAGGTTCAACGAAATCGGAGGTAAAAACCTTCAGTGACTGCACTAGTAGGCATTTTTGATGTATCTATATGTGCAATTTGGTACCTTAAGGGGAAAGGAGCAAAATGCAAAATTTTGACAGACGTCTGTCAAAATTTTCAATGTATTTTAAATGTATTCATTTTTTGAATCCTGAAAAAACTAATAAATATTTTTGAAAAATTTAAACGCAGAATGAAAGACTATTTTATTACCGAGGGTCGAAAGTGCCTTAGAGTAAATAAAAAGTTTCTTTTTAAGGAGATATTTGAAGCTAAAAATCACACTAAATTTTCTCTTACTTTTTCACCCCTCTAACTTATTAAAATAAACATTATAGAAGTTTTTAGGCACTTTTAGCCCTCGGTTATCGTAATCTTTCATTCTGCGTTTAAATTTTTCAAAAATACTTATTAGTTTTCTCGGGATTCGAAAAAAATTAATCATATTTAAATGGCATTGAAGCCGAAAGTTTGTAACATAAAAAAACATTTTAACTTCCTGTTACGTTCATGATATATACCTACTATTTTTAAACTTAATTATTATTGTCCGAATTCCTAAAAAACTCTACAGTGATGTTTAAATGACTATTTCAGAAGAAATACGGTTATTATTGAGAAAGCATTTAAAAGTTTCTACTAATCTCCTTTTTGACCTACTCTTTCCCTATTTAAAAAAAACTAATCATTGTTGATTTATGGTGTAGCTAAGCACAATTTTGAAAACAAACTACCCCCTCATTGAATGACAACAGTGACAACTCCCCGTTAAGTGCATCTTCACACCCAAACCATCAACCTAAGAGCAACATTCCAACAAAAAAACGTTGTTTGTGTTTTCCCATGTTATAACAATTTGTTATTTGAGCATCGTCGACGACGCCGCCGACCGAATCGTCGACGTTGCGACGCCAATCGAGGGGTGGGGGCGGCGCCACAGCGGGCGCCGAAATGTTTCGGGAAATTCGCTGAAAAACTATCTACATTTCGTTTAGATGGGAACAAGTTTAGGGGGTTCGGAGGGGCTTGCCAGAAACGAACATTGAAAGTTGTTTTCGACCCTGGCAAACTTTATTTATTACTATTTTTATTGGGGGAGCTTTACAATCCAGAATATATTTTTATTAAGAAGTAACTTCAAATGTAAAAAGGGATTAACTATCCGCGGATATTTTTGCAGAGGAACATTTAGAGAAAATAAAAATTTGATTTATGATTTCCTTAATTTTATTTAATAAAAATGTAACAATTATTAGAATTTATATACAGGGCGAGTGGGGAGGAACGCACCAAACTTTAAGGTTGTATAATATACGTAAAAATAATCAAAGATAACTCATATGTTGTTATTCGATTTTCATTTGTTTTCGAGATATGGGGTGTTAAAATTTTTCTTACAAACTGACGATTTATCTATTGCTCTAAAACCGGTTGAGGTGTGCAAATGAAATTTGGTGGGTTTTAAGACATAGTTATTGAGCATATTTTGACACACAATTAAGAATTTTATATTCACCATTGGCGCGCGTACGTATAAGGGTCTGAAATTTTTTTAAGAAAAAAAAATAGTATGCCACTGAGATATTTCAAATTAAAAGCTATTTTTGAATTCCCTGTTCAATTTCTGACCAACCATCTATCTTCATGTTTGTTCATACGACGCTTCGTTTTCATTCAAAAAATAAAATATCTTAACGCTTACAAAGTATTCGAAATAAGTTTCTTCACATTCATATAGAAACTTCTTCGAAATGGAAGATGTAATCAAAGAAATTAAATGGGACGTAATAGGAGTCTGCGAAATACGACACCGTGGTGAAAACTTAAAGACGCTGAAATCAGGACACCTCTTCTATAGCATTGGCTCCGAAACCGAATCAGTTTGAGGAGTCGGTTTCTTCATCCATAAAAAACATAAGAAGAACGTAGTTGATATAAAAAGTGTATCTACAAGAGTTGCCTATGTAACCCTACAGCTCAACAACAGGTATAAACTGAAAATTATCCAGGTATTCGCTCCAACAACACAACATCCAGACGAAGAAGTTGAAGACTTTTATGATGATATATCTGTAGCTCTAAAAGACACACCCACCCACTTTACAATCCTGTGTGAGGATTTTAATGGAAAATTAGGCCTTAAAGAAGACGAAGCAGAGACATCACTAGAAAATTTTGGAACTCTAGGTAGAAATGAGCGGGGAGAATCACTCTTTTTTTGGGAGCAGGTTTTTGCTACAGAATAACTTGTTCCAAATGAACAGTTTTTTCGTTAAAAAACTACATAGAAGGTGGACGTGGGAAAGTCCCGATGGTAAATTAAATAGATTACATTATCAGCGACAAAAAACAGATTATCACAGACGTTAGCGTCCTTAATAAATTTGCTACAGGAAGTGACCATCGAATGGTAAGAGCCACAATAAAAATCAGACCTCAAAAAAGAACGAAATCGTTTGATAAAAAAGAAAACTTTGCAAGCCTGGACGCCCGGACGCCCCCATTAAATATTGATAAATACCAACACCATATAAACGCTGCTTTGGAAAGAAATACAACTTCAGATGAAAGTATAAATATCTTAAATGAAAACATAATTAGAGCCATTGAAGAAAGTCAACGAAAAAACTGCCCAAAACAGAAGAAAGATGAAAAAATAAGCCCAGAAACTAGAGAACTAATCAAAACGCGAATAAAATGAGAGGAAGCGAAAATACTGAAAAAAGTGCGTTAAGAGACATCAACAAGAAAGTGTCAAAGGAAATCAGAAAAGATCTAAGGAAGTTTAAAACTCAAAGCATCCAGAAAACCATAGAAGAAAACAAAAGTTTGAAAGTTTTACGAAGGAAATTGAACAACGGAAAATGCGAAATACATAAATTAAAAAATAAAAACAGCGAAATAACATCAAACAGAGAAGATTTACTAAATATCGTAGAAGAATTTTATTTGGAACTATATAGGAGCCAAAGACTAAATCAAAATAATATGAGGGAAACGGTTTCAAAGAAAATAATAAACTAAGGCTCCGAAATACTACCAGAGATCACCACTAGCGAAATCCATCAAGCACTGAGAAACATGAAAAATGGAAAAGCACCAGGTGAAGATGGAGTCGTAATAGAGGCAGTTAAAAACGGAGGCCACATTCTTATAGGTAAAATAAAAAATCTCTTCAAATTAAGCCTTCATCAAAAGTCGATACCTGAAAAATGGAAAACGCAGTAACAATACTTTTGCATAAGAAGGGAGATAAGATAGACTTAGAACATTACAGACCCAGTAGCCTGCTAAACCACTTATACAAACTCTTTACAAAAGTAGTGACATCAAGAGCAGACAAGAAGCTAGATTTTTACCAGCCAAAAGAACAAGCTGGATTTCGATCAAACTTTGGAACAAACGACCAGCTGCAGGCAGTAAAGTTACTAATTGAGAAGTCAATAGAATATAATAAGCCCTCTTGTCCCAGTATTCGTGGATTTTCATAAAGCCTTTGACACGATAGAGCTGGATAGCATTTTAGAAGTTCTAAATGAATGCCGCATTGACTACCGTTACCGTACACTCATCTATAATATTTATAAAGAGGCTCTCTATATCACTCTCACGAATGACTTATCCATCCTCAGCGAATACCTTAAGAAATGGAGACTACAGCCAAGTACTACAAAAACTGAAGTATCAGCTTTTCATCTAAACAACAAGTTGGCAAACAGAGAATTGCGAGTGTATTTTAATAACAAGCTGTTGAAACACAATAAATACCCGAAATACCTTGGGGTTACTCTAGACAGAACGCTCACATTCAGAGAACACCTGACGAAAACAGCAGCAAAATTGAAAACACGCAACAATATAATACAGAAACTCTGCGGCACTACATGGGGGTCCACAGCATCAACATTAAGATCCTCTGCTCTTGGCCTGATATATCCGGTGGCAGAAT
This sequence comes from Diabrotica virgifera virgifera, assembly GCF_917563875.1. Taxonomy (NCBI): domain Eukaryota; kingdom Metazoa; phylum Arthropoda; class Insecta; order Coleoptera; family Chrysomelidae; genus Diabrotica; species Diabrotica virgifera. The sequence goes on from NC_065444.1 coordinate 70,961,915, forward strand.
ACTGTGCTCCAGTGTGGCTAAATAGCAGGCATACCCACCTGGTCGACACCCAACTAAACCGTACTATGCGTATGATAACAGGCACAATTAAGCCCACCCCTACAATGTGGCTACCCACCCTTAGTAATATAGCACCACCCAACCTACGCCGCGAACATGCATTGGTTAAAGAATATAACAAAATAATGGACAGTCGCCAGCTTCTAGTCCACAACGACATCCCCGATATTCTTGGAAACCGTCTCCGATCCAGGTTACCCCCTCTATAATCTGCTCAAGCGCTGCAGCAATCCAACTTTGACTTAAATACCCGATGGAGAGAAGATTGGGAAAGTAGGACAGATCCGCATTACCATAGTCTACCGGACATCATAGGGAAACCTGGCGAATTTGAACGTCCCCGTAAGATTTGGGCAGCCCTTAATCGAATTCGAACAAACTGTGGAAGATGCGCCGACTCCCTCCACAGATGGGGTAAACTCCCCTCGCCTTCTTGTGACTGCGGCGCTGCAAGACAGACGATCAGTCACATTGTTCAGGACTGCCCACGCAGAGCATACACAGGTGACCCTATAGACTTTGTAATGGCAACCGAAGGGTCAATCGAATATATAAAAAAATTGGACATCTGTTTGTGATGCATTGTATAATGCATAAATCTAAATATATTCTGTGATATACTTAAGCCATACGCTAAATAAAATAAATAAAAATATAAATAGGCAACAATGAGTGTTAAGTTACATGATAAAACCAAACAAATAAGCATAGAACGCGGCGTAAGACAAGGCGACACACTCTCGCCAAAACTATTCACTATTCATAACTGTTCTGGAATATGCCTTTAATATGCTCAACTGGGACAATAAAGGGATCAAAATAGATGGAGAAAAGTTAAATCATCTTCGTTTTGCAGATGACATAGTCCTTATAACTGATGACTGATGACCTAGGAGAAGTAAAGAAAATGCTAAATGAGTTAGACGCTATCTGCTGGAAAATAGGCCTGAAAATGAACTTTTCTAAAACTAAATTTATGACTAATCTGATTCCTAGCGGACAGCTGAGTATACGTGAACAATAAGTAGAACTAGTAGAAAAGTACATTTACTTGGGTCATGAAATTAGAATTGGCAGAGATAACCAAACATGCGAAATAAAAAGGAGATTAACTCTTGCTTGGGCAGCCTACAGAGCTCGGAGAGACATATTTAGGAGCAGTATACCAATCAGTTTAAGAAGACAAGTATTTGACCAATGTGTGCTGCCGGTAATGAAATATGGAGCAGAGACACTGACTCTAACCAAGGCAACAGCGTCGAAAAATGCGGGTTGCTCATAGGCGTATGGAAAGATCCATGCTGGGCGTAACCCTACGGTATAAAATAAGAAATGAAGATCTCAGACAAAGAACCAGTATCGCAGATGTTATAGAACGTATCACTAGGCTCAAATAGAACTGGGCAGGACACGTCGCCAGGCTGAAAGATTCAAGATGGACACGAGAGCTGATGGAATGGAGACCAAGAGAAGATAAACGCAGTAGAGGAAGGCCGCCTACACGATGGACAGATGATATCAGCAGTGGCGTAGTATAGTGGGGGCGGCAGGGGCGGCCCGCCCCGGGCGGCACTTTTTAGTGGGCGGCCAAATTTAACAATAATTAATAAAAATATTTTGTAAATATTTGAACTATTTTATATTTTTATCTCAACTACAAATTCGGACCGATTGAAAGGAGCACGGAATTTTTCATTACTTATTTTGTGACGAATTCGGGGAATTCCTTTTCTTTGAATGATATTTTGTAGCGACTGGCAACAACGTCTAAACTGACTTCTCCGTTTATGACTAACAATCAGCGAGAATGACTTCTATTACATACATCGGTCATTATTTTACTACCCTATACGTTATTCAGTGTGTGGAACAAAGAAAACACTTAATTGTTTGAATACGAATTGCAAGAAAAAATTGTTCGACTCTGCAGTCAGGTTACAGCCAGATCAGCGGAATGCAATGAGACTTGCATTGTATGATCGATTAGGTTTTTGTTCACTACAAGAGGGTGGTTTGTTCGAACATTTAATTGGTTAGAGTTTTTTTAATGCCTTTACTTTTAATTTAATGATTGAGAATAAATTTTTCAGTTCGTTGTGTTTTTATAATTTTTTTAAAATGCCTTTAATTTTAATTTAATTATTTAGAATTATTGTTATGTTAGTAGGTTAGTTTCTTATAAAAATAATAAATATGGATTTTGTTATGTAAGCTAATTGTTTTTTTTTTCAAGTTAATTCTTTTTTTTTTTATTGTTAAATCTAAGTTGTGAGATACTCTGCCCAATATTTTAATAATGTTCCGAATATTTTTCACAGTTGCTATAAGCAATGCCGGCTGTGAGAGAAGTTTTTCAAAATTGTGATTAAAAATTGTGATTAAAAATAAAAATGAGTACTCTAAGGCTAACTAATTTGGCTATTTTGTCTATTGAGCAAGAGGTGTGTGATGCAATAGACATTGACGGTGCAATAAAAGGCTTCGCTCTTAAAAAAAGTAAACGTATAAATTTTTAATTGAAGACGGAAGTTTTGTTTTTAATTCTAACAAATACTCATATTACTTTTCAATAAAAATACATTATTACATACCTAATAGTATAGTATAGTGTACAGTGTACCGTGTACCTAATCTTAAGTGATAGGTACCTATCTAAGTTATATCAATGTATCTAATTGATTAAAGTAAAAGAATTTTTGTATTAATAAACGTGTTTGTAAAACTTAGATACACTTTTTATTTAAAATCTAACCTGTATAATGTATAATGCAAAATAATGATGACTGTTCTCACCGAAAAGTTCTCTATAATAATTAATGTATGTAATGTCTGTATAGGATACATTAAATTAAAATACCAAATAAGAGGGCGGCAAAATTGTCTTCCGCCTCGGGCAGCCGACACTCACGCTACGCCACTGGATATCAGGCGGATTAGTAAAAACTGACAACAATCAGCGCAAAACCGTGAAGTGTGGAAACAATTGGGGGAGACCTATGTCTAGCAGTGGACGTGAATTAATTGGTTGGATGATGATATAGAAACTTCGTCGAAAACTTTGTAAGCGTTAAGATGTTTTATTTTTTGCATGAAAACTAAGCGTTGCATGAAAAAAAGGGAAGATAGGTTTTTTGTCAAAAATTGAACGAAGAATTCAAGAAAGATTTTTAATTTGAAATATTTCAGTGGCGTACCATTTTTATCTTTTATTTTATACTATTACTAAATTTTAGACTATTACCCGTACGCGCGCCAGTGGTGAATATAAAATTCTTAATTGTATGTCAAAACATGCGAAATATCTATGTCTTAAAACCCACCAAATTTCATTTTTACACGTCAACCGGTTTTAGGGTAATAAATAAATCGTCAGTTTGTAATAAAAATGTTAACACCGCGTATCTTGAAAACAAATGAAAATCGAATAACAACATAATATGAGTTATTTTTGATTATTTCTACGTATATTATACAGTTTTAAAGTTTGGCGCGTTCCTCCCCACTTACCCTGTATTTTCGAGGTAGACAATAAAATAAAATCTTTGAAATAAGTACGAAAATATTTAACTGGTTTTGCATCGTAGAGGTGGGATATTAGACCAGGGTGCATCTGTAAAAATATTAGTACATTTGGACGTTGAGAGGTGACTCAAATTTTTTTGGAGATGTTGCTTGAAAATAGTTCAAATAATAATATTTGAGTTATCCTCCCTCTCAAAAAGGTCCGGAACATTGTTTAAATAATCAAAATGTCAAAAAATGAAGGAAAAATTCGATTTTTTTCTTCGTTTTTTGATTATAACTTTAAAAGTATTCACTTCCGAGAAAAGTTGTACTGACATAAAAGTTTCATAATTAAATTTACCTACAATATAGAATTGGTTAAAAATTTAAAAAATTGTCAGCTTTGTTGCAAAATAGCAATAATTGCGAAAAAAAAAACATACAAAAACAAGTATTCGCATTTTACGTTTTTCAACCATTTATGCTACACTTAGGACCTTCATATTTCACTCAGAAAAACACTATGATAGAGTAAAATAATACTGTAAATTTCATTAAGATCAGTGTGATAGATTTTGCAAAATAAATTTTGCAATCCAGCTTTCGCAAAAAAAATTTATTTTTTCAAAATGTTACAGGACTAAAAATAAAGCAGATAGCAAGTTGAATTTTTTTTGCGTATAGAAGTGTACTGTATCTTTCATTTGAAATTTGCAAAATTAAAATTAATTAACTACCACGGCGTCAGGATTTTTTTTAAATAAACATTAATTATTGGTGCTACGCGCAGGACAGCGGATAGTTTGCTCTGATTGGGCATTCCAATGGCCTTTGATAATGATTGAGACATTTTAATTTTTACTACATTTCGATATAAATAAATAAATTTGTTTATTGCAAAATAAAAACACATACTCTTTCCTTTGAAATAGCACTTTTTTTAGCAAAAACTTTATTTGTTCATATATTTTAACTTAGAGAATAAAAGGTTATTATTTTTAAACATACGCAATTGTTTAAACAATATTTCACAAACAATAATAAAATTTGTTTGATTTTTGTGGAATTAAAATATTAAAATAAAACAAAATATAGAGTAAGAAAATAATATATTAGATAAAGATTGGAAGAAATTTTGGTGGAAATCAACTTGTGTGAATTGAACACATAGACCAATCAAGTTAGTAAAAAATAAGCCGTTTTTCGACATAATTGAAAAGACGAGGTTTGACAGTTGAAATGTGTAGAATGAGATATTACAAAAAGGCTATCATCTTGGGATTCATCAATTTTTTAGTGGAACATTTTTTAAATAAACAATCAAAACGTCAAACTTAGTTTCTTGCTCATAACTTAAAAACTTGTTTATTTAGAAATTTCACGTCCACAGGTAACTTTTTCAGAAAAAAAAGATACATCGAATGAGATACACCAAATTAAAATCGGTTAATAAACAAAAAAGTTATTGCAAAACGGACGACAGAATCACTGTTTTTGAATATTGTTAATAACAATTTTATTGTTTATTAAAATATGTTTAAATATACCTAAACTTGAGGGCATTATCGTGTTTGAATGGTGTGCAAAAAATGGTCCAGATCTGTTAAATAGTTTTTGCAAAATTTAATTTGTTTTTAAAATTTTTTGAAAAACGAGCTCAGTTCTGAGGCTGGTCCAGTTAATATGGCTGAATGTATTTCAATAATCATTGTCTCATTTCCTTCGTTAAGATATATACTAATACCCTATGAAAAAAAAAGTAAAAATAATTACATGTACGTACACAAAATTATTTGTTAATAAATAGCAGTTTTTAAGCTTACAACAATTACAATAATTTCGTAGAAATTAGATCAAATTAAATGGCAATAAAAAAATACTCAAAGCTGGTTAAAATACACAACTTCTAAAAAAAATTTTTAGGTCCTACGACCCTTGGGGTCTGAGATAGCCCCTTTTTTTGAAAAAATCACTGTTACGTTAATTAACAACACTAAGATCTGAAATTAACCAATCTTTTATAAGAAAAGTCAAAGATTTTAACAAAGTTTTTTGCAAGAAAAAATGTTAAAAATTGTTTAAACAGTATTGTTATAAAGAAAGAGAGATTTTGCGTTCCGACTATAGTAAAAAAAAATGATGGGCGCAGCCGAATGAGAATAAATTCGCGGACTAGCATTCGCTAGCGCTAGACCGTTGCAGCCTTTTAACATTGACAGTATACCGGATTTGAAGCTTAATATTATATTTATATATTTTGGTAGAAACTTGAATTTTATGAATATTATTATGTTGCACATTTATTTAGTAAAATTATATTTTAAATAAATAAATTTAAAAAATAACAATAAAAAGGCCACAAAGTCAAAATATGCAACAGAAAAAAAGTTACGCGACCTTATAGACGAGCGGTACGTGGTACTCCCCCCAAAAAAAACGCTCATTTCTCGAGATATCAACCACGGTGTGGTGAATGGTTAATTTTGGTCTTACTTTATACTTTTTATTGTGCTGAAAACGAAAATGAGCTTTACTTTGAATTTTAGATGGGGAAACATTGTCAAAATCGCAATTTTACCCTAAAAATAAAAAAAAAATGAAATCACGTTTTTCTTAAAATTAAAAGTTACACCACTTCTTTTCTATAAAACAGTTTGTTCTCCTCTGTATTCTAGATTTTAACTAAAATTAATTAAACAGCTAAATTTCAAATTTTGTTACTCAACTTTTGCGATTAAACTTTGCAATTCAAGAATCTGCACCTTTTACTTCAAACAATTTATAACTTTCTTTATGGCAAGACAGAAATATTGAAGCAGGTCCCATTGTCTTCAGAAAGGTGAGAAATATATACTATAAAAATATCAGAAAAAAATATTACAATGGAACAGAGTTGTAGCAAATTAAACTCAAAAAAACGTGATTTTTTTTATTTTTAGGGTAAAGTTGCGATTTTGATAATGTTCCCCCACGTAAAATTCAAAACAACCCTAATTTTAGTTTTGACCACCATCAAAAATATAAAGTATGACCAAAATTAGTATCAGTATCTCGAGAAATAAGCTTTTTTTGGGTGTGCCGCTCGTCTATAAAGTCACATAACATTTTTCCTATTGCATATTTTAAATTAAATTTTTTTGCAAAACTTCTTCATAAATTATATTTTATTTCTGTGTTAATTAAAATTATAAACTAAAAAGTTTGTCACTCAACTTTTTTAAGTAAACATGAAACTAACGAAATCTAACGACAAAATGTTTAAAAATTAACAACTTCTCTTTGAACGTGTTGAGTCATTTTGGACACATCTCATTGTTATCTAAATGCTTCAAAGATAACACAGTAAAATTTTCAAAAGGAAATATTTACAGCGACCAAAAATACAGTGAGTTAAATTTGAAAAATCATCAAAATTGATTTTTCGCATTCTTGCATAAAATTTGATTTTTGAACATGTTCCACTAATTCTAGAAAAAAATTAACTCCATATTCGGATTCAGAGACCTCGAAAACATAAGGAATGACGAAAATTTGTCATTCACCTTAAATTGGATTTTTGTGGTCGGGATAACGTAATTTTAATAGTTGCTACCGCATGCTGGTCGCCAACCGCGCCCACTATTCAGTCAGTCGACTACGCCCGCTATTTTTTACTTTAGTCGGAACGCAAAATACTCTGTGTTTATAACACTTCTATTTACACAATTTTTAACATTTATTCTTACTAAAAACTTTGTTAAAAACTTTGACTTTTCTTATAAAAGATTGGTTAATTTCAGATTTTAGTGTTGTTAATTAACGTAACAGTGATTTTTTCAAAAAAAGAGGCTATCTCAGACCCCAAGGGTCGTAGGCCCTAAAAATTTTTTTTTAAAGTTGTGTATTTTAACCAGCTTTCCGTATTTTTTATTGCCATTTAATTTGATCTAATTTCTACGAAATTATTGTAATTGTTTATAAGCTTAAAAACTGCTATTTATTAACAAATAATTTTGTGTACGTATATGTAATTTTTTTTTACTTTTTTTTCATAAGCTGTTAGTATACATCTTAACGAAGGAAATGAGCCCCGGATTATTGAGATACATTCAGCCATATTAACTGGACCAGCCTCAGAAATTAGCTCGTTTTTCAAAAAATCTTATAAACAAATTCAATTTTACGAAAACTATTTAACAGATCTAGACCATTTTTTGCACACCATTCAAGCACAATAGTGCCCTCAATTTTGGGTATATTAAAACGTATTTTAACAAACAATAAAACTGTTATTAACTATAATCAAAAACAGTGATTTTGTCATCCGTTTTGCAATAACTTTTTTGTTTATTAACCGATTTTTATTTAGCGTATCTCATTCGATGTATCTTTTTTTTCTGAGAAAGTTACCTGTTGACGTCAAATTTCTAAATAAACAAGTTTTTAAGTTATGAGTAAAAAACTAAGTTTGACGTTTTGATTGTTTATTTAAAAAATGTTCCACTAAAAAATTGATGAATCCAAAGATGGTAGTCTTTTTGTAATATCTCATACTACACATTTCAACTGTCAAACCTCGTCTTTTCCGTCATGTCTAGTAAAAACCTAACTTGATTGGCCTAACAGCTGTCCTGCGCGTAGCACCAAAAATTAATGTTAATTTAAAAAATTTCCTGACGCCGTGGTAATTAATCGATTTTAATTTTGTAAATTGCAAATGAAAGGTACAGTACACTTATATAACCAAAAAAAAAAATTAAACTTGCTATCTGCTTTATTTTCAGTCCTGCAACATTTTAAAAAAATTAATTTTTTTTACGAAAGCTGGATTGCAAAATTTATTTTGCAAAATCTTTTAAACCGATCTTAATGAAATTTACTATTTTACTATATCATAAAGTTTTTCTGGGTAAAATATGAAGGTCCTAAGTGTAGCATAAATGGTTGAAAAACGTAAAATGCGAATACTTGTTTTTGTATGGTTTTTTTCGCAATTAGTGCTATTTTGCAACAAGGGTGACTATTTTTTAAATTTTTAACAAATTCTGTATTGTAGGAAATTTAATTTTGCAACTTTTATGTTAGCACAACTTTTCTCAAAAATGAGCAGTTTTAAAGTTATAATCAAAAAACCAATAAAAAAATCGAATTTTTCCTTCATATTTTGACATTTTGATTATTTAAACAATGTTCCAGTCCATTTTGAGTGGGAGGATAGCTCAAATATTATTATTTGAGTTATTTTCAAGTAATTTCTGCAAAAAAATTTGAGTCTCCTCTCAACGTCCATCTCAAAACAGATGCGCCCTTGACTATATAGAAAATCTTGCCTATTTTTAAAAGGTCTTGCTATTGAGTTTTTTTTTTAATTATTTTGGACATAAATAAAACAATTAATCAATATTTTTTTATTTAGTCCATAATTAATTGATTTACTGCCTTTTGCCTATCCTCAATATTCTTGCCAAGATTTTGTATTAAGTATCTATAGTAAGACTATACCTCTCTAGTTGTTACACTTCAGGTTGTCTCCGTTTTCATGCTGCACGATTAGCTGATATTATCCTTCTATGCAGTTGATCTCCACCAGACTTGGTCATTTCAATGCATTTTTGTTATTTTCACTGGACTTGTGTTATTTCTCATTTCTTGTATTGCTATCACCACCTCCTGTTCCCCTGTAGGCTGCTTTTCATCTATCTTATTTTCTCCAACTGCCCAGTTGTGTAATGCTTCGCACTTCACGCTAACCATTTAATAACTCTTCGAAATGTTTTTCCACCACGTCAATATTTCTACTGGATCACTAAATTAAATTTCCGTCTTTGCTTTTCATATATCTACATTCACATTGGTATCCTTTTCCTATCTTCTTAACTTCTTAGTAAAACGAGCTCACCCTCACAGTTCCCACGAATTATTCTATATTCTTGTATTTTACACTCTCGATTATTTTTTAATGATTGTTGTCTGCTCTTCTTCTTTTCCTGCTATTGAGGGACACTCTTCGTCAAACCAATCTTTGTTTGTACTTCTCTTGAAGACGCACTTATCTATTTTCTCTCTGGCTGCTACTCCGGCATATTTACTTTGATACTTACCAGGTTTTCTCTGTTTGTAAATTTTGCTCACATTGTTAGAGAATTTTATTTATTTCTTCTTTGTGTTTATTTTTTACTTCTACTTCCTTAAAATTTTCAATATTATACTTTCTCTTCATTTTATTATTCGTTTTCACTTTTTCTTCTATTTACACTTCGTTTAGATGGGAACAAGTTTAGGGGGTTCGGAGGGGCTTATCAGAAACGAACATTGAAAGTTATTTTCGACCCTGGCAAACTTTATTTATTACTATTTTTATTGGGGGAGCTTTACAATCCAGAATATATTTTTATTAAGAAGTAACTTCAAATGTAAAGAGGGATTAACACTATCCGGGGGATAATTTTACAGAGTAATATTTAGAGGAAATTAAAATTTGAAATTTAGAGGAAATATAATTTCCTTAATTTAATTTAATAAAAATGTAAGCGATATTATAATTTATATCTTTTCGAGATGGAAATAGTAAAGTAAAAACTTCAAAATGGGTAGTACGAAAATATTTAGCGGTATTTGTATCGTAAATGGGAGATATACGATATGTAGCATATTTTTAACTGACCTAGATATTCTTCTCTTCTTCTTTTTATGTAGACATGACTCTGTCTGTTTTTCAATGTGCCTCCAGTAGGTTGTCATTCCACCTTTTTCGTGGTCTTCCCACTGATCGTCTTCCTATTGGGAACCGTCTATGGCCGTTCTTACTACTTTATTTTTTGTCATTCGGATTATATGGTCATTTCATTCTACTCTTCTGTTTTTCACCCAGTTATTAATGTTGTCCACCTTGCATCTCTGTCGTATATCTGCACTTCAAGCTCTATCCCATAGTGTCTTACCATCGATTTTTGGAAGTGTTTTCATCTCTGCTGTTTCTAGCATTATTATTGTCCTCTTTGTATCAGGTGGTGTTTCTGCCGCGTACGTCATTATTGGTCTGATGACTGTTTTGTAAATTCTGCCTTTCACTTCTTTTCCGATGTTTTTATTTCTCCATATTGTTTCGTTCTGGCAACTTGCGGCTCTGTTTGCTTTATTCACCTGATCTTCCACTTTTGTTTCGAGCTTTCCGTAGCTAGATAGTATGATGCCTAGATATTTAAACTTAAACTCCATGACTTGTTCTATTATTTAACCCTCCACCTCTAATTTACACCTTATTAAATTTGCTGTTATAACCATGTATTTAGTCTTTTAACCTAGACATCGATAAAAGCTGGCAAAAAGATAACACAATCAACCCTGCAACAGAATCACTTGGAGAGAGAAAAGTAAAGAATGCTTACATATTAAAGAAGAAAAGCCCGTGGTTTAGAGAGGAAGTTAAGATAAAATGTGAAGAAAATAAGAAAGCCTTTTTACAATACAGAACGAAACAAACGCAACAGGCATACAACCATTACAAACGAATCAAAAGCGAAACGAATAATTTAGTGAGGCAAATAAAAAGGGAGCACTGGCAGAGTTTTTCAAAATAGATGGAACACGACTTCTACGGAACACAAAAAGAAGTATGGAGAATGATCATGAGGGCAAAGAAAGGAGATGAACGAATTAATAAAAGCGAAACACATTCAGAAAAAAACATGGGCAGACTACTTTCGATCTCTATTTGCTAAAAGCGACGATAATGAACCACCAACACCTGAAGTTACAACAAACGAAGAAATAAACATCGAGGAGGGAGAGGTAAAGGAAGCATTAATAAAATTTCCAACAGAATATCCAACGAACTCCTAAAGTACGGAGGACAAGATCTAACTAAACAACTATTAAAACTAATACAAAAAATAATAGAACAAAACAGAATACCACAAGAATGGAGATCAAGCATCATAATACCTCTCTTCAAAAAAGGAGACAAATCGGACCCGGAGAATTACAGAGGAATTAACTTATTAAACACAACATTAAAATTAACAACCAAAGGGATAACAAACAAATTGAATGAAATTATAACATTAGCAAAAGAACAACAAGGTTTTAGGTCGGGAAGGTCATTCATTGACGCTATAATTAGGTATAATGAGGCAAGTTCAAGAGAAATCGTTAGAATACAACAAACCGGCATATTTATGTTTCGTGGACCTTAACAAAGCATTTGACAGGGTCCCATTAACGAACGTTATCCATTTGTTATACTCGAGAGAGGTACCTATAGGAATAATTAAAACGATAGAAAACATCTACCAGAACAACACAATAAAAATAAAAGTGGACGATGAATTGACTGACCCAATTAAAGCCGGCAATGGAATAAGACAGGGGGATTCCTTGAGTCCTTTATTGTTCAACCTGATCATGGACGAAATAATAAAAAATGTAAGAACTAAAAAAGGATACCAAATGGGAGAAAAACAACTTAAAATAATCTGCTATGCGGACGATGCAATACTAATCTCTTAAAGTGAAGATGATTTACAACGTATGGTGCACCAATTCAACATAATCGCCAGAAAATTTAACATGTTAATTTTCTCACAAAAGACAAATTGCATGGTTATAACAGCAGATACAATAAGATGTAAATTGGAGCTGTAAGGTCAGATAATAGAACAAGTGATGGAGTTTAAATACCTAGGCATCACACTATCTAGCTACGGGAGGTTCGAAACATAAGTGGAAGATCAAGTGAATAGAGCAAACAGAGCCGCAGGTTGCCTGAATGACACAATATGGAGAAATAAAAATATCGGAAAAGAAATGAAAGGCAGAATTTACAAAATAGTCATCAGACATACGCGCCAGAAACAGGACCCGACACAGAGAGGACAAAAAGAATGCTCGAAACAGCGGAGATGAAAACCCTTCGAAAAGTCGATGGTAAGACTCTATGGGACAGAGCTAGAAGTACAGATATACGACGTAGATGCAAGGTGTATAACATTAATAACTGGGTAAGAAACAGAAGAATAGAATGGAATGACCACATAAGCCGAATGACAACAAATAGGATAGATATGACAGCGAGAGACGGTTCCCAATAGGAAGACGATCAGTGGGAAGACCACGAAAACGATGTAACGACAATTTACTAGGGGCACATTGAAAAAACAGACAGTCATGTGAGTCAGAGACAGTGGTTCATTTTAATTCTCCACGAACCATCGCTGCAATGTGTTGGTCCAAATATCTTCCTTAGTATTTTGCGCTCAAATATTCTCAGTTGATTTTCATCAGTGGTTGAGGATCCACGTTTCACATCCATGTATGACCACTGGTCTAATTACTGTTTTGTATATTCTAAGCTTAGACACACGATTCAGTAACTTACTTTTCATTAAGTCTTTGTATGCATAAAAACACTTATTACCGCTAAGAATCCGTGCTTGTATTTCTTGACTGGTGTTGGCATTGTCATTTATTATTGATTCTAATTAGAGGCATATTCGTAGGTATGGTTATCTACCTTCAGATTCTCATGTTGGTTCACTTTGTGCACTCCATATATTTTGTTTTACTTTCATTTATATATAGACCAAACGTAGCAGCTTCTCGTTTCAGCTCTATAGTTTTTCGCTTAATAGACTTTTGTTGCGGCTTATATAGATCTTGTATTAATACAGTCGATCATATCTAATTTTCTAAAAACAGCTTTTAAAGTTAGATTAAAAAGTGTTGTTGATAAGGCATCACCTTGCCTAACTCCATTGTCAGTATCAAATGCCTCTGTCATATCTCCATCTAATTTCACCATAGCTTTGGAACCCTCCAAAAATATTCGTATAAGTTTAACTAAGGGTATCTAACATTACCCATTTTTCGCGTTTATTGATTTTTCTCAAGGTATCTTGAGTACCTACCTATTACAATTATTCTCGGTAAGAAACAACACATTTTTCTAACTTATACATCTGAATATAAAGAAATATACAGAGATGTTACAAATAATTACTTTAAATGAAAAACAGTAACTACATTGTCCCTAACAAAAGATAAAAAAAAAGCAAGCAAAGTAGTTGACAACCACAAAAAGGATTTTACTGATTTCAGAAATGCAACGTTGATTAATATTTAAACAGTAGTTGCTATTTTCCATTTAAATAAATTTGTAACCGATGATTATACCACGTTTTAAACCGCTCTGCTATTTTTCAACTTTTAAATGTAAAATACGGAACAAAAATTTGATATTCTTAAATACTATCAACAAATAATAGTGCAGTGTTGATGCTAATCGACTCAACCCGACGTGAGTACCAAAAAACCTTTATATAAGATATTAAAATAGTAAATATAACCTATATAATTCGAATCAAGTTCAACCTACTGGTTTTATCAACTGGTTTTTTGGAACCGTTCGGAACTGATCCACGCCGGTTTTTTTGCCGGTGAAAGGACCGGACCTGCGGCAAAGCAGGAAACAAAATAAAAATGACTTCAATTAACAACATGACTACTTCTACTTCAAATACACCAAATACACCAAAAAACACTTATTCCAATGTAGTAAATACGTTCAAACACCCAACAGATGACCAAGCAGTAGTACTCTCCAGTATAGAAGGCATCAAAATCCGCCATTACATTGTAGCAATTGGATCACTGGTTGGTCCACGTAATGTCTTGTTTGCATCTAGAATTCCAAACAACAGAATATGTATCTACCTCTCTACCAAAAACATAGTCGATATGCTTCTTCATTCCCACAAATATATTAGTATAAATGAGTCAGAAATAGAGATAAGAAGACTAATCACACCAGCACAACGACTTGTAATTTCTAACGCATGTCCTTCAATTCCAAACAATATCATTGAAACAGAATTACAAAAACTAGGCATTGCTGCAGTTTCCAAGATGACTTTCCTAAGAGTGGGTATGACTGAAACCGAATATAGCCACGTCCTAAGCTTCAGAAGGCAAGTATTTATTTCTCCCTTGGATAATACCTCCATTCCTGACTCCTTCAATGTATTTCACAATAAAACTTATCGTTTATTCCTCTCTATTGATGGACTAAACTGTTCTAAGTGCAACACTATTGGACATAACGATACAGATTGTCCCATCATAACAACTGCTAACTCCTCAAACGTACCCTCAGAAACCTCTCCAAATACTACACCTGAAACAGAGGATAGAGGTCCTGAAACACAACAAAACATGGAATTGAACGCCAGCATAACTGAAACTATAGAAAACATAAGTCTACCCTCCTCACCAAAAGAAACAACTTCATCAAATCTAAATAATATTAATAATCCTGCCGAAACTGTAACTCTGCAACCTTCAGTTAATATTAAGAAACAACCTACTCAAGTATCTACTCAAGTTAAAAGACAAATCTCATCCTCACCTGGCATTGACCAAAATAACCCAGAAACAGACTCACAAATATTTGCTGCTCCTATCACACATAAACTAAAAAAACCTAAAAAACAAACTAAAACCTCTGACGACGACATTATTTGTTCTCTAGAATTAATAAAAGACAAAATTGAAAACCGGTCACCCCCATTCACACTAAATTTTAATGAAATATGCGACTTCCTAGTTAATACTCTTCATGCTAAATATCCTGAAACAATCTCAAAGAACTACTCAAACTAACCTTCCGAATTAACAGATATCCTTAACTTTATTCATTGTTACTCTCACAACTCTAAATTAAAAAACAACATCACCAGATTAAAGAAAAAACTTAACCCCACTCACACATCTTCAACGGAAGAGACCGAAAAATCCGATGGATAAATCACTAATTCTTCAATGGAACCCAAATGGGTATTTCGCTCACCTCGAATCACTCAAACTATTAATTAAAAAATATTCTCCACTAATACTGTGTATACAGGAAACTCACTTCAAAGAGAATTCTGTAATAAACTTAAAAAATTATACTCCCTTTCTAAAAAATAGAAGTACAAAACACGCCAGTGGGGGCGTGGCTATCTTTGTCAGAAATGATATTGAAGCTAAGCCTATTAATCTAAATACCAATGTCGAAGCTGTTGCAGTTCAGGTCATATACAAAATGAAAATAAACATCTGTATATATTCCACACCCACATGAGAGACAAATACAAGAGGTAACTAATTTACTACATCAGATACAGCCTCCACTAATCTTATTAGGGGATACAAACTGCCATAACACCACTTGGGGAAGTTCAAAAACAGATAAATGTGGGAACTTATTACAAAACACAATCAATATTTCAAATCTAATACTTATGAATACTAGGGAACCCACCAGGTTTAATTCCTACAATGGGAATCTTTCATCTATTGATATTTCACTATGCAGTCCATCACTGGCAACTATATTACAATGGAAGACACTAAAATACTTATATGACAGTGATCACTTTCCAATCATAATTGACATCCTAAATGACAAACAAGAAACAACACATCCAATTTACCAGACGTGGAAAATAAAAATCGCTAATTGGGACCTTTTTCAGCAGTATATTGATGAAAAACTACACAACTTCACATTATATAGAAATATTGACAAAAACATATCTACATTAAATAATATAATTACATATATCGGCAGTACATAAAGCTATCGGTAAAACAAAAACTTGTAATAGGACACCGGTCCCCTGGTGGAATGATCAGATTGCCAAATCATTATCTGCAAGCAAACACGCACTGAATATTCTTAAAAAACATAAAACAGATGCTAATCTCCTGGAATTTAAAAAACTTAGGGCAAAAACTCGATATTTAATTAAAAAAAGCAAAAGGGAGTCTTGGCATAATTATGTTGCCTCAATAAACCCCTCAACTCCTATCGAGACCATCTGGAAAAAGATCCGAAACCTTAAAGGATCAAACAACTACATCAATATTAATACTCTTTCTTACAATAATAATCTTATTACCGACAAAAAAGACATATGTAACGTATTAGCCGATGTGTATCAACTAAATTCTAGTGATAGAAACCTAAACTCAAATTTCATTAAATACAAAAATCATGAAGAATCCTTTAAAATTTCAATCCATGACAGCAAATCGCCCCTAAATGAAATCATAACTCAACAAGAATTTGATTATTCTCTAAATTGCCTTAAAAATACTACTTCTGGTCCAGATGACATTCCACCTATTTTCTTGAAAAATCTTCCAGAATCAGCTAAACTTATCCTCCTAGACCTATTTAACTCAATATTTTTCAATAATATATTTCCCAAGATATGGTGCCATGCAATTATCATCCCAATTCTTAAACCCAACAAATCTAAAGACGATCCCCTGTCATATCGTCCAAACTCCTTGACATGTAGTATGTGTAAACTAATGGAAAAGATTATAAATAACAGACTAGTATGGCATCTAGAAAACTCAAAGTTATTATCCCCCTATCAAAGTGGTTTTCGTAAAGACAGATCCACTACCGATAACTTAGTGTCGCTTGAGTCTGAAATCCATGAAGCATTTTTACACAATCAAAAATTACTAGCTGTCTTTATTGATATCAATAAAGCATTCGACACTGCATGGAAATATAACATCTTAAAAGCACTACAAAAATTTGAAATTGAGGGTCACACACTAGCTTTTATACAAAATTTTTTAACTCATAGACAGATTGAAGTAAGAGCTAACGGTTATAACTCTAGTCCACGATCTCTTGAAAATGGAATTCCGCAAGGCTCCATTTTAAGCCCAACATTGTTTCTCATTGCAATAAATAACATCTTGGATGAAATGAGATTACCGATTCAAGCCAATTTATACGCAGACGACTTGATTATCTACCACAAAAGCAGAAGTGTGGAATGTGCGGCTGAAGTACTACAGAAGTTTTTACACACACTGGAAAAATGGTCACTTAAAACTGGTTTTAATTTTTCTCCTGAAAAAACACAGTACATAATATTCAGCAAACGGAAAAATATAAAGAAAATTAATCTAACTTTAAATGGACATACTCTAAAAGAAACAAACGAAATAAATTGCCTGGGGTTAACTCTAGATTGCACCCTAAACTGGAAAAGCTATATACATACCTTGCAAAAACAATGTCAACCTAGAATTAATCTCCTGAAAATTCTCTCAAACCGTACGTGGGGAGCAGATACACGAACCCAATTAAACTTATACCAATCACTTATACGTAGCAAATTAGACTACGGCTCAATATGTTATGATACTGCCAAAAAAACTACATTAATAAAACTAAACTCAATTCAAACAACGTCATTAAGAATTGCTCTGGGCGCATTTAGAACTAGCCCAACCAATAGCCTTCAAGTATTAGCTAACGAATTACCTTTACACTTACGAAGGCAACAATTGTCATTAAATTATGCAACTCGTGTATCATCAAATCATCAAAATCCCATGCATTCAAATATCTTAAAACCTAAATCTATCAGTAATTACAAAAATAAACCTATGAATACACTCCCTTTTCATGAAAGATTAAAATTCAGTGATTACGACTGTGAGCAGTTTCGTGCCATCATAAATCCAACCCAAAACTTTCCCTCTTGGTCAACTAGTCCACCAATTGTAAATACATTCCTTACTCGCTATCCCAAAACATCCACTAATCCAACAGTAATACATCAATCATACCATGAGATAATATCCCTATATCCAAATTCTGAACATATCTACACTGATGCATCAAAAACTCAATCAGGACTAGCAGCGGCTTACATACATGGAACAGACCATTTTAAAATACGACTCCATCTGAGTTGTAGCATATTTACTGGAGAAGCACTGGCTATTTTAGAGGCACTGAAAGTTTGCAGAAGAAAATCCGCACCTCATTACATTATAATATCTGACTCATTAAGTACACTAAAAGCTTTACAGCAATTGTATCCATCAAATGAAATTATAATGCTAATAAAAAATGAACTCATACTACTATCAAGAAAAAACATAAAAATAACTTTTTTATGGGTGCCATCACACTTGGGAATCAAGGGAAACGAAGCAGTGGACCAACTTGCGAATGAAGCTGCACTAGATGAAAGCATCCCTGTGTCAAACATGATAACAAGAAACGACCATAAAATCTCCATCAAAAAACATATTACCAGCTTATGGCAGAGTTACTGGAATTCCACATCCAACAAATTAAAAGATGTTATAGAAACGGTCGGCACCACCTTACCACTCCCACTCAAACGTTGTGAACAAGTGATACTAACTCGACTGCGATTAGGACATACTATACCAACCCATATTCACTTAATAAATAAAGAAGCCATCCCTTTCTGCCACAACTGCAAGATCCAAATTACTGTGAAACATATTCTGTTAGAATGCAAAACATACACCCAAGAAAGAAGAAAAAATAACCTCTCTACCAACATGAAGGATGTACTTAGCTGCCAGTTCAACCAAGTGCTGAAATATTTGAAAGACATTCAATTTTACAGTGTTTAATAGAATATATTTAAGTTGTATAGGTATACATTGTAAGAAATTGACTACTTGTAATTTGTGTTTGTATCCCCTGCTAATAACTCTTAGTAGTTGATGCAGGGTCATTTTTGTTTAAATAAAAAAAAATTGTAACCCTTTATATTCAGATGTATAATTAGTGAGAAAAGCCCCTCACAAAAGATAAAAAAAAAACAAGCAAAGTGTGTTACAAGAAATTGAGAACCACAGAAAGTGTTCCTCCCTTTTCTGAATATTAAAAACAAGCTCTATGACACCAGATTCCCCATTCTTGGAAACTTGTTTCTATCACCCAACAATAGAAAATGGTCATTGATCACTTGATTGCGGCCTCTTCCGGAATTGCGTCAGTAAGCGGATATCACGAGAGAGAAACAAGTGAATCCTATGCCGTTTCTTCACGCAGTCGTCATATTCTTCGTTTGCAACATGCTTTTCGGAAGGTCTCCTGCGAAACACTAGGTCGCAGGGCAAACGACTAACGACTCAAACACAACTCAACTTCAGGCAGGTTGGGGTCGGACCTGTAGTTTCATTAACGGCTGAGCGGTAGGTCATTAGAAATAAATGAATATGCTGGTCCCAATATCTCTGATGTTCGGATACAACTTTGGACAGATGTTTTCTCATCATTCCGTTTATCCTCTTCACCATTCCATCGTTCTGGTCTTATTGTCACCAATAAACTTACAAACGTTTTGGAAGAGAGTTGACTTTTCCAAGTTTTGCCCGTGGTAGGAGTGGATCTCCAAGGAAACACCAAATCGGCTGAAGGATTCTTTAACAGGGCCCTCTGTAATGGTAGCAACTTCTTGATTTGGTATCGCATAGGCCTCGGTCCATTTCGTAAAATACTCCATAGCTACCAGGATATATTTTTACTTCCATCATCCGTTTCCGGAAATGGACCTGCAATGTCGATTGCTACTTTTACCATAGGACTACCAACATCGTACTGTTTCATGGGTGCTCCCTTTTTACCAATAGATGGTATAACTAGACCCAAACCCAGACATCCAAAGTGAAAGTTATCCTCCAACACCAAATTGTTCTATATGGTCCACATAAGGTTCAGAAAAAAGTCACACCATTTTGTGAGTCGGGTTTGGGGGGGAGAGGGGGGAGAAATCCGTAAATTCGTAGTGTTTTACGTTTTTCGTCAATATTTCTAAAACTATGCGGTTTAGCATGATCAACCTTCTAAACAAAAATGTTCTACACTAAATTTTAAATAAAAAAGGTCCTATGTACAATCCTATTAAAATGAACGGTTCCAAAGTTACGGAGGTAGTATAGTATAATTGGTCCAAAAAAAGGCCTAACCCAAACATCCAAAGCAAAAGTTTTCCTCCAACACCAAATTGTTCTATATGGTCAACATATTGTTCAGTAAAAAGTTACACCATATTGAGCGTCTGGTTTGGGGGGGGGGAGATGGGTTTTTTATACTATTATAACACGACTATTCCTGAAAGTTCACTCAGAAAAGTCACACCTAAACAACATTGTAAAATTCTATCACGTGTTGATTTAACACATTCTTAATATCTGTATTTTCTAAAATATTTTTTCTTGTCGTAAAGAAATGGCCCCATCTAATAAATTATAGTATGTGCATTACATATGCAGTATTTACAGTTTCATTAAAAAGTTCATAAATTATTTTCGACAGAACTCCTTCCTTAATGATTCGACAAAATACCATCTACAATAATCTACATACAACATTATCCTGTATCCTCTCCATTAGCTTCTTTTTTCTTTGCCCTTATAAATACATCCCCCATTTTCTGAATATTAAAAACAAGCTCTATGACACCAGATTTCCCGTTCTTGGAAATTTGTTTCTATCACCCAACAATAGAAAATAGTCATGGATCACTTGATGGCAGCCTCTTCCGGAAATGCGTCAGCAAGCGGATATCACGAGAGAGAAACAAGTGAATCGTAGGCCATTTTCCCTTGTCGAAATCAGTTTTCGCATTAGGCAGATATATTATATTGGCATGAACAGATGTAGAAGGGATTTTTAAAAGGGGTATTTAAAAAATTTGAGTTGTTACAAAAGTCAACAATGCAATGACGCAATTTAGAAATCCTTTTCTTCATTCGTATATATAAAATTTAAATCATTTTCTCCTCTTGATTAAAACTCAGATGATTCTTCTTCTTGTAGTGCCTACCCGTTTCGGATGTTGGCGATCATGACAATCTGTACTTTGCACACTTCTGCTCGAAAAATATTTATAGTGGTTGTGTTGAAGCACGTACGTAGATTTTTCAGCCAGGAATTCATTCGCCTTTCTGGTCCTCGCCCTCCTTCTAAGTTTCCCTGCAAGATTAGTTGCAGCAGTCCGTATATTTCACTGTTCCTCATGACGTGACCGAGGTATTCGATTTTGGCTGTTTTTGTTTTGATTAACAGCTCTTTTTCTTTTTGCATTCTCAGCAAAACACCCTTATTAGTAATGTGGTCGGTATAAAAATTCTTAAGGATTCGACGATAAAGCCACATTTCAAAAGCTTTAATTTTCTTGCAGGTGGTGTCTGTTAGAGTCCACGACTCAACTCCGTACAGCAGTATAGGAAAGATATAACATCGTAGTAACCTGACTTTTATGGATATCGACAAATCATGACATTTGAATAACTTTGCCATTTTTTGAAATGCAGATCTTGCTTTCTCTATCCTACATTTGATTTCTATGGAATGATCTCAATTTTCATTGACGTTCGTACCAAGGTAGGTGTATGTTTTTACTATTTCTATTTGTTGACCATTCACACTGATTCGTCCAAATTGTTGCTCATTCTTAGAAATCATCATAATTTTGTTTTCTTAGTGTTTAGTGAAAGTCCGTATCTCTGACTGACTTCTGCGATTCTGTTCATTAACTCCTCGAGGGCTTCAGAACTGTCAGCGAATACCACCGTGTCGTCTGCGTATCTTATGTTATTGATACATTCTCCGTTAATTCGAATTCCGGCTCAACATAATCCACTGCTTCTTGAAAGATTTCCTCAGAGTAGATGTTAAACAGCAGTGGTGATAGTATACATTTATACATCCTTGACCGACCCCACGTTTGATTTTGATATCGTCGGATTCTCCTGCCTCTGTCCGGATAGATGATGTTTGATTCCAGTACAGATTGCTGATAATCCTTAAATCACAGGTGTTTATTCCAATATTGGTTAATATCTCCATCAGCTTGTCGTGCTTTGCTGTATCGAACGCTTTATGGTAATCAATGAAGCATGCATAAATATCTCAATGTACGTCTCTACATCGTTGAAATAGCACTTGTATACTAAATAGAGCCTCTCTTGTACACACTGCATTTCGAAAACCAACCTGTGTTTGGCTGATTTTTTCTTCGCACAGTCTATATATCCTTTGATGTATATTTTTTAGAAATAATTTTAAAATATGGCTCATTAAGCTGATGGTTCGGAAATCACTGCAGGATACGGATTTTGTTTTCTTTGGTAAAGCATAAACGTCGACTTCAACGATGTTCTTGGTAGTACTCCGCTTAAATATATATGTCGTTAAATATTTTGGTTAGGCGTTGAGTACCGTGGGTGCTAAATAGTTTTATGAGTTCAGCATATGCATTGTCAGGTCAGATGATCATAATAATAAAATTGTTTTAATATTATTGTAGTTGTTAAAAAATCACGTATTAAACAACCATCTTCTAATAATTATATATATACATTAGCACTTCGAGCCAAGCAGGCTCATGGCTTGATTTACAATCTTCCTCCATTCTTGCTTGTTCTTCGCTTTTTCTTTGCAATTGGTTGCATTGAGATACATCAGGTCATCATTGACTTCATGGCGCTATCTGGTCCTAGGTCTTACTTTTCTCTGTTAACCACCTATTGTAGCGCTTAATATGATTTTGGGCATTTTAACTTGGGACATTCTTTGGACATGTCCTAACCATCTAAGTCTTTGTGCTCTTACAACTGCAATTATATTAGGCTCCTTATACAATTCTTCTGACTCCTTGTTTGTTCTTCGTGTCCACTGATTGTTGATCATCCCCCCTTCCCCAAATATCATTCCAAGTATTTTTCTTTCCCATACATTGATTGCTCGGTTTTTGTCTTAGTCCAGGTTTTTGAGGCATACGTAACTATTGGTTGTATCACAGTTTTATACGTTATTAATTTAGCTGCTTTAGATTTTTTTTTGTTTCTGATTATTATATTGAGTGCATACATGCAACGATTCTCTGGCATTAGTCTTTTGTGTATTTCTTGCCGGATACTTGGTCTACTAGAAAATAAAGTCTCTAAATATTCAAATCTCTCTACCTTTTCAAATTTATACATTTTTCCTTCAACCGTTGTTATCATTAAATATTGCCCCTGTTCAAATTCATTGTCGGTCCATTCCATGTACTTAGTTTTTAATTCTTTCTTGCTTCTGGATAGAATTACATCATCCGCGAATACCAAACATTGATGTTTTTTATGATATATGTGTCCTGATATGGTAATATTAGCCTCTTTTATTATCATTTCCAATTATACTACATTAAACAGCAGTGATGACAACGGATCCCTTTGTGGTACTCCTCCTTTCACTTCTAAATTTTCTGTTAGTTTGTTATTTACTTTTACTCTGTTTTCTGTTTTCGTAGGTGTAAGCTTTATCATTGTTATTATTTTTCGTGAAACTTCTAGATTTTTTAACGCTTTATATATTTCTTTTCTTTTTAATTAATCTATCAAAAGCTTGCTGAAAATCTATAAAGAATGCCATTGTCGGTTTATTATATTCATAGCTCTCAGGTTGCATGTATTTCTCTTAAAGTAAAGATGTTGTCTATAGTGCTCCTCCCTTTTCTAACGCCACACTGGTTTTCACCTACGCTATTGTTAAGACTTATTGCTAGCTTTTTTTATGTAGACTGCTAATATCTTATATATTACATTTAATAGTGTCACACCCCTATAATTTTGACATTCTGCTTTGTCCCCCTTTTTATAAAGAGGACATATCACTCCTTTGGTAGTTCTTCCTTTTCCCATATGTTTTTTAGTAATTTATGTATTTTGTCTATCAGCTGCTCTCCTCCGTATTTTAACATCTCCGCTGTTATAGAATCACTTCCAGGACATTTGTAGTTTTTTAGATTCTTAATAATAATTTCAACTTCATTTAGGAATGGCGCTATATCTTCCGTACTGTATCTTTGCATATTAATTATTTCGTCTATGTATCCTTCATTTTCGTGATTTATGTCTTCTTCATTTCCACATATGTGCCTTCTTCATTGTCATTATTTGTATACTCCCCGTTTAACAATTCATCAAAATATAGTTTCCATCGTTTTAATATTTCTTGGTCACCAAATATCATTTTTTCTTCTTTATCTTTATAATAAGTTGGCTGAGGTTTATATTCTCTTTTTTGATTTTTAATGCCTTTGCTCTATGTAGAGTGTTCCCGCCTCTACTAGTTTCATCTCTTTTTATTACACAACGTATTATGTTTTTCGTCTTTAGCGTCATTTTGCTGGTGCATAGTGCACTCATCACTATATAGTGATGAGCGCGCTAATAACCGGCAAAATAACGTAAAAGATGAAAATCATAATACATTATGAAGCGAAAAGAGACGAAACTAGTAAAGGTGGAAATTATCGATACAAACGTATAAATTAACATTTTATTACATAGTTTCCCACCTTTAGACGTATCGGAGGAGTATTACAACTGTCATTGTGACAGGAGAAGGCCGAAAGTCCCTGAGAACTTCTATAATGTTTATTTTAATAAGTTACAGGGGTGAAAAACTAAGAGAAAATTTAGTGTGATTTTTAATTTCAAATATCTCATTCAAAATAAACTTTTTATTTATTCTAAGGGACTTTCGGCTCTCGGTAATAATTTAGTATTTAATTCTGCGTTTAAATTTTTCAAAAATATTTATTGGTTTTTTCAGGATTCGAATAAAATTAACACAAAGTCCGTGGTAATATTTTCCAAATCTATCTTTGTCTTACAACGCACTCAGTCGAATAGAATATTGTCAGCATATTGTCAGTCAGACAGTGAAAATCAGTGACAATTTTAAATATTTGACATGGCATCGGGAATATTTTGAGTTGTTGATTAAATAATATTGATATATAGTGTATTTGATAAATAATTGATTTAAGACGTGAACTTAAGAGCAAACAGTAGCGATCAACAGGTAGCAACAAACGCTTTCCAAGATTGCGGCTATAATTTTGAATATTTTGTCGAGATATTTGGCACACATATTCGTAATATAATGAAGAATGGCGGTACAGAGCCCATTTTCAGAAATATGTTAGTATGTGGAAATTACTCTATAACTAAATAAAATATTGAAAAAAGGAGCCTGTACCGCCATTAAGAAAGACAAAAAAATACACTTTCTTCAAATAAACTGTTTTATCCCGTGCCTAGATTTTGTGTCACATTGGAACTACTCAAAATCGATTTTTTTTATAACAAGAAATCGAACGTCACTGACTTGGCAACATTTCGCGCCTATGTGTATAAAAATTATTGTTTTTGATAGTATAAACGTCACTGTCAGTGTCGAATTACCGACGCACTGTTGCCTCACTTTTGAAAGTTCGCGGAACTTTAGCAATCTTGGACCGCGTTTGTTGCTACCTGTTGATCGCTACTGTGTGCTCTTAATAAAAAGTTATTTATTGTGTATTATTTGTGGAAGATCCACGCAAAGAATACATCAGGACAATATATTCTGTGATCCAAGTATTTTGTTGTTAAAGATGTTCAAAATTGTAAGCGTTCCATAGTAACAATATATTATTAAAAAATCACTTTAACAATTTTCCTCTTTTCTCGATTGAGTATTAGTTTTTGTTGTACATATAAATTATTACAATCACTGAATACATAGTTAGTGAAAACATTATCAGTAGTAATTGCACAAGAGCTCTGAAATTATTGAATTTTTCCCGAGTGACACTTTGACAGTTTATATTAATTTCAGAGGTCGAGTGCAATTTGTTGCGATTATTTCATGAATAAAACTGTTCAAAACCAAAATTTTATTGTAATTTATTTATGTAAGTACCAATAAACACACAGTTTTTATAAATATTTGACGATTGAAAGTCATCACTTTTATAATTTTTAAAACATTAATTGTCATTAATGTCACTGAATTCACTGAATATATTTTTTCGTAGCAACGAAGGGCATCTGACGTAATATACTTAACGACGGGAGATTATCAAAAATTATCGATTTAATTCAGATTTCTGTAGCTTTCTATTGGTCAGAATCTCCTATGAATGAAATAATCACATTTATTAACTGAATTAATAATTTGAAATTATACAAATAACAGTTATCCAAGAACATTCATCAGGAATATCATGGATTCAAAGAATGTCGAACGTGGAAGTAACTAGAAGGATAGGAAATCAACCGGAAATAATACTAACTATCAAAAGACGAAAACTTGAGTACTTGGGACATGTGATGAGAGGGCAAAAATACTCATTATTACAACTTATTATGCAAGGAAAAATCCGAGCAAAGCGAAATGTGTGAAGACGAAGAACATCCTGGCTTAAGAACTTACGGGAATGGTTCCAATGCAGTAGTGCAGAGCTATTTAGAGCGGCAGTCAACCTTCGATGAAGATGATGATTTCCAACCTTCGATAGAAGATGGAACTTAAAGAAGAAGAAGAACATTAAAAAGCCATCTCTTTAAGTTAATGATGACATTTTCAAGTAGAATGAAATTCTGGTAATGTTTACATATCCATACCAGTGTGAATTTTACTACACGTAATTTGCCGTGTAAAGACAGAAAAAGTAGGGATAGCCGTAAAATATTTGCGAATTATGTACCGATGGCCTTAAAAGATTTCTATTTATTTATGTGTTGGTGAGTGTAAGGCTACAACGTTTAGATCAAAAGACGTTGATATCTGAGATTGGTGCTAACTCTGGTTATGCAATTGTAACCCAATTGTTAAGGTCAGTGCTCCTTGATGTTTCAATGTCAGGAGTAGTGGTCGTACAAAGGAAGAAGCAGTTGGAAAGATCAGAATTGTAACTAAATGATTGTATTAGCAGTCATATTAGGATAAAGTAAAATGTGATTTGGTAAACATCAATGTAGGTACCTGAAACTGAAATTCAAAAGAAATTTGAAAGAAGGGAAAGAAATGAAGGAAACCAAAGGGTTAGTTGCGGGGTTGGATAAAGATTATGTAAGTGAAATATTCAGTTGAAAGTTAATTGAAAATAAAGTGGGAATTTGTTTTATTAATTGAAATAGAGAAGAAATTTTAATAAACTGTTGAATTAAATAAAAGAAAAAAGAAATGGGGGTACCTAGGTACATTGAGTTATGTCCATCAATAAATAAATAAAATCCACATTAAAACAAACAGCACAAGAACACAAAGACGAGACAATAATTATTTTGATAAGAGGAGTTAGCTCAGGAGCACTACATTTATTTAACTATTTTAATTGCAAAATCTTGATTTTTAATCTTGTTTTTTATATGGCTTTGTGGGAAAATTAACAGTGTCAAAATTCTACGAGTATTATTTTGCCGGTTATTAGCGCCCATCACTGTATATCATCATACGTCTAAAAGTGGGAAACTGAGGTCGCTAATAACCGACAAAATAACGCAAAAGATGGAAAATATAATACGCTGTGAAATAAAATGAGATGAAACTATTAGAGGTGGAAAATTATCGGTATGAACCTATAAAAAATTACATTACATTACATAGTTTCCCACCTCTAGACGTATTGCAGGAGTATGACAAATGTCACTGTGACAGGAGAAGTTTATAAGATTCTCCTGTCAAAGACGTCTAAAGGTGGGAAACTATGTAATGTAATGTAAGTTTATAGGTTCCTATCGATAATTTTACAACTCTACTCTTGCACTACATTTTGCCTTATTTTGCCAGTTATTAGCATGTAATTAATTATTAGCCAGTTATTAATGCTCATCCCTGTACAGTGGTGAGTGCGCTAATAACTGGCCGGAAAAGAAGGAAAATATAATACGTTGTAAAATAAAAAAGATGAAACTGGTAGAGGTGGGAAAATATAAATAGAAACCTATTAAATTTACATTACATTGATAGTTTCCCATCTTTAGACGTATCGGAGTCAAACGTTTCATAATAATATTATTATTCTCCTCACAGTGGCAGTTGCCAAACTCCTCCGATACGTCTAAATGTGGGAAACTATCAATATAGTGTAAATTTAATAGGTTTCTATTGATAATTTCCCACCTCTACTAGTATCATATCTTTTTATTTCACAACGTATTATGTTTTCCGTCTTTTGCGTTATTTTGCCGGTTATTAGCGCGCTCATCACTGTATATCCCCGATATATATCTTTCGAACCCTACCAGCATCCCTACGAATTTCTACTCCACTGTCGCGGAGTTAGTTTCCCCGTTTCCCAGATATTTAGTGATCTCTTTTATGGGCATGTTGACTAGAGGGTTAACTTCAGTAAAACTTTTTCATATCTTCCATAACGGTCCATATTTTATCTTTATGGATTTATAGCTTGACATGTTTTTATATTGATTGATTAATATCTCGAACTTGGGAGAAAGCTTAAAGTTGCTCTTACTTTAATTAAAGGATTGTAGTTGGCCCGTAACATTGGCCTTTAAAAGTGAGGGTGTTTTTAGTTAATACGACAGTTTAAAGGTATTTACTAAGATCTAGAACATTTTGAGAAAACATTTACAGTGGAACCTCGATAAGTCGGATTAATCGGGACCGCAGCCGATCCGGGTTATGAAAAATCCGTGTTAGCTGGAGAGTATGGTAAAAATTGATAAAATACTGTATAATTACAGGTAAACTCCATTATAATTGCGAAAACTTGAAATACATATGGACAATACATCTAAGTTGTATACAGTATTGTTTATTTCTTGGTAAAAAACTCAGTCAAACTGAAAAAATGTTTGTTTTGTCTGATGAAAATCGGTCCGGGTTAGCCGGATTTCCGGGTTATCGGAGGCCGACTTATCGGGGTTCCACTGTAATTTGAAAAATAATGAAATTTTATTTTTAACTTAAATATTATCTAATATTAACATTTAGTTAGTATTATTAATATTAACACAAGTAACTAACTACCACAAACCATTCATACTTTAGACCTTTCACGTAAATGGTCAAGGCCAAGACAGCAAATTAGTTATCCTTTCCAATCTAGAGATGTCGCCTGCAGTCAATTTTTTTGTCACATTAATTTAACAACTGACATTGACAATTAAATTAATGGGTATTTATGATATTTACTTTGATGATTTGTGCAAATATACCTTTGAAAAAACGGGAAAATCCTATGTTTAAAATTTTTTTGGAAATATATTCCAAGAAAAGTGTCCATTGAGAAAAAATTAGGTACCTCAAATTTACAACGACACCATAAAAAAAATCAAGAAGATAGTGGAAAAGCAATACATTTTTTATTTTACTGTAGATAAATATGTGGTTTCTCAAAATGCGCATTTTTTAAAATTATTGTGTATTTCTTACGCATATTTGCTAGCATAATTGCTAGCATATAAATCCGCTCCCTACTGATAACAGTTCATGGTTCCCAATAATACGCAGTTTGAATTGCAAATTTTGCAGTTTCGGATATCAGCACTGTTATCACTCGGATATCTTAAACTGTTAAAATAATAGGGATTTCATTAACTTTAGGATATAAGAAGAAGGCAAACTTCTCGGTTGTAAAATCTCAAAGAATAGTTTGTTTAACTTGAGCTCAATCTATCTCCATCCATAAATAAAATGAAAATTGCCAAATTGCCACGTTAATAGGTAGAAGATAGAATTTTGAAGAAGCCTCAAATTAAAATGGGAAAACAAAACTTTAAAATAGAGTTAAAAATGAATGTACAATTTAGAAGAAAAATAAAATCCATTTAGGTCTTAGCTTTTAATCGATACGTTTACTTCATCATAATTTTTTATGTATATAAAATACTAACTTTTTCCTAACATATGAAATATGCCTGTACTCACTGAAGTTTGTCAATAACGTTAAACGTTTTATGCATCTATTCTGGCATTTATTATAATTTATTTGTTGCTATAATTTCCTTTGGAACATCTTTCACGCTGAACGTCTGCGTGTATTTGCATTATTGGCAAATAAAAGTTTATAAAGATACATAAGAGTCCATAAAATACATAATATAAATAAAACAGACAATACGGCAATATCTGACTTTTCTAAGAAAATTTGACATTTGACATACATAATATCTAAAGTTCAAAACAAATATGACGTAATTTTTTGTATTATCAATTGTTAATACTGTAGTGTAAGTGAAAAGTCTTCTTTTTGAATAACCTTACACTCCGATAGGTCCTGTAATTTCGAAGATATTTTGTGTTTCTTTTTCAAAATATGGAATTCAAGTACGAATTGTGTTTATGGGACAGATAGCATACCGAAAACTTCGCTTAAATTAACTTTAACTAATCAATTACCGAAAATACTACAGCAAAATAGTTTACTAATAGAAGGTATATGTATGTAATAAAAATGGGGAAGGACACCGTAAGATGAAGAGATTAATTGGAGAACAAAATAAAAAGACAAAATTCGCGAGAGAAAACCAGGAAAAAACCTCGTGATACTACCCCGACATCGTAAGTATTTGGTCTTACATTTAATTTACTTTCAAAAAGCTAAAACCAAATTCTGACTTTAATATGTTTAAATTATAAATAATATTAATAATACATAGATATACAATAAGCAATACTAAAATATAAAATTTGTACTAACTCGATATGTTATTGACTTACTAATCGTGGTATTTTCTTTCTATTGACTTCCTCTTTCAGTATGGGTAACCACATCCTACTGCATTCTACCGAAGAATTTGCGACACAATTGGTTTCATTTAGCATAATGGAATAATTTAGCTACTATGGAATCTCTAACGCGAGAATTTTACTGTCATCGTTGCATTTGGTTGTCTTTTTAAAGACAGATCACATGCTATGATTTTTTTGTGACGGATATTCTTGAGTTTGGATTGATTTCATGTAATGAACTATCTTTTAGTAAAGTTGTCCCAGGAACGCAACTCATAAATATTGGCGATATCATTTTAAAGTCTTCTACTTTAAAATGTATGATACACGTCTGAATTGCCGATATAAATGAGTCAGATTAAATAAATTATTAGAAGATTTTTTTTACTTAGCAACAACATTTTTGTTTATTTTAATAGTATTTTGTATTTTGACAACGAAACCCGATTTGGGCTTCGAAACGTTAATAAAATAATTTTTTCAATTTAATTGTGGCTTTTTCTCCCATCTAAATAGTTAATCATAAAAATGCCACAAGGAGATAGCTTCAGAACAACAACTGAAGCAGAGGTGTAGAACAGAGATAGATGTAAATATTTAGAGAAGACTTATGTTTAACAGTAGGCTAGTCCAGGCTGAGCGATGATGATGATATATTAGATTTGTTCTTTAAAAAAGGCTATTGGATTTTGTTGCGTAGATAACCCGTTTAATTTAAGATGATCTTCTTTTCTGTCTATCATGTTTAATATTACCAGTAAATTGTAAGTATCTTTATCAAACAATCCTGCAAACAAAATTATCGTTTATGCACACAAAGAGCATAAAGAGTCATAAAATTTATACCCTCACACTCACAGATGATTTTTGCAAGATTGTTTGATAAAAATATTTACAATTTTAATATTATTATATATAGGTATTTACAATATTATTGGTAATATTGTCTGACAATTTTTAAGGTTTTTTCAATTGTCGGACGCACCAAAGTTTAGAAACCTCTATATTTACGAAATGCCCCACTCCCGAAAACTTTTCCAAAATAGAAAAGATATCCGACTCGAAATGAATAGCTAAATAAAAAAAAGTAAGAGATGGTTTTGCTTGCTTTCGATTCAGAGTAATGCACAATCGCTGGACAGCTGTTTCTGCCATTGCAGGCTTACTCAACAGCGCTAGCGTGCACACCTCTGAATCGAAAACCAGTTACCAAAGCAAGCAAGCATAGTGATTTAACCCAGCCTGAGAGACTTGCTCACCCCTAGAGAATGACATTCGGGTGATACAATTCATTGGGGCGAGGAGGATTAACTCCCGTAAGCAGGAATCACTCCACCCCGCTTCAATGCTCCAGACCATCCACTTACCCCCCGATAGCACTCTGATGCGCTATAGGGGCTCTCAATCAGCAAAGTGCTTATCATATGGGAGTCTTGGGTACACGGACTCCCATATGAAATCCTACCCCGATCAATGCAGGCCAGCGTGAGGCGCTCTATTCCCGCTATCTCTAGTGACTTATCTTCGATCTGTTTTGCTTGCTCGGGCGCCGAGTCCCCGCTCTGGGCTATGTCCAGTTCGGCGACTCGGCGCTCGAGGATGTGGGCCCCTCATGCCCTTTTTTGGGTTTTGTTACTAATATTTTTTTTGTGGCTTTCGCCTATTGTTAATATTTTATTGATTTGTTTAGTGGCTGAAGCCGTTTTGAAGTTTTTGAAAACCAGTTACCCCATCTATATCATTGAAATCCCCATTGGGACGCAATCCAGCGACATCTCTTAAACAAACTGAAAAGTCTCAGATGCAGAATTCACCATTATAATGAAAATTAAAATGGTAAATAGTTATTTAAATCTGAAACTTTTCTTATTGAAAGTTCTTTCTGGTACATCCTCAATCTGCGACTTTTACCATTTATTGGCTAGCTGGTTTTCGATTCAGGGGTGTGCACGCTAGCGCTGTTGAGGAAGCCTGTAATGGCAGAAACAGCTGACCAGCGATTGTGCATCCCTCTGAATCGAAAGCAAGCAAAACCATCTTTTGCTTTTCTATCTTTACTCAGATTTGAGTACTAGGAAGTATTTTTCTCTCCTTTTCCTAGACGAATGAAAACGGAATGTGACTGCATATAGTAGAGTCCTTTTGTTTTCTATATTCGTCATCCGCTGTCTTATAAATTGTAAAAGTCGCAGATTAAGGATGTACCAGAAAGAACTTTCAACGAGGAAAGTTTCAGATTTAAATAACTATTTACCATTTTAATTTTTATTATAATGGTGAATTCTGAATCTGAATTATGCATACTTTATTTCCTTTATTCATTTCCTTTGAGACTTTTCAGTTTGTTAAATAAAAAAGTCTCATGAAAGAGGTAATACATTTTTTTCAAATGGTAGGCCCAAGGATTATAATAATGAAAATATAAATGATGAATAAATTCTATATTATATTTAACAAATTTTGAAAATTACTTAAATCATTAAACACAATTATTAAAGCAAAAAATTAAGATTTTTTAAATTTTAAAGAACTTGGTGTTATAAAAAAATATTAACAATAACGCGCTATAAGTACCTATTCACTTGTCGGCATTCCCCAAGTGGCACGGTTTTTTTTATTTCAGTACTCAGATCGGAAAATTTTTCTAATGTTACAACTTTGGCTGCCTCAATAGAATGAGCTGATAATAACTGGTGTGTAATAGCACAAGAGAATATAATAGTTTCAAAAAAATATCAGCTTAGTTACACCATAAAACATCTTAATCACAAACAAAGAAATTCTCCTCCAAGCAGTTCATTTTCTCTGTATATTGCTCAACTCTGATGAAATGAAAAAGTTTTGGATGTCGAGTCATTCTGGTTATTATAGACCAAAAATACAATTGCTAAGGGGCTGAAGTAAATAGAGACTATCATTGATGAAAAACAGAAACTACAATAACGTGAAACTTACTTTAGTCAATTGGGTAAGTAGCGAGATTTAACTTTATTCTTAGAATTCTTATAAACTTGAGATTGTTTCTGGTAATCACAAAGTTCTTTCTCAATTAAGTTTAGTTAGCACGGACAGAATTGTATTAGTGATTGAATAACAATTATGATTATATAATAATTATAATCATAATTGTATTAGTGATTGATTAACAATTATGATTATATAATAATTATAATCATATATCAGTCATCATCAGTTAAAACATTGTTATCAATTGAAACTAGCCACTTATTAGAAAGGTGTAATAACCTTTTGATTGCATTTTAAATGTTTAGAAATTAAAATTGAAACGACATGAAGTCGATGTTTAAAGATTTAACTTTAATATAAAGGAACATACTGAACCTTACTCGAGACGAAGACTTACTTTCTTTTGTTCTAATAATTATTATATAGTCCATATGGTGAGACCGCTCCCGTCTGAAAAAATTTCTGATTTTGTTTCTTTGCGCATTCCTATTCAGAAAAAATGTCCCTTTAAGCAAATCTGAAGGGTGCCGTTGGAATTTTTGGGCAGAAATCGTTTAAACAATTTTATCTACTCTATGTCATATTATGTATAAGTTTTTAGTTTGCGAAAACTGTCATTATATAGTCCGTCTAGAAAGTATCCGGAAAAAAGAAAGCAGAATTATAATTTTACGGTATTTATTTCTATCACTTAAAATATAAAATTTTAAAAAATAATTCATCTTATTTACTTATACAACCTCCATTTAAATCTAAACACTTAACTAAACGTCCAGGTACACCCGAAACTAGGTCAAGGCCATAATTTTCAGTAATGGTGTTCCAGGCCTGTAAAACTGACCGAATCAAACCTTCTTTATCTCGTGGCGCTGCTCGTTCCACTTCAATCTTCATCAGTCCCCATATGTTTTCAATGGGGCTAAGATCTGAAGATGCTGCTGGTCACGGAATTGTTGCCAATGCTTGTTCTTGCATCCAAGCTTGAGTATAAACAGAATTATGACATCTTGCATTATCTTGCTGAAAACGCCACCCCTCTGGATATAAAACATAAGCCGTTTCAAGAAGAAAACCATTTAGGATGTCACAATATTTTGCACTATCAATAGTACCATTAACTATACAGAGAGGTGTAGCACCACGCTGAGATATTGCTCCCCAAACCATTATTTTAGTGGGAAATTTGAACGGTAACTTTTCTCTTGATAGGACTTTTAGATGATTTGCACCAAGCTGGAAACAACTTCTAGGGATTTTTTTTTTTTTGATTCCTTGATACGTAGCCTTGCTTTTTCAGTGACATGCGGACAGTTTCTGGGCACACTTTTATTCTTCGTTGATTTCCAAATCTCTTCGCTAATTTTCGAAACCCTAGGCGCGGATTTTGTCGTCCTAAAGCCACTAAAGCATTTAAATTGTGTCCTCGAATCTTACACGGTCTACCCGAAACTGGTCTATGTCTCATATCTATGCCATTTTTTATCCTCTTTATTGTCTCATACACTGCACTTTTTCCGAGTTCAGTCAATTGCACTAATTTTTTAACGTTTCGGACACCCTTTCTATACAAATATTCCACCACTTTTCTTTTTTCTACTTGCGACATTATTTCACAAATCTTAAGTCTGTTTACAAACAACAATATTTGACAGGTGGTGTTGTCATGCGATTTTGTCCATAACCTACTATCGGCACAACCTACTTGATGCATTACTTTTGTCTTAAAATGTTACAAAAAGGAAATCTATTAAAATTAGAAAAAATATAAAATTCCGGATACTTTCTAGACGGACTATAGATAGCAGTGCGTGAAGGGTTTAACGTGTGCGTGAAGTAACAATGTATTTTAAATGGGATTTACTTTTTCGCACACTTTCAATGTGTTTTTGGCACACTTTCATATAATCAAATATCCTTAACTTTCGCTGAGCAGTGACTTACAACAAAATTTTTGACAGTTTTGTGGTTTGAAAGTAGTTAGGATTTTTAAACGTCAAAGTTCTAAAAATTGTAGAATAGAAATGAATTCCAGTGACGAACAGCTACAGTTTTTTTATTTGTTTATCATAGATAAAATTTTGTATGAAACTGTGCGTGAAGTACTTTTTGCGAACTTACGCGATTTATAGCACTCGCTCCGTTGTCGCTCGTGCTCTAAATATCGCGTGTGTTCGCAAAAAGCATACTTCACGAACTGTTTCCATTTTCAAGAGTGATCGGATCTATCTTCAATTTAGACCGTTGTTATTTAATTGTTAATAATTATAAATGTCCATCCGATTTTGCTATCCGATTTTGCTTTACCGAGAACAATCTCGCTGTTTTGCTCAAGAAAACATTTTTGTAGGTTTTCTGGATCATTCTAAATAAAAAAGGTATCTCATTCTTTTTCTCAGAAATTACCAGTTTTGGGGTTATAAGCGATTTAAAATCTGAAAAATGCGAAAAGACGCATTTTAGAGGGTTGAAAACTGATATGTAAATCATTATTTTTAAGGTTTCCAAGTGCCTAAATTAAAGATTAAACATTAAATTTTAATATTTTGATGAGTAATCGGGGCATTTCAATATAAACGGTTGTTTTTTTAATTGTTAATAATTATTGTTCAAAAATTTCTCCTTTAAACATACCTGAGGGGTGCCGGGCAAAATTTTTGGGCAGAAATTTTAACCAATTTTTTTAACAAGTTTCAACACTCATCTTTTTTTATTCAAAAAACATTTTGTTTTTAGGTTTTTTGGATAATTTTAAATAAAACAGGTCTCTTTTCATTTTTCTAAAAGTTGAAAATGCGAAAATACGCATTTTCGATGCTTAAAAACAGGGCCGCCCAGATCCAGGCCGGGCCCCGGGGATGAGACCCGGCCGGGCCCCCCCAAACCCAGTTGAACGAAAATTCCCAAAAATCTGATAACTCATAAACTGAGATATGTAATAGTGAATACTCATGCTATTGACACAGGAAGAAAAGACTAGAGCGAGCTTCCGATCAGGGGCTCCCACGCGCAATGTATTCCCGATATATTTTTATTAATTGTAACTTATGCAAAGAAATAATTTCTTGCATATTGCCTTTTCCAAATGCATAATATTCCTTATGATAATTTCTTAATTAAAACCTCAAGCAAATTCAATCTGTTGTAAAATATTTTAATAAAAGGAATTTTTTTAAATTCGCTAACGGCTGGGCCCGGGCCCCTTTGGGCCCCGGGCCCCGGGGATTTTGCCCCCCCTGCCCCCCTCTGGTCGGGCCTGCTTAAAAACTCATATTATTGTCTAAATTGAAGTATAAACATTGTGATTAAAGATTCTGTAGAGTAATCGGGGCTTATTTCAAAATTTAGATCATTGTTTTTTACTTGTTAATTATTAAGAGTGTCCACTAGATTTTAAGCCGCCGTGCCGCGCAGTAGTCGCCAATAACCAATAAAAAACAACGGTATAAATTGAAAAAAGACCCGATTACTCTACAGAATCTTGTATTAAAAGTTTAAGCTTCAATTTAGACACTTGGTAACTTCAAAGATAATAATTTACATCTGAGTTTTTAAGCCTCAAAAATGCGCATTTTCGCATTTTTCGGATATTAAATTGCTTGTAACTACAAAACTGTTCATTTTTGGGAAAAATGACAAGAGACCTTTTTTATTTAGAATGTTCCATAATATCTAAAACCTATATTTTTCGGAGGAAAATAGGAGATTGTTGAAATAGAGCGCGTCGCAACGGCAAAAAAATCGGATGGGTACATATTATTAACAATTAATAAACGACGGCACATTGAAGTTAGACCCGATCACTCTTAAGAATATTTAAAATGAATGTTTAAAATTTAAGTACTTGGTAACCTCAAAAATTGGTAATTTAAATATGAGTTTTTAAGTCTCCAAAAAGCGTATTTTCGCACTTTTTAGATTTTAAATCGCCTTTAACTCGAAAACTGTCAATTTTTGAGAAAAACTACAAGATACCTTTCTTGTTTAGAATGACCCAAAAAACCAAAAAAAAATACGATGATCTTCTGTATTTGTTTTAAAAAATTGTTTAAACAATTTCTGCCCAAAAATTCCGCCCGGCACCCTTCAGATTTGTTTAAAGGAGACATTTTTGAATAGGAATCCGCAAAGAAACCGAATCAGAAATTTTTCAGACGGGAGCGGTCTCACCACATTATGGACTAATAGGAAAATGTATGATTAAAAAGCTATGACTTGCTGAAAATCGGGATTGAATGAAATAAGACTATTATTGTAGAAAGGAACCTTGGGACGAACTATGCAAAGACGAATCGAGTGAAGATATCTATTATTGGCCAGGAGTCTTTAGATAAAGGATATAGTGAAGATGAGGATAGCTGTTTAGTTAGCGAGTCTATATCTGATGCACATATTTTACAAGACAAGAAATGCAGGAGGAGATACATGGCAATGAGAACATGGACATAGAACCTACCGAGAAACGTGCAACTGTAGTCTCAGGTTTTCTTTACATTCTGTTTTTTGATTCATTCGTTTATGTTGGATAATAAAAATGTTAGGTACTTTAACAACTAGACATGTTCTTCATCAATACACGGTATTTCTAAATAAGTGCGACAAACTTTAAGGGTAATTCTGCATGAAAAAAAAATGACAGTTGGTTTTATAAACGTATGTCCGCAAATGTTTCGTTTCCGAGATACGGGATGTTGAATTTTTTCTTACAAACTGACGATTTATTTATTGCTTTAAAACCAGTTGAGATATACAAATTAAATTTGGTAGGTGTTAAGAGCTAGTTATTGCGGATTTTTTGACATAAAATTAAGAATTTTATATTCATCATTAGCGTGCATACGGGTAATATGATCGGTCATATTACACGTATGAGCGCTAATGGTGAATATTAAATTCTTAATTGTATGTCAAAAAATGTACAATAACTACCTCTTAAAACCCACCAAATTTCATTGGCATATCTCAATCGGTTTTAAAGCAATAAAATAAATCGTCAGTTTGCAAGAAATAATTCAACATCCCGTATCTCGAAAACGAAACATTTGCGGACATACGTTTATAAAGCCAACTGTCATTATTTTTTCATGCAGAATTATCCCTTAAAATTTGTCGCACTTATTTAGAAACACCGTGTATTGATGAAGAACATGTCTAGTTGTTAAAGTACCTAACTTTTTTATTATTCAACATAAACGAATGATTTAAATAACAGAATATTGTGAAAACCTGAGGCTATAGTTGGGTTCTAGTTTCAGTATTTTATAAATGCTAGAATATTCCACAGGATGATGCGAACTTTGAGAAAAAACACAGTTTGATTGGTACACTCGGTATACAATTAAAATTTAACTGTTTAGCAACATTATTATTACAGTGGTATTGTTAAAGAGTCAGGCTATAACAAGTTTTAAAAATCACTTAAATCGGCCAACAGGTTTAGGAAATACGAGACATCAAAAATGACCAAATTTTTAAGTGGGCCGATTTCTATGCACGTAAGTTTCATCATGTGGCCAAACTTGCACACACATACCTAATGTACAAATACATTATATTTTTCAAACTTTTGTTTTAATACAGATTTCAAGCCTCTACAAATAGCTTCTCATGACTTTTAATGTAAAATAATTAGGGAAGCATGAATTCAACAGTTTAGAATTTTACATTGAGTTTCCTATGGCCCGCTTTACGATTCACCACCCTATATATATATATATATATATATATATATATATATATATATATATATATATATGTAAGCAGTGCAAAAATGTTATAACAACACCCAATCAAACATAAAAATCAATAAAAGATTATCCGATAACTTCATGGTAAATAAGGGACTACGACAGGGATGCAGCTTATCTCCAACACTGTTTAAAATCATGTTCTGGCATGGGGATACAGCTAAATGACGACTCAACACTATACACACTAATAAGTTTTTCTGACGATCAGGTGGTGATTTCCCAGGATAAAGATGATCTAATATTATGACAAACCGGCTGTTTCGAGAATACAAAAAGTGTGGCCTATACGTTAATATAGAGAAAATCAAAAAATATATGTGTATAGGAGGAGATAAAAATGAGTTAGAACTAGAGGATAATATGGTTATCGAGCCAAGCTTTGATTATGTTTACCTACCTTGGAACGAGAATCCAACAAAGTGGAAGGACAGAATTCGAAATAGAGGAAAGGAAAGAAAGTAATAAAAGCTTTGAACTCACTACTTTGGTCTAAAATCATATCAAAAGAAAAGAAAACACAGCTATATAGTAGCAGCTTTAAAAGGGTGGTATTGTATGGATGTAAAACACGGCAACTGAATAAGCGAACAGAACAAAGTTGCTCGCACTGGAAATGGACTTCTGGCGAAGATCGGCCTGCATCTCCAGAGACTCACTTATAACGAATGGACGAGTACAAGATATTATGAATGGAACTAACATAATAGAAGAAATCCAGGAAAAACAACTATGTTGATATGGACATGTACAAAGAATGGAGGAACATCGACTCCCAAAGCTGATGATGGAATGGCATCCCCGGAAAGAAGGAAAGATGCAGACCGAAAACTACCTGGATGGGTGGAATCCATGGCTATTGTAGCCCATGCGCGATATATACCAATTTTTTATTCCCAGTCCTTCTACTTTTAGTATGCTATAGGTATTGTTTAAAAAATACATTTTAGGCATTATCTACATTTTCTTGTTCCGGGCGTCGCCGCTGATCATATCTTGAACTAGCTAGAGACACTTGATTATCATTTTTCTCGAATACATTTTCTGTATGACTCAACATCGACCCCTCCGGAATAAGATTTATAAATGTTTGCATTGGATTTTATCAATCAAATTTGTCGGTAAACGCGCTGTTATCGTTCAATATGCGGAATTGCTTCTATTTTATCGCGTTTCCTATACACATCTCAGTGATTGAAAAAATAAAACACGACTAGTTGTAGGAGTTAAGAATATATATTCTGGAATATTTATCTTCTTAAAGAAAAAATGTTATATACTAACCACAATGGATTTTTGGGTTATTAAATTGTGGGGTATTCTAATACTAAACGGTACTCTTGCTTTAAGTCAATAGGAGGCACCGTTTTCTACAAAAATCGATTTGAAAATTTTTCGATTGTTGAATTTGAAAAACAAATTTTCAATATTTTTTCATTTGAAAAATGCAAAACTTACTTTTTACCCGTTTACCCGATATTACCCGTCACCATACGACGAGAGATCCAATCAATTACCAACTACAATTTTTTCAAAATTTTACTTTCAAAAGAATTAAATTTTTAAAATAATAAACAGAATACATAAAGTTTTAAATTCTTTTTCTTAATAAAGTAGTCAATTATTATATTTTTTTCAATTTTGTGAAAAATTTAATTTTATGATGTCAACAAACGACTTAGGCATAGACTTCATATACATATCTAGGTACTATGAAAACTACAGGTAAACATAACCTTTTTAACGTTAGTTGCTAAATTATATTCATTTCAAACTATTCGCTATGAGATTCGCTGGTATCGCCAACTAGCGGATTACGAGTGCAACTTTTGCCGGAAATTTAATGAGAAAATTATTGCGAATAATAGCGAATATTTGTTTCAAGTTTATTATTTAATTCTTATCGTGTAATATTTACAATATAAAGAAGTAATAATTAGATTATTATTTTTTTTTTAGATTTTGCTTATTATTTTGACATATTGACTGTCAAATATTAGTCTCCTTTTTTTCTACTTCTGATACTTTGACAATTATCGTGTAGATGCGCGCTTAGATTAATATAACAATTATATCAAAAATGAATAACCATTTTCAATTTCGTTGCAACACGAAACTACAGCCGCATCATTATTCCAGTTCAATCAGAGAGTGCAGCAAGCACCTCTACCGGTTTCGAAACTTATTAGTCTCTCATCAGGTGGCACATATGCTGCTTTCTCTGACCCAACTAGGACAAACCCCGGCGTGCAGTCACGGATTGAAGCGAACGAACTGGCAGGGATGCCCTAGCGGCAACTGCTAGCAAAAACTAAGTTTTGAATCTAATAGCACATAAAACAACATCCAAAAATGTTATTCTACATCCTACCAGACTAAAAACAATGGGAACCTTCTCTGGTAACACCTCCGAGGCTTCTACAATTTGCAAGCCATAACGGATGCTGAAACTAAGGAAGATGAGGGAATTTTACAATTTATAATTCACGTCCCATCTGCTCAGCGCGGTAAGAATAATAATATTTAACGTTGAAACGTAAAAGTCGAAACGTTAATAAAATTATTTTTTCAAGTTAAATAGTGGCTTATTTTCTAATTAGAATAGTTAATTACAAAAATGCCACAAAGAAATAGCTTCAGAATGATAATTATATTTTAATGTAAAAAAAACAAATTTTAATATATAAAACGTAAGTAGGTACCTATATTTAAGGGAAAAATATATCCCACGGCTTTGCCAAACTAATATTTTTTCCTATTAATGTTTTTAATTTCAATGTTTTAAATTAATCACTTTGACATTTATGTCAAATTTCCAGCAAACGTTCACTGAATTGTAATTACTGGTGCTCGCACGAATTTTTAAATATCCCCTCTACCTACGAGCTCACAGAGGATACTCACATTTTATTTTTCATAGAATAACTAAATTCACTATCAAAAGACATTTATACAGGGTGTTTCATTGGGAAAGTTTCATTGGTGTAGAAAGAGGATACGGTGGTCTCAAACATACCATACTCAATGGGTCTTACTCCATTAATAACAAATATACTGGGTATTTTATCTATTTTGCCATTTTCTTAATTGGTTCATAACTTTTTAACCACACTGTATATTTATTTTATATTTAGCACGCAAATATCCTTTAACGTGTACAGGGTAAAAAATACAGGTCCGGATTAAAAAATATTGGAAAATGTTCCGACCGAAAAACAACACCTTGTACATTAATTTTTTTTTAAATGGATTTTTCAGTTGAAAATAGGATGAAAAACTAAATTTAGTGGTATATATTGAATTTTCGGCAAAATGATTTTTCTGGTCAAATTTTGAATTTGAATTCTGAAATTATGTGAATTGCGAGAGCTCTAAGAAGAAAAAAAAATAAATACAACTTACAACTTGTTAACCGCTCTGTATATTTATTTTATATTTAACACGCGAATATTCTTTTAGGTGTCCAACCAATTAATTTATTTACAATTATAAAAAATCCAGGTCCGGATTAAAAAATATTGTAAAAATGTTCCAACCCAAAAAACACCCTGTATATTAATTTTTTTTAAATGGATTTTGCAATTGAAAAGAGGATGAAAAACTAAATTTAGTAGTATGCTTTGAATTTTCGGCAAAATTATTTTTCTGGTAAAATTTTGAATTTGAATTCTGAAATTATGTCAATTGCGAGAGCTCTAAGTAGAAAAAATTAAAATGCGACTAAATTTTAATTAATACCATTATTTAATCTAAACTGGTAAAATGTTATCATTTCAGTGTTTTTTTATTATGTGTGACAAATAGTTTATGGCTAATATTTATCTTTAAATAATGAATGAATAAATAATAAACAGTCAATAAAGAATACATCATTTTTTTCTACGACCGTTAAATAATATGCTCATTATTCGTTGTTTTTTGAATAGATAATAACGCCCATTACTTTACCAGTGAGTAATAGTTCATTACTCACGGGTCATTATTCACGGGTTGAAGTTAGATTCGAGTGGTGCATGGCACTTTTAATATACCTATTAGCAAATAAAATTACTTAAACTTTTTTATTTAATAAAATAGTCATTGTAATTTATATCGACAATTAAATTCGAAAAATGATTTTCAACTGTAACAATGGGTTAGTATATTTTACGTTTAAATTTCAACATTTGACATTTTAAGATTTACGTTATTTAAAGGTAAATATAAACAATCGCTATTAATTCCGTAAAAGGGCTTACGGATATGAAATTTATATCAATGAATTCTGTTTTACTTACTGTTTTGTATGTAATATGTATCTGTGTACAATAAATTTTTATTGAGAGCACACGTTCCTTTTCGTGTAATTGACTTAACATATGTCTTATTTTTAAAAGCCACCTCCATTCCATGACATTAATGTCAACTGTCTGTTTCATTGTTTCGTAAGCTCAAAGAGGGCATTTCTAACAGTGCTGCCATAGTTATATAAAATATGTTTTCTTGTGAAAAATAAAATCTTTAGATTTTGATAGTAGTTGATAATTATTATATTTTCTACTAACCCAAATAAAAAAAGGTCGTAGAAAAAGTATAGTATTCTACTTGCATGTAATGGCTATTACTTACTCTGATGAAAATTCATCA
Source organism: Diabrotica virgifera virgifera (assembly GCF_917563875.1). Classification (NCBI taxonomy): domain Eukaryota; kingdom Metazoa; phylum Arthropoda; class Insecta; order Coleoptera; family Chrysomelidae; genus Diabrotica; species Diabrotica virgifera. The sequence continues at coordinate 71,006,153 of NC_065444.1, forward strand.
TCGTGAGTAATAGCCATCATTACATGCTCGTTGAATAATATACTATTAATCAACAAAGTATCTAAAAACTATAACAAAACAGCAAAAATTTGCAGCATAATAACTATGCAAAACTAAAGTACCTACTTATTCAAAATTACCACCATCAAAAATTATTGTTATGTATCAAAATGTTAATATTATACCAATTTAGATTAAATAATGGTAATAATAATTAAAATTAATTCATAATTTAAGAATTCAAATTCAAAATTTTACCAGAAAAATCATTTTGCCGAAAATTCAAAGTACTACTAAATTTAGTTTTTCATCCCTTTTTCAAATGCAAAATCCATTTTAAAAAAATTTAATATACAGGGTGTTTTTTGGGTCGGAACATTTATACAATATGTTTTAATCCGGACCTGGATTTTTTATAATTGTAAATAAATTAATTGATTGGACACCTAAAAGAATATTCGCGTGTTAAATATAAAACAAATATACAGTGCGGTTGACAAGTTGTAAGCTGTATTTCAATTTTTTTCTACTTAGAGCTCTCGCAATTCACATAATTTCAGAAGTCGAATTCAAAATTTTACCAGAGAAATCATTTTGCCGAAAATTCAAAGTATACCGCTAAATTTTGTTTTTATCCCATTTTCAACTGAAAACTCCATTTTAAAAAAATTTAATGTACAGAGTGTTGTTTTTTGTCGGAATATTTTTCCAATATTTCTTAATCCAGACCTGGATTTTTTACAATTGTAAATAAATTACTTTATTATACATCTTAAATGATCTTTGCGTGCTAAATATAAAATAAATATACAGTGTGGTTAAAAAGTTATAAACCAATTAAGAAAATGGCAAAATAGATAAAACACCCAGTATCTTTGTTATTAGTATGACCCATTAAGTATGGTATTTTTGAGACCGCCTAAGTGTCGTCTTTCTACAGTTAACGTATGTTACACCCAATGAAACACCCTGTATTGTAAAATAATTTAAAATTTAGTTTAACTTTGACGGATATGTCAATCTCAAATGTACACAATGTGCATTTTGTTGATACATAACAATTTATTACATATAATTATAACATAATAATTTATTATTATTTGCATATAAAAATAATAATGATACTCTAACGTTTTATACCGCTAACGCGGCTTTTGGATTATAACAGGGTAGTCTGCTATATCTAGAGCCTACGTACGGTATACAAGGAAGGTAACAGGCCAGTGCTACGCTTTAACCGCCTATTATTACCCTTGGTTTTACCCAAGGTACTCATTTTTATTCAGGCTGAGTCGACCTGGGGAACTATAGACATTTTAGAAATGTCTAGATGTTCTCGCCGGCGCTGGGTTTCGAACTCGGCCTACCTGTGTGGAAGTCAGACATGCTACCGCCTGAGCTATCCGGACCCGTATATAAAAATAATTTGTTTAAAATATAAATAATCAATACATAATAAAATTATCCGGAAGTTAGGTACATAGGACACCTCAAATAAAAATAGTAAGCTGCAATTTAACATTAGGTACATTAACATTAATAAAGTCCGTCCGCTATAACTTTTCCCATGCGGTACGATTCATTTTCAATCAAATTAAGTCAAAACAGAAAGTGAAACGTACGCCGATGTGTGTAGTATATAGTATACAGTATACAAAATGTATATACACATCGACGTTCGTTTCAATTTATGTTTTGACTTAATTTGATTGAAAATGAAACGTACCGCATGGGAAAAGTTATAGCGGACGGAATTGGGACCGTGATTCAGTAAAATTTTGTTTTGACTAGGAAAGTTTTGGGGTAGTTCTGATTTCTTTCATTATACAGGGTGATTGATTAGTAGGGTAAAGCTCAATAGCTCCGCTATAGTAATAGATAGGAATAAAAGTTAATAACAAAAATTTTAGCCACCTATGAGCTTCACTTTACAAAATTAGTTAGAATGTTACAGGGTGTTCGATAACACAGTGGCAGACCTAGCTTATGTTTTTTTAAATGGAACACCCTATATTTTATTTTATATTCGAAATCCTGTTAACTTCTCCATTACAAAAATATAAAGGTTTGTAATGTTATACAGGGTATTTATAAAGTTATAACCAATTTTGTATGAAAATCGTAACAAGTTCAACTCCCTGTATAAATAAAAATAAGCACAACAGCAATGGTTTATTAATGCCATATTTTTTTATTTATTGTCAAAATTTTTAAGAATTATTGATATTGCTAATTTTCTTTATATCAAATACAGGGTGAGTCAAAACGCAAGTACATTATTTTCTCAGTAATGTTAAATGGAACACCATATATTTTATATCATTATTGAAAAGTAACATTAACGTACTTTAATTTTTATATAACATTCCCTATGCCCAAATTGATTAGTTTTCGAGATATTTTCATTTTTCAGAGGAAATTATTTTAGGTGTTTAAATTTATCTAAATTTTAAGTAAGCCATGACTGAATTGACAATTGAAGATTACCGATTATCAATCCGATAATCAATGTAACACTGTAGTAAATAAAGAACTAAAATAATTTATTAGTAATACATTTTACAAACAAAAACACAACCACTACATGCAACATTTTTGAAACAATTAAAAATTATCTTTTTATGTAAATGCAACAAATAAACAAAGAAAATTAGTAATAGATTTTACAAAAAAATATACAAACACAAAATACAATATTTTGTGAAGATAATTAAACACTACTTTTGTATGTAAATGTAACAATGTAACAAATAAAGGACGAAACATAATTTATCAGTAATACATTTTGCAAAAAACACGTTTGAAAAAATTAGAAGCTACTTTTAATAAAATATTTTTAATATTTAATTACATAAGGAGTTCAAAATTATCTCCTAACACATTTATGTACGCCTAAAAACGTTCATTGAATGAGCTACTTACTCTAAGGAGTATTTGTAAATTAACACATCGAAATACACTTTGTATTCTATTTATCATCTCATCCCTTGTTGTTGGAGGTGTTTTATAAACTTCATTATTAACGTAACCCCAAAAAAAAAACAGTCCAGTTTATTAAATTCTGGTGATTTGGGTGGCCACGCTACTGGTCCATTGAAAAATGAAAATATCTCGAAAACTAATAAATTTAGACATAGGGAATGTTATCTAAAAATTAAAGTACGGTAATGATACTTTTCAATAGTGATATAAAATTACTGAGAATTGACTTTCATTTAAAATTACTGAGAAAATAATGTACTTGCGTTTTGACTCAACCTGTATTTGATATAAAGAAAATTAGCAATATCGACCATTCTTGAAAATTTTGACAATACGTTAAAAAATATGGCATTAATAAACCATTGTTGTTTTGCTTATTTTTATTTATACAGGGAGTTGAACTTGTTACAATTTTCATATAGAATTGGTTATAACTTTCTAAATACCCTGTATAACATAACAAACCTTTATATTTTTGTGATGGAGAAGTTAACAGGATTTCGAATTTAAAATAAAATATAGGGTGTTCCATTTAAAAAAACATAAGTTTGGTCTGCCACTGTGTTATCGAAAACCCTGTAACAGTCTAACTAATTTTGTAATGGTGGCTCAAAGGTGGCTAAAATTTTTGTTATTAACTTTTATTACTATCTATTACTATAGCGGAGCTATTGAGCTTTACCCTACTAATCAAACCGTGTATATGGATTTTGGGCTGCTGAATCCGAATATGAGGTTTGCGGACAAAATTTCGTGCCGTAAAATTGAAGAAATCGAGAAAAAAGCTAAAAATTTCAGTTTTTTCCGCTTTTTTGCTGAAATCTCGAAAACTATTAACTTTTAGTAAATGGTCTGTTAATAGAAATTAAAGTACTTAAAATTATCTACAAATATCACTATTTACTTTTTTTTTCAGACGAACCGTTCGGTCTATAGTACAAGTTGAAAATTGCCAATTTTTAACGGTCCCGGCAAAGCCCACTTTTTACATTCCAAAACTTTATTTTTTATTAGAATGCTGTCGTTTGATAAATTTATCCTAGTTTTCTGTACAAATAATAAATGTTAGTTCATAGGTATGGTATGTCTCTTGTGACAGCTTCCATTAGTCCATTCCGTCCTAAGAGGCCGGGAATGTCTCTGCTTTTTTCTTAGAGCCACAGAAGATTTGGCACAGATCGAGTCACAGTTTCAGTTGGTGTGAACATTTGCTTCGGATCTGTTGTCTTGATTTCTGATAAACCTTGAGGTTTTGTCCTTTTAAAATGAATTAGTTGAACAGCTCCCTGACTTCCATGAACCTCAGGCGCGGGTTTCTTTTTTATCCGAGGAATGGATTGCTTAGGAGTTACTGCATGTTTTGGTGCAATACAAGAAATGCCACATATGACGTGAAAAGTGTGGTATTCATCGATTGTATGTACGTTAAAATCAGCGTTATGGTACACCTGCTGTGCAAAGCACGGCAGGTCAATTTTCTGCGGATCGCCTGCGAATGCTGACACTTCCAGGCGAACAGCTTCTATATACGATGAACAAGACCCCAAAACCCTACATCTGTTTAAACTACTTTATTTAATGGGTTATAAGTCAAACAATCATAGTATTGAGTAAACTTATATATTTTTATAAAACTTACTAAACATCTTACATACAATAAATCATACAAGTGACAACCATGTTGACTGGCTTGAAGTTAGCCATGTCATGTCTAGCACGCAGCCCCTTGCTACGCTGTTACACAGCTATATATATTAAACACCTTCCCCCTAAGATCGATATCTATAAGGGGTCTTTATATTACGACCAACTCTCGTCTTATAACTGTTAGAAGTCTCAATATTTGGGTTGACTTTATGACTCAATGTAGGTACTGATTTTACATTTGGGCTTGGGCAACTAATGGTTTTATTAACACTATCATTTACGTTAATGTGAGTGGTATCTTTATGAACACTTTGTGACTGAATATCAGGGTACAACTCGGGTTCTAAAATGAGTTCTTTTTCAAGTGTTGTGGTGTATGAATGTTTCATTTGGTGTGAATTCCGTCTAATAATTTTATTGTTATCTTCTTTTTTCACCCAATATGATCTAGGTTCATTGGCCTTTTCTAACACAATTGCTTTACGCCAATAATTATCTTTTGAACTTCTTATTACTACCCTATCTCCCTTTCTAAACTCTACTGGTTTTCTTCGTGCTGTCTTATCATAACGTACTTGTAATTTATCTTTTTCTTTGCATAAATTCTTATATACTTGTTTCTGGATTGTAGGTTCTAATTTATTAGCTGTAGTTGGTAATTGTCCTCTCAGGATCCTGCTCTGTAAAATTTGAGCTGGAGATGCATCAAGATTTATTATGCAGGTATTATTATATTCCATCACCAAATCTCTAAAATCAACATTTTCCTCATTACTCTTTCTTAAAATTTGTTTGCTTATATTGACTGCTTTTTCTGCAAGTCCATTACTCTGGTGGTAATGTGGAGTGCATGTCATAATTGTAATGTCTTTTTCTCTATAATAATTTTTAAATTTTACCGAAGTAAATGGTAGATTATCTGCAATTAAAATTTCTGGATATCCAAATCTACTAAAAGTATCTTGAAATGAGTTGATTACTGAACTGGAGGTTTTATCTTTTAATATTGAAATGTCCAACCAATGCGAAAAATAGTCTACAATTACTAAATATGCTTTTGAACCATACTCTAAAATGTCTGTACCAACTTTATTGAATCTTAGTCTGGGAATGTCATGAGGCATCATTGGTTCTTTAAAATTATTTGGTCTGTATTTCTCACATATCCTGCATTTTTTTATATAGTTTGTCACATCATCATTAAGTCCTGGCCAATAATATATACTCCTGGCTTTGTTTATAGTTTTACTGACTCCTATATGGCCTTTGTGAAGCAATTTTATCATGTCAAGCCTAAGTTTTTTCGGAATAATTATTTTGTCATCAATAAATGCGATGCCAGCTTCAAAATACAGTGAATCTCTTATACCATAGTACTTTTTACACACTTGAGGAACATTTTTTTCTTTTGGCCACCCATTATAATAAAAATCAAAAATTACTGCTAATGCCTCATCCTGGCTAGTAGCTAGTCTTAACTCAGATTGCTTTTCCTGGCTCATAGGTAAATGTTTACTCACTGAGTGGACCATTTCAAACATTTCTGGGTCATGTGTCTCTATATTTAAACTGGACCTAGATAGCATATCAGCAAAATGTATGTCTTTCCCAGGAACAAAATATACATTTAATCTGTACTTGAGAAGTTTAAGCCTTAAACGTTGGAGTCTAACTGATCCAATTTTGGAAATTGGCTTCTTCATAATGGAGATTATAGGTTTGTGATCTGATTGAACGTCAACATCAAAATTATAAATAAAATTGTGAAATTTTTGAGTAGCATAATAAATTGCCAATAGTTCCTTCTCAGTCTGACTATAATTTATTTCACTATCATTCATATTTCGTGATGCACAAGCTACTAATTTTAAAATAGAATCATATTTCTGGAACATACAAACACCTAAACCATTTTTAGATGCATCACATTGTAAAATAATTTTTTGATTAGGATCATAAGGGACTAACTCTGGTGATTTACAAATTATGTTCTTTAAATTATCAAAACATTTTTGATGTGACGGGAGCCACACCCATTCTACATTATTTTTAAGTAATTGACAAAGAGGTTGAATATGTTCAGCCATGTTCGGAATGTACCGTCTAACGTAATTAAATGCGCCCAAAATTCTTTGTAATTCTACTTTACTATTTGGTTTTTCAAGTTTACAAAGTGATTCCACTCTGTCAGGATCTATTTGCATCCCTTTATGTGAAAAAACTTGACCCATAAATCTGACCTCTTCTTGACAATATTGAAATTTGTCCCCATTAAACTTTGCTCCTACTTCTTTAGCCCTTTCTAACACTTTTTTAACAGTTGTATCATGTTCTTCTTTTGTTGTTCCCATAACAATCATATCATCATGACAAATCAATAAATTCTCTATACCTTTAAATTTATCTTCTACTACTTCTTGAAACAGATCTTGGGAATTTGATAATCCATATGGCAATACTTTATATCTGAAAATTCCATAAGAAGTTGCAAAACAGCATTTCCATGATGATGTCTCGTCAAGTTCTAAATGATGATACCCTTCAGAGAGATCAAATACAGAAAATATCTTTTTACCTATCATTTGTGCGCAAACATCTTCCAATTTATGTACTACTCTTGGTTTGCGGACTATTTGTTTGTTTAGATCTAATGGGTCTAAGCATAAACGTAACTTACCATTTTGCTTTTCCACAATAACAATGCGGTTTATGCTTGCCCTGGGGTCAATTTCGTTAACTTTGACAATTGCCCCTCTTTTTGTCAACCTATCTAATTCATTTTTTAAATTATCTCTAATTGCGACAGGTACATTTACAGGTGGGTAACTTACTGGCTCAAAATTGTCTACTGTAGTGATCCTATGTTTACCACAAAATTTACCATGACCTCTAAAAACTTCAGGGTTAAGGTTTATAAATTTATCCCTTTCTGCTAATTCTAAAGTACCACAACTCTCAATATTGTTGATTCGTTTAACTAACCCCAAATCAATACATAATTTACCACTTAAAAGAACTCGAGTTGCCCCATTAATAATTGTAAAATCCTCGTAAACATACTTATTTTTATGTTTACAAAATAAATTTACGACACCCATTGTTTTAGCCTGAGTACCCTCAAACCCTTTCAGTACATAATGATTATCCCTAATTTTAAATTGTTTATCAATTTTCTTAAAAATTTTTAATGGAATTATACTTACATCTGCACCTGTGTCAAGTTTTACTTTAATTCTCTTGTTTTCAATTTCTATAATTTCATCCCAAATATTTTGACTACTTACATTTTGGTATACTTTATTGACATTTCCTACAAAACTATCAGCTGATCCATCACTGCTATCTTCATCTATGACATCAATATTCTTCACTCTACACGACTTTGCAAAATGGTTTAAAAGCCCACATTTCTTACATTTCTTTCCATACGCTGGACATTCTCTGGCCCCATGAGTTGATTGACATCTTTTACACTTGAATTTTTCATTGGTATTCGCTTTACTTCTAGAGTTATTATAATTTCTATGGCCCTGGTACCTATCTTTACGAACTTCTCCTATGTCTACATCTTTTCTTTCGGTATGAAATTTCAAATTTTGGTTCTTACTTTGTTCACTAGTTCTACAAAATTCGATGGCTTTTTGTAGGGTAAGTTTGTCCACTCTCAATAGAGCTTCTCTAGTAACTGGATCTCTGATGCCCATTAATATTTTGTCTCTCAGAGCTTTATCTTCGGCTGTTTGTTCTGGATCAATTTCATTATAATTACATGTTCGAATCAAATGTCTACAACTAGTAAGAAACTGCTCAAACGACTCTCCTTCTTTCTGGACCCTCATGATAAAATTGTATCTTTCAAATGATTCATTCATCCTTGGATTAACATACTTATCGATTAGTGATATCATCAAGTCATACTTGTTATTTTCGGCTTCTGGGATCTCGAATGTGGACATAATTTTGGCAGACTCAGCCCCAATTATATTTCTTAAAATTGACATTTTCATTTTATCTGCTGACTGGTCTTGTCCCGTTGCTAGTAAATAATCTTCGAAACTAGTCTTCCAGAACTTCCATTCGCTTGCAGCATTTTGATCCTGCAGGTCAAAATCTGGTGGTAATTTTACATTTATTCCCATCACTGCCATTGTAGGTTATGTATGGTACCTCGTGTACAAGTTGCTATAAATTTAGCTTTTCGACTGTAAACTATAACCCAACTAGCTGTTTGACTGCGCCATGTTTAAACTACTTTATTTAATGGGTTATAAGTCAAACAACATCAACCTATTTTCTTGAGCCGTACTTTTTGTAGAGAAAACGGCCAACCCTGAAAGGAATTGTGAGACCAACTATCTGGACCTTACTGCCGCTACAAGACTTTGAGCAAGCGCGTTGCTTATCTGGAAGTGTCAGCAATCGCAGGCAATCCGCAGAAAATTGACCAGCCTTGCTTTACACAACAGGTGTACGAAAACGCTGCTGATTTTAACCCTTTCTATACCAGGCCTTAATTTGCCTGTTGGTCCCTCAATCCCAAAGGTTTTTTCATGCTTAGAGTCCCATTGCTTTATATATACGTCGCATGTAAATAAACAAGTAAATGACCAAAACATGTTTTTAATGAGCTTTTTTTAACCAACTAAAACGTTTTCTTTTCAAAAGTACTCATCAGAGAGCAAAACCAACTTGAAAAAATGTAACTAACTTAAAAAAATAATGTAATGTAAATTAACATTAAAAGTTTTCTTTTGTGTGGTACTCCTCAAAACATGACACTACGCAAAGGCCGACTCCGCACCTTGCACACATGTATCTCGATTCGCTTCTTTTTTTTTCTGGTCTTCTCTGTGGCTACAAACGCTTCACCTTCTAACAGCTACCTATAAGCCTTGCCACCAGTACTACATATAGCATATATCTAAAATATGTGAACAAATATATACGGCAATGGGTCAGCATGACCTGTCTTAGGTGCCAACATTTTGAGGCTTTGGGAACAATAATAATCTAACATTTTCGGACATATTTCTACGGCATTGGGACACCAATGAGTCTAAAATTTTATAAGCAACGCATATTTTCGGCTTTGGTAAATTGAGACCATAACACCTTGAACGTATACAGAGAGAGTCTGTAAAGTGGAATAAATTCAATATCTCAAATACTAATTGTTTTTTTGGAAAATGCTCAGACCCGTCGATTAGTATTTCAAATTGTCCTTTTTGACATTCAATAATAATGTATACAGGGTGTCCCAATTTAGAGATATGACGTCATCGTCGATTTTCTTAAATGGCAACACTGTCATTTTGATAGCTAATTTGATAGGGTTTGTAAAGTTATACATAACTGCAAAATATCAAATTTTTATTCTCTACCATTTACAAGATAATAGAAAATAACAAAGTTATATCTGTAATTTGGAATATATTCAATAATTAAAATACTAACTGTTTTTTTGAAAAATGCTCAGACCCGTCGATTAGTATATCAAATTGTCATTTTTGACATACATATAATAATAATGTATACAGGGTGTCCCAATTTAGAGATATGACGTCAACGTTGATTTTCTTAAATGGCAACACTATCATTTTGATAGCTATTTTGATAGCGTGTGTAAAGTTATACACATCTGAAAAATTTCAAAATTTTATTCCCTACCATTTACAAGATAATAAAAAATAACAAAGTTATGAAGAACAAGAAGTAATCAAATAATAATTGAATTTATTTATTTCAATTAAGCAAATGCTCATAACGTTGCCCATTGACAATTTGACAATAATTGAGGGCAACATTATGAGTTTTTGCTTAATTTATTGAAATAATTAAATTCAATTATTAGTTGATTACTTCTTTTTCATAACTTTGTTATTTTTTATTATCATCTAAATGGTAGAGAATACAAATTTGAAATTTTGCAGTTGTGTATAACTTTACACACCCTATCAAAATAGCTATCAAAATGACAGTGTTGCCATTTAAGAAAATCAACGATGACGTCATATCTCTAAATTGGGACACCCTGTATACATTTTTATTATATGTCAAAAAGGACAATTTGATATACTAATCGACGGGTCTGAGCATTTTTCAAAAAAACAGTTAGTATTTTAATTATTGAATATATTCCAAATTACAGATATAACTTTGTTATTTTCTATTATCTTGTAAATGGTAGAGAATAAAAATTTGATATTTTGCAGTTATGTATAACTTTACAAACCCTATCAAATTAGCTATCAAAATGACAGTGTTGCCATTTAAGAAAATCGACGATGACGTCATATCTCTAAATTGGGACACCCTGTATACATTATTATTGAATGTCAAAAAGGACAATTTGAAATACTAATCGACGGGTCTGAGCATTTTCCAAAAAAACAATTAGTATTTGAGATATTGAATTTATTCCACTTTACAGACTCTCTCTGTATATACGGCGGCTGGGAATACAGACCCACTTTTTCAAAAACATATATATGCAGCGTTGGGATACAAAGGGTTAACGTTCATACAATCGACGGATACCACACTTTTTACGTCATGGGTGGCATTTCTTGTATTGCACCAAAATATGCTATAGCTCCTAACCAATCCATTCCTCGGCTAAAAACTAAACCCGCACCTGAGGTTTATGGAAGTCAGAGAGCTGTTCAAGTAATACATTTTGAAAGGACAAAACCTCAAGGTTTATCGGAAATCAAGATGCGAAGGGAATGTTCACACCAACTGAAACTGTGACTCCATATGTGCCTGATCTTCTGTGGCTCTAAGGGAAAGCAGAAATATTCTCGGTATTTTAGGATGGAATGGATTCATGGAAACTGTGAGAAGAGACATACCATATTCATATTATGAACTAACATTTATTATTTGTACAGAAAACTAGGAGAAATTTATCAAATGACAGCAATCTAATAAAAACTAAAGTTTTGGAATTTAAAAAGTGGGTTTTGCCGAGACCGTTAAAAATTGGCAATTTTCAACTTGCACTTTAGACCAAACGGTTCGTATGAAAAAAAAAGTAAATAGTGATGTTTGTAGATAATTTTAAGTACTTTAATTTCTGTAAACAGTTACTAAAAGTTAATAGTTTTCGAGATTTGAGCAAAAAAGCGGAAAAAAGCTGAAATTTTTCGATTTTCTCGCGATTTTTTCAATGTTCCGGCAAGAAATTTTGTCCGCAAACCTCATATTCGGATTCAGCAGCCCAAAATCCATATATAATGGAAGAAATCAGAACTACCCCAAGACTGTCCCACTAGGGAGCTCGTAGAGTACAAATTCACTGAATCACCGTGCAAGTTCGGAAAAGCGACACCTAGTTTCTACGCTCAGCAACTTTATTCGCACTTTTAATTGTATTGGTCAATTGCATTAGTCCTGGTTGCTGGATAATTGTCAAGGCCACAGCCCAAAAAAGTTATAAGAAGAAAACTAAGACTGTGGTTATGTTATTAAAAAGTAAACAATTGTATGTAGTAAATAAAATTAATTATTAATGCAGTACTGCAAGCAAAATACAATGAATTAAATTTAATTTTATATAATATTTGCATATCATATCAATATTGTGGAGCAACATATAATTTTTCTTCTTCAATGACATTAGGTATGAAATATACGTCAATTTGACAATTCCAATTGACAATATGAATTATTTCAGAAAGTTTCAAGATTTCTCCGATATTTACGCACGTTCGTTTCTCATATCCCCTCCAAGTACTTGCACACCGCCAATACTCGAATGATTGTGAGGTCACAATTTAATTTTCGATTTTGGGGTCGGTTATCTCGAAGGTGGTTTCGTATATCAAAATTCCGTTTGCAGATTTGAATTTAGGAGACAAAATTACATAGAAATCCATCGGTAGACCGGCTCCAAGTATTGCATAGGAGCGGCAGCAACGCACGAACGAACGAACGAACAGACTTTGTGAATTTATAAACGAAAACAAAATTTTGGTTGAAAAATTATACGATAAAATAACCACGAAAATAACCATTAACCTATCCAAAACGGACGCATATGACCGGTAGTAGAAATTCGGAATTGATGAAATCGATTCATCTCTGGAAGATAAATAAACGTACCCGCTTTCGATTTTCTAAACAGTTTTTGTAATTGTTTTCAAATTCAAAAAAACGAAAAATTTTCAAATCGATTTTTGTAGAAAATGTGTATTCTACCGACTTAAAGCAAGAGTACCTTTTAGTACTAGAATGTCAAAAATGCTTAAAAGCTAAAGACAAAAAATTTATGCGATAAAATAACTGTTGCCCTACCAAACGGTACTAAAAATTCGCTAATGATGAAATCGGTTCATCTCTGGAAGATAAATAGGCGTACCAGTTTTCGTTTCTCTAAATACACTCCTGACCAAAAAAATCCGGACACCTTAAAAACGGATCATTTTTGATGTCTCAAATCTCCGAAACTTGTTGTCCGATTTTAGTGATTTTTTTAATATGTTATAGCCTTATTCTCTCTAAGAATATCGATGTATGTAGTAACATTGTTGCTGTAGAGGTAAATTTCATTGTATACCGGGTGTAACAATAATACTGTGTTTTTTCCTCAAAGTTCGGAACACCCTGTGGAATATTATAGCATTTAAAAAATAGTGAAATTAAAACTCAATTGTAGCCCTAGCCTTTCTTAACATTTTGCTTTGTGACTCATTCACCTATGTTGGATAATGAAAAAGTTAGGTACTTTGACAACTAGCCATGTTCTTCATCAATACAGGGTATTTCTAAATAAGCGCGACAAACTTTAAGGGGTAATTCTGCATGAAAAAATAATGACCGTTTGATTTATGCAAATATGTCTGCAAATGCTTCGTTTCCGAGATACGGGATGTAGCCCAGTAAATGAACGGGAAATACGGCGGTACTGTGTAATTCTCAGGGACAACTCCGAATTGCATGAAAATTTGGATTTAGGTTCTACTCACCCTCCACTTCAAAGTTGAAATTGTGCCGTTGGTTGCTTTTACTTGGGGGTGACAGTCAACCCTTCTCGGGGTGAACAAATCTACGTTCAAGATAAGACCGGAAATGGATAAATTGACTAATTTTATGCAACTTTTGTTCTTTAGAGTTTTTTATGTATGTCAATACTTTTCGAGTTATTTGCGATTATGTTTATTTTTCGACAAAAAAACTACGTTTTCAGATGGTTTTCCGCAAATAACTGAAAAAGTAAATATTTGATCGAAAAGAATATCCCTAGCAAAAGTGTAGCTTATAAAAAACCGAAAAAAAATGGTATATCAGTAAGGCTACGGCTCCACGGGCTGGAAATTGACGCTAGCAGTAGCCGCAAAACGAACTTAAGGTTCCGCAGAACGGAATAGGAATAGCCGAACTGTACCGACTACAGGACTTGTGCGTAGTCGGTTCAGTTCGGCTATTCCTATTCCGTTCCGTGGAACCTTAAGTTCGTTTTGCGGCTACTGCTAGCGTCAATTTCCAGCCCGTGGAGCCGTAGCCTAAAGTCTATCAATCGAGTAAAAACAAAGTTGTAGCTCATGAAAAATACGTTCTTATTCGTCTAATTCCAAATCGAATATTTCAAGGTGAAATCACTGAAAAATTAAGCACTTTTCGGGAAAAAGCCATTCAAACTTTTTTAAAGTGTTTATAAAAAGGTTTATTTTAATTGTTTATAAAAGTTTCTAGCTTTAGAAATAAGCGAGTTGCGCTCAAAATAAAGTTGACCCTCTTTTTTTTGGCAAAAAAATCATGTATAGCTCCCCGGGTTTAGCTCCCCAAATGAAATTAATCGCTACCGCTTTACAAATAATTTACTTACTTATCTATTTTTATATGATCTGTCAGTCTCACCGGTTTAAAGTGCTTGTTTTTGAAAGGGTTATAGTTGAAAAAGCTTGAACGGGTCACTATTCACGACTGAATCCAAATTTTGAACAGCCATATCTAAACTAATTTTTGTCTTACGGAAAAACAAAATGAAACTAGCATATTTATAATAGCAAGACCTACATTTTTTTACTCTAAGATTTTTCTTATCACTAACACTTTTTAAGTTATTTTGAAAAAAGAAAATTTTTCAAAAATGTTCAGAAAATTTTTTTTTACTATAAAACTTATTTTTTTTAAATGAGCACTTCAAACCAATCAAACTTACAGATAATATAAACAATACATATACAGTTAAAATAAATAGTAAAGGGGTAACGATTAATTTTATTTAGGATGCTTAATAGATGGAGGTTTTCACGATTTTTCTTACCAAAAAAAGGTGCAAACGTTTTATTCAGTGTAACTCGATTATTTTTGATGCTAGAAACTTTTGTAAAAAACAAATATAAAACTTTTCTTAGATACTTTAAAAATATTAATAAGCTTTTCCCTAAAAGTGGTAATTTTTCGGTGATTTCGCGTTGAATTATTCGATTTGGAATCAGACGAATAAGAACGTATTTTTCATGAGCTACAACTTTGTTTTTACTCAATTTATAGACTTTACTGAGACACCATTTTTTCGTTTTTTTTTTATAAGCTACACTTTTGCTAAGAATATTTTTTCGATAAAATATTTACTTTTTGAGTTATTTGCGAAAAACAGTGTGAAAACGTAGTTTTTTGTAAAAAACTCAACATTTTCAATCGCGAATAACTCGAAAAGTATTGACTTACGTAAAAAACTTTATAGAACGAAAGTTGCTTATAATCTGTCAATTTATCCATTTCCGGGCTTATTTTAAACACGCGTTTTTCACCCCCCGAGAAGGGTTGACTGTCACCCCCCAAGTAAAAGCAACCAACGGCAGAAATTCAACTTTGAAGTGGAGGGTAAGTAGAACCTAAATCAAAATTTTCATGCAATTCGGAGTTGCTCCTGAAAATTACACTCCAAAACGGTCATTTATTGGGCTAATGTTGAATTTTTTCTTACACACTGACGTTATTGTGCATCTTTTGACGTACAATTATGTATTTTATATTCACCATTGGCGTGCATACGGGTCATATAACCCTGTCATATACCCTGTATGCACGCCTATGGTGAATATAAAATTTTTAGTTGTATGTCAAAAAATAACTACCTCTTAAAACCTACCAAATTTCATTTGCATACCCCAACCGGTTTTAGAGCAATAAATAAATCGTCAGTTTGTAAGAAAAAAATCAACATCCCGTATTTCGAAAACGAAACATTTGCGGACATATGTTTATAAAGCAAACTGTCATTATTTTTCATGTAGAATTAACCCTTAAAATTTGTTGCACTTATTTAGACACACCCTGTATTGATGAAGAACATGGCTAATTGTTAAAGTACCTAACTTTTTTATTATTCAACATAAGTGAATGAGTCAAAAAACATAATGTTAAGAAAGCCTAAGGCTACAATTGAGTTTTAATTTTAACATTTTTTTAAGTGCTAGAATATTCCACAGGGTGTTCCGAACTTTGAGTAAAAAACACAGTATTATTTTTACACCTAGTATACACAGTATACAGTACGTAAATCGTTCTGCTGGACATAGGGAATATACATTGAGATTATTGTGGCAACTGCGCTAACCTGTGTTAGTTGAAACTTCTGTTCGAAATTAGCGATTTTGAATGCAAGGCAGTCCATAAATAAATCAAAAACAAAGATTATGACTGATGAATTAATAATTTTACTTTCATTTTTAAAATATCTTTTATTTAAAAATTAATTTCCAAATTAAACACACTTTTCCCATTAGGTCAAAAATAGTTCTACTACAATGTCATGTTTTGACGTTTATTTGTGTCACCCAAAATTAATTGTCAATTTTGAGTTTAATGCCCCTTAATGCTAACAACTATATTGCCATTGAGAGAGCGAAGTTGCCACAATTATCTTAATATAATACAATGTATGTATTTATGTATCTAAATATATACAATGTATGTTCCCTATGTCCAGCAGAACGATTTACGCACTGTATAATGCCATTTACATGTTCAGCAACAATATTACTACATCGAGATTCTTAAAGAATAAGGCTATAACATACTAAAAAAATCACTAACATCGGACAACAGGTTTAGGAGATTCGAGACATCAAAAATGACCCATTTTTAAGGTGTCCCGATTTTTTGGGCCAGGAGTGTAGAATAGTTCTAGAGGTAAAATTATCTAAGGAATCTCCGGTCTTTCTTTGTCAGGAGAGTTTCTGGACACCCTGTATATATCTAGCTGGATAATGATTGGCATATACACTTGTAGTACTTGAAAATCCCATAAATTATCAAAACACTAAATTATCTCTGACAATATTCAAACATATCTTGTTAATTTCATCTAGATAATGACAATGCTGCTAATGGGTTATCATGTACTTAAAGCTGTTCCCCATTCTAAATTTGCAGTCGTATAATTTTCGAAAATGATCATGTATCAAACGAGCAACGCTGAAAATGCCATCAAACAACTTTTAATTAAGATCTCTTGAATGCATCTCTGACTAACGATTCTATAATTATAATGAGTTGAATTGTTGATGTAATAAACCGTCCCCAGCAATATTTGTAAGTGGAAACCCTTGTAGAAAAACGACCCTAGCTGTCACATGGCCTGCCGGCCGCCCCTATTCCCGAATTTAACCGCTTTGTTATTCATATTTATGTAGTTTATATTGATGAGTTTGCTGATGTGCTCCCGGAACAAGCAGTTTGGAAGTAATTCGAAAATTTTCATAAGTGGAATCTCCAACTTGACAACAAAATAATCTATGGGTTTCGGACGGCTGAAAAAAATGGTAGAGTCCGAGCGGACCGCAAGATTTACGGGGTATTTCTTTAGAAACTTTTTCGTAACTGTATTCAAATTCACTGTCAATATTTTGATAAGGGTAAAACAAATAAGTATTCAAGGAAAATAAAAAACATCCGTGAAAATGCGTTTACTATATAATTAATAACAAAAAGTACCTAAATATTTATATAAAAAAAATTTATCCAGTAAAATCCTTTACACTTGAGTCCACGAGTCTTTACCCGTGCGTCATTAATATCTGGCGAGATAAAACACATACTTTTTATCTAGCATCATTCTCTTCCACGCATGAAACTAATGACAAACCAGCTACCCTCTGTTATTAAGTAAAAACACATGTTATTTTTATGAACGATCTAGACTCAGTACATTGAAAAGAGATAGGTACAAAAAAAGACGATTGGGGATGTTTTCACATGTTTTAAGTACAATTTCTGACGTTTTGGTTTGTTTACTTTTTGGCTGTCAGTTTGTTGAATTTTTTTGCTGTTATTTTGAATTTTTGCATTTTGAAGTTTTTTATAGTATACAAACAGTTGTTTTCACAATTAATTTTATATTGGAGTTTGAAATTTTATGGTAAGTTTATGTTATTTTACGATTAATTTTGACAACGTACAAAGCTAACCTCGTTGACACAGTTAAGGAATGCTTGTGTTTAATGATCCGTCAAAATGAGTAAAATAAAAAGAAAATAGGTATGTTATTGATTTTTTTATAAATTGTTTATTTATTTCTTAATCCATGATAATAAAAGAATGTATGGGCTATTCCAAGAATATACGACTGTCTTGGATTATCACGACAACGAATATTTTAGTGTGCAATATAAGAAGGGCGAAAGTAAATGGCTCTAATAATTGTTCCAATAAACAACAATGTATTTTGCAATTTACTTTCGTTCTTCATAATTTGCACAGTAAAATATTCGTTGTCGAGATAATTCACAACGGTCGTATGTTGTGAATAGGGTATAGCTGTAATTATGCACCAAAATTTGAAAGCAAAACTTAAATTTGACATTCTGGCCTTTTGGCTATGCCAGTGCCATTAACTTTAAGTTAAAAGTTAAGTTAAAAAAAATAAATTTGACATTGTATTTATTTGATAACGTCAAATTTTATATTATAACCCGTTATCGGAGTAATAACCACTTTCTGTCACTTGCTGTTGCCTTTAGTAAACTTCCGACTTATTTCGTATGCTTTAAATGATGACGCAAGGGTAAAGACTCGTGGACTCAACTGTATAAAAGGTATACATAAGTATACAGTGCGTCCATAAGTAACGCATAAATTCATTATTTCGTAAACCGGCGACTTTGAGGACTGAAACTGGTCGATTTTTATTTTTAAATTACTATTTTTCGACATATATATCATACTATTGAAGTCATCCATCTGGGGGTGATGACGTAATCGATGATTTTTTTAATTAGAATAGGGGTCATGTGATAGCTCATTTAATAGGGTATTCAATTCTCTATTCAATAACATAAACATAAACATTAACATAATTAGCTATACAGGGTGTTCAAAAAAATTTCTTTTAATTAAATTAATTGAAACAAAAAGAAGAATGTATGTAATTTATTTAATTCGAAATACGTTTTACTGTTGTCAGATAACATGAAAAAATGTTTATTTAACAAAGAAATACTGTTTTTCTCCTGAATTCAATGTTAAAGCTGCCACCCACTAGTCTCTTGGCGGTTTAACCATTTCGTTTAAGCGAAAATCAATGTTTATTTTTCAAATAATTTTTTTTCTCTTATGACATACATTCATCTTTTTTTGTGTCAATTTTTTTAATTAAAAAAAACCTTTTTTGAACACCCGGTACAAATAATTATATTAATGTTTATATTAGTGAATAGACAATTGAATAAACTTTCAAATGAGCTATCACATGACCCCTATTCTAATTTAAAAAAATCATCGATTACGTCATCAGGCCCAGATGGATGACGTCACTATTATGATATATAGGTCAGAAAGTCGTAATTTAAAAATAAAAATCTACCTGTTTCGGGATTTTTCCTTAAAATCGCCGGTTTAGAAAATAATGAATTTATGCGTTACTTTATGGACGCACTGTATTTATATATCACAATCGCAGAACGTTTTAGACCTAAAAAAATTATCATCAGTTTTGTTAACAGGTTTATAACATGATCAGCCACCAAAATATGTGGATAAAAATCTTTGTAGAATTATGAAAAATTTACATTGTCATGTTTAATTAAAAGTGATGGTTAAAATTGTCCTATACAGTTATAAGCACGCTAATGACCGAAAAAATCACGCAAAAGATGGAAAACATAATACGTTGTGCAATAAAAAGAGTAAAAAAAAGAAAATTCATCAAAAGTTCATTTTCTGGATTTTACGGAGTTCCGAAGTTGACCTGTTCTTGAATAATCGTACGAGTAAATAACGAACCATTAGGCTTTAGCATTTAGCCTATACTTGTCCACTGATGAACATAGGCCTACCGTAGTTCACCCTACAAATTCCTCTCCTGGGCCGCTTGCATCCAATTTTGGCATATCCACTTCAGGTCATCTGTCCATCTTGTTGGTGTTCGTCGTCTGCTTCGAAAGGCGTCCTGTCTGGGTCTCCAGTCGACAATACGCTTCGTCCATCTGCCGTCCTTCGTTCGTGCGATATGCCCTGTCCAGTTCCATTTCAAGAACGACATTATTTTGATTGCGTCGGTTACTCCCGATATCCGGCGCAATTCTGTGTTGGTTATTCGGTCTCTTTTAGAATTCCCTCTTGTCTTCAATGCAGCATCCATCTGGCTTGCAATTTTTAGAAACCAAGGTGGTGTCGCCAGGAAAATTGTCCAAAAAGTTTTTCAATTAAATATCTTTTAAAAATATTTTACAAATATTTTTTAGGTTGAAAAACCTAGACTTTCATTTAGCAGATGCCGCTACGCACCTACTACCTTCACGTCAGTTGCAATGGGGGACAAATAAATGTCGAAATTTTTTAACCGGAGTAGAGATAGCAACCTATGCATTCTCTGAAGAGCCTCTAACAAGAGGTGAAATCGTCGATAAGATTGCTGGCCGCGCTCTCTAACCTAAGTAAAAATTAAGACAGTTTTGGCTTCGCATTGCAACTGAATAAAAATGGTACACATTTTTATTTTATATTAGTATTACTCCTATAGAGTAACTAGGTCCATTTTCCGTTGGAACTTTACCAAGCTGTAGACGGGGTTGTGAATTGCAACTTTTTAGAATTCCCTCTTGTCTTCAATGCAGCATCCATCTGACTTGCAATTTTTAGAAGCCATGGAGGTGTCAACAGGAAAATGCTCTCCAAAAAGTTTTTCAATTAAATATCTTTTAAAAATATTTTACAAATATTTTTATTAGGTTGAAAAACTTAGACCTACAATTTAAGTACTTGGCAACCTCAAAAATACTAATTTAAATATGAGTTTTTAAGCCTCGAAAATACGCATTTTCGCATTTTCAGATTTTAAATCGCCTATAACTTAAAAACTATCAACTTTTGAGAAAAACGACAAAATACCTTTCTTATTTATAATGGTCCAAAAAATCTAAAAAAATATTTTCAGGGGTAAAAATAGGTGAACTTTTGTATTTGTAAAAAAAATGTCTAAACAATTTCTTCCCAAAAACTTCGGCCGGCACCCTTTAGATTCGTATAAAGGGAACATTTTTGAATAGGAATCCGCAAAGAAACCGAATCAGAAATTTTTTCAGACGGGAGCGATCTCACAATATGGACTATATGGTTTTAGTATGTACATTTACAGAAATAACATTAATTTTATTAAAAATAATACGTAGATTTTTTATATTATTGGGCAATAATAAATTAAGTATGGATAATATAATTAAATATTTTGTCAAACTTTAGACGAAACAAGCAATGATTCTAATAATAATTACATTGTTAAATTAATAAAAATATTGCATATAACTTATTTTTACAACCCTATTTCTTTTATTATTTAGTTAGTAGCACTTCTCCAGGAAATTCATAAAAGTTCACTCGATATAATCCATAAAAGATCTCTAATTCGGTCTAAATGTAGTCGATTGTGTATTGAGAGCAATAAAGGAGAACAATTTTTATTGTTCTAAGCTAGATTTTACGACCATAAATAATCCATTAGGGTCGGAACGAAATGGAACCTGAAGAAGATGTGGCTGGTGGATATTATGTAAAAGCTTTGAAATTCCAAGATGCATCCCGTTGGCTTTCCCATCTGGTAGCACAAGACACTGTCCATCACTAACCTACCTCCCAAGATGCATTACTTCAATTGAGGCGTTCTTTGCAAAAACCCCAGTAGTCCTTTTTTTCCGAAAATGGACTTATGCCATCTATGGATTGAAGGACTAATTACCTACGTTCCTTGCGTAATAAACTTCCATTAAAGTTACAGTAGTCCAAAATATAAGCGACAAAAGTATAGGCGATTCCGCATAAACACCATATGTCAAGCGCAATTCCCTTTGTTAATGACTTGGTGTTCTTGCGGGAAACTTTATCGCTTGGCTGTCAGTAGGTTTTTATAGGTTAAAGTTCCTTCGAATAGTTGTGTTGTGTGATTTTATAAGTAAACACCATTTTTCGTTTATTTTTTATTTTGGTTTATTACTATAAATATCGTTTTTCCTATAAATTAATGAAAAATTCCTGCAAAAACCCCATATGTCAAATGAATAAATGTCCTTCATAAATAAACAAAAGGAAAAAATAATGTTATTTATATTGTAAACTGTGTGTAATCATCAAAATAATAAATCACTAATTTGAGAATTTCCGTAAACTTAATAGGGTTCAATTAAATAACTTTTTTTTAAATATCTCCGATGTTGTAAAAAGTGACATATGGGGTTTTTGCAAAGAACGCCTCAATTGAGAGAGCGCGTGTTGAAGTCTAATGAGCAAAAGTTTGCCATGCCAAAGCTAGAGTGCCACCAGTTAGATTGGAGGGTTGTTCGACATATGGTGTAAGAATTATTTAAAGACACCAAATTCCAGGTACCAGTCTGTTGCAATTTGCATGGTTACTAGTACGGAGTTAAGACCGTCCCTTACCACTTTTATATAACTGGGAGTTGAAGGAGAGTACCAGCGTCCAGCTCTAGTCCCGGCAAGATTCCAGGTCGAACCATCTCTGAAGGAGGGGGCAATGTTATGTCGCTGTTACCGCCGAAAAATCAGTCCTAGAATTCGAGGCCAGAATGAAACGCGTCAGAATATCTGTAGAATTTTCTACAATGTGTTCGAATGGCGTCTGTCTCCCTCCAGAATATGATTTCGTTGAGCGTAGAATATGGTAGCATACAGGACCGTAGCATGTAAAGACGATGACTTGAAACGCTCATTCATTGATTTTTTTGTCTGTAATTGCACGCGTTTGAATACGTTGTATATTATTTTATAAATTATAATAAAAATGTGTTATAAATTATTGTAAATAGTAAGTGCAATAAATTAAATAAAAAAAACTACATAAAGTAAGTGCTTAAAATTAGTTATAAATTAGAAGAAATAAAAATAGTTCAATAGTTTTTATGGTTTTAGTAAAAACTACATTTACCGAAATATCATCAATTTTTTTTCGATTTTTTATATTATTGGACAAAAAAAAATAGTTATATTTATAGATATACTTAAGCACTTTCTTAAACAAGATGAAATAAATATTTATTTTGATATTTATATTCTTAAATTAATAAAAATATTCTATATAACTTATTTTTACAACCCTATTTCTTTTATTATTTAGTTAGTAGCACTTCTCCAGGAAATTCATAAAAGTTCACTCGATATAATCCAGAAAAGATCTCTAATTCGGTCTAAATGTAGTCGAATGTGTATTGAGAGCAATAAAGGGGAACAATTTTTATTGTTCTGAGCTAGATTTTACGACCATAAATAACCCATTAGGGTCGGAACGAAATGCCCCTCCAGGACCATGACAAAGTGAGCTTTCGCGATATTATCTTGTCGACGGATTGTAAAATACATCCCTATACAAAAATGATTCTCATAAATTAATCACATGACTTTAACGGAGTCTCCACTAAATCGATGGAGAACTTTGCGGTACAAACAGACGACAAAATACGATAAAGCTTTCTAAAAATAAATAAATTTAAAGTTAGTTTAAAGTTCAGTAATTCGTTTCTCCAATAAAGCTTCCCTGCCGCCACAAAAATAATAGATCATTGACTAGTTACATTTAGGGTTTCAATTTTCAGAGGACGCAAATTTATTTTAGTTGTCCCTTGTCCCCCGGCCACCATCTTGGAAAAACAGTTGCGCAGGGTTTTCGCGCTGTATCTCGTAAACTAGCAAACTTACAGAAAATTTTATAAACTCCGTTCGCTTAACAGAGACGCATTTTGACAGATTCAGGATAGGTAACATACAGCACAAAAATTCCTACCTCACCTCACACTATTAACAGCTCAAATAAACTTACTCTTTCATAAAAAAAAAGAATTGTTTTACAAACAAACGGCTCATATACAATAACATACTTAAAAGTAGCTATGTTTGAAAATCACATATGGCAGTGAAGTTTGGCAAATGAAACAAAGAACAGAGAAAATCAGGGGCGTAACAGAGGCCACGGCAGCATAAAACTTGCAGGGGGGGGCAATACGTCAGGGACCCATATTGTCGTCTAATATATGTAAAAATGTGCTATTGATATTTTACGCATACATACGCAACGTTTTTTAAGCAATGCAGTATTAAAAATTAAATTTCCCATCAGATAGATACAATGTATCGTATGTGTGTATTAATAAAATTAAAGTTGTTCATCTCATAGAATAGTACTATGTAATAATGTAGTCGTTTATTAATTTTCTTTCTATTTTATTCTATACCAATAAAGATGAAAAATGTAAGTTGTCATAAACTGCATGAATACACTAATAGCCCAGTAAATGACCGTTTTGGAGTGTAATTATCAGCGTCACGGTGTATTTGCTTGGCAATTTGTATTTAGATTCTACTTATCCTCCACTTCAAAGTTGAAATTGTGCCGTTGGTTGCTTTTACTTGGGAGGTGAAAGTCACCCCTTCTCGTGGGTGAAAAACATACGTTTAAAATAAGTGCGTAAATGGATAAATTGACTAATTATAAGCAACTTTTGTTCTGTAGAGCTTTTTTATCCAAGTCAATAAGTACTTTTCAAGTTACTTGCGCATGAAGTCTATCGACACAGTAAAAGCAAAGTTGTAGCTTATGAAAAATTGTTCTTATTCGTTCAATCGAATATTTCAATGTGAAATAACCAACAAACAAAGCACTTTTCGGGGAAAACTCGTTGAAACTTTTTTAATGTTTCATTATTTTTTATAGCATTTTATACCAAGCGTCTAGCATCAAAACTAAGCAAGTTACACTCCAAATTAAGGTTGCCCCCTTTTTTTGCTAAAAAAACCGTGAAAATCTCCCCCTAAGTTGGAACGGTTCGAGGTCCTTTTTTTTGGAATAATTTAGTTTTATAGTAAAAAGTTTTTTATTTTAGAAATATGCCCTTTTTTCAAAATAACTAAAAAATTATTAGCGAGGGCGGATCCAGAGAGCCCCCTAGCGAGGTCTTTAGGAATTAGTCGCCTAAGTTTGAGCTTGTGCTTTCTTATTGATACATCCCCCTAGATTATTTAAGACATTTTTACACCTCAGTCACTCCCATTGTGATTGCTTACACACTTACCTACACAAATTCCAACAGCTACCAATAATTTAAATAAATTCGATAACTTTAAATCAACACAAAATTACTTTTTAAATCTTAGATCTGTTGATAATAAGATATAATTACTGAATTAGTTCTCGAATACAAAACTTTTGTGTAATGTGGTTTGCCTAACTAACTCCACTAAAATTTTAATGAATTTTAAATGATAATTTTCACAAAGGTGTTGTTACATAATTTCCAGGGCCGCGTTTAGGTCAATTGCCGCCCTAGGCAATTCTCTAGTAGCCGCCCTTCAAGCATGTACCATTTTTGCGAAAAAAAAATGCAAGCAGATTTTTTTATTTAGGGAGCGTTCAAGTATTATGTAACGCGATTTTTGAAGATTTTTGACCCCCCTCCCACTTCCTACGTAACGCAATTTTTGAAGATTTTTGACCCCACCTAACCTGCGTTACGTAATACTTGAACGGTCCCTTAAATAAGAAATGTATTGTTTGGAAATGTATTAAAATGAGGAACATAGAATTTATAAAAAATAATATTTTACACAAGTGAGAAGAACAAAAAGCACACTGATCACAGTATGGTATGAATTCACTTTTGACCGGTGAAAATAAACACAGAATGTTTTACATAAAAATGAAAAATTATGATTATGTATAATTTGCAATTTGCACTAGTATAAGATAGGAATGTGTTGCGATAGCAGTAGCCGTTATTTTTTAACTGTTATTTCACTGAAGCTATTTCACACTGTTACATCATTTTCATAATAACTGAAATATTCAGGTAGCTGATTCTTTTTTTAATTATTGTAGACCTATAGCAAGAAAACTTACCCGTGTCCTGTCTAGAGTTCACGTCCGTTTTTTTAATTATTAACAATTTAATTTGTATGTAATTTCTACATACATTACATATATGCAATTTTATTATAAATGTATTAATTAATAAAGGGTCTACTCTGTTTAAACATTTCTTGAAAAAATTATTTTTTTCCAAATACCTATTTTCTTAATCATCATTATAGTATGGTATAACTAGATCCAAACCCAGAAATCCAAAGTGAAAGTTATCCTCCAACACCAAATTGTTCTATATGGTCTACATAATGTTCAGAAAAAAGTCACACCATTTTGAGCGTCGGGTTTGGGGGGAGAGGGGGGAGAAATCGGTAAATTCGTAGTTTTTTAAGTTTTTCGTAAATATTTCTAAAACTATGCGGTTTAGCATGAACAACCTTCTATACAAAAATGTTCTACACTAAATTTGAAACAAAAAAGGTCCTCTGCATAATCCGTCTAAAATGAACGGTTCCAAAGTTATGGAGGTAGTATAGTATAAATGGTCCAAAAAAGGCCTAACCCAGACATTAAAAGTAAAAGTTTTCCTCCAACACCAAATTGTTCTATATGGTCCAGATATTATTCAGTAAAAAGTTACACCATTTTGAGCGTCCAGTTTGGGGGGTAAATAGGGGAGAAATCGATAAATTAGTAGTTTTTTTATGTTTTTCGTCAATATTTCTAAAAATATGCTTTAATGTTTTATACAAAAATGTTCTACATTAAATTTAAAACAAAAAAGGTCCTATACATAATTGTTATAAAATCAACGATTCCACAGTTACGGAGGGTGAAAAGTGGAGGTTTTCGATACTTTTTATATTTTTTGAGCAATTTATAATATTTTTACTGATTGAAGGAAATTTTCTTTAACAGGATTTGCTATTTCAGTGGCCGATGGTATGTTAGTGATAAGCCCTTGAAGAAACGTCAACCTCCCCACCGAAAATCATCTTCAATTGCCCAAGTGATATAAAAAGTATCGAAAACCTCCACATTTCACCCTCCGTAACTCTGGAACCGTTGATTTTATAACAATTAAGGATAGGACCATTTTTGTTTTAAATTTTATGTAGAACGTTTTTGTATATAACATTGTTTACGCTTAAACATAGTTTTAGAAATATTGACGAAAAACGTAAAGAAATAACTAATTTACCGACTTCTCCCCCATCTCCCCCCCCCCCCAAACCGGACGCTCAAAATGGTGTATATCTTTTTACTGAACAATATGTGGATCATATAGAACAATTTGGTGTTGGAGGAAAACTTTTACTTTGGATGTCTAGATTAGGCCTTTTTTTGGACCAATTATAATATACTACCTCCGTAACTTTGGAATCGTTCATTTTAGAAGGATTATGTATAGGGGCATTTTTTATTTCAAATTTATTGTAGAACATTTTTGTATAAAAGGTTGTTCATGCTAAACCTCATACTTTTAGAAATATTGACGAAAAACTTAAAAAACTACGAATTTACCGACTTCTCCCCCCTCTCCCCCCAAACCCGACGCTCAAAAAGGTGTGACTTTTTTCTGAACATTATATGGACGATATAGAACAATTTGGTGTTGGAGGATAACTTTCACTTTGGATGTCTGAGTTATGTCATTTTTTTAATCAATTCTATCATATTATTAATGATCATAGAAAAAGTTAAAGTACCTATATTTTAATAAATAAATTATTTTTATTAAATAATAATTTATTGAACATAATTTATTCATTAAAATATACCTTAACTTTTTCTATGATTAATAATGATAGTATCATTACAAAAAATGGATTTTTGAGAAAATATTATTTTTTCAAAAATTGTTTAAAAAATTAGACTGTTTATTAATTAATAAATGTCTAGAAAAATTGCATATTTGTAATTTACACAAAAGTACATACAAATTAAAAGAAGAAATATCAAAATCCATTGAGTAGATCCCAAGATATAGAAAATGGTAGTAGTTTTAAGTTGCTTTTTTAGTTTTTGAACTCGTGCATTTTTCGGCTCCCGCCAGGTAGCTGACAACTGTTTTAATTGTTGACCTATAGGATGAAAACCTACATGTTTGCTGCCTAGAGTTCGCGTTCGTTTTTTAATTATTAACAATTCAGTGCAATCAACACAGAAGCTCCCCCTTCACTTACTATGACTAATCATCATTTGAACTACATTTTTAAAAATTCGAGTAAAATATCTTCTTTCCGAATACCTACGTAAGAAGATGTTTTGTAAATGTTTATAAACTAGTATTTTTTACTATATTAGATAATTTTTTATCTTTTCTTAATACGTTTTGATAGGATCACTTTTCTACTTTCATTTGGCATACGCAGAATTGTCATATCTTCATTATTTTCTGTCATTTGTTATTGCAAAACAAAGGTCTCTGGGATAAACAAATAGAATACCTAACTTTAAACTAATTAATGGATCGGTCTCAAATTTTGGGAGTTTGTTATGTACCCCAATACCCAACTTTGAGTAAAGCGAAACACTACAGTTCTAAGTTAGTTTTAGGAAAAGTTATTAATAAATAACGATTTTCAGTTATTTTGCCGTTTACGAAGCAACAAATTAACTTTTTGACTTTCAAAAATCGTCATTGTGAAGGTTTTTCAATGTTCTAAAAAAATAAATTTTGTAATTTTATGTCAACTATTTAGCTTTTTAGTTAAGTGCAAAAAATGGAAAAAATGGCATTGATTGCATCAAATTGTTAATAATTAAAAAACACGATCTCTAGGCAGGAAACATGAAGGTTTTCATCCTATAGGTCAAATCCACAATAAATAAAAAAGTAGTCAGCTACCTTGATATTAATTTCATTGTCCCGAACATGGTCTATTTCTTGCTTATTTCCCTGGCTGGAGTATTATATCAGTGCGACGACACGAATGTTATCTCCTTGTAATAATACAGTTTGAAAATCCCAACTCTAACTCGATTTCCTACTGGTAATCTTTAGTTTCTGCAATATGTCCAATATTCATGTTTTCAGTCAATTCACCGTGTTTGCGGAGCTTCTGGCGGCCCAATAATCACTAAATTTATGACTTCCGTTCTTTTTGGATGAATAGTGTTAGGTTTAAGATAACAGAATGCTATGTTTGTTTTATTTTTGTTATGAATGCAATTTCTTTTATTTAGAAACGAGTGCCCACTTCTATTTCATTGATGGATGAATGATGAATATACATATTTGTTATTCGATTTTAATTTTTAAATACAAATATTTTTTTGTACAGTATTTTTGCCGCCCCAGGGGCGTCATTTGATAGGGTTAGGGGAGGCAGTTGCCCCCTCCCCTGAAACTGAAAATGACTGAAATTTACAAAAAATACTTTCAGTTTTCATTATTACATCATATAATATAATATATTGTATATTATATAATGCTTGCCCCCCCCAATCAAAATTTCAAGCCCCTGTGCCTCCCTCTCACAATTTGCCGCCCTAGGCAGCTGCCTATATTGCCTAATGGATAAAGCAGCCCTGATCATTTCTAATTTTAACAAGCTGTACACCTTAGTCTTTAAATATGACAGGTTAATTTTCAACTTCCTGTGGAACTGTCATTTCTGTCTTGTCATCGTTCGGAGGTCTCTATCCATTTCATTGTCACTTGCCGTCATACTTTCAACATGTGAACAAGTCATATCCACAGCTCAGATGTTACCTGGGGCAGATTAGCCAAATATTTTAAACATTCTAGCTTAAACCAATTTTAAACCAATGTTTCCTTGACGGACATCTTTTACTGGGCTTTGACCCACATATTTTTGTTAAACTATATCTTGGTGGTTAGCATGTACATTGCACGTGAGTATAACCTATAATTTTCTTAACCGTAGTCAAAATTTAATATCTTTGCATTATTTTATCAGGTTATATTCATTTTAGGTAAGCACTGATGATGACTGGTAAACCAGTCGAAAACTAGTTATGTTGTGATTTTGATGTTGCCCTTTTGAGGGATTTTAAATATACCTTTTATACAGGATTTTACTGTTTTTTGTATTATATGGTATACAGCCAACTACAGGAAAACTTTTTCCTTGTGGATTTTTTTTACCCCCTTTTACCCCCTTCCGGGTGTATAAAAACATACATTAAAAAGTTTGAAAGACTAATTCTAGGCAACTTTTGAGTTTTCCCACTAAGTCACTTTTCAATTATTTATTAGTGATACCAAAAATTTCAAGATCTCATGATCTTTTTAAAAATGTATCCATATCCATGTCAAATAAAATTGTTTAGATAAGAAAACAAATGTAATGCAAATATTTTATGAGCCACTTTACCACAGCAGGATAATGCCAGGTTTGTTGTGTAATCACGTTGTCCGGCTTATATAAAGTTGAATTTACAATTCCAGAAAAATCTGGGCATTTAATGTAGAATTTAGGGCCTTCTCTATGTCAAATACGAAAGGAAAACGTAAGAAGAAAGACACGTGTACCTTGTTCATAAATGGCGCAAGTAAAATCATTTTTCTCTATTAAACAACTGTACCAAATATTGAGATGGCGTATTGGATCATTCTCTTAATTTGGCAATTTTAGTAAATGGTGAAGGAGCTGGGTATGATAAGACGAGGTGGTCGCCGACTAATTTTTTTTGTCCAAATGGGTCCCCGATCTCAGAAAATTTGGTAAACACTAAGCTAATAGAAACTAGAGAAACATATGAATGCCATAAAGCTAGTTAAACCTATAGAGGAGCGGACGCAAATACTACATTCCATTTCTTTTTTAAGGTAAAAATGGAACAAGTATCACCTACAAATAATAAAACGAACTGTAAAAAGGTAAAAATATAAAGAGTGTAGGTACTATTTATTACAGAATAATAATATTAAGAAAAATTCACACAGCAGGTTACGGAGAAATGTATAAGCGGTAGGGGATATAGAAAACATTTCAAAATAAAAATATAAGAAACATGCGACTTAGTATTACTAATAGTATCTAGTCTAGTCGTAACATAGGGGTCCCGTGGACACTTTTACTTCGCCGCGATTTGATGGTGGTATTATAGGTTTTTTGGGTCGCTGAATCCAATGGAAGTGGTTTGGAAGCCCAAATGTGGTGTGTTTAATTGTTATATTAATAAATTATTAGAATTATTAGAAGCCCTGTAAATAAATTGATAGTGTTAAGGTCTTCTCTGGTGTATTTTTTGGTCGCTTAATCGAATGCGATTAGTCGCGATTACTCAAAATGTGTTTTTATTTTGTTAATAACAAAATAATTGTTTATTCGCCGAAAACCTTGAAATTCGTTATCTACAGCAAGTTTGTAGTCTTTTTCATAGTACCTATTTTTATACGCTAAATCGATTGTCACTAGTCGTGATAGCTTAAACCACGTTCCGACTTAATTATTAATAAATTATTGCAAAAATAACCGTTTATAGTACGTTTACTCACGGTTTTTGCTCTAAATTAAAAAAAAACCACTTGGAATGACATAAAATTTGGCATGCACGTAGCTAACATGTCAAACAAAACAGGTGATATTGTGCCGATGTGTGCTTTTACCCTGGGGGTGAATTTCAGCCCGTTTCGGGAGTGAAAGAAGAAACCTTTAAAATAAGTCCGGAATTGGGTAAACTGATTAATTCTAAGCAACGTTTGTTCTATACAGTTTTTTCATTAAGTCAATACTTTTCGAGTTATTTGCGAGTGAATACGTTCATTTTTCAACAAAACAACCAAATAACTCAAAAAGTATTGACTTAGTGAAAAAACTTATAGAACAAAAGTTGCTTAAAATTAATCAGTTTATCCACTTCCGGACTTATTTTAAAGGTTTCTTTTTTCACCCCCAGGGTAAAAGTAGATTTATAGAATAGGAGAAAGTTTGTTTTGATTCATGTTATCTACGTGTGTGCCAAATTTCATGTCAATCAAAGTGGTTTTTAACATTTAGAGCAAAAACCGTGAGTGAACGTACTATAAACCGTTATTTTTGCAATAATTTATTAATAACAAAGTCGGAACGTGGTTTAAGCTATCACGACTAAAGACTACAAACTTGCTGTAGATAGCGCATTTCGAGCTTTTCGGCGAATAAACTATTATTTTGTTATTAACAAAATAAGAACATATTTTGAGGAATCGCGACTAGTCGCATTCGATTCAGCGACCAAATATACACCAGAGAAGACCTTAACACTATCAATTTATTTACAGGGCTTATAATACTTCCTGAAAAACACCTAATTTTACAATAATTTGTTAATAGCAATTAAACGCACCACATTTGTGCTCCCAGGCCACTTCCATTGGATTCAGCGACCCAAAAAACCTATAATACCACCACCAAATCGCGGCGAACTAAAAGTGTCTACGGGACCCCCTATGTTGCGACTAGACTATTATAGAGGAATAGACAAAAAAGATAAACAGACTGGTATATTGGAAATTGTAAAATGGCTTTTTATTACCGAAATGAAGCCAGAATAAGTAGCACAAGGACAAATAATATCGAAATCAAACCATATGCCGAAAAAATGAGAGGGAGGGAAGAAAATATGCAGAAGGAGTATTGAAAAATGTTTAAAAAATAAACTAATCAAGAACTTCTACCAAGGAATAAAATGGAAGCGAGTCCATCATAACACCATATTATAAAGGTGAAATGGGGAATGTATTGATGAAAAATTAAATAGATGAGCCAAATATTTGGAAAATAAATTACACACAGAGGATTAAGATCAAAGTCAATAAATACAAATAATAACTAGATGAAGTAGCAATAGGCCAAATTGATAATGGAGAAGCACCTACCAAGGAAAAAAATTTAACTATAATAAAAAGACATAATATATAGGTATAATCCGGTTCTCTTTAACCGTGAGGTGTAGCGAACAACAACAAATAATAAAAAAACTTGAAAAAGAAAAATGGACCTGACATCATTGCTGAGTTTATAAAAGAAGATGGCGAAAGGCTTCAAGAAGAAATCACTGAGTTACTACGAGAAGTGTGGGTCAAAGAATAAATACCCAAGCAGTGGAAAGAAACTATTCTATGAAAAAACAGCAGAGATGAAAACCCTTCGAAAAATTGATGGCAAGACACTATGGGACAGAGCTGGAAGCATAATATGGAGTGAGTTTTATGTATGGGAACCTTCAATTATTATCTCGGAAACAACTTGCACGATTTTTATATATTTTGGTGGGTAAGAGTTTTCTAATGCGGCAGATATTATAGTGGTATTACATTGTTGTCAGTTTTTTCTGAAATCTAATGAACTTTCTTATTTCAAATGCAACATCCTGTCTATATTTTGCGTTTTGAAATCTTTAAGAAATACTAATTATTTTTTATGTGATATTCCCTAATTTTTTTGCCCGGGTAGACATTATTTTAGGTTTTTTGGATCACTGAGAACAAAATAGCTCTTTTGTAATTTTTCTCTTAAGTTAATCGTTTTCGATTATAACCATTTTAAAACTGGAAAAAACGAAAAATGACGATTTTTAAGGTTCAAAAACACAAGTAAAACATATAATTTTTAAAATTACGAAGTACCTAAATTCCATCTCAAACCTTCTATCAGCTTCCCAAGAAGCAAATAATTTTTGGCACGTTTTATTTTAAAACATTGTTTTTTAATTGTTAATGAAGCGCATATGAAAGGACGGACGATCGGGCTGCATTAAC
Organism: Diabrotica virgifera virgifera; assembly: GCF_917563875.1. Classification (NCBI taxonomy): domain Eukaryota; kingdom Metazoa; phylum Arthropoda; class Insecta; order Coleoptera; family Chrysomelidae; genus Diabrotica; species Diabrotica virgifera. The sequence continues at coordinate 71,039,806 of NC_065444.1, forward strand.
AACTACTAAAAAACAATGTCTTAAAATGAAACAAGCCCAAATTACTTATCAGTAACTGATAAAATAAGGTTTGAGCTTGAATTTAGGAACTTAGCAGTTTTAAAAACAATATTTTTTATTTGTGTTATTGAACCGTGAAAATCGTCATTATTCGTTTTTTTTTCAGTTTTAAATTGTTTATAATAGTGTAGGAAACAAAGGTTGAACCTTGCAAAATGGACACAAGTCCGGTTTTATTTTTTTTCTGGTATATCAAGGGGTGCGTATTATAAGACTAACTTTTTCTGAAAAAATTTCGCCCCGGAACCTCCCTTTTCAACCCTTTAAAGGGGGTAATTTGTGGTTTTTGCGAAACGTAGCCCTTCCTGTACCTTTTACAAAAAATTTCTTTTATAGAAATATGAAGGAGACTATATTTTCTACGATTTATTTCCGACAGCATCTCTCTATCATCCACCGTTTAGCAGGGGTGGCGCCATAAAGTTGACAAGTTTTTAAAAAAGATGATTTTAAAAAATATATATTTTTCCCTAACTGTAACGGAAATTAAGAAGAAATTATGCGGCAATTATTCAAAAATAATTGACTGATTTTTTGGTATAGGTTTCACTTAAGGGTAATTGCCCTTTTTTTAATTACAGGGTGTTACATTTTAAAAAACCTCTTTTTATACGATCTGAACCGTTTATGCTAGAGTAAAAACACTTTCAGCGATTACCCATGTATTGGTGCTATTTACAAATTTGTATAATACACCCCCATTTTTTCCCCGGAACCACCCTAAAAAAAAGAAGAATTAATAAATAAATTGATTTTCTTGGAATCCTTCACATATAATGCCCTTTATTAATATGCTTCATATATCATTTTGTGCACGTTATTATTACCCATGCATGGACATCAAAAGCGATTTCCTAGTGCAACCCCTGTAGCAAAAAAAAAATAAATAAAATGGGGGGTTGAAATTTTTTTTTGTTTTTTGCTTTTTGATCCATATGGGCATATGCTTCATCAATAGTGCTTTTCAAAAATATATATGGTTATTGCAACATCTCTGCGGAAACCACCCCTATCCTTGAAAATATACTGTAGAAACTACCCCTATCCCTTGGCGAGCATGTTTTTACGATTTTCTCATTACCTATGTATTCTTTTTAAGCAAAACTTATACAAGGTTAAAGACCACTATTTACTCTAAAAATTATGTCCTATTCATTTTTTTCGTATAAGCAACCGTTACGGCACAGTGGCGCCGTAAACTTCATATATGCTTTGGCGGGCTCCAGTTTTTGTTTTTTTTTCGTCATCTGTTCGTTTTATTGATAAAGTACTTATGTAAAATAAAACAACACAGTGTAACCTACAAATTATGACTTACGCACATTTTACATTCTTTGCTCCCCAAAGCCACAGTGGTGGCCCAAAATAAATTTTTGCATATTTTCGCCACCTACACGCATTTTATTGCATTAATGCTACCTTAATAGCACAATATTTACCCTTAGGTGGTCGCTAAGCAGTGGCGGATCCAGGGAGGGGTGATGGGGGTGATCACCTCCCCCCTCTCAAACCAAGTGATATTATATTCAAAGATTATAAAAATATTCATTTATTTTTATAGAAATTTAACCAATTGGCACCCCCCTCTTAACGATGCTGGATCCGCCACTGTCGCTAAAGCATAAAAAGTCATTCTTATAAAAATAATATTAATATAATATAAGTTTTTCTATAAAAATAAATGAATATTTTTATAATCTTCAAATATAATATCACTTTGGTTTGAGAGGGGTGGGGGGTGATCGCCCCCATCACCCCTCCCTGGATCCGCCACTGCTTAGCGACCACTTAGGGGTGAATATTGTGCTATTTAGGTAGCATTAACGCAATAAAATGCGTGTAGGTGGCGAAAATATGAAAAAATTTATTTTGGGCCACCACTGTGGATTTGGGGAGCAAAGAATGTAAAATGTGCATAGGTCATGATTTGTAGGTTACACTGTGTTGTTTTATTTTACATAAGTACTTTATCAATAAAACGAACAGAGGACGAAAAAAAAAAACAAAAACTGGAGCCCGCCAAAGCATATATGAGGTTTACGGCGCCACTGTGCCGTAACGGTTGCTTAAACGAAAAAAATGAATAGGACCTAATTTTTAGAGTAAATAGTGGCCTTTAACCTTGTATAAGTTTTGTTTAAAAAAAATGAATAGGTAATGAGAAAATCGTAAAAACATGCTCGCCAAGGTATAGGGGTAGTTTCTGCAGTATATTTTAAAGGATAGGGGTGGTTTCCGCAGGGATGTTGCAATAACCATATATATTTTTGAAAAGCACTATTGATGAAGCATATGCACATATGGATCAAAAAGCAAAAAACAAAAAAAAATTTTCAACCCCCCATTTTATTTATTTTTTTTTGCTACAGGGGTTGCACTAGGAAATCGCTTTTAGTGTCCATGCAGGGGGAATAATAACGTGCACAAAATGATATATGAAGCATATTAATGAAGGGCATTGTGTGTGAAGGATTTCAAGAAAATCTCTTTATTTATTAATTCTTCTTTTTTTTTGGGTGGTTTCGGGGAAAAAATGGGGGTGCATTATACAAATTTGTAAATAACACCAGTACATGGGTAATCGCTGAAAGTCTTTTTACTCTAGCATAAACGGTTCAGATGGTATAAAAAGGGGTTTTTTAAAATGTAACACCCTGTAGTTAAAAGAAGGGCAATTACCCTTAAGTGAAACCTATACCAAAAAATCAATCATCTATTTGTGAATAATTTTCGCAGAATTTCTTTTTAATTTCCGCTGCAGTTAGGGAAAAATATATATTTTTTAAAAACATCTTTTTTAAAAACTTGTCAACTTTGGGGCGCCACCCTTGCTAAACGGTGGATGATAGAGAGATGCTGTCAGAAATAAATCATAGAAAATATAGTCCTCTTCATATTTCTGTAAAAGAAATTTTTTGTAAAAGGTACAGGAAGGGCTACGTTCCGCAAAAACCACAAATTACCCCCTTTAAAGGGGTGAAAAGGGGGGTTCCGGGGCGAAATTTTTTCAGAAAAAGTTAGTCTTATAATAAGCACCCCTTGATATGCTAGAAAAAAAATAAAACCGGACTTGTGTCCATTTTGCAAGGTTCAACCTCTGTTTCCTACACTATAACTCGAAAGCGATAACTTTAGAGAAAAATTACAAAAGACCTTTTTTGTTCCCAATATTCCAAAGAACCTAAAATAATGTCTATACGGCCAAAAATATTAATTTTTATAATTTCTTTAATTTTTTTTAAATAAATATAGCATTAACTCCGAAATTGTGGCGTCCTGTCGCCCCAGGGGGGGGGTACAACGGCCTCCTTAATTCAGATGGACTTCCCCAAGTTTCTTATGTATTTTGACCCGTAGAACACGAATTTTTTGGGTAACAGTTGATCCGGATGTCGATAAGATTGTTATAAACAAAGAACTTGAGGAAGTACATAGCAGCGATTTTTCACAAAACAAAACATTTTTTGTATTCTTTGGGTGATTCTCAGCAAAAAATGGTCTTACCAGTTTTTTCGTAGGATGCACAGTTTTCGAGATAAACGCGGTTGAACTTTCAAAAAATCGAAAAAGTGCAATTTTTGAACCGGAATAACTTTTGATTAAAAAATAAAATAGCAATTCTGCTTACTGCATTTGAAAGTTCAAGTCAAATTCTATCGGTTTTGATTATTTGCATTGCTAAAAATTAGGTTGTTATTTGTTAAACCAAGCTATAAACACATAGTGTTTCCCGTGCCCAATGCATGCGTTTTAATGTACGTAATATACGTATAAATTCTGTATGCGCGCCTACTCGTTCGATTTCAAATTAGAAATACATTTAAAATATCATTCAATCACTATGTGTTTATAGCTTTGTTTAACAATAAAAAAATTAATTTTTAGCAATGAAAATAGTCAAAACCGATAGAATTTGACTTGAACTTTCAAATGCGGTAAGCAGAATTACTATTTTGTTTTTCAATCAAAAGTTATTCGGGTTCAAAAATTGCAATTTTTCGATTTTTTGAAAGTTCAAACGCGTTTATGTCGAAAACTATGCATCCTACGAAAAAACTTGTAAAAACATTTTTTGCTTAGAATGACCCAAAAAGTACAACAAAATGTTTTGTTTTGCCAAAAATCGCTGTTATGTGATTCCTCAAGCTCTTTGTTTATAACAATCTTATCGATATTCGGATCGACTATTGCCCAAAAAATTCGTGTTCTACGGGTCAAAATACATAAAGAAAACTTAAGTAACTCCATCTGAATTAAGGAGGCCGTTGTACCCCTACTGGCAACAGGACTATAGGGAATATAACATGAAAAATAATCAGTATTTCTTCCCACCAAAATGTATACAAATCGTGCACACCGCGCCGTTTCCGAGATAATTGAGGATTTCCATACATAAAACTCACTCTGTATATACTACGGAGATAAACGGTGGAGAACATCGAGAACTGGTAAGAAACAGAAGAGTAGAATGGATCGACCAAATAAACCAAATGACAACAAAATAAAGTAGTAAAGAAGGCGAGAGACGGTTTCCCAGTAGGAAGACGATCAGTGGGAAGACCACGAAAACGATGGAATGACAACTTACTGGAGGCACATTGAAAAAACAGACAGTACACAAAAAGAAGGAGAAGAAGAGCTCCTTTTTGGAAATTTTTGATCAAAACAAATGAATATACCACAAAAATGTATAACAATTTTCAATTTCGTTACAACACGAAACTACAGCCGCATTCCAGTTCAATCAGAGAGCGCAGCAAGCACCTCTACCGGTTTCGAAACTTATTAGTCTCTCATAAGGAGGCACATAATAATATGCTGCTTTCTCTGACCCAACTAGGACAAACCCCGGCGTGCAGCCACGGATTGCAACGAACGAAATGGCAGGGATGCCCTAGAGGTAACTGCTAGCAAAAAACTAAGTTTTCAATCTAATAGCACATAAAACAACATCCAAAAATGTTATTCTACATCCTACCAGACTGAAAACAATGGGAACCTTCTCTGGTAACACCTCCGAGGCTTCTACAATTTGCAAGCCATAACGGATGCTGAGACTAAGGAAGATGAGAGAATTCTACAATTTATAATTCACTCCCATCTGCTCAGCGCGGTAAAGTTCCAAAGAGAATGGTTCCCTTTGTACTCCAATCAGAGTAAACATGTAAATCAAAAATGAATAACCATTTTCAATTTCGTTGCAATACAAAAATACAGCCACATCATTATTCCAGTTCAATTAGAGAGTGCAGCAAGCACCTCTACCGGTTTCGAAACTTATTAGTCTCTCATCAGGAGGCACATATGCTGCTCTCTCTGACCCAACTAGGACAAACCCTGGCGTGCAGTCACGGATTCCAACGAACGAAATGGCAGGGATGTCTTAGCGGCAATTGCTATCAAAAAACTAAGTTTTCAATCTAATAGCACATAAAACAACATCCAAAAATGTTATTCTACCTACATCCTACCAGAATGAAAACAATGGGAACCTTCTCTGGTAACACCTCCGAGGCTTCTACAATTTGCAAGCCATAACGGATGCTGAGACTAAGGAAGATGAGGGAATTCTACAATTTATAATTCACGTCATCTGCTCAGAGCAGTAAAGTTCCAACGAAAATGGTTCCCTTTGTATTCCAATCAGAGTACAAAGAAACCATTATCATTTTTGATTTACATGTTTACTTTGATTGGAGTACGAAGGGAACCATTCTCGTTGGAACTTTACCGCGCTGAGCAGATGGGACGTGAATTATAAATTGTAGAATTCCCTCTTTGCATGTTTCGTGGACTTCGAAAAGGCATTCGATAAAGTACAGCATGTAAAATTAATACAAATACTGAAAAATATCGCAATAGATGACAAAGATATTCGTGTCTTTAAAAATTTGTACTGGAATCAAACTGCTACGGTCAAAATTGGAGATAACTACACCGATGAAATCTCCATACAACGATGAGTCAGACAAGGTTGCATTTTGCCATTTTGTCACCAACATTGTTTAATGTTTACTCGGACCAGTTATTTAAAAAGGCACTTGGGAGACAGCCATATGGAATAAAAATCAACGGAGAACTACTTAATGTGATAAATGCAGACGATACAGTAATTCTGTCAGACAATATTGAAGGTCTCCAAATTCTGCTTGATCGTATTCACGAGGTAGGAGAGGAAATGGGCATTAAAATAAACTCAAACAAAACCAAATTTTTAGTGTTTAGTCGTGACACACATCCCTATGCAAAGCTTCAATTAAACGGAGTCCAAGTTGAGAAAGTTCACAAAATGACATATTTGGGAACTGTGATAACGGACCAACTAGATCCAGACATAGAAATAAAACGTAGAATAGCAATGACTAAAACTACTTTTATGAAAATGAAGTCATTTCTTTGCAATAATCATCTCAGTTTAGAACTAAGACAAAGAATAGTCAAGTGCGATGTTTGGTCCGTACTTTTGTATAGTGCAGAAGTGTGGACGCTAAAAGTATCGATCATGAACAGAATTGAAGCATTGGAAATGTGGATTCATAGACGGATGCTGAAGATACCCTGGACAGCAAGAAAAACTAATGAAGAAGTACTAAGGAAGGTCAACAAAGATAGAGAACTGCTAAAGACTGTTAAACATCGAAAAATGTCTTATCTGGGACATATAGTGAGGGGAAGTCGATATAAAATATTACAACTGATCCTTAAAGGCAAAATAGAGGGCCGTAGAGGTGTAGGAAGAAAACAAGTTTCTTGGTTAAAAAACATTCGTGAATGGACTCAGATATCAAATACAGGACAATTATTCCATATTGCAGAAGATCGAGAAGCCTTCGCAATGGTGATCGCCAACGTCGGATAATTCTGATATGGCACGTGAAGAAGAAGAAGAAGAAAAAGAATTCCCTCATCTTCCTTAGTCTTAGCATCCGTTATGGCTTTCAAATTGTAGAAGCCTCGGAGGTGTTACCAGAGAAGGTTCCCATTGTTTTCATTCTGGTAGGATGTAGGTAGAATAACATTTTTGGATGTTGTTTTATGTGCTATTAGATTGAAAACTTAGTTTTTTGATAGCAATTGCCGCTAAGACATCCCTGCCATTTCGTTCGTTGGAATCCGTGACTGCACGCCAGGGTTTGTCCTAGTTGGGTCAGAGAGAGCAGCATATGTGCCTCCTGATGAGAGACTAATAAGTTTCGAAACCGGTAGAGGTGCTTGCTGCACTCTCTAATTGAACTGGAATAATGATGTGGCTGTATTTTTGTATTGCAACGAAATTGAAAATGGTTATTCATTTTTGATTTACATGTTTACTCTGATTGGAGTACAAAGGGAACCATTCTCTTTGGAACTTTACCGCGCTGAGCAGATGGGAGTGAATTATAAATTGTAGAATTCTCTCATCTTCCTTAGTCTCAGCATCCGTTATGGCTTGGAAATTGTAGAAGCCTCGGAGGTGTTACCAGAGAAGGTTCCCATTGTTTTTAGTCTGGTAGGATATAGAATAACATTTTTAGATGTTGTTTTATGTGCTATTAGATTGAAAACTTAGTTTTTTTAATGAATATACGTTTCTATTATCCATGATTATGTATTCTTGTTTTAATTAATGAAGTATGCAATATTCAGTTAATTTCAGCTGTTAACAATGTGTCGAAGGAACTTTTATGTTTATGTTATTTAAACACTCTGTATGTAATATATCTCTTAGTTCAAAAAATATCCTCCGTCTATATCGAGCATCAGCATATAGCGAAGGAGCGTAGATTGATAAGTATCTGATAAAATTTAACATCACAAACAGCTCGAACTAATCGTTTTCGCGAAATGTTCGTAGAGGGACACTCAATCACTGTTATGGATCGAGTTGGATATGTTGGTCGGGAGTCGGGGGTCTGGAGTTTGGGGTAGTGATGTGTTATGCTCGATACAAATGAATAAGGGAATGTTGGCATCCTTAATGGTATGGTATTACTTAAATGCATAGAAGATAATAAATATTATTTTAGAATAAATCAACTTAATTGCGCAAAAACGTAGATAAAACAAAAATTTATTTAATATATTTAAAATTATCTAAAAAATTTAATATTCAATTATGATTAAAGGCAGGAAAAATACGTTTGGGACAAATGTGTTAGTATTAAACATGTATGAATGGTAAAAATTGTATTTCAAGTATGACGTTTTTGTAAAAACAGAGCTAACATCGGCACATTTATCATTTAAGACTAATAACGGCACAAAAAATTAACAAAAATAACGGCCTAATTTTGGACTATTGATTTCAATAATCTCTTCTTAACTGTCTGTTAATACACTAAGCATCAAAATTAACGCACCCCCTTAAAAATGGGACATTTTTGATGTCTCATATTTCCTAAACTTCTTGTCCAATTTTAGTAATTTTTTAGTATACTACAGCTTTATTCTTCAAGAATATCGGTGTAATAATATTATTGCTAAACAGGTAAATGTTATTGTATACCGGGTGTAACAATTATAGTGTGTGTTTTCCTCAAAGGTTGGAGCACCCTGTGGAATATTCTGGAGTATATAAAATATTGAAAACTCAACTGTAGCCTTAGGCTTTCTTAACATTTTACTTTTTGATTCATTCGCTTATGTGGGACAATAAAAAAGTTAGGTACTTTAACATATAGCCACGTTATTCATCAATACAGGGTGTTTAACCGTTTGCTTTATAAACATATATCCACAAATTCTTCGTTTCCGGGATAGGGGATGTTGAATTTTTTCTTACAAACTGACGATTTATTTATTGCTCTAAAATTGGTTGAGATATGCAAATTACATTTGGTAGGTTTTAAGAGGTAGTTATTGCGCATTTTTCGACATACAATTACGAATGTTATATTCACCACTGGCGTACATGCGGTATGTATCTAGAATGTTTATACCCGTATGCACGCCAATGGTGAATAAAAAATTCTTAATTGTTATGTCAAAAAATGCGCAATATATACCTCTTACAACCTACCTTTCATTTGCATATCTCGACCCGTTTTAGAGAAATAAATAAATCGTCAGTTTGTACCAAAAAATTCAACATCCCGTATCTCGGAAACACAGCATTTGCGGACATATGTTTATAAAGCAAACGGTCAATATTTTTTCATACAGAATTACCCCTTAAAGTTTGTCGAATTTATTTAGAAACACCCTGTATTGATGAATAACATTGCTAGTTGTTAAAGTAACTAACTTTTTTATTATCCAAGATAAGCGGATGAACCAAAAAGAAAAATGTTAGGAAAGCCTAAGGCTATAGTTGAGTTTTAATTTTAATATTTTAGATACCCTAGAATATTCCACAGGGTGTTCCAAACTTTGAGGGAAAAACACACTATCATTGTTACACCCAGTATACAATTACACTTACCTATTTAGCAGTAATACTATTACATTGATATTCTTGAAGAATAAAGCTATAATATACTAAAAAAATTACTCAAATCGGACAGCAGGTTTAGGAAATACGAGACATCAAAAATGTCCCATTTTTAAGGTGGTGCGTTAATTTTGATGCTTAGTGTATATATGTAGGTAAATAACAACAGTTTGAAGGTTGTAATTTTTGATAAATTACTACCATATCGATCCTTTTCAGTCTCTTAATACTCCGCAATGTATAGCCCATATTCTTTGTAGTCTCCCAATCAGAGGTTGGATATCATCATCACTATCTTTCTACGGCTTTTCTGAAGAGAACTATGGAACTGCATATAACCTAGTCGCTTAAATTTTTCAACCACGATTCTTTCCTTCTTCCTATACACCTTTCTTCTCTTATCTTGCATATACTATTTATCATTCTTAGCATTTCATATTGCTGTCCTGTTATTACGTGTCCCACATATTATATTTTATTATTTTTATTGTGTTTATTAATTCGTATTCTTTGTCAATTTCTCGCAATACTTCCGTGTTCATTTTCTTCTGTGTCGATGATATTCTAAGCATCCATCTGTAACACCAAATTTCAAATGACTGTAGCTCATTAATGTGTTCTTGCTTAAATATCCAGCTTTTAAGTCCATATTGAAGTATCTAAGGTCAATATCCAGCTTTAAGTCCATATTGCAGTATCTAAGGTCTTTGTTGCAGAGAACTGTTTTTATTTTTACAAATGCATTTCTTGCATCTTGCTATTTTAATCCTGGCACTTATTTCTATTGTTTGATCATTATTTTCTAAAATCCAGGTTCCATGGACTAAATATCATATATTTAGTCTTTTTTATATTGAAAAGTCCATATTTTTATTAACGTTTTGTTTAGTATCTAGTAGGTGGAGTTGTTCAGCAGAGCTTGCAATAACCACTATGTCATGGGCATGTTTTACGCTGTTAATGGTTCTTTCATTCGTAAGTTTCTATTGTCTGTGTTTTTTGTCTTTTTTAGAATTTAAAAAGCCAGTGTAAGACCAATAATGACAGATGCATCAGAAGCAAGACCCGATACAGCCACAACACAAAGACTACTGGAAATGGCAGAGATGGGAGTACTGAGAAGAATTACAGGAACTACGCTGAGAGATCGAAAGAGGAGTGAAGACATTAGAAAACGTACACGTACAGTTACAGTGTATAAATGAATGGACACTAAATAGAAAAAAAGAATGGGACAACCACATAACCAGAATGGAGGAGACACGTGTGGTCAAAATAGCACGAGATAAATCACCAATCGGTAGAAGAAGTATCGGCCGACCGCGCAAAAGATAGAGTAACAACCTTCCATAGAGGTATCAATCCGCCAATGAACAAGCAGAATTAAAATCCACAAGGAAGAATTTCCTGTAGCTGGCTGTATACCATTAATTACAAAAATTGAAGAAAAATCTTCTGAGTAAAAGGTATATTAATTTTGAAAAAAACCCAAAAAAGGACTACAAATACAAAACAGAACGTTTTCGCTCTAAAGAGAGCCAACAGTTGGCTTTCACCTTTCTCTATGTGAAGACAGAGAATTATTCGACTCAACAACCCACGTGCTTCGTTGAAAGTCATATAATGCCTTAGGGTATCCTTATTAATTTCATCCATCGTCAGGATTTAGCATATTATAACATTTTAATGTAACACTTTTAGTTGACATTTTAAGGGTTTTAACCCATGTATTTTTGGTGGCTTAGCATGTAGAGCTTGCAAAGGACACTGATAATGCTCTCTTTAGAGTAAAAACGTTTTGTTTTGTATTTGTAGCCCCTTTTTGGGGTTTTTTCAAAATAAATATACCTTTTACGCAGAAGATTTTTCTTCAAGCAGAATTGCTTATAGAGAGGAAAAAAAAAGAAGAATTTGGATTACTTACTTATCAAGGGCTTTTGAAAAATCAACGTAGCAGACATGCAAATCCACATTCATACCCAGGCATCTTTGAACTATCACATTAAAAGCAAATAATGCTTCTCTGGTTCCTAGTCCGTTTCTGACACAAACTGACTATCATCTTCTTCCAGTTTTTTATTTGCGCATTGTTCTTTTAAGCATTCTTCTTTCGCTTATTTATAGCCCAGTTAACATTATTATCTCTGGACATGTTCACATTGATGAGCATGAGCTAAATTAAGTTGTATTGAAAGACGAGTGAAAGCCTACATGCCGGTACTAGTTTTCATGAAAGAGTGGTTCTAAATTGAGTAAGGGCTTTTCAGTTCTTCTTGAACAGAAACTTGGGCGGGATTAGCTCTCAACCTTGACACGAAGTGTCCCAATTGTTGATAGTGAACGTTCCTACAGATATGGCTTTGCCATATTCTGGAAAGAATGGCTTTGCCATATAAGAGAGCATGGCAGAGGGCAGCAGCTATGCTAATATAGGATCAAAGTATAAAGTACTTTATGTTGAATTTTCATAACTTCCATATCATCCCGCAACACAAAACCAAGCAAAATTAGATGGTCTATAAATAAATTTCAGCCAAGTGGCCAGAGATAGATGGCATATTTCCCGTACTGTTGCATATGTGATTAAAGGTATTGATACCACAAAATATGTAAGCTCCTCAAAGCCAGTTTAGTTTGGGAAGTCGTACCGGAAATATGGCAAAAGTTTTGGGTAAAGTCATATACCTACTTGCTCAGGTAGGTAAAGTTTAAGACTTAACACCAAAGTCATATAGACCAATAAGATATCGTCTTTTGTATCAAAAACACTGGAAAAGTTTCTCGATAGATACATAAGAGACGAAGTGGTAAAAGATAATCCTCTAACCAATCCTCAATATGCATCTTCTTCTTAAGGTGCCTTCTCCATTACCGAAGGTTGATACTGAAGGCTATAACTACAGCAAATTACTCTATATCTTGAGCGATTCTTGTATCGAATGTGTGTCCATGGCTGTCCAGTGTCTCTTACGTTCTTCAGCCAGGAACATTTTCTTCTTCCTGGACCTCTTCTTCCTTCCACTTTCCCTGCCATTATGAGTCGTAAAAAGTTGTATCTTTTTCCTCTGGAAATATGCCCTAGATAACTCGGTTTTCTGTTTTTTACAATATTTAGGAGCTCTCTCAGTTACCATTCTTCTCAGCACCTCGTTGTTGGTCACGTGCTCTGTCCAAGAGATCTTCAGCGTCCTTCGAAAAACCCACAACTCAAAGGCTTCTATACGCCTCATACTTGTAATTCCGAGAGTCCATGTTTTCACTCCGTATACGCTGTGAGCTCGTTGGTAGAGGGGATCATGAAAAATTCGCGAGCGCCAGTAGTGACAAGTTTGTAAACCTTTACTGGAAATTTGCTTTTTGACGTTCTGCATTAAGAGTTACATATTATAGCTTTTAAATGTCTCACGAAAGTTGTTGTATTAAAGAGTGTCGAAATACTGGTTACAATAGTAACTGTGTATTCTACAACTTTCCTGTCGCTAAGCATAACGTGATTTAACGACAAAATGGATTGATGCAATTAGAAAAAAGTAAGTAAACACAATTTTAATTTTAAACCGGTAGAAAAATTTGAGCTAAAGGATCAGTTAGCACACTCTCGAATTTTGACGGTTTTAATTTTACAATCCAATCCTGAAACAAAATTTGAATGCGTGAAGATAACGACCAATCACAGCAAACGTAGGATGCGGTTAACTGTCATATATAAGTTAATATTTAAGAAGTATTATACTATAATTATATTAAATTATTATACTTTTTTGTAGAATAAATTTCTTCTAATATTAGTTGTCAACATAAACGTCAAAACAATAAGCAAAATCTATGAATAATAAATTCTGTACTTACTGCTATTAATTATCGATTACAATCCAATTACTTCTTTACGTTGTAAATATTACACGATAAGAATTAAATAATAAGTTTGAAACAACTATTATTTGCTTTTCTACTGTCCTCTTTAAAATTCCGGCCGAAATAGGAACACTAGTCAACCGTTAGATTGCGATAGCAGCCATTCCAGCGAAACTCACAGGGTATAGGCAACACTTTTTTCTTTCCAGAAAATTTCCGGTAAAAGTTATACTAGTAATCCTTTAGGTAGGTGGCGATACCAGCGAAGCTCGGAGCCCATAGGAATATGGAATAAATGAATGTTTTTACAAATTGGTATCGGATATCCAACGATAAGGCAGAGTTTATAAGGAGTTTTTTCTTTCTTTGAAAAGCAGACCTAGCATACTCTATACGAGCACGTATTTCGACCTCGTGGTCTAGATCGTTTGTTCTCCAGCAACCAAGACACTGGAATTTTTGTACGGGTTCTATCTGTTTGTTATTGTAGATACGAGTATTAATGTCGACATTTGGTGCACGTGTAACAGACATTACTTTTGTTTTATTTGTGTTCATATTCAGCCCCAAGCTATCTCCTTCTCTATTATGACATACAAAAGTCGTTGCAAACCCTCAGCACTGTCCGCAAGAATAACGGTATCGTCTGCATATCTTAAGTTGTTTACGTATTCTCCGTTGATTTTTATTCCTTCTTCAATATTTTCGAGGGCATTTTAAAAGATCTTTTCGGAATATATATTAAATAATAGTGGAGAAAGTACACAGCCCTGACGAACTCCTCTTTTTATTGACATTTCTGCTGTTAAACAATTATTGTCTATTTTGATTGACGCCATTTGATACCAATATACGTTTTTAATAAGTGCCACGTTGTTATGGTCTCTATTCTATATCATGTTGCGTTAGGGTTTCGTTAGGGTTTCCTACATCAGGGCCAATATGCATACCCATACCAACCTAAAAACTTCTGACATAGACGTAAAAACTGCGAGTACGAGTCCTCTTGTATTCAATAGAAACAAGGAAACAAAAAAGTCAATATGGGGAAAATAATGGTCAATGTCAATTTAAATAATCAGAAAGTTATGACAGCTTTGAAATCCATGGCATTTTAGGTATTTAGCTGATTATTTCATTCATAGGAGATTCTGACCAATAGAAAGCTACAGAAATCTGAATTAAATCGATAATTTTTGATAATCTCCCGTCGTTAAGTATATTACGTCAGATGCCCTTCCTTGCTACGAAAAAATATATTCAGTGACATTAATGACAATTAATGTTTTAAAAATTATAAAAGTGATGACTTTCAATCGTAAAATATTTATAAAAACTGTGTGTTTATGGTACTTACATAAATAAATTACAATAAAATTTTGGTTTTGAACAGTTTTATTCATGAAATAATCGCAACAAATTGCACTCGACCTCTGAAATTAATTAGTCCGTTCTTTAACGGTAAAATATTGCAAAACCTCTAAATTTTAAAGAACCGCTTGGATTGACATGAAATATGGCATACACATAGCTAACAAGTCAAAGAAAAAAGTGATATTGTGCCGATATGTGCTTTTGCCCTGGGGGTGAAAAAATATTCGTCCAAAGAAAGTCAGGAAATGGATAAACTGGCTAATTTTAAGTAACTTTCGTTCTATACAATTTTTTCACTAAGTCAATACTTTTCGAGTTATTTGGCAGTGAATATGTTCATTTTTTCAACAAAACAACCACGCTTTCAACAAAACAACAAAATGGTGTATATGTCACGTCTCTACACCTAGTAGAAGCAGAGTTATAGCTAATGAAAAATAGGTTCATATTCGTCAAATTCCAAATGGAATACTTTAACGTGAAATAACCAAAAATGAAGCACATTTCGGGGAAAACTCATTACAACTTATTTAAAGTGTTTAAAAAAAGCTTCATTTTGTTTTATAAAAAAAGAAATTCTAGCATCAAAATTAAACAAGTTACGCTCAAAATAAAGTTAGTCCCTTTTGGTTTTGGTAAAAGAATCGAGAAAATCACCCCCTAATTAGTATCTTAAATAAACTTAATCGTTACGACTTCACAAATTTCTTGACTCGTGTATATATTGTTTATATGATCTGTAAGTTTCATCGGTTCAAAGTCCTTATTATTGAAAGGGCTGTAGTTAAAAAGGGTTGAACGAGTCACTGATCACGAATGTATGCAAATTTGGAAACACCAAATCTCAATAAATTTTTGTCTAACAGAAAAACAAAAAAATAGATGATATTCAGAAAAGCAAATCTGACTTTTTGTTTGTTTTTCGAGATTTTTGGTATCTCTAACAATTTTTAAGTTATTTTGAAAAAAAGCATATTTTTCAAAATTTAAGTTTTTAAAAATTTTACTTTGAAACCAAATTTTTTCAAAAATAAGCACTTTAAATCGATGAAACTTACAGATCATATAAACACAACATAAGTAAAATAATTTGTGGAGCGGTAACGATTAATTTCATTTAAGTTGCTAATTAGGGGGTGGTCTTCCCGATTTTTTTTGCAAAAACAAAAAGGAACCAATTTATTTTGAGCGTAACTTGCTTAAAATTAATGCTAGAAACTTTTTGTAAAAACAGAAATAAAGCTTTTTTTAAATACTTTAAAAAAGTTATAATGGATTTTTCCCAAAAAGTGCTTAATTTTTTGGATATTTCACGTCGAAATATTCTATTTGAAATTTGGTGAATATGAATCTATTTTTCATTGGCTATAACTCTGGTTCTACGCGATCCAGAGACCTAACGTGTACACCATTTTTTTTTACTTTTTTATAGGCTATATTTTTGCTAAGAACGTTTTTTTCGACAAAATATTTACTTTTTGAGTTATTTGCGAAAAACCGTCTAAAAATGTGGTTATTTTGTTGAAAAATGAACATATTCACTCGCAAATAACTCGAAAAGTGTTGACAGCGAAAAAGCTCTATAGAACAAAAGTTACTTAAAATTAGTCAGTTTACCCATTTCCTGACTTATTTTGGACATATATTTTTTCACCCCCAAGAGGGGGTGAAAGTTACCCCCAGGGCAAAAGCACACATCGGCACAATATCACTTTTTTCTTTGACATGTAAGCTATACGTATGCCAAATTTCATGTCAATCCAAGCGGTTCTTTAAAATTTAGGGCAAAAACCGTGAAAGAATGGACTAAATATAGAATTTTTGCTCTCGTGACACTTTGACATAATTTCACTCGCCTTCGGCTCGTGAAATTAAAACTGTCAAAGTGTCACTCGGGAAAAATTCAATAATTTCAGAGGTCTTGTGCAATTACTACTGAAAATATTTACAGAATATTAGGGTAGGGTGGGGAATTTTACGCAACGGGTAATTTTACGCAGAGTTGATTCGAATATACCAGTCCTTAGCCGGTGCCAAGCGCGCACGTCCAAATGTCTAACAAAGCATATCAGTTTGATGTCAGAGATATTGCTACACACTACACATGCTTACGAATTTCGGTTGTTTTTGAGACTTTAATGATAATACATAGATTCCTATAAGAAATAGCCGTGCAAAGTGTAACAAGGTAAGCGTTAATCTTTCTTGTACTCTTGTTTTTATCTTGTCAGATGAAAACATGATTCTTACTGGGAATTTGTTTGTTAATTTTATGTTGATTACAATAGTCTTTCTAATATTTTTATAACATTTACGTAGTTACTGTCGCATGGGGTAATATTACGCACACAAGATTAGATTTCTAGAAAGTGAAACGGAGGAATCGGAATATGACGAGAAAGACATCTGTGATGATGATGAACTAGATGATGTGGATCCGACTAGCTACGAGGACATCTGCCTGATTTGTGGAGAATTCGGCAAGGACAGAGAACTGTGCATCATGTTTGGGTTGGGCCCATGCCCCTTGCACTACGAGAGAAAGTTCGAAGGACTATATGTGTATGTGACATACGTGTTGAATATTTACTCAGTTTCAATTATAAAGTGTTTTGTAATGAAAAATCATACTGTATAATTTTTATAATTTGCGTAAATTTTTCCGATGCTTTACGTAAGATTACCCACTTAGATGGGTAATTTTCCGCACCAACCAAAAAAATTGAATTGATAATTTCAGAATGTGTATTTACAGTTTGAATCTATGTGTCTTATATACATCTACATCTAGGATTAACTTTCGTCAGTTGACTATATTAACTCCGCCTATCCGCTGTTGGGTGAACTGAGTAGCTCAGCAGCGGGTTGCCGGTCCCAAGCCCGGATAAAGGAGGAAGGTTCGAGGGTGAGGCTAGCGACCTACCACGGTAAAAACGAAAATGCTCATAGAACCGATCACCAAGCCTCGGATACCGGACAGAAACATTTTTTCAAGACGACTCTAGCAAAGAATAGGACTACGAAAAAGGATAAAGAATTAAGAATAGCATGCTGGAACATTAAGTCATGGACAAAGAGAGACCAAGAGATACTAATAGAAATGAACACCCTCAAAATAAATGTATGCGCGCTCTCCGAAACCAGAAGGAAAGGAAAGGGAACTTAAAAATACCAAGATTTCCTACTCATATACAGCGGAAAAGACAAGGGGGACTATGCTAGCTCCGGAGTGGGCCTTATAATCCACACGAAATTTAAAAAGAGCATAGAAAACATCGAATATATCAACCATAGAATCCTGATGACGACTTTGAATAACAACAGGTGAAGGAGTAAATGAGACTTGGGCAAAAATAGAATATAATATATTACAAGCTGCAAAGGAAAGCATAGGGGTCAGAAAAATTAACCTCAATGCAACAAAAATATCAAAGCCCTGGTTCAATAATGAAATAAGAGATCTAGCGTATGAGAAGAGGAAAGCATACCTACAATACTGCACTAGCAAAACACCAAACAATTACCAACAATTCAGACACAAGAAATTACATCAATTCTAAGATAAGAAATATAAAAAGGGAATATTGGACACGCTTTACCAAAGAAATGGAACACGATTTGTATGGGGCGCAAAGAAAAGTATGGAAAATACTAAAAAATAGGAAAAAACCCATTAACGAATATAGAAGTTTAAATAAAATAGAAGCAGAACAATGGACCGCCTATATAGAAGAACTATATAAGGAAGATAATTTAGTACCTAAAGAAGAGGAAGAAACAGAAAATGAAGACGAATCCAACATAGACACAGAACTAGAAATCACAAAAGAAGAAATAAGGAATAACATACATAATAAGGAATAACATACATAAATTATAAAACAGAAAAGCACCAGTACCCGATGGGATAAAAAATGAACTCCTGAAATACGGAGGAGAAACCTTAATCGAAAATATAGAGATCCTCTCTCAAGAAATAATATGTAGCCAGCGTGTACCAGACCAGTGGAGGACGAATATAACAATACCTATACACAAGAGAGGAAACAGCAAAGACCCTAGCAACTACCGTACCATCACCTTGCTGAGCACAACTCTTAAACTCTTAACAAAAATACTTGCCAATAAAATAAATGAAGAATACACAATTAGTAAGGAACAACAAGGTTTTTGGAAAAATAGGTCCACAATAGACGTCATATTCATAGCCAGACAAATTACTGAGAAAGCACTGGAATATAATAAACCTGCATTTATGTGCTTGCATTTATGTGCTTTATAGATCTGACTAAGGCCTTCGATTGTGTAAGATTGGAAGATGTGCTAAGATTGCTAAAGGAGAAAAATCAGCCCAACAAGATGATAAGGATAATTAAAGACATTTATACGAAGAACAAAACCAGAATAAAAATCGAGAATGAACTAACATCGGAAGTAGAAATCAACTCGGGAATCAGACAAGGGGATAGCTTGAGCCCATTGCTTTTTAATTTAGTCATGGACAAAATCATACAAAACATTAAAGGTACTGGAAAAGGATATAAGATGGCGGAAAAACAAATAAAAATCCTCTGTTATGCTGACGACGCAATCTTAATCTCCGATAATGAGGATAACCTACAGCGAATGGCACAAACTTTCAATGCAGTGGCGAAGAACTGCAACATGAAAATGTCAACAGCCAAGACAAAATCTCTGGTAGTGTCAAGGGAATCCATAAGATGCAAATTAGTAATTAACAACGAACTAATTGAACAAGTCTCGAGATTCCAATATCTGGGAATCGAAATATGTAGTTACGGAGCTTTTAAAGAGAGCGTCCGAAAGCAAGCAAATAAAGCCAATTACGTGTCAGGATGTCTGAGGGATGTCATCTGGAGAAACAAAGATATGAGGCTGAAAGGGAAAGTACGCATATACAAATCATGTGTAAGACCGATCATGACGTACGCGATAGAAACAAGATGTGACACAGCAGAAACCAAGAGGATACTGAGAACATCAGAAATGAGAACGCTGAGGTCAATAACTGGGAAAACACTGAGAGACAGAATACCGAACGACAGAATAAGAGATCTCTGTAACATAAAAGATATAGTACGGTGGGGAAGACAGAGACGACGAGAGTGGAATCAGCATGTGAGAATGGACAGCGAGAGAATAGCACGTATAGCCAGGGATTCGAAGCCAAAAGGCAAGAGACCAATAGGAAGGCCCTTTAAAAGGTGGCGAGATAGCTGGCAGTCAACATCACAGCTACAAATACAAGCTCAAAATCGGTAAGAACAGGCCAAGAGGCCTATTATAAGAATAAAAAGAAGAAGACTATATTAATTTAAATAGTTTTTAACTTAATAAGCAACAATAAAGACGATTTTGCTTAAGTGCGTAGAATTCCCCCACCTTCCCCCATTTCTACTACTTCTGCTACATATAGAATGAACATTCATGCCGGACGCCGGACACATGAGAAGCATGTCTGTGTTCAGCATAAATTACTACCTAATGGATGAAACTCTTTATTTTCTCTTCTTAGACAATTAGTGTTATCATGATTTCGGTATTATTACTTAAATGAACTAATAAATGATCGTAGAGAAAAACATAGGTATACTAAAACCCGGAAGGAAATAACTCACAGGTCAGACCAAAACCTTTAAAACCCCAACGCGTGGAAACAATTTTTAATTTCTTCTAGTACATGACGAATATGTCCATAATGAGATGAAACTCAACCACCATTTTGATTAAATGATTTAATTAATCGAAATCCGTAATTCGCGGAGATTATATTATTCGAGAATCCGCAGCCAGCAGCCTCCGTGCCCACGTCTGTTAAAATTTGCGTTGGCGCCATTTATATGGGGCATGAAAGGCATGAAATACGTGCTTGTGTAATGCGGTTTTACTTTTATAGCGTTGTGGCGACAACATCCTTCGGTTCGTTGGCGATTTTTGTTTTGTTCGAGCTGCTGCTGCTCTTTTGTAGGTGAACCAATTGATACCCATTCATTATGCCTGAGGGGATCTTCGTAATGGAACTTTAATTTATTTAAATTATTATGCTTCGAATTAATTGAAGCTGGGAATCAACGTGCAGCATGCATACTGGAGGTTGAACCCTATACGAAACATGTATGAATGAAGTGCATCAATTATTTGATGATTTTAATCTTTACATTCAAAATCTTTACATTCAAAATCTATACATTCAAAATCTTTACATTTAAAAAGATTTTGAATTTTGTTTTGGGGATATTATAACTTGTCAATTAATTTTTTTTACCTTCAGTAATTTTTCAACATGTAGATAATATATATTTTTCAAAACAAGATTTTTTAACTAAATATCAGGCAGTCTTTGATACGTTTCTCAATTTTTAAATTTTAATTTTTCTCAAAGTTCTTCTTTTTCTTTTTGTTTTTGGTTTCGCTGCAAGGCGATTACCAGCATGATTTATAGGCGATCTTGACGTAGTCTGGCTCTAAGCCATACCAAAATCGCTGACTATGTTCGTGTAAGAAGCTTTTGATGAGGTGTGATGATATAATTAAATTATTAATTATGTCAGGTATGATTAAAAATTAAAACATAAATTAAATGACAAAAAGCAACATATAACACGAATACATATAAACAGTTTAGCCTTGCAATTTTAAGCTTATTTTGTTAATTGCTAGAAAACGCATTGCAGTTTTTAAGCTTATTTGGTTAATTGCAAGAAAACGCATAATTACATTGACTGATTCTTCCGTTAAGGAACTTAGAATATTGTATATAGTAGAGAGCGGTGTTTTGAAGTTCATGGAAATTAATTTTGTGTATATGTTACAGTTCAAGTTGATTATCCAGTTGGAGTTGACTCCAACTAGTTGGAGTCAACTCTAACGGCTGGTTTTAGTAAAAGTTGATTATAAATATAAAATGAAGATTTATATTCAACATTTACTAGTAAAAGTAGACTCCAACTAGGAAAAGTATACTCTTCCCAATGCCATTTAGTAAAAGTAGATTCTGATTCACACAAACAACCGATTCTAGAAATTAAATGTTACTGAATATGTTCAAATTAGTCTAGGCTGTATCGTCGCCCCCGTTAGGTAAATTACTCCGATTCGAATTTTTTGCACAAACTTACTCAAAAAGAGGTCCTTATAACAAATCTACTGGGTGCCAGGCAGTACCTTGATTGATAAATTGTTTAGAAAATTCTTTTTAGACAAATTCACAAAAATAATTTTTTCACTTCGAACATTTTTTTTTTATAGATCATTTGGGTTATTCTGAGCAAAAAAAGGTATTTTGTGATTTTTCTCTAAAATTTATTGTTGTCGAGTTATACGCGATTTAAAATTTGAAAAATGCGAAATCAGCCATTTTCAAGGCTTAATAACTCGGTTAAAATTCATTATTATGAAAGTCACAAAGTGACCAAATCAAAGTTTATGGCCCCCTCTACAAGATCCAGCAGAAATTTTTGTCACTATTTTATTACTAAGCTTTATCTTTAATTATTAACAATGAGCGCTAAGTGCGTATTAGGCGGCCGTCAATGGTGAGTGCTAAAGAGATGCACCATTCCAGCCGTCCAATGGCGAATCTCACTCGCACTCACATTGACGGCCGCCCTCAATACAAGGTTAGCGCTCATTGTTGATAATTAAAAATAATATCTTATTAATGAAATAATGACAAAAATTTCTTCAGGATCTTATAGAGGTAGCTTTAATCTTTGATTTTTTTTAGTTTCTGGCTTTCATAATATATAATATCGTATGGCATTTTTGCCTTTCGGACAGTTCCGGCGCCAATTACATCTTTAACCCTGTTTCAAGTAACTAGTGTCGATGTACCGGGTGTCCCAATAAGAATGGCTCTCGGCCATATCTCAGGAACCGTTTATAGTAGAGCTTTGAAATAAAAAATTTTATAACAAAAGCTGCCTCAGGAAAAGCCTGGAAATTATTTTCATAATTGTGGGTCCACCGCTAGAGGGCGTAATTGAGAATCAAAAATAAAAAAATCTAAATTTTACAAAATTTTCCTAATGAAGGGGCACTGGAAATCCGATTATTGTATTCTTCATCAAATTTTGCGCATATTTGATTTAACAAGTTTAACTCTACCTTTGCAAATAAAAGATGGGGGTGAGTGGGAACCTCGTTATGAAAAAATGGCTGTAAGTCCGGTTCTGCTAAATTAAATTTTAAAAACTGGGTCTTGTTGAAGACAGATCTCTTTCTTCAATGTAAGCGTGATAATTTTGAACCATCCTAATAAGTAATAAGCCAGCTGGGAGGCGTTATTTAATTTTTTTCAGAAATCTAGTTTTCTTTGGAAAATATTAAATACAAGTATGCATTTTTAATCATACTTTATAAAATTAGATTAAATTAGCAATAGAATAGCGAAAACCGCATGTCGATACCTTTTTTCTATCTCAAGATACCTCGAGAAACGTGTAAATTTTATACATAACTGTTACTATCACCGGTAAACTAAGTTAATGAAAAGTAGTGTGCTGTGGAAAAAAACAAAATAACATTTTCCAGATGTCAACGTATAAAAATATAATTAATTAAAACAACAATATAAAGGGAAACAATACTATTAAAATTAAATATAACACAGAACAAAAAGAACTACTTAGTGACGACCTAAATATTCAAATTGTTGCCCATCATACACTACTCTAGAGTACATTATCCAGAGAATACTAAACGCCATTCAAAGCATATCGAGAGCAGAAATTGAGACTGCTGTTCAATCTACTCTTGAAAGAGTAAATATTTGCAACGAAAATGATGGGCAAAAATTTGAACATTTATGTCATCACTAAATAGTTGTTTTTATTTCTTTGCAATAGGGCTTTTCAACGCTTCTCATTTGTTTCGTGGCTCTGTCATATGCCGTATAATCCGTGTATAATATTAATATACGAGATATGAACGAGGCTCGAAACAAATGAGAAGCGTTGAAAAGACCTAATATACGTTGACAGCTGGAAAATGTTTCTTGGTTGTTTCCATAGCACACTACTTTTAATGAATTTCGTTTACCGGTGACAATAGCAGTTATGTTTTTAAATTTACACGTTTTGTAAGATATCTTGAGATAGAAAAAAGGTATTAACATGCGGTTTTCGCTATTCTGTTGCTAATTTTGTCTTATTTTGTAATATGGTATTAAAAATGCATGTTTGTATTTAATATTTTCCAAGGAACACTAGATTTCTGAAAAAAATTAAATAACGCCTTCTAGCTGGCATATTACTCAGTAAGTTGGTTCGAAATCATAACTTTTACATTGACGAAAAAGATCTGTCTTCAACAAGACCAAGTTTGCAAAATTTGATTAAGCAGAACCGGACTCCAAGAAGCCAGTTTTTCATAACAAGGTTCCCACTCACCCCCACCTCTTATTTCCAAAGGTAGACCTAAACTTGTCAAATCAAATATGCGTAGAATTTTATGAAGAATACGACGATCGGATTTCCAGTGCCCCTTCATTAGGAAAATTTTGTAAAATTTAGATTTTTTAATTTTTGATATTCAATTACGCCCTCTAGCGGTGGTCCCACAATTATGAAAATAATTTCCAGGCTTTTCCTGAGGCAACTTTTGTTATAAAATTTTTTATTTCAAAGCTCTACTATAAACGGTTCCTGAGATATGGCCGAGAGCCATTCTTATTGGGACACCCGGTACACTAGCCCAGAGGGACCGACGGCTTAACCTGCTCTCCGAGGCACGGTGAGACGGCTCGTGTCATTATTGGAAATGAAAATGGTTTGTCTTTAGCAGGGCTCGAACCCACGTGCACTGGCGTATGAGGCCAGCGATTATGCCGTTACCCCACGGCCGCTCGCTCGACTTTCACAATAATTATCTTTAACCGAGTTATTTAACCTCGAAAATGGTTATTTTGGCGTTTTTCAAATTTTAAGTAGCTAATAACTCGACAACAGTCAATTTTAGAGAAAAAAAGGCCCAACGGATCTAAAAAAAATTTGTACGAAGTAAAAAAATTACACACACCGGCAAAATTAGCCGAACACCTTAAAAATGGGACATGTTTGATGTCTCGAATTTCCTAAACCTGTTGTCCGATTTAAGTGATTCTATTAGTAAGTTTTTTTTTATTAATGGCTTTGACGGAGTCAATTAGCCAGACTATTTGTGTTTTTTTGTATGGTATTACAATAACAATTTTAAGTTAATATCTAAGCCTACTTATTATCTAAATTTACAGAGTGTTATACTATTTTAATGGATACATTTTTCAATTTTGTGTGATATTTTTACAATTTTATAATTTTATTATCTAAGCCTATTTAAAATTTAAATTTACAGGACGTTACATATTCGTAAAGACATTGTAATGTCTGCTTATTTTTTGGAAAAAGAATTTCGTTTAAATTGACAGGTAAAGGACAATTTAGATCAATTAACTTTTCATACATTACTTTAATATTTTGTCTGTACAGTCCACACTCCAATATGAGGTGCTGTAGATCTCCCATTCCACCACAGGCGCAATATGGGTTATCACTGATACCTATGCTGTGTTTGTATGCTGGGGTTAGTGCGTGATTTGACCTCATTCTGTTTATTGTTTTTATAAATAGCCTATTTGATTCTTGTTTAAACCATCTCTCATTGGGAATTAGTGGCTGGCAATTTTAGTAAGTTATAGCCTTATTAGTTAAGAATATCGGTGTAATAATATTGTTGCTAGACAGGTACATGTAATTTTATACCGGGTGTTACAATCATACTGTCTTTTTTTCTTAAAGTTCGGAACGCCCTGTGGAATATTCTAGTATATATAATATTTTAAAATTAAAACTCGATTGTAGGCTTTCTTAACATTTTCTTTTTTGATTCATTTGCTTATGTTGGAAAATAAAAAAGTTATGTGCTTTAACAACTGGCCATGTTTTTTATCAATAAATCCTCATAATAGGGGAGGAAAGTATGCTAAATTTGCAGTTTGTACAGATGTCTCCTATTTAAGATTTTAAAGTAAGGTGGGGTGGGGGATTTAATTTAAAATCCCAAATAGGAGCCCCCAATTTTTATTGCAGATTTGGATTCTTCACGTAAAAATAAGCAACTTTTATTCGACACATTTTTTCTAATTATGGATAGATAGCGCTATAATCGGAGAAAAATGATTGTTTCAAATGGAAAATTAAATTAAAAAATGAAAAGTCCCCCACTTCATGGAAAATTTAACTTAACCTTTTTCTGATTTTAGCACATACTCTTCACAATCCAATAGGTTCCCATAAAGCTCGAATAACTGCAAATTTAGTATACTTTCCTCCCCTACTATGAGGATTTATTGATGAAAAACATGGATAGTTGTTAACGCACATAACTTTTTTATTATCACACATAAGTAAATGAATCAAAAAGAAAAATGTTAAGAAAGCCTAAATCTACAATCCAGTGTCAATTTTAATATTTTACATGTGCTAGAATATTCCACAGGGTGTTCCAAACTTTAAGAAAAAACACAGCATGATTTGTACACCCGGTATAAAATAATATTTACCTGTCTAGCAACAATATTATTACAACTATAATCTTAAATAATAAGGCTATAACATACTAAAAGAATCATCCAAATCGGATCAGTGGTTTAGGAAACTCGAGACATCAAACATGTCCCATTTTTAAGGTGTTCGGCTAATTTTGCCGGTGTCTGTATTTTTGCGAATTTGTTTAAAATCTTTGTTTATCGCCAAACGTCACTAAAATCATTCATTATTGTACTCATTTGCCCTCATTTTCGACAGTAAAGTAACACTTTGTTGTATTGAAAGAAGAATGTTACTTTACCTGCCGCGATAATTAATCAAATTAACCGAGATTGAATGTAAGTGGTCAATGGCAGAAATCGATTATTTATTTGAGTGAAATTAAAATTTATTTACTTTAATTATTAAAAATATTGTATAAAATTTATCTTATTATTGATAAAATTTATGACAAAAAGTAAAATTCTGTAGTGTTTCGCAATTATATTCATACAAAATAAATCAAAACTTTACAGATTTAGTAATTAGGTAGGTATACAATATTGATAAAACTATCGATTAAACATCAAAACCGGCCATCATGCAAAAGTCATCTGTGATTACTGTCATTACTGTCATACGAATTTTTTATTTCGTCTAAAATTAAAAAAATTTCCTCAAAGTTGTAAGTAAGTGTTAATGTTTTTTATGATTGATGATACAATTTTGTACGCACCACCTCAATACTCTTTATCGAACGCGTCTGTAATATCAGACTCGTAATATCAGACTCGTTCGATAAATTGTCACTTTACTGACTGACTTTACTGAAATTGGTTAAACAATTTTTCGACCGCGGTACCGCGTGACACCCTGTGTATTTGTTATAAGGATTGTTATACGGATGTATTTCTTTGAGTAAGTTTGTGCAAAAAATCGAATCAGAATAATTTACCTAACGGGGGCGACGTTACAGACTATACTAATAAGTAGTTGAAACGGTCAAAACAAAGAAACGTACACTCATTAAAAATGCACTTGAGATTCTCCTATAATCAACATTTACTGAATCGATCCAGGAAGAGTCAACTCCAACTAGTAAAAGTTGATTTAAATTTTTAAAATCAACTTTTACTGCTCGTTTCAGTTGGAGTTAACTCCAACTAGTTGGAGTCAACTCTAACTGAGAATCAACTTGAACTGTAACATATATATCAAAATTAGGAATCACATTAATCGGGCATTCAACAAAGATGTGGTTTAAATCCTCGAGACGACATGTAGATTTATATTTAAAAATCGCACATTAATTTATATTCGCATATCGAGGGTTGTCAGCATTTTCTATAATTTTTAAAACAAGAAAATAAATTTAGTTTATAATAGTATATTGTGCAACAAGTGCAGAAAGGTACTAATTTCTCACGAGTTTGAAAAGTTGCGGTACGAGCGCAAGCGAGTGCCGCAATTCAAACGAGTGAGAAATTACCTTTCTGCACGTGTTTCACACTATACTTTTTCTACAAGCACAGTTTTTCCTAAAAATAAAAATCACAATTTCCAAACGACGATTAATTATAATAGGTACCTATGTGATAAATTTTAAACTGTATTTAATTAATACCTACTAATCAATTTAAATTCCTTATACCTAAATAAATTGCACAGAAATCAGTTAAAAAATTAATGCACTGCCTTAATTTGTTTAAATTTAAACAATTATTACACATTATTGACATTATATTTATGCAGTCACGGATTTACACAAAACCTACTTCATTCGACGTCTCTTGCACAGGTTGCTAAATCCTTATTGGTTATTTGATAATTATAAAATGTTTAATAGGAATAAAATTGTAAAATAAAACAGTTGTAACATCCATAATTTAGTTTCTATGCTATAGTTAAATATAATAATTGTCTTATAAGTTAAATATTTGTCTAAAGTTTAACCACGGATGTAAACAGAATATAACGTTACTCAGAATGCGGTAGTCCACGGATGTAAACAGAATATAACGTTACTCAGAATGAGGTAGTCAACTGTGCAGAAAAGAACTTTGCGGCACAGAAACGTCACTTTGCGGCACAGAAACGTCACTTTTCTGCACACTAATGTCAAATATCTTATACTGTGAGAAAATATCAAGTTTGCTAACATAAAACCGTGCAGAAAAGTGCACTTTGAATAGTGGTTGTAGAAAAAAGAAATTTCTTAGTAAAAACATGCAATTTAGAAAAAATTAATAGAAAACGTGTTTCAAACAATATAGAAGAAAATTAAATAATCCATAATCAAATATAATATAGAAGCTAAAAGTGGTGTAAATAAATGAAGACCTAAGTAGAAGAAGCGGGTATGTCACATTTTCTGAAATTTTGAGTTTTATAATGAATGAAGGTATTATGTAACTTCACTATCATATGACACTTATACTGTACCTCTAAAAAGCTTAATAACAGATATTCTAATAATTGAAGGTAGTATTTAACATGTAAAAATTCGATTCTTGAATGAAAGAAGGAGGTATGGAAGATTTTTCGTTTTTTTTCAGGTTTACATTGTTTATAACTCGAAAACGATTACCTTTATAGAAAAATTACATAAGATCTCTTTTGTTTCCAGTGATAAACAATTTTAATGCTAAAATAGGCAAAGAGCCTAGCCTACACCCCACAATCGGTAAACACAGCCTTCACAATATATCTAACGACAATGGCTTAAGACTCGTAGAAACTGCAGCAGCTAATAATATGTTAATAAAGCCAACTACGTTTCCGCATAAAGACATTCATAAGCAAACCTGGATCTCAAACGACCATATTACGCGAAACCAAATTGACTACATCATTGTAGATGCCCGACATGGGAACAATATCATAGACGTAAGAAGCCTCAGAGGAATAGACGGAGACACAAATCATTACTTAGTCAGAGCAAAAGTCAAATCCAGAATATCTAGCCACAAATACAAGAAAACAACAATGAACCCACAATGGAACATGGACGAAATGCAGAACACAGACAGAAAAACATCAAAAATATATAGAACAAATTAAACAAACCTTGAACGCTGAAACAGCTTACAATGATATAGAAGAGCTGTGGGAAACGACTGCCGAAATAATAACCAAGACAGCTGACAAGATCTTTGGAAGGAGTAGGAAGAAGAGGGCAAAAACATGGTATGACGATAAATGTCGGAAACAGCTGGAAAAAAGACAAATAGTAAGGAAGACATGGATACAACTACAAACAGACAAAAGCAAAAAGGAATACGACGACTGCCGAAAAGAAACAAGAAAAATGATACGCACAAAGAAAAGAAACTATGAACAACAAAAATATGAAGCTATGGAGAGAGACAGACCCAAACAAGCTCCAGAGAATTCTATAAAGCAATATCCACTGAAAAAAGAGGACATAGAACCAATTCTATCCATACACTGAGAGACAATCAAAGCCATATAATAATCGACGATAAAGAATTAACAGAAGAATGAAAAGGGTATTTCAGGGACCTTCTAAACATCATACAGGAAGAACAGCACAAAGAAGAGATCTATATAACAGCAGACATGCCCGTCGAAAATCCCTCTTTTGAAGAAACCCGAAAGGCCTTAAGCTGAAAAATCACAAAGCGCCGGGTACGGACGAGATACCAGCAGAATTTCTGAAATACGGTGGAGAAACACTACATCGCCAAATTCACCAATTAATAACACATATATGGTTAGAAGAAAGGATACCAGCAAGATGGAAGGAAAACATCATAGTGCCCATCCACAAAAAAGGGGACAAAACAAAATGCGCGAATTACAGAGGAATTTCACTCTTAAACACGGCATATAAAATCCTCTCAAACATCATTCTTAGTAGACTGACCCCTTATGCTGAAGATGTCCTAGGAGAGTATCAAGCCGGTTTTAGGACAAACAAGTCCACAATAAATCAACTATTCACTCTGAGACAGCTTCTAGAAAAAGGATGGGAGTATAACAGACCCATACACAATCTCTTCATAGACTTTCGACAGGCATATGACAGCGTAGAAAGAAGCCAAGTATGGAATGCCATGGCGGAGTTCTCAATACCACAGAAACTCATTCGGATGACTAAAGTCTGTATGGAGGGTGGAATATCAAAAGTACGTGTAAATAATAAACTGTCTGACAGCTTCGAAATCAACAGTGGACTCAAACAGGGTGATGCGTTATCTCCACTACTTTTTAACCTTGTATTAGAGAAAGCCATGAGGTTGGCCGAAATAAAAACAGAACTGCTATCGGTTCAAGGTCCCAAGTTATTACTAGCATACGCAGATGACATTGATCTCGTTGGAGACTCCATCCTATCCACAAAGGCCATTTTCAACAAGGTGGAAGGAGCAACAAGCGAAGTAGGGCTGAGGATTAATGAAGAAAAGACGAAATATATGTGTATAAATAGAACGACACGAAGATACAGGATAGGACAAAATGTGACAGTCAACATCTACAATTTCGAAAGAGTACAACGTTTTAAGTATCTGGGGGCCGTAATCACAGCTGACAACGATGTTACTGAAGAAATAAAAGACAGAATCCAATCAGCAAATCGCTGTCTATTCGCACTGGATAAGCTTATAAAATCAAAAAATCTTACAAGAAGTTCCAAGATCAAAATCTATAAATCCATCGTCAGACCTGTACTAACATATGGTTGCGAAACGTAGACCATGACCAAATCAGACGAAGAAAAGCTGAGACGTTTTGAACGAAAAATACTTAAAAAAATTTTCGGACCTCACCATGACATTAACACAAATCATTATAGGATCAGAACCAACCTCGAATTAAAAGAACTCTACAATGACACCGATATTGTCCAAGAAATTAAATCACAGCGACTAAGATGGGCAGGCCACGTGCACAGACTTCATAACGAGAGACTTGTAAGACTGGTATGGGAGAAGATTCCTACAGGCAAAAGACCACTCGGACGTCCCAGAATGCGATGGAGAGATAACATCCAAGCAGATCTCCGAAAAATGAACATTCCATTTGACCCTAGGTTGATGGAAGACCAAAGAAATTGGAAGAAAGTTGTACAGTCAGCCAGGACCCACCCAGGGTTGTAGCGCTACGTGATGATGATGATGATAAACAATTTCGGACATGTAATGATAGGTCCCAAATATAGGTTACTGCAAAATATTATGCAAGGAAAAATAGCAGACAAACGCGGTCCAGGACGAAGAAGAACCTCATGGTTGAAGAACTTGTGAGATTGGTATGGTGTTGATACAAGTATGCTATTTAGTGTGGCAGTGAATAAAATTAAGATTTCTATGATGGTAACCAACGTTCTAAAAGGACATGGTACATGAAGAAGAAGAATGATCAAAATAACCTAAAATAATGTCTACCCGGGCCGAAAAAATTGATTTTTATAATTTGTTTAAATTTTTGTTTAAATAATTGTAGCAATAACTCAAATAGAATATAACACAAAAAATAATCAGCATTTCTTAAGGACTTCAAAACGCGAAAAATATACAGGGTGTTTCATTTGAAATAAGAAAGTCCATTAGATTTCTAGAAAAACGGAAGATCTAACAAAAATGTAATTACCACTATAATATCGTCCGCATTAGAAAACCCTTACGTACTCACCAAAATCTATAAAAAATCGTGAAAGCCGTTTCCGAGATAATTGAGGCTTTCCATACATAAAACTCACTATGTGTAATATGTATACTCCATTTAATAATACAAGGCACGGTAGACGAAAAAAGAAGGGTCAGGTCTTATGGCTTAGAAACCTGTGAGAATGGTTTAGCAGATCCTCTGCATCCCTCTTCCGAACTGCCATCAACAAAATAACAATAGCCAATTTGATAGCCAACGCTCGATAATCGAGCACGGCACATGAAGAAGAAGATTATTTTGTATTCAATTACATAAATTTCTGTAAAACTGATTATACATTTCATGCAACATACTCCCTTCATCCATGCAAATAAAGGATAGTTATACAAACTAAAATTAATGGAAGACGGCGGTATGTACAGTTTTTATTTATTTTTAGAATAAATAATAAAAATAAAATAGTTACAGTCGCAAAAATGAAAGAATACCCATGAATGATCGCATCAATCACATATTATTCAGATTATTAATAATCTAACTCTCTCGTTTGTTATTTATGAAAAAAAAACAGCAAATACAAAATATGTGATTGATGTGATCGTTCGTGGGTGGTATTCTTTCATTTTTTCGACTGTATTTATGAAACAGTTCGTGAAGTATGCTTTTTGCGAACGCACGCGATTTTTAGAGCACGAGCGACAACTAAGCGAGTGCTATACATCGCGTAAGTTCGCAAAAAGTACTTCACGCACAGTTTCATACAATATTTTATCTACGATAAACAAATAAAAAAACTGTAACTCTTCGTCACTGGAATTCATTTCTATTCTACAATTTTTAGAACTTTGACATTTAAAAATCCTAACTACTTTCAAACCACAAAACTGTCAAAAATTTTGTTTTAAGTCATTGCTCATATTGTCATCACCATGACAACGCGAAAGTTGAGAATATTTGATTATATGAAAGTGTGCTAAAAAACCCACTGAAAGTGTGCGAAAAAGTAAATCCCATTTAAAATACATTGTTACTGCACGCACACTTTAAACCCTTCACGCACTGCTATCTATAATTACAGTTTTCACAAACTAAAAACTTATACATAATGTGACATAGAGTAGATAAACAAATTATCAACATTATACAGGGTGAGTTTTTAGTGCGGGATCGGTCGATAACTTCATTATGGTATAAAATATCGAGAAAAATTATTTAAAAAAAATGTAGGCAATAATATTCTCCACGCTTGGAAAATATGTCCATTTCTACAGGGTGATCAGTAACTGCGTGGTATATCAAACATATAATTTTTTAAATGGGACACCCTATATATTTTTTATATTTATATTCCCCTCATAATTCTTGTTCATATAATATATGGTTTTGCATTACTGTACAGAGTATTTAACAAGTTATGACCATTTTTATTTCGAAATAAGTATGAGATTAACACCCTGTATATAAAGAAGTAATTCGTGGACAATAATTTGTTTTATGTAATAAGATAAACAATATACTGTAGTTTTTAAATTAAGTCCAATTCACATCATTGACGAATATTTGTATACAGGGTGACCTACAAAACCAAATTACGATTTTCTCTATTTTTTTAAATGGATCACCCTATATTTTATTTTTCAATATTATTGTATTTAATATACTCTTTCATTTTTATATAGCATTCCCTATATCTACACTGATTACTTTCCGAGATATTTTTAGTTTTCTTCAAATTTCGGGAATACATTCAATTTTTCTAGTAGAAATAAGTTAGTATTGAGTGATAATTAAACAAAATTATTTTTATTAGATAAATAACTAACACAAAATATAAACCATAGCAATATGCAGTGAATATACCAAAAATGTGATATTAAGAAATTATCATATTTCCCTAATATACAAGAATCGTAAAATTCCTACAAAAAAAAACTGTGTATTGTATATAATAATATAACAAGATTATTTTTATTCCATAAATAACTTACATCAAACATAAATCAAAACAATATACAACTGATGTAACAGTTTTTAGATTGGTGTATCAACAGCATTCTAAGCCAATAATTTTTTAGTAGAACATTCATTTTTATAAGCACTTTTAAACTACAAAACAAAATTAAGATTTTCTCAATTTTTTTTTAATAGATCATTCTATATTTTATTTTTTTTTAATATTGTATTTATGATACTCTTTCATTTTTATATAGCATCTCCTATACCTAAACTTATTAGTTTCTGAGATATTTTTAGTTTTCTTCATTTGCCGGGAATACATTAAATTCTTATAAATATAAATAACTTAACAAATAAGTATTATGTAATAATATAACAAATATTTTCATTCAATAAATAACCAACAAAAAGATAATAAACCATAACAAAATCTAATGGATGTACCAATTAATGTGATGTTAAGGATTTAAGTCTAAAGTAAATTTTGAAAATGACCACTTTCAACGTCTATGCAATTTTGTAACCGATATTCAAATGACCGAGCCACATTTCTAACATTTTTGTAAGTCAATATTATTAAAAGCTTCTTTTATTCTATTTTTCATATCATCAAGCGTTGTTGGATGCTTCTGGTATACAAGGTTTTTTATATAGCCCCACTTGAAAAAAATCAATTTTGGAAGAACTGGAGCACCGTCGTATAAAAACCTCAACCGTCAAAAAATGTGGACCAATCACATAATCTCTAACAATATCACCTTAAACATTTATAGATCACCTAGTTTGAGTGTTAACAAAGTAGGGATTTCTTGATGCATATTAATGAAATTTAATATGAAAATTATATTATTAATAACTGCGGGTCACAATCTGCAATTAGGAATGTGTTACTAAAAACTTCTTGGCTTCGACTGCTGTTGATATAATAATCTAAAAACTATTAAATTAGTTGTATATTGTTTTGATTTATGTTGTGCGTGAGTTGTTTATTAAATAAAAATAATCTTGTAATTTTATTATACACAAGATACCTATTTTTTTTTTGTAGGAATTGTATTATTCTTGTATATTAGGGAAATATGATAATTCCTTAATATCACATTTATTGATACATTCATTGCATATTGCTATGGTTTATATTTTGTGTTAGTTATTTATTAAATAAAAATAATTTGTTTAATTATCATTCAATACCAACTTATTTCTACTAGAAAAATTGAATGTATTCCCGAAAGTTGAAGAAAACTAAAAATATCTCCGAAAGTAATAAGTTTAGATATATGGAATGCTATATAAATATGAAAGAGTATAATAAATACAATATTTTAAAAAAATAAAATATAGGGTGATCCATTTAAAAAACTAGAGAAAATCGTAATTTGGTTTTGTAGTTCACCCTGTATACAAACATTCGTCAATGATTTCAATTGGACTTAATTTAAAAACTACAGTATATTGTTTATCTTACTACATAAAACAAATTATTGTCTATGAATTACTTCTTTATATACAGGGTGTTAATCTCATAGAGATTTCGAAATAAAAATGGTCATAACTTGTTAAATACTCTGTATAGTAATGCAAAACCCAATATTATATGAAGAAGAATTATGAGGGGAATATAAATATGAAAAAATATATAGGGTGTCCTATTTAAAAAATTATATGTTTGATATACCACGCTGTTATTGATCACCCTGTAGAAATGGACATATTTTCCAAGCGTCGAGAATATCATTGCCTACATTTTTTTTAAATAACTTTTTTCGATAGTCTATACCGTAATGGAATTATCGACCGATCCCGCACTAAAAACTCACCCTGTATGTAAAGGAATGCTTATAGCAATATAAATAAAGCCAAATAAGACAAAAAATAACTAGAGGAATAAAAACTTTAACTGCCCATATCTCAAAAGGTAGGCTTTGTAACATACCCCCTTCTTCCACTTCAAAATTATTACTACATGTTTTTTACTCAATCCAATCAAAATCAATAATCACCTTATAGACCCATCTCTTTACTATTATCACGTGTGAAAAATATTTTTAAGTCTAATAAAATGTAGATTAGAATATCTTACTATTATAGATTGATTTCGTTATGGTAATATTGATGCTGAGAAGGTTAACAGTACAAAGGACTGCCTGAATCCAAACATACGCTGACCTTCTACAGACCATAAAAGACTACTTACACTTCTTCTTCTTCTTCAGGCTGTTTGCATCCACTCCTGAAAAAGGCCTCCCCATGAGTTCTCCATTCTTCTATTTGGTGCTAGTTTCTCCCCATTTTTGCTTTGGTGCCGTATGACCATCGTTTTTGTGGTCTTCCTCTACTACGACTGTGCTCGCGTGGTCTCCAATGTACAATGTTTCTCGTCCCCCTCTAGTTGTTTTGACGTAGGTACCTATTGTCCTACCTAGTTCCATTTCATTTACACAATTCTTCCAATTATATCTTCCACTTTCTTCCTGCTTCGCACGTCTTCATTTTATAAATCTTCCCTCAGAGATACTCCTAACATAGCTCGTTCGATCGCCCTCTGTGTCGTACTCAATATATTGACTGATAACTCTGTAAGTGTCATCGCCTCCATTCTATAGGTCATAATTGGTAGAATACAACTGTTGCATACCCTTTTCTTTAGATTTGTTGGTATCTTTTTGTTTTTCAACACATCACTGAGTCTTCCTACTGCTGCCCAACTCATTCGGATTCTTCTAGTTATCTCTGCCATTTGATTCTGTTGGTCTCATTTGATCGTATGACCTAGGTATATATAGGTACTCTTCGACACTTTCGATCTCACTTCCATCTAAATCGATTGTGATCTTTTGATTTGTCATCACTTTTGATTTATTTAAATTCATATATATGTTACCGGCCAAACCCGATTTCTGGACAAACTAGTTTGGCCTAGGCCAAACTAGTTTGTCCTAAGCGCGTTACGAGAAACTAGTATGGCCTAGGCCAAACTAGTTTATCCTGATATAATTACACACACTTCAGGCCAAACTAGTTTATTCTGATATAATAAAGATTCACACTTCAGGCTAAACTAGTATGGCCTAGTCTAAACCAATTTAGCTGAGTCGAAAGTAATTTAGCGAACATGTAAGGACTTTTACATGCGGGGAATTCCCAAGTCACGTCCCAACAGGGATGGCAAAAAAAATATACATCGATATATTGTATCATATGATACATCGAATAAAGATATTGATACGTGCTATAAATCAATATATTCTTGTATAATATAAAAAATAATAAATAAAAGGATGAGGTTTTCTCCCAAAATTAAAAGAAAAGATACACTTACGAATAAAATCGAGTACGAATTAATATTGTTTTCACCAATTTTGAAAAAATGTGAAAATGTTGAATTATCCATGTCCGTCTGTCCGTCCGTCCGTCCGTCTGTCTGTCCGTGAACTCAACACATCCATCATTATACCAGGTAGAATGACAAATGAGGTGTCAAATGAAAGCTTATAATTCAAGGATGGTACTAAAGGTGAGAAATTTGACCTAGGCTGTCTGTCCGTCCGACCGCGAATATAACTCAATATTATTGCTTGTTTGTTACGAATAATTATAATTTTAATAAAAATTATTACTTTTCCAAGAACAAAGTATTTTATTCAATTTATTATTTGTATTAAGCCGTACTAGTTCGCTGAATTACTTTCTTCTTCTTGGTTTTTTCCCATTATGAGTTTGCCGTTTTCGTCATCCATAGCACTCTATTCCCCCAGTCGCCATCTCTGAGGTCTCTATCTATCATAGCATTTCCTATGTGAGTTTTCCATCTCACAGCAGGTCTTCCCCTCCGTCTTCCTCCCCGCGGGTCCCAGTCCAGTAATCTTTTCGGCCACCTGTGCTCCGGCATTCTTTCTACATGCCCATACCATTTCGGGGCTCTACTTTTACTACCACAACTTTTTTGTAATTGAGCATTCTACTTCTATTCTGTTTCATATTTCCTCTGTTCTTATTCTATCTTACCTGGTAATTTGTAAACACCTTCTCTTAAACTCCAATTCAACTGTTCGTATTTTATTTCGTATTATTGTTGTCACTGGCCATTCTTCCGCTCTTGTAGGTTAATATTCAGCACTATGCCCTGAAAAATCCTTTTTTGTTTTCTTTAGTTAGAGTGTTCTTCCATATCACTCCATGGAGTACTGTTTTCATTTCTATATCTTACATACAAGTGCCATCTCGGTTTATCATTTACCCTAAATACTTAAAAGTCTTACAACTCTTAATAGTGTCTTCTAAACTTACGTTTTAATCAGCAACCAATCTGTAATCAATTACTTTCGACTAGATTAAATTGGTTTAGACTAGGCTAAACTAGTTTATTCTTGATATAAAAACATACACTTCAGGATAAATTAGTTTGGCCTGAAGTGTGTGTATTTATATCAGGATAAACTAGTTTGGCCTAGGACAAACTAGTTTGGCCTACGCGCGATAGGACAAACTAGTTTATCCTAACGCTCTTAGGACAAACTAGTTTGGCCTAGGCCAAACTAATTTGTCCTGAAATCGAGTTTGGCCGATAACATATACATACACTACACTACAAAAATAAACTGGGAACCCTGGTGAACATTTCCTGCGACAATCACTTCCATGCCGTGGAACCACTTTATCTGCACTCAACACGGAAAAACGTAATAATAGGGACAATAAGCTGAAAATAAAAAAGATAAGAGTACTGTATTTTTGGGAATTTAAGTTAATTATGGATATGTCAGAGGGTAAAATTAAAACCAGTCTATTTTGTAGATCTGACGTGTGTACACTTCTTTGTGAAGTTAAATGTTATCACAGTGTTCGGTACAAAGTTTTTACAACCGAGTGCAAATTTTCACGAAAATTGGTATTTTCCTTGAGGTAAAAGGATGAGGAGGCAGAACTCGATATCTGCTTTCTTCGGAAAGAGTTGGAAAAAGGTATTAGTTTGTCTGAATTATTATATTAGTCATTATTTATAGAATAATTTTCTAATTCCTTCCTAGAAATTCTTGTTATTACAAGGTAAAGTTTTCAATCCTAATAGCAACATTAATAATATTAAAAAATATTTAAAAGATTTTTAAATTGAAAACTTATTGATCCATTTCCCTGGTGACACCTCCAAGGCTTCTACAATATGCAAGCCAGATGGATGCTGCAGTGAAGACAAAAGGGAAGGAATTCTACACTATGCAATTCACAACCCCCATCTGCAGCTTGATAAAATTCCAACGGAAAATGGACCTAATTACTCTATAGGAGTAATACTAATATAAAATAAAAATAAAAATGTATACCATTTTTATTCAGTTGCAATGCGAAGGCAAAACAATCTTATTTTTCACTTAGAATAGGGAGCGCAGTCCAGCACTCTGAATCGACGATTTTCGACTCTTATTGGAGTCATCATCGGAGAGGCCTAGGCCTGCTGCTCTCTACTCGAAGTGACCAACCATGAAAGCTTATCCCCACATTGCAACTGGCGTGTATGGATTAGGTGACTAGCGTCATCTGGCAATTGAAAGGTGAAGTTTTCAATCCATTAATTATTATTAATGTTGCTATTATGAGCATCTGGCATGTCTTCACTGCAGCATCCATCTGGCTTGCATATTGTAGAAGCCTTAAAGGTGTCACCAGGGAAATGGACCAATAAGTTTTCAATTTAAAAATCTTTTAGTAATATTTTTAATATTTTTCAATATTATTAATGTTGCTATTAGGATTGAAAACTTTACCTTTCAATTGCCTGCTAGAACATTCATCAAATGATGAATGTTCGATTCCTAGTACCCCTCCAGAACTGATGAAAGTAGTGAATACTTCATTAGATTTATTGCCAACAACATCCAGAGACAAATATAACTATTCATACAACCGTTTCATGGACTAATTTGTTCTGAATCTGCTGTAAGGAATAGCTATTTGTATAACAAGGGAGGAAAGTGCTACTTTTCCTCCCGAGAATGAAGTTTACTGCCCGACGCGTAGCGGAGGGCAGTAATCATTCAAGGGAGGAAAAGGCACTTTACTCCCATGTTATACATATGGTTTTTCCACCTTCCTCAAATAACAAGTCATTTTTTCATTTTTACTTAATTTATGTAACTAACCAACAAAATTTATTAGAACTAAAACTAACAAGTACGTACAATATAACTGTCAACTGTCAAATATAAGTCAAATTAATAATGTAAACATTGTTAAATCAAAATAACAATTTACTGTTTTTTACCATTCTGCAAAATACAGAGTGTTTTATAAATAAACGTTAAAATGTATAGAAACTTACGTAATAGAAAATAGATATTGTACAGGGCGTCAATAAGTTACATTTCATGAATGAAATACCATGACGTCACTTTTACTTTTCCTCCCTAGGGAGGAAAAATATTTTCCTCCCTAGGGAGGAAAAGTACAACTTTGCTCCCTACAATCAGGTCCGGAAAAGTATACTTTCGGTAGAGGTAGGTGGAAAAAAATATTTCCTTACGGTAGGGAAATAACATTTCCGTACAGTTATTTTTCGTTTCCAAACAACGGCTAAGTATAAGGAAATATCAAAGGTTTCTTTCAAAAATGTTATCAAAAATGTCTAAATTCCTGACCGATTTTCAGAAAATAAGACCTATCTTTACTAAGTATTTCTAAATCAAACGCTCAAATAAACTAATGTAGAAGTAGCTCTTACTGTTTCTCCATGTTTCAAATAGTTAACAAAAATAGTTCCTTGCGGGTTCCAAAATATAGATGCCATAACCTTTCTGGCGGTTTGTTGCGTTTTTGGTCACTCTGGGCGGCTTTCTCCGGGTGCTGTCCACCAAGATGACTACCGATTTGATTCCGGAGTGAAGTGATGGATCTGTTTTATTGTATCTATTTTGACATATATTTACGAAAACTTCGATTTATTCCGATTAAACATGTCCAAACATATGTTTTTAGACCTTGAGCCCACACTTAAAAAAATCATGATTACCTCCCTCATGAGATATTGTTTACTCAGTTATTCATCTTAAGTCAGGCAACTACTTCAGGCTGTTTTTTCAAATTAATAACATGCATGGATATAAAAATTATTTTGTCAAAATAAATGTTTTTCCATTTTGCGGCCAAAATCCTATACAATCGCAGTAATTGTCGTACTGAGACTAGGTACCGTTCCAAGTCTCTTCTTCTTCTTTTTGTATAGACATGACTCTATCTGTTTTTTCAATGTGCCTCTAGAAGTTGTCGTTCCATCGTTTTCGTGGTCTTCCCACTGATCGTCTTCCTATTGGGGAACCGGCTCTCGCTGTCCTGACTGTCCTATTTGTTGTAATTCGGCTTATGTGGTCATTCCATTCTATTCTTCTGTTTCTTACCCAGTTATTAATGTTATACACCCTGCATCTCCGTCGTATATCTGCACTTCTAGCTCTGTCCCATAGAGTCTTACCGTCAATTATTTGAAGGGTTTTCATCTCCGCTGTTTCGAGCAATCTTTTTGTCCTCTCTGTGTTGGGTCCGATATTTTAATTTCTCCATATTGTGTCATTCAGGCAACCTGCGGCTCTGTTTGCTCTATTCACTTGATCTTCCACTTCTGTTTCGAGCCTTCCGTAGCTAGATAGTGTGATGCCTAGGTATTTAAGCTCCATCACTTGTTCTATTATCTGACCTTCCAGCTCCAATTTACATCTTATTAGATCTGCTGTTATAACCATGCATTTTCTCTTTTGTGAGGAAATTAACATGTTAAATTTTCTAGCGATTATGTTGAATTGGTGCAGCATACGTTGTAAATCATCTTCACTTTGAAAGATTAGTATTGCATCGTCCGCATAGCAGATTATTTTAAGTTGTTTTTCTTCCATTTGGTATCCTTTTTTAGTTCTTACTTTTTTATTATTCGTCCATGATCAGGTTGAACAATAAAGGACTTAAGGAATCCCCCTGTCTTA
The DNA here is from genome assembly GCF_917563875.1 of Diabrotica virgifera virgifera. Classification (NCBI taxonomy): domain Eukaryota; kingdom Metazoa; phylum Arthropoda; class Insecta; order Coleoptera; family Chrysomelidae; genus Diabrotica; species Diabrotica virgifera. Next base: position 71,081,586 of record NC_065444.1, read on the forward strand.
TCCCATTGCCGGCTTCAATTGGGTCAGTTAATTCATCATCCACTTTTACTTTTATTGTGTTGTTCTGGTAGATGTTTTCGATCGTTTTAATTATTCCTAGAGGTACCTCTCTCGAGTATAACAAATGGATAACGTCCTTTAATGTGACCCTGTCAAATGCTTTCTTAAGGTCCACGAAACATAAATATGCCGGTTTGTTGTATTCCAACGATTTCTCTTGAACTTGCCTCATTATAAATATCGCGTCAGGCCTCATTCCAAGTGTAGTGGATAAATTTAGGTCAACTGGTTCAATAGACAACTAACCAATACTCTTAAGTCAATGAAACGTAAGATCTGTCGAGAACATCGATGCGGTCTGTCAGAATGCACGGAAATTCAGAGGCCTTTCACAGACCAAATTGGTGGATTTGTATCCGCTAAAAATCACCTTATGCTGATGCTGGATGAATTACCAAAAAACATATTTCTCTAATTAGGGACGATACCAATACAGATATCCGAGAGCGTCCAATGCATTCTGAAAGAGTGGCTGTTTCTTGAGGATTTTGAGCTGGTGGCATAATCGATCTATACTTCTTCAAGAATGACGTTGTCCAGGCCATAACCTTTACTGACGAGCGCTGTAAGTCTATGATTACCTACTTCTTTTGGCCTAAACTAGATGGTATGGATACTAACGACATATGATTTCAAGAGGATAGCACTACATGCCAGGTTGTACATACTGTAGAAGCAATTTGATGGCTTGCTCATCTCACGTGGAGGTGATGTAAATTGGTCACCGAGATCGTGCGCTTTGGCCCCGTTAGACTCTTTCTTGTGTTCTAAAATCCCATATAATGCCATGCCATTGGTAGTCTGGGCTGGTTATCGGAAAATAGGCCATTTTTGGGAAAAGTTATTTACCAGCAATTTTATTGCTGGAATCGAATCTTATAATTGTATATATTAATAATATAAGTATGCAAAGTCCGCAGATAGTGTGCTACTTTTTTTTATAAACAAAATGGCGACCGAAAATCGTTTTTTTTTCAATTTTTGCTCTATAACTCCAAAGATTTTAACTTTACACCAAAAGCACCCAAATAAAAATTCACCGGAATTAAATTCTGCATAGAGACGTGTTTTACCCGATTCACTTCGATGAAAACTTTCCCCGGAAAAAGCGGGTTTTTCCAACAAAATTTTTAATTTTCAACTAAAATTTTAGATAAGTAATTGTTAATCAATAATTAAATAACTTGGTAATGTAAAAGCTCTTTTCGTATAGATTATAATTCCAGAAGCCGATGGAAATTGAATGAAAAGTTTAGCAACAATTGAATTGTTAATTAAAAATTTACGGTCGCTATAATAACGACAATAATTATGATGCATAAGAATAGCTATGATTTTTTCATAAAAAGACACTATACCTATCTAATGTACTTTACAGAATTGAAATTGGACTATTTAAGCGGCCTCAGGAATATTTTAAAATTATAAACAATTTTTAGGCTTATAAACAAATAGAATATCTCGGGAAATATTAAACTAAATTAAATTGTGAGAACGGTATTCGAAAAACAGTGGCAGGATGCTTTTTTTAAAAGAAAAAATGTTTAATTATGGCGAGTGGTTCCTGAGATACAACCGGTCAAAGTTGACCGGAATTTACGGCAAAGATATAAAAAATAGGATCATAATTTTTAAACCATCACCTTTTTATTTTTGTCCTCTTTCTCCACACCAATTTTCATATCTTTAAAATACTCATAACATATATTATTATAATAAAAACTATCGATAATACGTGTGAAAATTGCCAAAAATAGCAAAATTCCAATCAAAAATTAGGTTGGAGAAAATGTATGCCTCAAAGTTCAAAATCAGTATACGTTAAAAAAATGCATTTTCTCGGCTTTCCATGGAGCAATTTCCTTCATTCTTTTTTTGTTCTCAAGTAACTCGAGTAGAGTCATCGAAATAACGCATTATTAAATGTCAAACTTGCTTTTGTTTTGTTATAATAAATTAATTTATTTATTATAACACAAAATTTTAATTTGTTTAAATAAAAATTGTTTAAATAATTATACAGCTTTTAAATGAGAATATTTATGTTTTTAACTTTAAAAGGTACACTTGTAGTAAGTTTATCTAAAAAAAAGCCTACAACTGAAAAAAATATGTAGTTTTCTGTTCTTATAAATAAATAAATCTATTATAACAAAACAAAAGCAAGTTTGACATTTATAAATGCATTATTTCGATGGCTCTACTCGAGTTATTATGGAACAAAAAAAGAATGAAGGAAATTGCTTCATGGGAAGCCGAGAAAATGCATTTTTTTAACGAATACCGATTTTGAACTTTGAGGGTTACATTTTCTCCAACCTAATTTTTGATTGGAATTTTGCTATTTTTGGCAATTTTCACACGTATTATCGATAGTTTTTATTATAATAATATATGTTATGAGTATTTTAAAGATATGAAAATTGGTGTGGAGAAAGAGGACAAAAATAAAAAGGTGACGGTTTAAAAATTATGATCCTATTTTTTATATCTTAAATTCCGGTCAACTTTGACCGGTTGTATCTCAGGAACCACTCGTCACAATTAAACGTTTTTTCTTTTAAAAGAAGCGTCCTGCCGCAGTTTTTCGAATACCGTTTTCACAATTTAATTTAGTTTAATATTTCCCGAGATATTCTATTTGTTTATAAGCCTAGAAATTGTTTATAATTTTAAAATATTCCTGAGGCCGCTTAAATAGTCCAATTTCAATTCTGTAAAGTACATTAGATAGGTATAGTGCTTTTTATGAAAAAATCATAGTTATTCTTATGCATCATAATTATTGTCGTTATTATAGCTACCGTAAATTTCTAATTAACAATTCAATTGTTGCTAAACTGTTCATTCAATTTCCATCGGCTTCTGGAATTATAATCTATACGAAAAGAGCTTTTACATTACCAAGTTATTTAATTATTGATTAACAATTACTTATCTAAAATTTTAGTTGAAAATTAAAGATTTTGTTGGAAAAGCCCGCTTTTTCCGGGGAAAGTTTTCATCGAAGTGAATCGGGAAAAACAAGTCTCTATGCAGAATTTAATTGCGGCGAATTTTTATTTGGGTGTTTTTGGTGTAAAGTTAAAATCTTTGGAGTTATAGAGCAAAAATTGAAAAAAACACGATTTTCGGTCGCCATTTTGTTTATAAAAAAAGTAGCACACTATCTGCGGACTTTGCATACCTATAGTATTAATATATACAATCATAAGATTCGATTCCAGCAATAAAATTGCTGGTAAATAACTTTTCCTTGTATTTTGCTAATTAGCCCAGAGTATGGTCAAATTAGATCTGATTCATACACCATTCATGGAAAATTATACATTTCAGCGATGTTATATTTAATACAAAACGGCGTCGAGAGGCAAAACGGCGTAGCAGAAACTGGAAGGACAGAATTTCCAATGATCAATACCCTTGTATCAAATATAAAAAAATATTTTTAAGCCCTTCTGCGAGTAGAGGTGTATAAAGATCGTTTACCAAATGTGTCTTTACCACCTGAGCCTGTGATAACTAGATGGCGAACATGGTTAAGTTTTGTAAATTTCATAACCGATAATTTTGAGGGAATTAAAGGCGTCATTTGTAGTTTCGATGTAGATAACTCAGGTGCTATAAAAAATATGTGGATGTTTTAAAAAAAACGTTATTAAAAAGTAATTTGACACATATCCAAACCAATTTTGTAAATATTTGCTGAACCAATTATTACTAAATTAGAAAAGCGAAACATTTTATTAAGAGGAAACAGTAGCGATCAACAGGTAGCGAAAACGCGTTCCAAGATTGCGGCTGTAATTTTAAATATTTTTTCAAAATATTTGGCACACTTATTCGTAATATAATAAAGAATGGCGGTACAGAGCCCAATTTGAAAAATATATTAATATGTGGAAATTACTCTGTAATTAAATATAATATTAAAAAAACGAGCCTGTACCGCCATTAAGAAAAACAAAAAAATACACTTTCTTCAAATAAACTTTTTTATCCGATGCCTAGATTTTGTGTAATTTTGGAACTACTAAATTTTTTTATTTCATTAGTAGTTCCAAAATGACACAAAATCTAGGCATCGGATAAAAAAGTTTATTTGAAGAAAATGTATTTTTTTGTTCTTCTTAATGGCGGTACAGGCTCGTTTTTTTAATATCATATTTAATTACACAGTAATTTCCACATATTAATATATTTTTCAAATTGGGCTTTGTACCGCCATTCTTTATTATATTACGAATACCTGTGCCAAATATCTCGAAAAAATATTCAAAATTACAGCCGCAATCTTGGAACGCATTTTGGCTACCTGTTGATCGCTACTGTATCACCTTAAACCAAAGTATTGAAATTATCAATTCATTAAATGAAAAAATTAAATATCTTGGGGAAACCATTAAAGTCTATCAAAAAATCTGCACGGTGCGGTGTTAAAGAAAAATTAGGGATATCAAGAAATAATTCAAATAAATAATATTATTACGAGGGGGAAATATGAAGATAATTTAATGTTATAGGTATAGGTAGAACCCACAATTATACAATATTTTAAGTTTGCTTCTTTAACTTTATGTGAAGTAGAAAGAAGTTTTTCTGTGTATAAACAATTATTATCAGATATACGGCTCAGTTTTTCATTAGAAAATTTAGGAAAACGTTTAATAATGTATAATTTTAGTTGTAATAATAATATAATAAAGAATGATGGTGATAAATATAAAGAATAAATAAATATAATGATGTAGGTAATTGAAATTTCAATAAATATTTTTTGTAACTTTGGCAAAAAATAAATATTTTTTTTATTTCGAGCCTCGAGTGCTAGGGCCATTGGCATAAAATAAATAATTAAATACCTTCAAAACAAGGATTACTGCGTTTTTTATTAATATGCAAAATGCATAAAAGCATATTTTAGTGCATATTTCAACTGTTTTTTGTGCATATTTGCATGCATATTTTGGGGTTTTTTAAGTGCATATATGTTCCTAGCTCTAGTGATAAGATATAGTCTAAAAAATCATTATAAAATTGACTGACCAGTTGGTTGTGAAAACCAGTGCCAATAAACGACAATAAATACACATTTTTATTTATTATAATGATGAATGGGATCAGGGGCGTAACAGAGGGCCCCGCAGCGTGAAGCTTGCGGGGGGGCCCCAATCGCTTAAGGGCCCCATCTTGTCATCTGATATTATGTAAAAATCTGTTATTGTTATATTATTTTTACGTTGTCTGTTTAAATTTAAAAACGTAAAAATTTCTAACTAGACGTATTTGCCAAGTGAATCATCTCATAATATCTAGAAACTTAATCCCTTCCGGCCTACCGAAATTTTATGGCAGCGACAATAAACTATATAATGCTTTGTACGTGACTATTGAAAGATATTAGAATTGCAATTTGACGAATTTAAGAACAATATTTTTAAATCTGAAAATGGGTTTTCTTTCTCTTATACCTACTTTTAGTATTTCGATACAATATTATCGCCAGTAATTTCATATTGGTTGTTTGCATTGAATGTTATTTATGTTTGTGTTGTTTTACGGTTGTAGTTGCATCATTTTGGTACGCATTTATTTAACAATTATTGACTACTTTTCTTGCGTAGGTAGTCATTGGACAATCTCTCAACAGATAAACGGTAAGATAAGGAAATTATAACACTTACGCTTTAGGGGAATCAATGTAGAAAAGCTTGCATTGTTTCGGTTACGGAAAAAATCAAACAAGCTTATATTTTTCTAAAACATTTTCTGTTGGTTCATATATCTTATCTTAAAGTGAAAAGTTCTACTCACAGATGCCTCTAATTGTTTATTAATTCTTTAAACAATAAAACTGTTTTATATTAAATAATTTTTAAAGATATCGGCGAATTCATCATTTTACTTTGTTCAAAAATGTTTCTATTTGCTTTTTGACTATGCTGAATTCGAACATGTCATTAAATCAGGGCCATAAGTACGATGTTGGGGGCCCCGGGGCAAACGTGATCTGGGGGCCCCCTACCGGGAGGTCTGGGGTTAATCACCCAGCAGAAGAAGTCCGGGAAAATTGATATTTAACCACTTGAAAACGCATTTTAATGTACTCCATGACTGAAGTTTCCTGTACCTACCTACATATTGCTATTTTAGCTGACCAACACAAAAAAAAATTTGAAATCACATTATTTTAAGCTAAATATTTACCATCAATATAACACCTTTTCTGTTTTCATAAAAAATATACTACATATAATGTTACTTACATTCTTCGGCTATAATGTAGGTTTTTAATCGCGGGGCCCCCTTCGCCGGGGGCCCGAGGCACTGCCTCGGTTGCCCCAATGGTAGTTACGGCCCTGTCAGACATTAAAATTTGAAAATTCAAAATAAATTTTTTTGAGCACTTATACAGTATGTCTGCGTGGCTTCGAACCATATGGGAAACATTTTTATTATCAATTTTACGAAAAAAGTTATACTTCATGAAATGCTCTGAATGGTCTTAAATCTGAGATACAAAATAAGCCAGATAAACCATCAGATATCAAAGCTTATCAATTTTATATGAGGTAAGTCAAAAAATAGGAATTTAACTCAAAGATAAAGTACTTTTATGTTTAACAATATACGATTTTAATTTTAATATGTAATTACATCCTTGTAAATAAAAAATTAATTTTTCCAAATATTTCTCAAATTACCGATAACCAACATCATTTTATTACAATAATTATAATATCTATTTTATTATTAAAATTTTACGAAAAAATTCTTTATAAAATTCTTATCAGATTCTTTATAAAAAGCTCTGCATTATCTCAAAACGAAGATTCAATCGTAATATATCACATTTTACCAACTTTATACGAGGTATGTCGAAAAATATGAATTTCTCTCTAAGAGTTAAGTACCTTTATCTTCACAATATTTCAACTGGAATGATATAATTGCATATTTAAACATAGTTTTTAATTGCGAACAACTTTTTATAATAAAATTTTTCAATATTGTAAAGTATAAAGGTGGTACCTATACCATTGAGCAAAATTAATATTTTTTGATATACCTCGTATAAAATCAATAAAATTTAATATCTGATTATTGCAACTTAGGTTTTATACCATGCAGAGCATTTTATGAAGAATAACTTTTTTTCGTAATATAGATATGTAATAAAAAAGTTTCCCATAGGTTCCAAGCTACGCAAACACACTTTTTTGGAATGGGTCTGTATACCGATAAAGATGAGAAATGTAAGTTGTTATGAACAGTGAATGATAACGCTAACACAAAAAAGTTTTTGTTAAATAAGTCGTATTTAGTAATTGTTTAACGCGGGAGCAGTCGCGCTCACTTCTTTCACGTAAACAGTCGCGCGTAGAACAAAATCTAACAATACGAATTTAAAACAAATTTCAATTTTATAATATTTTTGTTTGCTTGTTATGTTAAAAATATCTATTTCTAACAATTTTAAAACTAATTGGTTCCCACCAAAGCCATAAATTCCACCAAAAAAAAATGAAATTAAAAATAATTAAAAAAAAATCCTAAGCATTACTACAATCTTCTTCGAGGCACTTACAAGTGGAAAGTTATGTTGCAAAATTGTTCATTAATTTATCACGGAAAATGATAAAAAGTTGGATGTTTTCTAACGGCGCGACTGCTCCCGGATTAAAAGGGGCCCCATTTCAAATTCTGCGGGGGGGCCCCGACGGAGTTTGTTACGCCACTGAATGGGATGGACGTGTAAGTCTGTCTTAAATGGGTTGTTTCCTGTTTTAAATCTGTTTTATTGAGTCAAAAGGACCGGCCAGTTATTTATGGTATTTACTATTTTATTTTAATGTGTTTTAATATATTTTAATTTATTTTATTTTATTTAGATTTATTTTATTTCGATTTAATGTTTTATTCAGCCAAGAAAACGACCGGTCCTTTATTTTATTTTAATTTATTTTATTTTATTTTATTTTACAGAGAAACAGGCCCGGCGCAAATTGAACCTAAGCGAGACACAACCTGCGCCGGCGGGACGGGTGACCCGTGCATTTATTTTTCTAGCGCACCGCATATTGAACCCAAGCCGACCCAACCGTTGGCTGTCGCCGTGGCGAATAGAGACGGGCAAAATCAGTGCGGACATGTAACGGTTACTTTTGATACCGGTTCTCAGTGGTACTGAGTACAAATACTGATTACAAAATAATGATGTATCTGATCCTTGTACTGAATTGAGTAGGCAACTTTAAATCCGTATTTCCGTACTTGTAACGTTTTAAATACCTAACATCAACATCTCCCTAGTACTCGTACCGGCATGACTTTCGAAAACATCGAATTTGATCATGATAGGGCGCATAAAAATAATATCAGAATTGTTTAATGATCCCTTCGTTAAATTTTTAGTTTTATATCTTCAATGTATTTAAAATAGTAGTAATATCACAGAATTATTAATATCTCCAATTATGATTTTAACTGTGTAATAAACTACTACCAACTACCACACCAACAACGGATTATTTGTATGAGTGCATTTTTCTATAGTCAAAACTGCTTACCTATTATATTTATATCTCGTCTACATATTTTGTTTTTAATGGTAGGGGAGCCCAAGCGGGGATTTTTGCAGTTACTCGAGCGCGTCAGATTATCATATGGGGAGAAACCTGGTACCCTGCAGATGTACCTCTACCATATATTGGCTCTTAACACAGGGGAGTTCGTTAAGGGGGGCCCGAAATAAAAAATCTATCCTTAAAAAAACTCGAAATTGTCAGATTAAGATAAGGTAAATTAAGTACATGCAAAAGAGTGTATATTTTAAAAATCTGACGATTTGGGTAAGAAAATGGGCGAGTCCCAAAGTTTCACAAGAAAAAAGCGAATATTTCGCGAAATGAATGACAGATCGAAAAACTAAAAAATATGTGCTCAATATTTTTTAAAAATCTATCGAATGGCACCAAACACGACCCCCCGCGGAGGTGGGGTGGGGGGTTACTTTAAAATCTTAAATAGGGGCCCTCATTTTTTATTGCCGATTTGGATTCCTTACGTAAAAATAAGTAACTTTTATTCGAAACAATTTTTCGAATTATGGATAGATGGCGTTATAATCGGAAAAAACGATTGTTGAAAATGGAAAATTAAATTAAAAAATGGCAAGCGCCCACTAAAATGGAAAACTTTACTTAACTTTTTTTGGTTTTAGGACCTATTCTTCACAACCCAATAGGTCACCAAAGCGCTCGAGTGACTGCACATTTAGCATACTTTGCTCCCCTACCATAAGCATAAACAAAAATGTAGATACCTAATATTATGATGACAAATTTTATTTGAGGGTAATGCGATATTCACAGATATCCTTAACGGTTTTTTAAATAATGAATCATTTTTCAATGATAATGTTGTGTAGATTTAAGAAATGAATAATACAAAATTTTTATACCTATATAAAGGGGATTTCCGCCATCATTTGTGACATTGTATTTCTAGGTCTGGATCCCGCGTACCAAAAAAAAGTTGATTAATAGCAAGCTGAAAATGTGTTACCTAATAGCTTAACGGTGTCTCGTCAGACAAACTTTGATGTATGGGAACACTGGAACAGAGGAAGTTTTAATTGTGGAACAGGTTAAAAATTTGGAACGTCATACTACGAAAACGTCTCATGTATTTTGTCGGACAGAACTTCCAATTGATTTGTTACCCTTTCATTAAACTCTCATGCGAAAATCAGACTGGTATTTATCACCAACTGTGGATTTTAATAAGTCCGACACGTAGAACATGTCAAATGACAGGAATTATGACATGTGATAAATATCAGTCTAATTTTTGCATGAGAGTTTAATGAAAGGGTAAGAAATAAATTGGAAGTTCTGTCCGATAAAATACATGGGAGGTTTTTGTAGTCTGACGTTCCAAATCTTGTTCCACAGTTGACCTGTTCCACAATTAAAATTCCCTGTTCCGGTGTTTCCATACATTAAAGTTTATCCGACCAGATACTGTTACGCTATTAACAAATTTTCAGCTTGCTATTAATCAACTGTTTTTTGTTACGCGGGATCCAGGCCTATTCGTTTTAAGTAACCTTTTTTCTAATAATGTGTTCTTGTAAAGGCATATCTGGTATCGCCGTTTATTTTGTCTACGAGTACCTAATAAACTTAGCAGAATTTTAATGACAAATCGGTGTTGGGTTTTGATTATATGTACTAATATTTTTATTTATCACAGTAAATTGTATTTACCATTCGTATTCAGTTCGTTTCCTATCTTCTCCCATACCTCGTCTTTTAATTTCGTCCTCATATAATCGTCGTGGCTGGTATCATATACGATGGGATAATTTCGAACGAGTTCTATCAGCTTTTTAACGTCCATCTCGCAAACAAAACCACAACTGAGAATTAAGTCACGCGTCCCACGACCAGGCCCGCCGTAAGCGGGCGTGCAAGGCGTGCACCGCACAAGGGCGCCATGTCCTGGGGGGCGCCAAATCAGAAATCAAACAAATATGTAGAACAATTAACGACAGAGAGCAAAATTACTATTTTTCTTTTTACAACAAATCTTGTATATTTCTTTTATATACCACATATAGAGTCAGCGGAATCACTAACTGGAAATATAATCGCTTATTTACAAAAATCTGTCGATGTAAGTTATTAGTCCGATTTCATTCCAGCTGAATATGCACGTTTGAACATAAAAATATAACTATGTAATTCAGAACCAGCAATATAAACAAAAGAGCAAGCACTTAACCTTATCTTAATGTATACCTACTCACATTTGTTTAGGTAATAAATTTCGAGAACTTTGGGAATATTATATTTCATTTACTATGAAACACTTTTTTATCGCTTTATTAATTGATGCTGAGCTTGTCTTTTTGTCCCTAAACTGTTTTTCTGTTAGTCATTCATTTTCATTATTTGAGTGGCTTCGTGATTACTATTTTCCACCAAGTAAGCATCAATTACGATTAGGATACGAATACGGAATAACAGTGTAAATTATAAATTTCTAAAAAAGACAAAATTCTTTGTGATTGTGAATTGAGTGATTGTGTTAAAGCAGCTGAAGCTTCATTCATCAATCAAAGATCAAACTGAAGGATCTTACAGTGGTCAGTGGTAAAGTAAGTGTTTTATAAAATCACTAATGTAGTTTTAAAATTTTCTATTAGGTCCAAAATGTAATACTTTACACCCCTCAATTACATTAACCGAAATAAAATCCATTTTGATATAGCAAATTATTCGCGAAGTTAAAACTAAAGCAAGTTTCTTAAATTTTAAAGCTGTTTTTCTTTTTATCGTTTAAAATGTTTAAATCGTTTTGATCAAAAACATTTTTTATTTATAAAATTATTGAGTTATTTTATTTTTTTAAATTTAATTATAAAAAAATTGGCACTTTTTTGCAATGTACATATTTTCAAAACAAGCAAACTTTTAAATAATTTTGTAACACAAAAATGAGTAACCATTTTCAATTTCGTTGCAAAACGAAAACACAGCCGAACCATATTCTAGTCCAATCATAGAGTGCTGCAAGCACCCCTACCGGTTTCGAAACTTATTAGTCTCTCATCAGGAGGCACATATGCTGCTCTCCCTGATCCAACCAAAACAAACCCCAGCGTGCAGTCCCGGATTGCAACGAACGAAATGGCATAGATGCCCTAGCGGCAACTGCTAGCAAAAAGACTAAGTTTTCACTCTAATGGCATATAAAACAACATAATGCTATTCTACATCCCACCAGAATGAAAACAATGGGAACCTTCTCTGGTTACACCTCCGAGGCTTCTACAATTTGCAAGCCATACGGATGCTGAGACTAAGGAAGATAAGGGAATTCTACAATTTACAATTCACGTCCCATCTGCTCAGTGCGGTAAAGTTCCAACGAGAACTGGGGTTTGTTTTGGTGGGGTTTGTTTTGGTTGGATCAGGGAGAGCAGCATATGTGCCTCCTGATGAGAGACTAATAAGTTTCGAAACCGGTAGGGGTGCTTGCAGCGCTCTCTGATTGGACTAGAATATGGTTCGGCTGTGTTTTCGTTTTGCAACGAAATTGAAAATGGTTATTCATCTTTGATTTACATTTACTCTGTGTGGAGTATGAAGGGAACCATTCTCGTTGGAACTTTACCGCGCTGAGCAGATGGGACGTGAATTGTAAATTGTAGAATTCCCTCATCTTCCTTAGTCTCAGCATCCGTATGGCTTGCAAATTGTAGAAGCCTCGGAGGTGTAACCAGAGAAGGTTCCCATTGTTTTCATTCTGGTGGGATGTAGAATAGCATTATGTTGTTTTATATGCCATTAGAGTGAAAACTTAGTCTAATTTTGTAACAATTTGTGCTATTTAAGAATATAATATTAGTCCATTCACTCACGGTAAAATATTGCAAAACCTCACAATTTCGAATCATAGATATTATGGTCCATTTACTCGGTTTTTGCTCCGAATTTTGAAGAACCACTGGGATTGACATGAAATTTGGCATATTGGCATACACATAGCTAACATGCCCAAGAAAAAGTGATATTGTGCCGATGCGTGATTTTTTTTTCTGAAAGTGAGTTTCCCGGTTTCACCCCTTCTAGAGGGTGAAAAAACATACTTTCAAAATAAGTTCGTAATTGGATAAAATTGACAATTCTAAAGAACTTTTGTTCTATGTGCTTTTTTTACAAAACAATACTTTTCGAGTTATTTGCGAGTGAATATGTTCATTTTTCAACAAACAAAAATGCGCTTCTATTCAACAGTTTATGGTAAATAACTCAAAAGGTAAGAATATTATCCAAAAAAATATTCTTAGCAAAAATATAGCTTATAAAAAAGTTTAAAAAAATGGTGTATATATGAAGCCTCGAAACCTGTAGTGTAGACCTACCAGAAGCAGAGTTGTTGTAGCTAATGAAAAGTAATATCTTATTTGTCAAATTTGTCAAAAGATAAACCACAACTCATTGAAATATTTAATTTGAAATTTGACTGATAACAACCTACTTTTCATTAGCTATAACTCTGCTTCTACTGGGTCTACAGACTCAGTATATACACCATTTTTTTCACATTTTTCTAAGCTATATTTTTGGTATGAATATTTTTTCGAAAAAATAATTAATTTTTGAGTTATTTGTGTAAATCCGTCGAAGAACATGTTTTTCTTGTTGAAAAATGAACTTTCACTCGCAAATAACTCGAAAAGCATTTACTTAGAACAAAAGTTGCTTTAGAATTAATCAGTTTACCCAATTGCGGACTTATTTTGAACTGATGTTTTTTCACCTCCGAGAATGGCTGAAAACCCACGGCACTATATCCCTTTTTTCTTTGACATGTTAGCATTGTTAGCTATGTGTGTACCAAATTTCATGTCAATTCAAGCGGCTCTTTAAAACCCACAGCAAAAAGCATAATATGTATGTATGTAAGAAAACTAAGGGTCTTTCTGAAAGCCCAGTCCATATAGTTATAGTTGAAGAGGGGGCGGCATAATTGGAATTGCACGCGGGCGATCAAACTGTTAGCGGCGTCTCTGCCCACGACACAAGAAAACTGTACGCCGATGACAAACCTTCCCAAGCTAGACCTGCGAACGCATGAACTGATAGTAGGATGCGTAGAACGGTCTACGCAGTCCGCCGGTGCAGGTTGTGTCTCGCTTAGGTTCAATTTGCGCCGGCCTCCGGGCCTTGACTGCGTTTCTCCGTAGTGGGTGGTCGCGCGATCTGCTGTTTCGGAACACCGAGCACCATCGTAATGAATACGTGCCTTTACATCCCGTTTCTTGTGCTCTTATTGTTTCACTCCTCTGCGCGATCCATTGCACTGATCAATACTCAATACCAAAAAATTTCGATATCTCACACACTTTGCTTTAGGTATTTAAATTTAATTTAAATATAGACAGCGCTAATTTAAAGACCCTATTTCTAAAAAACAATTAAAATGTCTTACATTCATCATAAATTGACAGAATTCAAATGAAGTCATAACATGAAAAAAATATTTAAATTACAATTATTCCTAAACAGTCCATATAAGACTTAAGCTAATCCTGTGTTGATTTGTTTACCCTCACGCACTACCATTTAATTTGTTGATTTAATGAGATGAACAATTTTTTAACAGCCATGGCATGTCAATAATTTCGCCTTACACCAATATTCATAATATTCATTCCGAATGCCAATGCCAAATAAAGAGCTGTAAAAGATTTGTGTCACCTATTAATATATTCTTATAGTCTGGGCAGCTTATTGGAAAATAAGTCATTTTTGGGAAAATTAATTTATAACAAAATAAAACTACATATTTTTTCCTGTTTAAAATCTTTTTTAGAAACGCTTAGCATAAGTGGACCTTTTAAGAAGGTACGCGCAAAATCTCGGACTAATGTATTTTAAATGTATTCATTTTTTTCGAATGCTGAGAAAACTAAAAGGTATTTTTGAAAAATTTAAACGCAGAATGAAAGATTATCTACATTATTACCGAGGGCCGAAAGTTCCTGAAAACTTGTATAATTTTTATTTTAATAAGTTACATGGGTGAAAAGAAAAAGATAAAATTTAGTGTGATTTTTAATTTCAAATATCTTATTCAAAAGAATCTTTTTGTTTATTCCAAGGGACTTTCGGCCCCCGGTAATAATGTAATCTTTCATTCTGCGTTTAAATTTTTAAAAAATATTTATTAGTTTTCTCTGGATTCGAAAAATGAATATATTTAAAATGCATTGGTCCCAGGAGACTTTGCGCCTACGCTCTTAACGTTCAAAATACAAATAATATTCTCATTTTAAAGCTGTAGGTAATAATATTTAAACAATATTTATTTAAAAATCTCTTGAAGGTATGAAAATGAAAATTTATATGTAAAAAGAGGACCAACATAAAAAGATAAGGGTTCAAGAATTATCATCCTATTGTTTATAACTTTGTCGCAAATGCCGGTCAACTTTGACCGGTTGTATCTCAGGTACCACTCATAATCGCAACAAACTTTTTTTCTTTTAAAAGAAGCGTCGTGCCGCGTCCTTTCCAATACCGTTTTCATAATTTATTTTAATCTAATAGTTGCCGAGATATTTTATTTCTTTATAAGTTAAAACATTGTTTATAACTTAAAACATTCCTGAGGCCGCAAAGTACGTTAGGTGGTACGTTTTATACGAAAATCGTAGTTAATCTGGTATATCATAATTAGTAGATAGGTATGGTTATTATAACTACCGTAAATAGTTAATTAACAACTTAATTGTTGCTAAACTATTCGTTCAATTTCCACCGGTTTCTGGAAATATACAGGGTGTTTGGTAAAGAATGGGCCATAGCTTAACCTCATGTTGCTGAGGTTAAAATAGGCCGATTTAAGCTAACTTACCTTAGTACAAAGTTTATAACAACCGAGATACAGGGTGTCAAAGTTAAACTTTTTTTTTTTATTATTGAATATTTCCTGACAGGTATGAGATAACAACATGAAATTTGGTATGTAGGGGTTTTTTGGGTCGAGAAAACTAAATTCCCTACCAAAAATTATGTATTGCCCAGAGGGCGCCACATACGCCTTTCAGCACTCATTTATTACGTCCAATTTTTTTTATCCCTCACTCTGTATAATTTTGACATTAAAATTGTTACTCTCCTATTAGTTTTACTTAAAAAAGGTATACTTCTTTCATCTCCCTAAACTCAACCGTTTTCGAGATAAACGCATTTTAAATCTACGATACACCATCATTTTTAGCATAATATCATTGTAGTTCCACCCGAAAAATAACTTAAAATCATAATAATTGTGCCAGTTCTCAAATTTATGTCATTGCATCGCAAATTCCATTTGAAGAAATTTGCGATACATTTTTGGATAATTTTATGGTTTTAAGTTATTTTTCGAGTGTAACTACAATGATATTATGCTAAAAATGATGGTGTATCGCAGATTTAAAATGCGTTTATCTCGAAAACGGTTGAGTTTATGGAGATGAAAGAAGTATACCTTTTTTAAGTAAAACTAATAAGAGAATAAAAATTTTAATGTCAAAATTATACAGAGTGAGGGATAAAAAAAATTGGACGTAATAAATGAGTGCTGAAAGGCGTATGTGGTGCCCTCTGGGCAATACATAATTTTTGGTAGGGAATTTAGTTTTATCGACCCAAAAAACCCACACATACCAAATTTCATGTTGTTATCTCATACCTGTCAGGAAATATTCAATAATAAATAAAAAAAAAGTTTAACCTTGACACCATGTATCTCGGTTATTATAAACTTTGTACTAAGGTAAGTTAGCTTAAATCGGCCTATTTTAACCTCAGGAACCTGAGGTTACGCTATGGCCCATTCTTTACCAAACACCCTGTATAAACTACATCAAAAAAGCTTTTGTGTCACCAAGTTATTTAATTATTGCTAAAATAAATAATTACTTACCTACCTAAAATTTTAGTTGAAAATAAAAGGTTTTATTTGTGAAAACCCGGATGTTCCGAAGAAAATTTTCGTCGATGCAAATCTGAAAAAAATATCTCTCTGTAGAATTAAATTACGGTGAATTTTTATTTGGGTGTTTTTGGTTTAAAGTTTAAATCTTCGGAGTTACAGAGCAATAATTGAAAACATGATTTTGGAGCGCTAATTTGTTTATAAAAAAAAATATCACACTTTCTGCGGACTTTGCATATCTCTTAATATATGAAATCATAAGATTCGGTTCCAGCAATAAAATCGCTGATAAATAACTTTTTCCAAAAATGGTCTATTTTCCGATAATCTGCCCAGACTATTATTAAAATGCTTCACAATATTGATAACTACTCTGAGTCGGGTAGATAAATGTTTGGTTGTAGAAACACAACACAATTTAAGAATAATTTATTACAATTTTCACGCTTATACATTGAATAAAAATTTTTTTGATAAAAAAACAGTAGAATATTTTTGTAACATAAATTTGAAAGCATATTTATATACTTTGCTTTAATTTATACGACTTGTAATCATTTTATAATAAAATGCAAATATCTTTTAACACTGCTGCAATACTTTCTTCCAACGCCTATGGTACTCGTAGTCCAGCAATTTGCCACAAGAAGTCGCTACGAGCAATACCAGAAAATCAGTCGAAATCTAAATAATCGGGGTTGGGCGTGTTACTTTTGCAAATCCGTGAATTGTTAAGTGTTTTTATTAGATATGTAACTTAACTAATTACGAATTAAGGTAAGTACAACATTATTATAACTTTCCTTTAGGTTTCTGTTCGCATCGGTCCTTGATAAAGTGACCATTTTAGGATATACGGAAGTTTAAAGTTTCATCTGTTTGACATAACACTTCTGAAGGGTTAAAAATACATTTAAAAGGAAAACAAATCAATTTTCTAGCTCATAGTTATTTTAAATGTATGAGTATACTCATTTATCCGACTGAGGTCGCTAAATAATTGAGCGAAACCACCTAATATTAAACAAATGCCAATTTTTTGACAGATAAACCGAACTTATAGGTTACACATTAACAATCCAAAAATGTTTTGTTTATGTTATAAAAATCTAAATTGGTCGGTTACAGAACAAAGCCTAGTGTAAAATTTCAGTGGTATTTTTTCAGCTAATCAATATTTTCTGAATCTGACGTTGACTTTATTTATATTCGGGTCTGACGCACCTACTCAAGCCTGCTTTGATTCTGTGCTGTGTACTTTAAAAGCTCCCATAGGCGCCACTAAAGGGCTTTATTGTCAAATCTTCCCGTAATAAGATAAAGCCTTCTCAGCCTCTTCTCCTTGGACTAAAATTAAGAAAGTTGAAGTAACCTGAAAGACAGATCAATAACTCCCTAACTAGCAGCTGGAAGTGGCTGCCTTAAATTATGTGATTACTATTATGATTAGGTAGATACAATCTTCAAGCACTATTACTATATAATTGCAAATAAATATTTACTATTTCATTACCCAATACCTAAAAGTATCATTAACTTATTCTAAGTTAAAAAATAAACAAATAACTGTATTTTTACTAAATGAAGACTTTGAGTTTACCATAATTTTGAAATCTTCTGCTACCTATTCACAGAAAAAACTAGCATCAACAATTTGATGTAACATCCAAGAGGTATCAGACATCAAGAATTTCTTCTTCTCATATCCTTTTGCCAACTCAGGCTTCGGATTTGGAGGCCACTTCTTCCTTTACCCATTTTTTCCATGAATTTCTATTAGTGACTGTTGTCTTAAATTCATCAATACTTTATTCTCGTTATTCTTTCCTGTCTCTTCCATCTGATCTAACCAGTTCCTTCTGGGTCTCCTTCTGGAGTTATTTTAAAATGTATGTGTACTTATACAGTCGAACCCTCTTACTATAGTTTGTTTTTTAACCAAGAGGAGTGATTTAAATTTACCACGCTGTAATGCTTATTTGTAATTGGTCCAACTTACTCCACTGTTATAAAATTTTGACACTAATGACATTTATCAAGTTTTGTACACTTTTGGCATTTCATAGGTTAATTCAGTTATAGTGGCGATTTCTTGTGTATTCTGTGTTATTTCTTTAATTTTTTGATATTTAGTCTGATTTGATATAAAGAGCAGTTGTTTTAGAACTCTTCAGTGGCGTATTAATATAATATAATATTTATGGATTACCGTTGACAGCCGACATGATCAACCAAAAAAGAAGATGTATTTGGTTATTTTTCTAGTGACTTTCTTGGGCATGAATCTGTCTTTTTAGTTTACTCCCCCTGGTTAAAAAATAAACTATAGAATACCCTTCATGCCAAGCAAAAATATTCCGATAACCAGGATATTTTATTAACCGATCATTGATAGCTAGTAGAATCGTTTCGAGACCTCAAATTTTTATTCCTTAAACCAGGATATTCTTATAACCCGTATTCTAATAAGCAGGTTCGACTGTACTGGTTTATCTGACTGAGGTCGCTAAATAGTTTAACGAAACCACCGAATATTAAACAAATGCCACTTTTTTGACAGATAAACCAAACATATAGGTTACTTATTGACAATCCAAAAATGTTTTGTTTGTGTTATAAAAATCTAAATTTGTCGGTTACAGAACAAAGCCTAGTGTTAAATTTCAGTGGTATTTTTTCAGCTAATCAATATTTTCTGAATCTGACGTTATTCTGACTTATTCGGGTCTGACGCACCTACTCAAGCCTGCTTTGACTCTGTGCTGTGTACTTTAAACGCTCCCATAGGTGGCTCTAAAGGCCACTAAAGGGCTTTATTGTCAAATCTTCCCGTAATAAGATAAAGCCTTCTCAGCCTCTTCTCCTTGGACTAAAATTAAGAAAGTTGAAGTAACCTGAAAGACAGATCAATAACTCCCTAACTAGCAGCTTGAAGTGGCTGCCTTAAATTATGTGATTACTATTATTATGATTAGGTAGATACAATCTTCAAGCACTATTACTACATAATTGCAAATAAATATTTACTATTTCATTACCCAATACCTAAAAGTATCATTAACTTATTCTAAGTTAAAAAATAAACAAATAACTGTATTTTTACTAAATGAAGATTTTGAGTTTACCATAATTTTGAAATCTTCTGCTACCTATTCACAGAAAAACTAGCATCAACAATTTGATGTAACATCCAAGAGGTATCAGACATAAAGAATTTCTTCTCCTCATATCCTTTTGCCAACTCAGGCTTCGGATTTGGATTCCAGTTCTTCCTTTACCCATTTTCCCATGAATTTCTATTAGTGACTGTCATCTTAAATTCATCAATACTTTATTCTCGTTATTCTTTCCTGTCTCTTCCATCTGATCTAACCAGTTCCTTCTGGGTCTCCTTCTAGGGTTATTTTAAGTGTATGTGTACTTATACAGTCGAACCCTCTTATTGGAATACCCTTCATGCCAAGCAAAAATATTCCTATAACCAGGATATTCCATTAACTGATCATTATTGATAGCTAGTAGAATCGTTTCGGGACCTCAAATTTTTATTCCTTAAACCGGGATATTCTTATAACCGGTATTCTAATAAGCAGGTTCGACTGTACTGGTTTATCTGACTGAGGTCGCTAAATAGTTTAACGAAACCACTGAATATTAAGCAAATGCAACTTTTTTGACAAATAAACCAAACTTATAGGTTACACATTAACAATCCAAAAATGTTTTGTTTATGTTATAAAAATCTAAATTGGTCGGTTACAGAACAAAGCCCAGTGTTAAATTTCAGTGGTATTTTTTCAGCTAATCAATATTTTCTGAATCTGATGTTGACTTTATTTATATTCGGGTCTGATGCACCTACTCAAACCTGCTTTGATTCTATGCTGTGTACTTTAAAAACTCCTATAGGCGGCTCTAAAGAGCTTTATTGTCAAATCTTCCAGTAATAAGATAAAGTCTTCTCAGTCTCTTCTCCTTGAACTAAAATTAAGAAAGTTGTAGGTAACCTGTTAGAGAGATCAATAACTCTAACTAGCAGCTTGAAGTGATTGTCTTAAACTCTGTGATTTCTGTTACGATTAGATACAATGTTCAAGCCCTACTACTATATAATTACAAATAAATATGTACTATTTCATTACCCAATACCTAAAATTGTAAAACTCCTATATCATTAATTATTCTAAGTTAAAAATAAACATATACTTAACTATATTTTTTACTAAATGAAGATTTTGAGTTTACCATAATTTTAAAACTTTCTGCCGCTTATTCACAAAAAACTAACATCAATAATTTGATATAACATCCAAGAGGTATCAGACATAAAGAACTTCTTCTTCTTATTGTATCCTTCTGCCTACTCAGGCGTTGGATTGGGATTCCAGTTCTTCCTTTACCCATTTTTCCATCCATTTCTATTTGTGGCTATCATCTTTAATTCTTCAATACTTTATTCCCGTTATTCGTTCCTGTCTCTTCCATCTAATCTCACCAGTTCTTTCTAGATTTCCTTTTGGGGTTATTCTAAATGCATAAGTGTACTGATTGATCCGACTGAGGTCGCTAAATAGTTTAGCGAAACCACCAGATATTAGAGAGTTTTTAAGCCCCTTATTTCAGCAACGTTAAACGTTATACGCTATTCTGCTCATGCACATTAACTGAAAAATAACGTATTACCTTATTAGCGGATAAGGTGTCCCCTTATTTAGGTAGAAATAAGGTTCACGTTATTAAGGGATTACGTATTTGTAAGATTGCCAAATGTCATATATCTAAATCATAAAAAACGAAAAAAAAGTCATATGAGCTGAACCAGAGACAACTAGAATAAAAAATATAGTAACGATGTATAAAATTGTAATCAAAATTTGTTTTAAAAAAAACTATCAGGTAATAAACATATTATAATATAATTGAATATAATCTGCTTGGCAACCCTGGTAGAATAATTCTAAATTACACCATTTCTTGAGAAATCTGACACTTGATTGAATTGTATTGTTAAACTTAGGATGGATGTTTTGTGTTCCTAAAGTAGTAAATTGTCTTTGGTGAACGTCTTAATACATTTTCTTCCATTATGGCAAATAATTCAATAAAATAAGTTACAGCACACAACTGCCGTTTTATAGGTTACATTTGCCAAATGTCAATTATCGTTAATCTGTGTGTGTATTTTCTGAAGGGTTTCAAAATCTATATTCAGCAAATACCTTATCCCTTATTTATCACTCATTGCGCATGACAAGTATAACGTTTTACGTTTAACGTATGTCAAAAAGTAGAGGGTCTAAAATCTCTATATTAAACAAATTCCTCTTTTTTAATAGATAAACCAAACTTATAGGTTACACATTAACAATCCAAAAATGTTTTGTTTATGTTATAAAAATCTAAATTTGTCTGTTACAGAACAAAGCCTACTGTTAAATTTCAGTGGTATTTTTTCAACTAATCAATATTTTCTGAATTTGATGTTGACTTTATTTATATTCGGGTTTGACACACTTACTCAAGCCTGCTTTGATTCTGTGCTGTGTACTTTAAAAGCTCCCATAGGCGGCTCTAAAGGGCTTTATTGTGAAATCGTCCAGTAATAGGATAAAGCCTTCTCAACCTCTTTTCCTTGGACTAAAATTAAGGAAGGGAAATTAAGGGAAAATTATGGCAAATAATTCAATAAAATAAGTTACAGCACACAACTGCCGTTTTATAGGTTACATTTGCCAAATGTCAATTATCGTTAATATGTGTGTGTATTTTCTGAAGGGTTTCAAAATCTATATTCAGCAAATACCTTATCCCTTATTTATCACTCATTGCGCATGACAAGTATAACGTTTTACGTTTAACGTATGTCAAAAAGTAGAGGGTCTAAAATCTCTATATTAAACAAATTCCTCTTTTTTAATAGATAAACCAAACTTATAGGTTACACATTAACAATCCAAAAATGTTTTGTTTATGTTATAAAAATCTAAATTTGTCTGTTACAGAACAAAGCCTACTGTTAAATTTCAGTGGTATTTTTTCAACTAATCAATATTTTCTGAATTTGATGTTGACTTTATTTATATTCGGGTTTGACACACTTACTCAAGCCTGCTTTGATTCTGTGCTGTGTACTCAAGCCTGCTTTATTGTGAAATCGTCCAGTAATAGGATAAAGCCTTCTCAACCTCTTTTCCTTGGACTAAAATTAAGGAAGTTGTACTTATAGAAACTGTAAGACAGATCAATAACTAGCAGCTTGAAGTGATTGCCTTAAATTATGTGATTACTATTATGATTAGATACAGTCTTCAAGCACTATTATTAATTGCAAATAAATATTTACTATTTCATTACCCAATGTAGATATTTTGTAAAGATATCCTATCATTAACTCCACACAAACAATTGTTTCAACATAATTTTCAATGTCTGAAATAATTGGAAGAGTAATGATTTATTTGTTTTGAAAGTTGGATGTAAAGTGTAATAACCGTTACATATATGTTGTTTTTAATTAATCAAAAGTGTATTAATATTAAGCAAATATTACCAGAATTGCACTATTGTAAAGTGATTAATGCCTGGTTGCACCAACAGATCTTAAGCTCCAGCTTAGCTAAGCTCTAACTTATAGATAGGGCCTCCTTGAGTATCACTTACGTTGCACCATAATTTTAGATTCTCACCTTATTATCAATTATATCTATTATTATATTATGGTATTCTTATTGTAATATAATTATATTATATCAATTCTTATGATATTCTCGACTTAAGCTTAAGATATGTTGGTGCAACCGGGCATAAGAGATAGTTTCTATATAACTGTCATCTCATATCACCAATATGAGATGTATTATATCATCAATATGATTGTAACACATTAATTGTTATTAATGTCACTGAATGTCCATTTTTGCCTAGCAACAAAGGGCATCTGACGTCATACTTGACGACAGGAAATTATGGAAAAAAAAAATTACCGCTGTAATTTTTATTTCTGTTGCTTTTTATTGGTCAGAATCTCTATGAATGAAATAATCATAATAATTACATTTCATTGGAGTCAATATTTCTTTAATTTTCTATTCTCTTGATGTTATTCGTCTTAGATTCTAGCCAGTTAACTATTGTCACCAGTTCCTTAATCCCTCGTCTGTCACAAGACGGTTATTTCAAACATATGACGAGTGGTGCCTTTCTGTAAATAGAAACAAAACGCAATACTTATGCATCGGGAATGAAGTAGAAGATCTAATAGTTAAGAAACATGAAACAATCAAGAACTGTGAGGAATATGTATATTTAGGAACAACAATCAACAAGAGTGGGCGCACTGAAAAAGAGATACAGCAAAGGATCGTGAAAGGAAAAAGGGTGATTGGATGCCTAAACCCGATGCTATGGTCAAAAGAACTATCTAATCAAAGAAAACATCTCATCTTTAACTTCATCTTTAAAAGTATACTGGAACGATGCCTACTTGCATTGAAAATGGACTTTTGGAGAAGATCGGCTAGAAAATCAAGGCTTGAAAGAATACAAAATGACCAAATCAGAAATATAATGGGCGTCAAGTCAACCATCATAGACGAAATTCAAAGGAGACAACTGATCTGGTATGGTCATGTAGAAAGACTGAACGACAGCAGGCTCTCAAAACAAATTTTAAAAAGGACGCCAAGGGAAAGAAGGAAGAGAGGAAGGCCGAAACAATCATTGCTAGGCGGCATTCAGAAGGCAATGTCGGAAAGGAATCTTCACCCTGGCGAATGGAGCAACCGATGAAGCTGGAAACTGGGAACCGGAAGGTGAAGAACGCTATAAATAACCAGGATAATAATAAAAATTCTTAATCTCATACTTCCTCATCATCTACTATTAATTTGAAATAATCAGAATGTATTTGATAAGATATAATTTTATGCCGATTTAAGTTTAATCTCAAGTTCTACCAATGGCCAACCGCAAATTTTGGTCATAACAAAATTATTTTGAGATCATTTTTTAATAATACATACCAGTAACCAAAAACCTTTCTCGACTTATCCATATATTATTTCATACTTTACAAGGTTTTGATATGATGAGTTTCCTGTTCTGTTTCGAAAAACCACATGCAAGAAGATAAGGATTCTAAAAAACGACGTGAGTGACGATATTTAAATATTTATCTGTGGTACTCGGGCATGTCAGAAATAGGTATCTTTGTTGTCGCATTTATACAGGATGTTACAGAATAGCATCGCAATTATGAAAGTTTATTTTTAACTTAACGTGTAAGTGTATGGTAGATAAAGTATTTACTTGTAATGATACTTTGTCGATGATATTAAAAAAAATACTCTCATCAGTACAGTTAACCGCCCACTTTGTATTCCTTTCAATTTGCAGAAATTTTCAATCTTGGATCATATTTTATGAAAGGTACGATTCATCAAAACTGCATTTGAGGTAGGTAAAGAAAACAATAAAATTCTTGAAAAAAAGTCGTTTATCAACAGTTGCTTAGCAAAAATCCAATATTTAAAAATCTTTGAAGAAAATTCAAACAAACATGATCTTGAAAATCATAGTCTAATTAAAAAAAAATAAGCAGGATGGAGAGTAGATCACCAAGGTGATGCGAGAAATTGTTTGTAAAATTTGGTCGGAGGAGCAAATGCCTGAAGAGTGGAGTTTATAGCCGGTGGAAAAAATATCGGGTAAACGAATCGAGAAGATTTACAATCAAAACTAAAATAAAAAGAATGACGGAAAATGAAAATATGGAAGTCCTTCCTTAGGATATTTAGGATATAAGTGTGCTGAGACAACAGTATGATTCTTATACCTAATGAAAAAAAATGGAATATACAATTTAATAATAAGGATTGTTATAAATTAGTTCCTTTTTGACGTAAAAAACGACCACCTTCTTCATGGGGAAAATAATTAGTATTTAATATAATATAGTCAAACCCAAGGACTACCGTCTCTTTGATTCTTTTTTATTGACAAAAGATTATTATGATATATATTTAGAAATAATTACTGTAATATTCGAGGCACGTAACTCATTGTTTTGCTTAAGGATATAAAATATCCTGTTTATAGAATTCTCGTAGATACTATCTGAAGAACTGTTATAATGCCAAGTTTATTTAATAATATAAACAATGGTTGCCTACTTATTCTTTTATGTCTACAAGACGATAAATTTAGCATTAGTGGTTAAAATTTAATAATAATTACACTTCAACAATCGGAAGTTTTACTTCAATAAAATTAAATATAATATTAAAGTAAAACTTTTATCGAGACCAAGTTTCTGGTAACGCCTTCGCTGTTTCTATAATTTGCAAACCATACGAATGCTGAGGCAAATAAGGCTTGGGGAGATCTATGAATTGCATCTCACTTTCTGCCCTACTCAGCGTGGCAAAAATTCTATTAGCTTTGGTAACGTACCACATCGCTGCAACTTAAGGCATAATGCTCTAATTCTTTTTGACTTCATTTTGCTCTTTTTATTCACCATTGCTTTTTTATTGTTACTGATTACACCTAGATATATGCACTTTTGATGTAAATAAATAGATCTACCTAAGTTTATCTAATCAATAATCAGGGCCCCCGTAACCGGGCGTGCAACGCGTGCGAGGCACGCGGGCGCAACCCTAAAAGGGCGCCAAACCGAAGGTTTGGCAAATAAGAAATATTTATTTTAAATGAGATAATGATTTTTTATACAATTTTAATTTCAATTTTTCATGAACATCTAGAGAAATCTCAAAAATCAAGTATTGTGTTATTACTTAAAAAATAATTCAAAATTTATTTTATGTTTGGTGTTAATAATTATTACTACTATTATTTTATTTTTAAAACAATATATCCGAATACCTATTCTACAGTATCCGTAAATGTTAGAATTAATGTCTTCTGAAGTAAAAAATAATATTTTGGGTATGGTGCATAGTATAGTCGGTTCGCTAAACTCAGACACAACTGACTAGTTATTTTAGTAGGTAATTTTTTTGTTTTTGACCAATTTTGCCAAAATTGGCAAAATTATTAACTATTTAGTAATTAGTAACTATTTAGTAATTTTTTTTTGGCCATTTTACCAAATTGGCAAAGTTACTTACTAAAATCACTAGCCAGTTGTGTCTGAGTTTAGCGAACCGACTATACCAAATATTATTCAATAATTATGGACTGTATCCCAGATTAAGTTCATACAAAGCAAACAAGCTTAAGTTGTAGTATTGAACGATAATTTTAAAAAAAAGTTGAAATACAAGAGAGTTTTTTAGCTTTTCACCTAATATTTGACACTGCAGGGGAAGGACTATTTAATTTTGTAGTTGAACTAAGTATTACAAAATTCAAATTTAAGGGCGTAGGCGCAAAATTTCGCGACAATGCGTTTTAAATGTATTCATTTTTTTCGATTCCTGAGAAAGTTAAACGCAGAATAAAATATTGCATTATTACCGAAAGCCTAAAGTCCCTGAAAAATTTAATGTTTATTTTAAAAAATATAATTATAAATGTTGCAGGGGTGAAAAAAAAGAGAAAATTTAGTGTGTTTTTTAATTTCAAATATCTCATTCAAAAGAAACTTTTTGGTTATTATAAGGGACTTTCGGCCCTCGGTAATAATGTAATCTTTCATTCTGCGTTTAAATTTTTCAAAAATACTTATTAGTTTTCTCAGGATTCGAACAAAAATTAATGCATTTAAAACACATTGGCGTGAAAATTTGAGCCCACGCCCTTAACTATAAAAGACACGAGAGGTCAAGAGTATGATAACGGCCAATATGCGTGTATGACAAGGGTAGAATAACCCTCGAGTTTTTTTTGTTCCACGCACTGCACATAGCTTAAAAGTAGTTAATTATGCTGCTGAAGTGTCAAATAAAATAGTAAACTTTTTAATTTTGTACAAGAACTTAGACGTATTTTTCTCTTCCTCCACAAATAGCTGGGATATTATAAAGCTACATGTTCCTGAGTTAAATCTAAAACCCCTAAGTGATACAAAATGATCGAGTAGAATAGAAGCTATAAGCCATTCAAATTTCATATACTTAATGAAAATTTGTGCGAATCTTATAGATATGCAGATAATGATACCTTTAACACAGAAAGTAGACAGTAATAGAATAATTAATAAGTTCTTAGTTCGTTAAATAGTAGATTTGATATGATGCCTGGTTATGATAATTTTTTTGGTTTTTTAGTGATATTTTTACATTAATTGACGATGACATTTTAAAAAACTTTCACAAAGGCTAACTGATCCAGTAAAACGGAGGCGGATATTGATGCAACTGATTTATTTAGTGAGAAAGAAGCTTTAAAATTATTTTCATTACCTGACTCATTAAATCCTTTTAATAATCTTCAATAGATATTTTTGAAAATACCCAACTGCATCTTTACCACATATCACTATTTCATTAAGAATCCTTCTTACTTTAACTGTGTCTGTTGCTTATATTAGAGAACATTTTCAAAATTAAAGTTGATTAAAAATTATTATCGTATTACGAAGAGTGGGCAAAGAAAGAGAGGTGATGTATACCATTAAAAGGAGAAAGTTAGAATATCTCGGACACACGGTGGGAAACGGCACTAAATACAGATTACTAAAGGTAATCCTTCAAGGTAAAGTATTTGGAAAGCGAGGAATTGGGAGAAGAAGAATATCATGTTTAAAGAACCTGAGTAAATGGTTCTCCACAACAACAACTAATCTATTTAAAGCATCAGTTAATAAAATAATTATAGCCAGAATGATCCCCAATATTCGAAACGAATAGGCACTAAAAGAAGAAGACAAATTATTTGAGGTCTACTATGGTAGAGGAAAGATTACCTGGTTTGGACATATTAGCCATACATCAAGAGCTCGTCAATAAAATTGACTTTGTAGATATAAAAGAATTTGCTGCAGTCAAATCTAGGAAAACACCAATTTAATTCAATTTAAATTTAAGGTATCGATTTCTAGATTTAACATAAAAGCTGTATTTCATAATATACTAATGTTTTATTTGTTTTTTACCATCATCAGCATCAGTACAAAATTTGAAAATAAAAAATTATAGAATTATTTCATATTTTCACAAGTGGATATACATCGTAGCAGAAAAAGAAATGAATCCCTCCAATTGGCTGTATACCACAATAAAAATTACTCAAGAAGTAAAAAATCTTCCTTTGTAGATTGCATATAATTTTATTAAAAAAATAATTACACTTCTTAAGTAATGGATATAGTAGATTTAAAGGGCGCTAAAATATGTGCCGCACGCGGGCGCCGCTCAGCCTTGCGGGGGCCCTGTCAATAATAATAATTACAAATGTTATAATCTACAACACGCAAACCACTCTTAATAAAATTTCCACCAAAAAATTATCTCGGCTATATAGTTAAAAATCGTTCAACAACAATCTGTTGTGATAATAATAATTATCAAATGCTAATGAATTGGTGTGAGCAGCCTTAATTCCTAGATAAGCTGCTTATGAATAGTAGTTATAGCGGAAACGTTCAATTTGAGTCAGATATATCTTTTGAACCCGCAAAGATATATCTTTTGGAACCCGCAAGTAAAAAAATATTGTTGACTGAGTTCATTATTGTTAAATTTGAATGCGTTTTATGTACTTAGTCGCAGCATTATGATATTTATTTATTTATTTATTTATAGTACTATACAAATGACCTGGCCTCTTATGACTAATCCAGGTCGTTTTCTGATGGGAAACATTATTATTACTTTAAGAATTTTCTATATTTGACTAATTAACAATAGCCCTAATCTACTACTAATTATGAAAACTACAAATTGTAAACATTTCTAATAAACAATTCTAATGAACAAATAATAACAACTAAACAAAAACTAATCAACAAAAGGTAAATTATTAATTTTTTTTTGAACATATAATTTATATAAAAGTGCTCCCATTTCTCATTCTCAGATGAGAAATGCCAGCACTATTCATTTAAAAATAGTCACGAATAATTTTAAGTGCAGGTCTAATCGACTTTATGATATTCTCAATGGTATTTCGGTGAGCCTCAGACCATTGAGTTTTAAAATTTCAGGTTTTTAGTTTATTTTTTTTTTGTTTGATTAATAATTTTTTTATTTTTGATTTATTTTATTTTATATTTGATATTAATTTTTAATTTTTTATTATATAAATATTTATTTAATTATTCCAATATTTTATTTTATATTTTTATATGTAATTTTAATTATTTTTTTTTTGTATATTTTCTTATTCAAATTCATAGAGATTGGATATTATTTACTTGATTTCTTCTTCGTCTAATATTATATAATTCTAATTGTTTCTCTGATATTATGGCCGCTAAATTATTTAGTGTATTAAATAATTCTTCATTTTGTATTATATTTTCTATATTTATGCCAACAAGGTCTCTTCTTATTCTTTGTAGTTCTTGTGTATTTGTTTGTCTTTCGCAATTAAATACTATGTGTTCTGGTGTGCCTATTTCTCCACATTCATCACAATATTCATTGTCTTTTAAGTTAAATCTATGTAGGTATGTAGGGTACGGACCGTGCCCTGTAAGAAAATGTAGTAATCCTTTTTTTGGGTTAAAATAATTTGGTATATTATTTAAATTTGGAATAAAATAATGGACACGTCTTGATTTAGGGGAATTATCCCATTCGTTTTACCATTTTCTATTTAATATTTCTTCTAATTCTCTTTTTGTTCTGATTTCTATTCCCATTAATTGTATTATTTTTTCATAATTTTCTTTTCTTTGCCAATATCTACATGCACGTTTTTGTGCTTCCAAGTGCATGGGCATTACACCAGTCAAGACTGTTAAAGCTGATGTTGCTGTAGTACTGAAGGCTCCTGTCATTCTAGCAAGGAAACCTCTTTGTGCTTTATTCAGTTTTTCAATATTTGTATTATTTGTTAGTGTGTGTGCCCATACATTTGCACCGTACCCTACAATTGAGGCAAGTATCGTACTCAGGTATACGCGCATATGCTGGAACGGAATTATATACTCCCTTTGTGCTAGGCTTGCAATGCAATGCATGACTTTCGCTGCCTTCTCACAGACGCTAGTTATATGGTTTGTAAAGAGTCTTGGTTCATCGATTATGATACCAAGATATCTAGTTATTTTTGTTCTTTTTATTGCTTTCCCCCTTATTTGTATACTTGGATTTCTTTCAAGTCTTCCTTTTATAATAGTCCGTTCTTTAACGGGAAAATATTGCAAAACCTCTAAATTTTAAAGAACCGCTTGGATTGACATGAAATTTGGCATACACAGAGCTAACAAGTCAAAGAAAAAAAGTGATATTGTGCCGATATGTGCTTTTGCCCTGGGGGTGGTTTTCACCCCCCCTTGGGGGTGAAAAAATATTCGTCCAAAGAAAACTGGATTATGGATGGATAAACTGGCTAATTTTAAGTAACTTTTGTTCTATAGAGTTTTTTCACTAAGTCAATACTTTTCGAGTTATTTGGCAGTGACTATGTTCATTTTTTCAACAAAATAACCACGCTTTTAGACCGCTTTTCGCAAATAACTCAAATAGTAAGTATTTTGTCGAAAAAACATTCTCATCGAAAATATAGCCTGTAAAAAATTTAAAAAACGGTGTATATCTATATCACGTCTCTACACCTAGAAGAAGCAGAGTTATAGCTAATGAAAAATAGGTTCATATTCGTCAAATTCCAAATGGAATACTTTAACGTGAAATAACCAAAAATGAAGCACATTTCGGGGAAAACTCATTACAACTTATTTAAAGTGTTTAAAAAAAGCTTCATTTTTGTTTTATAAAAAAAATTCTAGAATCAAAATTAAACAAGTTACGCTCAAAATAAAGTTAGTCCCTTTTGGCTTTGGTAAAAAAATCGAGAAAATCACCCCCTCATTAGTATATTAAATGAACTTAATCGTTACGACTTCACAAGTTTCTTGACTCGTGTATATATTGTTTATATGATCTGTAAGTTTCATCGGTTCAAAGTCCTTATTATTGAAAGGGTTGTAGTTAAAAGGGGTTGAACGAGTCACTTATCACGAATGTATGCAAATTTAGAAACACCAAATCTTAATCAATTTTTGTCTAACAGAAAAACAAAAAAATACATGATATTCAAAAAAGCAAATCTGACTTTTTTTTTGTTTTTCGAGATTTTTGGTATCTCTAACAATTTTTAAGTTATTTTGAAAAAAGCATATTTTTCAAAATTTAAATTTTTAAAAATTTTACTTTGAAACCAATTTTTTTCAAAAATAAGCACTTTAAATCAATGAAACTTACAGATCATATAAACACAACATAAGTAAAATAATTTGTAGAGCGGTAAAGATTAATTTCATTTATGTTGCTAATTAGGGGGTGGTCTTCCCGATTTCTTTTTGCAAAAACAAAAGGGACCAACTTTATTTTGAGCGTAACTTGCTTAAATTTAATGCTAGAAACTTTTTGTAAAAACAGAAATACATAAACCTTTTTTTAAACACTTCAAAAAGTTATAATGGGTTTTCCCCAAAAAGTGCTTAATTTTTTGGATATTTCACGTCGAAATATTCTATTTGAAATTTGGTGAATATGAATCTATTTTTCATTGGCTATAACTCTGGTTTTACGAGATCCAGAGACCTAAGGCGTACACCATTTTTTTTATTTTTTTATAGGCTATATTTTTTGCTAAGAACGTTTTTTTCGACAAAATACTTACTTTTTGAGTTATTTGCGAAAAACCGTCTAAAAATGTGGTTGAGTTGATCTATGTTGCAGTCTATAAAATGGAGAAAATCCCCAAAAACCCCCTAAAAGAAACAGTTTTCCGGATTTTTCAAGATGTCGCAGGTAACGGAAAAATCTGAAAAAAATCAGAGAGATAGCTTTTGATAAAATATACAAAATGCAAAAAAAATTGGACCTGCAGCCCCCTCCAAGAAAAATTTATAAGCTTTAAAAAAGTTAAAAAATGTTTTGAGGTTATGTACACTCGACCTACGGGTCCATAAAAATGGACATGTTTTGTAAAAGTCTCAGATACATGTGTGATTTTTTTGAAATTTTTAAATCGATTGGAACCCAACTAAAAAAAATTAAATCTAAAAATCTACCTTTTTGGCTGTGGGGAGGGGTAAGGGGGGTGGCGAGCTAAAAATCCGCGTTATCTCATTTTTTAATTGCATAGAACGTAAAAAAAAATAAAAATATTGAATTCTGGGAGTGAGGGCATTTTGCCTATCTTAACGGGGGTACCCTTTATGGTTAGATATTTCTGAGTTGTGTTGTCCTTCCGTATCGTCATGTATTTTGCTATGTGCTGGTTTATTTCTAGCCCTATTCTCTTTGCTTTCTTATCTAATTTTTCAACCGCTTTTATAAGTGTCATCTTCTTCTTTACTATGATGACTAGATCATCTGCATATGCTATTACTTTTACTTAAAGTTGATCTGTATAATATTTTTCGTTGCGAAGTTTGTCCACTTTATAGTGCTTCAAATATCAGGTTAAACAGTGTCCTGGAGATCGAGTCACATTGTTTCACGCCTTTGTTTACTTTGATCTCCTTAGAATTTTTTGTTCCGTTAAAACTGATCTTTGATGTGGTGTTCTTTAGGCTCACTGTTAGCATACGTCTTAATTTTTCTGAGATTCCAAGATGATCTAGCACTTCCATCATCTTCAACCGATTAATTGTATCAAATGCGCTTTTGAAAACTATGAATACTAGGTACCTCTGTACTCCAAGACCAATTTCTCTTCTGTTATTATAGTTGTTATTGAGCTGTAGTTCTCTTTGCACATTTTCAATAGATGCTTTTGTTAATAATTTTGTTAAAATACTACTATCCCAACTTTTTCTGGTACATACGGAATAAAAGTATCATTGATAATATCCAGAAATATCCGAAATAAATGAAGAATATAAAAATATCCCAGTGCAGTTGGATTAGATAAATACTTTTTATCTCACGACATGTAATAGATTATATAAACTTTAATTTTGGGGTCAAGGTCATAATTTTATTAGCAGCGTTAAATAATGAATGGTTTGTTTCAAAATTGTTTTGCATACAAAGTATCAAAAAGTGGGTGAGCAAGTTATTCCTACTCTAAACTCTACTATTCGGATACGTATCAATTGGATTGATTCAGTTTTTGCTGCATTCTTTGCAATTATTAAATATACGAATATATCTTTTTTACAAGAACGAATTATGCAGATAAGAATTTTTTTTTGGAATGTTGAAACTATTCAAACCGGTGACAAAATAAGATATAATTAATTGATGGATTCGACCGTTACTTGATGGAAGTTCATTTTATCTCACAATAAAACACTGAAAAACGTTTGTTTTCTATACTTCCACAAAATTTATTACAACTATGTTATTACTACAGCTGTTTCGGCAAAGTGCCTTTCTCAAGTGATATATTTTACAATGTGTTTGCCTTCTAAGTCTTTAACTGAAGAGGTTGAGGAGTGGGGAGCTGTTTGTCTCGAGTTGGTCATTCAGAATTACATCTGTATTTTTCAATTTATTAATTTCCATTGATTCTAAAAGTGATAGCTTAAGGCCTTTATTTTGAATATGTAGAATTTGAAACTCTTCATTGAAAGAATGATTATGATCTAGAAGGTGAAGTGCGTATGTAGAAGTGTCTGTTTTTCTATTGTTGAAAGCCCTTTTGTGTTCTGCTATCCGTTTGTCAAAAGTTCTGCCAGTTTGACCGATGTAAGTTTTCGGACAGTCACCACAAGTGAGTTTGTACACACCACTCTGTAGTTGCTTTCTCTTTCGGCTTTTATTGTTTTTAATATGTTTGCTTAAGTTGTTGTTAGTTCTGAAAGCTGGTGTTATTCCTTTCTTTTTTATATATCTGGCTATTTTTGTTGTTATTTTGTCAGTATATGTGAGAGAGCAGAAGGTACTGGGTTCTTTCTGTGGTGGTGGATACACTAATTTCAAGGCTTTCTTATGGAGTTTTTGGTTTAAAATGTTGTTAACTGTTTGTTCGTTATAGCCATTGTTTACTGCTATTTGTCTAATGATATTTAGTTCTGTCTCGAAGTTATTTTTTGTCATAGGAATTTCTGTCAGTCTATGTATCATGCTATGGTAGGCTGCTAATTTGTGTTGTGTAGGATGGGATGATGAATTGTGTATAGTTGTGTCAGTATGGGTAGGTTTATGATATACGGAGAACTCATGTTTGTTGTGTAGTCTGGTAATCGTAATAAATTTTGTGGAAGTATAGAAAACAAACGATTTTCACTGTTTTATTGTGAGATAAGATATAATTATTTATTTATAGTTTATCAAATATAGCGGCTCATTCGTCCACGATAGAGAAGTTAGGAGACGTTTATAAGATGGAGATACATTATGATATAATATTAATACAGTCAAACTATGTTTTTGAAACATTTTAACTGTATGCATTTACTCACGCCCTTCCCTGTTGTCAAGTTGATTGTATAATGGGTATACCCCCCGTTAAGATAGGCAAAATGCCCTCACTCCAAGAATTCAATTTTTTTCATTTTTTTTTAACTTCTATGTGATTCAAAAGTATTCCCTCCTATCCCCTCCCACCAACACCAAAAACGTTTTATTTTTTATGTGGGAGGCAATCAATTTAAACATTTTTAAAAAGTCACACGCATAGTTGATACTTTTACGAAACATGTCTATTTTTTATAGACACGTAGGCTGAGTGTAGGTATATAAGCTCAAAATGCATTTTTATTATTTTTTTAAAGGTTATAACTTTTTTTTTGGAGACGTTTGCCCGCCTAATTTTTTATTTCGTGTATTTTAAAGTATTTTCGATGGGAAATAAACCACAATTTTACCAAAAAAATGAATTTATTAACGTTTCGACCTCTAAGTCGGGTGTCGTTGTCAAAATACAAAATAATACTAAATAAACAAAAATGTTGCTGCTTAGTAAAAAATTCTTCTAATAATTTATTTAATCTGACTCATTTATATCGGCAATTCAGGCATGTATTATACATTTTAAAGTAGACGACTTTAAAATGATATTGCCAATATTGATGAGTTGCGTTCCTGGGACGACTTTACTAAAAGATAGTTCATTCGATTACATGAAATAACCCCAACTCAAGAATATCCGCCACAAAAAATCCTAACATGTGATCTGTCTTTAAAAAGACAACCAAATGCAACGATGGCAGTAAAATTCTCGCGCTAGAGATTCCATTGTAAATCACGAGGAAAAACCAGGAAAAAACCTCGTGATACTATCCTGACATCGTAAGGATTTGGGCTTACATTTAGTTTACTCTAAAAACTAATACCAAATTCTGACTTTAATGTATTATGCTATTTTAAATTATAAATAATATTAATAAGACATAGATATTATATAAATAATACTAAAATATAAAATATGTACTAACTCGATATGTTAATGACTTACTAATCGTGGTATTTTCTTTCTATTGACTTCCTCTTTTAGTATGGGTAACCACATCCAACTGCATTCTACCGAGGAATTTGCGACACAATTGTTTTCATTTAGCATAATTAGAGCCGCTTCTTTGATTTTTCTCTTTTTACTATCTGTTTCTTTTAGGACTATACTTGAATCTCTCCACTATGAACTTAGTAAAGTCGTCCCAGGAACGCAACTCATCAATATTGGCAATATCATTTTAAAGTCTTCTACTTTAAAATGTATAAACATGCCTGAATTGTCGATATAAATGAGTCAGATTAAATAAATTATTAGAAGAATTTTTTACTAAGCAGCAACATTTTTGTTTATTGGTATTATTTTGTATTTTGACAACGACACCCGACTTGGGCGTCGAAACGTTAATAACTTCATTTTTTTTTGGTAAAATTGTGGCTTATTTCCCATCGAAAATACTTCATTATAAAAATGCCACAAGGAAAAAGCTTCAGAACAACATTCGTGTATTTTATCAAAAACTAAATTTATAATTTTTTTCAGATTTTTCCGTAAGGTGC
The DNA here is from genome assembly GCF_917563875.1 of Diabrotica virgifera virgifera. Lineage (NCBI taxonomy): Eukaryota > Metazoa > Arthropoda > Insecta > Coleoptera > Chrysomelidae > Diabrotica > Diabrotica virgifera. The sequence goes on from NC_065444.1 coordinate 71,118,185, forward strand.
GCCACCTTCAAAAATTTTAAAAACTAGTTTTCTAGGGGGTTTTTGGGTATTTTCTCAATTTTATAGACTTCAAAATAGATCAAATCAAGGTTTTTTTATAGGTTATATACAGAATGTTTGCTAACGAATGGGCCATAGCTTAACCTTAGATTGCTGAGGTTAAAATAGGTCGATTTAAGCTAACTTGCTTTAGTACGAAAGTTGATAATACTCGAACTACAGGGTGTCAAAGTTAAACTTTAATTTTATTTATTCTTGAATAGTTCCTGACAGGCATGGGATAACTACACGAAATTTGGTAAGCGGGGGTTTTTTGGGACGATGAATCTAAATTCGCCACCAAAAATGATGTATTACCCAGAGGGCGCCACATACTTCTTTCAGCGCTCATTTAATATGTTAAATTTGGTTTATTACCCACTCTACATACGCTTTGAATCAAAACTTTTATTCTCTTAATATTTTTGCTTAAAAAAGATATACCACATTCATCTTGCTAAACTCAACCGTTTTCGAAATAAACGCATTTTAAATTTGCGACGCGACATAATTTTTTGCATAATATCAGGAATCTAAGGTTAAGCTATGGTCCATTCATTACCAAACACCCTGTATAATTTGAAGTAACTGCATAAAACGTAAAAAAATGACAAAAAAAATTCAGGTAGGGACGGCATCTTAACGGGCACCCTATGTTTACCTTTAGCTTCTGCTACTGCTACTTTCGCTTCTGCTACTGCTACTTTCGCTTTCTTTTTGGCGACGGCATAGTTATAAAAATCATTGTCCGCCCTATTTTGATGAGTAATTAATAATTTTTCCAGTAGCTAACTTTAAAAAAGCTGTTTGATCTTGAAGCCTTGCAGGGTATTTTTTTCAGTCATACTATATGAAAAGATCTTTAGCATGCATTGTAACTCATTGTCATCTTTCTCCATGTGGGTAAGTTCCAGACTTCTTATTGAAACAACTCTTCCTGTATTAAATGCGCCAATTGGAGTTTCGTGTTTTCATAAGCTAATTTGTAGCATATTTTTAATATAATATTACCATAATCTGTTATTACATGTCTATTACATGTTTTAATTTACAATCTGCTTCATTGAAGCTATGAATAAGTAGTTTAAGTGTTAAATATATGAAGAGAAGCTGTCCCATGGCAACCCTCCTATTATATTTTTTACATTAGATATTAGATGATATGTTTAATTTACAAGTCTGTTGGCCATAGTTTCTTCAGTCATCTTACAAAATCCGGGAGGAGAGTTTAGCAGTTTTGCTTCAGTATTTGGATGACTTCTTAGTCCATCAAGGCAGTTCTTTGCGATTCTTCAAATTTCTTCCTCTACCAAAGCTGTAGCTGAGTTCTCGTGTAGGGTTTTATTGTTTACATACCAGGGTGCATTGAATATTATTCTCAATATTTTTCATTTTACTCTGTATTATCTTGATATTTGATGGTCTTGAGCAACCCCCAAATTGGTTTTATCATAGATTTGTACAGGGGCTGTTTATTTTCAATAATGAGTTCTGATTTTCGACCCATAAGCTAGCTCATTTGTCGTATTTTGATGTCGATCTTGGTTTTCTTTGCTCGAATGTGCGGCTTACATGTTAGTCTTTTGTCAAGGGTTAGTCCCAAGTATTTAACACGTGTGCTGACTGGAAGGGCACTTCTGTTTGATCATTTCTCACCAAATGCCTGCATTTTTAAGACATAACAGCACAAGGAACAAGATTATAAGCAATTGCTTTCGAGACCGCTTTTAAATTAAATATATAGACATAGAGCAATTAGAATTATCCAGTTCCATTAGTTAGCAGTGCAGTATGTAGAAGAGTGGCGCATATGTTTAGAATTGTAAGTAGAACAATCCTAATACAATAATAACATCTGACAAACGTGCAAAGTAGACCAAATTCACTTAAATGAAACCCACTAAAAACTGGAAACATATAAACAATTAGGCGATCGATTGATCTAAACGAGATGTGGGATAAAAATTAAACAGTTCAATAACCTACTCGTACAATACGACAACGTGTAATGCTATACTTATCCCTTCATGACCGGGTAAACAAATATTTTGTTTCGGGTTTCGGAGGAAGACACTGTGGGCATCTGGTTAGTTGCAGCGGAACAGGCATCTGGTATTATCCCGAGAGGAAGAGCAGAAGGCCATGTATGCACTTCGTTGACGTAATTGAATAATACGAGGTAGAAATAAATTATTCACTTTGCTGATACGATTTGCAACAAAATTATTTTTTCAGCAATAAACTTCATAGTAAATAGCATATTATTTTGAATTGGCTTTTTCAATATTTTCGGATCCTTTATGACACTTCTAGCCTTCTGAATTAAGGGGGTAGGCGCAAAATCTTGGTCAAAAGCTATTTAAATACATTAATTTTTTTTTCGAAAACTAATAAATATTTTTGAAAAATTTCCGAGGGCCGAAAGTCGCTTAGAATAAACAAAAAGTTTCTCTTGAATGAAATATTTGAAATTAAAAATCACACTAAACTTTCTCTTTTTTTTTAACCCTGTAACTTATTAAAATAAACATTATAGAATTTTTCACCAAAATTTGGCTATATGTTCTACTTATCCTCAAATTTAAAGTTGACCCTGTGCCGTAGGCTGCTTTTACCCTAAATAGTAGGGGAGAGAAGTATGCTAAATTTGCAGTGACTCGAGCGTTATGGGGACCTATTAGGTTTTGAAGAGAAGGTCCTAAAACCAAAAAAAGTTAACTAAAGTTTTCCATTTTAGTGGGGACTTTCCATTTTTTAATTTAATTTTTCATTTCCAACAATCGTTTTTTCCGATTATTGCGCCATCTATCCATAATTCGAAAAAATGTCTCGAATAAAAGTTGCTTATTTTTACGTAAAGAATACAAATATGCAATAAACATTTGGGTCTCCTATTTAAGATTTTAAAGTAACCCCCCACCCCACCTCCGTGGGGTCGTGTTTGGTATCATTCGATAGATTTTTGAAAAATATTGAATAGGTAAGTTTTTTGTGGTTTTTCGATTTGAAATTCATTTCGCGAAATATTCGCTTTTTTTGTGAAATTTTTTACTCGCCAATTTCCTTACGCCCCATTCAAATCGTCAGATTTTTGAAATATACACTCTTTTGCATGTACTTAACTTACCTTATCTTAATCTGACAATTTCGTATTTTTATAAGGATAGATTTTTTTTCGGGCCCCCCTTAACGCACTCCCCTGTGTTAAGAGCCAATATATGGTAGAGGTACATCTGCAGGGTACCAGGTTTCTCCCCATATGATAATCTGACGCGCTCGAGTAACTGCAAAAATCCCCGCTTGGGCCCCTCTACCAAAAGTAATGCCACCTCTTCTCGGGAGTAAAAATATTTTTATTAAAAATATCGTGAATGAACATACTAACCAATTTTAAGGGGATAGGCGCAAACTTTCGGCTCCAATGTTATTTAAATGCATTCATTTTTTTTTTCAAATCCTGAGAAAACTAATAAATATTTTTGAAAAATTTACACGCAGAATAAAAGATTATGTTATTACCGAGGGTCGAACTTTGTCTTCTTCTTTTTGTAAGTTGAAGTTACCCACATGGGTAGACTTCTTCCCATGTGCCAAGCTACAGTAGGATGGGATTATAGTCTCCTCCTCTGTCGTTCAGCGACTGTATTTCTGTCTGAAGTCCTAGATTCCTCGTTACATCTATGTCTAGAGAGTGGGTAAGTTGTTACCTCCAGGAAAGTGCACTGCTTCTATTGACCCGACCACTGTTGTTTCGTCTCTGTTTTGGAGATAGCTGAGTAGTTTTCTTCCAATTATGTTAGTAGCTCTGTCACTCCAGTTGGGGACCTGGCGTTACGATCAACAATTATGATTGTTGGTTCTTCTGTGTTGAAGAATGCGTTCAGGTCTTTACCGAATAGGGAGTGTGGCTAGTTGTGGTTTGTTTCATTTGAACTGATGTCCAAAGTTGTTTCCAGGGTGTTGAGTCTCGCTGGTGTCGACCGTTGTGTGTGTTTTATACCTATCTTTTTTTACCAGGATTGTTGTTCCTCCGAGTTTGCTCTGTAATCATTTCTGTACACGAAGTATCCAGGGAACTTTATGTTCATGTCTTTGTTGACTTTTGTTTCTTGCTCACTCCGCTTGAGTTCCATGAGTCTATCTTCTGATATCCACTTATTTTGTTGGTGCTCATTTTTGCAGAAACATCGTGAAGGCTTTTTGTATGGCGGCTTGCATGGAAGCCATCATGAAGGCGAGGATTTCTGCATGTCTGGCTTCTGGTATTTCTGAGACATTGGGTGGCTGTGGAATCTGTGAAGTGGATGTATTATTAGTGTTTACATTACCTGGATGGGCGGTGGTGGGAGCGGTGAGTTTCCTGGAGGCCTTAGCGTACGTTGGTTTTAGTGGAGTCACTGAAGGTGGATATGAGCTATTACCTCCGATTTCGTTGAACCTCCATCGATTTGCATGGAAATTCGTAAGTGGTTAGAGGATATCTCAAGGAACAAAGGTGACGTGGTGCCGACTTGCGCTTTTACCCTAGGGGTGAAAATTATTTTACTTAAAATAACTCCATAATTCGATAGTGGGACAAATTCTAAGCAAAATTTGTTATATAAAGTTATTAAAATAAATCAAAACTTTGAGTTATTAAAGATCAAAGATTTTAATTTTTCTTGAGAAAAATGCATGTTTTTAACCGATTTTTCATCAATAACTCAAAAACTATAAGTTTTTAGAAAAAAGTTATTATTATCAAAATTGAAGCTAATAAAAAAGGAAATTTTGTATGGTTTCCACAGCAAAATTTAAGATTTAAACGTTTCTATCTCGGTTATTTTTTACCTTATGGAAATAGTAAAACAGGTAAAATATTTGGTACAGAAAAAACTAAAATTTGGTTAAATATTTAAATTTACGTATATTGAGTATTTTTGAAGTTATTATCAAAAGAATATGATAATTAAAATAATTTTAAAAATTATGATTTTTTTAAATTATATCTTTTTTTCAAAAATATGCTTTCTAAACCGGTCAAAATTATCGAAAACATTACTTATGCTAATATAAAGAAGTTCTTGTAAGGATTACTATAAATTTTAATTTTTGTGGAAATGGCGTATGTTTTATTTTTCACTTTTTCCTAGAAAATTCGAAACGGTTCTTTTATTTTCATCACAACTTGCTTAATTTTGACGCTATTACCTTGTTCTGAAGCTCATTTGATAGGTATTCCGAAGTACTTTTACAAATGTTTAGCAGGAATATTTTATACATTGCATCGTTTTCTCGTTTATCTCGCTTGAATACATAGATTTGAGTACTCGTCGAAAAAAATACACATTCAATTGCCAATAACTCACTTTGAACTAACATAAGTTTAGTTTTTTATGTAAGGAGTATATTCAATTTTTTATTATCTTCAATTTCAGTAATATTAACTTTTTTGTAAAAGCTTATAGTTTTTGATTTATACGTGAAAAACCGATTTAAAACATGCATTTTTTACGAAAAAAAAATAAAATATTTGGTCTTTAATAACTCAAAAAGTGTTGATTTATTTTAATAACTTTATATAACAAATTTTGCTTCTAATTTGTCCCTCTATCGACTTATGGTATTATTTTTAATAAAATAATTTTCACCCCCGAGAAGGGGTGGCATCCACCCCCAGGGTAGAAGCGCAAGTTGGCATCATGTCACCTTTGTTCCTTGAGGTATCCTCTAATTACTCACCAATTTTCATTAAAATCGATGGAGGTTCAACGAAATCGGTGGTGAAAACCTTCAGTGACTGCACTATTTGGGCGACCGTTTTAAAGATATTTAAATTAAGGGGCTATCCTAGTGTAAAAGTACGAAATTCATATACTATTTTTGGGAATTTCTAAATTAAAAAGTTCTGTACCAATTGCTTTGAAAATTTGCATGAGCATTTATTGTAAAAAGAAGTATATGTAAAGCAAGTTTCATAAAAAAATATTAAAAATTAAACGATTTATGCGCTATCTACTGGCACCGTGAAAATAAAAACATGGCTCCACTGCTGCAGTGATTGGGACTAATAGAGATCCATAAACATAAAATTTTGAAGTGCTTATTGAGATTAAGTTATTTCCTATACCAGCAATTAGGATTTTTGAAAAATATTAAAATTTGGAAAAATGACGAAGTGTTGAAAAACATTTTTAAAATTAGTTAAAACATTTTCAGTTTCAAAAACCGCCAAATTGACATTTTTTAACCGATCAAAAATCCCCTAGTTGATGGTATAGAAAAGAACTTATACAGTAGAACCCCGCAAATCCGAACTAATTGGGGGGACAGCCTGTTCGGATTTCGAAAAGTTCGGATTATCCGAAAGTTAGCCTTAACTATAGTTTATTTTTTAACCAGGAGGAGTAAACAAAAAAGACAGATTCACACCCAAGAAAATGACTAGAATAATAACCAAATACATCTTCTTTTTTGGTTGATCTAGTCCGTTCTCAACAGTAATCCATAAATATTATATTAAATTAATACGTCGCTAAAGAGTTCCAAAATCAACTGCTTTTTATATAAAAGGAGACTAACAAGCTAAAAATTAAAGGAATAACACAGAAAACACAACAATCGCTGATATAACTTAATTAACCTATGAAATGTCACTAGTTTCAAAATTTGATAAATGTCATTAGTGTCAAAATTTTATAACAGTGGAGTAAACTTGCTTGCTGTTGGACCAATTACAAACAAGCAATACAGCGCGGTAAATTTGAATCACTCCTCTTGGTTAAAAAACAAACCATAGTAGTTCAAAGCTTTCATTGTGATTTTGAGTAGCCAAACGTTCTCACAAGAGTGTGGACAATATTTTTGGACTCAAGATGACTACGAGAGAACTAAAGTAAGTTTGTGTTTAACCTTTATAAACACTTTATAAACCTATATATTAAAGTATAATATTTATTTTTAAGAAATTTTAAATGTCAAAGTCCTAGTAATCCTACATTGTCCAATTTTCTGGCTTTACTCTGTATAATAAACATGTTTTTAGGTTTTTGTCTTGAATTTTTAAATTTTTTTCACTTTCCGTTGGTTCGTTCGGATTTGCCGAAAGTTCGGATTCGCGGGGTTCGGATTTACGGGGTTCTACTGTATGTATTTCAATAATAACTTTGAAATTTTATGTTTCAGGATCTCTGTTAGTCCCAATCACTGCAGCAGTGGAGCTATGTTTTTACTTTCACGGTGCCAGTAGATGCCGCATAAATCGTTTAATTTTCAATATTTTTTTATGAATATTCTTTTACATGTACTTCTTTTTATACTAAATGCTGATGTAAATTTTCAAAACAATTGGTACAGTACTTTTTATTTTAGAACTTACCAAAAAAAGTATATGAATTTCGTACTGTTACACTAGGATAGCCCGTTAAACCGATGTTAGGGTGCCATCTTTAAAAAGCTCTAGCTTCCTAAGGAAGCATTTTTCGGTGATGTGTCAAATCGACATAAAATGAGGTTCAAATTATGTAGATTTCTTTGTGAAGAGAGTTAATAAACAACCTGTATAAAAGAAATAATATGGCTGTTTCGCGTTGAATAGTCCCATTTAGCGTGTCAATTTTCTATTCTACATCCCACGTTATAAATGATGTCATGATACATGAAGTGCACACCCTAATAAGCAATAAAAAAATATATAATCATATCAAACATTACTATTTTCAATACTTCCCAGAAATAATTTCTTACAATTTTATATAATGTATGCTATCACGCCCATATTTTCACATTAATCTAAGCAGTAGCTAAAAATAGAACCTGATCAATTTACAAATCTATTATTTCAATGACAAAAATCTAAAACAATTCGTTCAATTCAAATAATAATATTATTGTTTAAGGCAAATGAACCGTTTGATTCGATATCTACCTTGAACTTTGATACCATCAATTGCAGAAAAGTCATCGAATCAAAAGTGAAAATATTTTACATTCTTAAATGATTTCTGTGAAAAATAAAAAATATTCACGATAGTTTGTGGCTTCGGTTCACGAACGGTCACAGTGTAGGTGTTACAAGGTTTTCCTATTTCTTGGATTTTATTTTATTTTCCCGTTGCCGGAAAATATTTAGATTTCTTTTTCTTGGATTCTATTTTATTTTTCCGCTGCTGGAAAATGTTTAGATTTCTTTTTCATTGATTTTTTTTGCTAATATGCGTTCTTATTTTCTCTGTTTTTCTTGATGAACATCTTATCCCATACTCCATAATACAGTTCAGAAATCGTTATCAAAATACCTATATTTTTGATATACTTCCACTCTAATACCCGCTTTACATCAACAATAAATTGATGAAGAAATTGACCAACTTCTTCAAGGACAAATTTGACTTTTGCAAAATGTATGGTTTGTGGTACAAAACACAATTTGACATCCAATTTTACCCACAGATCACCTAAAGTGTTCTGTGATTTTAATGTGAATCAAAAGAAAATGAAAGAATTTGTTGAAATAGAACAATAATTATTGGACATGTTTTATTTTGTCAAATTTCTACATTTTCTTTTTATTCACGGCAAAATTGGATGTAAATTGTACACGTCAAATTTGACCTTGAAGAAGTTGGTCAATTTCTTCATCAATTTATTGTTGGTGTAAAGCGGGTATTAATCAGGGTAAAGTTAAATCAAAAAATAAAGTAAAACGTACGTCGATGTGTATTGATATGTACTGTCAGAGTGTCGGTGGCAATAATTATGAAATAGCTATTATCTCGTGAACGTATTTTATAAAGTTATTTTATTGAAGTTTTTAATGTTTGTTCACTATTGAGGAGATTGATGGACTCAACATTAAACAGCTTGAACGCCATACACAATATTACTAATATAAAGATAAACATAGAACGGTAATAAATAAATTTAAAAAAAATCACAACTACAAAGTTACTATTGTTAAGAAGATTTAATATTACCTAAGGTTGAGGAATACAAAACTATCGAGTGAATTACATACAAAACAGCTAATGTTTTAAATATATCGCACATTTAGGGAAACAAATTTGCAAATTTTTCACAAAATAACACTACGATATTAATAATACTCGTCTTTGTCTGGGGACCCAAAAGTCAGAATTGCAACGTTTTTTTATTTAACTGAAATATTATATTTATTTGTTATAAATATAAAACCAAATACCTAAACGTTATTGATAACCAAATAAACAATAAATGCAAATAAACCAACCACGACAAAGATGTGCTAATGGTACTGTCACTTAAAATCATATCAGTCAAAATTAATAGTAAACAAGACATCAGAGACACGCCATATTGTTTATCCTTGTTTAACTTATTGTGGTTTCTATGGACAAGCGGCTTAATTTTGCCTACTTGTTTCTGTGAGTAAAAAAGGTAATTCGTGAACAATTTCATGCATGGGAAAAGTTAGAGTGGAATAACTATATCGACCTATTAGAGGTAAAACTCACTAAGTGCACTTTTTTGAGATTATAACATTTTCATCAGTCACCAAGTGCTTCTTCTTCTAATCTTCTAAGCTAAGCCTTCTAACTGCTAAGATAATTTATGGTACCATCCAATATGGTATGGATACAGGATTGGACTTGATCTCAAATCAATCAGTGTAGTGACCAATAAGCGCATTATTGTGAATTTCGGTTTCAAGGTAAAACTCATTAAAAAACTTATTAGTGAATTTTTCTTTACAATCTGGAGCACCGAATCAGTACTTGTGATCTTTCAAACAATACGTTAGTAAACATAAACATAGATTGAGTTCCAGAGTTATCAATATCTGATAGCGAGAGTGAAGAAGACGAGTGAAATTAAAAGTGCATTCACAAGAATTTTTTTTCGACTTATTGTGTATGTAGATTTGAAGCTTTAATTCCCTTAGCCTTAGAGGTTAGATATATGTTTTAAGTTTACATTTTGTAGTATAATGCATTTTTGTTACTTATTTCTTTTATTTTGAATCCCAAAGTCTTGATGAGACAAATTCGTTAACTTCACAATATCTAATCATTGTGTTCATGGAAAAACACGTCAAGTGCAAAATCTATTATTTAATAATTCATAGTTCCTTTAACGAAACATGGCATAAAATATCTGTTTTTATTTATTCTTTAAAGTTGCATTAAAAAAATTCCAATATTCAAGTCAGGTGAATTTAAAAAACAATTTGTTCCTATCGATTTTACTCCACTTTCTGAATAGTGCAGTTAGTAGGCGAAGCAACGAAGTACTGAAAAGCCCAAAACCTAGGAACCTACGAATTTTTTGCATTCGATTGAAGGGAGTGTCAGGAAAGTTTGTGAACTAAATTGATCTTTCAAAATCCTCAAAAATTTTTGTGCATAAGAAAATGCGTTTTCAAAGTGCATCCCGAAGAGATGGAAAATGAAAAATTTAGAACTCAGGAAATATTGACGGAAATGAGTTTAATTTTTATACTTGGGGGTTTTGGAGGTCACTGAACACGAATTTTATGACGGTGATGGTCTCCGAGGTACCTGGTGCCCAGGGTGGAACTCGTCGCCTGGGACGATCGAATAATTCGCGAAATGAAGATTGGATCGAAAAACTAAAAAATACGTTTTTAATATTTTTCAAAAATCTTTCGAATGACACTAAACACGATCCCTTACACCACCCCCTGGAGGTGGGGTGGGGGTAACTTTAAAACCTCAAATAGAAACCCCCATTTGTTATTGCAGATTTGGATTGGGTACGTAAAAATAAGCAACTTTTATTCGAGACATTTTTTTCGAATTGTTGATAGATGGCGCTATAATCGAAAAAAACATTTATAGTGATACCATAGGTAAAGTAAGGAAACGGTCTAATATCTCGAGAAATACACTTCCGAATAAAAGACCAAAAAATACGTTTTCAATATTTTTCAAAAATCTATCCAATGACACTAAACACGACCACCCCCTGCAGATGGGAGAGGAGATAACTTTAAAATATTAAATAGGAGCCCCTATTTTTTATTGCAGTTTGGATTCCTTACGTAAAAATAAGTCAACTTTTATTGGAGACATTTTTTTGAATTATGATGGACAGATGGCGCTATAACCGAAAAAACACTTTATTAGCGCCATCTAACAATTCAAAAAAATGTTTGGAATAAATGTTGCTTATTTTTTCATAAGGAATCCAAATCTGCAATAAACATGGGGATTCCTATTTGATTTTAAAGTTACTCCTCACCCCACATTCAGGGGGTGGAGTGGAGGGTCGTGTTTGATGTTATTCGATAGGTTCTTGAAAAATATTAAACACGTACTTTTAGGTTTTTTATTTGGAAGTGTATTTCTCGAGATATTAGACTTTTCCGATTATAGCGCTGTCTATCCACAATTCGAAAAAATGTGTCGAATAAAAGTTGCTTATTTTTACGTAAGCAATCCAAATATCTGCAATAACAAATGGGGCCTTCCATTTAAGATTTTAAGATTACCCCCACCCTACCTGCTGGGAGTGGAATGGGGGTCGTGTTTCGTGTCAATCGATAGATTTTTGAAAAATATTGAACAACTATTTTTCAGTTTTTCGATCCAATCTTCATTTCGCGAATTGTTCGATCGTCCCGCGAATTATTCGATCGTTCCAGGCGACGAGTTCCACCTTGTGCACCAGGTACCTCGGAGACCATGGCCGTTACATTAAAACAGTACTTCCGGTTGCAACTCTAAAATCGGAAGTCCTAAGTCAAATTTCTCATCTTTAATACCATCCTTATAAGCTTTCATTCGACACCTCATTTGTCATTCTATCTGGTCTAATTACGGAGGAGTTATATTCCAAAGTCTCTGGGACATACAGACATGGATAATTCAGGTTTTGGCATTTTTTCAAAATGGGCGAAAACAATATTTAAAAACCCAAAATAACAGCATGATAGAAAACCAGAGAACGGGATAGTCGCTATGAATATCTAATAAATTGCGAAACAAAAAATTTTTGAATTTGTTATTTACCTTTCTAATTATTATAGGAAAATTTTAATAATTTTAACGTTACGAACTTTGAAACCAATTAAAATCTTTAAAGTGATTATTATTTTTGATATTGTAATCGAAAAATACCAGAAACGATTTATTACCAGGAAAAAACTTTATAAAATCAATTATACACAAAACGAAATAGAAACTGGAAAAGGCTGTAGACTGTAGATGTTAAGAAAAACTTGGCTATAGTGAAAAAAAGACCTGCAATGAAATTGACCAACATATAAAAAAATGGAACTTATTTTTATATCGAAAGCCAAAGATAATGATGATTAAGATGATGAGAAAAATACATTTCTTTCTAAAGGACTTAAAGGACTCTTGAATTCATGAAATGTCCAATAAATAGATAGAATAAAGGGTCTAAAATTTATACAACTGAGAAAAAGGCAATGCTAGAGACGATAAAAAGGGCAACCTGACTTTACCATCATTGAACAAAAGACTCATAGAATGGAGACCTAAATATAATAAGACCCCGAGGCAGACCAGTAACAAGTTGGATGAACGATTTACTAAAAACGGCAGGAAATTAGATGCAGAAAGCACAGGATAGAGAACAGTGGAAGAGGATGGCGAATACCATGTCCAACGGTGGAAGCAAAAGGTTGACAGATGATAATGATAATTTGGTTGATGGTGACCGAAGAGTCTTTTGAGGATGACCATTTCGTTAATTTCTTCATAGTTACTGAGTTAGGCTAGCTTCTTCTTGAGTGTATTACTAATTTTCCTTTATAATTTCAGTATGATGAAACTCAATTATATCTGGTGTTGATAGTTATCCAGCGAGTTCGTTCTGGTTGCGTCATCATCCTCGTCTATTGGTTTTCAGTTGGTATATTGTTTTACGTGGATACAAGTTTTCCGTTAATATATCAGATATATCCGCCACGGTTCCCGGGAAGGGGAGTTATTGTGGGAGGTCTTGTCACTGGGAATTTTCCGGCGTCTACTTATTTCTTAATGATTCTTTAGTCAAAATACACTGAAAGCGAAATCGCAACACGTTATTTTTTTAACTACGCGCGAAATGCATTTTTTCTGCACAAAGCTCTACTATTCTGTAAGTATTTTACATCGTTTGAAATTCACATTGTATTATCAATATTTTTTTTCTTTCAAAAACTATCAGAAGTAATTTTGGGGACATTAATACATTAGCCTGAATTTTTTCAGACTTTTCTGACTACTCTAAGACCACTTTTCGAGGCTTTGAAAATTATTTTCTCACTTTTTTGACACTTTTAAACGCTTTTGAGATAGTGCTCTTTTTCCGGGTGTGAGTATATAAATATACTTTATTCAATTTAATGATATTAGTATATACATAAAGACAAAATACAAGCTTAAATTATGCGCCAATTTAAAAAATTAACTAATATATAAGAGAGGTACGTATTTTTGCATTACATGTGTTACAGGTAAAAACTTCATTAACCATGCCGAATTCGCCAAAAAATTAGTGTCGTGCAAAGGTATAATGGAACGCATATTTAAAATGGCATTATAATATCATAGTAATATTATGATTTAAAAAAAATGTTCTTTTCTTTAGTACAAAAAATGTTGTAACTTTGCCAATTTATTATACGTCTAATATCTCTAATTGTTAATATTTTGCGGTCAACATATATCTGCATATTTATTTATATAATAAATAAATATAATGCTATAATTATGTATGTTATCGAATTTCTACCTGTAACATCGATAATGCAAAAATACGTATACATCTCACTTATAAATATACTCTCGGACAAAAATATTACATACATATATGCATGTGGAATGACATTTTTTGTGCTGCTATCCTTAGCCTCACTGTATCATAGCAATAGGATTTTTTTTCGATAACCATTTTTTAATGTATCACATAAATGCTATAATCGGATTTAAATCGGATCTGGGCTATATACTCTCCAGTATAATTTTTAAATTGAATCTCATCAACATAGCAAGTATTCACTATGCTAGCGACAAGAAGTGCATTAGCACCAATATGTCATATCCAACATGGCTTTCAAATGGCAAAACATGATCTTCTAAAATGTTTTCAATGTACATATCAGTTGGCATTCGCCTAATCACCTTCACGTGTTCGGCATGTTCTTTCAAAGCAGTACCGCTCCGTAGCACTATGTCGCCACTACCAAAACTAACGCTCTGTATGAGGTTACAACTGACATACTGTTCGCCAACTATTCTGTAGACGAAGTCTTGTAAATCTTGCTTCCATATGGTGAACGGGATGCCAGATGTAACCTCATATAGAGGGTTAATTTTGGTGGTGGCGGTATAGTGCTATGGAGCGTTATTTCTTGGTAAGGAGAAATTGAACTTGTGGAGGTGATTGGGTGCATGACAGCTGACATGTACATTAAAAACATTTTAGAAGATCATGTTTTGCCATTTATCAGCCATATTGGATAACAAATTCGTGTACCATGACGCAGGTCTTAATGTCTGTGAATACTTACCTTGATGAGATTGAATTTATAAATTATATTGGCCACCTTATAGCCCACATTAAATTTAAATCCGATTATACCATTTATATGACACATTAAAACTTCGGATTCTGAAAAGAGATCATATTTCTATGACACTGAAGGCAGCACAAAATTTTTAATTTCACACGCTAATTTCAAAATATGCAATATTTTTGTCCGTGAGTGTATATTAGTTAATTTTTTAAATTGGCGCATAATTTAAGCTTGTATTTTTGTCTTTATGTATATACTCATAATATCATTAAATTGAATAAAGTATATTTATATACTCACACCCGGAAAAAGAGCACTATCTCAAAAAGTGGTCTTAGAGTAGTCAGAAAAGTCTGAAAAAATTCAGGCTAATGTATTAATGCCTCCAAAACTGCTTCTGATAGTTTTTGAAAGAAAAAAATATTGGTAATACAATGTGAATTTCAAACGATGTAAAATACTTACGGAATAGTAGAGCTTTGTGCAGAAAAATGCATTTCGCGCTTAGTTAAAAAAAGAACGTGCTGCGATTTCGCTCTCAGTGAATTTTGACTAAAGATTCATTAACCCTCCGTTAGGCGCGTGGTCTACAATCGTAGACCACTCTCCTTTAAGTTGTCGCCAATTGCATAAAACTTCACATACGCCCCCATCCCGCTTAGTAGCTGTCACTAATACTTCCAACTTACTCTTCAGTTTGCTAAACGCCGCCGATCTGTTTGCATTATTTTTTTACCATTATTCAAAGAGCACTGGTCTACAACCGTAGACCACGCGACTAAGCGCGTTCCAGTTTTTAGTTGTATATATAAAGCTAATATGTAGCCTGCTGTGTATATAAAGCTAATACCATAAATGAAAATGTTTCAAGAAGCGACTTCATTGAAAACTTAGCAGGGGAACTAATCAAACAGCAAATTGAATATGGATCAACTATGCCTTCCCTGCTAAGAGAACTTAGACGACGAGCTCGCGTACTGCTCGGAGTTCAAGAAGTCGTACCCCCTTCCCCTAATATTCCAACAAATTACGTGGGACAAAGTTGTATTTGTGCATGAATTTGCAATATGTCAACAAGAAGGGCCTGCCAAAGATGTGACACATTTGCATTTAAGGATCATTTTGGGGATATTTGCACTGAATATTTGACGGACTAAAATTGTGCCACTTTGACCATTTAATAGTTTTGTTCTTTTTTTACTTTTTAGTTCTATTCTTTATTATTTATCCCTATTGGTCATTCTATAAGTTCAAAGATAAAAAATATTTTGTGTTTTTTACTAAATTGAGCTTGTTTTTGTGACCATTTTCATTTACTTGCGAATAAAGACCCAAAAAATCATGACTTGGTTTTTAATTTTACCACTGTCGAAATGAGAAAAGCCAAGGAACAAAACATATCTAACATCAAAGTGCGAACATAAATAAACATGTTATTAACCACTAATTTGTTAATTTTGCCAAAATCCGGTATTATACGACAAAAAACTATTGGTCTACGATCGTAGACCACGCGCCTAAGCTAGTCAGCAATAACAACGCGCCTAACATAGGGTTAAGAAATAAATAGACGCCGGAAAATTCCCAGTGACAAGACCTCTCACGATAACCACCCTTCCCGGGAACCGTGCCGCATCTGAACTTCAGAAGGGACGGTCACAGAATTATATTTTAATATATACCATGTTACCAAAATAAGAAAAAGAACAAATTACAAACCAATCGCCCAGTCCGTAAGTTGATACTCTTGGTGATTGATCTAAAGGCCAAAAATATGGAGTAGCTACATTGTACCATTGTAATTAATTTGTTTGGTGAATCGTAAAGAACTTTTTTTAACTCCTTTATTCAGCAATCCATCAATAATGACAATAAGCGTTTTTGTTGACAAATAATATTACTGGTACAGGATGCTTGAATTTACTATTTACATGATGTATAATACAAATTACTTAAACCTATTAATTCAGTCTCTTGGTTTGTAATTTTTTACTCTTCTTTCTTCATGTAAGTCTTCAAACAACCACTGGGCTAACTCGTTAGGATGTACAGACACTCTTTCGCGATATGTTGCACTATATTCACTTATTACTTCTTGCACTGTTGGAATTGATAAGTCTCGTTGGATCATTGAGTTAGGTACGTATAGGTCTGGATCCCGCGTATGAAAAAAAAGTTGATTAATAGCAAGCTGAAAATTTGTTAAAAGCTTAAGGGTGTCTAGTCGGACAAACTTGATATATGAGAACACTGGAACAGGGGAAGTTTTAATTGTGGAAAGGTTAAAAATTTGGAACGATCAGACCACGAAAACGTCACATGTATTTTGTCCGACACAACTTCCAATTGATTTGTTACCGTTTCATTAAACTCTCATGCAAAAATCAGGCTGCTATTTATCACCAAATGGGCATTATAATGAGTGGAACACGTAGAACATGTGAATGACAGGAATTATGACAGGTGATAAATAGCAGTTTGATTTGCATGAGA
The DNA here is from genome assembly GCF_917563875.1 of Diabrotica virgifera virgifera. Taxonomy (NCBI): domain Eukaryota; kingdom Metazoa; phylum Arthropoda; class Insecta; order Coleoptera; family Chrysomelidae; genus Diabrotica; species Diabrotica virgifera. The sequence goes on from NC_065444.1 coordinate 71,135,220, forward strand.
GTTTATAGTCCTGTCGCCAGGGGGGCTACAACGGCCTTCTTAAGTCAGATGGACTTACCCAAGTTTTTTTTATGTATTTTGACCCGTAGAACACGAATTTTTTGGGTAACAGTTGATCCGGATGTCGATAAGATTGTTATAAACAAAGAAGTTGAGGAATTACATAACAGCGATTTCTCGCAAGACAAAACATTTTTTTGTATTTTTTGGGTCATTCTAACCAAAAAATGTTCCTACAAGTTTTTTCGTAGGATGCATAGTTTTCGAGATAAACGCGGTTGAACTTTCAAAAAATCGAAAATTTGCAATTTTTGAACCCGAATAACGTTTGAATAAAAAATAAAATAGCAATTCTGCTTACCGCCTTTAAAAGTTTAAGTAAAATTATATCTGTTTTGAATATTTGCATTGCTAAAAATGTATTTTTTGATTATTAAAAAAAGCTGTAAACACATAGTGTTTCCCGTGCCTAATACATGCGTTTTAATGCATGCTACTTAGAAATAGCCCCGCTTGCACTTTTACCTCCTCTGCGTACTCGTTCGATTTTAAATGAGAAATCATTGAAACATCACTCAAGCACTAGGTGTTTATAGCTTTGTTTTAACAATAACATAATACATTTTTAGCAATACAAATAATTAAAACCGATATAATTTGACTTGAACTTTCAAATGCGGTAAGCAGAATTGCTATTTTATTTTTTAATCAAAAGTTTTTCGGGTTCAAAAATTCCAATTTTTCGATTTTTTTAAAGTTCAACCGCGTTTATCTCGAAAACTATGCATCCTACGAAAAAATTTGTAGGAACATTTTTTGGTTAGAATGGCCCAAAAAATACAAAAAAATGTTTTGTTTTGCGAGAAATCGCTGTTATGTGATTCCTCAACTTCTTGGTTTATAACAATCTTATCGACATCCGGATCAACTGTTACCCAAAAAATTCGTGTTCTACAGGTCAAAATACATAAAAAACTTGGGTAAGTCCATCTGAATACAGGAGGCCGTTGTACCCCCCCTGGCGACAGGACTATTAATGAAAGGGTAACAAATCAATTGGAACTTCTGTCGGACAAATTACATGTGACGTTTTCGTGGCCTGACCGTTCCAAATTTTTAACCTGTTCCACAATTAAAACTTCCAGTGTTCCCATATATCAAAGTTTGTCCGACTAGACACCCTTAAGCTATTAACAAATTTTCAGTTTGCTATTAATCAACTTTTTTTTAATAGGCGGGATCCAGACCTAGTAGTACGGAGCATCCAAAAATTAGCCTTATCGTCTTATTTTGGAACTTCTTTATTAAATTTATGTTGCTATTAGAAGCTGTTCCCCAAAGCTGGATACCGTACGTACTTCCAAATGCCTTTATAATGACTTTGTAGACCAGTAGTTTGTTTTCTAGACACAACTTAGAGTTTCTACTGATGATCCAAAGAAATTAAAATACTTTTCATACTGTTATTCCTTTTCGGTATTTCCTAATGCACTTATATACAAATATCTCGTTTAAAAAACCATAACCGCACAAACCATCATTTTGTTCGTATAGACACAAGACTACACTTTTTATGACTTATTGAACTGTATAAATTGCAACATTAATTAGTATCACTTGCACAAACAAATTATTTGAATAAAATCAAGTGTACTTCACACTTCGATAATTCAGTTCCCTAATGAGTTTATTGGTCTTGCGTAATTGACGTCATTAAAAATGCACTTGCCAACATTTGTATTCGATATGCAACTAAATGTGATCGAGGTTGTAATCGGAATAATTATTGGAATTTATTCATTCATAACGGATATCAATTATTGCTATTTTCGGACGAAGTTGAGTATTTCTTAACTGATATGGTTTGTGTGCATTTTAAAAGTACGTGTAGGTGTACAGACCGTCAAAAAAACATAAAACGATATTGCCAACTGGTCCCTATAAAATAAAGAATTATCCGAAGCTGTCAAAGTTAACACCTTTGAAGAGTTCAATTTTATCTACCGCATCCTAAGCGTGTGCATCCTGACGATAAAGGAATCAATGTCGATGGCGAAAGGCTCTTCCACCTACGATTCGCAGACAACATAGTTCTGATAACATACTACTTAAAAGAGATAGGACTATGCTTACTGAGTTAAATTTTTTTGTTGATTGAACTTTTTACTGGATGCTGCCTTTAAGAAAGTTGGTTTAAACTGTTAAACATAAATTTTTGGAAAGACACAATACCGGTGGCACCCAAAATCCCGACAGCCAAAATCCCGACACGCCAGAATCTCGTCATACCAAAATCCCGACATACCACAATCCTCGCATAAGTAAAAATCCCGACCACTATATTTTGAATATTTATTCAAATGTAGTACCAAATCATAATATAGAGTATTGAAATTGAAAAATTAATTACTTACTAATAAGTACGGGTGCTAATTATTATGTATTTTAAAAGAGAAAATTATTAAACACTCACTTAAACATAGATTTTATAATGTAAAACCTATACTTACGGAAATGGACAGTTGTAGATAACTTGATAATATATTATATGAAAGTAAACTTGAATTGAAGATTTCATTAGCTATAATATATTGGCAAAAAAAGAAAAAAAATAATTTAATTCATGTACTATGTTAGAAATTTTATTTAGAAAATTAGTTAATATTAAATGGTAAATACTTTTGTTTAGTAACAAAAAATAAAATCCAGGTCTCCAAAAACAAAAAACCAGAAATAAATGTAATTATGTTAAAAAAAGAATTAACTATTTTTAATGGGAAATAAGCCACAATTTTACTAAAAAAAAATGATTTTATTAACGTTTCAACGCCCAAATCGGGTGTCATTGTCAAAATATAAAAAATATTAATAAATTAAACAAAAATGTTGTTACTTAGTAACAAAAATTCTTCTAATTTATTTAATCGGACTCATTTATATCGGCAATTCAGACATATATTATACATTTTTAGACTTTAAAATTATATTGTCAATATTTATGAGTTGCATTCCTGGGACGACTTTGCTGAAAGATAGTTCATTCGATTACATGAAATCAACCCCAACTCAAGAATATATGTCACAAAAAAATCATGACATGTGATCTGTCTTTAAAAAGACAACCACATGCAATGATGACAGTAAAATTCTCGCGCTAGAGATTCCATAGTAAATCACGAGGGAAAACCAGGAAAAAACCTCGTGATACTATCCCGACATCGTAAGTATTAAGTCTCACTTTAGTTTACTCTCAAAACTAATACCAAATTCTGACCTTAATATGTACATATGTTATTTTAAATTATAAATAATATTAATAATACATAGATATATAAACAATACTAAAATATAAAATATGTACTAACTCGATATGTTATTGACTTTAATTTTTTTTAGTAAAATTGTGGCTTATTTCGTATTAAAAATAGTTAATTGCAAAAATGCCACAAGAAAATAGCTTCAGAACATTAAAAAAAAAAAAATTATCAATCCTTGACCAAAATATAGTATTTTTTTGGATTAAAACGTACAATGGACTGTCAATCAATTTAAGAGAATTAAATCTTTGATTTTTGATTTGTCGGGATTTTGGCCGTCGATATTTTGTCTGTCGGGATTTTGGGGTAAGCCCACACAATACATGACAAACCTGCTGCCAGGCGATAATCAATAAGTTAACTGTAACGAAATAGCATTGGTTCATAAATATCAATACTTAGGTCATGAAATACAAATTTGTCCATGCGGACAATCAAACTGCCGAACTACAAAGAAGAATCACCTTAGCATGGGCAGCGTATTAAACATCTTGAAGAGCAACATGTCAAACTATCTGAAGAAGAAGACGTTCGACCAATGTATGCTTCCAGTCATGACTTACGATGCTGCATGTTAACCCAGGCCACAGCAAATAAACTTAAGAGTGGCCCAAATGCTTAGTCTCTCTCAGAGACGGTTAGAGACGAGGATATCAGAAGACGGACAGAATAGCATGGCTGAAGTGGAACTGAGCGGGTCATGTAGCCAGAATGAACAACGAGTGCCAAAAAATTATAGTGTGGAGACCACGAGCTGACAGACGAACTGGAGATAGACCACCTACACGATGTACGAACGGCGTCAAAAGAGTAGCTGGGAATTGGCTGCAGGAAGCTCAAGATGGACAGAACTGGAAGAAATGATGAGAGGCCTATGTTCAATTTTGGACGCAGAAAGCTGCATGATGATGATAATGATGAGGCGTATGAACTTAATGGAAAGATTGGGGAAGATTCACACAAGGATAGAAACACAAGTTACTGAAAAATTTGAAGATCATCATCTTAATAATTATACTCCCAATAAATTTGTATCTTCCTCTATATCATCTTCCGACGTATTGGATGTAAGAGCATAATATACAGGGTGTCACCGAAAATAGTGCGTTCCTTTAAGGTATGGATATAATACACAATTTAGAACAAAAATGTCCTATAACATTTTTTTCTAAAGTTAACTGTTTCCAAGAAAAAAATTACATTGTTCTCCATATAAGTGAATTTTTATTTTCATAAATTTGAATGACATGGCAACGTAGTCTAGAAGAACTTGCTGTGACTGTGGAAATTTAACCTAATAACCCGTTGTTTATTTACTTTGAGGTGTGATTTTTGGGGTTGTTGACATCGTAGGTACCTACCTGCAAAATAATGGATATGGGTTTGGTTGATATTTACATTATTTTACCTACCAGATGCAACTGACCTACAAACCTACTTTTTTAATCTTTAGATTTTTGAGTTGCGCGTTGTTGCCAGACGTCAATTTGCATATCAAAATGTATTTTCGTTTTTTTGGTCAAACGGTTGAATTTAGAAAAAAATGTTATAAGACTTTTTTGCTCTACATTGTGCCTTCTACCTATACCTTTAAGGAACGCACTATTTTCGGGGACACCCTGTATAGGTACTAATATAGACTCTGACGACGTAAGTATCTTGTAAAAGCAAAACGCATAGCACTTATATTGGTAGGGGAGCAAAGTATGCTAAATTTACAGTCACTCGAGCGTTATGGGGACCTATTGAGTTGTGATTATTAGGTCCTAAACCCAAAAAAAGTTAAGTAAAATTTTCCATTTTAGTGGGCACTTTCCATTTTTTTAATTTACGTTTCCATTTCCAACAATCGTTTTCTCCGATTATAGCGCCATCTATCCATAATTCGAAAAAATGTCTCGAATAAAAGTTGCTTATTTTTACGCAAGGCATCCAAATCTGCAATAAAAATTTGGGGGTCCCATTTAAGATTTTAAAGTAACCCCCACCCCACCTCCGTGGAGGGTCGTGTTTGGTACCATTCGATAGATTTTTCAAAAATAATTTGAAAGTGTATTTTGCAGTTTTTTGATTTGATGTTCATTTTGCGAAATATCGCGAGGTTTGTATTAAAAATTTTAAATTTACCCCGCACCCCTCTCCGTGGGGGTCATGTTTAGCACCATTCAATAGATTTTTGAAAAATATTGAAGACGTGTTTTTTAGTTTTTCGATCTGATGTTCATTTCGCGAAATATTCGCTTTTTTTGTGAAACTTTTTGACTCACCCATTTCCTTACACACCCCGCTCAATTTGTCAGATTTTTGAAACATACACTCTTTTGCATGTACTTAACTTACCTTATCTTAATCTGACAATTTCGAGTATTTTTAAGGATAGATTTTTTTTCGGGCCCCCCTTAATGAACTTCCCTGTGTTTAGAGCCAATATAATATAGTAGAGGTACATCTGCAGGGTACCAGGTTTCTCCCCATATGATAATCTGACGCGCTCGAGTAACTGCAAAAATCCCCGCTTGGGCTCCCCTACCATATCTAATGCTTAAAAGAGGTCCACAGGACAATATCTACGAAATATAATACTAATCAGCTAAAATCTGAATCCACCAGGGATGGTTATTTGCAAATTGTAAAGGAAGCACTACAAAAAATCGAGAAAATATAGGCTTAAAGGAACACTTGACTAAGGGCCGGTATTTCAATAGCTACTTAAGCTTTTGCTTAGCTAAGCCTGTGTCAAAAGTTAAGAAGCTTAAGCCGGGTGCCGTATTTCCATCATTTCCTTAACTAAACTGATGCTCAACTATAAACTTAATTGGTTTGGTACCTCTGAATAAGTCAAAATACCAAAACTAACTGTTCTTAGGTAAAAACCACTACTGTTGACGTTTAATTTTATCTTGTCATCGGTATCAATGTCATTTACTTCACTTAATTTTGTGTAATAGTTTATTTTATTGCCGATATTTTCTCTGGTTATATTGTTATTGCTATTTTGCATAAGCAATAGATCCGTCTTTGTAATTTTGTTTATTGGATATATTCCTTAAAATGTCAAATTCGAATGTAAGTTTATTTTTGTAAAATAAATATACCTACCAAGCATTGGGTCTATTGAACAAAAAGAAGTATTTGCTTTTACTTCCTCGTGTTTAAGTATTTACTTAATAGTAATTAAATAAAGCATTAAAGAAATGACTTTATTCAATTAATATTAAGTAAATACTTAAATATTTGTAAGTAAAAGCAAATACTTTTTTATTCAATAGACCCATTGTAGAAATAAATAATTTTCATGTGCCTACACCTTCCAAAATAAGTAGTAAGAATTTTAATAATCGTTATTACGATTAAGAAATTAATAGATTAATAGATTATTTAATAATCTAATAATAACGTTATTACTCAAAAGTTGGTTTTCAAAATAACTCTCTAATTAATAATCTATAGAAATAACCTCAAAAAACAGAAAACAATTTTTAAGCAAAGGCTTAAACCAACTCCTGCGCGAGCTTAAAATTATTTGGTTTAAGGCTAGGCTTAAGCCTCAAATTGAAGTGGAAATACAGGCATCTAAGCTTAAGCAAAGGCTTAAAGAAAGCTTTGGCTTAAGTGAGGTTGGAAATACCGGCTCTAAGGGCCGGTATTTCAATAGCTACTTAAGCTTTTGCTTAGCTAAGCCTGTGTCAAAAGTTAAGGAGAAGCTTAAGCTGGGTGCCGTATTTCCATCATTCTCTTAACTAAACTGATGCTCAGCTGTAAAGTTAATTGGTTTGGTACCTCTGAATACGTCAAAGTGCCAGAGCTAACTGTTCTGAGGTAAAAACCACTACTGTTGACATTTCATTTTATCTTGTCATCTGTATCAATGTTATTTTTACTTCACTTAATTTTGTGTACATGGTACATGTGTTTTTAGTTTATTGTCTATATTTTCTCTGGTTATATTTTTATTGTTATTTTGCATAAGCAATAGATCCGTCTTTGTAATTTTGTTTATTGGATATATTCCTTAAAATGTCAAATTGGAATGTAAGTTTATTTTTGTAAAATAAATATACCTACCAAGCATTGTAGAAATAAACAATTTTCATGTGCCTACACCTTCCAAAAGTAGTAAGAATTTTAATAATCGTTATTACGATTAATAAATTAATAGATTATTATTTAATAATCTAATAATAACGTTATTACTTAAAAGTTGGTTTTCAAAACAACTCTATAATTAATAATCTATAGAAATAACCTCAAAAAACAGAAAACAAATTTTAAGCAAAGGCTTAAACCAACTCCCGCGCGAGCTTAAAATTATTAGGTTTAAGCCTATGCTTAAGCCTCAAATTGAAGTGGAAATACAGGCATCTAAGCTTAAGCAAAGGCTTAAAGTAAGCTTTGGCTTAAGAGGTTGGAAATACCGGCCCTTAATGTAAAAAAGCTATGCGCACAGCGGCTAAATGCGTTTTAACATGTAATACATAGTCAGAAGAAACGAAGATTTGTTAAACGAAGAGCTATCCTTATCTATTAACCAACAAAAAAATGAAGCGTGTAAAAGGCTTCAGCAACGCAGAACGGGATTAACTCTGGAAGACTATGAAAACGTTTTTATAGGGAAAAGAAGGAAGTAGGAGGAACAAGAACGTCTGGAAAGAAAAATAAAGAGCAATACGAAAATGTTTTAAAGGTAATTGTTAACAACCGTAACAGAAGAGACTCAAGAAGACTCCAAATAAATAGCTGTACAAAAGAATTCAACCCCAGAATAATAGCCTGTAAACATAGGGACGGTGCTGTAATTAGTGACAAGGAACAGGGAGCAAGTGAGGAATAAACTAAAGAGATGGGCAAATTATTTTGAAGAAATGCTTAATGTTAGGGGAGCAAAGTATGCTAAATATGCAGTCACTCGATCGTTATGGGGACCTATTGGGTTGTGAAGAGTAGGACCTAAAACCAAAAAAAGTTATGTAAAGTTTTCGATTTTAGTGGGGACTTTCCATTTATAATCTAATTTTCGATTTCCAACAATCGTTTTTTTTAGATTATAGCGCCATCTATTCATAATTCGAAAAATGTCTAGAATAAAAGTTGCTTATTTTTACGTAAAGAATCCAAACCTGCATTAAAAAGGGGGGGCTCCAATTTAAGATTTTAAATTAAATCCCCCACCCCACCTCCGTGGGGGTTCGTGACACCCCACGGAGAGGGGTAGGGGGTAAGTTAAAAATTTTAAATACGAACCTTGCGATATTTCGCGAAATGAACATCAGATCGTAAAACTGCAAAATACACCTATTCTCGAATACACCTAGTCTCGAATAAAAGTTACTTATTTTTACGTAAGGAATCCAAATCTGCAATAAAAAATGGGGGCTCCCATTTAAGATTTTAAGGTAACCCGCCACCTCACCTCCGTGGTGGGTCGTGTGTGGTGCCATTCGATATATTATTTTTCAAATATATTGAATAAGATAAAGGCAGATTTTGTTTTTATTTGATTCAGAGTTGGACCGCCATCTCCATATAGCTATTTCAGCATCTATGCATCCTCAGTGAAGCTATGCAGTCACAACTCTGAAACAAATATCAACAACCCTGCCTATTTAAGGGAAACCATCGCGATGCAATGATTCCACGTTTTGAGACGCAAAACAGCGACATCTCGCGTAATACGAGAAAGACGAAAAGCCCTAGATACAAAGTTTCCTACTTTTATACAATTAGAATAATTGAAATAAAAATAATAAACAATATTTTAAATCCAAGACTTCGTTATATTGAATAAGTTTATTTTTCAGTTTTTCGATCTGATGTTCATTTCGCGAAATATCGCGGGATTCGTATTTAAAATTTTAAATTTACCCCCCCCCCCTCTCCGTGGGGTGAGAGTCGTGTTTTATATCGTTCGATAGATTTTTTAAAAATATTGAGCACGTATTTTTTAGTTTTTCGATCTGTCATTCATTTCGCGAGATATTCGCTTTTTTCTTGTAACACTTTAGGACTCACCCATTTACTTACACCCTGCTCAAATCGTCAGATTTTTGAAATATACACTGTGTTCCATGTACTTAACTTACCTTATCTTAATCTGACGATTTCAAGTTTTTCTAAGGATAGATTTTTTTTTTTCGGCCCCCCTTAACGAACTCCCCTGCATTAAGAGCCAATATATGGTAGTGGTACATTTTCAGGGTACAAGGTTTCTCCCCATATAATAATCTGACGCGCTCGAGTAACTGCAAAAATTCCCGCTTGGACTCCACTACCATAATGGCAATAATGACGATGAGACGGAGACTTCCATGATTTAAATTAATGAAAATAATAGGCAATCACTCCCTACTGAAGAAGAAATTACAAAAGCATTTTAAAAGTGAAAAAAAAATTTAGACTGTTCGTTCTCTATATTAAATAATATTTTCCACGATGATCTGAATTCGGAATTCGCATCTTTTAAAACATACAACAGTATTATTCTAGAAATTTTCGATCACCTTATTCGATATTCGATAGGTATAAAAATAGCTTTAATGTAATATTTGCGTTCATTTCAAGTATCTTTATTTCAGTTGGCTGACTTCTTCTATTTTTACTCAAAACAATAGAACAAATCTGGAGCATAGTTGAAATACTTTTATTATGAGCGATTTATAGGTCTAGTTAAATTACACAACGAAGCTATATATATATTTTTATAATAGTATCGTTTTATTATTCAACAATACAAAATAAGTGATTAAAATTTATGGGATTCATTTAAAATTCCTTGAGTAACTATATTTTGAAATTAAACAAGGTGTAAAATCTACATTGCAAAAAAACCTAGATGTACAAAGTTTTTCGTTCCGAAATGGTAATCATACATTTACCGCAAATAAGGTTATTTGGGCAACTCCAGCAATACCAAATTTAATAATTGCTTTACTCTCTACTCTCTTAATAACCGAGACACGTTTTATCTGTTTATTAGTCCAGAGATTTGATCTCTAAAAAGAAGACAAATAAGCTGAATTTTGCTGATAATAAACACACCGGCAAAATTAGCCGAACACCTTAAAAATGGGACATGTTTGAGGTCTTGAATTTCCTAAACCAGTGGTCCGATTTGAGTGATTCGTTTAGTATGTTATAGCCTTATTATTTAAGAATATCTTTGTAATAATATCGTTGCTAGACAGGTAAATATCATTTTATACCGGGTGTACAAATCATACTGTGTTTTTTTCTTAAAGTTTGGAACACCCTGTGGAATATTCTAGCATATGTAAAATATTAAAATTAAAACTCGATTGTATAGTTAGGCTTTCTTAACATTTTCCTTTTTGATTCATTTACTTGGGTTGGATACTAAAAAGTTATGTGCGTTAACAACTGTCCATGTTTTTCATCAATAAATCCTCATAGTAGGGGAGAAAAGTATGCTAAATTTGCAGTTACTCGAGCGTTATGGGGACCTATTGGATTTAAAGAGTAGGTATGTGCTAAAACCAGAAACATGTTAAGTTTTCCATAAAGTGGGGACTTTTCATTTTTTAATTTGATTTTCCATTTGAAATAATCGTTTTTCTCCGATTAAAGCCATAATTCATAATTCGAAAAAATGTGTCGAATTGAAGTTGCTTATTTTTACGTAAAGAATCCAAATCTGCAATAAAAATTGGGGGCTCCTATGTAAGATTTTAAATTAAATCCCCCACCCCAAATCCGTGGGGGCTCGTGTTTGGTGCCATTCGATATATTTTTCAAAAATATTGAATACGTGTATTTTGGAGTTTTTCGATCTGATGTTCATTTCGTGAAATATCGCAGGGTTCGTATTTAAAATTTTTAATTTACCCCTCACCCCTTTCCGTGCGGGTTCGTTTTTGGTATCATTCGATATACTTTTGAAAAATATTGAAAACGTATTTTTTAGTTTTTCGATCTGACGTTCGTTTCGCGAAATATTCGCTTTTTTTGTGAAACTTTGTGACTGACCTATTTTCTTAGGCCCCGTTCAAATCGTCAATTTTTTTAAATATACACTATTTGCATGTACCTAACGTACCTTATCTTAAGGTGATACAGTAGCGATCAACAGGTAGCCAAAACGCGTTCCAAGATGGCGGCTGTAATTTTAAATATTTTTTCGAGATATTTGGCACACGTATTCATAATATAATAATAAAGAATGGCGGTACAGAGCCCAATTTGAAAAATATATTAATATGTGGAAATTACTCTGTAATTAAATACAATATTAAAAAAACGAGCCTGTACCGCCATTAAGAAGAACAAAAAAATAAACTTTCTTCAAATAAATTGTTTTATCCGATGCCTAGATTTTGTGTCATTTTGGAACTACTAAAATTTTTTATTTCATTAGTAGTTCCAAAATGACACAAAATCTAGGCATCGGATAAAAAAGTTTATTTGAAGAAAGTGTATTTTTTTGTTCTTCTTAATGGCGGTACAGGCTCGTTTTTTTAATATTGTATTTAATTACAGAGTAATTTCCGCATATTAATATATTTTTCAAATTGGGCTCTATACCGCCATTCTTTATTATATTAAAAATACGTGTGCCAAATATCTCGAAAAAATATTTAAAATTACAGCCGCAATCTTGGAACGCGTTTTGGCTACCTGTTGATCGCTACTGTATCACCTTAAGCAGAAAATAATATTTTTCAAAAATCTATCGAATAATACTAAACACGACACCCCACGGAGTGGGGTGGGGGGTAATCAATATTTTTCAAAAATTTATCGAATGGCACCAAACACGACCCCCACGAAGGTGGGGTGGGGGATTACTTTAAAATCTTAAATAGAAGCCCCCAATTTTTATTGCAGATTTGGATACTTGACGTAAAAATAAGCAACTTTTATTCGCAAGATTCTTTCCAATTATGGATAGATGGCGTTATAATCGGAAAAAGCAATTGGTGGAAATGGAAAATTAAATTAAAAAATGGAGAGTCCCACACTTTATGGAAAACTTAACTTAACTTTTTTTGGTTTTAGCACCCACTCTTCACAATCCAATAGGTCCCCATAACGCTCGACTTTCCTCCCCTACTACGAGGATTTATTGATGAAAAACATGGGTAGTTGTTAAAGCACATAACTTTTTTATTTTCCAACATAGGCAAATGAATCAAAAAAGAAATGTTAAGAAGCCTAAGGCTATAACTGAGTTTTAATTTCAATTATTTTATATATGCTAGAATATTCCAGAGGGTGTTCCCGAACTTTAAGAAAAAAACACAATATGATTGTTACACCCGGTATAAAATGACATTTACCTGTCTAGCAACAATATTATTACACCGATATTCTTAAATAATAAGGCTGTAACATACTAAAAGAATCACTCAAATCGGACAACAGGTTTAGGAAATTCGAGACATCAAACATGTCCCATTTTTAAGGTGTTCGGCTAATTTTGCCGGTGTGTGTATATATCTGTATTTGTAGAGTAGGGAGGGCGATTCAAGTCCACACACACTTAGGCTACGATTGAGCCGTTTTGCGTCCTCCCAAGGAGTTGTCGTCCTTGGCTCATTGTCGATCCTGCGATTTCTTGGAAGGTGGACAAATCACCAGGGGACATCTCCACTACGTCGGCAGGTAGGTATAGGCAAAGGCTCGCCGAACGTATACTCTCGTATTGGCGATAACTCCGAACATTCACATAGGATATGCTCGACAGTTTCGTCATCTCGTTCACACTTCCTGCATAGAGGTGTGTCCACTAGCCATAGTGTGTGGAGGTGTTTGCATAGTTGACAATGGCCAGTTAAAAAACCAACTGTCAAGCATAGGCTTTTCGTGGTCATTCTCAAGTACTTTTCTGATCCTGTCCCTTCTTCCCATCTTTTCACGGTTTGCACGTGGGAGTGACATTTGGCAATTTCCGCGACTGTTGTAGTTGACCAGCCAAAAAGATCACCAGGTCCTAACAGTCTTAGGCTTGCTGCCTTCCTATCTAGCTGGTCAGCAATGCGGTTGCCTCTATTCCCATTGTGTCCTTTAACCCACCTCATGATGATGTTGTTTCCATCCAAAGCTTGGGCTAGTGACTCATGACACTCCATTACACGCCCTGATATGACACGTGGTCTATTCAGTAGTAGTAGTAGTAGTAGTAGTAGTAGTAGTAGCGCTTATTTGATGTCTTTGCAGATTATTAGGGTTTTACCGCCTATACTTTTTTGCGGCTATGGAGATACCATTCGGCTTAAGTCTGAACTACGCTGGCATTTTTGCCCATGTCCTATTTTATACTAAGGTTCATCAGATGATCCAGAGTATACTCCATATCACTGAACTATACTGAACTACACTGACTCTTTCCAAATACGTATATGTATTTTGGCACCTCAAAAAGTTTGTCACTCTTACTGACGCATGCCGTAAAAAACGGCAATAATCGCGCAGTGATTATTTATTTAAGGGCTTTATAGAAACTGAGTTCATTTGCGGTAAAATTCAAAAATTGCATTCTACAATCAGCTTTCATTCCTTTCTATCCTTCGCTTTGGTTTTCCAATTTCGTTCTTAATACCCGTAAGTCGTCTTTCACCTGGTCCTTACATCGTGCTCTGGGCCTGCCTTTTCTCACTCCATTCGGTCTTTGGTTATAAATGTGTTTCGACGGCTAGCTCCCATTCATTCTCTTTAACTGCCCTAGCCACCGCAGCCTGTTAATTTTGATGGACCTACTAATACTAGGTTCACTATCTTATTTATCAACCATTTCCACCCACTCCTTCATGTAGGTCTCTCCAAATTGCTTCCATCTTTCTCTATCTTACACCAATCTAATCCACTGTTTCCCTGTCACTTCTCTTATGTCATCTACCCATATCTTTTGAGATCTTCCCATGCTTCTTGTCGTCCTCATTGGTCTTCTTTCTAGGATTCTCCAATCCCACCTGTTATCATCATAGAGCTATCAGACCGACCTAGCGCCTAATTTCAATTTTTAAATTATTTACAAGATAGCCCTGATCTTTGTTCTACGTCTTTCTCAAGTGTTGTACCAAGCCGTAGGTACAAACTGGTAATAAAAAATGGTGTATACAACCTAAGGAATTAACGCGTTTCGACAGAAGAAAATCCATTAGCGATGAATCAAAGGCGGGCTCATTCTCAACGAAAATGTTGCTGTAATGTGTGGTGCGTTGTCTTTGACAATAAACAAATTACGTATTTTTTATGGGAAATAAGCCACAATTTTACTAAAAAATGAATTTATTAACGTTTCGAAGCCCAAATCGGGTTTCGTTGTCAAAATACAAAATACTATTAAAATAAAACAAACATGTTGTTGCTAAGTAAAAAAATTCTTCTAATAATTTATTTAATCTGACTAATGATATGATTTTTTGCGACGGATATTCTTGAGTTGGGATTGATTTCATGTAATCGAATGAACTATCTTTTAGTAAAGTCGTCCCAGGAACGCAACTCATAAATATTGGCGATATCATTTTAAAGTCTTCTACTTTAAAATGTATAATATACGTCTGAATTGCCAATATAAATGAGTCAGATTAAATAAATTATTAGAAGAATTTTTTTACTTAGCAACAACATGTTTGTTTTATTTTAATAGTATTTTGTATTTTGACAACGAAACCCGATTTGGGCTTCGAAACGTTAATAAATTAATTTTTTAGTAAAATTGTGGCTTATTTCCCATAAAAAATACGTAATTATAAAAATGCCACAAGGAAATAGCTTCAGAACAACAATAAACAAATTGCCGCATACATTTTATCGCACAGTTGACAATGCAAATTTTTACTTGGGCTTACTCCAAAATGTTTTGCAAGTGATGTTAAATAATAAAATGTAAATACAGCTGGCATAGTCTATTCTAAGTCAAAATTTAACCAACATACATACACCGGCAAAATTAGCCGAACACCTTAAAAATGGTACATGTTTGATGTCTTGAATTTCCTAAACCACTGGTCCGATTTGAGAGATTCTTTTAGTGTGTTATAGCCTTATTATTTAAGAATATCTTTGTAATAATATTGTTATTAGACAGGTAAATATCATTTTATACCGGGTGTACCAAGCATACTGTGTTTTTTTTCTTAAAATTTGGAACACCCTGTGGAATATTCTAGCACATGTAGAATATTAAAATCAATACTCGATTGTAGACTTAGGCTTTCTTAACATTTTCCTTTTTGATTCGTTTACTTATGTAAGATAATAAAAAAGTTATGTGCGTTAACAACTATCCATGTTTTTCATCAATAAATCCTCATAGTACGGGAGGAAAGTATACTAAATTTACAGTTACTCGAGCTTATGGGGACCTATCGGATTGTGAAGAGTATGTGCTAAAATCAGAAAAAGGTTAAGTTAAGTTTTCCATAAAGTGGGGGATTTTTCATTTTTTAATTTAATTTTCCATTTGAAACAATCATTTTTCTCCGATTATAGCGCTATGTATCCATAATTCGAAGAAATGTGTTGAATAAAAGCTGCTTATTTTTACGTAAAGAATCCAAATCTGAAATAAAAATTGGGGGCTCCTATTTAAGATTTTAAATTAAATCCCCCACCCCACCTCCGTGGGGGCTCGTGAGACCCCACAGAGAGGAGTGGGGATAAATTAAAAATTTTGAATACGAACCCTGCGATATTTCGCGAAATGAACATCAGATCGTAAAACAAAATACACCTACTTATTCAATATTTTTCAAAAATCTACCGAATGGCACCAAACACGACCCCCCACGGAGGTGGGGTGGGGGGTTACTTTAAAATGTTAAATAGGAGCGCCCAATTTTTATTGCAGATTTGGATCCTTGACGTAAAAATAAGCAACTTTTATTCGCAACAATTTTTCCAATTATGGATAGATATAGCCTATATTTCCTATACTCGGAAAAAACGATTGGTGGAAATGGAAAATTAAATTAAAAAATGGGGAGTCCCACACTTTATGGAAAACTTAACTTAACTTTTTTTGGTTTTAGTACCCACTCTTCACAATCCAATAGGTCCCCATAACGCTCGAGTAACTGCAAATTTAGCATACTTTCCTCCCCTACTATGAGGATTTATTGATAAAAAGCATGGCTAGTTGTTAAAGCACATAACTTTTTTATTTTCCAACATAAGCAAATGAATCAAAAAATAAAATGTCATAGTCCGTTCTTTAACGGTAAAATATTGCAAAATCTCTAAATTTTAAAGAACCGCTTGGATTGACATGAAATTTGGCATACACATAGCTAACAAGTCAAAGAAAAAAAGTGATATTGTGCCGATATGTGCTTTTGCCCTGGGGGTGGTTTTCACCCCTCTTGGGGATGAAAAAATATTCGTCCAAAGAAAGTCAGAAAATACATAAACTGGCTAATTTTAAGTAACTTTTGTTCTATAGAGTTTTTTCACTAAGTCAATACTTTTCGAGTTATTTGGCAGTGAATATGTTCATTTTTTCAACAAAATAACCACGCTTTTAGACGGTTTTTCGCAAATAACTCAAATAGTAAGTATTTTGTCGAAAAAACATTCTTAGCAAAAATATAGCCTGTAAAATTTAAAAAAAAATGGTGTATATCTCACGTCTCTACACCTAGTAGAAGCAGAGTTATAGCTAATGAAAAATAGGTTCATATTCGTCAAATTCCAAATGGAATACGTTAATGTGAAATAAATAAAAATGAAGCACATTTCGGGGAAAACTCATTACAACTTATTTAAAGTGTTTAAAAAAAGCTTCCTTTTTGTTTTATAAAAAAATTTCTAGCATCAAAATTAAACAAGTTACGCTCAAAATAAAGTTATTCCCTTTTGGTTTTGGTAAAAAAATCGAGAAAATCACCCCCTAATTAGTATCTTAATTAAACTTAGTCGTTACGACTTCACAAGTTTCTTAACTCGTGTATATATTGTTTATATAATCTGTAAGTTTCATCGGTTCAAAGTCCTTATTATTGAAAGGGCTGTAGTTAAAAGGGGTTGAACGAGTCATTGATCACGAATGTATGCAAATTTAGAAACACCAAATCTTAATCAATTTTTATCTAACAGAAAAACAAAAAAATACATGATATTTAGAAAAGCAAATCTGACTTTTTTTTGTTTTTCAAGATTTTTGGTATCTCTAACAATTTTTAAGTTATTTTGAAAAAAAGCATATTTTTCAAAATTTTAATTTTTAAAAATCTTATTTTGGAACCAAATTTTTTCAAAAATAAGCATTTTGAATCGATAAAACTTACAGATCATATAAAGACGACATCAGTAAAATAATTTGTGGAGCGGTAACGATTAATTTCATTTAAGTTGCTAATTAGGGGGTGGTCTTCCCGATTTTTTTTTTGCAAAAACAAAAGGGACCAACTTTATTTTGAGCGTAATTAACTTGCTTAAATTTAATGCTAGAAACTTTTTGTAAAAACAGAAATAAAGCTTTTTTTAAACACTTTAAAAAAGTTGTAATGGGTTTTCCCCAAAAAGTGCTTAAGTTTTTGGATATTTCACGTCGAAATATTCTATTTGAAATTTGGTGAATATGAATCTATTTTTCATTGGCTATAACTCTGGTTCTACGAGATCCAGAGACCTAACACGTACACCATTTTTTTTTTTACTTTTTTATAAGCTATATTTTAGTTAAGAACGTTTTTTCGACAAAATACTTACTTTTTGAGTTATTTGCGAAAAACCGTCTAAAAATGTGATTATTTTGTTGAAAAATGAACATATTCACTCGCAAATAACTCGAAAAGTGTTGACTTGGCGAAAAAGCTCTATAGAACAAAAGTTACTTAAAATTAGTCAGTTTACCCATTTCCGGACTTATTTTGGACATATATTTTTTCACCCCCAAGAGGGGGTGAAAGTCACCCCCAGGGCAAAAGCACACATCGGCACAATATCACTTTTTTTCTTTGACATGTAAGCTATACGTATGCCAAATTTCATGTCAATCCAAGCGGTTCTTTAAAATTTAGAGCAAAAACCGTGAAAGAATGGACTATCAAGAAAGCCTAAATCTACAATCGAGTTTTAGACAAGGCGGAAACGGCGGGTTCGTTGGGAAAAATATTCCCATGAGATATTTTTGCATAATCACATTCGTGAGACATCCCAGAATAAGGATCAAGAAGTCGCCCACGTGAAAAGTGGGCCAATTTTTTTTAACAATTTTTTTTAATCAAATTGCAAAGATCAATATTTTTGGCCCGGACTATTTTTTAGGTTTTTGGACAATTCTGGACAAAAAAACTCTCTTATAATTTTTCTCTAAAGTTAATCTTTTTCGAGTTATAAACAATTTAAAATTTGGAAAACGCGAAAATGGCCATTTTTAAGACTTAATAACTCGGTTAAAAATTATTTTTATGAAAGTCAGAAAGTGACTAATAGTGGAGTCAATGAAGGTTTTCACCTCCGATTTCGTTGAACCTCCATCGATTTTCATGAAAATTGGTACGTATGTAGAGGATACCTCAAGAAAGAAAGGTGACATGGTGCCAACTTGCGCTTTTACCCTGGGGGTGGATGCCACCCCTTCTCGGGGGTGAAAATTATTTTATTAAAAATAATACCACTAATCGATAGAGGGATAAATTATAAGTAAAATTTGTTATATAAAGTTATTTCAATAAATCAATAGTTTTTGAGTTATTAAAGATCAAAAGTTTTGATTTTTCCTGAAAAAATTCCATGTTTTAAAGCAGTTTTTCATAAATAACTCAAAACCAATAAGTTTCTTCAAAAAAGTTGTTGTTACCAAAATCGAAGATAATATAAAAATAAATAAGCTCCTTATTCGAAAAATCCTTTATTACATATACAAAGTGAGTTATATGCAATTGAATGTATATTTTTTTTCCGCGAGTACTCAAATCTTATTATTCAAGCTTAAATAACAGGAAAACGATGCACTTTGTTAAATAGAGATACTAAACATTTTAATAAAGTACTTAAAGGTAAGTATCAAAAAGCTATATAAGAAGTCGATAGCATCAAAATTAAGCAAGTTATGATGGAAATAAGAGGACCCTTTCAGATTTTTTAGGGAAGAATGAAAAATGAAACCTACGTCATTTCCACAAAATTAAAATTTATAGTAACCCATTTAAAATTTTATTTATTTTATAATGAGTAATAACTTCAACAATTTTGACCGGTTTAGAATGCATATTTTTGAAAAAAAAAATACGATTAAAAAAAATTAGAATTTTTCAAATTTTCGTGAAGTTCCTTTTTTTTTATAATAACTCCAAAAATACTCGATATACTTAAAAAATGGTAGAGAACAAAATTTTAGTTTTAACTTTATTCAAGCTTTTTCTTTTTTTAATATTTTTTTATGACAAAAAATAACCGAGATAGAAACATTTAAAACGTAAATTTTACTGCGAGAACCATGTAACCGGGGCCCTTTCACCTTGTATTTAAAAAAAAATAAAGGATTTACAAAATTATGTTTAATACAGTGTCATAGACCTTTCACTTAGCTTTGTAGTGGTTTTTGGATAATTCTCATATTTCAAAAATTAACAAAGTTATTTGAAAAAAAACCAGTAACATTTTCTTTGAAAAAATTTTATAGCGGAGATTTTGTATGTATACAGGTTGTGGGAAGTCCAATTAGTCGTTTGTTGTAGGAGATATAAAAAAAGTTTATTTAGGTGAGATTGGGGCATATATAATATCAGAATTTAAATACATCTCCAAATATACAGGGCCACCCATATTGACAGGGTGAAACAAAATTATCTTTTGTTTAATGGAACAGCCTGTATATTTTTACATTTTTGGATTCTCCTTTATGTTTTATTTCTTAAAATATCAGGTTTTGTGATGTTATACGAAGTAGTTTAAAAGATAATTACGTTTTTTTTCAAATTTCATAGCAATATTCACCCCCTGTATAATTGTAGTGATTTGATATCAGAAAATCAATTTATGTTCAAGTGATTTTTAATATAGTCTATTATTGTTAAAAATTATTAATCTAGCAAAACGTTTAATTTTAGGTAATACAGGGTTGGTCGAAACTGAATGAGTGTTTTCTCAAAGTTTGAGAGTATGAGTTTTCTGAAACGGAGCAGCCTGTAATGCCTGTAATGTGCATTGTAGTGAAATGCTATTGTATGGCACTTTATTATTTCCCACCCTGCCAATGAGAACTGAATTTATTTTTGAAATTCCTAAATTTATATCTTTAATTATTTTAAATATTGTAAACGATTAAAAAACAATCAAATTAAATTGAAATGAATAACCAGTGTATATCTTCCACATTTACTTCATATTTAACGTAGCCTGTACCATAACATTGCACATTATTATTATCCCTGTATAGCAACGATATACCATGAATGTGAACTCATACTTGAGAAATGTCCTATATCCAGTCTCGCAAAAAAAGGGATTCCTCAAACATAATATATATGCAGACAAAATCAGCCAAAGTGATTTGCGATATCTAATGAAAGGTATGTTCCGTTTGTTTGTAGAATTATATTTGATTGGCTTTAATTACTAAAATAAATAAATTTTCAATTATATTTTATGTATTTGTGCAAAAGGAAACCTAGCATTAGTGGCCACATTTCCATAACGGCCAATTGTTTTTTATTTTTAGTTGCCGTTATTGACAGGTTTTACTGTACCAATAATATTTTATTAAATTATGAAACATTATTTAAATAAAAAATTTATAAACTTGATAAAAGAAAGTTTGTTTAGAATTTACTCCTCTATCTAATTATGGGGTTATTTTTAATAAAATAGTGTTCACCCATGAGAAGGGGTAACATCCACCCCCAGGATAAAAACGCAAGTTGGTACCACATCACTTTTGTTTCTTGAGGTATGCTCTAACTACTTACCAATTTTCATTAAAATTGATGGAGGTTCAACGAAATCAGGGGTGAAAACCTTCAGCGACTGCCTTTTTGGAAATATAAAAGAATAATTTTTTTCGTGATTGTCAATTTGCTAATTTTCTGATTTTTGGTTCCTATAAGGTTTGAAAAATTAACAAAAATTATAAATCATGCACATAAATGTAAAAAAATATTTATTTTACTTAATTAAACGAGATTGCTTGAGCCATAATGCTGAAATCTGCATTTTATCATTAAAAAAAAAAGGTAGATTTCACCCCTAAAATGCAGAAAGCGCAACTTGGTGCCATATCACTTTTGTTTTTTGAGGTATCCTCTAACTACTCAACAATTTTCATGAAAATCGATGAAGGTTCAAGGAAATCGTGGGTGAAAACATTCAGTGACTACATTTTCAGAAATATAGAAGAATAAGGTTTTCGTGATTTTCGACTTGTTAATTTTCGGAATTTTTGGTTGCTATAAGGTTCGAAAAATAAAAAAAAATATAATTCATGCACATAATTATAAAAAAAATATTTATTTTTCTTAATTAAACGAGATTACTTGCGCCATAATGCGGAAATCTGCATTTTCTACAATTTAAAAATTAGGGGTGTATTGCACCCCTAAAAGGCAAAAGCGCAAGTTGATGCTATATAACTTTTATTTGTTGAGGTATCCTCTAACTACTTACCGATTTTCATGAAAATCGATGAAGGTTCAACGAAATAGGAAGTGAAAACTTAGAGTGACTGCACTTTCAGAAATCTAAAAAATAATTTTAAAAATGGGGTGTATTTCACCCCTAAAATGCAAAAAGCGCAAGTTGGCACTATGTCACCTTTGTTCCTTGAGGTATCCTTTAACCACTCACCAATTTTTTTAACCAATCTGAGGTAATAACTCATATCCACCTTCATTGACTCCACTATAAATCAAAGTTTAAAGTCGCCAAATCAAAGTTTAAAGTCGCCGCTACATGATCCTGAAGAAATCTGTGTCATTAATTTACTACTAAGCTGTTATTTTTAATTAATAAAAAAGAGCGGTTAGACCATATTGACGCCGCTGTAAATGTGAGTGCGAGTAAGATGCACAATTGGACTGTTGGAATGGCTTCTCTCTCGCACTCAGAATTTACAGCGGCCGTACACGTGCATGGCACGTATTATTATTACTTAAAAATAACAGCTTAGTAATAAAATAATGACAAAAATTTCTTCAGGATCTTGTAGGGGTGGCTTTAAACTTTGATTTAGTCATACATTGACTTTCAACTTTTAACCGAGTTATTAAGCCTTGAAAATCGCCATTTTTCGTTTTTTTTCAATTTTAAATTGCTTATAAGTCGAAAACGATCAACTTTAGAGGAAAATTATAAGAGACCTTTTTTGTCCAGAATGGTCCAAAAAATTAAAGAAAAAATTGTTCGGGCCAAAAATATTGATTCTTCAACGAATCAACGTTGAGAGGACTCAACGAATCTCCTTGAAACAGGCCCCGGCTGATTGCGATATTTTCAGTTTCGATGTTAATTTCACCAGGTATTTGAAGGTGAATTCTAGTTTTCCACTCTGTCATTATATGCTCTAAAAAGGTCACTATATTATCATCGACTTTATATATTCTCAATATATCTATAAGCCATTCATGCGGCACTGAATCAAAGGCCTTCTTGTAATCAATGAAGGCAGTAAAAAGATTCCTCTTTTTGGAATATGCCTGGTTAGAAATGACCGAGTCGATGATGAGTTGTTCTTTGCATCCCATGGAACCCTTAGCGCATCCTTTCTGTTGAGGTTCTATGATATTGTTCAGAGCACAGTGTTGGTAGATACGCCGGGCTACACAGGATGTGACCAATTTATACAAAGTTGGAAGACAAGTAATTGGGCGGTATTTGGCTGGATCTTGGGTGTTATTTTGATCCTTCGGTATTAAATAAGTGGTACCCTGAGTTAGGAATGCTGGTATATCCTGCGGATTAGAAATAACATGATTAATTAATGTTGATAAGCATTCATGAACACTCCAAAACTTCTTGAGCCAAAAGTTTTGAACTCCATCTGGTCCAGGAGATTTCCAGTTATGAAGCTCTTTGATGATATTTGAGACTTCTTCAGTAGTGAAGGGTTCGTAAAGGGTAGTAATGTAGTGTTGGCAGTTCTGTGTCGTATCTTCTATCCATCCAGCATTGTTGTTAAGAGCAGCTGGTGTGGAAAGTTGATTTCCCCAAAACTAATGAATTTCTTCTTGGCTTGGGTAAGTCTTATCGACACGTTCTACAGTGGAATTGAGTTTTCGATAGAACGCCTTCTCAGAACTCTCAAAAAGAGCATTGTCGCTTTTGCGGTTGTTATTAACTTTGTACCTCCTTAGTCGCCCTGAATAAACGGAGAGTTTTTGTTTTAATGTATCCAGACACTGATGGGCTGTGTTGTTTTCTGAATCATATCTTGAGTGTCTTGCGGTACTCAGCATTATTTCTTCAGCTCTCCTGATGACTTTTCTACTTGTTACACCTCGTATGTATTCTGTGACTATACCAATATCCTTACGTAGTAATTCAATCTTTCCGAGCAGTCTTTTTTCCCAAGGTGCAATTCTGTTACCAGTTCTTTCGTTATTAGTACCCCGTCGTGTTCTGATCTTAACGCCCATTACATTGGCAATTTTGCTGCACAGTAGATTAGCATGTGCAAATATTCTAACTTCATTATATTAACTTCATTATTATATTAACTTCATTATTCTAACTTCACTATATTCATTATATTAACTTCATTATTATTATTATTATTATTATTTAAATATATTGACGATTTATGTAATTTTAGTAAATTGGATTGTTACTGTTTTGTTTTTTTGGCTATTTATAAGCTTTGTCGATAAAATTGTAAAATTTTTCATGGCAATAAAGCATATTTCTATTCTATTCTATTCTATATAGGATAGAATATGAACAGAGGAAATATGAAACAGAATAGAAGTAGAATGCTCAATTACAAAAAAGTTGTGGTAGTAAAAGTAGAGCCCTGAAATAGTACGGGCATGTACAAATAATGCCGGAGCACAGGTGGCCGAAAATATTACTGTACTGGGACCCGCGGGGAGGAAGACCTGCTTTGAGATGGAAAGCTCACATAGGAAATGCTACAATAGATAGAGACCACAGAGATGGCGACTGGGAGAAGGGAGAATAGAGTGCTATGGAAGACGACAACGGCAAACTTATACTGGGAAAAAGCCAAGAAGAAAGTAATTCAGCGAACTAGTACGGCTTAATATAAATAATAAATTGAATAAACTACGGACGGAAGGACAAACGGAAGTGGAAAATTCAACCTTTTCACATTTTTTCAAAATTGGTGAAAACAATATTAATTTGTACTCGATTTTATTCGTAAGTGTATCTTTTCTTTTAATTTTTGGAGAAAACCTCATCTTTTTATTTATTATTTTTTATATTATTTAATTATACAAGAATATATTGATTTATAGGATGTATCAATATCTTCATTCGATGTATCATATTATGATATATATCGATGTATAATTTTTTTTGCCATCTCTGTTGGGACGTGATTTGGAATTCCCCGCATATAAAAGTCCTTACATGTTCGCTAAATTACTTTCGACTCGGTTAAATTGGTTTAGACTAGGCCGTACTAGTTTATCCTAAAGTGTGAGTCTTTATTATATCAGGATAATTTTGAAACACACTTGGCCTAGGTCAAACTAGTTTGGCCCGAAGTGTGTGTATTTATATCAGGATGAACTAGTTTGGCCTAGGACAAACTAGTTTGGCCTACGCGCTTGACAAACTAGTTTGGCCTGAAATCGGGTTTGGCCGGTAACATATGCACTTTTCGTACATATACATCTACAGAAAAGTTGTTCAATAGTATATTTTCTTACGGTTTTTGCTATAAATTTTAAAGAACCGCTTGGATTGAAGTGAAAGGCACACGCATAGCTAACATGTCAAAGAAAAAAAGCGATGTCGTGCCGATGTGCGCTTTTACCCAGGGGGTGAGTTTCACCCCTTCGGGAGTTTAGTTTCCCTAATCTTCGATCATGTTAATTTCTTTGATTGAATTGTCAAATTTGATTATTGTCCCAACAGGACAGATAGCAAACTGTTACTTGGAAAAAAAAATAAATTGTTTTAACTCTGAAATCAAATCAAATAGATTGGAAAGCTCGAAAAACGTGAAGAATGTAATTATTAATATCATATCATTTAAAAGATGTAATACATCGTTTTGTAATTAATAGATAAATCTTTCGTTGGAACCAAGAAGATATAAATTCAAAACGTAGACGTCGAAACACATTTTATTGCATTCACTAAATAAACGATATGATCTAGGTGTGCTTGTCCTCTAGTAAATCTATTTTCGTGGCTGTGATTCAGTTCAGACCAGTAAACAGTTGTAGGAAAACCTGCCAAGATTTTAAGGAAATCCTCATTCTAAAATTGAGTTTTATGAAAAAGAGCGGTAATAATATTTTAAAAAATATATTTTTAGGCCCGGCGAATTTTATTGCCAAATCTTGATTTGTAACAGATTTATGTTTTTCTCGAAGATTTCACAAGCTCGAAAAGATTATACATAGTGGACGAACTTTTGTGACAATATTTAAAAAATAAATTAGAAATAGTATGTATAGCTCAGGACTGAGGGCGTCTGAAGCCTGTTGAGCTGAACCCGTCAGACACTCGGGCTGATACAAATTCACTCATCAACGAAAACGATTCTTTCGTCCTTTTGGATTCATCAGATATAGCTTTCCTGCAGATGAGATGAGAAACATATCCAATCGTACATCGGTGGTTAATAAGCAACCTTTCAACTTGTCAGAGAGTAGCCCACTCTGAATGAAATTAAAGCAAACCTAACTTTCTCTATCCCTTCAAAGGACACTAGATGGCGCAAACATAAATAAAAACACATTTTGTCGATAATGAGCCGATAATCAAAAGTTCTTTAGGGTTACCATACGTCCGGATTTCGTCCGGACAGTCCGGATTTGAAAGACATGTCCGGATTGGCGTCCGGATATGAGAAATGTCCGGATTTTTTCTTTACTAAAAAAATGGAAAATACTTGGCCCAACGGTGGGAAACTCACGGTGGGAAATTTCATTCTGCGCTAAATCAAATGGTTAAGGCTACAAGGCTACCTGGAAAGAGATGGAAGAGAGCGCTTTAACTATAGTCAGCGTTGTACCGAGTTCTGTCGATGTGTATGAATTATTTGATGAGCGCTCGTCACTTCTCGAAGTTCTAAAAAAGCTGAAACCTAAATGGACTTTACTACCTAAAGAAGAAACCAAAAACACTCATAACAAATGGCAATAAATATTTGAAGCATTTTCTAAAAGCAACGTTTCCTTGAACGAATATTTTTAAAATAGTAGAATTCATCTTTTGTCTGTCTGGTACTTTGGCTCCTGCTGAACGTATCTTTTCGATGATGAATTTTATATGGACGGCTGAAAGAGGAAGATTATCTCTGCCTGTTGTAAAGGAGCTTCTCAATATTAAAGCAAATTCCGTAATGTCATGTTCCGAATTCCATGAGAAAATAAGAAATGATAAGCCACTTTTAAGAAAAATTATGTCTTCTCAAAAGTACGAAAGAAGAACAGATGAAGAACATCCTATCCCTGGGCCCAGTACAGACTAAGCATTTCGCATATATGTACAATGTAGAGGTAGCCACACTCACGGTCAAATTCACATTTTACATTTTCTACAACTCCTGGTACTACCCCTGTCCGGATTTGGCCTTAATAAATTATGGTAACCCTATATATAATATAGTCCATGTGGTGAGACCGCTCCCGCCTGGAAAAATTTCTGATTCGGTTTCTTTGTGGATTCCTGTTCAAAAATGTCCCCTTTAAACAAATCTGAAGGGTGCCGGGCGGAATTTTTGGGCAGAAATTGTTTAAACAATTTTTATAAACAAATACAAAAGATCACTTTTTCTTGCCCCGGAACATATATTTTTGAGTTTTGTGGGTCATTCTGAACAAGAAAGGTATCCTGTAAATTTTCTCAGAAATTGATAGTTTTCGAGTTATAGGCCATTTAAAATCTGAAAAATGCGAAAATACGCATTTTCGAGGCTTAAAAACTCATATTCAAATTAGTATTTTTGAGGTTGTCAGATACTTAAATTGAAGACTAAATATTCAGCTTCAAGATTCCGAAGAGTGATCGCGTCTAACTTTAATTTATACCGTTGTTTTTAAATTGTTAAACATGCGTGTTTATCCGATTTTTTTGCCGGTGCGGCGCGCTCCGTTTCAAAAATCTCCTATTTTCCTCCGAACAATTTTTTTTCTAGATTCTTTGGGATATTCTAAATAAAATAAGTTTCTTGACATTTTTCTCAAAAGTTAATAGTTTTAAAGTTATAAGCGATTTAAAATCCGAAAATAATCGGATAAACACGCATATTTAACAATTAAAAAACAACGGTATAAATTAAAGTTAGACGCGATCACTCTTCAGAATCTTGAAGCTGAATGTTCAGTCTTCAATCTAAGTATCTGGCAACCTCAAAAATACTAATTTAAATATGAGTTTTTGAGCCTCGAAAATGAGTATTTTCGCATTTTTCAGATTTTAAATCGCCTATAACTCCAAAACTATCAATTTCTGAGAAAAATTACAAGATACCTTTCTTGTTTAGATTGACCCAAAAAATCTAAAAATATATGTTACAGATCAAAAAAACATGATCTTTTGTATTTGTTTAAAAAAATTGTTTAAACAATTTCTGCCCAAAAATTCCGCCCGGCACCCTTCAGATTTGTTTAAAGGGGACATTTTTGAATAGGAATCCACAAAGAAACCGAATCAGAAATTTTTTTCAGACGGGAAGCTTTAAAGAGCCATCCACAAGCTATGTCTAATGTGTAGGAATTTTAACATGAAAATATCGAAAATGGTAATTCTCGTTCATTCGCTAGAATAAAGTGAATCATTTCAATTACATAAGTTATTACACAAGCTTAGAGGAACATAGAGAAATTGATCAGAAATTGATAGACGTCTCTCAAAATGCCAATGACTCCGTTTACAACCTATATCTTCTTGTAGTGCCTACCCGTTTCTAATGTTGGCGACCATCATGGCAATATGTACTTTGCACACTGCTGCTTTGAAAATATTTATAGTTGTTATGTTGAACCACTTACGTAGATTTTTCAGTCAGGAAATCCTTCGCCTTCCTGGTCCACGTTTTCCTTTTACTGTTCCCTGTAAAATTATTATGCGGCAGTCTATATTTCTCGCTGTTCCTCATGATGTGATCGACGTATTCAATTTTGGCTGTTTTTGTTGTGGTTAACATTGTTACAGATATGATATAACACTCTATATCTGTAACAATCTCTTCATTTTAAATATCCCCGTGCATAGTAATAAATAAGGTTAAATTCATTATGATCTTGAAATCCAGACAAAGGGAACCCCTGCTGTATTTATTGAGAATGTTAACATTTAAAACATCTGTAATAATTCCAACAAGTGAACTGTATGTATAGTAAAGGTAGTAATTCATTTTGTGCTACACACACCGGCAAAATTAGCCGAACACCTTAAAAATGGGACATGTTTGATGTCTCGCATCTCCTAATCCTGTTGTCCGATTTGAGTGATTCTTTTAGTATGTTATAATAGCCTTATTAGTTAAGAATATCGGTGTAATAATATTGTTGCTAGACAGTTAAATGTCATTTTATACCGGGTGTTACAATCATACTGCGTTTTTTTTCTTAAAGTTCGGAACACCCTGTGGAATATTCTAGCACATATAAAATATTAAAATTAAAATAGACAAGGCGAAAACGGCGGGTTCGAAGGGAAAAATATTCCCATGAGATTTTTTTGCATAATCACATTCGTGAGATATCCCAGAATAAGGTTCAAGAAGTCGCCCACGTGAAAAGTGGGCCAATTTTTTTTTAACAATTTTTTTTTTAATCAAATTGCATGAATCACAATCATTTCACCATCCAAAGATACCATTTTATTTGTAGTAACTCCATCTTTAAATGAACATTCCAAATACTCTGTTTTTGTGCTACTAAGTTTTAAACCTTTTTCCTCCAGAGCTTGTCTCCACTGTTCCAGTTTTTGTTCTAAGTCTTTTTCACTATTTCCTATTAACACTACATCATCAGCATACATTAGGCACCATGGAATTCTACCCTGTAGTTTCGATGTTATCTGGTCCAAAACTAATGAGAATAAATAAGGACTAAGCACCGAGCCTTGGTGCAATCCTACTTTCACCTGAAATTTATCAGTCTCTCCCACACCTGTCCTAACACTAGTCGTTACTCCCTCATACATATCTCTCACAATCTTTACATATTCGCCAGGGACTCCTTTCTTATTGAGAGCCCACCACAGAATCTCTCGAGGAACTCTATCATATGCTTTCTCAAGATCAATGAATACCATATGAGCATTGGTCTCTTTATTCGTGTATTTTTCCATCAGTTGCTTTACAATGAAAATTGCATCTGTTGTTGATCTGCCCTGCATAAAGCCAAATTGATTATCGGATATTTCGGTTTCTTCACGTATCCGTCTATCAATTACTCTCTCCCATATTTTCATGGTGTGGCTAAGTAGTTTTATAGCCCTGTAGTTTGTGCATTGTTGTATGTCTCCCTTGTTTTTGTAGACAGGTACTAATATACTGCTTCTCCATTCGTCTGGCATTTGTCCAACTTCCATAATTCTGTTAAATAGACCTGCTAGCCAACTTATTCCTGTCTCTCCCAATGCTCTCCATACTTCCCCAGGAATATCATCTGGTCCTACTGCTTTTCCTTTCTTTATTTTTTGAAGCGCTTGAGCCACTTCCTCGTTTGTTATTCTGGTAACCATTGCTGTTACTGTCTCCGTTAACTCGACAGGCTGTCTGTCAAATTCTTCATTTAATAAACTGTCAAAATACTTTCTCCATCTCTTTTTGACATCCTTTTCGTGAATTAGTATTTTATTATTTTCATCTCGGATACATCTAATCTGATTAAAATCTCTTGCTTTCTTTGCTCTCTGTTTGGCTATTTTATATATCTTTGCTTCGCCTTACCTGGTATCAAGTTGATCGTATAGGTTTGAATACGCTTCTGCTTTAGCTTTTGCTACTGCTACTTTCGCTTCCTTTTTGGCGACCATGTAGTTTTGAAGATCTATATCCGATCTGGTTTTTTGACACTTTTTATATAGTATTGAGGTTCATTGAATATATGAAGCAATAAAACTTCTTTAACGTTGTAGCCCTTTTTTGTCATAATAGATAGCCTATAAGTATTAGCAACAAAGTAATGTTAGTAGCTCTGCTATTTATCAAGGTCCTGTGTAATTATAATCTTTGAGCACTTCTTTCACACCATATCCACTCTCTTGCGTCTAATTTGACCTTGGTTAAAAATGATCTATATTCCATATTTTCACTTGTATCTTTTGATTAAGGGGATGGGTACGTATTTTCGGCTGCAATGCTATTCAAATGGGGATTCATTTTTTCGAATCCTGAGAAAACTAATAAGTATTTTTGAAAAATTTAAACGCAGAATGAAAGATTACGTTATTAGCGAGGACCGAAAGTCCCTGAGAACTTCTATAATGTTTATTTTAATAAGTTACACGGGTGAAAAACTAAGAGAAAATTTAGTGTGATTTTTAATTTCAAATATCTCATTCAAAATAAACTTTCTATTTATTCTAAGGGACTTTCGGCCCTCGGTAATAATTTAGTCTTTCATTCTGCTTTTAAAATTTTCAAAAATATGTATTAGTTTCTTCAGAATTCGAAAAAAAAACGAACACAATGTCCGTGGTAATATTTTCCAAATCTATCTTTGTCTTACAACGCACTCAGTCGAATAGAATATTGTCAGCATATTGTCAGTCAGACAGTGTCAATCAATCCGACATGGCATCGGGAATATTTTGAGTTGTTGATTAAATAATATTGATATATAGTGTATTTGATAAATAATTGATTCAAGACGTGACCTTGATAAAAAGTTATTTATTGTGTATTATTTGTGGAAGATCCAAGCAGAGAATACATCAGGATAATAGGTTCTGTGATCCAAGTATTTTGTTGTTTAAGATTTTCAAAATTGTAAGCGTTCCATAGTAACAATATATTATTAAAAAATCACTTTTATACTTTTCTTCTTTTCTCGATTGAGTATTAGTTTTTGTTGTACATATAAATTATTACAATCACTGAATACATAGTTAGTGAAAAAATTATCAGTAGTAATTGCACAAGAGCTCTAAAATTATTGAATTTTTCCCGAGTGACACTTTGACAGTTTTAATTTCACGAGCCAAAGGCGAGTGAAATTATGTCAAAGTGTCACGAGGGCAAAAATTCTATATTAATTTTAGAGTTCGAGTGCAATTTGTTGCGATTATTTCATGAATAAATCTGTTCAAAACCAAAATTTTATTGCAATTTATTTATGTAAGTACATATTAGTACAATTAAACACAAAGTTTTTATAAATATTTGACGATTGAAAGTCATCACTTTTATAATTTTTAAAACATTAATTGTCATTAATGTCACTGAATCTATTTTTTCGTAGCAACGAAGGGCATCTGACGTAATACACTTAACGACGGGCAATCAAAAATTATCGATTTAATTCAGATTTCTGTGGCTTTCTATTGGTCAGAATCTCCTATGAATGAAATATAGTCCTGTCGCCGGGGGGGGTACAACGGCCTCCTGTATTCAGATGGACTTACCCAAGATTTTTTTATGTATTTTGACCTGTAGAACACGAATTTTTTGGGTAACAGTTGATCCGGATGTCGATAAGATTGTTATAAACCAAGAAGTTGAGGAATCACATAACAGCGATTTCTTGCAAAAGAAAACATTTTTTTGTATTTTTTGGGCCTTTCTAACCAAAAAATGTTCCTACAAATTTTTTCGTAGGATGCATAGTTTTCGAGATAAACGCGGTTGAACTTTCAAAAAATCGAAAAATTGCAATTTTTGAACCCGAATAACTTTTGATTAAAAAATAAAAGCAATTCTGCTTACCGCATTTGAAAGTTCAAGTCAAATTATATCTTTTTTAATTATTTGTATTGCTAAAAATTTATTATTTTATTGTTAAAACAAAGCTATAAACACCTAGTGCTTGAGTGATGTTTTCAATGATTTCTCATTTAAAATCGAATGAGTAGGTAGAGGAGGTAAAAGTGCAAGCGGCGCTATTTCTACGTAGCATGCATTAAAACGCATGTATTAGGCACGGGAAACACTATGTGTTTATAGCTTTTTTTAACAATCAAAAAATAAATTTTTAGCAATGCAAATATTCAAAACAGATAAAATTTTACTTAAACTTTTAAAGGCGGTAAGCAGAATTGCTATTTTATTTTTTAATCAAAAGTTATTCGGGTTCAAAAATTGCAATTTTTCGATTTTTTGAAAGTTCAACCGCGTTTATCACGAAAACTATGCATCCTAAGAAAAAATTTGTAGGAACATTTTTTGGTTAGAATGGCCCAAAAATATACAAAAAAATGTTTTGTTTTGCGAGAAATCGCTGTTATGTGATTCTTCAACTTCTTGGTTTATAACAATCTTATCGACATCCGGATCAACTGTTACCCAAAAAATTCGTGTTCTACAGGTCAAAATACATAAAAAAAACTTGGGTAAGTCCATCTGAATACAGGAGGCCGTTGTACCCCCCTTGGCGACAGGACTAATAATCACATTTATTAACTGAATTAATAATTTGCAATTATAAAAATAACAGTTATCCAAGTCCAAGAACATTCAAAAGCCATCTCATTCAAAATCTCTTTAAAGTTAATGATGACATTTTCAAGTATAATGACATGCCAGTAATGTTTACATATCCATACCAGTGTGAATTTTACTACACGTAATTTGCCGTGTAAAGACAGAAAAAGTAGGAATAGCCGTAAAATATTTGCGAATTATGTACCGATGGCCTTAAGCGAATCTATCTTATCTAGTATCGACCGAATCCAAACAAAAGGAATGTATATTTATGTATATGCAGAAATTCATCAAAATTACCTTGTGAAGAATACAGGAGATGATTTCAATATGTGTCAAGGATCAATGTTGAGCATTTTTACAAAATTATGTGATGTTGGGTAACATTAACGCACCCGCCACAACCGTATCTGAAAAAATATTGTGGAAACAGGAATGAATGTATTTTTAGACGGTCTTGAACTCAGTAACGGCTAGAATATTTCGTGCACGCTTGACACATTATGACATAACCTCCCCCTGGACAGCAAAAGGAAAAAACAACTTAGTTTAGAAGGACGCCCTGACGTCTTGAGCATCGTCAACGTCTTTTTCATCTCCGAAGACCGCTGTCGCTATCGGTCGACCCATACTCGATATATTTTATTTAACTGTTGTAGAGATGGAACATACACAAATAGACAGTCCCTTAAGTAACTGTGAATTAACTTTATAGGTTTTTTTATACAAACAAAATAGACCAATTTAAAACTTTTTTAGACACTGACCTTGCGTCATGCTAAGTTTGCAACCTGCATTTGAGCTGTCCAACTCATTAAAAAAACCACCGCATCTACATCTGTTTTTTATCTTTCGTTGAAAAACTTAAGAATTAAGAAATTCTGAACTGAAAAGGAGCTATAAAGAATGTAATCTGTTTACTCATAACAGTGACTGTAATTTTCATTCCAATTTTGTAATAGACTGAATTGTACCATCTGCAGTAGACACTTGCAGTAAAGAAATGGTCATAATAGTAACACCAGATTTCTTTACTAAACCCAAATGTAAATGCTCTGAAGAATGTGAACATATCAAAGAAATTTTTGAACCATTAACTAAGAACGCTAAACAAGATTGTTCTAAAAGTTTAATAGGCAGAAAAGGTCGGTTATCATTACATTTCTTAACCAATAGAGATTTAAATCAAAACAATTATTATCTGATTGCCCACGTTATCTAAAAAGTAACAAAATTTGCATATTATCCATACTAATAGAATCAGATGATTAGAGTATAGAATCGAAATCCTGTTATGTTTATTACTGAAATGTGGAGAAAAATCTATAATCTTTCCTTTTCGACTGGGAGATGTTTTTGGAAAACTCGAAGAGCTTGGACTTAAAGAGAAGCTTAAAGTCCGAAGTTACGATTTGGTTTCCTAATGGGGATGTGGACAGAAAACCGCTTAGGGGACGAACCTCTGTATGTTCGTCTCCCGAACGCTTGACACCGAACCATGACAAAAAATACGAGTTCGGAGGATCTTCGATTCAAAGATTGCATAACCAGACTGGCGACAGTTCCAGCAAACCGCTGAAGAATTAACTACAGAAATATTACGTTTAGAACTTTTGTGTTGGCAAGAACAACGTATAGAAAAGCTTTGGATATTAGAGGAGTCAATAGAATGTCGAAGTGTTGATCTTGGAGATCTTCTTCCTTAGGTGCCGTGGCCGAATTCAGACGTTGGCCGTCATCATGTTTACAAGTGCCTGAAACCTTTCCCTATCGGCTTCTGCGCGAAATAATCCTTCTACTGTTAGTATGGTATAACTAGACCCAAACCCAGACATCCAAAGTGAAAGTTATCCTCCAACACCAAATTGTTCTATATGGTCCACATAATGTTCAGAAAAAAGTCACACCATTTTGAGCGTCGGGTTTTGGAGGGAGAAGGGGGAGAAATCGGTAAATTCGTAGTTTTTTATGTTTTTCGTCAATGTTTCTAAAACTATGCGGTTTAGCATGAATTACCTTCTATACAAAAATGTTCTACATGTGGGCCAATGTTCAATGCACATGTGGGCCAAGCCAAGACAGGATATGAAACAATACATGGGGGATTAGGCTTTGGAACTAGAAATGAAGCTGGAGATGACATGCTAGAATTAGCAACAGCATTGGATATGGCGATTGTTAACACATTCTTTAAAAAGAGAGAAACTCAACTTATTACCTACAAAAGTGGACAACATCAATCCCAAATAGACTACTTCATGATAAGGAAAGAAGACATACGTGAATGCAAGGACTGCAAGGTAATAGTTAGTGAGACAGTAAGCCAACAACATAAGCTGCTTGTTCTGGACATCGAAGTAAAAAGCGAAACTAAACAAAAATATCGGAGAGGACCACAAAAAATCAAGTGGTGGATGCTAAAAGATGAGAAGGAAGGTCTATTCAGGGAAAGAATAGTAGAAAAAATATGTTGGAACATGAAAGGAAGCCCTAACACAATTTGGAGAAAAATGGCCAATATTATTAGAGAGACGGCTATTGAAATACTTGGGAAAACGTCAGGAAAGAAGTTTGAAGATAAAGAGACTTGGTGGTGGTCAAATGAAGTACAAGGAAACATAAAAGAGAAGAGAAAATTATATAAAAAGTGGCAAGAAACCAGATCGGACATAGATCTTCAAAACTATATGGTCGCCAAAAAGAAAGCGAAAGTAGCAGTAGCAAAAGCTAAAGCAGAAGCGTATTCAAACCTATACGATCAACTTGATATCAGGGAAGGCGAAACGAAGATATATAAAATAGCCAAACAGAGAGCAAAGAAAGCAAAAGATTTTAATCAGATTAGATGTATCCGAGATGAAAATAATAAAATACTAGTTCACGAAAGGGATGTCAAAAAGAGATGGAGAAAGTACTTTGACAGCTTATTAAATGAAGAATTTGACAGACAGCCTGTAGAGTCAACGGAGACAGTAGCAGCAATGGTCACCA
Organism: Diabrotica virgifera virgifera; assembly: GCF_917563875.1. Taxonomy (NCBI): domain Eukaryota; kingdom Metazoa; phylum Arthropoda; class Insecta; order Coleoptera; family Chrysomelidae; genus Diabrotica; species Diabrotica virgifera. Next base: position 71,171,214 of record NC_065444.1, read on the forward strand.
AAATAACCAACGAGGAAGTGGCTCAAGCGCTTCAAAAAATAAAGAAAGGAAAAGCGGTAGGACCAGATGATATTCCTGGGGAAGTATGGAGAGCATTGGGAGAGACAGGAACAAGGTGGCTAGCAGGTCTATTTAATAGAATTATGGAAGTTGGACAAATGCCAGACGAATGGAGAAGCAGTATACTGGTACCTGTTTACAAAAACAAGGGAGATATACAACAATGTACAAACTACAGGGCTATAAAACTGCTTAGCCACACCATGAAAATATGGGAAAGAGTAATTGATAGACGGATACGTGAAGAAACCGAAATATCCGAGAATCAATTTGGCTTTATGCAGGGTAGATCAACAACAGATGCAATTTTCATTATAAGGCAGTTGATGGAAAAATACAGGAGTAAAGAAACAAACGCTCATATGGTATTCATTGATCTTGAGAAAGCATATGATAGAGTTCCTCGAGAGATTCTGTGGTGGGCACTCAATAAGAAAGGAGTCCCTGGTGAATATGTAAAGATTGTGAGGGATATATATGAGGGAGTAACGACTAGTGTTAGGACAGGTGTGGGAGAGACTGATAAATTTCATGTGAAAGTAGGATTGCATCAAGGTTCTGTGCTTAGTCCGTATTTATTCTCATTAGTTTTGGACCAGATAACAGCGAAAATACAGGGTAACATTCCATGGTGCTTAATGTATGCTGATGATGTCGTGTTAGTAGGAAATAGTGAAAGAGACTTAGAACAAAAACTGGAACAGTGGAGACAAGCTCTGGAGGAAAAAGGTTTAAAACTTAGTAGGACAAAAACAGAGTATTTGGAATGTTCATTTAAAGATGGCGCTACTACAAATAAAATGGTATCTTTGGATGGTGAAATGATTGTAAAAAGCAATAGTTTTAAGTACCTAGGATCGGTATTACAGAGTAATGGAGAAATAGATGGAGATGCATGCAGTAGAATTAGGGCTGGATGGATGAAGTGGAAAGAAGCGAGTGGTGTGTTGTGTGACAGAAAAATTCCAATGAAGCTGAAGGGAAAATTCTATAAAACAGCCATAAGACCAGCTATGATGTACAGAACTGAATGTTGGGCAGTGAAAAAGAAAGAGGAACAGCGAATGCATGTGGCGGAAATGAGAATGCTTAGATGGATGAGTGGAGTGACAAAGAAGGATAAAATTAGAAATGAGTATATTAGGGGAAGTCTAGGTGTGGCACCAATTGATGCCAAAATGAGAGAGCATAGGTTAAGATGGTTTGGTCATGTTCAACGTCGAGACGTTAACCACCCAATACGAAGAATAGCTGAAGTGCAGATTCCTGGAAGGAGTAGGAGAGGAAGACCAAAGAAGAGCTGGGGGGAGACGATAAGGCAGGACATGTTGGTAAAGGGGATTAACATTGATATGGCCCAAGATAGAATTGTGTGGAGAAATGCAATTAGGGAAGCCGACCCCGCATAGGGATAAGGCAAAGAGAATGATGATGATGACAAAAATGTTCTACATTAAATTTGAAATAAAATAGGTCCTACGCATAATCCTTCTAAAATGAACGGTTCAAAAGTTACGGAGGTAGTATAGTATAATTGGTCCAAAAAAAAGGCCTAACCCAGACATCCAAAGCAAAAGTTTTCCTTTAACACCAAATAATTGTTCTATTTCTCTCTCTCCTGTCGTTTCCCCATTACTGAGGATCGTGATTTCTTCCAATATTCCTAACAATGTTTCTCCATTGGTCTCTATATTCAGCTGCTCTAAGAGCTTCGCAGAATGAGTTTCTAGCTGAATGCTTTATTTGGTCAGACCATCTAGTTGGTGATCGTCCTCTTGATCTTCTCCCAGGAACGTTTCCAGAAACAATTAATCTCTCCAAACTGTCGTCACCTCTGCGAACCACGTGACCAAAGAATTGCAGAATTCGTTGCAGACATATTGTGGACAGCCTTTTTTTAATATTGAGTTGGTTTAAAATGGAAACGTTTGTCCTATGAGCTGTCCAAGGTATGCGCAGCATTCTTCTCCAGCACCACATCTCAAAGGCATCAATTTTTTGGCGCTCGCATGCGCGAAGAGTCCAAGTCTCTGCTCCGTATAGAAATATTGAGAATACAAGGGCATTCACCAGTCTCATCTTGATATTTTGAGAGAGAGATCTGTCTTTGAAAAGTTTAGTTAGGCGACTAAATCGCATTTTTTGCCATACCAATACGTCTCCGAACTTCTGCTTCACAGTTACCATCGTTAGTCACACTAGACCAGAGATAGACAAAGGTGTTTACTATCTGGTATTCCTGTAATATGTTAGTCAGTTGAATAGTGTCAAATCTGTCGACCACCATTATTTTGGTCTTAGCTTTATTGATTTTCAGACCAACTTTATTGCTTTCGTACTCAACTCTTCGCAGAAGATCAAACATTTCTTGCTCATTTGCTGCTATAAGTGTAGTGTCATCAGCAAATCTTAAATTGGAGATTTTTCTACCAGCTACTGTCACTCCACCGGCCCATCCTTCTAAAACCATCCTCATGACATGTTCACCATAAATGTTAAATAAGTCAGGTGACAACACGCATCCTTGTCTAACACCTCTCTCGTCTTGAATTGGTTTGAGAACTTCTGATCTAGTCGTACTGTCGCTATATTAGACTGGTACAGATTTTTAATAAGTGTCACCAGTTGCATTGGTGCGCCCATTTCTATTAAAATTGACCACAGATTTATCCAGCTTACACAATCAAATGTCTTTTGGTAGTCAACGAAGCATATAATCATGGGTACTTGAAATTCTCTAGACTTTTCAATGAGTTGTCTCAAGTTCAGGATTTGTTCCCTTGTACCTTTACCCTTTATTGTTCTATATGGCCCACATATTGTTCAGTAAATAGTTACACCATTTTGAGCGTCCGGTTTGGGGAAGAGATGGGGGAAAAGTCGGTAAATTAGTAGTTTTTTTACGTTTTTTCGTCAATATTTCTAAAACTATGCTTTAGCAAAAACAATGTTCTATACAAAAATGTTCTACTACGTGAAATTTAAATCAAAAAAGGTCCTATACATAATTGTTATAAAATCAACGGTTCCAGAGTTACGGTGGGTAAAAAGTGGACGTTTTCGATACTTTTTATATTCTTTGGGCAATTTATAGAAATTTTCTTTAACAGGATTGTGTTTGGTAAATAAAATTTGCTATTTCAGTGGCCGATGATATGTTAGTGATAAGCCCTTGAAGAAACATCAACCTCACCACCCAAAATCATCATAATTGTCCAGATAATATAAAAAGTATCGAAAACCTCCAATTTTCACCCTCCGTAACTCTGGAACCGTTGATTTCATAACAATTATGTATAGGACCTTTTTTGTTTTAAATTTTATGTAGAACATTTTTGTATAGACAATTGTTTACGCTAAAGCATAGTTTTAGAAATATTAACGAAAAACGTAAAAAAATTACTAATTTACCGAATTCTCCCCCATCTCCCCCAAACCGGACGCTCAACATGGTGTATCTTTTTACTGAACAATATGTGGACCATATAGAACAATTTGGTGTTGGAGGAAAGCTTTTACTTTAGATGTTTCGGTTAGGCCTTTTTTGACCAATTATACTATACTACCTCCGTAACTTTGGAACCGTTCATTTTAGAAGGATTATGCATAGGACTTTTTTATTGCAAATTTAATGTAGAACATTTTTGTACGGAAGGTTGTTCATGCTAAACCGCATAGTTTTAGAAATATTGACGAAAAACCTAAAAAATTACGAATTTACCGATTTCTTCCCCCCTCTCCCCCCCCTCTCCCCCCCCCCCCCCAAACCCGACGCTTAAAGTGGTGTGACTTTTTACTGAACATTATGTGGACCATATAGTGGGTTATGCCATTATTTGGATCAATTATATCATACTATGTAGAACCACACCATTGTCTAAAGTTAGGCAACCATGAAGGTTTCTTTCGACCAGTCCATTTTCCCCCCTACTTTTCCTTGTATGATAAGGCGAAGTAGATGGTATTTAAGTCCTCTAATTATGTGGCCGAAATATTCTGTTTTTCTCCTCTTTATGACGTGTATGAGCAGACGTTCTGAAGTCATCATTTGGAGAATATCTTCTTTGGAAGTGTGCGAAACCCACGATATCTTTAGGATTCGTCGATAGCACCACAATTCGACTGCTTCTAATTTATTTAGCATTGTAGTTTTTAACGTCCATGTCTCACAACCATACAATAAGATAGACCATACATAACATTTCAGGACCTTGCGAATATTCATCGACAGGTTTCTGTTACATAAAACTGGTGTCCAGGTCATAAAAGCCTTACGTGATATTTAGATCATATGGTTATTACCTCTCTATTAGAGTCACAATTTATATCTAACCAACTGCCAAGGTATTTAAAATGGTTTACCCGTTCTATCTCCTCTCCATCAAGAGAAAGCACACCTTGATATACATTAAATCTTTCGAACTGCCATCCACTTTATCTTTGAAATATTGATTTGAATATAATATCATTAATATAATTTGGAATCAATCTTCAAGATCAAGATGACCAAAACAATGTTTCCTACAAACGTTTGCATGTTTCTATGAGATCATCAATGCTCTAAATGTCCACTAAAACTAGCTGTGTATGATAAGATGGCAATAGACATTTGAGGGTAATTTTTATTTTGTGTCTGACAAAGAGGTCTCAAGACCGCTGCCCATAATCAAAATGGTATTAATAAATATAGTAGCAGATTTATTAGATCTCTGTTAAGGGTTTTTAATTTCCTTTAAGAAGTCATCTTGAAAATAATAAGGAAGAAAAATCTGATTTTCTAGTTCACTAGTACTAGTTCAGACCAATTAGATAAAATACCTCGATTGTTCATGAACTAAGTAAAGCTTGATCTGTGAACAATTCAGCAGAAGCTGCAAAGGATCCTCCTAAGAACCACCTCTAGACAAACGAAGATATTCAACTCTATCAGAAAAAACTAATAACAGTGTCATGATTACCTACATCCGAAAATGAAATATCCTATTCGTGGACTTGTAAAAATTTTTGATGTACTTATGTGCTAGCATGCGTTAGCAGTAATTGGTGTTGATGTGGCTATGGGACTATAGTCCAAGTAATGAAGCTTAAAATAGGAGAAAACCTCGCAATTTTTACAGAATGGATCGATTTGCTTGAAAACTTGAGAGTAAGTAGTGGATAGTCCAAGGATCAAAATCTATATGATGCCGAAAGGCGATTTTACCGTGAGGGTGGTTGCCACCCTATGTCGGGGGTGAAAATTTTTTATTATATTTTGACCGCAAAAGTTGGTAAAAACATTCATTCTAAGCAAAAAATGTTCTATACATTTTTTTGATAAAATTAATAGTTTTCGATTTATTCGCTATCGAAAGTGTTAGTTTTATATTAAAAAAAATTAATGTTTTTAATCAGTTTTCTGCAAATAACTCAAAAAGTTTTCGTTTTATCAAAACAACTTTGCTTAACAAAAATGTACCTTTTGAAAAAATAAACAAAACCGTTTTTTTTTTAATTTTCTTTAAGACCAATAGTAATCGAGCTATACTTTATTATATGTTAGCTCTTCTTCGTCAAATGCTAAATATTGTAGTTTCAAAGTCAAAAGACGGGAAAACTATGCACTTTTCGAGGATAACTTGTTTAAACTAATTTGAAGTATTTAAAAATATCTATCTCCAGAAATCAAACAAAGTCTTTAGCTCAAAAATTAAGTGGCTTATAATGAAAAGAATGTCAGACCCTATATTTTTCAGCGAAAAAGTGATTGAAAGCAAACCCCTAATCACCACCCTGAATCAAATTAGTCATTGTCCTTATTTCGTCTTCTTTACTTATGTATTATTAATAGGTTTTAGAAGTCTAACTGGTTTAGAATGATTAGTTTTTAAAAAAATGGAGTCAAAAGCAAATATCGGATTTTTGAAGTGTGGTAAAAAATTTCCTTTTCTTCAGAATAGAAAGATTATCATCATAGATACGAAAAAATATTTAAATATGAAATTGTAGCTTATTTAATTCCCAAGAACTTGGTTTGCAATAATTTTTTCTACGGTAAAAATTGAGTGAGCTATTGACAATTAAATCTTGTAATAACATGCAAAAATCACCTTTACCAACCCTTTCAAAGTCACCACTTTTTGCGACTCAGGATTTTAAAAGAATTTAATATTAATAGTCTTATAGATCTTATAAAAACCTACAAAATTATTTTTTAGCAAACTTTCTAAGATAAAAATTAAAAAGGTTACGGTTAAAAAATCAATATATTTTTTTGAGAAAAAAAAAAAGAAATACAATTGGAAGCATAATAATGTAAGTTAGCTTTGCTTTTAGTCATTGGCCTTATTCATTCTTCTTTATTTATGTATTATTAATAGATTCTAGAAGTTTGACTGGCTTAGAATGATTAGTTTTAAAAAAACTGGAGTTAAAAACGAATAACGACTTTCTGTAGTTTGGCAAAAATGCCATTTTCTTCAGAATAGAAAGATTAGCATCAGATATACGAAAAAATGTTTTTATATGAAATTGTAGGTTATTTAATTCCCAAGAACTTGGTTTGAAAAAAATTTTTCTACGGCAAAAATTGAGTGAATGGTAAATGAGTATATATAAAAAAACATTGATTTTTTCTGTATAAAACTAACACTTTCGATAGCGAATAAATCGAAAAGTATTAATTTTATCAAAAAAATGTATAGAACATTTTTTGCTTAGAATGAATATTTTTATCAAATTTTGCAGTCAAAATATAATAAAAAATTTCCACCCCTAAGATGGGGTGGCAACCTCCCCCATGGTAAAAGTGCCTTTCAACATCATATAGATTTTGATCCTTGAACTATCCACTACTTATTTTCAAATTTTCAAGCAAATCGATCCATTCTGTAAAAATTGCGAGGTGAAATGCTTCGGTTCCTGGACTATAACGCAAACCATACATACTCTAGACTCTAGACGGTCCACGGCCATGTTAATCTTTCGGATCGAATTAACGCCATCTCTTGATTGGAATGGGAACTAAATTGACAAATTATAGTTACGTGGGTATTTCAAACTATAAGTTTTGCGGGATTTTTGATGAAACTTCGCAGGAAATTAAAACAACAGAATGACAATTCAATGTTTTATTCAATAATTATACTATAACTTAAAATTACCTTAAAAGTTCCATCTACATAAAAAATACTAAAAGTCTTGTCCAAAACTTTCGACTAAAGTTATGGTAGTAGGTAATTGGGACTGAAATACCAATATGTATTAACAAAAATCATAGTTTTACTGAAAACGTCAAAAATATTCCAATTTATTTGGATTCCATTTGTTCCAAATGCTAAACATGTGTCATGTGAAAGCACTGTTTTTGTAATCAATCATGTTTAATATTTAGTTGAATGAAAATCTTTGAAGGAATGATTGTTTAGATAAATACCTTATAATGTTTTACAAACTTTCGAAAAATATATGTAGGCCCGAAATGTTGAGGACACACTCGTCTATTGGAATAAACTGTTTTAGGATACATTAGGTATATTGTTTTTAAATGTGGAGAAACACAGCACGGGATGATCCAACGCTTAGTGTAAACTAAAAATCCTACTCATAAAAACGGAGAGGAGGTTAATAAAATTGATTAAAATTGTGATTAAATCTGATTAAAAGCGTAACACCACTATAATGATTAAACCACAAATTGTGAAGTAAAAAGTAAATATAAAAATAACCCATTAATTTAATTGTCAACTGCCAATTGTTAAATGTGACAAGAAAACTGACTGAAGGCGACATCTCTGGATTGGAAGGGTAACTAATTTGCTGTCTTGACCTTGACCATTTACGTGAAAGGTCTAAAATATGTATGGTTTGTGGGACTAACTCTAGAGTTTTGTTCACTAGTACAATGTAACAAGTGTACAATTGTACAGAAATACAGTGGAACCTCGATAAGTCGGCCCCCGATAACCCGGAAGTCCGGCTAGCCCGGACCGATTTTCATCGGACAAACATTTCAAGAATAAAAATGTATGTATTATGTTGAAACATTTTACCTGCAGCCGTTTCTGGAATGTCTTAAAAATATCGAATTTCATTGATAAAACTTCCCTTCAATCATAATATAATATTTGAGAGATAATGGGTATCTGTGTAATTTGAACTATATGATAGTAAAAATGACTCATGCACACGGCGGCGGCAGAGCGACGTTCATTATCGCAAACAACAGGCACCTGTTATTCCTTTATTTATTTTCAACTGTTTTTTAAAAAATTGTTTTTTAAACAATGGTCTTTTAAACAATGAAAGAGTCACTGTTCTTAAATTACATAACATCATTCCGATGGCAGACCAGACGAAATTGACACAACCAAACTGACTGAGTTTTTTTATCTAGAAGTGAATAATACTCTATATTGTCTATACTAAACTCTATACAACTATAGGTAACTGTGCATATATATTTCATATTATTTTGCTTATAAGGGACTTTATCTATAAGTATACCGTATTTTATTAATTTTTACCATGCTCTCCGGCTAACCCGGATTTTCGATAACCCGGATCGGCCGCGGTCCCGATTAATCCGAGTTATCGAGGTTCCACTGTATGTGAAACCGCGAAGATAACTCATCACTCGAAGGAGAGGAACCTTCAGTTGAACGTGTTGGTGCAAAGAGTAAGCGTCCATGTAAAATGCATTGTGCACGAAATCAGTGGTTTTGCGACATTGCTAGATAAAATTGTCGTATAGTTGTTTCTTGAGAGTACATTTAATATTACTTAATAAATATGAATACGATACCTTATCGCCTAAACTGTTTACCGCAGTACTAGAATACGCTTGTAAAAAACTTAACTGGGAAGAGCGAGGCCTGAATATTGACGGTAGTAGATTAACAAATTTGAAATTCGCAGACGACATAGTTTTATTCTCTGACAACCTCAAGGAGATAATATGTACAATGCTACATGAACTTCAGTTAGTGTGTGCCAGTATAGGTCTTAAAATGAACATCTCCAAAACAAAATTATGGGCCATTCCACGAACATACGCCTGTTTTGGATTACTTCGACAACGAACATTTTACTATGCAACATAAGAAGTACGAAAGTAAATGGCGCTAATAATTATTCAAATAAACAACCATGTAATTTGCAAGTTACTTTCGTTCTTCTTATTTTGCACAGTAAAATATTCGTTGTCGAAGTAATCCAAAACAGGCGTATGTTCGTGGAATAGGGTATATATATGAAATATCAATATTGGACACAACGAAGTAGAGCTAGTGGAAAAATACATATACCTTGGACACAAAATAAAGATCACAAGAGACAACCAAACATGCGAACTACGAAGAAGAATAAACCTAGCATGGGCAGCCTATGGAAAACTCAAAGAGATCTTTAAAAGCGATATACCAATTTCTTTAAAACGTAAAACATTTGATCAATGTGTGTTGCCTGTGATGACTTATGGTGACGAAACTTTGACTTTGACAGCTACAACTTCTAAAATGCTGCAAATAGCTCAGAGGAAAATGGAAAGGTCAATGCTGAGTATATCGCTTCGTGACCCAGTTAGAAATGAAGACTTAAGACGAAGAACAGGAGTTACCGATGTAATTTCCCGAAGTGCCACCCTGAAATGGAACTGGGCCGGACACGTCGCCCGAATCAGTGATGGGAGGTGGACGAAGAGATTATTTGAGTGAAGGCCGAGATTAGACAAAAGAAGTAGAGGAAGACCACCTACTAGTTGGACTGACGATCTCAGGAAAATGTCAAGAAATTGGATGCAAAGTGCTCAAAATAGAGCACAATGGACAAAAATGAGGGAGGTCTATATTCAGCAGTGGACGCAAAGGGCTGGATTATGATGATGAAGAAATATGAATATTACTGAATGAAAACTGACCTATGAATGAAATATGAGTTTAAGTTTGGTTAAAAATTGGTTACTAAGTGCACAATCCCGTGAAATTATACACAATGTTTTAAAATTTACGAAGAATGAAGCAAAAGGAAATTTTACTGTGAGACAGGTAACAAATAAAAAGTCGAAAAACCTTTAAAACTCGATTGATCTGACAACGTCGCGCAACCAAAGTTTTCGATCTGTCTTACCTTGCCGCTTTTAGATATATCTGTCGACTTGTACACGACCTGAGATATGTGCAACTTTGAAAGAGATTTGTGACAACCAAAACATCTTTGGTGGAACCATGATTCTATTGTCAAATCAACAGCAGGACAGCACGACTTTTGTACGTTACTAAATAATGTTACTCATTTTTTGCACAACTACATCCCATGTATTACAATATCCGTGTTGTCGATAATAATATAATGCAATTTCAACTATGATATCTAGTTAGATTATCTACAGCGTGACCGTTTCCATCTCTCGAATGCAGTCGCGTGCCTTAAAATTCGGGTAAGCGTCGGAACTCTACGCCGCGTCGCTCTTATCGGCGTTGTCGACGTCGGCCGGAGAGAATTTTCTCGGTGCGTGGAAACGCGGAAGCTGCGGGTGGCCGGCTGGCTGGCGCCCGTGGATTCTGCTTGTTTTTCTTCGTAAGGGATGCCTACTCCCTGCGATGCCCTTTCGGCAGTGGTGGAGTCTGCTGTAAAATGCAAACCGTCACGCAAATAATCGTATTCTTGTCGCAAGTTCCATTAGACGGATTACATGGTGTACACTCGGAAAAATGATGTTTAAGCGTAAATATTTAAGAAAGGAAAGAAAAATAAATGAATGTTTACCTGCTGAATGTTTACCTGTCTAGGCCTGCAAAAGTCATTGATTTTATTTAGAAAAAAATTACCGGTTTTACGTAAAAATCTTAAATTTGTCTTAATTTTGCTAGTTTCTAAATTAAAATACATAAACAATTGACCGAGATAATTGCAAAAAACCTTTATTTTTGTAGTAATTTATAAATGTTGATAATATCTCACGTCACGGGAAAATTGGTGCAATTTCGAAAAACGTACTAGTGCAATCGAAAAGAAGCAATTTTAAACATTTTAGATCTTTTGTAATGTGAAAGTTTAAATTCAGCGTTTTTAGGCATATTTGAAATACCTCATATTGGTTGCTAATACTCAAAATTAAAATTTCATTTTATAAGATTTGAAGATTAGACTTCAGCAATTGAAATTCCATCGTGACCGGTCATTCGAAGTGATACATTTTATTGTTATTATGAGTATCACAAAAAATGGCAAAAATCGTGCTGCAAATCGTGTTTTATAGAAACTGACTTCATTTCCAGCAAAATGCAAGAAATTACATACGAAGGCCGCACTATTCTCCTTTAAGAGGAAACAGTAGCGATCAACAGGTAGCGGAAACGCGTTCCAAGATTGCGGCTGTAATTTTGAATATTTTTTCGAGATATTTGGCACACGTATTTATAATATAATAAAGAATGGCGGTACAGAGCCCAATTTGAAAAATGTATTAATGTGTGGAAATTACTCTGTAATTAAATACAGTATTAAAAAAACGAGCCTGTACCGCCATTAAGAAGAACAAAAAAATACTTTCTTGAAATAAACTTTTTTATCCGATCGCTACTGTATCACCTTAAAACTGATTTTGATTTTTGTTGATAGGACACTCTGATCAAAAGATATTGAATTTTTACCTTCGAGTTGATACAAATTTTATTTAAAAAATTGATTTCGCCCCTGTAATTGATATTCAAAATCGCCGGTCGCTTCAAGAATTGTTTCTGAGAGAATGGTTCATTGTTGTACACAAAGGTGCTATTAAACATTTTTGTTCAAAATCTCAGCTACTTTTCTTGTTTGAAACATTTTATTCTACGGCGCACAGATTCTTGATAAATAGATATTTTCCGTTTTCCCTCCTACGAGGGTGGTTTTAGGAGGAAGCCCGGAGGTACCATTGGTAAACTTTTTTTCATCTTTTTGGGGGTTCCAACATTGACATTCTCAGCAAAATCCAGTATGATTTTTAGAGGTTCAGTGTCATGTTCGTCTCTGACTACCGGACTAACTGTGCAGCAGTAAATTTGGCTTCAAAAAAATGGTACCCACCTGAATTTTTAATATTGACTATTCTCAATTGTATATTTAGAATTTGGTCTACTTGAAAAGTTTTAAACCAGTTTTTCAGCAAAACTGCTGAATTTGTCTTTTTGTCAGTATCTTTGAAAAAGTACTAAAATGATCTTCTCTCTATCTTGTCGTTTCCCCATTACTGAGGATCGTGATTTTTTCCAATATTCCTAACAATGTTTCCCCATTGGTCTCTATCTCCAGCTGCCCTAAGAGCTGCGCAGAATGAGTTTCCAGCTGAATGCTTTATTTGGTCAGACCATCTTGTTGGTGATTCAACTACGATTATTTAAGTACTGTCGACTACCATTATTTTTGTCTTAGCTTTATTGATTTTCAGGCCAACTTTATTGCTTTCGGACTCAACTCTTCGCAGAAGATCAAACATTTCTTGCTCATTTGCCGCTATAAATGTAGTGTCATCAGCAAATCTTAAATTGGAGATTTTCCTACCAGCTACTGTTACTCCACGCACCGGCCCATTCTTCTAAAACCATCCTCATGACATGTTCACCATAAATGTTAAATAAGTCAGGTGACAACACGCATCCTTGTCTAACACCTAGTCTTAAAAATGGTCTTAACTGCTTCGTTTGAGCGAGTCTACCACTTCCTAGAAAATTTTTACAGTGCAGGTTGGACGCGTTTCTGCGTCCCGCGTCATTTACATATTTACGTTATCGGACTAACGAAACGCGGCTGTGGATTTGACGGACAAGAGATCGACAATCTTTATTAATTAAATATAAGTACTTTCACTTGAAAATTAAGAGTTTTGTAACAAGAAAACTACCGCGCTAGAGTGACATGAGTGACCAGAAAATGGATGGTAACTAAACTACCCACTAATTATGTTTTTATGGCTTTATCGAAATTAGAATAGACTTTGACCCTGCCAAATAATTGACCTCAAGAATTTTTGAGTTTATGGAGCCCAATAACGAAAACCTCTGTTTCATGTAGTGAGTTTGATTGACTTTTTTAATTATTAAAAATGCACCATATTAACAACTTTTGTTAACCAGTAAAAAGTAAAGCATCTTGAACGGATTTGGAGGCTGTTTTTTAATAAAACTCGCTTAAACATTCAAAATGGCGATTTATGAATGTTGATTGTATAATTTGTTGCTTAGAAAACTATAAAAAAAACCTAAGAATCCCTAATTTTCAATAAATATTATGGTAGGGGAGCACAAGCGCGGATTTTTGCAGTTACTCACGCGCGTCAGATTATTACATGGGGAGAAACCTTGTACTCTGTAAATGCACCCCTACCATATATTGGCTCTTAATACAGGGGAGTTCGTTAAGGGGGGCCCGAAAAAAAATCTATCCTTAGAAAAACTCTAAATCCTCAGATTAAGATAAGGTAAGTTAAGTACATGCAGAACAGCGTGTATTTCAGAAATCTGCCGGTTTGAGATCAAACACGATCCCCCACGGAAGAGGGTTGGGGGGTAAATTTCAAATTTTAAATAGGAACCCCGCGATATTTCGCGAAATGAACATCAGATCGAAAAACTGCAAAATGAACGTATTCAATATTTTTGAAAAATCTATCGAATGACACCAAACATGACCCCCCACGGAGGTGGGGTGGAGGGTTACTTTAAAAACTTAAATAGGAGCCCCCTTTTTTATTGCAGATTTGGATTCCTTACGTAAAAATACGAAACTTCTATTCGAGACGTTTTTGAAGTTATACTTCTTTAAAGAAAAAAATCATCTTAAAATCATCTGTCAATAATTGTTCAATATGGAGATTTTGGATAAACAAATTAATGTTGTGTATATTCATATTAGTTTTTATTGTTGTGATGGCAGATAAAAAAGTTTATAATTGTAGTGACTTTTTAAATAGTTTTTAAAAGCGACAGGTACGTAATAATTGTAAATGTTTCAGTATCCTAATAAAAAATTTCATAGGTACCTACCTATTTGGTAGAACCTACCAAAATAGTATGTAATGCTTTGATTTACATAATTTGATTACCATCAAAATTTCTATCTATATTCACCTAATATATTGTTTTCTTAGTCTATGTTTTTCAAAATAATTTGATTTAAAAAGACTAAGTTTTCACTCTAATGGCATATAACATATCCCACCAGAATGAAAACAATGGGAACCTTCTCTGGTTACACCTCCGAGGCTTCTACAATTTGCAAGCCATACGGATGCTGAGACTAAGGAAGATGAGGGAATTCTACAATTTACAATTCACGTCATATCTGCTCAGCGCGGTAAAGTTCCAACGAGACTGGTTCCCTTCATACTCCACACAGAGTAAATGTAAATCAAAAACGAATAACCATTTTCAATTTCGTTGCAAAACGAAAATACAGCCGAACCATATTCCAGTCCAATCAGAGAGTGCTGCAAGCACCTCTACCGGTTTCGAAACTTATTAGTCTCTCATCAGGAGGCACATATGCTGCTCTCCCTGATCCAACCAAAACAAACCCCAGCGTGCAGTCCCGAATTGCAACGAACGAAATGGCATAGATGCCCTAGCGGCAACTGCTAGCAAAAGACTAAGTTTTCACTCTAATGGCATATAACATATCCCACCAGAATGAAAACAATGGGAACCTTCTCTGGTTACACCTCCGAGGCTTCTACAATTTGCAAGCCATACGGATGCTGAGACTAAGAAAGATGAGGGAATTCTACAATTTACAATTCACGTCACATCTGCTCAGCGCGGTAAAGTTCCAACGAGACTGGTTCCCTTCATACTCCACACAGAGTAAATGTAAATCAAAAACGAATAACCATTTTCAATTTCGTTGCAAAACGAAAATACAGCCGAACCATATTCCAGTCCAATCAGAGAGTGCTGCAAGCACCTCTACCGGTTTCGAAACTTATTAGTCTCTCATCAGGAGGCACATATGCTGCTCTCCCTGATCCAACCAAAACAAACCCCAGCGTGCAGTCCCGAAATTGAAAATGGTTATTCGTTTTTGATTTACATTTACTCTGTGTGGAGTATGAAGGGAACCAGTCTCGTTGGAACTTTACCGCGCTGAGCAGATGTGACGTGAATTGTAAATTGTAGAATTCCCTCATCTTCCTTAGTCTCAGCATCCGTATGGCTTGCAAATTGTAGAAGCCTCGGAGGTGTAACCAGAGAAGGTTCCCATTGTTTTCATTCTGGTGGGATATGTTATATGCCATTAGAGTGAAAACTTAGTCTTTTGCTAGCAGTTGCCGCTAGGGCATCTATGCCATTTCGTTCGTTGCAATTCGGGACTGCACGCTGGGGTTTGTTTTGGTTGGATCAGGGAGAGCAGCATATGTGCCTCCTGATGAGAGAATAATAAGTTTCGAAACCGGTAGAGGTGCTTGCAGCACTCTCTGATTGGACTGGAATATGGTTCGGCTGTATTTTCGTTTTGCAACGAAATTGAAAATGGTTATTCGTTTTTGATTTACATTTACTCTGTGTGGAGTATGAAGGGAACCAGTCTCGTTGGAACTTTACCGCGCTGAGCAGATGTGACGTGAATTGTAAATTGTAGAATTCCCTCATCTTCCTTAGTCTCAGCATCCGTATGGCTTGCAAATTGTAGAAGCCTCGGAGGTGTAACCAGAGAAGGTTCCCATTGTTTTCATTCTGGTGGGATATGTTATATGCCATTAGAGTGAAAACTTAGTCTTTTGCTAGCAGTTGCCGCTAGGGCATCTATGCCATTTCGTTCGTTGCAATTCGGGACTGCACGCTGGGGTTTGTTTTGGTTGGATCAGGGAGAGCAGCATATGTGCCTCCTGATGAGAGACTAATAAGTTTCGAAACCGGTAGAGGTGCTTGCAGCACTCTCTGATTGGACTGGAATATGGTTCGGCTGTATTTTCGTTTTGCAACGAAATTGAAAATGGTTATTCGTTTTTGTTTTTAATTTGATTTAATTCAGAACTGTCAAAAGTTTAATCCGCTTAGTTAGTTGATCTTCGCACATGCTGACGCGTGGTCTCCGTGGGTAAGCGTTTAAGGTGAATGAATTTCATTACTAACTGCGCTGATAAGCGGGTTCGAACTCCAATAGAAACTTTTATTTTTTTTATACATTTTATGATTGTAAGTATAATTATTATATAATTTTTTTTTCAGAAAATACGTATTTAGTTAAAAAAATTTCCGACAATTATTGTTCAGAAATCATGTGTGGCATTTTTCAATGTGTGTGTGTGTTTTATTCTTTTATTATTTTAATTTTTGGTAGTTTTAATAAAAAATTTTGAGAAATACTAAGTATAAGTTTAATATTTAAATAAACTGTTTAAAGTATAGGTATTAATTTCGTTGAAATCATATAATAGAAGTATAACTTCTTACGTGCGTACAAAGTACACACACATTTTTTTTCGAATTATGGATAGATTGCGCTCTAATCGGAAAAAACGATAGTTGGAAATGGAAAATTAAATTAAAATGGAAAGTCCCCACTTAAATTTTAAAAACTTTACTTAACTTTTTCTGTTTTAGGACCTAATCTTCACAACCAAATAGGTCGCCATAACGCTCGAGTGACTGTAAATTTAGCATACTTTCCTCCCCTACTATTAATAACTACATATTGTAAAAATGAACGTACATCCTTGATGTTGAGTGGAAATTGGGTTTTATAGGTTTAACTTTACTTTACTTAATCAGTAGACCCATTTGTACATTTCGGTGTTGGGCCTTATAGTTTTAAAAATGTGGTTAAAATTTCAGAGTCAGTCATCAATTAGTTAAAATGTTATTCAATTTGTTTATACCAAACAACTTTTTTTTTTCAAATAACAATTACGAATAAAATGAACTTACAATAATTCTACGGATAGTGTAAGCAAGAGGTAGTTATTCAATTAAAATAATTTAAAAAATGTTAGAAAGAACCAACTCGAATTCATAAACATTGCAATATTTTACTAATAAATAATTTAAATAACTTTTTGCTATTGCCCGAGGAAACATTATTTTTTATATTCGAAAAGCTGGCAAGTTTTAAAAAAGTTGCCCTCCGATTATTCTGGAGGAAGTTAGTCCCTTCGTCTCTCTGGATATCGAAAAATGAAACATGAACTTTAAACTCCAGCCAGCTTATAGAATATCTCCGGTTGTTGTTGATGGATTTTGACGTTTCTTTTTATAATATGTATGTCCTCTTTAATAATTTAATTATTATTTTGTTGCAGGTAAATATGATAAACTACTTAAATATCTCAGTTATCGGTAAGTCCTCATTACAATATTAATGCTTTGCTCTATTTTGTTAATGACATAATGATTTGGTTTATCGTACGATTTCATCTAAAAAAATGTGAGAGGGAAGTGTGATTTTGAGGAAGCGGTAATAGTTAATTCGTCAGAGTTTGCATCAAATACTTAATTGCGTCATCACCTATCTATAAGTAAAGCATCCAACTATTGATATCGTCAACATCATCATCACAATCACAAAGTGCAGTTTCGTTTATAAATCTAGCAATATGATTTGACAGATAACATTGTATTAATCGCAGGCAACTTGCAAGACACGATTTCTATGATACATTCGCTTAAAACTGTCTGAAAGAAGTCAGAGAGAATCAGGAAATGGATGATTTTTTCTATAAAGACTGTTGCTTCGATTGTAACATCTTTTTAATGTTCCATCTTCTTTCAAACGTTGGCGATCATTATGACTATTTGTATTCTGTTTACAGCTGCTCTACAAGGCTGCTTAGACGAGCAGTTAAACCACTACCTGAGATTGCGCAACCATCGCAACCATTTTCCTGTATGATATTCTGCAGAAGCTGGTATATTATTTCTCTCATCACTTGGCTAAGGGAGTGTATAATTGCAAAAAAATTGTTTCATTTTCACAAGTTAAGTTTCATGAGTTACGTGCAATTTCAATTTTGGTTGTTAGTTCCTTTGAAAAATCATTATTCCCGTTTATTAAAGTTCCAAGATTTCTTAATATGTAGTACGTTTACTGACGGTTTTTGCTCTAAATTTTGAAAAACTGTTTGGTTTACACCAATTTGGCATACACAAAGCTAACATGTCAAAGAAAAAAGGTGATATTGTGCCGATGTGTGCTTTTGCCCTGGGGTTGAGTTTCACCCCTTCTCGGGAGTGAAAAAATATACCTTTAAAATAAGTCCGCAAGTGAATAAACTGACTAAGCAACTTTTGTTCTATGGAGGTTTTTCATTAAGTCAATACATTTCGAGTGATTTGCGAGTGAATATGTTCATTTTTCAACAAAAAAAACACAAGTTTTAAAAAAAAACCTCTATTATAAGCGTTTTTAAAAAAAGTCCTTAGCATCAAAAGTAAGAAAGTTACGCTCAAAATAAAGTTGGTCCCTTTTTTTGGTAAAAAAAATCGAGAAAATCGCCCCCTAATTAGCATATCAAATGAAATTAATCGGTTACACTTCACAAGTTGCTTTACTTATGTTGTATTTATATGGTCTGTAGGTTTCATTGGTGCTTATATTTGAAAAAATTTGGTTTTAAAGTAAAATTTGTTTAATTTTGAAAAAATGCTTTCTTTCAAAGTAACTTAAAAATTGTTGATGATACCAAAAATCTCAAAGAATAAAAAAATGTAGGCTTTGCATTTCCAAATGTTCTGAATTTTTTGTTTTTTTGACAAAAATTGGTAAATATTTAATGTTTCTAAAGTTGCCTGTGAATATGTAGTGCCTTTTCAACTACAGCTCTTTCAAAAATAAGCACTTTGAACCGACGAAACTTACTGATAATATAAACAATACATACACGAGTAAAGCAACTTGTGAGGTAAGGATTAATTTCATTTGAAATGCTTATTAGGGGGTGATTTCCCCGATTTTTTTACCAAAAAAAGGACCAGTTTTATTTTGAGCGTAACTTTCTTACTTTTGATGCTAGAAACTTTTTTAAAAAAGAAAAATTAAGATTTTTTAAGCACTTACAAAAGGTGTAATGAGTTTTCCCCAAAAATTGCTTAATTTTTTGGTTATTTCACGTTGAAATATTCGATTTGGAACTTGACTATTATAAACCTATTTTTTATTAGGTATAACTCTTCTGATACTAGGTCTAAGGACCTCATATATACACAATTTTTTTCACTTTTACATATGCTATATTTTAAATATTCATGTTTTTTCGACAAAATACTTACTGTTTGAGTTATTTGCGAAAAGCCGTCTAAAAACGTGTTTTTTTTTTCAAAAAATGAACTTATTCACTCGCAAATAACTCGAAAAATATTGACTTTTATTGACAATTTGATTGACCAAATTTGTTTTTTGATGCCACTTCATTTTTTAGGAGTGATTGAACAAACAAATATGGAATTTAATCATATTTCTCTTGTGTAAATCTGGTCTTGTTTTGACCAATCAGTCAAGCAGGCAGACAGCTTAATTGTTTTTAATTTTTTTGCGAAATAAATGCATGTTTTAAAGCGGTTTTTTATAAAATACCTACTCCAACACTATTTTTGAATGTCACTATTAACAAAATTAAAGCTAATAAAAAATCTAATAAATTTCTTAAGTCAAAAACATTTTCATATTAATTCAAAGTGAGTTGTAGGTAATTCAATGTACATATTTATATAGATATATATATATTTTTTTTTGGTGAGTACTAAATCTAATTATTCAAGCTTAAATAACGGGAAAACGATCCATTTTATAACACATACTTACTAAACATTAATTTGTCAAATTACTCAGAAATACCTATCATATGAGCTCCAGAGGAAGTTGATGGCATCAAAATTTATGCTCCAAAATTTTTTCAAAAAAATGTATGTTTTTTTAGAATAACTCTTAGTTTTTATGTTAGTTTTAATAACTGTTAGTTTTTATGTTTCATAAGGTTCATCCAAAAACCATTTGAGAGGTAATTTCAAGGGCTATAAAATCGTGTTAAATTAAATCTTTTAAATTCCTTTTTTTAAGGCTTTAAACGTTTCTATCTCGATTATTTTTTATCCTACAAACAAAATATATCTTTGTTTAAAAAACTCAAATTCTGTATTATTTTTTTACGTAAGTACCTATATAAAATATTTTTGGAATTATTATCAAAAGAAAATGAAATTTTAAATGAAAATTTGAAAAATTCTGATTTTTAATTATGTTTTTTTTTCAAAAATATGCGTTCTAAACTGGTTAAAATGTTTGAGGTTATTACTTATGCTTAAGTAAAGAAAGGGGGATTACAATAAATTTTAATTTTTGTGGAAATGGCTAATGTTTTATTTTTCACTTTTTTTCTAAAAAATTCAGAAGTGTTATTTTTATCATTTGCTTAATTTTGATGCTATTAACTTCTTCTGAAGCTCATTTGATAGGTATGTGCATAAGTGTTTAGTAGTATATTTTATAAAATGTATCGTTTTTCGGTTATTTAAGCATGAGAATTGAGTACTCACCGAAAAGAAAAATATACTTTTAATTACCTATATATAACTCACTTTTAAATATAACTCACAAATATTTAATTTTATTTATGAAACTGGTTGCTATCCTCAGCAGTGGTTGCTCTCTACATTTATTCCCCTACCCAAAAAAGTCAATGCAAAAAGATGTGAGGATCACAGACTCATTAGCCTGATGAGTCACACTTTAAAAATATTCTTAAAAATACTACATCAAAGATTATACAAAAAATGTGAATGGGACATCAGTGATTCTCAGTTTGGGTTTAGGCAAGGTTTGGGAACAAGAGAAGCAATAGTAGCAACACAGGTGTTGGTCCAAAATTGTTACGATCAGAGGAAGGACGTATTCCTTTGCTTTCTAGACTACGAGAAAGCGTTTGATCGTGTCCAACATCACAAGTTAATGCAGATCCTCAAGAAGCTTGATATAGACCAAAAAGACATAAGATGCATTGAAAACTTGTACTGGTATCAGGCAGCACAATTAAAAATAGACAATTCTATATCCAAATCCATACATATAAGAAGGGGTGTTCGGCAGGGATGTGTGCTTTCCCCTCTTTTATTTAACATTTATTCGGAAGCCATATTTCAAGAGTCTTTGGAAGATGCAGAGCTGATGATGCTGTCTTAATTTGCGACAACATAGCAGATCTTCAACAACTTGTCACTATAATCGGAGAATACAGTAAGCGAATGGGATTAGAGATTAATACCAAAAAGACCAAATTCATGATCATCTCCAGAAACTTGGATGCATTTGAAAACTCCACCATAACACTGAATACTAAGTCCATTGAGAGAGTGAGCAAATTCAAATACCTAGGAACGTGGCTTTTTGAAGACTGGGCATCGGACAGGGAAGTAAAATGTCGCATTGAGCAAGCTCGACAAGCTTTCGTAAAATTCAGGAAGGTACTGAGCTGCTCAGAGTTCGACCTTACACTGAGACTAAGGTTTACTAAATGCTACGTGTGGTCGGTGCTGCTATATGGCATAGAGGGCTGGACACTCAAAACGAAGGATATAAACAGATTAGAAGCCTTCGAAATGTGGCTTTATCGCCATATCCTAAAGATACCATGGACGGCGAAAGTCACAAATGTGGATGTCCTTAAAAGAATCAACCAAGAACGTCAGCTTTTCGAAAACATCAAGAAAAGAAAAACGGCGTATTTGGGTCACATCATGCGAAACGAAAAATACCAGTTCCTTCAACTTATAATCCAGGGTAAAATTGAAGGCAAGAGAGGAATAGGACGCAAGAAAATGTCCTGGCTCCGAAACATAAGGCAATGGACAGGGATTACCGACATACAATCACTGATCCACATTGCAAGAAACAGAGAGTTAATGGAAAATGTGATCGCCAACATCCATTAGTGGATTTGCATTTGAAGAAGAAGAAGAACTCACTTTTAATTAATATTAAGGTTTTTCAAGTAAGGAATTTATTCGATTTTGTATTGGCTTCAACTTTGGTAATAATAATTTTTTGTGAAATATATGAAAAACCGCTATAAAACAAAAACATGCGTTTTTTTCACGAAAAATTAAAATTTTGGTCTTTAATAATTCAAAAATTTAATAATCTCACTTCCGAGAAGGGGTGGCATCCACCCCCAGGGTAAAAGCGCAAGTTGGCACTGTCACTTTCGTTTCTTGAGGTATCCTCTAACTACTCACTCGGAGGTGAAAACCTTCAGTGACTGCACTAGTAATGATTATATCCACATTTATTTATATCTACTTTATTTCTTTACCCAAATTCTCATTTTCTTTTAACAAAATCCTACTTGATACTAGATACTTATAGCTGGCTACTCGATAGAATCAAAGGATCGTGCTCTCTTGTTATTTTAGATTAAAATTCTTGTAGCATTCTTGTATTGTTTTTCAAATTTTTATGTTTCTCCAATTATTCTTGATACTGTTTTAAAGCTTTATCCTCACTTTCATTTTCCACGTTTTCGTAACCTTTCACGGTTTTGGACTAATTTATAGTTTCCAGATAAATGTTCTTACTAGTTTACAAATAAAAAACAAATTGATATTTATGTGCACAGTTTTATCTGGAAATGGGAAATTTCCACTATATTCTAGGAAGTTCCAAATCGCATTCCCCACATCGCCCCCCAGTTTTTCCATTTTTTTATCTGCGACAAAAATCGAATTCATCCAGTGGAAACTGCACATCTACAAGAAACGTTTGAGTTGGCGCCAGTGTGTCGCCACCAATCCGATTCGCCGAATAGCAGTTTCCCTTCCGTTTCCACCCCCCATGCGAAATCGGACCAATAGGAAGGGGTTGTGTATTCTAGGGGTCGTAGAAACGTTGGAAGTCTGGCAAACTCCAAAATTGCGTCATTTTCGAAGTGAAGCTGGTTGTGTTCGGTTTGCTCAACGTTTTGGTTTATGTTGAGCCTTCATCAGTAGGCTTCAGTTTTCTTTCTGTTTATTTTCAGTATTAAGTTTAGTTTTGCTGTGGAACGAGAACAATGACGTAAGTAAAGCTGTTTGCTGTTAGTATCAATGAAATTATTTTATCAAACGTTTTCAATATTTTTGTCAAATCTTGTATTTCAGTCATATGAATTGTGATATTTTCTTTCAGAAATAATACGTTTAAACAACTGTCAGTTTGTTTATGAACAGCTTTCTTGGAGCTTTTTTCAGATTGGTGTGTTACTGGACATCGAATTTTTTCTGAGGATTTTTGAAGTTTTAGCACAAGTTCTGGACAGCTGAACCTCATCTAGTATGCAGATCTTTTGACATTTCTTTTCTTGATATTTCTTTGATATTATTAGTGATTTATAGTATTTTTTAGGGTAGTTGGGAAGTTTGATATTATTTTCGTGTCTATAATTGCCGCCTTCTAGAAGTTTTTTCTTCTTCTTCAAGTGCCGTCTTCTAATCGGAGGTTGGATATCATCATCACTATATTTACTCTATCCACCGCTGCTCTAAAGAGTTCTATAGTACTGCATCTAAACCAGTCCCTTAAATTCTTTAACCATGACACTCTCCTTCTCTCTATACTCCTTCCGCCTCTTATCTTTCTCTGTATTATCAGTCTTAGCATTTCATATCGCGGTCCCCTCATTACGTGTCCCAGATATTGTAACTTTCTTATTTTTATTGTATTTATTATTTCGCATTCTTTACCCATTTCTCGCAATACTTCCGTGTTCGTTTTCCTCTGTGTCCATGCTATTCTAAGCATCCTTCTATAACACCACATTTCAAATGACTGTAGCTTATTTATGTGTTCTTGCTTTAATGTCCAGCTTTCAAGTCCATATTGTAGTATCGAGAAGTCCTTTAAACATAACAATTTAAGAATTACATAGACATTTTCCTGAAGATCTTTATCAATTCTACTAATTTTTCAGAGACTCCGTAAACGCATTCTGTCTTTGATTTTGGCTGTACCTTTATTAGATATATCTTCTGAAATGGTTGTTTCGTATGGGCCATTCCACGAACATACGCCTGTTTTGGATTACTTCGACAACGAATATTTTACTGTGCAACATAAGAAGTACGAAAGTAAATGGCGCTAGTAATTATTCCAATAAACAACAATGTAATTTGCAATTTACTTTCGTTCTTCTTATTTTGAACAGTAAAATATTCGTTGTCGAAGTAATCCAAAACAGGCGTATGTTCGTGGAATAGAGTATATATATCTTCACAATACATACTTGTATTTGTTTTGTAATTGAATTGAGTGAATGGTACTTTCACTTCTAGTTTTCCTAATTTCTTTAAAAAATTGACGTGTATTTTTACGTAACGTATATGTTATAGAAATCAGAATGTGTCAAATAAATGCAGCCTCTATGCATTTATCACATTCATTTTTGAATATATCAGGATGTTAAAGATCCTTTTTTATGTTAAATTCTATTATGAGCTTCATTTTGGGTTATACCATTTGAAAAAATCTTAAGTTTTGTTTAGTTTCCTGGTTTTGATGTTCTAAATTGGTCAAACCATGGTTCTATAGACATTTGGGCAGAAAAAAATGCGCATAAAGATAAAGTTACTTTCGAATAACATGTGTAATCATTGTTAAAAATTATTTCATTATTCTTAGGCATACATAGGAGTATAATGAGTATATATTGAAGTATTTTTAAATGTAAAACAACAAATAGAAAAAGCCCGATACGACATATCGCAAGACAAGATCGCGTTTTTCTAACGGCGTAGCTTTCATCAAATTATTATTTTGAATATATCGTATAAACACTTTTTCTTCTTCTTCTTCCTTGGCTCTATAACTCTAAGTGCCTTAGTAGACACTCGTACTATATTTTCGTCTCCCTTGGGGCTTGTAGTTCCTGGTTATCTTCGTCTTCACTCTCCTCATCTCTATAAGACCCAAAGACCGTCCAGAGGATTTTCCGTTCTAAGACTATAATTTTATTGTTGTTTCACGCTGCTGTTGAATTATGCTTTTCTAAAGATAATTACATATCCTCATATGTTCTCTTCTACCAACAAAAATCTTCTTCGCAGACATGCCCCGTGTGATTGCCTTCCACCATGTCTTGTTTGGTCATCCTCTCTTACTCCTTCCTTTACCGATACGTTACGCCTAAATGTCTCCAACCATGTTTGCTGGGGCCTTCCTATCCTACGCCTTCCAGGAGACCTATCGCCTTTATTGATTCTTTGTTTTGGGTTATTCTCATTTTGATGTTGGGCGTCCAGTAACCATATTATCATATGCATTCTCATATTGGCATCGTTCTTCTCCCACATAGACCTCCCCTATTTTATTATTCATTTTATCCTTTCCTAGTTTACTGATACAGCTTCTTCTTCTTCTTAAAGTGCCTATCCGTTCCGGATGTTGGCGATCATCATGGCTATCTTGACTTGTTTACCGCAGCGCGGAACAGTTCAGTGGTAGTGGTGTTATACCACTTTCCTAAATTTTGAAGCCAGGAAATGCGTCTTCTTCCCGGTCCTATTTTACCATTTACCTTCCCTTGGAGAATCAGTTGGAGAAGGCCGTAACGTTCTTGATTTCTCATTACATGTCCTAGATATTCTAATTTTTTTGTTTTGATGGTTATGAGAATTTCACACTCTTTCCCCATTCTACGCAGGACTTCCACATTAGTAATTCGGTCAAACCAGGATATACGTAAGATGCGCCTATAACACCACATTTCGAAAGCTTCGAGCCGATTCATAGATGCAACAGTTAGTATCCACGCTTCCATTTTGTAGAGCAGAACTGTGAATATGATGCAGCTAACCTTTCTCAATTATTCAAGGGTTACATTAGAGTTACTACTTTTAGAACCGAAATCGGAAAGTGCGACCAATAAAATCTGTTGTGGCGTTTTTGCGTCTTTTTAGCTTCTCTTATGGTTTCTGAGTGACTAGAGCACCTAATTCTGAAAATTAAGTCGATGTTTAGATATTTCATGGCGCGATGCGGATCTTGGCGTTTGCACTTGAATCCTTGAGGATGGAGTTAGTTCTACACTATAATGGTATCCGTAGTATTTTGCTTGCAAGAAGTTATTGATGAACTCATCAAAACAAACCAGAATTCTTGTATCCTCATGCATCAGCAGAATGTCAGTTTTCATATGGCTCGTATAACATCCAAGTATTTGAAGACGACGAGCATCGATTTGGTGGCCACCCTACAGTCCTAACTTGCCACTGTGTGATTTTTTTGGACTTACCTATTTCGGACTGTAATAAATTTGGCAAAATGTGTTGAAATTAAAATCGAATATTTGAAAAATAATAAAACTTATTCCATTGCTACCCAGTAGTTTGATGTTGTCTTGGAGAGTGTTTGGAATGCTATCAGTTGTTGAGCGGATCATAGATATTTATCGTCTGGGTATTTTCTATGCTTCATTGTTTCTTTCTTTAATTGTATCTCAAGATTTCTATATATTTTTTTTTTTTTATTTTATTTAATGTTGTAATATTTACAATCTGTCCTCAACTGAGAACAATAGGTAAATTATTTGACAAAAATTGAAAATTTTGACCTGTAGAGGGAGATCCAGTGATCACCCTCTTTACATAAATTAAATTAAAACAAATTAAAATAAGTTTAGTTATCACAGATTATTCGAATCTTCTTGCTAGATCCACTACTTTGAATCTCTTCAGGCGTCGTACATCATTGTGGTCATCAGTAAGGTTGCTGGCTAACTCATTTGGATGAGATTCTAGTCTCTTGGAATATTTTTTGTAATATTCCGTTATTACTGTTTTTATGGATGGCAAATTGAGGTCTTGCTCTATCACATAGTTTGGCACGTACCAAGGGGCATTCAGCATTGTTCTAAGGACTTTGTTCTGGAATCTCTGCAATATTTCTAGGTTAGTTTGACTGGCTGTCCCCCAAAGTTGGATACCATAGGTCCACACTGGTTTTAATATAGTTTTATATATCAGCAGTTTGTTTTCAAGCGATAGTTGAGATTTACGACCGATGATCCAGTACATTTCTCGAAATTTCATTCCTAGTTGTTTTCTTTTTGTAAAAATGTGTTTTTGCCAAGTTAATCTCCTATCAAGATGGATTCCTAGGTACTTGACAGTATCGGTTTGTGGGAGTTGAGTTTCATTTAGTGTTACAGATGGACATGTTGTCATTTCTATATTTGGCGATTTTCTGGTTGTATCTTGTCACATGTCACTTGGTGTCGTCACATCAATAATAAGCGTTCTGCTTCGTTCGTTCACTGGTGTTAGATCCGGCCACTTGGTTGGTCAGTGAGTACTTTTGATAAGATAATAGTTGGCAAGGTAAAAAAGAAGTGGCCATAAGATTCACTCCATTTGTAGATTTCACCTTTTAACTAAGCTGGATATCTTTCAACCATTTTCTTGTGAAAATCATTTTTTGAAGTGAAAATTATTTGAAAATAACTCAGCTGTTATACATCTTGACAAATCTCGTATATTTTTATTTGTCTCGAATTTTTATTTCGATATCCAATTCATTTACTTCTCCCTTCTATTTTCACAGATATAAAAATAATATTCGACGAAGCCATATATTTTTATTGGCCAATCACCCTAGTATTTGATTAATTTTTTGGTCCACATCACTTACGAACTTCTGAGCCGATTGATTAAACTCAATCTTCTGGAATCGAATAGAGTAAGTCTAACGACCGAAGTGGTGTACATCTGTTATTTGCATGGGATAGAGTTAATCCCTGATTCCGTCCTAAGCGGATAGAACTATGTGGAGAGAGAGAGAGAAAGAGAGACGGGAGGAAATCTTTACTACCGCACTTAAAGAGCGGTAACCAGTTATTTTGAGAACTGGACCTTTACGTTTTATGTTATTGGAGGAAGGTTTGAAGGTGGTTAAATGACCAACATAATAGTTACACTGACCACATTTTATTTCATCGGTTACTTACTTGTATGGTATGTAATACTAAGGTCAAAATTTGTGTTTGAGATTTTGTTTTTATTGATATTAAATCGAATGGTTTTTAGAGCAATATGTGTCTTCTAGAGGTTTATTTTCTGTAACTTTTTTGTGCTGATGACACTGTGATTCTCGCGATATGAAGGAGATGCCTGATGAGTAAGATACAAAGTAAGATACAAGTGCATAATACGGGCTCAAACTAAACATCACAAAAACCAAATGAAGTGGCCATAAGATTCACTCCATTTGTAGATTTCACCTTTTAACTAAGCTGGATATCTTTCAACCATTTTCTTGCGAAAATCATTTTTTGTAAATGACCTGCTAGTAAGCAAAACCCAAAAACGACCAAGACAACTGATATTAGACAATCAAAGAATTGAACACGTGAATTCATACACTTAGAAACAACGGTTAATTCTAGTGATGTAGCGAATATTCGCATATTTTTCCATATTCGCATTCGCATCCGCGAAATTTTTCCGAATGTTTTGCGAATATAATTTATCAGAAAAAAAAATAATTTGAAGATAATATTATGGTAATAAAAACAAAATCTATTCACTGCTCATCTTTTTTTTTTAAAGAAAAGGTAACTTACCTCGTATACCTAATAGTCATATTATCAGCCTTCACTTTATTTTATTATTTGGTATTATATAATAAAATATAGTTTAGGTACATTCCATGTCAAATCACTCAGGCAAAAAATTTTGGATCTCCGATTTGTCTGAAAATTGGTATATGGCTTCTGCGGGACGTAAAAATAAGATATTTAAGGTCAAAAAATCTTCTTCTTTTTTCTCAAAATGTTATTTTATGCGATTTTACAGTGATTTGGTGTTTATTTAAACAAATTTGCATTTTCTGTCGTAAAGTATCAATGAAAAACATAATATTTTAATAGAAAGGACTCAAAAATGTCATTATATGGCATTATAACAAGTTATTTTGAATCAAAACAAGTTTTTGATCAAATTTTATAGTGTAAAAAACGTTAAAATACCGTTTTTTACATTTTCCTTCATTCCCAAAATACATCATCATCGATTTGACCGAAAATTTGCCCACAGATAGCCAAAAGATAGGACTTTAAGTGGTTAGAAGGATTTGAATTATATTACAATACCAAAAAAGTTACACGTAGTAGTATCAGACTCAAAAGTATATATTAGTTCAGTCGGGATAGCATTTGACCTTGAATGCCGAGCTGCCCAAAATTTTATTTTTCTGATCTTTAGGGGAGTCAGTAGTAGCCTAAATTTAAAATCACGAATGAATTCCTCCGTTACGTTAGCCGCCATCTTGATTTTAAAGGAGAACCTGTTTTGCTCAATATCTCCGCCATTTTTAACTTTTCGACAAAAATGGTAGGAACTGAAATTGTTCCAAATAAATCGTATTTACAATTATTATAATTTCTTTTTAACAATTTATGTCGTGAGGTCGATATTTTCGAGTTAATTGTACTTACAGTAGACGCCTATATTTTTGACTATAATATTGCATGTAACTTTTTTGGTATTGTAATATAATTCAAAACCTTCTCACCACTTAAAGTCCTATGTTTTGTCTATCTGTGGGCTAACTTTCAGCCAAATCGATTATGATGTATTTTGGGAATGGAGAAAAATGTAAAAAACGGTATTTTAACGTTTTCTACACCATAAAATTTGATCAAAAGCTTGTTTTGAATCAAAGTAACTTATTATAATGCCATATAATGACAGTTTTGAGTCCTTTCTATTAAAATATTAGGTTTTTCATTGATACTTTACGACAGAAAATGCAAATTTGTTTAAATAAACACCAAATCACTGTAAAATCGCATAAAACAACATTTTGAGAAAAAAAAGAAGAAGAAGATTTTTTGACCTTAAATATCTTATTTTTACGTCCCGCAGAAGCTATATACCAATTTTCAGACAAATCGGAAGTCCAAATTTTTTTTTGCTCCAAAATTGAGTGATTTGAAATGGAATGACCCCTTAAGATTTAGGTTGATTTACACTAAATATCAAATAGTTCTCATTAGAAATTTAGAAAACATTACAAAAATGGAAACAAATTTAAAAAACTGAATATTCGCATTCGCAAATGTCGGGGTAGCAGATATTCGTATTCGCGAATGTTCAAAAAATGACATTCGTTACATCACTAGTTAATTCACGTTGGGATCAAGTGAAGGAGATACTTATAAGAATAAAAAAGCAAGAACTCACTAGTATGATGCAAATTTTCACCTCTAAAAGCCTCCCTCTACCTCTCAAAAGACGACTTCTCAAATGTTATGCATTTCTAGTTTTGTTATATGGAATGGAAGCGTGAACAACGACCGCAACATTAATGGAAAAAGTAGAGGCCTTCGAAATGTGAGCTTACCAACGTATATACCACGTATCCTGGACTGAGCACGTGACCACTGTATAAAGAGGGACAGTAAAACCACTTCTCTGTCGGCACTTTGATCTCAAGAAGACCAACGAGACAAGTGACCAACGAGAAGGAACTACGCTGTATATAGGTAAGGAGAAAGGTCGGAATAACTATAAAGAAAAGAAAGTGGAATACTTGGGTTGCTTTATGAGACATAGTATATATAGAATACTTCAGCTAATTATCCACGGGAAAATAGACAGCAGAAGGGGTCCAGGGAGGAGGAGACACACGTGGCTCCAAAACCTGCGGCAATGGTTCGGATTGTCATCTGTCGAACCATTCAGATCTGCTGTAAACAAAGTCAGAATAGCCATGTTAATTGTCAACGCTCGTAACGGACAAGGCACATGAAGACGAAGAAGCTTCCTTGTAGGTTTGTGGAATATTGTATCTTTAGAGGTTTATTTTCTGTGGCTTCTTGCTGTAGGGAGGAAAATACATGTGTAAACAACATTTCGCCATTTGATTTAAACTCCATTCTTGTTATACTTTGTTCTTTCTATACAAATGTTACTATGCATTGGCAAACTGTCATCCCGAATGTCCACATTTTTAAAGATTTTGAAGATGATTTCCTTAGTTTTTATAGAAAAACGAAGTTTTATAGTCTTCACTAACCGATATATACCCTGCTTAAATAATTCTAGTGGTTGTTGCTCAAAAAATTATTTTACAACATATTGTACTTCTTCGTTCGACTGAAAACGATAACATTTTAACGCTCTTTTTAGTGGTCCAAAGATGTGGAAATCGCAAGACGATAAATTGGGTATATAGGGTGGATGCTCTAATATCCTCCATTTCTTTCGTTGTAGATTTTCTTTCACAACTTTAACAACAAAAGGCCCAGCATTGTCGTGCAAAAGAATGACACTGCTTGAGAGTTTCCCTGGATGTTTTCGTCTTATTGCTTGATGGAGCTTATTCAAAAATTCATTATACAGGTTTGCGTTAATATGCACCAGCACCAACCATATGTTTTGGATTATATTTAGACTGATTTTTACTAACAAACGCCGTTTTTAATCGCAGTTAAATAATAACAATTATTTCCAAGGCTAACCTGACCAAAGATGGATTTCAATTGAACAAGCGTATACAGGGTGAGGCAGATAAAGGGCCTATTAGAAATATCTCGAGAACTAAAGGTAACTGAATTATGAAAATTGTTATACAGGTGTTTTGATGTGTGAGCTATTTAATGAAAATATTTTGGTCTCTTTGCTACTTCCGGTTATACCGGAAGTTGATTGTAACTTCGTTTTTTTAAATGGGACACCCTGTATATTTTTACATTTTTGGATTCTCCTCGATTTCTTCTTTCTTTAAATATAAGGTTTTGTAATATTATACAGGGTAGGTTAAAAGATAATTACGTTTTCTTATTAATTTCGTAGCAACATTCACACCCTGTAGGCTTGTAGTACTTTGACATAATAAACTCTATTTATCTTCAAATGATTTTTAATATAGTCTTCTATTGTTAACAATTATTAGTATAGCTAAATTTTTCGTTTTAGTGTACAGGGTTGGTCGAAACACGGAATGAGTATTTTCTGAGCTTTCTTAAATGGAACACCCTGTATTTTAGTATTGTAATGAAATGTTGTTTTATGGTACATTTTAATTACTTAAGCACTCCCTATACCTAACTGCTTTAATTTGTGAGTTATTGGTGATTCAAGCAAAACATTAATTGCAACACAAAATATGTGAAATTGTATTAGGTTGGCCGTGAAAATATTCAATCACAAATAATTTTTTGGAAATAAATACATATTAATCTAGACTGATACTTAAAATTGCCAATAATGGTTGAACTGTCAAAATACCATCGAAGTTAAGATTGTTGGTGCGATTAACAATTAAGCACAAATTAAAGCAGTTAGGTATAGGGAATGCTTAAGAAATAAAAAAGTACCATGAAATATCATTTCATTACAATACTAAAATATAGGGTGTTCCATTTAAGAAAACTCAGAAAATACTCATTCCGAGTTTAGACCCACCCTGTATACTAAAATTAAAAATTTAGCTATACTAATAATTATTGCTAACAATAGTAGACTATAGTGAAAATCATTTGAACATAAATAGAGTTTACTATGTCAAACTACTACAATCCTACAGGGTGTGAATATTGCTACGAAATTAATAAGAAAACGTAATTATCTTTTAACCTACTCTGTATAATGTTACAAAACATTATATTTTAAGAAAGAAGAAATCGAGGAGAATCCAAAAATGTCAAAATATACAGGGTGTCCCATTTAAAAAAACGAAGTTATAAGCAACTTCCGGTATAACCGGCAGTACCAAGTAGATGAAAATATTTTCATTAAATAGATCAGTCTTCAAAACCCCATTATTCCAATTTTCATAATTCAGTTACCTTTAGTTCTCGAGATATTTCTAATAGGCCCTTTATCTGCCTCACCCTATATTTAGGTGTCTATTTAAATTATAATTTGTATTAGCTTTATGTTGTTAAATATATTTCACCCGAAGCACTTTGTAACAAGTATTTAACATTTTCTTGTGTAAAAGCCGTCGACTTCTGTCTCTCTGTTCGACCGAGGATTAGTGCTTTCAAACGGAAACAGATACAGAAAAACTTCACGGATTCGGATTTAGCGTTAAGTAAAGGAAAATTAAGTATCCGAAATCTTTTGCTCCCAAAAAAGTATAAAACACATTTAGTAGTAAACTCCATATGGAAAAGCTTCTAAATACCTAATATGGAATATTTTACTTCCGGTAATGAAAATTTTCCACTTCGAATGAAAATTTCTTTCGAGAATATTTTTAAGTGAAAGTTATCCTCCAATACCAAATTGTTCTATATGGTCCACATACATAATGTTCAGAAAAAAGTCACACCATTTTGAGCGTCGGGTTTAGGGGGGAGAAGGGGGAGAAATCGATAATTTTTAAGTTTTTCGTCAAATATTTCTAAAACTATTATTTAGCGTAAACAATGTTCTATACAAAAATGTTCTACATAAAATTTAAAACACAAAAGGTCCTATACATAATTGTCATAAAATCAACGGTTCCAGAGTTACGGAGGGTGAAAACTGCAGGTTTTCGATACTTTTTACATTTTTTGGGCAATTGATGATGATTTTGGGTGGTGAGGTTGACGTTTCTTCAAGGGCTTATCACTAATATACCAGCGGCCACTGAAATAGCAAATTTTATTTACAAAACACAATCCTGTTAGAGAAAATTTCTTTCATCATTAATAAATAATATTATAAATTGCCCAAAAAATATAAAGTATCGAGAACTTCCACTTTTCACCCTCCGTAACTCTGGAACCGTTGATTTTATAACAATTATGTCATAGGACCTTTTTTGTTTTAAATTTTATGTAAAACATTTTTGTGTAGAACATTGTTTACGGTAAAGCATAGTTTTAGAAATATTGACGAAAAACGTAAAAAAAACTACTAATTTACCGACTTTTCCCCCATCTCCCCACCAAACCGGACGCTCAAAATGGTGTAACTTTTTACTGAACAATATTTGGACCATATAGAACAATTTGGTGTTGGAGGAAAACTTTTACTTTGGATGTTTGGGTTAGGCCTTTTTTGGACCAATTATACTATACTACCTCCGTAACTTTGGAACCGTTCATTTTATAGAAGGATTATGCAGAG
Source organism: Diabrotica virgifera virgifera (assembly GCF_917563875.1). Lineage (NCBI taxonomy): Eukaryota > Metazoa > Arthropoda > Insecta > Coleoptera > Chrysomelidae > Diabrotica > Diabrotica virgifera. The sequence goes on from NC_065444.1 coordinate 71,205,305, forward strand.
AACCTTTTTTGTTTCAAATTTCATGTAGAACATTTTTGTATATAAGGTTGTTCATGCTAAACCGCATAGTTTTAGAAATATTGACGAAAAACGTAAAAAACTACGAATTTATCCATTTCTCCCCCCTCTCTCCCCCCAAATCCGACGCTCAAAATGGTGTGACTTTTTTCTGAACATTATGTGGACCATATAGAATATTTTGGTGTTGGAGGATAACTTTCACTTTGGATGTCTGGGTTTGGGTCTACTTGTACCATACTAAAGATTAAACGTCATTTTTTACTTATAAACAATGATATATCCTTATGTAATAAGTTATTTTTGTTAATTTGTTGCTGAATTATTGCAAAAAATATGAATGTGGACAATAATATCACAAATATTCGGCAATATAAGTTTTAAGATAATTTCTTGAAATTTGAGTTTCTTAATTTGTAGGTATATAATCTTTTTTATTCGAAATGTTTGCATTTTTACACGAATTTTAAAAAAGGTAGGTACAATATCCTACGACCCTTAGAACCCGAGTTATCTGTTCTTTTTAAATCAACGGGGCTTTGTTTATAAACATAAAGAATTTTAAAAAGCACCATTTGAAAGATTAGAAATCAAGTTTCCATAAAAAACATTCAAAACGAGTTCTTTAAAAATATGCTGTGAATGATGTGCCAAAAATTAAGGGTTTAAAAGCGAAGCAATCTGTCGATTTTACTATTTCAAAAACTGAATTCACAATTTGAAATTTACATAAGTCACAAATCTCCGATTTTAATCAACGTAAATTATGTTTTTTTTTAATTTGTGGTACCTCGTTGCATAGATAGTTATTATATAGATAAAAATGCAATAGTTATTTTATGTCAATGGTGGAGTTGTTTATTTAACCGAGTAAGTTGTTTAAACAAGTTAAAATAAATATTTATTTTGCAATATTTTACTTTTCTCTCATTATTATTAGTTGAAAAGGTTATGAAATTAATTTTTTATTTAAAAATCAAATATTATACGTGTTAATTTTTTTTTTAATTAAGGGGATGGGTACTTATTTTCGGCTGCAATGCTATTCAAATGGGGATTCATTTTTTTCGAATCCTGAGAAAATTAATAAGTATTTTTGAAAAATTTAAACGCAGAATGAAAGATTACGTTATTACCGAGGGCCGAAAGTCCCTGAGAACTTCTATAATGTTTATTTTAATAAGTTACAGGGGTGAAAAACGAAGAGAAAATTTAGTGTGATTTTGAATTTCAAATATCTCATTCAAAATAAATTTTAATTATTCTAAGGGACTTTCGGCCCTCGGTAATAATTTAGTCTTTCATTCTGCGTTTAAATTTTTCAAAAATATTTATTGGTTTTTTCAGGATTCGAAAAAAATGAACACAATGTCCGTAGTAATATTTTCCAAATCTATCTTTGTCTTACAACGCACTCAGTCGAATAGAATATTGTCAGTCAGACAGTGACAATTTTAAATATTTGACATGGCATCGGGAATATTTTGAGTTGTTGATTAAATAATATTGATATAATATAGTGTATTTGATAAATAATTAATTTAAGACGTGAACTTAATAAAAAGTTATTTATTGCGTATTATTTGTGGAAGATCCAAGCAGAGAATACATCAGGATAATATATTCTGTGATCCAAGTATATATTTTGTTAAAGATGTTCAAAATTGTAAGCGTTCCATAGTAACAATGTATTACTAAAGAATCACTTTAACACTTTTCCTCTTTTCTCGATTGAGTATTAGTTTTTGTTGTACATATAAATTATTACAGTCACTGAATACATAATTAGTGAAAAAAGTATCACATTTATTAACTGAATTAATAATTTGCAATTATACAAATAACAGTTATCCAAGAACATTCAAAAGCCATCTCTTTAAGTTAATGATGACATTTTCAAGTACAGTGACATTCTAGTAATGTTTACATGTCCATACAAGTGTGATTTTTACTACACGTAATTTGCCGTGTAGAGACAGAAAAGTAGGGATAGCCGTAAAATATTTGCGAATTATGTACCGATGGCCTTAAGTTTATTGTTAGTATAAATAAGTAGTATAAATAGGCTTACCATACGTCCCGCTTTGACCGGGACAGTCCCGGTTTGAGATCCCTGTCCCGGCGTCCCGACTGGTTTGCATTAACGTCCCGGTCAAACTTGAACAACACCGACACCCCGGCCATTGATTAAGGACCATCTAAAGTGCTCGAAACAAGGCTAGTACAAGGGCCATTGCAAGATCATCTACCATAACATCGTTTTTCAAAAATGGCTAACCCGCAGAAAATGAACTTTCCATTGCTGCTGAAGAAGCTACTTTTGCATTTCATACAGCAATGTACGATATATGTTTTAAAACATTTGACTGCTCCTCAAAATTAATATCGAAGCTGTTTAAGCCCAAATTCAGGTCTGCGGTACCAAGTGCGAAGCGATTATCACGGGACTGATTGCACCGATGCGTGATGGCAAGAGATTAACTACACAACGAGCAAAAAGAATGCAATTTTTTGAGCATTTAAACACATGTATCAAACATACATGATGTTAAATTGGCACTGATAGCTGTTAGGTACTTTGTACCTGAGAGAGCGAGAGAGGTATACCTGTAAAGTTACTCGATTTTGGATCTGTCGCCGGAGAAACTTCTGAAATCTTAGCAAAAAAGCACGAAATAGAAAACAATGTATCTGCTTGCTGTGGTGATAACTGTAATAGGAATTGTGGAAAGGTAAAAAGAAGAGGCACCAAAAACGTGTATTCCAGGCTCAAGGAAGGCCTTGGCGTTAACATAAAAGGCATTGGTTGCGGTGCACACATCGTTCACAATACAATCCAACATGCAATTTATGGTCTTCCTGCCGAAATAGAGGCTATCGTAAAAATATACAAATATTTTTGTAAATATCCCGGACGCGTCACAAACTTAAGAGTTTTGTGAGACAGTTGACATCGAGTACAAAAAATTAGTGAAACATGGAAATGCAAGATTTCTGTCTTTATTACCAGTTGTGGAAAGGATCCTGCAGCTATAGCCTGAGATCTTATTTTCTTGCTCAAGTGAACTGCCCTCTCGCATTGAGACAGTTCTTCACAACAGAAATTGGAGCACTTTACTTTTTGTTTGTGCTCGAACAGTTAAATTTATTCAACAAAATCATTTAGTCTATGAAGAAGACTAACTGAACTGCGACAGATGTAGGTATGAAGTTGACAAAGTTAGAAACGAATCTTCAAAACAGGATGAAAAACTAATTTCTTCCACAAGCAGTTAAACAACTAATAGACCAGGGCGCATCTGTAAAAATATTAGTACATTTGGACGTTGAGAGGTGACTCAAATTTTTTTGCAGAAACTGCTTGAAAATAACTTAAATAATAATATTTGAGTTATCCTCCCTCTCAAAAAGGTCCGGAACATTGTTTAAATAAATAATCAAAATGTCAAAAAATGAAGGAAAAATTCGATTTTCTTCTTCGTTTTTTGATTATAACTTTAAAAGTATTCATTTCCGAGAAAAGTTGTACTGACATAAAAGTTGCGTAATTAAATTTCCTACAATAAAGAATTGGTTAAAAATTTAAAAAATAGTCACATTTGTTGCAAAATAGCAATAATTGCGAAAAGAACCATACAAAAACAAGTATTCGCATTTTACGTTTTTCAACCATTTATGCTACACTTACGACCTTCATATTTCACCCAGACAAACTTCATGATACAGTTAAACAATACTGTAAATTTCATTAAGATCGGTTCAACAGATTTTGCAAAATAAATTTTGCAATCCAGCTTTCGCAAAAAAAATTCATTTTTTCAAAATGTTACAGGACTAAAAGTAAAGCAGATAGCAGGTTGAAATTTTTTTGCGTATAGAAGTGTACTGTACCTTTCATTTGCAATTTGCAAAATTAAAATCGATTAACTACCACGGCGTCAGTATTTTTTTTAAATAAACATTAATTATTGGTGCTACGCGCAGGACAGCAGATAGTTTGCTCTGATTGGGCATTCCAATGACCTTTGATAATGATTGATTCATTTTAATTTTTATTACATTTCGATATAAATAAATAAATTTGTTTATTGCAAAATGAAAACACATACTCTATCCTTTGAAATAACAGTTTTTTTAGCAAAAACTTTCTTTGTTCATTTATTTTAACTTAGAGAATAAAAGTTTATTATTTTTAAACATATGCAATTGTTTAAACAATATTTCACAAACAATAATAAAATTAGTTTGATTTTTGTGGAATTAAAATATTAAAATACAACAAAATATAGAGTAAGAAAATAATATATTAGATAAAGATTGGAAGACATTTTGGTGGAAATCAACTTGTGTGAATCGAACACCGCTGTCCTGCGCGTAGCACCAAAAATTAATGTTTATTTGAAAAATTTCCTGACGCCGTGGTAATTAATCGATTTTAATTTTGCAAATTGCAAATGAAAGGTACAGTACACTTCTATAAGTAAAAAAAATTCAACTTGCTATCTGCTTTATTTTCAGTCCTGCAACATATAAAAAAAAATGAATTTTTTTGCGACATCTATTAAACCGATCTTAATGAAATTTACAGTGTTGTTTTATTATATCATAAAGTTTTCTCGGTAAAATATGAAGGTCCTAAGTGTAGCATAAATGGTTGAAAAACGTAAAAAATGCAAAAACTTGTTTTTGTATGGTTTTTTTAGCAATTATTGCTATTTTGCAACAAGGATGTCTATTTTTTAAACTTCTAACCAATTCTATATTGTAGAAAATTTAATTACGCAACTTTTATGTCAGCACAACTTTTCTCAGAAATGAGTAGTTTTAATGTTATAATCAAAAAACCAATAAAAAAATCGAATTTTTCCTTCATATTTTGACATTTTGATTATTTAAACAATGTTCCGGACCATTTTGAGTGGGAGGATAACTCAAATATTATTATTTGAGTTATTTTCGAGCAATTTCTGCAAAAAAATTTGAGTCCCCTCTCAACGTCCATCTCAAAACAGATGCGCTCTGGACCATAAATAAATTGGAATATTCCAATCATGTCGAAAACTTCATGAGTGACATTCACGCTTTTTATGAGCGCTGCATTACGTATTTAGAATTGTGGGAAAAGAGCCGAAGATTTTGAGTGGATATGCTTGAAAAATGAGCTTAACTGGACTGAAATCGAAAAAGCAACAGAAAATATAAATAAAATGCAAAAACTTCAATCAAAACCCCAAATAATGATTGATCAGCTATTTATTGATGAGGTGTTATTAACAAAAGGCTTCTTCCAAAATTCTAACGAAGTTAGTTACTCCGAGAAATGAGTCCAGCTATTCACCCATTACAAGCAGCATTGAGGGGCCGGATATAAAAAAAAATGTGGAGTTTGCTATGTGTCTACTCGGTACTTCAGCGCCAATAGAAAGAATTTTTTCACAGATCAAAAAAATGTCGATCAGGGGAGGATGAAAGAATGCAGTGTGGAAGCATTGCTTACATGCAGTGAATTTTATGACAAGCACGACAAAAATATTCTGAAGAATGTGCAATCAAGTGAAAAATATTAAACAAGTGTAAGCGAATAATAAAACTGGATAACTTTTTAGTGTTGTTCGTATTATTTGTAATTTATCTCTTTTTGCATTGCATTTCTAATATAAAAAATACAAATTAAGCGAAAAGCAAAACGAAAATAAGCCTCTTCCTCTTCTGCGTCCCGGTTTGGCTCTTCGTTATTATGGTAAGCATAAGTATAAATAATAGTTGTGATAATAATAAGCATACTTCAAGAAAAATTATCATGTATAGATTTGATTTTCAAATAAAAAATTAATTATTTAGGCCCGATTGTTCAATTGGAGATTATCTTCAGATTAAAAATAATCTTGAATTAAACGTAAGATTACATTGTTCAATGCAAGTTTAACACTTAACCATCTGTTAACCAGAGATTATCTTAAACGCCCAAAAACGAAGGATTAACGGTGTTAACTAGATATTTGTAACCTTATTTTCTGGTTTTAAATTAAATATTGTCAAGAAAATTCCAGATTAAAGCAACCATAGTTATTGCACTATAATATATTGTGTTATTGCTACTTTTAAATCGTAGATAAGATTTAAAATAATATATTATAATTTAGTGTTTACATATGGCTATTGCTAATAATGGTGTTTTTGATTTTGAAGATGGAGATATCACAGAAAACGAAGAGTTCTTAGCTGTTGTTAATACAATTTTTCCTCAACGAAAAAATCCTGTTTTTCGAGTTAAAGAACACTATTTTCATAAGTGGTCAGATAATGAGTTTTTGAATAGATTTCGTGTACCAAAGGAAACAGTTTTTATGATTGTTGATCGTATAAGAGATCGTAGCTCATCCTACAAATAGGTAAACTATTTATAATAGTTCATTAAAAATATATAAAATTACCAGCCAAACCCGATTTCAGAACAAACTAGTTTGGCCTATTTTTTCCCAGATTTCCATTTTATCGCAATTTGTAACTGCATCACTTTCTTATTCTCGAGAATATGTTTATATTTTTTAACAAAAGATAATAATTTCTTCTTCATCAGCCGTAAAGCTCGTAGTTCTCTTTCTTTTATTATTTTTATTCCATTTTTTGAAATTTAAATATAAAACACGAAAATAATCACTGACATGGGGGAGTCACTGCGTCAAAAGTCATGAATACCATCCTTTATAGCACAGAACACATTTTTCGGTACAATTTTCATGATAAAATTTGTTCCAAGCCGTTAATTAATAACTGGCAACATTGTCACTGCTTCTGTATTCGGGTTTAATAAATCCGAAAGTTAACCTGCATTGAACAACTTGATTAGAAATAATCTTCGAATTAAATTTAATCATGGTTTACTTAATCCATGAGTTAACTACTGATTGAACAACTGGCCCTTAGAGAATTAAATTATTTAAGAAATTTTAGTGAAATTAACTAGTTAAGAAATTATTTATCTTAATCCCTTCATTTTTCACGTATCATGGACGGGTATTTTTAAAGAAATCGTTTTCAATTATTGTTTTTTGACAAAACTTGAATTTTTAATCTTTCAAATGGTGCTTTTTAAATGTCTTATGAACGGTTTCACCAACAACAAATAGTAGTTTATTCGATGAATAGAGAGAGATATTTGACCCATAAACTGACACATTTACGTTTCACTAACGTCAAATAACTTTTTTTGCACGATTGATCATTTTTGACTGTTTACCGTGACAGATTTTACGTCAGTAGGTGACATTTACTAGCAACTCGAGTGTAAGTAATCCAACTCGACGGTAAGTACTCCAACTCGACGGTAACTAACTCACTTACCGTCGAGTTAAAAAATCTCTTAATTTTAATTTATTTTTTGAAAGAATAAAGAAAACTAACGAATTATTTATTAATATTGAAACTTATGGTACAATTTGTTAAATTATTTAATGAAATCCCACTTGTTTGGGCTGTGGTTTCACTTCTAACAGAAACTCCTGCAGAATCGCATACATTAGTACTATTACTAGTATTGCACAATATTTTTTCGGCAAAATCTATTTTATTTTGAAGAGAATCTTCTACATAGCTTTCTGCCACTGTCGATGAACGCCAACCTCCATGACGCTTTAATCCGAGGACATCAACACCTTTATTAGCCAAAAGCGTTGCTGATGTCCTCCTGAACGAATGGCCAGTATAGTTCTCGGGATTAGGCAAATTTAAGAATTTGGCAATTTGAGAAGGCCAGCCCCCGATTGTCCCTTTCCCTATTACTTGAGCACAACATTTTCCTTTGGCGTATCTTAAGAACAAATGATTTGATTTTACTTGTAATGGACGAAGTTTTATATACTTTTGCAGAATTTCTAAATATGGAATTTTATCGTCTGGTTTATTAACGACTGTAAAAGTACGCTGGATGTTCGTTTTTGTATTGGGTACTTTTACAATCATTAAACCATCGGTTTGTTGGATGTCATTCATAGTAATATTATATAATTCTTCTCTTCTACAGGCACCAGATATTCCCAATATCATTGCGACCTACAAATTATGAAAAAATCTTCATTAGAGTATTTCTTTTACCTCAACTAGCTTATATTACCTTGTGAACTAGAAATTCTTCATCCGGTGCTTCCATCAGAAATTTTTCAAATTGCTGCCGTGTAAAAATGCTCGCTTTCTTAGGCCTATAGCCAACATTTTTTCTCTTCAAATACGCGATCAAAGTTGAAAACTTGGAAATATCAATGCCATCATAAAGAAAAACGGTGGATTTAATCATTGAATATTCTGCCCAGAGGCTTCCAGGAGCTTTCAACTGCATATGTCTTTGAACGAAATATGCCAATAGAGTCTTTTCTTCGATTCTTAAATTCTTGCCTTCGCACCATTTTTTAAAACTTTGGTAGGTATTTTGATAACGGACTTTGGATTTTTCGGGAATAATTGCGGAACACCCTTCTTCCCAAGCCCGTTCAATTTCTTCAAATTCACTTTCGCTCATATTTTAATTTATAATAATCAAAATTGTACTTAAAATTATTGACAACTAAATAAAAACTCAATTCTCCATTGTTGTTATGCACCCTAGTTACTACCTAACAACCAAAGTATATATCTTGATAAAATGAATGAAACTAGTCAATATGACGAAAATGTTTAATTTTATAATTTATAATGGTATCAATCGTGCAAAAAACGTTATAAGCATGTCGAACGTTAAGGGTAACCGATCTCAGACAATAATTGTCTTCGATCGGTATAAAACCCTTACCGTTCTCCATACTTAATATACTCTTATTATTTTTTAAATATAAGTATTTAGTCTTCGAATAAATTGACAAGTTCATCTCTCTTTAAATATTTATAACAAAGAAAATTCGTCAATTTAACTTTAAATTATCAAAATTGTATTGAAACACAATAAAAATATAATCGACCTCTAAATTTTATTCGAAGAATAACTAACTATTCATTGATTTTATTTGTTCTTGGTTAAACCTGCCCTTAATTTTTATAAACAAAGCCCTGGTGGATTTTTGAAAAAAAAAGGCTATCTTGAGTTATAAGGGTCGTAGGGCATTGCATGTTTTTTAAAATACGTGTAAAAATGCCAACGTTCGAGTTAATACAATAAAAGGCCTGAATCCCGCGTACGAAAAAAAAGTTGATTAATAGCAAGCTGAAAATTTGTTAATTGCTTAACGGTGTCTAGTCGGACAAACTTTGATGTAGGGGAACACTGGAACAGGAGAAGTTTTAATTGTGGAACAGTTTAAAAATTTGGAACGTCAGATTACGAAAACATCCCATGTATTTTCATTAAACTCTCATGGAAAAATCAGACTGCTATTTACCAGTAACACGATTTCTGTCATTTGACATGTTCTTCGTGTTCCACTCATTAAAATGCTCAGTTGGTGATAAACACCAGTCTGATTTTTGCATGAGAGTTTAATGAAATGGTAACAAATCAATTAGAAGTTCTGTCCGACAAAATACATGGAACGTTTTCGTAGTCTGACGTTCCAAATTTTTAACCTGTTCCACAATTAAAACTCCCCCTATTCCAGTGTTCCCATACATCAAAGTTTGTCCGACTAGACACCGTTAAGTTATTAACAAAATTTCAGCTTGCTATTAATCAACTTTTTTTTGGTACGCGGGGTCCAGGTCTATAAACTCCCATTAAATGATTTAATTTGATAATATGAGCCTCTCTTCGATTTTGTGCTTTAAGAAAATTCTTAAATAACTTGAGTGAAACTTTCTGAGATGAAAAATTTCAATTTTGTAACTATTAAGTGAAACTTCATGAAATTTTTATAGCTGAATATTTGTGATATTGTCCCCAAGTCCCCATTTTTACACAAAATTATTTATATATTTATATAACAAAAGTTATTATTAATTTTCAAAAAATTTACTTTTGAAGCTATTTTTCAATAAATAAACAACAATGAAAATAACTGTACAAACTGTTACTTTAAAAGATTTTCTATGCTTTTCCTGGCATATTTTCTCACTGATTTTGGCTTTCTCTCCTTTGCTGTTTATTAATTGACTATGATATATATCATCAGTTTTGAATGCAGTTGGTGAGATCACCAGATTAATTCCGAAAATATAGATAAAGATCTTTTCTAATTTTTGAGACAATATTTCAGATGTTCTTCCTTCTTTTGTGATCAGTTTCTCGACTAATGTAATGTAGGGTGTAGATGTCACTAGTTATTTAATACATGTAACTGTTTCCACTTTGACCCTTTTACCAACATATATTTACCCCGTTCATCGTATCGTGTTACATATTTTCAAATTTTTCCTGTGTATTGTATTCCGTGACATAAATCAAGAGATAATGGTTTGGTTCATTTGTTGCCTTGCAGAGAACTGCAGTCATTCTCTGGATAAAAGTTTTTTGGTATTTCTACATAAAAGTTACATATTATATACATAATTATGTAGATAAGAGAATTTTATGTAGACTCAAATGTCATATACAGGGTGATCAAGTTTTCGGACAAAGTTTGTTATATCTGTTATTATAGGAGATACCAAAAAAAGTTATTTACAAAAATAGGAGGTAGTTGTAAGTTTTACATTTTAAAATTATGTACAAATATCCAACATTCAATGTTGTGCGGACATATCTCATTTATCTGTCAGTGTTATTGGAACTTTTCTTTCACACAATGTACGGTTTGTTATCTTTCTTCTATTTAAAAGTCTGTGCACTCTGTACCACTCCTAGATAATTAAATCTATTATATTTTAAACTCCTATTAATATCCAAAGAAAACATCATAATTTTAGCAAATCCGCCTGTTGTTCTACTAAGTTCGAACCTTTTTTTCTTCCAAGGATCACTTTCCACAAGTCCCTTTTTTGCTCTAGTTCTCTTTCACTTAGTAGATTTTTTATCAATATTAAATCAGCCAACATTAAATACTTACTTCAAACTTTAAAAAGGGTAAACCCTGTAGTTGGCTGTATACCTTCGATAAGACAACGTAGAATGAAGTAAACACTTCTGTTGTATCTAGGTATACAGGGTGTCCCAGGCTAATTTAGCCACTCTATATCTCTTCAACGAATAGAGATTTTCGAATGGGACAAAAAGTGATCTATTCTAATTGTAGTATACTTTAATATGGCCTAAAAAAATCATCCCCTAAATATTCATCCCTTAGTTACAACCCCTAACTTTAATTTTTTTAATAGCACCCTGTATATTTTTTTATAGTTTTGGATGTGGTCTTCTATCGTCTATTCAACAGATTTATTAAAAATAAAATGGGTTTGTAAATAATCAAGAAATCAATTTATTTTTTATTTTTGTTAATTAAGTATCCCAGACTAATTTATCCAGGCTATATTTCTTAACAAAATAGAGATTTTTTAAAGAGACAAAAACTGATCTATTCCATTTTAATATTCAACTATTTCCACTTTAATATGGCGAAGACAAAATTATCCCCTAATTATTCATCCCTTAGTTACAACCCCTAACTTAAATTTTTTTAATAGCACCCTGTACATTTTTTATAGTTTCGGTTGTGATCTTCTATCGTCTATTCAACAGATTTTTTAGAAATAAAATCGGTTTGTAAGTAATCAAGAAAATATCAGTTTATTTTTGCCAATTATGTGTCCCAGACTAATTTTTCCAGGCTATATCTCTTAAACGAATAGAGATTTTCGAATGAGGCAAAAACTTATCTATTCCATTTTGTAATACACCTTAATATGGCGTAGAAAAAAAATCATTCCCTAAATATTAATCCCTTAGTTACAACCCCTACCTTTAATTTTTTTAATAGCACCCCGTACATTTTTTTATAGTTTTGGATGTGGTCTTCTATCGTCTATTCAACAGATGATTTAAAAATAAAATGGGTTTGTGAGGTATCAAGAAAATATCAGTTTATTTTTTATTTTTGTTAAATTAATCAAGATAGCCTTAAAAAAAGAATAGAAAAGAAATATGCTTTATTGTCACTGAAATTAGATAAATCGTCAATATTACAAAATAAAAGAATGAAAGTAAACAAAAACAATTTATTGCAAACTTTAAATAAATTGCAAATTAAACATACTACTCGTACAAATAAAATACAACCTTAGGAACAATAAAACTTAAAGGAACAATAAAAATAAATGCAATAAAAATTGCATGGAAAAAATAAATCAAAACACCCACTAACTAACTAATATTATTTACATTAAATGTTAGAATTGTAACCTACCTGCTGCAACACACATTTCGAATCGTTCCAGAAGATTTCTGGTACATGTGGCTCGAATCATTTCGGGAGTAATTTGGCGACATGCTTGTCTTATGTTTTCTTTTAATTCCTCTACATTTTGCGGTTTTGATTGATAAACAATATCTTTTATCGCTCCCCAAAAGAAAGAGTCAAGAGGTGACAAATCTTTTGAACGTGCCGCCCACATAATTTCTGGAGAGTTGTTTGCTATCCAGTGGTTATCAAATAGTGATGTTGAAAAAGTAACTATTCGGTACAAAGTACTCGTTACTTACGAATACCGAAAGTAACGATTACTATACAGAGAGACAAATCGTTACTTTGATTACTCTGATTACTTCGTTACTTCGTGCCAATCGTATCAGAGCTAGTAACGACTATAGGGCTTTTCATCGATTGTCATTTGTTTCGAGCTTCTGTCATGTGTCACATAATATTAATATATCTACGTCATACGTCTTTGGTTTGTATCATTGATATATAATACCAATAACGTATGACGTAGATATATTAATATTATGTGCCACATGGCAGAAGCTCGAAACAAATGACTGTGAATGAAAAGCCCTGTTGTATCTACTTTGATTACTCTGATTACTTCGTTACTTCATACAAATTGTATTAGAGTGAGTAACGACTATTGTTTCTACTATGATTACTCTGATTACTTCGTACCAATCGTATCAGAGCGAGTAACGACTATTATATCTACTATGATTTTGATTACCCTGATTACTTCGTACCAATCGTAACAGAGCGAGTAACGACTATTGTATCTACTTTGATTACTTTGATTACTCCGATTACTTCGTACTTCGTGAAGGTCGTGATTATATCGGAATACCTATACAAAATACCTACCTACTGAGAAATGCGATTCTCGATGTGATTACCGGTACTCAAATGCAAAAGTAACAAAAGTAATCATAGTAATCAAATCATTTTTATCCCTTAAACAGATCGGTGAAGGTCGCTGTTATATCGAATACCTATACAACCTAGCTACCTACTGAGAAATACGATTCTAGATATGATTACCGGTACTCAAATACAAAAGTAACGAAAGTAATCATAGTAATCAAATTATTTTTATCCCTTAAACAGATTGGTGAAGGTCATTGTTATATCAGAATACCTATACAAACCTACCTACTGAGAAATACGATTCTCGATATGATTACTGGTACTCAAATACAAAAGTAACAAAAGTAATCATAGTAATCAAATCATTTTTATCCCTTAAACAGTTCGGTGAAGGTCGTTGTTATATCGGAATACCTATACAACCTAGCTACCTACTGAGAAATGCGATTCTAGATATGATTACATTACCGGTACTCAAATACAAAAGTAACAAAAGTAATCATATTAATCAAAGTAACGAATACTGTAAATGATTACTTTATAAAAAAGTAACGACTTGTAACGAATACTCGAAAGTAACTATAATCAACATCACTATTATCAAAACGGTTTTGTAGGTAGTCGCTAACGATTCTCGCATTATGTGGATGAGCTCCGTCTTGTTGCCACCACATTTCTTGACGCTCATGAAGAGGAATATCTTCTAGCAAATCGGGTAGAATGTTTTCTAAAAAGTCTAAATATCGAACACCTGTTAGAGTGCCGTTAAAAAAGTAAGGACCTATAACACGGCCATTAAATAAACCGCACCACACATTTATACCCCAAATACTCTGAAATCGTGTTTCCATCATCCAATGTGGGTTCACGGGAGACCAATAATTGGAAATGTGACGGTTGACAAAGCCATTATTGTGAAATCTAGGCTCATCACTCCACAATATTTGATATGAAAAGTGGATCATTTTTAACATCATTTTTGCTATAAAATCAAGACGTCTTTGGTCATCACCAGGCTGTAATCCTTGAACTAGGTGCACTTTAAAAGGATGATACTTAAAATCTTTGAGAATTATATGCACAGAAATTCTTGAAATGGCACATTCATTGGGGAGGACTCTAACAGACACCGCGAGGTTCAACCAAAACTATAAAAAAATGTACAGGGTGCTATTAAAAAAATTAAAGTTAGGGGTTGTAACTAAGGGATGAATATTTAGCGGATGATTTTTTCTTCGCCATATTAAAGTGTGTTGCAAATGGAATAGACCAGTTTTTGTCAATTTAAAAAATCTCTAATTTGTTAAGAAATATAGCCTGGATAAATTAGTCTGGGACACTTAATTAACGAAAATAGAAAATAAATTAATTTCTTGATTATTTACAAACCGATTTTATTTTTAATAAATCTGTTGAATAGACGATAAAAGACCACATCCAAAACTATAAAAAAATCAAGTACAGGGTGCTATTAAAAAAATTAAAGTTAGGGCTTGTAACTAAGGGATGAATATTTGGGGGATGATTTTTTTCTACGCCATATTAAAGTATATTACAAGTAGAATAGATCACTTTTTGTCCCATTCGAAAATCTATTCGTTTAAGAGATATAGCGTGGCTAAATTAGTCTGGGACACCCTGTATATGAATTTATTAATAAAATTTTAAAATTTATCCATAAGGTGGTGTAAAATTACAAAACAAAAAACGTTTTCGGTTTAAACTGACCATCATCAATGTGAACGTCCGGTGTACAAGTATTTGGAAATAGCCAGTTCATTAGGTGTAAAGACCTTTAAATTACATTGTTGGTATATTTAACATTATAAAGTAAGCGACATTAAGTCGATGTATTAAGATTATTGAGAACCATGTGGATGTATTTCATCCTTGCTCGAAAGATGCACGTAGTGCTCAGGTGAGAGGTAACGACCAACTCAGTTGGTTACCTCTCACACTTTATGTCTCAAATAAAATTTGAGACAAACATCCTCCTCTCCTCAAGTTATTCAGCTAAAAAATATAAAGTGTAGACACATAGTAAAAATACATCATTTTGACAAAAGCACTCTACCGAAACAGCTGTGTGACAACAAAAATTATAATAAATTTTGTGCAGTGTTGAAAACAAAAGTTTTCAATGCTTTATTGTTAACATCTAAAAATGAAATTACCAAGTCGTTGTGTTCGCTAGATCTCTTAATAACCAATACTCTGAAAGTATCACCAATTCCAATCAACACTCCTTTGAATACATTCAGTATTACACAATACATCTAAATTTAATAAATTATTACACCTGTTATGTTACCTTCTGAAGAAACTGGCAGCTCACGGACATTCGATATGCTGTTCGAGCATTTGCATATAATGAAGTGTGTCAAATATGTTTACACATTCATTGATTTGCACCGGAGTGCTATAAATAGCAGGAGCAGTGTAAACGTAGGTATGAAGGTTGTTTGAGAATGATGTACAGATTGTCCCTCAAACTTACATCTTACATTATTCAAATAAATTATGAAACTTTTTTGTCAAAATTATCAGTAGTAATTGCACAAGAGCTCTGAAATTATTGAATTTTTCCCGAGTGATACTTTGACAGTTTTAATTTCACGAGCCGAAGTCGAGTGAAATTATGTCAAAGTGTCACGAGAGCAAAAATTCTATATTAATTTCAGAGGTCGAGTGCAATTTGTTGCGATTATTTCATGAATAAAACTGTTCAAAACCAAAATTTTATTGTAATTTATTTATGTAAGTACCATTAAACACACAGTTTTTATAAATATTTGACGATTGAAAGTCATCACTTATAATTTTTAAAACATTAATTGTCATTAATGTCACTGAATGTATTTTTTCGTAGCAACAAAGGGCATCTGACGTAATATACTTAACGACGGGAGATTATCAAAAATTATCGATTTAATTCAGATTTCTGTAGCTTTCTATTGATCAGAATCTCCTATGAATGAAATAATCAATATATTATTTAAGATTCTCGAATTTACATCCCAAAGTGATTATCTGTAAAGCCTTCGTAATATCCCTTTTCAGCTATATTAACTTCTTCATACAGAGCGTTTACTTTTGAATTAGATATACCACATTGAAGGAAGCGATAAAATTGGCAACTTTGCTTATTATTCCACTATAGTATCGATGCGTAATCGTCCATCGGCAGATTCAAACACATACTTAAGTTCTGAAATTACTAATTTATAATGAGCAGGTAACTTAATTCGATTGTTAAATTACCGGCAAGTGAGTATCTAAAAGCGGCTTCTTAAATTCCTTCAACATTTATTGTAAAACATTTAAAATTGTATTTTAACTGTTAAAGATGTTTTGTTTTGTTTTGTTTTTTTATTTCCACGGGACAAGCCCAATAAAGTTACAATTGTTTACAAATTTTGGAACAATTTAGTATACTAAATATAAGTCATATATATATAACACATAAAATATAATAGTTAAAATAGAGTTAACATAAATAATATAAATTACATACAAAACAAATTAGAAACAGACTGGTAAAGGTGGACATAACAAAACAATTAAGAGGCAATATTAATTTGTTGTAAGTTGCGTATAAATTGGTTGGGTGTGGAACTAAAATTAAGCCTCTCGGTATTTTGATTTGCTAGACGTAACATTCTAGTTATAGGTTCATTGAGGCCATAATTACATCGATGAAATGGTACATGAAAAGTGGTTTCGACTGCATTTCGAGTACTGTATGAAGGAACTTTAAAACCAACCTTAGACAATAAATAATGACTATTTGCTGTACCATTTAACAAACTATATAGAATTTTCAAATCATGGTGATAACGACGTTCTTCCAGGGTATTGATATTTATAAATGCTCTAATTTCGTCATAACTGTAAAACCTGTTACTCCCAGTAATAGCTCTAATTTTAAATCCCAAAAACCTAAGGAATTTGTTTTGGACCTTTTCAATTTTTTCTGCGTAAACATTATAGTAAGGTGACCAAATACTACAACAGTATTCCAAGTAAGGTCTAACAAGAGAACAGTATAACAATTTTAGGGTATTGGGACTTTTAAAATCATAGCAGTTTCGTTTCATGAAGCCAAGCATCTGTAAAGCCTTTGAAATAATAGAATCAATATGATCTGCGAATTTCAGCGATTTGTCAAACAGTATTCCAAGATCTCTTATTGTATTAACACAATCTAGTGGTGTGTTATCAAGTTTATATTCAAACGGAATACACGTTCTACCTTGATAAAAACTAATTTTATGACACTTTTTGACATTTAGCTCCATTTCATTTTCTTTACACCAATTCTGTATTTTATTTAATTGAAATTGCAGATTTTCGCAATCGTCAAGACTAGATATTTTCGAAAAGATTTTTAAATCATCCGCAAACAAAAGCTTATCACAGTTTATATCTGCAATATCATTTATAAATATAATAAATAATAGCGGACCCAGATGTGAACCCTGAGGGACCCCAGAACTGACAACTACATCCTGAGATAGACAAACCTGGATCCTTACTGCTTGGCGCCTTCCTATTAGGTAGCTTTCCAGCCATTCAAGCAGTTTCCCATCTACTCCAGCAGCTTCTAATTTAGACAATAGGATGTTATGATTTACCCTGTCAAATGCCTTGGAGAAGTCTGTATAAATAGAATCAATTTGATACCCACCCTCCAAAGCACTTGACAACGCATTCAAATAGCAAAGAAGATTTAATTCCGATGATTTGTGTTTCTGAAAACCATATTGCTCATCTACTGGAAACAATTTGAAACATACCGAGAGGCAGTCGGACACTAAGCTTTCAAATAACTTAGGAATGGTACTTAATATAGAAATCGGTCTATAATTTGTAATGTCAGATCTACTACCAGCTTTATGTATTGGCGTTAAAAAACTTAATTTCCATGAATCAGGAAAGTAACCAGTATACAATGAAGAATTAAAAATTTTCCACAATGGTCTGGCCAAAATAAAACTGCATTTCTTCAAAACTATAGGAGGTATTTTGTCAGGACCAGCACCTCTGTTCACATCTAACGCCATCATCCTTTCATATACTTGAGATATTGTAATATTACATGAATTAATCGTTATATTGGTGGTGGGAGGTAAAACACGTTTACTGATTACTTTCTCAGAATAAACTGATGAGAAATATAATGCAAAAGCATTTGCAATATCACTTGGAGTTGTATAAGTGATATTGTTCAAAGACATTTCATTTGGTAAACCTGTCCTCGTTCGTTTTGAATTTATGAATGACCAAAACGATTTAATGTTACTGTGAATGGAATTCTCAGTTTTTTCTATAAAGTTATTATGACAAGTTTTTGTTAGAGCTTTACATTTACTTCTAAGGCTCGAGAATGCATTATAATCATTTAGAGAGGAACTAACTTTAAATTTTAAATGTGATAACTTCTTTTCAATTACTAGTTTCTTTAGTTCTGGCGAGAACCATTTTGGAAACTTTTTTGTTGACATTATTTTTTTTGGCACAAAAATTTCAAAAGCACAGTACATGACTTCATAGAATGTATTTAACATTTTATCTAGACTTTGATTTTCAAGAATTTGATCCCAATTAACACAAGAAAGGTAATCATTCAAGGCGTTAAAATCAGTGTTATTAAAATCCAAATAGTAAGAGCTGTTCAGGTTTGTTGAGCAGCCATTACTACAAAGAAAATCTTTTATGGCAATGTTCAAGGCAGGATGATGCCTATCTAATGGAACTATTTCCTCATCAGAAGCTATAACTTGAATAGAACTGTCATTAGCAAATATCAAGTCCAATAAAACCACACGAGAATTGGATATTGTGTTGATTTGAAATAAATTGTGAAAATTACATAGATTTGACAATATCCAAGCAGATTGAGTTTCATTAGGAGTACAATATTGACTAAAAGTAACATTGGAAGACAGTTCATCATTAGACCACATAATGTTTGGCAGATTAAAGTCTCCGAACAAAAATAGTTTGGAAGCTGGATACTTCTCACTAACTTCATCAACACTTTCACTGAATTCGGTATATACAGCTGGTTCCGCTTTGGGTGGAATATAGACAGTTCCAAATATTGCCATAGACTGACCACTGCCAATAGTAATAAACACCTGTTCAATATTACTGCTGCTTACAAATAGGGCACTCGAGATTGACTTCCTGACCGCAATCAAAACACCGCCACCCCTAGTGTGGATGCTAGTTTCACTTGATCTATCTTTTCGGTACACAATGTAACTCTCCATACCAAGTTCAGAGTCTAGAAAATCAGCAGTCAGCCAAGTCTCAGTTAGAATAATTACATCATAGGAACAATGTGAAATATTTAATAAGAGAGAATGTTCAAAATGTATCTACTCGTTCCGATAGTAACAGTATGTTATTAAAATCACTTAACAATTTTTCGCTTTTCTCGATTATTAGTTTTTATTGCATAGTATATAAATTATTGTAATCACTAAATGCATAGTTAAAAATAATGATAAACATTTAATTAATGAATAATTTAAGCAATCAACAAATAGGATTTTTAAAAGAATATTCAAAAACGAAAGAAATAGTCACCTCTATAATTTCACCTCAAAATATATTTTGAAGATAAGATGGATACCCTATGACTTGCCGCCTACACTCTTAATGTTTATAAATACATGTCTATAAATTATAATAATATCGCATAGCTTATTGAACGTGGGAAGCCGGCAATGAAAGTGATATCTATGACTCTATGCCGCTACATGTCTACAGGGTGATTGATTAGTAGGGTAAAGCTCAATAGCTCCGCTATAGTAATAGATAGCAATAAAAGTTAATAACAGAAATTTTAGCCACCTTTGAGCTTCACATTACAAAATTAGTTAGAATATTACAGGGTGTTCGATAACACAGTGGCAGACCAAACTTATGTTTTTTTAAATGGAACACCCTATATTTTATTTTACATTCGAAATCCTGTTAACTTCTCCATCACAAAAATATAAAGGTTTGTTATGTTATACAGGGTATTTACAAAGTTATAACCAATTTTATGTGAAAATCGTAACAAGTTCAACTCCCTGTATAAATAAAAATAAGCAAAACAACAATGGTTTATTAATGCCATATTTTTAACGTATTGTCAAAATTTTCAAGAATGGTCAATATTGCTAATTTTCTTTATATCAGATACAGGGTGAGTCAAAACGCAAGTACATTATTTTCTCAGTAATTTTAAATGGAACACCCTGTATTTTATATCACTATTGAAAAGTGCCATTACTTACTTACTTTACTCCTCTTGATTCCATTTGGAACATAGGGCCTCTACAGTCCCCCTCCATTCATCTCTGTTTCTGGCCAGGGCTTTCACTTCTTTCCATGTTAACCCATTGGATATTTCATAATATCCATAATATTTCTTTTCCAGGATGTCATTGGTCTGCCTTGTTTTCTTTTTCCAGTTGGTTGGTAATCCAGGGCTTGTTTGGTTATATCATCTTCATTTTTCCTTAATGTGTGTCCAATAAACTTCCATTTGCGTCTGTTTATCGTTTTGGCTATCGGCTCTTGATTAGTTTTTCTCCAAAGTTCCTTGTTACTTATCCGATTTGGCCAATATATTTGCAATATTCGTCTAAGGCATCTATTTACAAATGTTTGAACCTTTTGTATAATCTTTTTCTCTATTTTCCAAGTTTCTGCTGCATATAGCAAAATGCTCTTTACATTTGTATTAAATATCCTGATTTTGGTTTTGGTTGTTAATTTATTGGACTCGCATGTTTTCTTCAGCATATAGAACGCATTTTGGGCTTTAGTTATCCTTCCATTAATTTCCTCTTCTATTCCACCGCTAGCGTCAATTATGCTTCCCAGATAGCAAAACTTCTGTACATTTTCTACTTCTTCTCCTTCAATAAATATACCCATTTCTCTTTCCGTATTTATCTTCATAAGTTTGGTTTTTCTTGTGTTAATCTCTAGTCCTATTTTTCTTGCTTCTTTTGTCACCTTTTCTGTTTTTTTCTGCATATGTTGTCTTTTTTCGGACACCAGACATATATCATCTGCAAAGTCTAGATCTTCAAGCTGACCGAAAGCATTCCATCTAATTCCTGTTTTATTTTTCGTTGCCTTCTTCATGACCCAGTCAATTAAGATCAAAAATATGGTTGGAGATAGAATACACCCCTGTCTGACTCCACTGTCTATGTTGATTGGTTCTGTGAGTTTCCCATTGTGCATGATTTGTGCGGTATAGTTTTCATAGAACATTTTGATAATTCTTATATATTTTAATGGAATTCCATATCTCTTTAGTATTTCCCACATTTTTTCTCTGTTAATCCGGTCAAAGGCTTGTTTAAAGTCAATGAAATTTATATAGATTTTGCTCTGCCATTCTATTGTTTGTTCTACAATGTTTCTTAATGTGTTAATATGATCTGTGCATGCTTTATTACTCCTGAAGCCCGCTTGGTTTGGTCTTAACAACTGGTCTATAGTTTCTTTCATTCTTTCTAGTATCATCCTTGTCATGACTTTACTCACTGTAGAAAGTAGTGTTATTGCTCTCCAATTGTTGCAATTCGTTTGATCTCCCTTCTTGGGTATCTTTACAATTATACCTTTTTTCCAATCATCAGGTATTCTCTCCTCCTGCCATATTCTGTTTATTAGTACATACAGGATTTCTTCCGATGTTTCTCTATCTGCTTTCAGTAGTTCTGTGGTAATGTTATCTATTCCAGCTGCTTTCCCTCTTTTCAGCTGTTGTATTGCTTTACTTACTTCTTTTTTTGTGAATTCCGATTCGGTGCAGCTTAGTTCTTCCTTTATTTCTTCATTTTCTATTTCGTGTTCTATTTTTCTGTTGGCATATACTTCTCTAAAATGTTCGATCCAGCTCTCAACTATTTCCTTTTCATTCTTCAACATTTTCCCGTTCTTGTCTTTTATATGCTCAACATTCATTTTTCCGCGCGAGCTTAGTTTTTTCGTCGTTTTATATAGAGTTCCCATGTCGTTGTTTTTTGCTGCTGTTTCTGCTTCTATTAACAGTTCTTCGTTATATTGTCTTTTGTCGTTTCTCGCACTTTTTTTAACTTCTTTATCTTTCTCTCTATATTCTCTCTTCATTTGTTCCCTATCTCTTAGATCATTTTGTAGCATTTTACATTTAAGTAGTTTCCTTTCGTTTATTTTTTCCCACGTGCTTCTCGATAGCCATGGTTTATTACTTATTTTTTGTATTCCTATCGTTTCTTTTGCTGCTTGTGTATATACATACTTGCATTTATCCCACAGCTCTTCTATCGTGGCATTTTCTGTGTTGTAAGTTTTATTATATAATTCTCTTAACTTGGTCTTATATTCTTCAGTACTTTCATTTCCGTCTTTGAGCCACTGAACGTTATATCTTTCTCGTTGTTCCATTGGCGTTTTCTTGCTTCTGGCTAGTTTGAGTTTGATTTTGGCTCTAATCAACATGTGGTCGGACCCTATGTCTGCCCCTCTCATTGCTCTAACATCTAAGAGTGAGTGCCTCCATGTCTTATCTATGGTTATGTGGTCAATCTGATTGTGTGTTTGTCCATCGGGGGATGTCCATGTTACTTTATGTATGCGTTTGTGTTGAAATATACTTCCACCTATGACTAAACTATTTTGGGTGCAGAAATCTATAAACATGTTACCATTCTCATTAATTTGTCCCAATCCTTCTTTCCCCATTACAGTTTCTCTTCCACTATTATTCGTTCCTATTTTGGCATTCATATCTCCGATTATCATCACAATATCTTTTTTATATTTATTTTGTATTTTATCGTATGCCATCTGCAGCTGTTGGTAAAACTCATCTTTTATGTCCTGTTCTTTTTCATTTGTTGGTGCATATACATTAACAATTGTTAGATTTTTATATCTCGCTTTGAATCTAGCCATTATTATTCTATCTGAGATGACTTCCCATTCTATTAGGGCATTTGTTGCTTCTTTTGAAATCATGAATGCAACACCACTCTCGTGTCGGTCTTTTTCGCCACATTTTCCCGAGTATATAACCGTTTTGGCGTGTTCAATTCTTGTTTTTCCACATCCCTTCCATCTAATTTCAGATAATCCTAATATACCAATGTTATTTTTATCCATTTCTTTTGCCACTTGATGTGTTTTACTTGTTTCAAACATTGTCCGGACATTCCAACATCCTATGTACGTTGTTTTTCTCAAATCCATTTCCGTGGCCATTTTCGTCGTCGCGTTATCCGTCCTATTTCCGAGGCTTGTAGAGGTTTCTTTAGCAATATTATTTTTTATGTGGTGAGGTCGCTAACCTCACGCACAACCCTCCTCCTTTCTCATCCTGGGCTTGGGACCAGGCAATGGTGGAGTTGAAAAGTGCCATTACCGTACTTTAATTTTTAGATAACATTGCCTATGTCTAAATTTATTAGTTTTCGAGATATTTTTATTTTTCAATGGACCAGTAGTGTGGCCACCCAAATCACCAGAATTTAATAAACTGGACTGATTTTTTTTGGGGTTACGTTAATAATGAAGTTTATAAAATACCTCCAACAACAAGGGATGAGATGAAAAATAGAATACAAAGTGTATTTCGATGTGTTAATTTACAAATGCTCCGTAGAGTAAGTAGCTCATTCAATGATCGTTTTTAGGCGTACATAAATGTGTTAGGAGATAATTTTGAACACCTTATGTAATTAAATATTAAAAATATTTTATTAAAAGTAGCTTCTAAGTTTTTCAAACATGTTTTTTTTTTCAAAATGTATTACTGATAAATTATGTTTTGTTCTTTATTTGTTACATTGTTACATTTACATACAAAAGTAGTGTTTAATTGTCTTCACAAAATATTGTATCTTGTGTTTGTGTGTTTTTTTGTAAAATTTATTACTAATTTTCTTTGTTTATTTGTTCCATTTACATAAAAAGATAGTTTTTAATTGTTTCAAAAATGTTACATGTAGTGGTTGTATTTTTGTTTGTAAAATGTATTACTAATAAATTATTTTTATTTCTTTATTTGCTACAGTGTTACATTGATTACCGGAATGATAATCGGTAATCTTCAATTGTCAATTCAGTCATGGCTTACTTAAAATTTAGATAAATTTAAACACCTAAAATAATTTGCTCTGAAAAATGAAAATATCTCGAAAACTATTAAATTTGGGCATAGGGAATGTTATATAAAAATTAAAGTACGTTAATGTTACTTTTCAATAATGATATAAAATACAGGGTGTTCCATTTAACATTACTGAGAAAATAATGTACTTGCGTTTTGACTCACCCTGTATTTGATATAAAGAAAATTACCAACATCAATAATTCTTAAAAATTTTGACAATAAATAAAAAAATATGGCATTAATAGACCATTGCTGTTGTGCTTATTTTTATTTATACAGTGAGTTGAACTTATTACGATTTTCATACAAAATTGGTTATAACTTTGTAAATACCCTGTATAACATTACAAACCTTTATATTTTTGTGATGGAGAAGTTAACAGGATTTCGAATATAAAATAAAATATAGGGTGTTCCATTTAAAAAAACATAAGTTAGGTCTGCCACCGTGTTATCGAACACCCTGTAACATTCTAACTAATTTTGTAATGTGAAGCTCAAAGGTGGCTAAAATTTTTGTTATTAACTTTTATTGCTATCTATTACTATAGCGGAGCTATTGAGCTTTACCCTACTAATCAATCACCCTAAATTATAATTATACCGCATAGCTTATTGAATGTGGAAAGCCAGCAGTGTTGACATTTTAAGTCCGTATATCTAATTGAAAACTAAACGCAGTGTATATGAAAAACGCTTTTTACGTTGAAATTTATTAAAATTTGTGAAAGTTGGAATGGAAACTTCACCGCTATTATTAGCAGGTACATTGTAATGGTGGTAGATG
Organism: Diabrotica virgifera virgifera; assembly: GCF_917563875.1. Classification (NCBI taxonomy): domain Eukaryota; kingdom Metazoa; phylum Arthropoda; class Insecta; order Coleoptera; family Chrysomelidae; genus Diabrotica; species Diabrotica virgifera. The sequence continues at coordinate 71,230,425 of NC_065444.1, forward strand.
TTTTTTCTTCTGCAATCCAGATCTTTTTTACGAATTTTTCATCCGACATTCAAAATATTTTTATCATATTTTTTACTCTCTTAACAGTTTAAAGGGAACCAATTAGCTAAATTGTATTTTCATCCTAAAAAAACTCATGGAATAACCTTTTTGAACAATATCAACCCCTTCACGTGATGAAAAGCTGAACAACCAGATTTAGTTTACTTTCTGATTTTTTTGTCCCAGTTCAGGATCGTAGTGGTAAACCCAAGTCTTCTAATACATACATGATATGTTTAGCACAAGATCAGGTTGATAATCGTTTTTGAAAACAAGCAAAATCTTGTTCAAAATATGCAACATTCGTTCAGTTGATATGCTCATATCATGGCCAATTTCATACTCAGAGAATTCTCTATCATACCAATTACAAAAGTAATCATTTCTTTCACTTATTCAATCATCTATCGGCCATGACCATGTTGAAACTGCGTACAACATACTTACCACTTCCTGTGGTGTGGTAAGTGGAAAATTTTCAACCTATTTAAAAAAATATGAGCCTACTTGAAATCTCTTGTAAAAAGTCTTTAGAATATATCTTCATCGAGTGTTCACAATTTCCATAATTTTCGGTCTTGCCAATCAGCTCCATGGATACCTCTCTTCTCTATCTCCTCGTTGATATATTTATGTTTCTCAGCACCTGGGTGGCCGACTTCATTTTCTTTTTCCTAATGACAACAAAAAAAACAAACTAACGGAGACAGTAATAGCAATGACCACCAAAATGGCAAAAGAGGGTGTTTTGCTCAATCAAAAAGACAACTTAAAAACATACGTAAAGGTAAAGTGATTGGACCAGATAATAAGAATATTGGGCAAATAAAAAGAAAGTGTAATAACAAATATATGTGGAGGAAATGTGAATGCTTAAAGATGGACGAGTGAAATGACAAAAAAAGGATAAAATAAATAATGGGTATGTTAGGGGAAGTCTGGGGATAGGACCAGCTGATGGTAAAATGAAAGAGCATACGTTAAGATGATTAGGACATTTAATAAAGGTTTTAAAGAACAAAAAAATGTATAGACGTCAATTCTGTAGCATCGGTTGATCAACAACCTGTGATTAGTATAGTCCGTTCTTTAACGGTAAAATATTGCAAAACCTCTAAATTTTAAAGAACCGCTTGGATTGACATGAAATTTGGCATACTCATAGCTAACAAGTCAAAGAAAAAAAGTGATATTGTGCCGATATGTGCTTTTGCCCTGGGGGTGGTTTTCACCCCCTCTTGGGGGTGAAAAAATATTCGTCCAAAGAAAGTCAGGAAATGGATAAACTGGCTAATTTTAAGTAACTTTTGTTCTATAGAGTTTTTTCACTAAGTCAATACTTTTCGAGTTATTTGGCAGTGAATATGTTCATTTTTTCAACAAAATAACCACGCTTTTAGACGGTTTCTCGCCAATAACTCAAATAGTAAGTATTTTGTCGAAAAAACATTCTTAGCAAAAATATAGCCTGTAAAAATTTTAAAAAAATGGTGTATATATCACGTCTCTACACCTAGTGGAAGCAGAGTTATAGCTAATTAAAAATAGGTTCATATTCGTCAAATTCCAAATGGAATACGTTAACGTGAAATAACCAAAAATGAAGCACATTTCGGGGAAAACTCACTACAACTTATTTAAAGTGTTTAAAAAAAGCTTCATTTTTGTTTTATAAAAAAAATTTCTAGCATCAAAATTAAACAAGTTACGCTCAAAATAAAGTTAGTCCCTTTTGGTTTTGGTAAAAAATCGAGAAAATCACCCCCTAATTAGTATCTTAAATGAACTTAATCGTTAGCCAAGCCGCACACCAAAGAAACATGAAACGAAAAACATGAAACATGAAACGAAAAACATGTTTCATGAAAAGAAAGCACTGCTAAACAAATCTCAAAGTCCGCCTACCAATGAAACGAGTGTGATTCATGCTCATGACACATTTTTATTTTCGGAGAGTTTCATAAATGGCCGGATATATATTTGTTTAGCAGTGGTTTATTTCCATGAAATGTAATTTACGTTTCATGTTTCTTTGATGTGCGACTTCACAAGTTTCTTGACTCGTGTATATATTGTTTATATGATCTGTAAGTTTTATCGGTTTAAAGTCCTTATTATTGAAAGGGCTGTAGTTAAAAGGGGTTGAACGAGTCACTGATCACGAATGTATGCAAATTTAGAAACACCAAATCTTAATCAATTTTTGTCTAACAGAAAAACAAAAAAATACATGATATTCAGAAAAGCAAATCTGACTTTTTTTGTTTTTCGAGATTTTTGGTATCTCTAACAATTTTTAAGTTATTTTGAAAAAAATTGTATTTTTCAAAATTTAAATTTTTAAAAATTTTACTTTGAAACCAAATTTTTTCAAAAATAAGCACTTTGAATCGATGAAACTTACAGATCATATAAACACAACATAAGTAAAATAATTTGTGGAGCGGTAACGATTAATTTAATTTAAGTTGCTAATTAGGGGGTGGTCTTCCCGATTTTTTTTTGCAAAAACAAAAGGGACTAACTTTATTTTGAGCGTAACTTGCTTAAATTTAATGCTAGAAACTTTTTGTAAAAACAGAAATAAAGCTTTTTTTAAACACTTTAAAAAAGTTATAATAGGTTTTCTCCAAAAAGTGCTTAATTTTTTGGATATTTCACGTCGAAATATTCTATTTGAAATTTGGGGAATATGAATCTATTTTTCATTGGCTATAACTCTGGTTCTGCGAGATCCAGAGACCTAACGCGTACACCATTTTTTTTTACTTTTTTATAGGCTATATTTTTGCTAAGAACGTCTTTTCGACAAAATACTTACTTTTTGAGTTATTTGCGAAAAACCGTCTAAAAATGTGGTTATTTTGTTGAAAAATGAACATATTCACTTGCAAATAACTCGAAAAGTGTTGACTTACCGAAAAAGCTCTATAGAACAAAAGTTACTTAAAATTAGTCAGTTTACCCATTTCCGGACTTAGTTTGGACATATATTTTTTCACCCCCAAGAGGGGGTGAAAGTCACCCCCAGGGCAAAAGCACCCATCGGCACAATATCACTTTTTTTCTTTAACATGTAAGCTATACGTATACCAAATTTCATGTCAATCCAAGCGGTTCTTTAAAATTTAGAGCAAAAACCGTGAAAGAATGGACTAGTAGTAGATTTGTCAAATTTTATATTTCTACTACAGGTACTATTGTATTCGTGTATGTTTTCCGCAATTCTGTTCTTGGGTTGAGGCCATACTTGCTTTTAGACAATGCCACTGTTAATTAGATTTACAATATAAATCTTTTTCGGTTATATCAGTCAATGGAAACAATTGATCAACCTCTAAATTGTATAATATACAGTATTATTCGTAATAAAAGTTTAAATTTTTATAAAAGTAAAACTATTTTTAAACTCAAGTTGTAATGACGATGAAATGAAAAAAAAATGAAATGATGGATGTTCCACGAATAACGTGTACACCTCATTTGCACGCAAGCTTATTTATTTCATAACCAGTTTTTGGTAATCGATCCATTCATATTTTTAATCATATCACATTTATGAATAATACATACAAACTATATTATTCCAAAAATTTAATGAATCATCATCGAATATAAAAGTTTACAACCTATTGTGTGTTGTCGTAAACATTTATAGTATCAAAAATATACCTTGTATCTATAGTATATTTCACGAATTCTCGACTATTTTGGATTAGGGATGAAAGCTGTCATCTGCTCTGCTGAGAAATTTTATAGAAAATTCTCGCAATATTTGAAGCACTGTCGAAGATAAGCAAAAATACGGTTTTAGCTGATAATGTATTTTACATTCATTTAGAGAAATTTACAATTACTAAAGCAAAAATAGAAGAAAATTACAAATTCTTTTCTCGGACTTCCAACTCTCAGGAAGATATTTAGTCTTAGCGTGTGGTCTAGGTTTATGTTGTGCGACGTCTACTTCATTATTGACACTTTTCCTGTTTTCAAAACGGGCTCGAGTTTTGTCTGACTAATACATACCAGGATTATATCGAATTTATATTATAAGCAATGAGCAAAAGTACGTGTTAACGATCAGCTGTCAGATCAAATTGAAATCAGACGTGGAGTGAGACAGGGATGCGTGTTGTCGCCAATTCTTTTTAATGCCTACTCGGAAGAGATCTTGAAAAAGCTCTTGGGGGTGGAAACAGCTGGAATAAAGGTAAATGGATTAATAATTAACATTAGATATGCGGATGACACTGTCATCTTAGCTGAAAATATTGGGGATCTTCAGAGACTGGTGACCAGAATAGCGGAGGTTGGACAAGAATACGGGCTAACAATGAACGTCAATAAGACAAAGTTTATGAGAATATCAAAAACTTAAAGAAATAACGAAAATCTCTTCATAAACGGATCCAATATCGAACGAGTCGACCAATATGCATACCTTGGAACAATGATTAACTCCACAGGAGATTACTTATGGAAATTAAAATCAAAATAGAAAAGGCTGTTTATGCTAAGCGGGGACGGAAAGGTCGGTTTATATTTGATTCACCCTCGTATGTAACATAAATAGATTGTATTGGAATAATGAGAAGGATGTCTTCTTATAAAAGACATGTGTTTCTTATAAAACTTATTTTATTACATGTATATTTCACCATTACATTTATTTTCTTGTAAGTAATAAATTCAAAGCAGTCACGTTTTTATTTGATATCCACACACGTTTTAGCAGTAGTTAACGGTACAGAGAAGATTCTGCTTTAGTGCAATAAAAACAGTAAACAAATCAATTTATTTACTTTTTTTCCCTTTAATCCTGTATTCTAGCTAGGTAGCTAGGAATGGAACTTATTTATAATTTATAATACTTAAAGTCAAAGATTCCTCTTGGGGAAATTTCTATAATATCATTCTAAATATATTTTCTTGTGGCATGTCAGTAATACAAAGTAGAAATCGAAACGTCAAACTAAACTTATTCTAAAGCAATATTATTATACAGTGCATTCATAAAGTGTGGAAACGGTGTATTATCTCATGACTTAATTATCTTCAGAGTTAAAGCTCTGACAGGTCGATTTTATTTTTAAATTATGATTTTTTGACGTATATCCCATATTAGTGACGTCATCGATTTGGGCGTGATGACGCCCTCGATGTTTTTTTTAATGGGAATAGGGGTCGTGTGGTAGCTCATTTTTTGAAAGCTGATTTAATTCTCTATTCAGTAATATAAACATTAACATCATTATTTATAGCGGGTGCCCAAAAAACATAATTTTTGAATTAAATTATTTTCCGTAAAAAGAAGAATATATGTAATTTATTTAACTCTTAATGTTTAAGTAACTAAAAAGAAAGAATGTTTATTTGACAAATAAACATTGCTTTTCGCTTAAATTAAATGTTCAAACTGCCAAGAGGCAGGTGTATGGCTGTTTGACATTTAATTTAAGCGAAAAGCAATGTTTATTTATGAAATAAACATTTTTTTATATTATGTGGCATCAGTAAAATGTATTTTGAGTTAAATAAATTACATACATTCTTCTTTTTGCGTCAATTATTTTAATTCAAAAATTATTTTTTGGCCACCCTGTATAAATAATGATGTTAATGTTTATATTACTGAATAGAGAATTGAATCACCTTTCAAATGAGTTGCCACACGACCCCTATTTCCATTTAAAAAAATCATCGGTGACGTCATCACGCCCAAATCGACGACATCACTATTATGGGATATACGTCAAAAATCATAATTTAAAAATAAAAATCAACCTGTCAGAGCTTTAGCACTGAAAATAATTAAGTCATGAGATAATAGACCGTTTCCACACTTTATGAATGCACTGTATATGGCCTATTTTCACCAAAAATAGTAAATTCTATATTTTATTTGTATTATAGTCTGTCATTGGTTTGATTCAAATGTACAATGATTTTATTGATTATAACAAATCAACGCAAGAATTGGTTAGATTCTTTTTAATACTGCACCTTCATTGTTGTATAAGTGCATTCCTCATTTGTTAAACAAAACTTTGTTTGCATTCTTCAGCTTTGGCTATTTGAAGCATAAAAGCATATTATGTATCTCCTAGATATTTTCTTATATGGCTTCTGTTTATGTTTTCTTTGATTTTTCTTCATATCGATAATCTTCAATTGATGTACTGCTACGGTTAGACACCGATGTCGATTGTACTATTGTTGATAGCGAGATTTTTTGCTAGCGAAGGACTACTTAGACAATTTGACTAACCCTACATGCATTTTTGTTAGCAATAAATCATTTACAACAAGGAATTATACAACAGATAATCTAGACATGACTAATGACAAAATAATAAATCTAGACATAACTTTATATTATTTCAAATCGAGAGGTGTAATTGGTTTCTCGTAAAGTGTAGCAAAAAAACTCTATAGGGCTTTTCATGTATAATCCGTGTATATTAATATTATACACAGATTATACAACATATATATGACAGAAGCATTTTGACATGCATTTTTGTTAGCAATAAATCATTTACAACAAGGAATTATACGACAGATAATCTAGACATGACTAATGACAAAATAATAAATCTAGACATAACTTTATATTATTTCAAATCGAGAGGTGTGATTGGTTTCTCGTAAAGTGTAGCAACAAAACTCTATAGGGCTTTTCATGTATAATCCGTGTATATTAATATTATACACAGATTATACAACATATATATGACAGAAGCTCGAACCAAATGACAATCGATGAAAAGCCCTATTGAGTTGTGGGATACTAGAATAAATAAAACACACTGGGAAAATTAAAATTTGAAATTAATACAAAATGTGAACAAGTGAACAGTGAACAAGTGTGGAATTTAAATATATGTATGTAGTATGTATTACAATAAAATTCGAAACTGCTGAAATATTAATATTTTGTCTTAGCTCCATTATTATTAATCACTGCTTGTAATCTTCTGCGCACTGAGTTAATTAAATTTACTGCTAAATTTTCATCTTCGGCCAAGCTTATTATTCCAGCAAATTGTTCTCGTTGTATCACACTTACCTAAGGCCATCGGTACATAATTCACAAATATTTTACGGCTATCCCTACTTTTTCTGTCTTTACACGGCAAATTACGTGTAGTAAAATTCTCACTGGTATGGATTTGTAAACATTACTACTTGACAATGTCATCATTAACTTTAAAGAGATGGCTTTTGAATGTTCTTGGATAACTATTACTTGTGTAATTGCAAATTATTAATTCAGTTAATAAATATGATAGTTTTTTCACCAATTATGTATTCAGTGATTGTAATAATTTATATACTGTACAGCAAAAACTAATACTCAATCGAGAAAAGAGGAAAAGTGTTAAGTGATTTTTTAATAATATATTGTTACTATGTAACGCTTACTTATTAAAATAAACATTACAGAAGTTTTCAGGGACTTTCGGCCCTCGGTAAGAACGTAATCTTTCATTCTGTGTTTAAATTTTTCAAAAATACTTATTAGTTTTCTCAGGATTTGAAAAAAATTAATCCCATTTAAATAGCATAGAGCCGAAACTACGTACCCATCCCCTTAACTGACGTGGCATCGTTAAAAATTTACTTTGGCCAATGGCCAACTTGTCAAATCTGACTGATGTCCGTTTTATATTTTGTTTCAATATCATTTTGGACCTATCAATATATAGACCTGTATTAACCTTTGATTGCGAGTCATGGGTACTAACAGAACGACAAAAGAGTAAAATACAGGCACAGAAATGAAATACCTTAGACGAGTTCGAGGAGTTACCAAAAGAGATAGACTACAGAACACTCAAATAAGAGAAGATTTGGAAATCGAGTCAATGTTAGAATTTATAGAGAGAAGGCAACTCAGTTGGTGGGGTCATCTTCAGAGAATGGATCAGACAAAACCGGTGAAAGAAATTTGGCAGGCAAAAACGCAAAGAAGAAAGAAGAAAGGTGGATCACGACTCACGACAAACATGGGATAGAACACTAGGCAAAATAATCGAGAAAAGGGGAACAACGTGGATAGAAGCAAGGGTGCTGGCTAGAAATAAGAAGGAATAAGTCAAATTTGTACATAATATAAATGTGTAGCAGTTATTAGTTAAATTTAAAATTAAGTGGTTTTTGTATTGTATTATAATGTAACGGTATTGTATGTAATGTATTGTCGCCTTACACCACTATGTGGAAAAAAGGTTTTTTTTTAAATACATATAATATAGACCATAGTCCTTTGTATAATTTATCCACTGTAAAAAATAATAATCTGTCCGATCACATTTCTATTTTTTTTTCTTTTTAACTTTTAATGAGTGTGCCAACGTTTAAACGTCATTTCATTTGTAGCATCGCTTCGTTAGGGCTTGTCCATATAAGAGCGGTTTGCCAACGTCGACGCCGCGATTTACCAGTTTAAACGCTGGTAAACTGGCGGTTGCATATGTACGATGTTGAGTGGTTGCATTTGTTTCTATGTTAACTTGGACCGCGGCGGTTGGGTTTTTCAAGTAAACCGCGACGTCAACGTTGGCAAACCGCCCTTATATGTACGAGGCCTAAGGTTCAAGCCGAAAACTTTTCAGCTTGCTCCCATGGAAGATATATTACTAAAAGACTATAATTGTTGATAGATAAATATACAGTATATTTATCAGTCAACACTATAATATTAAGGTCGGTTTTTTTTTAGAATAAATTGTTTCTAATTAGTCCGAATATAAGATTTAAGAGCGTTTTATTTAAATAATTGATGGATTCGACCGTTACTTGATGGAAGTTCATTTTATCTAACAATAAAAAACTGAAAACGTTTGTTTTCTATACTTCCACAAAATTTATTATATCTAAGTGACTACAGCTGTTTCGGCGGAGTGCCTTTCTCAAGTAATATAGTTTACAATGTGTTTGCCTTTTTAATCTTCAACTGAAGAGGTTGAGGAGTGGGGAGCTGTTTGTCTCGAGTTGGTCATTCAGAATTATATCTGTATTTTTCAGTTTATTAATTTCCATAGATTCTAAAAAAGATAGCTTAAGGCCTTTATTTTGAATATGTAGAATTTTAAACTCTTCATTGAAAGAATGATTATGATCTAGAAGGTGAAGTGCGTATGTAGAAGTGTCTGTTTTTCTATTGTTGAATGCCCTTTTGTGTTCTGCTATCCGTTTGTCAAAAGTTCTGCCAGTTTGACCGATGTACGTTTTCGGACAGTCACCACAAGTTAGTTTGTACACACCACTCTGTAGTTGCTTTCTCTTTCGGCTTTTATTGTTCTTAATATATTTGCTTAAGTTGTTGTTAGTTCTGAAAGCTGGTGTTATTCCTTTCTTTTTTATGTATCTGGCTATTGTTGTTGTTATCTTGCCAGTATATGTGAGAGAGCAGAAGGTACTGGGTTCTTTCTGTGGTGGTGGATACACTAATTTCAGGGCTTTCTTATGGAGTTTTTGGTTTAAAATTTTGTTAACTGTTTGTTCGTTATAGCCGTTGTTTACTGCTATTTGTTTAATGATGTTTAGTTCTATTTCGAAGTTATTTTTTGTCATGGGAATTTCTGTCAGTCTATGTATCATGCTATGGTAGGCTGCTAATTTGTGTTGTGTAGGATGGGATGATGAATTGTGTATAGTTGTGTCAGTATGGGTAGGTTTATGATATATGGAGAACTCATGTTTGTTGTGTAGTCTGGAAATCGTTACATCTAGAAAGTTTATAGAGTTATTCTGTTCTGTTTCTACTGTAAACTCAATATTATTATGAAGTGAATTAATATATGATAGAAATTGGTCAAGTTGTCTGTTAGTTCCTGTAAAGCATACTAGTATATCATCCACGTATCTCCACCAATATAAGAACTGTTTAAATACGGGATGATTAGAAATTGTTGTTTCAAGTTGGTTCATAAATATATCTGATAGCAATGGGCTTAGAGGATTACCCATAATAAGTCCTGCACTGTTGTTTGTGTTGAAGATTAAAAAGGCAAACACATTGTAAACTATATTACTTGAGAAAGGCACTCCGCCGAAACAGCTGTAGTCACTTAGATATAATAAATTTTGTGGAAGTATAGAAAACAAACGTTTTCAGTTTTTTATTGTTAGATTTTATTTAAATGTTTCTTAAATTCACATCCATTCAGAAAAACATTTCTTTACGGAACAAAGTATTCAGTTTGTTAAATCCAAGAGTATAAAAAACACAATTAATATCCACAGTAATAAACCAAAAGTATAAAAACCGTCGTTATTACGTACTGAACTAAATAACGACTACCGAACCTCGTCGTCATCGTCAATTTGGCACTTTTGAGACTATTAAACGGGTGAAATTGCCAAATTTGCATATGGAATGAGATGAAATTCGTCTGAAACCTTTCATTTGGGCATACTTGTGGCGAGGGGAGATTCCTGCATAACTTTTATATGCACGAATTATATGTGTACTAAAATGTGTAAGTGACCTTACCTATTTCATTTGAATAATTCCGAAAGTGCGTGGCAGTTTCATCTCGTCTATCCAATATTATGTCAATGTTAATTTCAGAATTTATACGACCCACTATATTTCTTAGTCCATTTCACCGCACGAATTTGACATTTTTATGATTGTTGAGTGATGTAGATTACTTTTTCGGTATGCATACATTAGTATCGTCTTCAATAAACGTTATAAATATTGCAACAAGAGACCTCCAAATAAATAATATATATAGTATATAGAGTAGACCAACAGTCTGGAAACGCATAATTATCTCTTGAATGTAAATAGTCCTTTCGCCAGGGGGGGAGGGTAACAACGGCCTCCTTTACTCCGATGGACTTACCCAAAAAATTTTTATGTATTTTGACCCGTAGAACACGAATTTTTTGGGTAACAGTTGATCCGGATTTCGATAACATTGTTATAAACAAAGAACTTGAGGAATTACGATTGCGATTTTTCGCAAAACAAAACATTTTTTTATATTTCTTGGCTCATTCTAAGCAAAAAATGTTCTTACAAGTATATCGTATGATGCATAGTTTTCGAGATAAACGCGGTTGAATTTTCAAAAAATCGAAAAATAACCCGAATAACTTTTGATTAAAAAATAAAATAGCAATTCTGCTTACCGCATTTGAAAGTTCAAGTCAAATTCTATCGGTTTTGATTATTTGCATTGCTAAAAATTAATTTTTGAAGTTATACTTCTTTAGGCGCGATTGAGAGTAAAATTTCCATAATACTGCGCGCATGCGCACACAGACAATATGGCGTTTAGTTGCTAAATCTTTCTAGTTATGTATAAATATATCAGTGCAAGAAAATGTGTAAAAAGAATATATTAGTGTTTTTAGTAAATATATTTTTTATAATTTTTGTGTCTTTGGATTTGTCTTCCTCAGGAGTAAGATGAGTATTATTAAAACATTTTATTGTATATTTATTCACCTTGTCTGTTTGTTACCGTGAATTGTCATTAGGTACGTCCGAACCGATATAGACACAGTCCTCGTGGCGCATTTGGTATAGCATTCGGCCAGAGATCGAGAGGTCTTGAGTTCGAATCCAGTGCAATCCTATACTTTTTTTTTTATTTTTTTGAAAGCGGTAAGCACAAAATTAGTTTGGTGTTTAAAAAAAAATTAAAAGAAACCGTTTAAAGTATATTTATTTTTAAGAAATCATATAATAGAAGTATAACTTCTTACGTGCGTACAAAGTACATACACATTATTTTTTTATTATTAAACAAAGCTATAAACACATAGCCGCAGGTTGCCTGAATGACACAATATGAAGAAATAAAAATATCGGAAAAGAAATGAAAGGCAGAATTTAGAAAACAGTCATCAGACCAATAATGATATACGCGGCAGAAACACGACCCGACACAGAGAAGACAAAAAGATTGCTCGAAACAGCGGAGATGAAAACACTTCGAAAAATGGTAAAACTGTATAGGACAGAGCTAGAAGTACTGATATACGACGGAGATGCAAGGTGGACAACATTAATAACTGGGTAAGAAACAGAAGAATATAATGGAATGACCACATAAGCCGAATGACAACAAATATAGTAGTAAGGAAAGCGAGAGATGGTTCCCCAATAGGTAGACGATCAGTTAGAAGACCACGAAAACGATGGAACGAAAATTTATTAGCGGCACATTGAAAAAACAGAGTCATGTCTATACAAAAAGAAGAAGAAGAAGAAGAAGAGTAGACCAACAGTCTGGAAACGCCTAATTATTTCTTGAATGATATGGGTATTGGTCTTGAATTATACAAAGGTACTTCATATTGCCCAGTCGTTCCTCTGGAACGACTGGGTAAGATCAAAAACAAAAGTCGAGGACATAACAACAAAAGTTGCCAAACTTAAATGGAGCTTCGCAGGCCACACTGCTAGACAAAAAACGATACAACATTGGAGACCTTACCAAAGTAAACGACCGAGAGGAAGACCACAGATGAGGAGGGTTGATTATATTAAAAGAGTAGCCGGAACGAATTGGAAATTTGTTGCTCAGGATAGAGACCGATGGAAGGAGTTGGGAGAGGCCTATGTCCAAACGTGGACGATAGAAGGCTATGAAGAAGAAGAAGACTTCATATTGCAATAGGTGATACGCCTATTTGTAATATGAAGATTTGATATTTGTAACGCCAGATTTACCATTTTTCTTATATCATTGGTCACTTTATTTTTTTGAACACAACACCCTGTATATTGCACCTTTATTGAAATCTCCACGTCAATACAAATCCAGCCGTATACAATACTTTCGATTTTATGTATTCAGGAACATCTTAACAAGATAAGACAAAAGCCTTGAAACGCCTAGTACTAGGGAAGCCTTGGATGCTAAATTTGCAGTTACTAAAGCGTTATGAGGACCTGCTGGTTTGTGAAAGTTAGGTCCTAAAAGAGAAAAAAGTGCAGTTTTATATTTTAGTGGGCATTTTTTAATTTAATTTTCCATTTCCAAAAATCGTTTTTTCCTATTATAGCGCCATCTATCCATAATTCGAAAAAATGGCTGTAATAAAAGTTTTATTTTTACGTAAAGAATCCAAATCTGCAATAAAAATGGGGGTTATTATTTAAGATTTTAAAGTAACCCCGACTCCACGTCCGTAGCGATTATGTTTGGTGCCATTCAATAGATTTTTGAAAAATATTGAACACGTTGTTTTCAGATTTTAGATTTGATGTTCATTTCGCGGAATATCGGAATATCAAATTTTATGAATGTTCTACGAGGTGTGTCAAAAAGTTTGAATTTCACTCAAGCGGAAAGTAGCTTTATTTTTCACAATATTAAAAATTGTTATTATAAAAAATTGTTTGGAATTAAGAACTACACTTGAGAGCAAAATAATCGACTCGCTTGCTGAATAATTGTACACGTGGAATTTCCTAAACCTGTTGTCCGATTTGAGTGATTTTTTAGTATGTTATAGCCTATTATTTAAGAAAATCGATGTAATATTATTGTTGCTATACAGGTAAAGGTCATTTTATACTGGGTGTAACAATCATACTGTGTTTTTTCTTAAAGTTCGGAACACCCTGTGGAGTATTCTAGCATATAAAAAATATTTAAATTAATATTCAATTGTAGGCTTAGGCTTTATTAAAATTTTCTTTTTTGACTCATTTGCTTATGTTGGATAATAAAACAGTTAGGTACGTTTAAGAAAAAAAAGAATGTGTGTGTATACTTCTATTATATGATTTAAACGAAATTAATATACTTTTTATTTATATTTTGTTTAAATATTAAACTAATTTATACTTACTACTTCTCAAACATCTTTATTATAACGGTGCCAAAAATTAAAATAATAAAAGAATAAAACACACACAAACACATTAAACAAGCCACAAATGATGTCTGAACATTAATTGTCGAAAATTTTTTTAACTAAATACGTATTTTCTGAAAATACAATCATATAATAAATATACTTACAATCATAAAATGTATTAAAAAAAACAAAAAAGAAAGTTTCTATTGGGACTCGAACCAGCGCTGATAAGCGCGGTTGGTATTGGAATTCATTCGCCTTCAACGCTTAGCCACGGACACTATGTGTCATTATTTACGAAGATCGACTAACTAAACGGATTAAACTTGTGATATTTTGATATTTTGAAAATTGATCAAATTATTTTAATTTTGAATTGAAATGATTTAGGGCCGGTTGTTCGAACGCTAATCAACAATGATCATTATTAAATATTTAATTACTGTCACCAAAACTGTCAATGTCAACTTTGTTTGGGTTGCTGAAAACATAATTAATTACAATTATGAGATTTATTATTAATTATGTTAATATTTATTGTTATATTAATTGATTATAGTCTCAGAATTGTAATTAATTATGTTTTAACAATTGACATTGACAGTTATTAATTATTTGATAATGATCATTGTTGATTAGCGTTCGAACAACCGGCCCTTAGAATTGAAAAAATACAACAAAACATAGAGTAAGAAAACAATATATTAGGTGAATATTGATAGAAATTTTGATGGTAATCAAATTATATAAATAAAAGTATTACATACTATGTATTTTGGCAGATCAAATAGGTAGGTTTATACCCATGATACATTAACAATTATTACGTACCTGTTGCTTTTAAAAACTATTTAAAAGTCACTACAATATTATAAACTTTTTTGTTTCTGTCCTCACAACAATAAAACTAATATATTATACATTTGTTTACCTTTACATTTACCTCCAAACCACAGCTGTCCTACAGCTGCCATATCGGATAATTTTTGACATGTCATTTGAACATCCAATCAGAACAAAGTTATAATGCGCATGCGCCGGGCTGATAGGTTTTAACATATAAAAATTCACCCTCTATCGCCGGTAAAGAAGTATAACTTCAAAAACACCATATGATTGTTACACCCGGTATAAAATGACCTTTACCTGTCTGGCAATAATAATATTACATCGATTTTCTTAAATAATAAGGCTATAACATACTAAAAAAATCACTCGAATCGGACAACAGGTTTAGGAAATTCGAGACTTCTAAGGTGTACAATTCAGCAAGTGAGTCGATTATTTTGCTCTCAAGTGTATATTCTAATATGTAATTACATCCTTCTAATAAAAAAAAATGAAATTTTTTCTTAAATCATGGATAACGAACATGATTTTCAGTTATTTCAATTATGATAACTCTTTTATTATTAATTTTACGAAAAAAAGTTATTCTTTATAAAATGTTCTGCATGGTCTAAACCTTAGCCTTAAATACAACCATCTTATATCAAATTTTATTAATTTTATACGAGGTATGTCAAAGATATAAATTTCGCTCTAGAGTAAATAAAAATACCTTTATTTTTCAGAATATCGAAAATTGTGGTTATAAAAAGTTGTCTAGAATTAAAATATATTTTCCAATATGTAATTAAATCCTTCTAATTGAAATATTCTCAACTATAAAGGTACTTTACTCTTGATCGAAATTTTTGACATACCTCGTATAAAATTTGATATAAGATGGTTGTATTTTAGGTGTTAGTCCATGCAGAATTTTGTATGAAGAATAATTTTTTTTCGTAAAATTAATAATACAAGAGTTATCATAATTAAAAAAAAATCTTCCATTTTTTTTTCAATTTTTTCGTAAAATTAATAATACAAGAGTTATCATAATTGAAAAAAAATCTTCAATTTTTTTTTCAATTTTTTCGTAAAATTAATTATACAAGAGTTATCATAATTGAAAAAAAATCTTCAATTTTTTTTTTCAATTAGAAGGATGTACTTTTCAATATAATATATCAACTTTTCATAATAACAATTTTCAATATTCTGAAAAAAAAAGATAGTTTTCTCTTGAGCGAAATTCATATTTTTCGACGTACCTCGTATAATATTCTTAAAATTTTATATTTGATGGTTGAATCTTAGGTTTTAGACCATGCAGAGCTTTTTATGAAGAATAACTTTTTTCGTAAAATTAGATAATAATAAAAAAGTTTTCCATGGTTTCAACTTACAGGGACATACTATACAGTGATGAGCGCGCTAATAACCGGAAGAATAACGCAAAAGATTGATAACATAATATAGTGCGAAGTAAAGAGAGATGAAACTAGTAGAGGTGGAAATTATTGGTATAAACGTATAAATTAACATTATATTACATAGTTTCCCACCTTTAGACGTCTGTGACGGGAGTATTTTATAAAATTCTCCTGTCACAGTGACAGTTGTCATATTCCTTCGATACGTCTAAAGGTGGGAAACTATGTAATGTAATGTTAATTTATACGTTTATATCCATAATTTCCACCTCTACTAGTTTCTTCTTTCTTTACTTCGCAATGTACCTATTATATGTTTTCCATGTTTTGTGTTATTCTGGCGGTTATTAGCGCGCTCATCCCTGTATATTCTTAGATAAGACTTACAAAGAAATTTTTTTGATCCAAATAAATAACCGTATACAAAGTGTTGAATTTTTTTTGTCATCATTAGACTATAAATAATATCATACATACAGGGTGTCCCGGAAAATAGTGCGTTCCTTAAAGGTATAGGTAGAAGGCACCATGTAGAACAAAAAACTCTTATAACATTTTTTTCTAAATGCAACCGTTTGACCAAAAAATTAAAATGTATTTTGGTATCCAAATTTAAATCTGACAACTATGTGCGGTACGCAAATTTAAGCATAGACAGTCCCATGTAAATTAATAAATAGATAGAAGATGATAGTAAACATGATAGTTTTAAAGAATCCTGTTTAGTGTCAATGCCGAAAATGTTTTCGAATAGTGAGTGTATTACCTATTATATGAATGGTGTTTGTGAAAGGTTACTTGAAACATCTATTCGGTATATTAATTATTTTCAAGTAAGTACAACTTAGTTATTTCAGTTCACAAGTAAACAAATTACTGAGACATTATCTTGTGTATTTAAGTTCCACTGTAAACTATTAAAACTATGTAATTCAGTTAAAGCCCTCAGCAATACTCAGCATTCAACCCATTTAAACCTTACTAAATACATAATACTAGTTTAGTTAAAAGATGTGTTTTTATGTTAAAAGATGTGTAATTCGTTTAAAATTATGCAATAGGTATTTCAATACATTTCAAAAGAAAATAATTTTAGTAAACAAATAGTAAATACATAAGTAGTATTACCTACTATTAGGTTGGATTATTTTAAATACTGTTAATCACAATCACAAACGAGTTCTTATTATGTTATTATGCCGTAGTGCGTACGATGTTGCCAGTTTATTAAAATTTCCAAACATTAAAATACAGGTATATGGAAAACAATGTTAACTTTTTTTTGGAAACGCTTAACTTTAGAAAAAAATGGTATAGGACTTTTTTGTTCCAAATTGTGTATTCTCTCCATACCTTAAAGGAACGCACTATTTTCCGGGACACCCTGTATACCTATGTATTTCATTTCACAGACATAATAAAAGGAACTTATTTACAGAAAGATTACACCTGCGCCACGCAGAGGATAAAATTTAACAAATTAGGGATGATTACCGATAAGCACGAACTGTGTCGATTTTTTTATCACAGTGGGTATCCACGTGCCGCCGCTGTGACGTCGTCGGGACGCGGGTCGTCGTTTCAAGTCGTTCGTTGCTGGGCAACCCAGCATCCCTTCCCGCGTCTCTCCTACAACATAGTCACCCCGCACGCGTTTGGAACGATAGATTTACCCCCAACCTTTCAGTATCGCGTATGATTCAATTATCAGATGCGACATGTTCCCTTTCTTAGTGGTTTATTGACTTATTTCTTAACTAGTCTTCAGAACACACGTCGATAAGTGAATGGGCAGCATGAAACAATCGCATGACCGCGTTTGTTTGGCTACTTTTATCTACGCGAAGGGGGTGAGCCTTTTGTTTGGATTCTTGTGTGGGAACATAACCTAGATAGTAAGATTCGTATTTGATTTAAGTACAGTGATTTTGTTAAACATAGTATAATATAGTCGGTTACAAATGTTTCTTTTTTTGAGTTGAGTTTGTCTCAAAGAACTAAGATACATAACTTTTTTATATCCACCTTATTTTTATATTAAGTTAACTGAAATCAATACTTTAGATAGCAAGAAAAATCGGTGTTAAAGTGTGTTCTTATAAAAAATTCTCATTACTAGTTCTACCTCTATCAATGCTAAAAGTTTTGCAAAAAAATATGGATCTTTGGTATTCATGGTAGTGTTCTGCTATTATTATGAATTCGTTGATATTCTACTGTTCTTAATCTATTTACTTTGGTTTAGACCTATACAATTATTTTATTAAGTTAATTTGTCCGTGGGACCATAAAAGGGATTTAAAAAAAAACTGGAACAGTGGGTACCTACAACTATTGAAGTTCCTTAAAAAAAGTTTAAAACTAATAAAAAATAATAAATACCGCGTCGAGACTAGTAGGCTTATGGCTTAAAATTGTCGATTCTCCTCCACACTCAAAAAAATTTAGTATGTAATATTGATTAACAGTGATTATTGAATAGTATTTCGTTGTAACAACAATTTAATTTTTTGTTTCAACGAACTTTTAGACATTTATCAATGTATTTGGTTATTGTCACAGTGATTGAATAATACTTGTGAAAATAACTAGAGTACATTAATCAATAACACTCAATTTATTCAGACAATAAGTTAGTTTCGTATATTTAATAAATAATGGTAATTATGGCAACAAAGCACTTTCTTGATTTCGTAGATTATAAGCAATTACCTTGGTTTATCGTGACAACGTACAGATTTCATTAAAACAATGTACAAATGTTGTTAATATAGAGTAATATTTGAATATTCCATAGATGTAAACTGATTGATGTGACAACGAATGCATTAATCAATCTACTACTGCGTTTAATAACCACAATCAATGCGTTCATGGTAACAATAAACGAAGTTGTTGAAACAATAAATGTTTTGCTTGATCATTTGAAATGTAACGGCTTTTCCTTATCATTCTTTGTGTAAAAATGCTGTTACCTCTGCCGAATAATTTCATTATCGAAAGTGTCGAATAATTTCATTTCGTTTCCAAGTGTCGTCCGTACTGGAAGGAAGTTTTCGTGTGTCTATTATCGTATTCATTTTTTTCGAATTCTGAAAAAACTAATTAGTATTTTTGAAAAATTTAAACGCAGAATAAAATATTACAGTATTATCGAGGGTCTGAAGTCCCTGAGAAGTTCTATAATGATTATTTTAATAAGTCACAGGGGTGAAAAAGAGAAAATTTAGTATGATTTTTAATTTCAAATATGTTTAAATATAAATGATAATTATAAATTCTATAATTTCAGTTTATTCTAAGGGACTTTCAGCCCTCGGTAATAATGTAATCTTTTATTCTGCGTTTAATTTTTTTTTTTTTTTTAATTTTATTAAGTGCAAATTTACAATCTACTCCAATTACAACACAGAGTATTTAGCAAATAGTAGCAAAGTCTTGAATCCTGGCATGCTTTGGGCACCATCCATCGATGGTTCTCCAATACACCTAATCAGTTAGGTCCTCTGGCCATGTCCTTTTCAGTCTTCTTCCCACAAGTGGCGGCTGGTAGAGTTATTGAATAGTTTGACTTTCATGGGCGAAATTTCTTTCTTGGGCTTTGGTTGCCTGTAGTCTAATAACATCTTCGATGAATGGTATCCCAAGGTCATTATGGATAGTTATATTGGAGACGTACCATGGTGCATTCGCTATCATGCGCAGCGTCTTTGATTGAAAAGTTTGCAGTATTTTAGTGTTGCTCGGTTTGCTGCAGCCCCATAACTCTATACCATAACTCCATATCGGCTTTAGTATAATTTTGTATAATAATACAGTAGAACCCCTCTAATCCGCCCTCGGATGGTCCGACGCTCCGGGTAATCCGACCTGCCCGCATGCCCCGGCAAATTCCTTCAGTGCCTGCTCTCAATTCTTTCAGTGTTATTTCGAACCTTGTGGTGTGTACATATGTTTTCAAAATGTCCGCGAAACGTAAACACATTACTCTTTCGTTAAGTGAAAAACTTGCAGTGCTTCAAAGGCTGGATAAAGGTGAATCACTACAAAAAATTGCCAAGGAACTGAACGTAGGCGTGACAACAATTAAGGATTGGAGAAAAAATCGGAAAGACATTGAATCACATACAATGACGATAGATGGAGAAAACGCTCTTAAGAATCGAAAAACATTGAAAAAGCCTAAACTTGAACTGCTTGATAGTGCATTATGGATGTGGTTCAGCCAAGAAAGAAGGAAGGGAACTCCGATATCTGGCCCAATCATAAAAGAAAAGGCAATAATTTTGCACAAAAAACTAGAAGTCGGAAGTGAGTTTAAAGCTAGTGAAGGCTGGATTGATCGCTGGAAAACCCGTCATGGTATCCGGTTTATCTCAATTTGTGGTGAAAAATTATCTGCTGATGCTGAGGCGACTAACGAGTTTTCGGTGAAGTTTCAAGAAATCGTAAAAGAAAATGAACTGTTACCTTGCCAAGTCTATAACATAGACGAGACAGGCCTAAATTACAAAATGCTTCCCAGTAAAACCGTAAGTGCGCCAAATGAAACCGTAGCGGGAACGAAACTCTTAAAAGATAGGTTAACTGTTGCTCCTTGTAGCAATGCCGATGGTACACACAAGCTTTCCCTGTTTGTAATAGGCAAATCTAAGAAGCCCAGGGCTTTCAAAAACATCAATTTATCATCATTGCCGGTTTATCACCGCAATCAAAAATCTGCTTGGATGGACTGCAATCTTTTCAAATCGTGGTTTTTTGACGAGTTTGTGCCATGTGTTGAGAAGGATTTGAAAAAGAAAAATCTTGCCGTTCGAGCTCTACTGCTATTGGACAATGCACCATCGCATCCCTCTGAGGAGGATTTAGTAAAAGGAGATATAAAAGCTATCTTCCTCCCACCAAATGTCACATCACTTATTCAGCCAATGGACCAGGGAGTGATAGAATGTTTTAAGAGGCATTATCGCCGAAAATAAATAAGTTCTATCTTAGAAAAATCCGAAGAAGGATATGACATTTTTCAAGCCATGAAATCCTTTAACATTAAAGATGCTATCTATACAATGGCTGAGTCTTGGGCAGAACTGAATCCTGACATGCTAAGAAAATCTTGGCGTAAGCTTTGGCCAGAAGTTATGACCGAAATTGACCAGATCGAAGATGAGCAAAACGACATGCAGGAAATCGTTAAAAATCTTCAAACCCTAAATAATTCAATCCCTGCTGGTGAAGTTGAAGAGTGGATTGAACAATGCGACAAAAACTGCGAAACCAGTGAAGTGCTGAATGATGACGACGTTGTTGCCGTTTTTTTGGAACATGATGGTGATGAAAACGTGAACTCAGAATCCGACAGTGATGTTGACGAGCCTCCTGTCCAGATTTCACACACCGATGCCAAGAAATTGAAATTCGGCCTTCAGTACATGGAGCAGAATCCAGCATCAACACCGATGGACATCTTGTGGATCAAAAATTGGAGAAACATTGCAGCTAAGTCCAGAATTTCGTCTTGTAAACAGAAATCTGTCACTGACTTTTTTGCAAGTAGACTACTAATTTTTTCAGTACATATGTACCTTTTTTTTTGCAATTAATTTAATAAATACATAACAAAGAATTCTGGAATTTTAATGCAATATAATTATGTACATATGTATGGTTATTATATCACTGAAGAGAATAATACAGGCTTTTTTTCTTGTACAGACGTATTTAATGACTTTTTCTGATAATCCGACCTTTTTTGCGTTCCGACCATACTCCTAGTCCCGAGGGAGACGGATTAGAGGGGTTCTACTGTACTTTGTTTTCTAATGATAACTGGGATCTTTTACCTAGCAGCCAATACATTTGTCTGACTTTTAAATTTAGTTGAGCTTTCTTGGTTTTGATATGGTTCTTCCATGTCAGCTTTCGGTCCAAATGGAGTCCCAGGTACTTGACATCTGATTTTAAGGGGATAGGAATGTTGTTAATATGAACCTGTGGACAGTCGATCCTTCTTGTTGTGAACGTAATTTGTGAAGACTTTTCACCGTTTACTTTAATCTTCCATTTTGTTAACCATGTTTGAAGTGAACTTAAATAGTTTTGCAGTTTGTTAGAAGCTCTATCTGGGTTATCGTCTGATGTAAGGATTCCTGTATCGTCGGCAAATGTGGCCATAGTAATGTCATCATCAGCAGGTATATCAGCAGTGTAAAAGAGATAAAGGAAGGGACCGAGGACACTACCTTGAGGTACTCCGGATTGTATAGGATGATATTTGGAAAGTGAGGTATTTACTTTGATTTGGAAAAATCGCTCGTTCAGATATGATTTTAATATCAGGTATATTTCATTAGGCATATTCTTTTTCACTTTATACAACAGGCCTTTATGCCACACCTTATCAAATGCTTTTTCCACATCAAGGAATACTGCCGCACACATTTTCTTTCCCTCTAAAGTTTCTTTTATATAATTTACAATCCTATGGCACTGCTGTATTGTTGAGTAGTTCTGTCGAAAGCCAAATTGATGGTCAGGTATTATGTTATTTATGTTTATTCTTTCGAGAATTCGGACTTAAATTTTTCAAAAATACTTGTTAGTTTTCTCAGGATTCCAAAAAAATGAATGTGTTTAAAAAGAATTCGATCGAAATTTTGCACCTGCTCTCTCCAAAAGGATTAAAGTGTTATACATTTTTGGAATCACTATTTCAAACGCTTTTAAATGAGCTGTCACATGATGTACTTTCCCATTTAAAAAAACCAAAGTTGTGGCTGTCACCTGAAGAGGGATCGCGTAAAGTTCGAATTTGATTATTTTAAAAATCGACCTGTCCGAACGTTTTGCTTGTGTGCTAAAAATAAATAAGTTAATAAGGGGGCAAAACTTTTTCCAGCGCACTGTATAAGTGAAATCATATGAGAAATCACACAGTGTAAAGTCCATTAGGTTTAGGACAAAAGAGGGGGATTTGCAAAATTATTATTATCAATTTAAATTATCAATATAAAATACGTTCATAGTAGGAATGAACGAAACATTTTAGGGATGAATAGAATTGCTTGTAAGAATAACCGTATTTGTTGTGGAAATGAACGGAAATAATTTTAGAAATAAACGAAATACGTTAGGAGAACTATCACTGTTATTGACACAACGAATAGTCTTCGTCGGTCAATTAACGACTTTGTTGTTTCAATGAATAGTGTTCGTTGGCTCAGTGAACACTAGTGAACAGTGTTCTTAATATTAATAAATGGATGTTCTTCCATTCAATAAACGTAATACATTGGATCAACTAACGAAAATAATGAATTGATTAACATCGCTTTGTTGTTCCAATAAAACCAAGATTTGGACAAATTTTAAGTATTGCTTTTGTTGTCTGAATTAACATTTTTATTAATATTACGTACCTTTTTCGTTGAGTACATCTCTTCTTGTCCACTGCCTTCATGCTCCAGTTTGTGTCGTTGAGTCTTTTTAGAGATCATCTTCTACGTCCATTTTCCACCTTGTTCTGGAACGACATCTTCTCTGACGTCCTTCTATTGTACTTGCCTGTAGCATTTTCGGTAGTCTACCATCTGGCATCGTCTGTATCTGTTCTAGCCAACTTAGTCGCTGGGTTCTTATTAATCCTAGTATGCTGGGCTCTTCCTCCAGATAACTCTCAGATACCTTTATTTGTCCTTCTGATCCAAACACCGTTCTCCATTTTTCCTCCAAAATATTTTCCTTAGATTTTCCTTTCTCCAAATATTTATGGAAACTTTCGTTCTCATATCTACACAATTTCGTGTTGTTTTTTAATGTCCATGTCCCTGTTGCATAAGTTACTAAAGGCCTATCGGTTCTGTATATTCTTAATTTGGCACCTCTTGATATGGATTTATTTCGTGTTCTATTTTATTCTATTTATTGTATAAATATACTCGTTCGCTTTCATTAGTCTATTTTGGAATTCTTGTTCTATATTTGGTTTTCGTGCTATAATTGTTCCTAGATATTCAGATATTCCAACCTTTTAACTTTAACAGATCTACATATTATGTATTATTATTTGGTTGTAGCGTTAAAATTTCCTAATTCCCTAAGACAAAGACATTCTTAGTCTGTGCCTTCCACGTATTTGATTTCTATGCCATTAATATGTATGTATAGTCCTTTTTTATGGCTTCTTCTTCCAATTCTTTAGGTATCCATATCACTTGGTATAACTGAAGATAAAAACTTATGGAGAATTATAATTAGGGAAAACGACCTCGCGTAACGATAAGGGCAAAGAAAATGATGATGCTGATCTTTTATTAGAAATAATTCTTTTATTAGAATAATCTTTTATTAGAAATAATACCAGCAGCTAGTTCATCACTAGAAATAATTTTTCTTATTTACACAAATAGACCCGCATCAACCGCTAAGGGTTATAGTCCAGGGTAGTAAGGTTTTTTCCATGACACTTGAACAGCCATGGTATTGAAGCGTTTTTTTCGACAGGTAATACCTATAAGAGCAAATTGTAACTATTTCCTGCGTAGGATCTGGCGGCCATTTTTATTTATAAACAATTAAGTCTCAAAAAATGGCATTCTTCACTTTTTTTCAAATCAATGGAAAACAGGGAAACTTGTGGATTTTTTAGTACAAATATATTCGAGATTATGGAAAAAGCTTTAAAATGACGTATTACAAAGTTTGATATACTCATTTATTGTTAATATAATTGCGAAAAAAGGTCGGAATTGAAAAAAAAATATTTTTGCAATAACTGTTGTAAAAATTAGTGTACAGCTTTGAAATTTTTGTCAAATAAGGGTTCTTTGGTGCTTAATATGTGATAAAAATTTCAAAGCGATTCATTCAATTGTTTAAATTTTATTCAAATTGTTTATCCCAGAGAGCATTTTTTTTGCAATCCCATAAGTCAGAAGAAAATGACGTTAGAACCATTCCACAGGTGTCAAATGAAAGAGCATGAGCTATATTTTCAACTTGGTTTAAAAAAAGTGAATAAAAAATGCCTTTATTAGTAATAAATAATTATGCAAAAGTATCGTAAATCTTTCCTTATAAACTTTTTATTTTGTTATATAAGAAATTATACATATTTGTTACAATTTTTTATCAATTATGATATAGATAACATTACTTGGTAGTTGTGCACTTAAAACAGGGTAAAAAAGTTAATTTTTTTGGAAAAAGTTATTCAAAAAGTTTATAAAGAAAAATTGACGATACTCTTGCATAATTATTTATTACTAATAGATGCATTTTTTATTCACTTTTTTAAACCATTTTGAAAATGTAGCTCATGCTCTTTCATTTGACACCTGTGAAATGGTTCTAAGGTCATTTTTTTCTGACTTATCTTATTGCAAAAAAATGCTCTCTGGGATAAACAATTTGAATAAAATTTAAACAATTGAATGAATCGCTTTGAAATTTTTATCACATATTAAGCACCAAAGAACCCTCATTTGACAAAAATTTCAAAGTTATACACTAATTTTTACAACAGTTATTGAGAAAATATTTTTTTGCAATTCCAACCTTTTTCGCAATTATATTAACAATAAATGAGTATATCAAACTTTGTAATACGTCATTTTAAAGCTTTTTCCATAATCTAATTCCGTACAACGCTTCAGTACCCTGGCTGCTGAAGTGTCACGAACAGGGTATATTTTTGTCTTATTACCCTGGCCTATTATTAGCGGGGGGCATACACAAACAGTAGGATACATATTAGGTTTGTTATAGCAAACAGTCGAACTAGTCAGAAACCATCAGCAAACAGTTGGTCAGTGAGAGAACATAATACAGTCACCAGTGCTATCCCCTCTACTCGCGCTGGTCGACTATTCGCTGATCGTTTCAAACCGTTTGAAACTGATGCTAGAACAAACCTATTACATAAAATAGAAATAATTATTGTAAAATTGTGTGCTAATTCTCAATAACCCAATACAAGATATATTAATATATTTTTGGATTGAAACTTTCTGAGATATCCATATGTCTGTCGGTGTATTACAAGAGATATTGCTATCAGCAGCAAGTCTTTCAATACTAATTATTTTAATAAACAAAATATTGTGTACAGTTTAAAAAATATTTACAATTTAGAATTTAGCAAACCGTTATATAACACCGGTTTGTTTATCACAACGATATTTTTTTTCGCAGTATTTTTATAGATTTTATAAGAATTTTTCCTATTGTTTCAGATCAGCACAAAAGAAAAAGATAGAACAACCATGGCCTTATCTCTTAGAATTAATATTATCGACGAAAACGTTACCAAAACTATCGTTTTCGATCCAGCGACGACTGTCCATGATGCCTGCCGAATCATTCGAGATAAATGTACAGAGGGTGAACAATGTAAGTAGCAATATCTGAAAAATACTTATATACTATACTTATTACAAGCCGGAATATATGCAATAGAAAACAGAGCAAATATACACATAAATTTTCCTAAAGATGCAAAACTTTTTATAGAATATGCGTAAGGTATTTAAAATGGTTTACCCGTTCTATCTCTTCTCCATTAAGAGAAAGCAGACCTTGATCTATATCAATCTTTCCAACTGCCATCCACTTTGTCTTTGAAATATTGATTTTAAGGCCTCTCCGATAACTTGCTTCACTGACTAGATTTGCTAATGTCTGGAAATCTTGTAAATTTTCTGCAAGAATGGCTGTATGCCATATGCTATATCGTCAGCGTTTCTGATTTTGTTGATTACTTATCCGCCTAGTCTTATTCTCTCTTGTCTGTCATCCAAAGATCCAAAGCATCCCTAAAGATTTCTTCAGAGTACATATTAAAAAGACTGGGCGACCAAACACAACCCTGTCGTACTCCACGTTTGATGGGTAGTTTTTTAGTACGACTATCTACACATCGAATCGCGAATATTTATGAAAGGATATAAGTCACTATTTTAGGTAAATTGAGATTATGATAAAAATTTGTTTTCAATACTTATATCTAACGTTTAGTCATTAAAGAACATAAGTCTTCAGTACTGTTGATAGGTAGGCAGTGAACAAAATGTTTCATTTATTTATGAAAAGATATGTCATTGACTTATATCGTTTCATAAATTTGTCAAACGCAAACTCAATCGCATGGATAGGCTGTATACACCAATGGAAGTTTTGGAAGCAATCTGTAGTTTTGTAAAGAGGCAGACATTTACTGTACAAATGGTAAGAACTAATGACATTTTGGATTTTAAAAATTGGTGGTCCAAATATTACAAAAAACGTGCCATTCTGTTCAAACTTCCGCTACATCTATTCAACGTTCACAAAAGGAGTCATTCGCCGTTTCCAGCTTTATGGAGTTCCGCTACAATCACAATACAAAAAAGGACTTGTTGAAGCATTGAAGTTTATCGATGGAGCACTAACCAGTTCCTTTGTTCTAAAAAGTCATAACAATGAAAATGTTCAACTTATAAAGGAACGAGCTTGTCCTATGGAAAAAATTCCAATTAACAAAAAAATCATTGAGATTCAAAAGAAAGTGGAAAGTACTGAACGTATGAGTATCTTAAAAAAAACTGCTTTTAATTTTTATTTTTTTAGTTTAAAATAGTTCGTGTGTTACTAACTGGTAATAAAGTTGGCCAATAGACATTTTTTTTTAATTAATTCGTGAAAAGATATGTCGGACGAATAAAATATTGAATAAAATATCTATTAATTAAAAAAAAATCTATATACATACAATAGTGTTATCAAACTTACAATAAAATAATTCATATTCCAGGAAAAATCACAAATTTTTTATTTGTTTCAAATATAAACACTTTTTTTTTAATTTTCTCAAAACTTCATTATTGTGACTTATATCCTTTCATAAAAATAAGCGATTCATTTTAGATTGCCTATTATTATTTATGCAGACGTTATTTATCGTCTTGTTCATAAATTTTGCATTTAAAAACCAATTCATATAATAATAATAATAGGTAATCTAAAATGATGACAGATAGTCGTACTGAAAAACTACCCATCGAACGAGGAGTACGACAGGGTTGTATTTTGTCACCCAGTCTTTTTAATCGGTACTCTGAAAACATATTTAAGGAGGCTTTGGATGAGAGACAAGAGGAAGTAAGGCTAGGCAGAGAAGTAATAAACAATATCAGATACGCTGACGATACAGCCATTCTTGCAGAAAATTTACAATATCTCCTGACATCAGTAATTCTAGTCAGTGAAGCAAGTTATCGGAGAGGCCTTAAAATCAATATTTCAAGAACAAAATGGATGGCAGTTGGAAAGATTGATATAGATCATGGTCTGCTTTCTCTTAATGGAGAAGAGATAGAACTGGTAAACCATTTCAAATACCTTGGCAGCTAGTTAAATGTAAATTCTGACTCTGATGAAGAGATAATATCCAGGATCGAAATATCACGTAAGGCTTTTATTACCTGGAAACCAGTTCTATGTAACAGAAACCTGTCGATGAATATTCGCAAGAAGGTTCTGAAATGTTATGTGTGGTCTATCTTATTCTATGGTTGTGAGGCATGGACGTTAAAAACCACAGTGTTAAACAAATTAGAAGCATTCGAATTGTGGTGCTAGCTATGAATCCTAAATATATCGTGGGTTTCGCACACTTCCAATGAAGATCTTCTTCACACGATGAATTCAGAACCTCTGTTCATAAACACCATAAAGAGGAAAAAACAGAATACTTCAGCTATATGATTAGAGGATATAAATACCATCTACTTCGCCTTACAATACACGGAAAAGTGGAGGGAAAGAGATGGATTTTGTTTGATGAACAATATTTTAAGAAATGCCATAACCATAAGTACTGCGAGTAAATGGACAATTTTTCGAAGTTTTCTTATGATCTCATAGTAATAGTAGCAAATCTCGATATATTTTTTTCTTAAGTTACTTTCATCGGGGATATTCAATTTACAATATTCCTTGTAAAAATGAGGTATTTAAAAGTGATATTTTTCACTTTTGAAATTGCAATTTCCGAAGATAACAAGTCATCGCAAAGGACATGTTTAAAAAGTTCCTCGGTTTTTTAGTACTTAAGCACTGCGCCACTGTCAATTGCCCTTATGAATTGGGCCCTTTAAAGAGTTTTTTCACACTTTTCAAGGCGAAAGTGCATGCTGATCGATTAAAAATTTTCTTTCAGAAGAGATCTGAAACAAAAAGTCAAAGCTGATTCATACGTTTTTTTTTACCGAAACATACGTTGACAATGGCTTGCACTTGTATTAAAATGAAAGTAGTTTCAATTTTAGAGTTTCTTCTTCTTAAAGTGCCGTCTACTCAATGGAGGTTGGCTACTACAATTGTAAACTCTTCTCTGTCTTCAGCTGTTCTTATTAGCTGTTCAAAATTTAGCACTGTCCATTGTCGGACGTTTCTGAGCCGCGATAGTCTTTTCCTTCCAAGTCCTCTCTTATTTTAGAGCAAGTTCAACAAAATGCTCTTCTCCCGTCCAGCTATAATTCAGGATATGGCGGAATCTAAGCACTTAGTTTACTAAGTCTAAGTATCGGGTCTAAGTCACGGGTTACGTAATAAAATTACACTATAAATGCACTTTTAAAATTTGCCTCAATACACAGTTTTACACTGACTCAAAAACCATAAATAAAACTAATGTAAATTTTGTAGATTCATACAGCTACTTATTCCTAAATGCTTCACCCACACTTCCGCCCCTTTTGGATTTCGGAAAACCGTCTCATTTGTTTTATGTTTTCCAAATGTTTCATTTTTTCTGTATATTAGGGTTGTTAATTTTTTATCAGTATACCTGAAACCTTATATTGCAATAGCAGCTACGCCCAAAATTATTCAAAGAAACAGATTTTATTAGTGGGGGAATTTGAATAAAAAATTTCGAGAAAAGATCGACACATTTGGAAAATATTGGCATTATACATTTTTTTATATAAAAATATGCAGATATACTATGCAATTTTTTGTAAAAATATGAAATGTTAGCAAAATGTGCCAGATATGCAAAAAATATATTATGCATATATTCCAGTCTCTAGTTATTTCTTATTTTTCTAAAATAATCGACTTACTGATTTAATAAATTTTTAAATTAGTCTTGAAATTATACTTTTTCTGCATACATTATGTTTAATAAATAATAGTGTACTGTTTCCCATAAAACTAGATCAGAACAAAAATCGAATATTTGGAATATCGTGTTTATTATCATATAATGTATTTATCACGGGCACATTATTTTAATGATAGATAATTAATTTTGCTTCACAATATGGCCCTATTATTGTAGAAAGAATTTTACAAACAACGGTATAATAAAATCTCCCATGTAACACAATTTAAACTCTTTCCGTCCGCCAATAAACGCTTTAGTCCAGTCAGTAACATTTTTATGTGAAATTGATTTTCTGTAAAAGCGAGTTAGAGTGGTAAAAATTAACCTTCCATGACATTAAGAACAAATCAAGTAGTTGCTGTGATTTTATGTAGATGCAAATGTATTAAAATACTTTTTATTATACGCTTGTTCAATTGAAACCCATCTTTGGTCAGGTTTGCCTTGGAAACAATAATTTATTGTAATCATTGAACTTGCATTCCGTAATGTTAGTTATGTTTGTAAACGTCACAGTTTACACTTTTCAGTTCCTATCATTTGTATTTGTATGTATGAAGCGGCCAAAAATGGATTAATGGATCAGAATGGTTATGACCACTGCATTTTGGGCTTGCAAAGGCATAATTTTAAGTAACTACATATTATCTTGAAACAAGTAAAACTACTAATAGCCTCAATAATAAACGGCCTCTTGTGCAGAAGAAAAAAATGTTGGTTCTCCAGAAACAATTCACCGGCTATACAAGAGCGTTATGAAAATGCCAATAATTTTCATGAGTTCGGCCTCTAATTTTCTCATCCGCCTTATTCTCCTGATTTAGCCCCTTCGAATATTAGGTGTTCCCAAGTCTGAAGATCTGTGTCCTCATATCTGAAGATATCACTGTTTCCAAATCTGAATCGTAAATAATTAGTAAGGGAGCAAAATATGCTAAATTTGCAGTCACTCGAGGGGACCTATTGGGTTGTGCAGAGTAGGCCCTAAAACCAAAAAAAGTTAAGTAAAATTTTCCATTTTAGCGGGCGCTTGCCATTTTTTAATTTAATTTTCCATTTCCAACAATCGCTTTTTCCAATTATAGCGCCATCTATCCATAATTCGAAAAAATGTCTCGAATAAAAGTTGCTTATTTTTACGTAGAGAATCCAAATCTGCAATAAAAATTTGGGGGTCCAATTTAAGATTTTAAAGTAACCCCCACCCCGCCTTCGTGGGGGGTAGTGATTGGTACCATTCGATAGATTTTTCAACATTTTGAAAGTGTATTTTGCAGTTTTTCGATCTGATGTTCATTTTGCGAAATATCGCGAGGTTTGTATTTAAAATTTTAAATTTACCCCCACCCATCTCCATGGGGGGTCATGTTTAGTACCATTCGATAGATTTTTGAAAAACATTGAAGACGTATTTTTTAGTTTTTCGATCTGACGTTCATTTCGCGAAATATTCTCTTTTTTTTGTGAAACTTTTTGACTCGCCCATTTCCTTAGACGCTCAAATCGTCAGATTTTTGAAATATACACTCTTTTGCATGTACTTAACTTACCTTACCTTAATCTGACAATTTCGAGTATTTTTAAGGATAGATTTTTTTTCGGGCCCCCCTTAACGAACTTCCCTGTGTTATGAGCGAATATATGGTAGAGGTACATCTGTAGGCTACCAGGTTTCTCTCCATATGATAATCTGACGCGGTCGAGTAACTGCAAAAATTCCCGCTTGGGCTCCCCTACCATAAAAATTCAGCTCGAACGTAGAAATAATTAATGAAACAAATGCCAATTTTGCAGAGTTTCCAGAGTCACATTATTCGGACGACATACAGAACGGACTCTTTCGGACATATTAGAAGCCTTCGAGTTATGGGCCTACAGAAGGATACTAAGAATAAGTTGGGTGGATAGAGTCACGAATGTCGAGGTATTGAGAAGAATAGGAAAAGAAAGAGAGGTTTTAAATACAATTAAAGTTAGAAAACTGCAACATCTATGTCATGTGGGGCGAGCTGTATAACTTCATGCAATTAACAATACAACGAAGAGTACACTGTAGAAGGAGTCGTGGAAGAAGACTTATCTCCTGGTTAAACAATTTGAGAACTTGGTTTAATTGCACTTCTGTTCTCCTTAGAGCAGCGGTATCGAAAGTGCGAATTGCCATGATGGTTGCCGACCTTTTTAGAGAAGATGGCACATGAAGAAGAAGAAGATACAACAGTTAAAAAATCGCTGGAGTCGTTGTATTGAGCTAAAAAAGACTGACTATATTGAATGAAATATAATTTTCTGGAAAAGCTATTTCTCATTATTTCAAAGGAGGTGACTTATCAGACCATCTGGTAGATAGAGATGTATGTAGTATAATTAGAGCGGGGTGGATGAAATTTGAGGCTGCCAATTGTGTGGCAAGACCAGCTATGATGTACAGTACTGGGCAGCTAAAAACAAATAGGAACAGATGTATGTAGTCAGGGCATGTAAGGAGTACGAATTCTGTGAATACTTTTGATTTTTGTTGGTTTATGTAAAGAATCTCTCCAAGAGCTTAATATTCAGACTCGACATTCCTCTATTTGCCTCTCCACCGTCTTAAAATTTTTCGGCCATATTGCAAGAAGAAGTGATGATAATCTTGAGAGACTTATAATTTCGGGAAACGTTGTAGGGTGCAGAAGTAGAGGTCGCTCACCTACTCGATGGACGGATCAAGTACAGAAAACCAGTGGAAAAACATTCTCTGAATCCATGAGGGAAGCTCAGGACAGAAGTCGATGGAGAGAGAGATAGTTGCTCGTATTATATGGAATCACGACACTCAGCAATGAGGAAACGACTGAGGAGGAGGAGATGTAAAGAATCTAAAAACTGATTTTAATTTACCAAGTGATGTCAGTGTAAGCTGCATTTTTTTATTTTCTCTGAGTATTCTATCGTTCAAGCTGGTCATGGATGAAATAATAAAAAAGTAAGAACTAAATACTGATACCAAATGTGAGAAAAACAACTTAAATGAATCTGCCATGCAGACGACGCAATAGTAATCTCTCAAAGAAGATGATTTACAACTAATGCTGCACCAATTTAATATAGCACGCAATGTTAATCTCCCCACAAAACACAAAATGCATGTTTAGTGTATCAGTAAATCTGCTAAGATTTATATTAGAGTTGAGGGTAAAATAATCACACTATCTAGCTACGGAAAGCTCGAAACAGAAGTGGAAGATAGGGCAAACAGTGCCTCACTGTGCCTGAATGAAACAATATGGAGAAATATAAATATCGGGAAACAAATGAAAGTCCGAATTTACAAAACAATCATTAGAACAATAATGACATAATATGCGGTAGAAACACGACCTAACACAGAGAGGACAAAAAACAGCAGGGATGAAAACCCTTAGAAAAGATGCTAAGAGACACTATGGGACAGTGCTAGAAGTACTGATATACGACAGAAATGCAAGGTGGATAATATCAAAGACTGGGTAAGAAATAAAATATAGAATATAAGAATATAGAAATAAGAAATAGAACTGTAGAATGTAAAATAGGGTAGTAAAGACGGGTGGCTCCCCAATAGGAATACCATGAAAACGATGAAACGACAACTTATTGGAGGTATATTGAAAAAGAGAGAGACTCAAGTCTGTATAAAAAGAAGAAGAAGATCTTCTCTGATTTTATTTTGTCCCTGTAGGATGAGTTTTTGACTTACCTAGCATGTAACATCCTCTACGTTTTCTTCCCCGACTTGTACGTGTCTTATATTTTCGCCGTTTGCTATTAACTTGTTTCAATATGTTTCCTAGAGAATTAACTATAAAAGATATTTTTTTATTTTTGTTTATTTTGGCATAAACTTTATATTGCGATTGTAGCCATGACCTTATATAAATACTGTTTAAATCTCGGGAAAACTGTGCTGTTATTTAACCGAGGTTATATACGCTCCATATTTGTTTGTGGCATATTACATGTTCTGTGATTTATACGCCAGTAAAGAGTAAAGTATACCCCCGTCGCTACTCGGTTGAGTATTCGATAATTTTGAGCAGCGGTAAAACATAAAGCAAAAATTACCAAATAGTCCTGTTTGAATTGAGGCTATCAGACCAAAAACGAAGTTTTGAGATAAATGCAGTCTTTGCATTCGAATTTCCATTATGTTTATAGGATGGCGCTACAAATTATGTGTACATAGTACAAAAATTATGTACATAACCATTATATAGGGTGTCCCAAAAGTAGCGGAACGGTCGAATATTTCGCGAACTAAACATCGGATCAAAAAACTGAAAATGCGTGTTTAATCATTTTTAAAAATCTATCCAATGACACCAAACACCAATCCCCACTACACCCCCTGGAGGTGGGGTGGGGGGTAACTTCAAAAATCTCAAATGGAAACCCCAGTTTTTCTTGAAAATTTGGCTTCGTTACGTAAAAGTAGGCAACTTTTATTCAAGACATTTTTTCGAACTGTGGATAGATGGCGCTATAATTGGGAAAAACGATTTATCCTGATACCATAGGTAAATTATAGAAACGGTCTAATATCTCACGAAATACACTTTCAAAATGAGAAACCAAAAAACAGATTTTTAATCTTTTTCGAAAGCCTATCGAATAACACCAAACATGACCCTCCAACCCACCCCCTGGAGGTGGGGTGGGGGGTAACTTTAAAATCGTAAATAGCAACCCCTACTTTTTATTGCAGATTCGGATTCGCCATAAAAAATTAAGCAACATTTATTCTAAACAGTTTTTAAAATTTCTGATAGATGGCGCTAATAAATCGTATTTTTCCAATTAAAGCGCCATCTATTGACAATTCCAAAAAATGTTTTGAATAAATGTTGCTTAATTTTTCGTGACGGATCCGAATCTGTAATAAAAAGTGGGGGTTGCTATTTAAGATTTTAAAGTTACCCCCACCCTACACCCAGGGGGTGGATTGGAGGGTCACGCTTGGTATTATTCGAAAAGTTTTCGAAAAAGATTAAAAATCTGTTTTTTAGTTTCCCATTTGGAAGTGTATTTCGTGAGATATTAGACGGGTTCTATAATTTACCTATGGTATCAGGATAAATCGTTTTTCCCAATTATAGCGCCATCTATCCACAGTTCGAAAAAATGTCTTGAATAAAAGTTGCTTACTTTTACGTAACGAATTAAAATCTGCAAGAAAAACTGGGGGTTTCCATTTAAGATTTTAAAGTTACCCCCCACCCCACCTCCATTGGGTGTAGTGAGGGTTGGTGTTTAGTGTCATTGGATAGATTTTTGAAAATGATTGAACACGCATTTTTCAGTTTTTCGATCCGATGTTTAGGTCGCGAAATATTCGACCGTTCCACTACTTTTGGGACACCTTGTATAAATATACAGAGGTAGGTTGTGTAGGCCCCTGTTAATCCAAAGATTTGATGTTGCTGCTTTTGTTGATATATTAATCTAAAAATGCTCAATTTTTGGCTTAGGCCACTGTTGCTCTGACGGCCTCAATTATAAGAACGATTTAGGGTACCTATACATAATTATAATACCTATATTGTTGTGGATTGCAATATTATTTACTTTTGGTTTTATTTTAGCTAAAGACTACGGACTCTTCCTCACTGATGAAGATAATAAAACGGGGGTGTGGTTAGAGCCTGCACGGAATTTAGAGTACTATATTTTAAGAAATGGAGACCTTATTGAGTATAGAAAAAAACTGCGACCTCTTAGAGTTAAAATGTTGGACGGTAAGTATTTTATTATAACAAAATTTAGAGCAAATTATATTATGCTTCATTATGTTCGTATTAATATCTGCTTTATTGGCTAATTTTTATTGTTGATATACACAAGCAATATTTAAATAATTTCTTAGTCAATTGTTACAGTTTTAGTACTTCACTGTTGACAATACCTTCACATGTTTAATTTCTATTGAATTTGATCTTAAAATTAAATTTAAACTTTTTGAGATCCTTTTGTAGTTTTAAGGTTTTTTGTGAGGATATTTTAATTTATTAGAATTCTTCCCCTCTTCTTATTATCGTACTGACGTCAGAAATGCCCCACTGTTTTTTTATGTCACTGAACCATGAAAGTTGCTTTCGTCTAGAGTCTAGGGCCTCTTCAACCTTCTACTTTACCCATCAAGATGATATTTAGGAGATTATTTCGTAGAATATAGCCGGATTATGACACCTTTCGTTGCTTA
The DNA here is from genome assembly GCF_917563875.1 of Diabrotica virgifera virgifera. Lineage (NCBI taxonomy): Eukaryota > Metazoa > Arthropoda > Insecta > Coleoptera > Chrysomelidae > Diabrotica > Diabrotica virgifera. The sequence goes on from NC_065444.1 coordinate 71,266,921, forward strand.
ACGAGATCTAATAATTCTCTTTAGATATTAGCTCTTCTTAAGACCTTATCATTTTTTACATGGTCCACCACGGAATTGTTAACTGCCTTCTGAGACACCACATTCCGAAATCCTCCACACGATTCAGACATCTGACTTGTAACCATTTCTCACTTCCGTACACCAGGATGGATCGTATGTAGCATTTCAGGACCCGGATTCTAATGGTTAAAGTAACTTTACGTTTTTTACCATTGCTACTCTTATCTTCACTTCCAGGTCACAGTCACACGCTTGCTGTCTAATGTAGCTCCAAGATATTTTAAATCTTTCATCCCTTTCAATAGCTCTATTATTTATATTCAACTGAGCTGCCATATTGGGTTGTCTGCTGATTACCGTATATTCGGTTTTTGCTATGATGATGGTAATTACGTCCTCCTCCCCCTTTCCATTTATTATATTCACTCAATCTTGCAGCTCCTTCGTATTGTCCGCTATTATAGCCATGTCTCAGCTTATGTTAGGTTTTTATTAAGAAAACCATTATGGTAGGGGAGCAAAGTATGCTAAATGTGCAGTCACTCGAGCGTTATGGGGACCTATTGGGTTGTGAAGAGTAGGTCCTAAAGTCAAAAAAAGTTGAGTAAAGTTTTCCATTTTAGTGGGCGCTTGCCATTTTTTAATTAAATTTTCTATTTCCAGCAATCGTTTTTTCCAATTATAACGCCATCTATCCATAATTCGAAAAAATGTTTCGAATAAAAGTTACCTATTTTTTCGTAAGGAATCCAAACCTGCAATAATAAATGGGGGCTCCTATTTAAAATTTTAAAGTAACCCCCCACCCCACCTTTGTGGGGGTCGTGTTTGGTGCCATTCGATAGATTTTTCAAAAATATTGAATAAGTGTATTTTACACTTTTTCGATCTGATGTTCATTTCGCGAAATATTGCGGGATTCGTATTTAAAATCTTAAATTTACCCTCCACCCCTCTCCGTGGGAAGTCGTCTTTGGTATCATTCGATAGATTTTTAAAAAATATTGAGAACGTATTTTTTTAATTTTTCGATCTGTCATTCATTTCGCGAAATATTCGCTTTTTTTCTTGTGAAACTTTGGGAATCACCCATTTCCTTACGCCCAGCTCAAATCGTCAGATTTTTGAAATATACACTCTTTTGCATGTACTTAACTTGCCTTATCTTAATCTGACAATTTCGAGTCTTTAAGGAGAGATTTTTTTTTCGGGCCCCCTTAACGAACTCCCCTGTGTTAAGAGCCAATATACAGGGTGTTAGTAAATAAGTATGAAAAATTTTAAAGGCTAATTCAACATGAAAAATAATGCCGGTTTGCTTTATATACATATGTCCGCAAATGCTTCGTTTTTGAGATACGGGGTGTTGAAATTTTTATTTCAAACTGCCAATTTATTAATTGCTCTAAGACCAGTTGAGCTATGAAAATGAAATTTGGTGAGTTTTAGAAGGTAGTTATTTCGCATTTTTTGACATACAATTAAGAATTTTGTATTCATCATTGGCGCGCGTACGGGTAATGGTCTGAATTTTTTAAGAAAAAAATAGTACGCCTTTAAACTAAAAATCGTTATTGAATTCCTCGTTAAACTTACGACAAAAAATCTTTCTTGCCATTTTTCCATACAATACGTCGTTTTTATACAAAAAAAATAAAACATCTTAACGCTTACAATGTATTTGAGGTAGTTTTCATAGAAACTTAGTTCAAATACTTTGTAAACGTTAAGATATTTTATTTTTTGCATAAAAATGGCGCCGTATATGAAAAAAAGGAAAGAAAGATATTTTGTCGTTAATTAAACCAGCAATTCAAAAATGATTTTTAGTTTGGCATATCTCAGTGGCGTACTATTTTTTTCTTAAAAAATTCAGACCATTAGCCTTACGCGCGCCAATGATGAATATAAAATTCTTCTGTTGCCTGTAAAGGAGATCATTTTAAACATTTCTTGCAGCTTTGCACCTAGTCTAAATCTTATTAGTAATATTTTCTGTTATTGTTTTAGTTTAGTATTATTATATTGGATAGTTCTTGATAATGTATTAAGAAATGAAAAATACGCGCCAAGATGTTTTATTTTTCTGCATAAAAACGGTGCACCATATGAAAAAAGAGCAAGAAAGGTTTTTATTAAAAATTAAATGTGGAATGTAAAAATAATTTTTATTGTGAAATATCTCAGTGGCGTACTATTTTTTTCTTTAGAAAAATTCAGACTATTACCCGTATGCGCGCCAATGATGAATACAAAATTCTTCATTGTATGTCAAAAAATGCGCAATAACTACATCATAAAACTCACCAAATTTCATTTTAATAGCTCAACTGGTCTTAGAGCAATAAATAAATTGGCAATTTGAAATAATAATTTCAACACCTCGTATCTCGGAAACGAAGCATTTGCGGACATATGTTTATAGAGCAAACCGGCATTATTTTTTCATGTAGAATTAGACCTTAAAATGTTTCATACTTATTTACTAACACCCTGTATAGTAGAGGTACATCTGCAGGGTACCAGGTTTCTCCCCATATGATAATCTGACGCGCTCGAGTAACTGCAAAAATTCCCGCTTGGGCTCCCCTACCATTACGTTTGATGCCTTTTGCTCACATCTGTATTATTTTTTACCTATTATTAAGATTTAATGTGTGTCTATTAATTATTTCTCTTGTAGGTGCGGTAAAAACAATGATGGTGGACGATTCACAAATAATAGCAAACCTTATGGTCGTCATTTGCACAAAACTGGGGATAACGAACCACGACGAGTACTCCCTCGTTTTAGAAGACTTGGAAAATCAAGAAAACATCGACAACCGCAACTACGGTACCCTCACTTTAAAACGAAAGAAAGAGGAAAGAGAAAGAGACGCAAAAATGGAACAATTGCGTAAGAAGCTACACACTGACGATGAGGTCAATTGGCTCGATCCCTCTAAAACATTACGTGAACAGGGAATCGATGAAATGCAAACGGTGTTGCTCAGGAGGAAGTTCTTCTATTCAGATCAGAATATCGACTCGAGAGATCCTGTGCAATTAAATCTGCTGTATGTACAAGCCAGAGATGCGATCTTGCAAGGAACTCATCCGATTACACAAGACAAGGCTTGCGAATTTGCCGGGCTTCAATGCCAAATACAATTTGGGGATCATGTAGAATTAAAACATAAACCTGGATTTTTAGAGTGAGTATATAGGGAAAATTCTTTATATGTATATGCATGCAAATCTTTAATAAGTGATGGATTTGACCGTTAAGGGTACCCAAAGTCCCATTTAACGACAATGTTAACATTATGTCACATAGCTCTGTAACCAAAGCACTTAGAGACCTAATTTTTATTTTATTTTGAAACTACATGTATTGTTTAGTCCCGCGTAGATTTTTGTAAAGATAGAGTAATAGTACATTGTTTACCGGGTAGGAAAAGCTTAACATTCCTGGACGACTGTGAAGATTGCTAAGTCGAGGCGCAAGCCGAGACTTAGCAACACAGAGTCCAGGAATGTGGCTTTTCCTACGAGGTAAACATACTATTTTTCCGCAAATCGTTTAAAATTCGACAGATATTGATTGATTTAAAAAAAACGCGATAATTTTATTCCCAAATAAATGGTGCTTTGAAATTCCTAATAAAATTACTTGGGTTACTATGGAAACGTATTGAGGTTGAATTGTCAAACTTGACGCTTATAAATTTAATTGCTGGTGTTCTCGAAAGTAAAATGATAAGTGATGATGAAATTTCCATTCCTGGGACTCCTCCAGAGCTGGTTGAGGCAGTGAATACTGCTTCATTAGAATTATTGCCAAAGAAATCAAGAGAAAAGTACGAAAATGCATACAGACGTTTTATGAATTATCGCATGAGTAAAAATACGAGTTCTTTCTCAGAAAATGTTGTAATGGCATACTTCCTAGACCTTTGTTTAAAGATGAAATCTTCAACATTATGGGCCAATTATTCAATGCTGAAGTCAACCCTTGCACTTAAACACAATGTAGATATATCTACATACTCAAAACTTCGTTCTTTATTGAAACGGCAAGCTCAAGGTTATAGGGCAAAGAAATCTAAGATTTTAACGAAGGAAGAAATTGAAAAATTTATCCAGGAAGCTCCAGATAAAGAAAATTTAATGATTAAGGTAATTTACAAGGTTTTAATAGCAATGTGTTTTCTATCATTTATGTAGAACACTAACAACTGTACGGAAATATCATTTCCTTACAGTAAGGAAATGACATTTCCTTACAGTAAGGAAGTCCTGACTTTTTCTTCAAGAAATTTTGACAGGAATGTCAAAATTTCCTGGCGATTTGCGGAAAAAGAAACATTTATTTTAAAAATTTTTAAAATACTCTTACAAAAAAACCCAAAAAAATTTAGCTTTTATTTTTTATTTTACTTGTTTTTGTACATTTTTCAATAAAACTTTACGCGGGACTAGATATTATCTATCTACAACTACTGTAAAAATTTGGATCTTCGATCCTCTAAGGAACCAGAGATATTTGACATCAAAAGTGAAAAACTTAGTATTCGGGAAATTGCAAAGACGTAAAACACTGTAATAGGCTATAAAGCTACCGGTACACGGTAAGTTGAGTGCAGACGTTCAGAAAACAAATAGTTTTGTAACCATGGAAATTTTATACAATAATACCGTTAGAAAGAGAAGATTTCAGAGAATAATTTTCAATCATAACCCAAAAAACTTAAAAAATTCTATTGTCGGACTTTGGGTGCCCTTAAGTACTTGATGAAAGTATTCCAGATTTTCTTTTAGGAGTTATATGCATATTGTGCCTTTATTATTCTTTTTTCTATATCTCATCTACTACCGCCTTCTTTTTCATGGTAGATACCAGATATTGTACAGTTATCTACTTGCTATACTTGTCTTCTATTTTCTTTTATTTTTAGTTTCTTGGCTGTTCGTTTTCTGTATTTATCTTAAGACCCATTACATTGGAGTATTTTGTTAAGTTTGTCGATCTTCTTCTGCATATGGTTGCTATGTTGGATTAGGAGACGTCTGCGAACTCCAAGTCCTCCAACTGATTGTGCAAATTCCACCTATTACCAGTTTTTTATCCCTAACTTTCTTCATGATCCAATCCGTTATGATTAGAAATATAATGTCGGGGACAGTCCGCATTCTTGTTTAACTCCGGTTTGTATAGCTATATCTTCTACCATTTCCCCCACATGTTCCACCTGGCTCTATATCTCTTGTAGAATAATCGGATCAGGTTGATGTATTTCATTGGTAGTTTCAGAATCTTCCACATTTGCTCTCTCTTTATACTTTTTGAAATCAATAAACATTATATTTATAAATGAAATGAATTTCGACTCGATTCAAGTTCTCTGTTTAACCCAGTTATGACAATACTAAAAGGCACCGTTAGGAAAACATTCCAATTTTCTGTTCAGAGAACTCGTATGAATCGAGTCTGTGTACTCTAATACAGAGTATGGCATTAGTAAAATAAGAAAATCTACGGTTTCGTTTTGATTTAAATCTGTCTCTCTCCATACTATTTCTAGGTCTACCTGTTGTCAAGGAGGCTCTGAAGAAGACAAATTTACACCATCACGACCGTAGTTTCTCGATATAAATTAAAGAATTTATATCGCAGTATGGTTAGAACGCCCTCTAACGGAAAATAAGTGAAATGAATTAAATCAAAATGAAACCGTAGATTTTCTTATTTTACTAATGCCATACTCTGTATTAGAGTACACAGACTCGATTCATACAAGTTCTCTGAACCGAAAATTGGAATGTTTTCCTAACGTTGCCTTTTGGTATTGTCATACCTGGGTTAAACAGAGAACTTGAATCGAGTCGAAATTAATTTCACTTATTCCCCGTTAGAGGGCGTTCTAACCATACTGCGCTATAAATTGTTTTAATTTATATCGAGAAACTACGGTGGTGATGGTGTAAATTTGTCTTCTTCAGAGCTTCCTTGACAACAGGTAGACCTAGAAATAGTACTATCGGAGGATGGAGGGAGACAGATTTAAATCAAAACGAAACCGTAGATTTTCTTATTTTTCTTATTATATTTAAATTTCTTCGCCATTCGCTAGCTTGTTCCAAGCTAATTCTTAGAGTACAAATGTAGTTGATAGTGGAGCGTTTAGCATGAAAGCCTGCTTGGTTGCTTCTTAGTTTCTTGTCTAGCTCTGGCTTCAGTCTATTCAATATAATCTTAGATATTATGTTGGGTGTGGCAATATTCGCATCTACTTAGATCGCCCTTTTTTTTTGGTATCTTAATGATTACACATTTGTCCATTCCTTTGATAGCTCATCATCGGCCCATCTTGTGAAAGAATTTGTGTATCAATTCTATTGATTCGTTTGCGTCAGTTTTTATTAAATCGATCGGCAGGATGTCAGTTTCAGCGGCTTTGTCATTTTTAGTTGTTTCAGTGTGCTTTGTATTTTTTCTCATAATTTCATCTGTGCTAACGTTTAACTCCTATACTTTCTTCACCTAAATTGCTGTTGCCTCCTGTTTGGAATATATTTCTTTAAAGCGTTCTTTCCATCTTTGTATAATTTTTTCCGTCAAAATTTGTATGCTGGTGTATTGTATCAGGACGTTTTCTTGCGCAGCTCTTTCTGACATTTTGAGCATATCATGTACGTACATCTTTTATCTTTTCTGGCTGGCTTTTTAGTGCAGTCACTGAAGGTTTTCACCTCAGATTTCGTTGAACCTCCATCGATTTTCATGAAAATTGGTGAGTACTGAGAGGATACCTCAAGGAACAAAGGTGACATGATGCTAACTTGCGCTTTTATCCTGGGGTGGGTGCCACCCCTTTTCGGGGGTGACGATTATTTTATTAAAAATAATACCATAACTCGATAGAGGGATAAATTCTAAGCAAAATTTGTTATATAAAGTTATTAACATAAATCAATACTTTTTGAGTTATTAAAGATCAAAGATTTTATTTTTTCGTAAAAAATGCATGTTTTAAAGCTGTTTTTCACGTATAACTCAAAAACTATGAGCTTTTACAAAAAAGTTATTCTTACCAAAATTAAAGATAATAAAAAATTTAATACAATCTTCAGAACTAAAAACTAGATATTGTTAATTCAAAGTGAGTTATCGGTAATTGAATGTATGGATCTTTTAATTTTCTTTCGATAATAACTCCAAAAATAGTCAATATACGTAAAAAATTATATATAACGAAATTTTAGTTTTTTCTACATCAAATATTTTAGCTTATTTACTATTTCTGTAGGGTGAAAAATATCCGAGATAGAAACGTTTAAAGCTTAAATTTTGCTGCAAGAACCATGCAACCGTGGCCATTTAACTTTTGATTTTTAAAAAAGTAATGTGTTTAAAAGATTAAATTTAACGTGATTTAATAGCCCTTGGAATTGTCTTTCAAATTGTTGTTAGGTGAACGTGATGTCGTAAAAATTAACGGAGTTATTAAAAAAACGATAACATTTTTTTGAAAAAATTTTAAGAGATAAAGTTTGAAAAATTTTTGGAGCATAAATTTTAATGGTAATAACTTGTTCGGGATCTAATTTGATAGATATTTCTAAGTACTTTTACAAATTATTAATAAGTTTATGTTATAAAATGCATCATTTTCCCGTAATTTAAGCTTGAATACCTAGATTTGGGCACTCGTCGAAAAAAATATACATTCAATTACCTATAACTCGCTTTTAGTTTAACATTAAAAGGTTTTTTAGTAAGCAGTTTATTTCATTTTTTATTAGCTTCAATTTTGGTAATAATAACTTTTTTTGTAAAAACTTTTGTAAAAACAGTTTTTGAGTTATTTATGAAAAATCGGTTAAAATCATGCATTTTTCTCACGAAAAATTAAAATCTTTGATCTTTAATAATTCAAAAAGTTTTGATTTATTTTAATAACTTTATATAACACATTTTGCTTAGAATTTATCCCCCTATCTAACTATGGGGTTATTTTTAATAAAATAATTTTCACCCCCAAGAAGGGGTGGCATCCACCCCAGGGTAAATACGCAAGTTGGCACCATGTCACCTTTGTTCCTTGAGATATCCTCTAACCACTCACCAATTTTCATGCAAATCGATGGAGGTTGAACGAAATCGGAGTTGAGCTCATATCCACCTTCAGTGACTGCACTATTTTACTACTATGTATATTTTTTTCTTTTTTTTTTTCTGTTAGTTGTAATGTTTTTCGGATTATCCATTTTCTATTTTCTCTTTTTTTAATCTCAACATCAATATCGTCCATTTTTCGTTCTCATTCCATATTTTTAAGCTTTCTGTGAATTTGTTTTTTTTATTATTTATTTACGCTGTAACCACCAGGGTTACTGATACAGTCCAGAGTCTTTGATAAAACTTATTGTGTTTTTAACGTTCGTGTTGATTCCTAAGGCTTCCTTTATATTCTTTGGGATAGCGTTCATTTTCTTGTTGCTTCATATGTTTTGCACTAAGTTAATATATGCTTCACGAAGAGTGATGTTTCACAGTTTTCACACATAGGCGGCACAGTTCGCGTAAACAGGTGTTTATGTTTGCGATGCACTCCACTAATTTTCTACGCACTTAACACTTTATCTTTTATTTCTGACTTCAGGTTATCGGAAGAAACCTCGTTAATAAGAATGGAGTCGTGGCTGAAGGATGCTAAATGGGCTAGTCTTAAGAGGAATTTACAGATTAGTCGGAATCTTCTCCCGACAATGTTGTCAGAGTTTTTATTACATCGCGTAAACCTATGTGTTTGCCAAGTTTTCCTATTAATTTGGTGCTTTGGGTTTTCATTCTTTTGTCGGTATAATATGGATGTAAGTCCGATAGAAACTTCATAAGTGCATGAGAGTCTTCTGAATATAATTTTGTTACGCTGATTATGTCTTTTGCTCCTTTTATATTTTCGAATAGATCCACTACTTGATCGAAGCTTAGTAATTGCATTTCGCTTTCTACATATTCTCTAACTGGTTCTAGTAATGTTTGAATATTTGATGTCTCATCTGTTAAGTTTTGGTCATCAGTTTTGGTTTTTTTCTTTAATTGAAGTTTAGGTTTTTCGAAGTTGTCTTCGGTGGGTGGTGAGATTGCATCTTCTAAGGTTCTTTTTCTGTTGCTTTGTTCGAAGTTATCTGGGGTTCGTGAGTATTCGTGTGTGTATTTTTATTTACAGGTAAGTGTTGGCTTGTTTCAGGTGAGGTTGATTTTTGTGTTTGGGTATTAGATGATGACTCAGACGATGTAGGTGTTGCGATTGTAGTGTTAACTGAAGAAGTGGTCACATGTGGAGGTTTGTTTTGTAGTGAAAGTTGTTGGGATGGGTTTATTGATAAATGTGGGATGACTACCGTTTGTGATGTGATTTGAGAAGGCTTAGTAAGTGTGGAGGGAGTGGTATTTGAAATTGTCGGAGTATTTTGTAAATTATCTTGTTGAGTATGATTTATTGATGAATTTTGTCTTATCTCTGTCTGCACTGCATTATCATTGTAAGGATGGTTATGAGGGGAAATATTTGGACAATTAGCTGCCTGGTGTCTAGTTAATTTGCATTTGAAACATGTTTCGTTTTGGGTTATAAATATGCGGTATGATGTTTGTTCTAACTCGATGATAAAAAATTCAGGTAATACATGGTTGTCTGGCAAAGGTGAAATGAAAATTTGTCGTCGGAAGCTTAGAATATGACTGAAAGCAGGATTGGTTGCTCCTATTCGTACGTATGATATATCTGAGAGAGGATTTAGACCTAGTTTTATTAATTCGTCTTTAATTAAGTTAAAAGGTATACTTGGACATACACCGGACAGAATTAAGCGGACTGATGGAGTTATTAATCTTCTTGCTTCTAGTATATTTCCATTTACTTTTATCTTCTTTGTTTCTGCTATGAATTTATCTACTAAGTTTTTAGATGATAGATATATGCATATTCTACCGTTTGATATACGGGATGCGAAAATTATATTTCTTGGTTCTATATGCTGACTCAATCCTTCAAGATAGTCATTAATTGTACAATTCTCTAGAGTGTTAAATAAAATAGCTTGTTCTCTGTCTGGGGTTAATATATTGCGTGATTGGCTAACTGCTTTTGAATATGATGCAATTTGTTGCGGTTGACTTGAGGATGACATCTTTTAAATTTATTTAAAATCTAACATCGGTACTGTTTTACAGTTTTCGCTGCGATATCCGTTCATGGAATTGGATAATATAAAGATAATTGTCGTGATTTATTGAAACATTCAAATCCAAGTAGACCCAAATAATAAATTTTTTCTACTCACAATCAAAACATTCAGTATACAAATCACTTTTCACTAGTAGTTTTTACTTCAATTACTTTTAAATTTGTTTCTGTAATTACTATTTAACTAGCACGATAATTGAGTACCAAAAATACGTGTTAATTGGTCGCTTGCTGAACATCGAATCGCGAATTTGTGTTTTATTTAATAGCTTCGACATTGTTTCTTCTTCTTCTGTTTACCTTCCAGTGTTTTGTCTCTGGCTAATTTGATCTTTATTTATGAACATAAATTAATGTTCTGTACTCAATGAATTATTGTAAATAATAAATCTGTTTTTTTTTCAGTCTTAAAGAATTTCTTCCACAATCCTACACGAAAATAAAAGGTATAGAAAAGAAGATCTTCTCCGAACACAGAAAACAACAAGGTCTTAGCGAACTAGACGCCAAAGTCAAATACACCAAAAACGCTCGCTCTCTTCGTACCTACGGAGTAACATTCTTCCTGGTTAAAGAAAAGATGAAAGGAAAGAACAAGTTAGTTCCCCGTTTACTCGGTGTGACCAAAGATTCTGTTTTGCGTCTGAACGAGCAGACGAAAGAAATTCTGCAGACCTGGCCATTGACGCAGGTGAGGAGATGGGGAGCTAGTCCAAACACTTTCACCCTCGATTTCGGTGACTACTCCGATCAGTATTATTCAGTACAAACGACGGAAGCAGAGCAGATCCAGCAGATTATAGCTGGGTACATTGATATCATCTTGAAGAAACAACAAGCTAAGGATCATTTTGGTATCGAAGGAGACGAGGGATCTACTATGTTCGAAGAGAATGTTGCTAAACAGAAGTAAGTATATTTAGTTCCGTGTATTATGCCCAATTTTAATCTGAACAACGTGATTAGTCAAGTACAAATTCCAAAAACCGATTGAAGAAATATGATACTGCATTAGAGAAGTTAACTTTTAAATGAAAGGAAATATAGTCCCTTCTTGCATATCAGACGTTTCTCTCAGTATTAAAGAATCGTCTAGCTACTCAGATACCTAATTCCATAACTTGTCATGTCTAATGGAAATTGCCATGTGAAAAGCTTAATGTTTTTAAATCCAGAGGTAGGGAACAAAATAAACTCCTGGACAGAATTAAAGCACCACTTTAATTAATCTAAATATTTACAATATGAACACAAAATAAAACTAAGTTGCATTGAAATAATAATAAACACCTACAAATAAGTCCAACATGACTTTACCATGACCTAAATTTGCCTTATTGTTTCTTTAAAAATTTGTTTTTGCCGGAAATGCGTAAATAAGGTAGCATAACTCTAAATTGCAAAAAGAAAATAATCAGTAAAGTAACACAATAAAATGCATCTGGGTCAACACTAACACCGTGTAGGCCCTCCTCTACTTCTTATGACTGCATTTATGCGTCGAGGCATGCTTGATATCAAATGTTCAACAAAAGCTTGCGTAATATTCTCCCATTCTTTAATAACGGTCTCAATGAGTTGGTTGTGATTGGCAATAAGGGGTCTAGACTTCGAATCTTTTTTTTTTTTGAGATAGTCCCATTGATACTCTATAGGATTCATGTCCGGGCTGTTAGGTGGCCACTCTAATAATGGAATATCAACATCATTTAGGTAGCCAATAACCTGTCGAGCCACATGAGGACGAGCGTTGTCTTGCATGAATAAAAAATTAGGTCCAAGAAACGGAGCAAACGGCATTACATGTTCGACAATAATCTTGTCTAAGTAATAATGGGCATTCATATACCTCGTACGTATGGGGACCAACTCCGTACGAGCTTCAAAACAAATTCTCCCCCAAAACATTTTTGAGCCACCACCAAAAGGTACTTTAGGAGAGATATTGCAGCTGGCAAACCTTTCTCCTCGCCTTCGCCAGACACGCTCACGACCAACTAGAGCTTTTATGCCTACTCTAGTCTCATCGGAGAAAAGAACTTGTTTCCAATCATCGATGGTCCAATTTTGATTCAATCTTGCAAAATTCAATCACTGAACCCTGTGTTCTCTGGTAAGCAAGGGTTTTTTGGTCGGTTTCCTGTTGCTCAATTCTGCTTCATGTAAACGTCTTCTAACTGTTCGAGACGGTATCGCAACATTTCAAACATCTGCTAGTTCATTTTTTAGCAAATTGTTGATGACTCACCTATCTCTGAGAGCACGTTGTCTCAAAAAACGATCATCAATTTGTTTAGTACAACGTTTTCGCCCTTGCCCTGGTCTTCGATGGTACGACCCTGTTTCATTATATGGCCTCGCCTTGCGACTGATGCTGGAATGATGTCTTCCTAATAAACCTGCAACGTATCGCATTGAATATCCTTCATCTAGGAGAGTCGATGCTCGCACTGCCTCCTCCATTGACAAGTTTCTTTGGCGGTTCATTTTTTTTTATTTGATTTTTATGCAAATGAACTTCCATATATGCATGTGATGAAAAATATCACAATGAAAAGCTTGTTTCTCACAAGAACTTTGCTTTAATCTGCACTTTTTATGAAAAGTTTAACTCACTTTTAGTCTAAAACGAAGTTTAATACAAATTATTGACATTATTGTTAAAACAAGACTATTATTTTAGCTTACATAACAACTGTCACTATCAAACAAGGTCCATAGGCAACTTGTCGTACAGTAAATGATCAATAAACAAAGATTATTGAGAAAAATATAAGTGGTGCGTTAATTTTGTCCAGTAGTTTAGATTGCAAGATGCAAGTCCTCTTGCATGATATTGCAACAAATGCAACAGGATAACATTCAACAGATAATCTATGAAAATATTTATTTTCCAATAAAGGTCCAACTCATTATTCTCTTAAACTAATAACTAATAACTTTAAATTTTGATGTTTCGCCATAATAAATAGTACTGATTTGGTTTCATAATGTTAAGTATTAGTGCGTTATATTATATGTGTTAAAGGTATAGTCTAGTATTAAGACATCTTTATTTTCCAGAGCAACCATTTTGCAACACGAATCTAGTAAGATGGGCAGAACCAGCATTGAATCTTTGGCCAAACCAGCAGTAATGAGAGCCGCTGATGGTGAGTTTATCCTTCTTAGTTAATACTAAATACTGAACACTTTAAATACACGACTAAGAAGAGCCAATATTAATTTCCATCGAGAAAAGAAAAAGTTCTGTTCTTGACCATGTGAAGAAATGAAAATAGTCATCATTACTAGAACGTATACTTGAAAATATCCCATGTGGATCTAAATCAAAATTTAATGTGCAGCTGCTAGAAGGTATAATAACTTATATTGAAAGCAGAATGTATAAAAAGTTTATTCTAAAATAAGTAAAGAATAAACAAAGTGAAAGTATTTACCAAAAAAGAACAAGTGAATTTTTATAAGATAATATTGAAGGCTTACTCCAATTGTGGCAGCTGATTGCCTCTAGTTGAAGTGACGGCTAGTTTTGCACTGGAAAGATGTAAAGATCGGCACTGTAAAATTGGGTATTGTTTTGTTCCTAGTTAGATTTAAATTAGAATCTTTAAGATCTCACTAATTCTACTTTATTTTTATTTTAATTTGGTCTTTTATTTAGTTTTTATGATTTTATTTATTTTATTTTAATGTAGCCGAGAAAACTTTTACAATGGGTGTCATGGGTGGTCCTCAGCAGACCACAGTAAGTGGCGCTGTCAATGTTGGCCATGCTCCTCCAACGGTAAGCTTAATTTATTTTTTATTTTCGTTGTGTTTATTTAACCCTTAAAATTTCTTTTTTTTTTTTTTGTTCTCCAATTATTCGTTTTATGTTGCTTATGTGTATTCGACAAAGTCCAAATAACCATTCGGTTTTAATAATTTTAACGGCAGTCTAATCTAACTACAGCTTTTGTACATGTGTATGGTTCTATTAATGTGTCACACAAAGAGACAGAGTGACTGAGCTAAAGAACTACCTCAATTTGCCAACTAACTACAAAACAAGTACACTGTATCTGTACTTCGAAGGAGAAATTGTTAATGAATTCATCAACAATCTACACTGCGCGCCAAAATTAACGTAATGTTTTAAAAATCCTGGAAAATCAAATAATTTTGGCGTTACGATTTTTGTGATAATATATTATTGTTACCTCCGGTATATTGTAAAATTTATACAAATTAAAAACAGGCGAGAAAATTTTTGTTGTGCTAGTTGTGCTTCATTTTAATTCGAATTTAGTTGGGTTAGAATACATTGTGCTGAATGTTCAAATGTGTTTTTCAAGTTTATTAAGTGTTTTTTCGTTTAAAATTAACCACCAGCAGCGAGAAAATCGAAATTTGTCACAAAGTCACTGTATTAGAATCGTTACCCTTCGCAAAGAAGGATACCGTCAAGTTAAACTCGCTGAACGGTTTAATGTCACTCTGTCAACCATTTCAAGAGTCTTAACACGTTTTACTGTTACTGTAAATAACTCGAGAAGACCCGGTCAAGACCGTAGAAGGATTACAACTCCTAATCAAGACCGGTTTTTGACACTTGGTACACTAAGACAAAGGTTTATTACCAGTACTTCTCTACAAAATGAATTTTTGGATCGTTAGACATTTAGAATAGGCCAAAATACGATATGTAGAAGACTTGCCACAAACGTCCGGCGTCCTGGAAGGGCATCCACTGGCCCATTATTCACCAGAGATCATAGAAGGCAACGATTGCATTTTGCTCGCGAACATGTTGTTTGGAATAATGACGATTTGCTAAGTATTTTGTTCACCTATGAATCCAGGTACTGTCTTTTTCTTATGACATGCGAAACAGAGCGTACAGAACGCCCCGAACAGTGTAATACTGTAGGAACTCTACAACTCTACAGTATGGTTGAGGCTCGGTAATGGTGTGGAGTGGGATTAATTTGGAGGCCCGTACGGATGAGTTAGTTAGAATATATCACGGGGAGCTTACATTACACAGGTATATTACAGACCTTTTTGGAAGAGCCATTTGCAACATTTACTGGGGATAATTTCATGCTTGTGAAGGTTATGTTAGGTCATACATTGCAAGAATTGTGCAGCAATATCGTCAGCAGGTTGGAATTCCTGCCATGGTTTGGTCTGCGAGAAGTTCCGACCTCAACCCAATAAATCATGTTTGGACCATCGTAGGGAGACGATTACGACGACTACTTAATGCACCAAACACATTAGATCAACCGTTTTTGCGATTAGTTAAAATTTGGGAACAAATTGATCAAAATGAAATAAGAACGGTTATTCTCATTTATGAGAGATCTTTAAGTAGTTTTATTGCAATATATTTTTTGTAAAGAATAAAAAGTTTTTGATTTTAGATGTTCTAAAAGCAACCTTCAAGAACAAAAGAATATACAAAAATGTTTTCATTAAGACTGAAATTATATTTTTAAAATTATGCGTTAATTTTGGAGCTCAGTGTATAATAGCTAATATCTTGAGAAAACACAAAATACCAGATTTTAGTAGTTTTCTCTAACTAACATAAATGTTTCTTCTATTACATGTCTTTACCTTGGACAGGGTCCAGAGTAGGTACAGATAGACGATTTTATCCTGTATATATGGTAGCACGTTAATCCTGTAAATAGCATTATCACATTCACATAAAAGTTTTCATGCATGCTCTTTTTCAGGTATATCAAAAGTTTTATTATGCCTTTATCACTATTAATATTTGTTTTTTCCGGAACAATTATTAATATACCGTAATACATATAGTATTTAAATATTTCTCTCTTGCATAATATATTTGTCATATGATAGGTCTCCATTTTGAATTTTTAATGTGCAATTCAGCCAAGAATTTATTGTACACAATGTGTTTGCTTGATTTTGAGTTAATTAATGAAAAACGAGCTTACGTAAACTACTTAACATTTCGATATCCATTCCATACACTGTAACGTTTATCAAGTTTGCTTGCTTTTGGTGGAACCATAAGGATTTGATCTTATGCTATACGATACTGGGGTAGCACAGAGAAATATTTAGATATTGTGAAACTGGTTAATATTTTCCAGAATAATCCAATTGCACCCAGTCTACATAATATCTATTCTAGTTTAATTAGTTTTATTTCAATTTGTAACCGTTTTAAATCTGTACTCGTCAGGCTATGCAGTACTTAAAGACTTGTAATAATTCTTTTAAAGGTATGTCCAAAACCAAATCTTATCCTCTGGTGAGAGTGCTTGTGTTTTTCCCAACTCTCCTCTGTTATATGTAACAGTCAAGCAATAATATCATATTTCACTTCTATTTTGTTGGTCCATAAATACATTAGTAATGTTCATTAATCTCTGCTGATAAATAATGTGCCATTATTTTCACGCATTCAAAATAAGATGACCAAATCACTTTAGGAAATATCGAAAAATCCTTACGGTACCATCACCAGGTACAAAGCTCTAATCCTATGTTTAAATAAACTTACTACTCGAGCTATAAATAATTGTTTCTACACCACATAACACATTTTTCCTATTTCTTTTTCTACTATGTAAAAGTAATACTGTTATATACATACAAATACACATATCATTCCACAACTTCTACAGGCGATTTCTCTCAGCTCATTGGGGACGAGATTTGTGATCATTCTTATTTTTCCATAGTTCATCCTTAAACCGACTCTCTATGTTACGCACTGTACTTGTTGTAGCATAAATCTGGCTTATCCTAATTATATAAGTCGCCTGTTATGAAAACAATGCCATCGTTACATCGGAGATAATTGATTTTCTGTCCATCGATGTTAATAGAGTCCCACTCTAATCGTTTAAATGCGCACTCCATGACTGTTACAAATAGTTTTTGCGACAAATTATCTCTTGCCGCACCCCTATACCAATTTTTATCCTCTCAGTGCAATGAAGGTTTACAATAATTATTGTTGTATTTTGGTATATATTTCGAATAATGTTTTTATACTTGTGGTTTATTCTCTATGCTTCCTGTCAGTTCTTTTAAGAGAGCGACTCTTTCCACTCTGGCAAATGCTTTGTGAAAGTCAACAAAAATAAGAAGCAGGAGTGTACTACAATCGATAGACTTTTCGACTGGAGTTTCAAGGCACTGCAGATGGTCATTTGTTCCGTGGTCTGATCGAAACCGAGCTTGTGCTTTTGACTGGTAGAAATCGAGTTTTGCTTCCAATCTATTTGCCAGTATTCGATTAATGAACTTGTATAGTTGGTGTTCGGAGCTTCTATTTTTGTCCCCATGTGTCTGACCCTTTTTATCCATTTCACTTCTGATATACAACATTTGGAATTTTAACTTAAAATATACTATTTCTGCATTTCTAATTTTATTTGAAACTTGACAGCTCCTGAAAAGTTTGAGAGTGTTATAAAGTAGAAAATAGTTTACTAGTATAATTTACAAATTTGGTTATGGTAAAGACACCTTATATATTTTTATTTTATTACCCTTTTCAGACTACCAACATGCAACAAACCAAAATAACGATGATAATATCAGAACCACAACGTGCTCTATTATCAACAATTTCCGCAACGCAATCCAGAATCAAAGAATCAGAAATCGAGCTTGAAGCCAGAGCACACGTTCCAGAATTGGGTACAGATCCAGCTGCAAAGAAATGGAAGCAAGTTACTTTGGATACCAAGAAGCAAAATGTCGGATCACAGATAGCTGCCATGAGCGCAGCTACTGCTCAAGTGGTTACGCTCACCTCTGGACCGCAAGATGAAGTAAGAATCTTTAAAAGTTTTACACGAAACAAAATATTAAATAAAATTTGTTTGCATTATTAAGTGAGTATGTATTCTGAATTTTAGGTGGACCATACTGCTGTTGGAGCTGCCATTACAACAATCGGTAGTAATTTACCAGAAATGACTAAAGATGTCAAAATGATAGCAGCATTGATGGATGATGGAAGCATGGGAGAGAAATTGCTGGATGCCACGAGAAAGCTCTGTTTTGCTTTTAGCGATTTGTTGAAAGCTGCAGAACCAGAATCGAAAGAGGTACTAAATTATTGTGTTTATGTTCAATACTTCAAAAACTTTAATTTTAAATATTTTTTTAGCCAAGACAAAATCTGCTCAACGCTGCCTCTAGAGTTGGTGAAGCTAGCACTCAAGTTCTTGCTACCATCGGTGAAGATACCGTTGAAAACAAAGAATTACAAGATATGCTTTTATCTTTGGCCAAAGCTGTCGCAAACACAACTGCTGCTTTAGTTCTGAAGGCCAAAAACATAGCTTCCACGTCTGATGACCAACAAACACAAAACAGAGTAATAGGTACGTAATATCTAGCTTCTGAATAAACATCTTCTTCTTAGATGAGGCCAGAGACTCGTTAGTCTCTGGAACTTGGACGTAAGGCCTTTGTAGTTCAGAGAAATAAGGAAAAAAATATCCTGTTGGTGACACAACCCCCTCCAGGCCTAAACCAAATTTTTTGAGTAGTATGGTCATCTATAATAATAACCTATACGTTCTGAGCTTCGCTGGTGTCGCTCCTAGCGGTTACTAATTCAACTTTTACCGGTAATTTTTAAATTTATTATTTAATTGTTATCGCTTAATATTTACAACGCAAAAAAGTAATTAAATTGTAATCGATTTTTTTAAGATTTTTCTAATCATTTTGACGTTCTATTGATAAAATATCAATTTCTTACTTCGGATACTTTGACAATAATCGTGTAGATGGCGCTAAGATTATAATAGATTATTTATAATTAGATATTACGGAACATTAAAAAAACTTAAATTCAGTATTTAAAACGTAAGTATATTTAAGGTAAAAATATATACCACAGCTTTGACCAACTAATATTGTTTATAATTAATGTTTTTAATTTTAATTTTAAATTAATCACTTTGACATTTATGTCAAATTTCCGGTAAACGTTTACAAACTTGTCACTACTGGCGTTCGCGAATTTGTAAATATCCCCTCTACGTACGAGCTCACAGCGTATATTATGTTTCCTGCAGCCGATTTTGATGATATACATAGTTATAAACAAATGAAGATAAAAAAACGGTAAATTTTCGCTTTTTTTCGTCTATTGCTAAAAAGTTGGGCATTTTAAACAAATTTGAGAGTAATAAAGTCATAAACCGTATAAAAAACTTCCAATATGGCGTTCGCTGAATATGTCTATCCTTATTGGTTGCTTAGAAAATTGCAAAATAAATCATAAATTTTGAGATTTTATAAATATTCATAACTTATGTAAAAATAAACTTAGAACCTTCTTATTACATGGAATGCTGAGACTTATGGTGCTTAAATCATACCCTAAATTTCAAAGCAATTGGTCAAATAGTTTAAAAGTTATTTAATTTGTTTATCCAAAATTAACTTTTTTTTGCAACACTGTAAGTCAGAAAATGATGAAGTTACAGTAATATTTTATATAGTTTATGAAAGAAGAAAATTTACAGTATTAATTTAATTTAAAAAGATGACAAAAAATAATTACAAATATTGCAAAATAATTTTGCAAAAACATGTGAATTAAAAAAATGGGGGGGGGGCTAACTTTGTCCCTAATTGTCATAGGACAGTTGTTTTTCTTTCTAAATGTGTATAAAAATTCAATCTTTCTAAATATGAAAAAATAATTTTTCTACGGGTAGCGGTTAAAAAGTTACTCTAATTATTTATAAGTAAGCAAAAAATCGACATGTTTTTGCAAAATAATTTTACACTGTTTAAAATCATTTTTTGTCATTTATTTTTAATTAAGGTAATAGTATAAATGTTCTTCTTTTATAAACTGTCCGAAATATTATTGTAACCTCATAATTTTCTGACTTACAGTGTTGCAAAAAAAATGAATTTGGGATAAACAAATTAAATAACTTTTAAACTATTTGACCAATTGCTTTGAAATTTAAAATATAATTGCAGTACAATAAGTCTCGGCATTCCGTGTAATAAGAAGATTCTAAGTTAATTTTTACCTAAGTTATGAATATTTCTAAAAACTCAAAATTTATTATTTATTTTGCAAATTTTCTAAGCAACCAATAAGGATGGACGTAATCAGGGAACGCCATATTGAAGTTTTTTATACGATTTATGAGTTTCTTACTCTCAAATTTGTTTAAAGTGCTTAACTTTTTGGTAATAGACGAAAAAGGCGATAATTTACCGTTTTTTTATCTTCCTTTGTTTATAACTATGTATATCATCAATATCGGTTGCAGGAAACATATAGGTTAATAATATAGATGTCCATACTAGTCAAAAAATTTGGTTTCGGCCTGGAGGGGGATGTGTCACGAGAAAAATCTTATTTGTCTGGACTATTTGCACCATACCTTATTTTTTCCTTAAACTCTAATAAGTTCTGTGGCCTCAACGAAGGCCAACAGTTTTCTTATTGGCAGCTTTACGATCTCTTGTGGTTCAAACATCAGTTGACCAGTGCATTCTTGCTTCATATCACTTAGCACATTGCAATGGCATAGTATATGTACACCATGGTTCATTCACCTTACCTAGTTTGTATAGCTGGTTTCTGAAACGGCAATGTAAAGTCACTATTTCAGTGACCGTTTTGATCTCTCGTTTATTGGGGTTCATCAAACTGTTCGAGAGTTTTTTTTTATCAATATTCTTGATTCTTTTTTAGTCTGGATTTGCCCTTGAGTGGCTCTCCATTTCTTTTGATGATTCCTTATCAGCCATTTCTGAACCTTGTTTTTCGTAGCATCTTTAGTGATTCCACAGAAAGGGTTCTGGGCCTTCAAAAGTTTCTCTTGAGCCTTGTTTTGCCAACATATCTGCTCGTTCATTCCGATACGCCCCTTCATGACCCGCCACCCATATTAATGACACTTTATTGTCTTTTGTCAGGTTGTTGAGGAGACTGAATAAACATATTGTTTTTATTTTTTGAAGTATTGGGTTAACTGAAAAATATTGCAGGTGCTGCCACCCAGTGTGCATTGGCTACATCGCAGCTCGTCGCTTGTGCCAAAGTTGTTGCTCCAACCATACATTCACCAGCTTGCCAGGAACAACTGACTACTGCTGTTCGAGAGGTATGCATCGAATATTTAAAAAATTTACCGATATTTGATCTTTTTTCTTTTAAAGGTAGCCAGAGCTGTCGAGAATCTGGTTGCTGTATGCAATGAGTCATGTCCAAATGAAGATTTGAACAATCAGCTGAAGGTTGCAGCTGCAGACGTAACCCGCACATTGAACGATCTTTTAAATCATATGAAATTGGGTATGTACTTTCCTCTTTCTATATTAAAAATGTTTTTCCCGATGTATTTGGTCTCTTTTCACAATAATTGCAAAATATGCTTTTAAGCTTTATATACTTAAGTTATTCTACATTTAACTAAAATATTTTTAGCTGGGCGTGAAAGAGTTAGAGAAACCATTCAAGAACATAGTGTAGAGGAGATTTACACAGCCACTGATAAACTATCAGCAGCTTCTGGTGATGCCAATGAAATGGTTAGACAAGCTAGGCGTCTGGGACAAGCCACAGCACAACTTATCCAGAGTATCAAAGGTATGTGATATTAAAAATAGTGAATATTATGTTTGGTGCAAGAACTCGACACCACCTGTTAGTTGTCTAGTTTGTACAATAAAAATATATATTTTCAGGCGAAGCCGAAAAACTGCCCGACTCTGATATACAACGCCGTCTATTGGCCGCCGCTAAAACTTTAGCCGATGCTACTGCCAAGATGGTAGAAGCTGCCAGACAGTGCGCTAGTCATCCAACTGAAATAGTGTACCAGGATCAACTTAGAAAAACTGCAGAGGACCTTAGAGATGTCACTGTTGTCGCTGCTACCACTCCAGCACTTCGTGCAAAATTGGTATGAAAAATTTACAATTTTCTTAGTTATTGCCAATATTCAATACAATGCAATAGAGAATTGCTTTTGAAACTGTCAACATTAATTTTATGTTTTAGGTCGACAGAGTTCAGATTTGCGCCAGAAAGGCTGCAGCCTCTGCTACTCAATGCATCAATGCAGCACAAGCAAGTCACCCCTACAATACAAACGCCGTTACCAGAGAAACACTTATCCAAGATACTGTTGAATTGGGCGAAACTATACCTCTGTTAGTAGAGTCCATCAAAGCCAATGCTCAAAACGCTGAAGATACTACAGGCCAGGTCGAATTGATGTACATTGCAGAAGTCTTTTTGCATCCAGCGACTCAATTCATACAATCTTCTCAGTGAGTATTTCTAACTGTATCATTTATTTATTTATTTGAAATGTTAGGATGAAACGATATAATCAATCATCCATCTTTATGACTGTAATTCTTCTGGCTGACTTAAAAAAATATTCTCTATAGCTGTATTTATTCAGGCAATTCTTATAAGTAGGTGATTAACGTTGTTGAAAATGTATCCATAAAATTATTTGCCTTATCTCTGCAACACTTGCTGGTTTAGTTTTTTAAATTCTACTTTTCACGTATCCCCAATAAAAATAATCTTTAGGATTCAAATCGGGTGAACGAGGAAGCCATTCAATACTACCTCATCCATGAATCTACCGTCCCGGAAATCTAAATAATGCTGAACATTTACACCAAAATGAGCTGGAGCCCCGCCATGCTAAAACCATATCTCATTAAAATTGGCTCTAAACTGTTTTTCAGAGCAGATACAATTTCATTTATATGCAGCATTTCATAAGTGCTTGTTCAAATGTTCTTCTATAAAAAAAACTTCCCAATTAACTGAGTACCCACTATACCCGATCATACATTTAGTTTTTGTGGTTTTTGAGTATGATTTTTGAGTATGACTTATCCAATGTGGATTTACCTCACTACAATACCTTACATTTTGTGCGATTTACATTCCCACATAGTGTAAATATTGCTTTGACGGAAAAACGTATCTTTGGTGATGTGACAGTAACTCCTATCTGCTTTTTCATGAATTTTGTAAGAGATTTCAAACTTTTTTAGGGTCACCTCCTGTTTTCATATGATATTTTTTGACTTGTTTTGTAGTAAATTCAAATTTTTATTTACTAAAAAACATGTTAAAACTTACATATGAAAACAGGAAATGACCCTAAAAAAAGTTTGAAGTCTCTCTTACAAAATTCATGAAAAAGCAGATAGGAGGTATTGTCACATCACCGACGATATCTTGCTAACAAAGTTCTCATAAGTTATAATTTTATTCATCATTACCTCACTGAACTGTAATCTACGATCATAGTCATATGGAAACACTGATCGTCATTACTTCGTAAACCTGCTTCTCTCTTAATCCTTTGAAATATACGTACTTGATGATTCCATACTCTAATTTTTGCCCAATTTCGGTCGACATTCCTTTTTCATATTTCATTGCGCAACTCTGGTTGATTTTTTGTCGTGAAACTTTACGTTGGCACTTCTAGTTATTCGTTGTTGCTATTATAACGTAATATTATCTTAGGAACTGGTTTGGACAAACTAGATATTAATATGTCCTCGTACTCCTAGTAAAACTCTAAAACTCGTCATGTAATTCTGTCATAACATGTAGATTACTATTTAGCCTATAATATTATTTGATTTGTAATTATTTTAGATCAGCGTTACCAACTTTGACAGAACATTCTGTTCGTGAACAACTGTCCAGTAGCACACAAAAATTCAACTCCGAAATAAGTGAATTACACAGTGCCATCAGTAGAGCTAAACCAGCTTGCCAAGGTCTAGGAATGGACGCGGCACAACAGCTAATAGCAGACCTTCAAGAAGAACTGAACGAATTCGAACGAGCTGTAGATGCTTGCAGGTTAAGACCATTACCAAATGACACTCCTGAAAGAGGTGCCTTACAACTGGCTGCCAGCAGCAAACTAGTCAATCAAGGTATGTTAACAGACATATAATTTAGTATCAAGACCTGAAACAATCATCTTTTTCGATTTCACGCTATTTTATTCTTATTTAAGTTTTCTACAATTTTCTCAGTTATAAAGTTTAAACATTTTGTAGGTATTGCTCAATTGCTGAGTGCTGCAGCTCAGGGCAACGAAATGTATACATCTCAAGCTGCAAGAGACACAGCGCACAGCCTTAAAAATCTCACGAACGCTATTCGTATTGTTGCTGCTACTTCGGATAATCCCGAAGTACAAAGAAGAGTAATTAATTCCGGTCAGGACGTCTTAATTTTATCTTCGAAACTCGTCAGCGAAGCTCAAAAGAGTTTATCGACCGTTGGAGTTACTCCTGGTCTACAAAAAGCTGCTAAAGATATGTCTCAAGCTTTGAATTCTGCCGTTAGTTGTTTGCCTGGCCAGAAGGATGTTGATACATCAATAACTAACATTATAGGTAATATAAATGTTTAAAGTGATCATGCAGTATATCTATAGTTGATATTAACTTTATTTTTCAGAGTGGTCGTCAATGTTAACAACGACCAATTTGCCACCAACAAAGAAAAGTTATGGAGAATTGCAGCATGAATTGAACACAGCTGCCGCAAACCTGAATGAAGCTAGCTCCAGCGTTGTAGAATCTGTTTATAGTCCGATACAGTTAGCGTCTACATCTAGAGACTTTGCCTCTGCTTACCAAGACTTACTTAATGTTACTGTGGAGATGGCAGGACAAACTTCAGATGTGTCAGTAAGAGGTAAGAATTAGATTTATTTCAATGTACGATTAGCTTGGTAATGTAATTATCTTTCAGGAGAAATGGTGCATTCATTAAAAACGGTCTCAACTTCCTCCAGTACTCTATTGACAACTGCCAAAGCTCTTTCGGCAGATCCAAATCTCCCTAATGGTAAAAACCAACTCGCAGCTGCAGCTCGAGCTGTTACAGACAGTATCAATCATCTAGTCAATGTCTGCACGTCGGCTGCACCAGGCCAAAACGAGTGTGACAATTCTATCAGGCAAATGAAGGCAATGAAATACTTGCTCGAGAATCCCACTGAACCAATTAATGATTCTTCTTATTATGAGACGCTTGATACCGTTATAGAGAAGAGTAAAGTGCTAGGTGAAGGTCTGACTGGTATAACAACTAGTGCCAAAGCTTCAGAACACGAAAAGTTCACAGATTATGTCAAAAGTTATAGTAATGC
The DNA here is from genome assembly GCF_917563875.1 of Diabrotica virgifera virgifera. Classification (NCBI taxonomy): domain Eukaryota; kingdom Metazoa; phylum Arthropoda; class Insecta; order Coleoptera; family Chrysomelidae; genus Diabrotica; species Diabrotica virgifera. The sequence continues at coordinate 71,292,359 of NC_065444.1, forward strand.
TATTTGTTCGATGATTGAAACCTCTGCTCAAGCTGCTTACTTGGTGAGTAACATTTTATTTTTTTAAGCTTAAATTTTTAAGGAAGTGTTAGGAATGTAGTTGCTGATCTTCTGTACAACAAGTAGCACAGTGTTAGGTTTCATTACGACTTAAAAGTCGCTTAGAAAATGTGTTGCATGTATGCATTTATAAATTTTCCAACTAACTAAATAACAATTATTCAATTATAATAAATTAATAATGTGTATAAAACGACTATTTAATTTTTCAAAGGTAGCAAACTCACATTCACACACGGCGCGAAGTGCATAGTGTCAATGCGCGAAGTGCATATCTATACACACCTTAATGTGTATCTTAGCTGTGTGCTTGTGTAACACAGATTTGTGTTTGTGTATTGTGTGTTACATACAGTAGGAAAAATGAAAGAATACCCATGAACGAACATATAAAACACGCTGTATTTTCCTGTCACCGTGTCACACAAAAAATTGGCCAGCGCAAGTACATGTAATAATTATTGTTACATTATGTATTTGCACTGGACAATTTTCTTTGTGACACGGTGATAGGAAAATACAGCGTGTTTTATATGTTCGTTCATGGGTATTTCACTTTTCCTACTGTATGTATTGTGTATAAGACTGTAGGTAAGTAGTGGATGCTAAAAGATGAGAAAGAAGGTCTAATCAGGGAAAGAATAGTAGAAAAAATATGTTGGAACATGAAAGGAAGCCCTAACACAATTTGGAGAAAAATGGCCAATATTATTAGAGAGACGGCTATTGAAATACTTGGGAAAACGTCGGGAAAGAAGTTTGAGGATAAAGAGACTTGGTGATGGTCAAATGAAGTACAAGGAAAAATAAAAGAGAAGGGAAAATTATATAAAAAGTGGCAAGAAACCAGATCGGACATAGATCTTCAAAACTATATGGTCGCCAAAAAGGAAGCGAAAGTAGCAGTAGCAAAAGCTAAAGCAGAAGCGTATTCAAACCTATACGATCAACTTGATACCACGGAAGGCGAAGCAAAGATATATAAAATTGCCAAACAGAGAGCAAAGAAAGCAAGAGATTTTAATCAGATTAGATGTATCCGAGATGAAAATAATAAAATACTACTTCACGAAAAGGATGTCACAAAGAGATGGAGAAAGTATTTTGACAGTTTATTAAATGAAGAATTTGACAGACAGCCTGTGGAGTTAACGGAGACAGTAACAGCGATGGTTACCAGAATAACAAACGAGGAAGTAGCTCAAGCGCTTCAAAAAATAAAGAAAGGAAAAGCAGTCGAACCAAACGATATTCCTGGGGAAGTATGGAGAGCATTGGGAGAAACAGGAATAAGTTGGCTAGCAGGTCTATTTAAAGGATCGTTTAAACACAGCGATAAATCAAACAACTTATCAAGGTCAATCGAGTTGTTGCAACTTATCATTGTGTGTAAACGGTGCATCGCACGACTTATCAAAGTTGGAGTTGGGTTGAGGTTGGTATCGGATTGAATCAACTTGGATTGAATCGTCGTGTCTAAACGGTACAGCGATTTATCATTGGGGTTGGGTTACCGGATTAGAATTTATTTACATATCCAATTAAATGTACAGGGTGATTGATTAGTGGGGTAAAGCTACGTAGATCCGTTATAGTAATAGATAGCAATAAAAGTTAATAACAAAAATTGTAGTTAACTTTGAGATTCACATTTATAAAATTAATTAGAATGTTACATAGGATGTTCGATAACATAGTGGCAGACCAAACTTATTTTTTTTTTTTATTGGAATACCCTCTATTTTATTTTATATTCAAAATCTTCTTAACTTCGCCATTACAAATGTATAAAGGATTTTTATGTTATACAGGGTATTTTACAAAGTTATAACCAATTTTATATGAAAATTGTAACAAGTTAACTCATTGTATAAATAAAAATAAGCACAAAAGCAATGGATTATTGATGCCATTTTTTTTATTTATTTGTGTTTTGTGTTTTATTAGCACTGGTTTTTACAACCAACTGGCCAGTCAATTTCATAATAATTTGTTTTAGCCTATAACTTATTATATTACTAACTCAGGGGAGTAATGTGTAGTGTGTGTGTTGAGTAAGTGTCTTGTTACTTTGCAAAGTCGACGTCATTATTGTCTTTGCAAAGAGACGCTAATTGTATCCGAACGTCTGCGGTCACTCCGGTGAGTACCGAGATCCCACAAGGACAGCAACTAGTTTCATTTATGTATTAATTTATAATAAACGAAAAATTTCTGACCCTGGTGAGATTCGAACTCACGACCATTCGGACCTTTCGAGCGCTCTTACCACTGAGCCACAGAGGGGGTCTTTACAAATATTAAATGACGCAGAATTGTCACCCAATTTTATAAAAAAAGTTCCATAAACTACTAATTTATCGCTTTATTTGGCACTGGTGGTATTTTTAAAAGACTAAAATAAATTATTGAATATCGATACAAATACGATGAACTCAAATTCAATAACCTGAAACTCTAAAAGCCTTTTCATTACTAGTGTATTCGTAATTATTTGCAGTCCCAGCTGTAGTTAAGTGGTGCAATAAAACAATAAACTTGGGTCTGGGCATATCAATATCTTGGGTGAGAAAAGAACGTGAAATATCACGTTTTGCCGTTTTGCCCATAAAGGGATTACAAAGTAATGATATTTGGCCCACCTTTACTTGATAGTATTTTCAATATTTTCTGTCTGTGTTGTTGCGCGGTCAAAGAAAGACAGAGTTTCCGTTTCAGTCTATCTTAGTTTTTAAAGGCGAAATGGCAGAAGAATTAAAACAACCTACTCCTCGAGAGTTTTTGACTGAGTTTATTGAACTTTATAGAAGTCATACGTGTTTGTGGCTCGTTAAGAGCAAAGATTACTCCGACAGAAATAAAAGAGATATTGCATATGCTGAGCTCGTAAAAAAATTCCAGGAGTTTGATTCATCGGCAGACCGAAATATCGTTATCAAAAAAATTAGTGCATTACGTACGGTGTATAAGAGAGAACTGTCAAAAGTTGTCAAATCGGAAAAATCCGGGACGGGCCAGGATGATGTGTATAAACCTAGTTTGTGGTACTTCGACCTTCTGCATTTTCTGAGAGACCAGGAATCTGCAAGACCTAGTAGGAGTACCATGAGTGATGGCAATCCAGAAACAGAACAGTATGTAAGTAAAATCAAATTTTTTTAGGTACCTTTAACAAAATTTAGACTAGGGCGGATCTGTGAAAAACTGTCTATTTTTGGATGTGAGAGGTGGCATTCGGATTTTTGCAGAAAAATTTAGGTGAGAACTTCAATAATAATAATTGACTTATGCTGCCTTCCAAATATGCCCGAAACATTAATAAAAAAAAGTAAAATATTTAAAAATTACTAAAAATATGGATTTTTTTCTATTTTCTTTTCTTATAACTTTAAACCGATTCATTTTGGAGCAAAGTAGTAGCAAAATAAAATAAAGGTAATTAAATTTCCTGTGATATGCGCTGGTTAAAAATGTGTTAATAAAGGGGAACGGTGTAAAATGCAAAGTTTTGACGCATGTCAAAATTTTCAATGTGTTTTAAGGTACCTATTAATTTTTTTTCGAATCCTGAGAAAAGTCATACGTGTTATAATTCAGGAATTTTTGAAACCTATCAGATGTTGTAAATGTCCATGTGAGGAATAACTTCTACTAAAATGTAACCAAAAATTTTAGAAGCTTTTTTATTTATCACGTTCTTCTTGTATTAAATTTGCAATTTGTGAAGATTTTTAATTTTGCTGCTAGGATATTCATTTTAGAGAAAAAATTAGAAATAAAAAATTGTATTAAATTAAAAACCTAAAATTTTAGCTATGGTAAGTTTAATTTCGTTAATTATTTATTGCAAAACAGCCTGCGAAACGTCCAAAATGGCCGTTTTTGCAATTGCATTATTTATTGTAAAAATAACTTTTTTATTCTTTAAGGCTGTAAAATTAAGATCTTTCAATTCTTAACATAAAAAATATTTGTAAAGCCCGATTGGTGAATTTGTTGCTTAGATATTACAAATTGTTTATTTCGAGAAGTCAAATATCGAAGGCTATAACTTTTTTGAAAAAAATCGTAGTGTTAATTAGATCCACTCTCCTGCTAAAGACTTATATTTTCATATTCTGATGTAAATAAATGCCTAAAACATTTTTCAACCTCTTATTTCGGGTTTGAAAATAAGGGCGCAAATTTCGTTATAAACATTTACACCTGAAGCGGCCCCTGTACAGTACATCCCATTAGTTTCTAACTTGCAGATTACTGTTGCTGAAGAAAAAACGAAGATTTAAACCAAAATAAAAATTTTCTATGACCAACTTAAGCAGAGATAATTGTTTTTGTCAATCTAAGGGCCGGTTGTTCGAACGCTAATCAGCAATGATCACTATCAAATATTTAATTACTGTCACCAAAACTGTCAATGTCAACTTTTATTGGATTGCTGAAAACATAATTGATTAAAATTATGAGATTAGTTAATCAATTAACATAACAATTATTAACATAATTGATTAAGTAATTTCATATTATGTTTTCAGCAACCCAAACAAAGTTGACATTGACAGTTGGTGACAGTAATTAAATATTTGATAATGATCATTGTTGATTAGCGTTCGAACAACCAGCCCTTAGTGACTTTATTTATAACAAATAAAAAATATTTCACAGTCATTGACTGAAGATAGACTTATACAGGGTGTTTCATTGGGAAAGTAACATACGTTAACTGTAGAAAGAGGACACTTTGGCGGTTTCAAAATTACCATACCTACTCAATGGGTCTTCCTTCATTAATAACAGAGATACTGGGTGTTTTATCTATTTTGCCATTTTCTTATTTGGTTCATAACTTTTTAACCACACTGTATATTTATTTGATATTTGTCACGAAAATATTCTTTAAGGTGTACAATCAATTAATTTATTTACAATTGTAAAAAATCCAGGTCCGGATTAAAAAATATTGGAAAAATATCCCGACCCAAAAACAACACCCTGTATATTAAAATTTTTTTTTAAATATATTTTGCACATGAAAAAAAGGATAAAAAACTAAATTTAGTGATTTTTCTGGTAAATGATTTTTCTGGTAAAATTTTGAATTTGAATTCTGAAATTATGTGAATTGCGAGAGCTCGAAGTAAAAAAATTAAAATGTAACTTAATTTTAATTCATACCATTATTTAATCTAAACTGGTAAAATGTTAACATTTCAGTGTTTTTTTATTATGGCGACAAATTATTCATAAGAAATATTCACCTTTAATTAACGAATAAATAATGAAGAGTCCACAAAAAATACACAACTTTATGTATTCAACGAACTATCGTAAAAATTAAAAAAAAAAACAGAAAAATTTTTCTGAAAAATAACTTACCAAAACTATAGTAATTGTTCAAAATGGCCACCACCTTGTTAAAGGCAAAATCTTGCTCATTTTGTTATTTATCTGGCTGACTTCCTAATCTCGTCAGGGTTATTCTTCATTTCTTGAAAGGCGTCTGGAATCCGGTCAAGAAGTTCTTCCCTATTATTTATTTCCTCGTTATAAACTTTGGATTTTAAATATTCCAAAGTTATTTTACAGCAAATTTTTTCTGTTTTTTTTAATTTTTAAGATAGTCCGTTGATTAAAGTAATGTATTTTTTGTGGACCCTTTATTTATTATTCATTAATTAAAGGTGAATATTTGTTATGAATTATTTATCGCCATAATAATAAAAAAAAACACGGAAATGTTAACATTTTACCAATTTAGATTAAATAATGGTATTAATTAAAATTATGTCACATTTTAATTTTTTTACTTCGAGCTCTCGCAATTCAAAATTTTACCAGAAAAATCATTTTGCCGAAAATTAAGTGTTCCACTAAATTTAGTTTTTCATCCTCTTTTCAAATGCAAAATCCATTTTTAAAAAAATTACTGTACAGGGTGTTTTTTGGGTCGGAACATTTTTCCAATATTTTTTAATCCGGCCCTGGATTTTTTATAATTGTAGATAAATTAATTGATTGGACACTTTAAAGAATATTCGGTGTTAAATATAAAATAAATATACAGTGTGTTTAACAAGTTGTAAGTCGTATTTCAATTTTTTTTCTACTTCGAGCTCTCGAAATTCGTATAATTTCTGAATTCAAATTCAACATTTGACCAGAGAATTCATTTTGCCGAAAATTCAAAGTATACCACTAAATTTAGTTTTTATCCTCTTTTCAAATGCAAAATCTATTTAAAAAAAAATAATGTACAGGGTGTTGTTTTTGGGTCGGGATATTTTTCCAATATTTTTTAATCCGGACCTGGATTTTTTACAATTGTAAATAAATTACTTGATTGTACACCTCAAAGAATATTTGCGTGCCAAATATCAAATAAATATACAGTGTGGTTAAAAAGTTATGAACCAAATAAGAAAATATCTCGGCAAAATAGATAAAACACCCAGTATCTTTGATATTATTGAAGTAAGACCTATTAAGTATGGTATTTTTGAGACCGCCTAAGTGCCCTCTTTGAGTGTTACTTTCCCAATGAAACACCCTGTATTATCTTAAAATAAAAATTATTTTAATTTAAAATAAAATTACATTAAATTCTAAATTATTGTGTCGGTTGCCTATCACCTAACTTGTTCTGCAAAAATCGGAATGCCAGCTCTCACATCCACCTCAAAGTAGATCCCCCATGGTATATTATAATAAGTACAGGTTGATAACAAAAAACATATTGAAGAACATCCCTGGGTCTCAAATGATCTTCTAGTTTACTTAATATACTTTTCACTAATTAACTATAAATGTCAAACCTTCAATGCAAATTTTTCTTGCCAAGGAACTGATCCCTCCCCGTTAAAATACGTACAGAACTTTTCTCGAACGGTTTTTGCTTGTTGTAAAACTTGACCTCCTGAACTTCTATCGAGATTGTGGAATTTATCGGGATGAGGCCTTGCACCTAGTTGCTTAGTACCATCGATAATATCTTCTCGATCATAACTTTTAGGAGAGGAGTAATTACATGATTTTTTCATCAAGAAGTTGTGCAATGCACAGCAAGCAAGAACTAGTGATTCGATGGATTTCACATTTAAGTTTATTGCAGTGTGAAAAATACGAAATCGTGAAGCTAAAATTCCAAAACTGTTCTCAACAACTCGCCGTGCCCTCGATATACGATAGTTGCATATTCTTCTCTCGTTATTAAGGGACTCCCGACCGTATGGCTTAATAAGATCAGGTCTTAATGCAAAGGCATCATCCCCGACAAAAACATATTCCAGGTCAAGATCAAAGCTAACTGGTTCGGGCCCAGGAATGTTTAATTGATGGTTTATAAGTTTTTCGTAGAAAAGAGTGTTATTGATCACACCTCCATCAGATATTCGACCGTTCGTTCCTACATCACACAGTATAAATTCGCAGTGAGCGTTTGCTATGGCCATCAAGACTATACTGTGTGTCTTTTTGTAGTTGAAGTAATAGGAACCACTATCCTTTGGTGGAACAATCCGGATATGTTTACCATCGACAGCGCCCAAACAATGAGGAAATTGCCACTTCTCTTCAAAATCTGAGGCAATTTTTAACCAGTCATCGGCAGTTTTAGGGAACTGAAAAACAAAAATCAATACAAATTTTAAATTACCAATTAAAATATAAATAAAAGTTTTAAATACAAATTGAATATAAATTTATATACAACGTATCTCAATCCATTTCCTCGACCACAACTGAAGAACTCTTTCTGTCACATGCCAAATATAGCCGTTCATATAGATCAGGCGGTATCTGTTTGAGTTGGGTAAATTGTATAGGATCTAAGTTTTTTGCTTTAATCGCTTCCAAATAATATTGTCCATTAACTCACGGTACAATATTGCAAAACCTCCAAATTTTAAAAAACCGTTTCCATTGACATGAAATCTGTCATACACATAGCTAACATGTCAAATAAATATAGTGATACTGGGCCGATGTGTGCTTTTGCCCAGGGGGTGACTTTCTCCCCTTCTCGGGGGTGAAAAAAATTACATTCAAAATAAGTCCAGAAATAGATAAACTGACTAATTCTAAGCAACTTAACTTTTGTTCTATAGAGTTTTTTTTTTTCACTAAGGCAATACTTTTCGGGTTATTTACGACAATATTTACGACAATATATGTTTAATTTTCAACAGAAAACCTCGTTTCTAGACGATTTTTCGCAAATAACTCAAAAAGAAAATATTTTATCGAAAAAAATATTCTTAGCAAAAATATATCCTATAAAAAACCAAATAAAAATATGTATATATGAAGTCTAGATACCCAGGGTCGCAGCTAATAAAAGGTGATTTCTTATTCGTCAAATTCAAAATCGAATATTTCGACGTGAAATAAACAAAAAAAAGCACTTTTTGGAAAAAGTGTTTAGCATCAAAAGTAAACAATTACGCTTAAAATAAAGTTGGTCTCTTTTTTTTTGATAAACAAATCATCTCCTAATTAGCATCCCAAATGAAATTAATCGTTACCGCTTCACAAGTTACCTTACTTATGTATTGTTTATACCATCTGTAAGTTTCATCGGTTGAAAGTGATTATTTTTGAAAGGGCTTGAACAAGTCACTAATCACGTGTGCATGTAAATTTTGAAAAGCCATTTCTTAACCAATTGTTTTGTATAACAGAAAAATAAAAACCCAAAATATTCTTAAAAGAAAAATCTAAATTTTTTATTCTTTGAGATTTTTGGTATTTTTTCAAAAGTAAAGAAAACAATTGTTAACCCTTTACAACCAATTATTTTCAAAAATAAGCACTTTCAACTGATGAAACATACTAATAAGCAATAGGTACATAAGTAAAGTAACTTGTGAATCGGTGACGATTAGTTTCATTTGGCATGCTAAGTAAGAGGTGATTTTCACGATTTATTTTACCAAAAAAAGGGATCACTTTATTTTGAGCGTACATGGAGCTTACTTTTGATGATTCGTGAAACTTTTTTAAAAAACAAAATATAAAGATTTCTTAAACGCTTTACAATAGTTCTATTGAGTTTCCCCCGAAAAGTGCTTCATTTGTTGGTTATTTCGCGTTGAAATTTTCGATTTGGAATTTGACGAATATGAATCTACTTTTCATTAACTATAACTCTGCTTCTTCTGGGTCTACAGACTTCATACATACATTTTTATTTAAATTTTTTACAAGCTATATTTTTTGCTAAGAATGTTTTTTTCGATAAAATATATCATTTATATATAATCGATAAAATATATATTTATTATAATTTATTATAATAAATATACATATTCACTTACAAATAACTCGAAAAGTATTTGACTTGGTGAAAAAACTATATAGAACAAAAGTTGCTTAGTCAGTTTATCCATTTCTGCCCACGCATCGGCCCAAGCATCAGTTTATTTCTTTGACATGTAAGCTACTATGTGTATGACAAATTTCATGTCAATCCAAGCGTTTCGTTAAAATTTGGAGCAAAAACCGTGTGTAAATGGACTATTTATTAAAAATGATACTACGAGTATTATCACTATGCGTATGCTTCAAAAGGTGGGCTAAATTTATTATTAAACAATTTGTGAAAAAAAAATACTTGAAAATTCAATTTTTTTCTCCTTTTCATTGCTATATCTCGGATGATACAGCCTTTTTAAATTTTAAAAATTTTCTACAAGGTCAAGTATGATTTACCCAAATGAGGGTATTTTGGAACAGATACCGCCTGCTCTAATAAGTTTAGTGGAAACTGATAATGTTGTTTTATTTCGAACAGGAGGATTCAGAACATATGCATCTACCCCATTCCCAAGAAGGAGAGGTGGCTCTTCCAATGTCAGGTGATGATAGATGTAGCACGTCACCATCACCAAACGCTAAGTCTAAAAAAAAAAAGATGCTGAGTTCGGCAGATGAGGTGATAGAGCTAGCGGGAGAGCGGCTAAAAAATATTCATCCTGATGATGAGTTCGAAGCCTACGGAAAGTATGTAGCCCATAAGCTACGTTCCCTTAAACGAACCCAGGCCATATTCGCGAGAAAACTCATAAATGACGTGATTTTTGAGGGGGAGCTTGAAACACTCTCCAAAGATTATAAAGTAATGAACAGTCAGCCATATAACCCCCAACTTTACCACCAACAACCCTACCCCCTACCCTACATCTCGGGAATGCCAGACCATCCTTGGCCTTTCAGTTCCAGTAACAATATTTTACAGCATCCAAACTCTGCCACACTTCCCTACCCCCAAACTTTCAACCGTGATACACCCGATGTATCCAACATGGCACTGCCTAACGATCCAACAAACTCTGCCACACTTCCCTATCCCCAAACTTTCAACCGTGATACACCCGATGTATCCAACATGGCACTGCCTAACGATCCAACAAACTCTCCCACACTTCCCTACCCCCAAACTTTCAACCGTGATACACCCGATGTATCCAACATGGCACTGCCTAACGATCCAACAAACAGTCCAAAACAACCCTGACCCCTGAACAACCAATATAAATTTCGACTAATCAATTGATAACAATGTTTCAAGCTTCTTTTCAAAGTTATCGGTGTAGTAGGACATTATTTTTCATATTCGATGATTTACTACTTTGTTCTATGATTATTGACTTTATATTGTATCTTTATGTTATCTTTTATTACGTTATGTACTTTTTTATGTTTTACGATTATTAGTTTTATAGTAGGGGAGGAAAGTAGGCTAAATTTGCAGTTACTCGAGCGTTATGGGGAACTACTGCGTTGTGAAGATTAGGTCATAAAACCAAATAAAGTTAAGTAAAATTTGTCATTTAAGTGGGGACTTTCCATTTTAATTTAAGTTTCCATTTCCAACAATCATTTTTTCCGTTTACAGCGCCATCTATGCATAATTTGAAAAAATGTTTCGAATAAAATTACTTATTTTTACGCCAGGAATCCAAATCTGCAATATAAAATGGGGGCTCCAATTTAATATTTTAAAGTAACCCCCCACCCCACCTCCGTGGGGGGTCATGTTTAGTGTCATTCGATAGATTTTTCAAAAATAATGAATACGTGTATTTTGCAGTTTTTCGGTCTGATGTTTATTTCGCGAAATATCGCGGGGTTCCTATTTGAAATTTTAAATTGACCCCCACCCCTCTCCGTGGGGGTCGTGTTTAGTATTATTCGATAAATACTTAAAAAATATTGAACACGATTTTTTAGTTGTTCGATCTGACGTTTATTTCTCGAAATATTCGCATTTATCTTGTGAAATTTTGTGACTCGCCCATATCCTTACGCCCCGCTCAAACTGGATTTTTGGATTTTTGAAATATACACTGTTCTGCATGTACTTAACTTACCTTATCTTAATCTGACGATTTCGAGTTTTTCTAAGGATAGATTTTTTTTCGGACCCCCGTTAACGAACTCCTCTGTATTAAAATCCAATATATGGTAGGGGTACATTTACAAGGTACAAGGTTTCTCCCTATGTTATAAACTGACGCGCTCGAGTAACTACAAAAATCCCCGCTTGGGCTCCCCTATCATTATAATGTATTATATTTCATTATTTTAAAAGAAAATAGAAAACTGTTCTGTATAGAAAAAAATGTTCTATAATAAATAACACATACCTGGATAAATTGTTGTAGTACTTTATAAATAGCTTCACAGGTTTCTGGGATTATTGAGCTCAGAGATGGTTTAGAAATGGCAGTTGAATATTCTATGTCCTTCAAGGTTCTTCCGGTGGCAAGGAATCGTAAGGTAGCTGAGAGTCTTTCGTGTGGGGATATCGCTTTTCTCATTAAAGTATCATGTTTCGTAATAAACGGAGAAACTAAGCTTAACAACTCATGATACGTCCCCTCGTCCATCTTCAAATAATTTCGCCAGTCGTTTGGCTCATTACTCAATTCTTGCATTAACTTCACATGAGAGAATTCCCTTCTCATTAGTAACCACTTGCGGCTCCACTTCGATCTGGGTTTTCGCGAGTTTTCCCTTTTCTTTACTACTAAACATCCGACTAATACTGACAGTAATACTTCCTCCATGGCTACGGCTTTACTGCGATCGATAGTTGTCAACAACGTTTAGGAATAATCTCGATAAATCACAGCAACATATGGCAGCGTCTAAACAACGTTTGTAACCCCAAAACATCAGTCCAGTTTAGTAAGGTACTAGTACACTTTAGAAAACCAAAAATAACAATTTTTTTCTCAGAACCTTTATTAAAAATGAATATAAAACGTTTTACATATTAATACCTAACTCTTATAGAGAACAAAAAATATATCTTTTATCATTTATGCACGTACACTAATATTGTAGAGGGCGCAAAAGTCGAGGCCTCGAAAAATGATGGCCAACAGTTAATCTCAGGATTGGAATATCCGAAATAAAAAAATCGTACAGCATTTGAAAAAGGAAGGTTTCTTACGTGACAATTTACCACAATTTGACCAAAAAATAAAAAATATAAATATTTTTTAACCATGAAAAACTGAAAAAAAAACGAGCGATTTTTTCACAAAAATTTTTCAGACTTCCGTAAAATCTTTTTTTGCGGAATTTTTCACTAAAGGTGGTAAATTGTCACGTAAAAAATCTTCCTTTTTCAAATGCCGTACGGCCTACAAGCACTAAAACTTCAGTCAAACAGTCAGAATTCGTGGTAAACAGTTGTTGGTAATAATCCGATACAACTTCTGGGAAGTAAGTACCTAATCGGACTCTTCGACTGTTATTTTTCAAGAAGCAGGTACCTGATCCCTTGATCACGCGTTTTTATTACTTTTTCTTTTGCGTAGACAGACGAATAGGAGGGAGTGTTGTATACAAATTAAAGTACGGTAATGGTACTTTTTAATAGTGATATAAAATACAGGGTATCCCATTTAAATTTTACTGAAAAAATAATGTACTTGAGTTTTAACTCACCCTTTATTAGATATAAAGTAAATTAGCAATATCAATCATTTTTAAAAATTTTGACAATAAATAAAAAAATATGGCATCAATAAACCATTGCCGTTGTGCTTATTTTTATTTATACAGTGAGTTAAACTTGTTACGATTTTCATATAAAATTGGTTATAACTTTGTAAATACCCTGTATAACATAAACAACCTTTATATTTTGAAAGTAACAGGATCTATTTGTTTAGGATTAAAACTAGTTGTAATTCATTGAAGGGTCTAAAAGGGTCTAGGTCCCCTCTTCAACTTGTTGTGGTCAACTTATCACAGCGTCTAAACAGCGTTTCAATCACAGCAACTTGTCATCACAACTAGTTGCTGTGACTTATCGCTGTGTTTAAACGATCCTTAATAGAATCATGGAAGTTGGACAAATGCCAGACGAATGGAGAAGCAGTATATTAGTACCTGTCTACAAAAACAAGGGAGACATTACAACAATGTACAAACTACAGGGCTATAAAACTTCTTAGTCACACCATGAAAATATGGGAGAGAGTAATTGATAGACGGATACGTGAAATAACCAAAATATCCGATAATCAATTTGGCTTTATGCAGGGCAGGTCAACAACAGATGCAATTTTCATTATAAGGCAGTTGATGGAAAAATACAGGAGTAAAGAAACAAACGCTCATATTGTATTCATTGATCTTGAGAAAGCATATGATAGAGTTCCTCGAGAGATTCTGTGGTGGGCACTCGATAAGAAAGGAATCCCTGGCGAATATGTAAAGATTGTGAGAGATATGTATGAGGGAGTAACGACTAGTGCTAGGACAGTTGTGGGAGAGACTGATAAATTTCAGGTGAAATTACGATTGCACCAAGGTTCGGTGCTTAGTCCGTATTTATTCTCATTAGTTTTGGACCAGATAACAGCGAAACCACAGGGTAGCATTCCATGGTGCCTAATGTATGCTGATGATGTAGTGTTAATAGGAAATAGTGAAAGAGACTTAGAACAAAAACTGGAACAGTGGAGACAGGCTCTGGAGGAAAAAGGTTTAAAACTTAGTAAGACAAAAACAGAATGCTCGTTTAAAGATGGAGTTACTACAAATAAAATGGTATCTTTGGATGGTGAAATGATTGTGAAAAGCAATAGTTTTAAGTACCTAGGATCGGTATTACAGAGTATTGTAGAAATAGATGGAGATGCATTCAGTAGAATTAGGGCTGGAAGGAAGCGAGTGGTGTGCTGTGTGAGAGAAAAATTCCAATGCAGTTGAAGGGAAAATTCTATAAAACAGCCATAAGGCCGGCTATGATGTACGGAACTGAATGTTGGGCAGTGAAAAAGATGAGGAACAACGAATGCATGTGGCGGAAATGAGAATGCTTAGATGGATGAGTGGAGTACAAAAAAGGATAAAATTAGAAATGAGTATATTAGGGAAAGTCTAGATGTGGCACCAATTGATGCCAAAATGAGAGAGCATAGGTTAAGATGGTTTGGTCATGTTCAACGTCGAGACGTTAATCACCCAATACGAAGAATAGCTGAGTGCATATTCCTGGAAGGAGCAGGAGAGGAAGACCAAAGAAGACCTGGGGGAGACGATAAGGCAGGACATGTTGGTAAAGGGGATTAACATTGATATGACCCAAGATAGAATTGTGTGGAGAAATGCTATTAGGGAAGCCGACCCCGCATAGGGATAAGGCAAAGGGAATGATGACTGTAGGTGATGTTTCTCCGACTTTCTGTTACTCCGCTGTTATTGGTATATTCCTGTTGGGTTGGGTTTTTTTTAGTAGTGGCATTCAAAGTCTGCTACATTCCGCTGATGGGTTTGCTACACATTTTTCTTCGTTAAGTAGGATGAGAGCTGATTCTCTGACTTTTCTCTTTTTCAGAGAAAAAGTGAGTGTTTCTCTTTCTTTGTGAGTGTTTCTGGATTGCTTTTTGTGTTTTGTTGTTTCCTTTTTCATTCGTGTGGAATTCCTTATTTATAAATGACAATGGGTAGTCATTTTTAGTCAAAACATTTGTTAGTAGTTTTTTGCTTCCTGAAATACATTTTGATTTGATAATTCCTTTTTTGATATTTGCGTTGTGGTTGTTGTGGTAATTTAAATCTATTGGTGTGCTTTTCTGTAGACTTTGCTTGCATATCCTGTGCGATTAGCACATCCAGAAAAGAAAATGAATTATTGTTTTCTTTTCCCATGGTAAATTTAAATGATTCTTCTTTATTTTTTATGTCCATCGGGAATTTATTCAATGCTTCTGGTCCGTGACACCAAGTGGAGAACACATCATCTACATATTTCCACCATACTGTGGGTTATTCATCTTGTTTGTGTACAATATTTTGTTGAAATCCTCCATAAATATATCTGCTAATAATGGAATAAAGATGAGCCCATGACTAATCCGAAATATTTGCTTATAGAAATCATTTTCTTGTTGAAAATAAGACAAGTGTCATTGTTTAAAGTGTTAGTAGATCCATAATAGCTGATATATTCAGTTTTGTTTTTGTTGTCACTGTAGGTATCATCCCTCTTTAGTTTGCCTCACATGATTTTTAAAGTTTTTTCCAATGGTACATTGGTGAAGACTGTTGATATCAAAACTGACTATTTTTGCTAGTTTTTTACAAAAATCTATGTGAGATTTTGACGAAAGGTGTTGTGTTATGAACTAGAGGCTGTATTATGTCTAGAAGGAACGTTGGTAGTCTGCTGCTGCAATTTGGTTCATGGTTTAGAATTATGAAAAGATAGAAAAGAATCTAGTTATTAAAATTAATATTTTTGTTTATAGATGTTCATTATGAATTGAAGACCTAAGTGGAAGAATGTATGTTACAAACCCTATCTTTTTGAGATATGGGCAGTTAAAGTTTTTATTCCTCTATTTTTTTCATGAAAATATTGTTTGTGTTATTTGGCTTTATTTATATTGCTATAAGCATTCCTTTACATATAATGTTGATAATTTGTTTTTATTTTTAGTATTTTTTCTAAAAATAAATAAAAACTGTACATACCGCTTTCTTCCATTAAGTTTAGTTTGTATAACTATCCTTTATCTGAATGGATGAAGGGGGTATGTGGCATAAAATAATACTCTATAATTAGTTTTACATAAATTTATGTAATTGAACAAAAAATAATCTTCTTCTTCCTGTGCCGTGCTCTATCAAATTGGCTATAGTAATTTTGTTGATGACTGCTCGGAAAAGGGATGCAGAAAATCTGTTAAACCATTCTCTCAGGTTTCTAAGCCACGACGGTCTTCTTCGACCTGCCCTTCTTCTTCCATCAACCTTGCCTTGTATTATTAAATGGAGTATATTATACAGAGTGAGTTTTATGTATGAAAAGCCTCAATTATCTCGGAAACGGCTTGCACGATTTTTTGTAGATTTTGGTGAGTAAAGGTTTTTCTAATGCGGTCGATATTATAGTGGTAATTACATTGTTGTCAGATCTTCCGTTTTTCTGGAACTTTCTTATTTCAAATGGAACACCCTGTAAATTTTTTACGTTTGGAAGTCCTTAATAAATGCTGATTATTTTTCGTGTTATATTCTCGATACCTAAATGCCATAATTTAGAAATTATTGCTACATTTATTTTAAAAAAAATTTAAACAAATTATAAAAATAAAAGTTTTTCGGCTCGGGTAGACATTATTTTAGGTACTTTTGATCATTGGAAACAAAAAGGGACTTTTGTAATTTTTCTCTAAGGTTAATCGTTCTCGAGTTATGAAAATTTTAAACCTGAAAAAATCGAAAAATGTTTCATACCTCCTTCTTCCATTCAAGAATCGTATTTTATATGTTAAATACCACCTTCATCCACTAGAATATCTCCTATTAAGCTTTTTAGAGGTACAGTATAAGGTACAGTAAGTGTCATATGATCGTGAAGATACATACCACCTTCATTCACTAGGAAACTCAAAATTTTAGAAAATATGACATACCCCCTTCTTCCACTTAGGTCTTCAATTGATACTGAAGGTGTAGGTCTTTTGAAACTTTTTTTCTCTAAGAAAATATATTGTAAAATATCTACTGCAACATATTTTAAGTTAGTTTTCAAAGAGCTTTGTGTAATGTAAAACTTTAATATTAAATTACTTTTAGATTGGTGTGTCAGATCCTTCGAGCATAGCTGGCCGCCCCGGCTTAGTAGATCAGGCCCAATTCGCAAGAGCTTCCCAAGCTATTCACCAAGGATGTGCAGCTCTTTCGTCACCAACGAGTCCCCAGAAGCAGGTCCTAGAAGCTGCTACTCTTATCGCCAAGCACACCAGTGCCTTATGTAATTCTTGTAGGATAGCCAGTTCTAAAACTACCAATCCTGTTGCCAAGAGACAGTTCGTCCAAAGTGCCAAAGCTGTAGCTAATAGTACAGCTGCTCTGGTGAAAGAGATCAAAGCTCTAGACGCTGATTATTCCGAGGAAAATAGAATTAGGTGCGCCGAAGCTACAAGACCGCTGCTAGGTAGATATTTATATATTTTTAGAATACTAGTGATACCAAAAGATTGTTTTAATTTAATTCCAGATGCCGTTGAAAATCTTTGCGTATATGCAAGCTCTAGCGAATTCGCCACCATCCCTGCAAAAATACCTCCCGAAGCTCGTCATGCCCAACAGCCCGTTGTCGATTCTGGTCGTAAACTGATAGACACTTCCTGTGCCGTCATTAACGCAACAAAAAATCTCATTATCATGCCCAAGGATCCTTCAACGTGGCAACATTTTGCTGGTTGCTCCAAAAATGTGTCTGATGCAATCAAACAGCTTGTTGTGAATATAAAGTATGTATACAAGAGATTGGTTTAGATTTTAATATATTTTTTAAACGTTATTAAGTGGTATAGACAGTAGCTTACCTTAAGAGGATCGGTACGTATTTTCGGCTGCAATGCTATTCAAATGGGGATTCATTTTTTTCAAATCCTGAGAAAACTAATAGGTATTTTTGAAAAATTTAAACGCAGAATGAAAGATTACGTTATTAGCGAGGGCCGAAAGTCCCTGAGAACTTCTATAATGTTTATTTTAATAAGTTACAGGGGTGAGAAAACTAAGAGAAAATTTAGTGTGATATTTAATTTCAAATATCTCATTCAAAATAAACTTTTTATTTATTCTAAGGGACTTTCGGCCCTCGGTAATAATTTAGTCTTTCATTCTGCGTTTAAATTTTTCAAAAATATTTATTGGTTTTTTCAGGATTTGAAAAAAATGAACACAATGCCGTGGTAATATTTTCCAAATCTGTCTTTGTCTTACAACGCACTCAACCGAATATAATATTGTCAGCATATATTGTCAGTCAGACACTGACAATCAGTGACAATTTTAAATATTTGACATTGCATCGGGAATATTTTGAGAAATTGATTAAATATTATTGATATATAGTGTATTTGATAAATAATTGATTTAAGACGTGAACTTAATAAAAAGTTATTTATTGTGTATTATTTGTGGAAGATCCAAGCAGAGAATACATCAGATATATCCTGTGATCCAAGTATTTTGTTGTTAGAGATGTTCAAAATTGTAAGCGTTCCAAAATAACAACATATTATTATTAAAAAATCACTTTAACACTTTTCCTCTTTTCTCGATTGATTATTAGTTTTTGTTGTACAAATAAATTATTACAATCACTGAAAACATAGTTAGTGAAAAAATTATCACATTTATTAACTGAATTAATCATTTGCAATTATAAAAATAACAGTCATCCAAGAACATTCAAAAGCCATCTCTTTAAATTAATTATGACATTTTCAAGTAGAATGACATTCTAGTAATGTTTACATATCCACACCAGTGTGAATTTTACTACACGTAATTTGCCGTGTAAAGACAGAAAAAGTAAGGATACACGTAAAATATTTGCGAATTATGTACCCATAGCCTTAAGTCACTTTTTGCAAGTAACAGGTGATTCATTTAGAAGTACTTTTTAGTGGGGATTTGATGTGAGATCGTACATGAATCATGTCACCTGACGTTGCGTTTTTGTTCAGTATTGTTTTACATTTTATCATGGAAAGACTTAGCCCGGTACAGTATCTAGAAATTATTCAGCTGTATTACGAAAATGGGCGTTCTATGAGGAATGTGGAGAAATGTGCGCTTAGAGCAACTTTTGATTGACATAATCGGCCTACCGAATGCACAATTCGCTGTACCATCAGTAAGTCTGAAACCCAGTTTTCATTATTGGATAACACGCGACCAAGTAGACCACATTCAGCGCGTACTGAAGTAAATATAGCTGCAGTAGCGGATAGTTTGGCGTGTCGTATGCAACAACTTAAGAGGCTACAGTAGCGATCAACAGGTAGCAACAAACGCGGTCCAAGATTGCGGCTGTAATTTTGAATATTTTGTCGAGATATTTGGCACACATATTCGTAATATAATAAAGAATGGCGGTGCAGAGCCCAATTTGAGAAATATATGAGTAGGTGGAAATTACTCTGTACCTAATTAAATACGATATTAAAAAAAGAGCCTGTACCGCCATTAACAAGAACAAAATAATAAACTTCCTTTAAAGAAACTTTTTTTATCCCATGCCTTGGTTTGTGTGTCATTTTGGACCTTCTAAAATTTTTATATTTCTAACAAGAAATCGAACATATTATAACTAATAACTAATTAGACAACATAGAGAAATTGTCACTGTCATTTTGACATACCTGCGTCAGATTTTCTATTTTCTGTTATTTTTGTCGATATCTGTTTAGTGCAGTAGTGTGTTATTTTAAGAATTCGTTATTGTTGTTTCATAGGAAAGTAGTGTTTATTTATAGTTAATTAATTATATTTTTGTCCAATAGAACTAAGTTATTCGCCTATTTGAAAAAATAAATTATTGTTAATTGTGAATTTTAGTTATATGTAGGTCTATAGATAGATAAGTATATTTTACGTAAAAATATTTCGAATTCTAATGCGAGTATATACAGTTTTAGGAGGATCTTTTATTCTAAAAATATTGTCAATATAATAATATTATCAATAGTTGTAACAAAATGGGAAAAGTTAATCAAACGAAAAATAAAGTGAAACCTTCCAAGAAAAAGTCCATTAAAAACCGTGCCAACATTATGCGAACATGGAAATTATGAACTAAATAAAACACAGCTCTTGTTTCGCGTCACAACGAAATGATTATTTATACCTATTATTTCGTGCAAATACCTTTTGTATGTTAACCGTATGTTAACATAAAATTTTCACCCATTTTGGTTTATTTTTATAAATATTTATTTACTAATAACCAAATTGTTTTCTATTACTTCCATTTAGCGCGCCTATGAGTTAAATTGTCAAAATATTTATCTTAGATACTGTCAAAGATTACCACTGTTGCCAAGTTTCGCGGACCTTACGAAAAAAGGTATGATACTATCTACCGAAGTTATATTGATGACGCGCTACTGTTTGCTCTTAACATTATTTACGTAAGGATCTTATTTTAGAAGCATACAAAATTTAATTAGTGTAAGATCTGAAGCCGACCGACCTTCTTAGACGTCACCGTTTCAGTCGATGGGCTCTTGATAAGCTTGCAGAAGATCCACTGTTTTTGAAAAAAAAAATTCCGATTAGGCCCATCTTTGGCTTAAACCATTTGCTGCCAATCGAAGAAGATGGAACTTGACTAGGAGCCATTTTATTGAACGGCACCTAACTGAAGTAACCATATCACTCGCTGGCGCGTAAACGGCACCTGACGTCTGAAGTAGCCACATCACTGAAGTAAATGGGTACGTGAATAAACAAAATACCCGTATTTGCGGTGGTGAACAACCCGAAGATGTTTGAGTTGCCATTATATCCAGAAAAATCATCTGTTTGGTATTGTTTATGATCCGGTGGAATCGTCCGTTCATATTTCTTTAAAACAGAAAGGCTAGAATGTTACTGTGAATAGAGACAGTTATCGCGCCATAATAACGATTATTTAGTGCCCGGAATTGAAGCTCGTTATCTCGACGATATTTGGTCCCAACAAGATGACACCACTTGCCATGCCATGCTTTACTGTGAGAACGATTCGGTGAACAATTTATTTCACGCTTCGGACCAGTGAATTGGCCGCCTAGATCCTGTGACAGCACACCTCTAGACTTTTACCTTTGGGGCAACCTTTGCCGAAAAAAAAGTTCTTAGCAAAAATATAGCTTATAAAAAAGTCAAAAAAATGGTGTTTGCGTTAGGTCTCTGGATCTCGTAGAACCAGAGTTATAGCCAATGAAAAATAGATTCATATTCACCAAATTTCAAATAGAATATTTCGACGTGAAATATCCAAAAAATTAAGCACTTTTTGGGGAAAACCCATTAAAACTTTTTTAAAGTGTTTAAAAAAAGCTTTATTTCTGTTTTTACAAAAAGTTTCTAGCATTAAATTTAAGCAAGTTACGCTCAAAATAAAGTTGGTCCCTTTTGTTTTAGCAAAAAAAAATCGGAAGCCCTAATTAGCAACTTAAATGAAATTAATAGTTACCGCTCCACAAATTATTTTACTTATGTTGTGTTTATATGATTTGTAAGTTTCATTGATTCAAAGTGCTTATTTTTAAAAAAATTTGGTTTCAAAGTAAAATTTTTAAAAATTTTAATTTTGAAAAATATGCTTTTTTCAAAATAACTTAAAAATTGTTAGAGATACCAAAAATCTCGAAAAACAAAAAAAAGTCAGCATTGCTTTTTTGAATATCATGTATTTTTTTGTTTTTCTGTTAGACAAAAATTGATTAAGATTTGGTGTTTCTAAATTTACACACATTCGTGATCAGTGACTCGTCAACCCCTTTTAAATGAAGCTTTTTTTAAACACTTTAAATAAGTTTTAATGAGTTATCCCCGAAATGTGCTTCATTTTTGGTTATTTCACGTTAAAGTATTCCATTTGGAATTTGACGAATATGAACCTATTTTTCATTAGCTATAACTCTGCTTCTACTAGGTATAGAGACGTGATATATACACCATTTTTTTAAATTTTTTACAGGCTATATTTTTGCTAAGAATGTTTTTTCGACAAAATACTTAATATTTGAGTTATTTGCGAAAAACCGCCTAAAAGCGTGGTTATTTTGTTGAAAAAATGAACATATTCACTGGCAACTAACTCGAAAGTATTGACTTAGTGAAAAAACTCTATAGAACAAAAGTTACTTAAAATTAGTCAGTTTATCCATTTCCTGACTTACTTTGGACGAATATTTTTTCACCCCCAAAAGGGGGTGAAAACCACCCCCAGGGCAAAAGCACATATCGGCACAATATCACTTTTTTCTTTGACTTGTTAGCTATGTGTATGCCAAATTTCATGTCCATTCAAGCGGTTCTTTAAAATTTAGAGGTTTTGCACTATTTTACCGTTAAAGAACGGACTATCATCAAGAATTAGAACTTCAGAATGGACCATCTTAACCTCAGTCACGGCTAACATTTAAAAGAAATTATCTTTCAGAAGTAATGGACCGTGATAGTGTGACATCAAAACGTCAAAATTTTTCCAAACACGTTGTGTCTAGGTATACGCTAACGTGTACGCAAATAAAAAAGTTAGGTAGAATTAAAGGTCATAACAAATATTTTTCTATCAAACAAACACTAAACATATCAACGCGTGTATCAAAATATACAGTCACTGCCCACGCTAAATAGTCACTAGCAGGGCCGTCTTAACCATACACGGCGCCGGGGTGCAAGACTCATCTTTGCGCCCCCTTTTGTCAGAAGATTATATAGGTTTATAGGTACGCTAAAATTAAAACTAATTATGTTGGCTTTCTTTATTTATACAGGGTGGGCCAAAGAACACAGTCCACCTCGATATTTGGCAGTTGTTATTAGATTTTAAGGAAATGCCGAGAGAGGTCGATTTTTATTTTTAAATTACAATTTTTTGATATAGATTTCATACTAGTGACGTCATCCATCTGGCCGTGATGACGTAATCGATGATTTTTTAAATGGGAATAATAGGGGTCGTGGGTGGTAGCTCATTTGAAAGGATGTTCAATTCTCTATTTAGAAATATAAACATTAATATCATTAATTATACATGGTGGACAAAAAAATAATTTTTGAATTAAATTAATTGGCAGAAAAAGAAGAATCTAGGTAATTTATTTAACTCAAAATACATTTTATTGCTGCAGAAAGTAGAAAAACATGTTTATTTGGCAAATAAACATTGCTTTTCGCTTAAATTAAATGTTCAAACTGCTAAGAGGTAGGTGGGACGCTGTTTTTGATTTCATTTAAGCGAAAAGAAATGTTTATTTGTGAAATAAACATTTTTTTCTATTTTCTGACAGCAGTACAATGTATTTTAAGTTAAATAAATACAAACATTCTTCTTTTTGCCTTTGCGTCAATTAATTTAATTCAAAAATTATTTTTTTGGCAACCCTGTATAAATAGTGATATTAATGTTTACATTACTGAATAGGGAATTGAACATCCTTTCAAATGAGGTACGCACGACCCCTATTCCCATTTAAAAAATGATCGATTACGTCATCACGCTCAGATGAATGACGTCACCAGTATGAAATATATGCTAAAAAATTGCAATATAAAAATAAAAATCGAAATGTTTCTCCATTTCCTTAAAATCTAATAACTACTGCCAAATATCGAGGTGGACTGGTTTCTTTGGCCCACCTTGTATATTAAAAAATATGGTTCCTATTTTTATTTGCTTTTCTCTACTTTGTTAAAGCCAATTATTTTTGATCAATTTAAGTTTAAAAAAAGACCTTTCTCCTTCAGCTATTGTTACTGGAAAGGTTAAATATTATCCTTAGGCATGTAGAAATATTTTGGAAAACGGAGAGTAAATTATTTTATTGATAGAATCTATTATAGCTTAAAATATCGAGTGGAGTTGTGTCTATATTTTTAAAAAATATTGGTAACAATTTTATTCTAACTCATGGAATAGATCTTCATAAGCTCTATCAGATCTGTTTCCAAGCGCTGGTTTTTTTTTTGTAAATTTACACATTGTGTTGTTTTTTAAGTGTTCTTCGGAGTTTCTCCAACTCAATATACTTTCCATGAAAGAAAAATTATAATTATGTTCCCTCAACATTTCAAATCTTTCACTTACTTTTGCGATGGCAATGTCCAATATATAATAATAGAAGTCGACTTTAAAACTTTGTTTAGGCAGCGTTTAGACACAGCGATAAATCGCAGCAATTTATAGATATCAATCGAGTTGTTTCAATTTATCATTGTAATTCAAATTATCATCGGATTTGTAATTGGATTGGAGTTGGTATCGGATTGCATCAATTTATTGTAACGATCGAGTTGTTTCAGTTTATAATCAATCGCAACAATTTATCGCAGCGTCTAAACAGCTTAAAAATAATCAATAAATCGCAGCAATTTATCGTCACAATAAATTGCTGCGATTTATCGCGGCGATTCGGATACACTGATAATTTTTACAAGTTTGTGATTCATTGTCACTCCACATTCAATATTGGTCAAAATAGTGTACGCGTCACCTTTTTAAAATTATTGCCGGAATAATCTAAATGGGTTTCAAATTTCATTTCTATATCGTAGGTGTAGTAAGCCTTAATAGCATTTGTGAAAAATACCGAAAGTGCACTTGTATGTTTTTTTATTTGTAGTTTTTTTAAGGGCAAAAAGCGCAAGTTTGAGCCTAGCAAGTGTTCAGATTGCGCCCCTTGGACTTGGCGCCCGGGT
Source organism: Diabrotica virgifera virgifera (assembly GCF_917563875.1). NCBI lineage: Eukaryota > Metazoa > Arthropoda > Insecta > Coleoptera > Chrysomelidae > Diabrotica > Diabrotica virgifera. The sequence goes on from NC_065444.1 coordinate 71,317,154, forward strand.
GCCTTGCACCCCTTGCACCCCCGGGTTAAGACGGCCCTGGCACTAGCTTGATGAAGTTTAACTTTTTTATTTGCGCGTACATTTTAGCGTGTACCTAGACACAACGTGTTTGGAAACCTTTTTTTGACGTTTTGACGTCACGACTATCGCGGTCCATTGTAAGGAATGGTTCTTTTGAAGATCTTCAAATAAAATTCATTTTTTTCATTGTTTTTTCTTTTTGAAAAAAAAAGCACCTACCTCTAAATGAATCACCCGTTATATACGTACTTGGAAAAGCCATAAAATTAAGAAATATTGGTCAGCACAACGAGAAAATGGTTTTAACAGAACTTTCATTGTTGATGCCATGTTCTGTCAAAACAACGCGTATAAAAAACTATTTTATTCACTTCAAATTTTTTTCAGGACTGAAGCTCCTGGAAAGTCAGAATGCGAAGCTGCTGCTCAAATTATTAGCAATCACTTGAAAACGTTGGATGCTGCCTACATGGATGCAGTGTCTCAATCTTTAGCTCCGAGAAGAGCTGCCACGCTTCCAGTTTACAGTCAACAAGTCGAAAGATCAGCTGCTGGACTCTTCGATACAATTGAACCCTTAAAACACGCTGCCAAATTTGAAGCTGAAAATATTGGTAAGTCATTTTAGTCAATTTTAAACAATGTGAGAATTTATAATAACTAGGATGTTCTTTCATAGTTTTTTGTGGTTTCTATATCAGTAGTTTTTCTGTGTATCTTAGGCATATTTTTAGCTGCTACTGTATTATTTTCGCAGAATTATTACTATTATTAACGTTGTGCCAGTCAGCAATACTTAAAGTTTTGAGATTTTTAAACTGTTCAAATCATTCGTTGCCACCTCTATTTTCACAGTTCTGCCGATAATTATCAGTTTCTGGTTTCAGAAAGTGATGTATATACAATGTGATGTTTCTGTTGGATACCTCAAATTGTCTCAGTTATTAGGTACCATTTTAGCAAAGAACGCCAAGACAAATCGATATTTAAATTTAGTTTTGCTTTTATTTTGAATAACCATCTGTTGCAACTATGTTGCATTGTTCAACAATATTATTGACAGTCGGTCGTTGCGTACCTCAGTCACACTCAGGAGCAAGGGCTTTTCCCATAAGCTCTCAACACATATAATGCTGCTTTTTTCTTATTCTGCCCAGCGTTGTCTATATATTGCGGGGTAGTTCAAAGCGTGGCGATTTCTGATGTATACAGGCGATTTGGTGCACTTGGAGCAAGTGAGTTGCTCTCGAATTGTCTTCTCGGGCGTTGGTGAGGCTGAAATGTTCCTGATGTAAGGAGGTGGCCTTTAACAATGGAGGATATCTGGAGCGCGGTCTATTCATTTCGATATCCATCTTGTTATTGTGGATGGGAGTTGATGGTTAGCCTGGATTTTTCTGTATTCTTTGAGAAGAGAATGCCTTTGTAGTTACGATGGTGGGATATGACTCAGAATGGGAAGCCAATAGTTCGATGTTGGTCTAACTGTACCTGAAATCATTCGCATTGTCTATAGTCTAGGCGCCAGAGGGGTCACCGTGTCATATTCAATTCTGATGGACAAACTCAACGGTTTCTTATGGATTTTTGGCTGCTGATTACGAATTTCGAGGGGGGATTTCGATCCGAGTGGTCAAAAAATTGTTATAAACAATTTAATTGTTTATAAGGCTCTGGCTCATAAACTAAAAGAGATAAAAAGAATGTTTCAAATAAAATTTGTTCCTTAATAAAAAACGAAGAAAAAACCGTTTACTAAACTTAAATCTAATAATTAGAACTCAAGATATTGTAAAATTAGTGCACAATGCAAATTGCAAATTGCAAAATGAGTATTTTTTGAAGCTTTATCGATCGTAACTCGGCTTCTACGCATGCAAATAAGTCTTAGAAGGTGTCGTTTTAAAGATTAATTAACAGGCTTCCAAACAAAGTGTGTTAAGTTACTTGATCTTCATTTGTTTTTAAAGTTATACCAGTTTGAAATTACAATTTTCTTAAAAATATTGTACATTCATTTGTTTATAAGGGTTTCAAGCAAATTTGAGCTATAAACATTTATACTTTAATGAACAATAATGATAGAAAAACTCAAAAGAAACAATTTGAGGTTATGAAAATGTTCATAAGTTTATTTTTGGCCAAGATGTCGATATTTTAATGGCGCGCGCTATGAGGTGCAAGATCGGCTCACCGCGTAAAGGTTCACGCGCTAACTTCTCGATGCAAATTATAATTTCTATGTATACATACGTTATCTTCATTTTTCATTTTTGAAGATCCTAATAAAATTTTATCATAAAATTCTTATAATTAAATCATCATATTGTACCTCGTATCACCTTTCATTCTATTTACATTGTCTTCTATTTTTTGCACTAAATGAGAAAAAAACATTAAAAACTAATATTTCAGAAGTATAACTAAAAAGTAAGTTGATATTATTTATTAATACTATTTTTACAAACATTTTTTTCATGCATCTGCAAATCTGCATAGAGATATACAGGGAATATCAGCTTTTTTACATCTGCATACGTTCTTTCTTCAGCGAAATTTTAACAGTTACATGCTGGTACAAGTCTGTTCTTGTAGGCAGTAAAACTAAAGCTTTTTGAGGCTTCAGAGTCTAATTATCTACATGATATCCATATAAAGTGGATCTAGTTCTTTTGCAGCATCATCAAGTCCCGTCAATTGTGTGTATACCGCCACATCATAAATGCTCGTTTTATATGGAATGATGGTGCTGCAAAAGAACTCGATCAATTTTTATATGGATATCACATATTGGCTCATGTTCATGCGTAGAAGCCGAGTTACGATCGATAAAGCGTCGAAGAATACATAATTACTTGACTGTGAGCCAATCTTGCGCCTCATAGCGCGCCATTAAAATGTCGACATCTTAGCCAAAAATAAACTTACGAACATTTTCGTAAGCTCAAATCGTTCCTTTTGAGTTGTTTTATCATTATTGTTAATTAAAGTATAAATGTTTATAGCTCAAGTTTGCTTGAAACCTTTATAAACAAATTAATGTACAATTTTTTTAAGAAAATTATAACTTCATACGGGTATAACTTTAAAACAAATGAAGATCAAATAATTTAACAAACTTTGTTTGGAAGCCTTTTAATTAAGCTTTAAAAGAACACCTTATAAGGCTCATTTTCATGCGTAGAAGCCGAGTTACGATCGGTAAAGCTTCGAAAAATACTTATTTTGCAATTTGCATTGTGTACTAATTTTACAATATCTTGAGTTCTAATTGTCGGATTTAAGTTTAGTAAACGGTTGTTTCCTCGCTTTTAATTAGGGAACAAATTTTTTTTGAAAAATTTTTTTTATCTCTTTTGGTTTATGAACCAGAGCCTTATAAACAATTTATAAACAATTAAATTGTTTATAACAATTTTTTGACCACTCGGATCGAAATCCCCCCTCGAAATTCGTAATCAGCAGCCCAAAATCCATAAGAAACCGTTGAGTTTGTCCATCAGAATTGAAAATGACACGGTGACCTCTATTTGGCGCCTAGACTACTAGTTTAATTGGGTGTCAACAATCTTCGTGTGATTGCTATTGAGCCATACCGGGGAAGCACATTGAGCTGCCCAGTATGTAAGTCCGAGAGCGGATGTACGTAGGTTGAGGAACTACGTAAGCTGTCACGTAGCTTTTGGATTATATTATTTCGCCTTTGTTAGTTTTGCTGACGTTCTTTGTAGGTGGACTTTAAAATATGAAGTTCTGTCAAGAGCTACTCCAATTTTGGTGTTGAGTTGAGTAGTATGTTTTCAAGTGAACGAAGGATTTTTTGTTGGCTTGTGCAATATTTAGATAGAAACAGCATACTATTTGCTTGTATAATAAATTGTTCAATGTTCAACTGATGATTTTTTAGGTCACGCAATTAACCAACTGGTACAGTACTTTGAACCATTGGTAGAAAGTACAATCAGTGCTGCCTCTAACCTGAACAACTCCAAACAACAGGAACAGATCCTCGACCAAGCAAAGTCTGTATCCGAAGCTGCGCTGAATTTCATCTACGCGACCAAAGATTGTGGTGGAAATCCAAAAGTAAGTAAACAAACGCCATAAATAATATTTTAAAAGAAATACCGTACCGAACTACACTTTCATAGATAGAGGCGGAAATAATTGACAAAGCTTATGTAGTAGCTGGCCTAATTTTTCAAAGGTTATGTACGATAGTTAAAAATAAATATTTCATATTTTCTTATTAATTTTCAAATATTTTTTTAGGCAGTTAACATTCATCCGGATATTGATGAATGTGCCAACTCCATTAGAGATAATCTACAAGATCTAGTGACCAGCCTTGAAGCTATTTCTACACAGAGTGGTATAGTGTCTGGTGTAGTTGATAATCTCACAAGAGCCATGACTCGATTGTCGGATAGTCGTGCTTCTCTCATCTTATCTGATGGTGATATTGGTAAGTACTCCTACACGACAGTATTTGAAATATATTTACTGTTTTACTATTTTCCTTTGAGTTTCTCGTTATTTTGTTCCATCCGTATTTAATGCAACTCCCAAATATGTGAAACTTTCTACAGTTTCAATATCGTCCTCTATTTCAATTGTGCGTCTGTTTCCCTAGCTGTGTTAGCTTTTTTGTCTTTTGAAAATGTATTTCTAGTCCGGTCTTTTTTGCCCTTGTTTTTAATTGTGAACATATTTCTGCCGCCTCTTCCGTTCTGTGAGGCATAATGCTGATGTCATCGGCATAGCCGACAATCTGTATTGATTTATTTGTTAGGAGATTAGCTCTTCGTATATTCAATTGTCTTATCACATATCCGAGAGTCAAGCTGAATAGTGTCGATGCCAGCGTTTGACTGTTGAAAAGTTCTCAGTGAGCTCATTTTGTATTCTGACAGTTGCTGTTGACGAGTTCCATTGTTGCTGTTACTGGTCGGATGTATTTTTGGGGGATGTTAAAGCTATGCAGCATTTGATATAACTTATGTCTACTAATTGAGTCATAGGCATGTTTGAAAACTATGAATATGCTGTAGACATCTCAATATCGTATTCCCATGATTTGTTCAGAATTTGTTTCACTGTGAATAGCCGACCAGTTTTGAATATACCTTGTCGAAAATATTTCTTGATAATATCGCTTTACTTCACCTAATTAGTATTCTTAAATTATATAGTATTGTAGGTAAACGAATATGAATAATAATTACTATTATTAATAATAATCATTATAATTTCTTAGGATTCGTTGATTACCAAACACGAATGGTGGACTGTGCGAAGAGTATAGCTAAAATCGCCGGAGAAATTGCTAGCAAAGCTGCCACTGACCCTCAGAAGGTGGCTCAATTATCTGCAGATCTTGCGCACAAATATGCACAACTATCTGGCGATAGTATTGGAGCTGCAGCAGCTGCCACTAATGCCGAAGTTGCAATCAGACTAAGGGTAACAAAGATCTTTATTTATTAAAGTTAACGTATTTATTTTAGTACTTTAATTTTTAAAAATGTAGCGTTTTTTGTTAAGGGGGGTGGGGGTTTGGTTTGACAATTTGGAAATTTTCGTTTTTTAATTTTAAATGAAAGTACATGACTTCAATACTCTCTGAAAATTTTAGATTGATTAGAGCAAAATTTCGAAAATACAGAATGTTGAATATCCCTACCCTCGACTCACATTGCAGCAGCTTCGCGCTTGAGCGTAGTGAGAAACGTTCAACAACTGTTCCCTTTCTATTTGGTAAATTACTCCGCTATTCAAAAACATATTCCGGTTTGCATCACTTTACGATTTGACAGACAAAAAAGATATTGAATATAAAAATTGCCAAAATTTTAAACGCCTTTTTCTCAAAACTGCTTTTTTCAAAGGCGATGGACATTGTAACTCAAAAACTATTTGACCGATCCACCCAAAATTTTGTATTGATCTTTTCTATACATTTCTTGGGGTAACGCTGTCGAGATTTTTTTTCTTTTATTCTTATTTTTTGTTTAGCAATAATTAATATGTTGATTTTCACCCTTTTTTACAGACAATTTCTTTATTTTGACTTGTGAGTGATATCAAAAACCGTTAAAACTAAAAACCTCGACAGCGTTACATAGAGAAACTCATAAGCTACTAAAATATTTTTGAATTTTTTGTTTCACATAATCTAATGATGTGTTCTGATGTCCACCGCAAAATTCATTTTTTTTAGGTGTCTGTAAAAATTTGCCACTCTTTGTTTAATTTTTCAATATTTTGCTTTGATTTTTTTTCGAATATTGTTTGAATTGTACTGAATGTTTATTTAATTTAAAAATAAAATAATTCTACCATAGTTAAAAAAAAATCAAAAAATGTGTTTGAAATGTGTATTTCAAACCATACCCCCTCTAATATATTCCATTTGGCTATATATTATCTTTCTGTTGATATTTTTCATATAAAGAAGTATTGTAGCCTAAATCTATTTACAGGAAGTTGTTCAACAACTGGGTGGCGCCTGCGTAGAACTCGTCCAAACAGGAGGCCAGTGCTTAGTCCGAAAAGATGACGTACTCTTGCGAGAAGTAGGAGATTGCTCACGCAACGTAACTGAGAAAGTTTCCCGTGTTCTTGCCACATTACAAAACGAATCCAGAGGTACCCAAGCTTGCATCAATGCAGCTTCCACCGTATCTGGTATCATCGGCGATTTAGAAACTACCATCATGTTTGCCACTGCCGGAAATCTCAATCCCGAAAGCGAACATGAATCGTTCGCTAATCACAGAGAGAATATATTGAAGACTGCTAAGGCGTTGGTAGAGGATACTAAGACTTTGGTAGCTGGCGCAGCTTCATCACAAGAACAACTGGCTGTAGCTGCTCAAAATTCTGTTGCGACCATAGGTAAGAGTTTTTTATACAATGAAATTTCCGTTAATTCAATGTTTATCTGTCAGTTTTTGTTTTTCAACGAAAACTTTTCATTTATAAATTCGCAAAGTCTGTGTGTTATTGCGTTGCAGCTCCTGCAATACTTAGAGCAGATTTATCGATGGTTTCTTATGTAGTTTTGTCTTCTGAATCCAAATCTGAAAACGGCATTTCGATATCTCTAACCGTCTTCGAGACAATCGACCTCAAAGTCTAAAATGTGACGTCACAGTCAGCTGAAATCGTTGCTAAAAGTTTTTTAATCGGAATTTGTCAAGCAATGCATAGGTTATTTACATTTGAGTTTGACACTTCGTGAATGCCAAACTAAATTTTAAATGAAGTACATATTATTAAAATATCAATGACATTTGATAGTGAATTTAATTATTATATAAAATAAATAAGATGTTCAAAAATACAATTTGAGTATATTTTTAAAGCAATAATTTATTAAAAACTTTAAAAAGGTTTATACGAGTATAAGGCCTCCCCTTTAATGGGAGTACCTAATGATGGACTGTTCCATTTGTTATGAAATGAAAATTGTTATTATAGTCGGTTCGCTAAACTCAGACACAACTGGCTAGTGATTTTAGTAGTTAATTTTTTAGTTTTTTGCCAATTTTGCCAAAATTGTCAAAATTACTAATTATTTAGTAATTATTAACTACTTAGTATTTTTTTTTGCCAAATTGGCAAAATTACTGACTAAAATCACTAGCCAGTTGTGTCTGAGTTTAGCGAACCGACTATATGAAATTTTGTTTGGAATAAAAAATTATGGTCTGATATGTGCATCCTTCTAATAGAAAAAAATATTTGAAAATTTTTCTCAAATTATGGATACGAACAACATTTTCATTTATAACTCTTATTTTTAATTTGACGAAGAAAAGATATTCTTCATAAAAAGCTCTTCATGGTCTAAGATTTATGATGCAACCGTCATATATCAAATTTTATTAATTTTATACGAGGTTTATAAAAAATATGAATTTCGATCAAGAGTAAAGTACCTTTATAGTTCAAAATATTTAAATTAGAATGATATAATTGCACACTAAAACATAATTTTTAATTTTAAACAACTTTTTATAATAGCAATTCCCAAGTAGCGCCGAACGGGTTTATTAAGTATTTTAAGGATGCTTTAAAACTGTAGAATAAAACTAAAATTAAAACTATTTGGTTTTTAAGTAAACCTTAAGGTTGCAATAAAACCGCTTTCTGTTATTTAAAACTCGTCTGTTATTCGCCTCGCTCGCTAACGCTCGCTCTGCTCATAATATTAGACTCGTATAAAGAGTAACTTTACTGACTTGGTACGTAAATAACTATTGTTAGTTAGTTACATAAATAAATGATTTAAAAATGAAAAAATGACGTGTTAATTAAGGGAGGTGGAAAAACCATATGTATAACATGTGGATAAAGTGCCTTTTCCTCCCTTGAATGGTTACTGCGTTACTACTTCATTCTCGGGAGGAAAAGTAGCACTTTCCTCCCTTGTTATACAAATATAGCTATTTTATACTACTGTAATTTTTGGAATTATAATTTTAACAGTTAATACACCTACTAAACATTCATATTTTATTCTTTCGAAACATATTGTGTCCTGTATATAACAAAACCGTGTTATTATAAAAAGTACTTTTTTGTTATAGTGTAATTTTTGGAATTTTAAGCATTTTGTATCGTCAAATTATTTTATATTCTCTCCTATAAATAATAAAAACACGTTTTATTATAAAAAGTTCTTTTTTATAAAAGTGTAATTTTTTAAGTACTTGCGACTTATTTCTTCCGTACTAACTGTACTTCCCCTTTTTACAACACACTACACCACTGTTTCGCTCTAAAACAAATGGCCGACCATTTTGGACATGAAAGAAGAGGGGATGAGTTTAGTTTTACTGTTTTTAACAATAAGCATATTCGCGGTGTGCAAGTACTTGGAAAGGGAAACGAGAAACGACCCTGCGCGAGTCGCGGAGAAATATTGCAACTATCTTAAATAATTCATATTGTCAATTGAAATTGTCAAATTGACGTATATTTCATACCTTCTGTCAATGAAGCAGAAAAATTATATATTGCTCCACAATATTGATATGATATGCAATTATTATATAAAGGTAAATTTAATTAATTGTATTTTGCTTGCAGTACTGCATTTTAATAACTAATTTTATTTACTACATACAATTGTTGATGTTTTCATAACATAACCTGAATCTTATTTTTTCTTCTTATTATTTTTTTTGGACTATGGCCTTGACAATTATCCAGTAACCAGGACTAATATAATTGGCCAATATAATTAAAAGTGCGAATAATAGTACAGAGCGTAGAAATAGGGGTCGCTTTGCCGAACTTGCACGGTCCCAATAGGTCTAGATCCCGCGTATGAAAAAAAAGTTGATTAATAGCAAGCTGAAAATTTGTTAATAGCTTAAGGGTGTCTAGTCGGACAAACTTTGATATATGGGAACGCTAACAGGGGAAGTTTAAATTGTGGAACAGGTTAAAAATTTGGAACAGTCAGACCACGAAAACGTCACATGTATTTTGTCCGACAGAACTTCCAGTTGATTTGTTACCCTTTCATTAAACTCTCATGCAAAAATCAGACCGCTATTTATCACCTGTCATCATAATTCCTGTCATTTGACATATTCTACGTGTTCCACTCATTATAATTCCCATTTGGTGATAAATAGCAGACTGTTTTTGGCATGAGAGTTTAATGAAAGGGTAACAAATCAATTAGAAGTTCTGTCGGACAAAATACATGTGACGTTTTCGTGGTCTGACCGTTCAAAATTTTTAACCTGTTCTACAATTAAAACTTCCCCTGTTCCAGTGTTCCAATATATAAAAGTTTATCCGACTAGACACCCTTAAGCTATTAACAAATTTTCAGCTTGCTGTTAATCAACTTTTTTTTCATACGCGGGATCCAGACCAAATAGTTTAATCTTTACGATAACCAAATTGATTCAGTTAAGAGCGTTTGGTTTTAAGTTTTAATATAGCCTACTAATTGCTTTTAAGAAAACAGCTTTAAAGAAAACTAAAAAAAATAGTTGAAATGCATATGTTTTACTGACATAATAGTCTTAAGATCAAGTAGTTATTAGTAATATTAGGAGAATCTTTAAAACTGTAATAAAACTAAAAGTTAACAAACTAGAATCTAATAAAACCAAACAGTCCGGAAGTTCTTCATAAAACTGATTAGTTTTAAAGTGAACTGAGAATAAACCATTTTAAAACTACAATAAGACAAATTATCTATTAAGATTAATTAGTCTTACTTGATACTCTTATTAGATACTTTAAAACTAGTGACAAATGCTTAACAGTTTTAAAGTTCTGGCAGTATATCTACAAGGCCACTTTAAAACCATTATCTCTTATTCGCCACAATAAAATCTTTATAAAACTTAAATAAAACTAAAATATTTTTATTGTGCTCCTTGGGTTTTCCATATTATAAATTAAAATACGCAAATAAACAAAGTTTTCGTTATGATAATGCTCGCTTGTTTAGGTTTAAACTTTGATTTATCGGAGATATACACAATGTTATTGGTTATATCTTATTTGAAAACTTCTATGTATCTTGTCTGGAATGTTCTTATTTTCTTCTGTCGTACATTTAATATAATCCCTCACCCACACTACAATGTATCTTTATGCTGGATATCAAACAACAATCCCTTTCTCTTTACATATAAGTGAAGAATTAGCATTTTTTGGCGACAGTTTTGATCTTTTTACTTCAATTTCAATTACTTTTCCCCTTTATTTACCAACTAGTGATCCGGCTCGAGGGACCAATTTGGATACACAAATCCGAAACCACTAGTTTCATTTTTTTAGCGTTTCCTTATAATATAATAAAGTAAATTTAAAGGTGTATTAACTTATCATCTTGGTTTTTCTCACAGTACAATTAGCCGAAGTAGTGAAATTCGGAGCAGCCAGCTTAGGCGTTGACAATCCAGATTCCCAAGTGATGCTTATCAACGCAGTACGTGACGTTGCCAGTGCTCTTGGTGACTTGATTCAAGCTACTAAGGCTGCTAGCGGCAAGCCCATCAACGATCCGGCCATGGCTCATTTAAAAGACAGCGCAAAGGTACGATATCTTAAATCTTACATAAGATAATGCTTTTTGTTATTTTTCTTTTGTTCTTTTGTTTTTCTTACTAATTTGTTTTATTTTCAATAAAATCGTTGTGTGCAAGTATGTTTATTAATTAAAAACAACGTGAAATGACCCGGGGTTGGGGAGATGGGGGTTGAGGGATGGAATGGGATTAAGTATTAAAAAAAAAGATAACATGAATGACTAAATACACTTTAACAATTAAACAGACGTAACATTGGGATTAATACCTAGATTATAGAGTTTATTTTTACTTTGCCAAAAGATCTTGATAATGACAGATTAGTAAGTAGCTAAAAGTTACCTAATTTTTTTTATTAAATTTTTTACTCTTACTTTTTTCTGTATCATTATAGTTTTGTTTTGTTCCTATGAATGTCAACTCTAATGTCGAAGTGCCAATAACAAAACATACGGTGATGTATAACAATTATATTAAATTGAAAAAAAAATCATTTTTATGTTTGCGTTCAGTGTCACTTACTTGTCATTTTCATTTGTGTTGTTGCCTATATGTTGCTACAAATTGATAAACATTTTGGTTAAATAGGCGTTGGCAGCTTCGGTTTTGGACTGTCCCTTTTCACTTATTATCTTATTCTGACATGGATTAGTGAGATTAAAGCGTGCATAAGAGAATAGCGAAAGAAGTAATTAGGTGCTAAACTTAAAGTTATTGCGCTGTGCCTTTGAAATTATTTACTTTCCTAGATTTGCATTGGATTAAGTTGAATAGACAAGTGAAGTTTATTTTTTAAAACAAAACTAATCATTGTACCGATAGTTATGGGACGTGCTATGTCGCAACGTGGCTAACATGCGCATATCTCAATTCACACAAATACTCAGAATACAGAGGCCATAACCTTTCCAGCGGTTTGTTGCGTCTTTGGTCGTTTTGGACGGCTTCTTCCGGGTGCCGTCCACTTAGATGACTGCCGATTTGATTCCGGAGTGAAGTGATGGATCCGTGTTTCATCCATTGTAACATATCGACGCAAAAACATTAAACAGCGCAGAGATTCATCAATTCGTTGTTGTTTTTGCTCTGGTGTGAGAAAATGCAGCAGCCATTTGGAAAACAGGTTTCTTATACCCAAATGTTCATGTATATTAATCAAAATGCTATCCTTAGATAACTTTGAGTGTCAGTTTTCTCTTGCAATCTCACTTTGTTGTTTTCCATAATAATTTTCAGCATCGTTTCGATGTTTTTGGGAACAACTGCATCATTTGGCCTTCTGGAGCACTCGGCAACATTGGTGTTGGTTAGACTGCGTTTAAATTCAGGAAACCATCGTTTAATAGTTGTAATTGATGGAGCAGGGTCTCGGTAAGACTTCTTAAGTAATTTCTCAGTTTGTACGGTATTTTTTCCCAATACCAGTGATAAATCAATGCACGAAATTGCATTGAATCCATCGTTTATAAAAGTCACAAAAGTAGCCTCACTTCAAATACTTCTTCTTCTTCTTCCTTCTTGTATATAGGCTTTAAAGCCTGTTTCTTCTTTAATATTAGCCTCCTAAATTGTTTAAATTATCGCACCATCTTTTTCTTGGTCTGCCAATACTTCTTCGTCCATTTGGTGACTTATCTCGTGCTATTCGTACTATCCTATCCTCTCCCATTCTACTAATGTGTTCGTTCCACTCCTGTTTCCGTTTTGTCACCCATCCATTTACGTCTTCTACATTGCATGATCTTATGTTTTCGCTTCTCTCCCTATCCAACAGACTTTTCCCTGATATTCGTCGAAGTACTTTCATCTCTGTTGTTTCTAGTAGTCGTCTCGTTTTAGATGTGTCAGGTCTTGTCTCCGCCGTGTATGTCAATATAGGTCTAATTGCTGCTTTATAGATTCTTGCTTTTGTGTCTTGTCTTAGGTTTTTGTTCTTCCAGATTGTGTCATTAAGAGATCCCGCCGCTTTACTTGCTTTTAAGCTTTGTTGTCGTACTTCCTCTTCAACATCTCCTTAACTGGCTATATCTATCCCCAGATATCTAAACCTTGCTTCCGGCTTTATTATTTTCCCATCAATTTCGATTTTACATCGTAATGGGTATTTAGATGTTGTCATACATATGGTTTTTTCTGCTGATATTATCATATTGTATTTCTTAGCTGATATTATCATATTGTATTTCTTAGCTGTTGTATTGAATATGTGTTAATCTTTGGAGATCGTCTTGTCTCGGCGATTAATGCGGCGTCGTCTGCATAACATAATATTTGGAATTCTTTGTTCCCCATTCTACAACCATGACCTTTACGTACTGCTTCTATTATTTCGTCCATTATTATATTAAAGAGAAGTGGGTTAACGAGTCACCTTGTCTGACTCCGCTTTTCACTGGTATAAACTGTGTTAGTTTTCCATTTATCTTTGCCTGTATTCGATAATGGAAGTAGATGTTTTCGATGGTTTGTATAATATTGAATGGTATGTTTCTTCTATAGAGTAAGTGTAAGACGTCTTCGACTTGGATGTGATCGAAAGCCTTTGTCAGGTCTATAAAACATAGACCGAGTTACAGTGTTACTTCAAACACTGTAACTCGGTAAATAATAATCCGAATGACGTGAACGTTTTGAAGGTTAGGACTGCCGAAATGTCAAATAGAAAATTCATTAGAGTCGCCATCTTATGGTTAGGCCCGGGACTTATTGACCGACGTATTATATAAACCGGGAATAAAACCTATTTTTCTGACGATGGCTTGCGTTTCTTATCAAGACCGTCTTGGATATACAATAGAGTCGGTTGAACACATAGAGAGAAAGAAGTAAAGAACCAAAGACCTGTTAATACTTGAACTAATATATGAAATAATGCCGTCAGAAGACGAAGAAAGAGTTGGTTCGGAAATCGCATATGCCACTGTAGCTTGAATTTACAGACTGAAAAAGGAAGAACTATAAAATAGTTTCATCAATGTAGTTTCGGTGGGAATTTATACTCTACCAGTAGTAGTGAGACAAACTATTGAAAGAAGGGTATGCGCGTTAGCTTCTTGTGACGTAGGTATAAGCTATCGGTAAAATGATTGGTTACAAGTAACTTGAACACATGGGTCTCAGATGCTATTTATTTATTAATATGGTTTAGTGCGCTAAATTAGCATACCATTCATTTGGCTGTACGCAATATAAATATGCGAGAAATAAAAACTCGTATAATAGTAAGCAAAAGGATCTACGCAAATAGAAAATATAAAACCAATGAGATAGAAACCTCTAAAGGGAACGAACTAATCCTGGATGATTATAATAAAAGGAAGGGATTGGATCATATTTGAAGATATGTGATATAAGAAGAATAAGTATAATAGTTTAATTAAGACTGTTAAATTTTAAATTTTACTTAATACGTTTTTTAGGATTCCATCGGATAATACATTTTTAAATACGTACCGACATCTGTGTAAGTTCGTCCTTATTAGGTTTTAATTTGGGAGAATTAGGACTTTGGTACAAAAGGTTTCTTTTGACATAATAAAATTTCAATACATCATAACCAACTATCAACCAACTCTTTTTTTTCTGAGACACCCTATCCTAAAATTGCAAAAATAGGATTTTTGGCTATTTTGAGGAGATGTAGGATCGTAGTATAATTTTTCTCCCAGAAACTATTATAACCATCTTAATATATGGTCTCAATATTTTAAGTGGCATTGAGATTACTCCGATATCATCTTTTTTCGTGGAGATATCACTTTTTAAAGTTTCTTTGAGTTTTAAAAAACCAACGAACCATATGATTATAAAATGTAGTATAACGGAAAATCTAAATTCAGACATTCCAAGCGCATAAAACTTTATTCCAACACCCTCACCTGACAACCCAAATCAAATAACACCAAATCCAACAATCTCAAACCAAAACACCACAAATCCAACCTACCAGTAGAAACCATCTCTTTTAATCCACTAGCAGCCAAACCCACTTAACCCTGGAATCCCTAAGATTCATTGCTTATTGTATCATATCAAATAAAATCACATACAGTAATTATATTTACTGATCGAAACAACACACCTCTGACCCTATCAACCCCTACAAACCACCCCAAAGATATTTGACAAAACTCGACAGCATTTGAAAGAAAAAGGCTTATACTTTAAGGTGACATGCTTATTATTTTCGGATTGAAAAAAATTAACGGATTAACTACATAACCTCGAAAATTGCAAAAAAAACCGCTGTTTTTGTACTTTTAGGTTAGGATATCTCAGAAACCAGAGTCAATTTTTGGCAATTTGGAGCTCAGACTAGTACTCAGCGCAAAAACATCTCTGTGTATCGGAAAAGTATATGTACTCTATTTTCTGGTACCAGGCTTGTCGGCCTTTGTAATCAGATATGTGATCGAAGGTTTTATAGATGTGTCAAAATAATATTTGACATAGCGGTAAATTTGTGGCCATTGTCATTATTTACGTCAGAAAGAAACCATTTGCGCCTTAATATTTAATTTGGGTACTTCGTATTTCGTACTATTGGGTCAATCACTACTAACCAAAATAACCACTACTACTTCGACACTATACTTATTTCAAAATGCATGAGCGTTATGCTAATTGTTTTGAACACCTTCACAAGTGGACTTTAAATAATGTGTACTTAATGCAAATTAATATGACGCGCATGCCTTTTTTCTTTAACTTCTACATTTTCTTAATCACATTTTTAAGGAGCTTCTCAAAACATGTAACAATTGTTTAAAGTCCACCTAGATTTATTAGTTACACGGCTTATATGCCTTTATGTGGACACTTAACATAAATAAATTTTGTAAATATTACTTTTAATCATTTAAAGTTAAATGTATGGGAATCGTTTTCAAATAATTTTAGGTTAGGTTAGGTTTTCAATTTTTTAGAGTTTTTTTATGTTTTCTATTTAACCTTCCTTACCAACTTACGAAGAAAATTTTATTTAACTGGAAATATTTTCCCCTTTTCTACTATTTCAATTTTTATATTTTCTTGTTTGTTTAGTTCAGTAGGCTTTGGAGACCTAATACCTAAAAGTTACAATCCTAAAAAATTCAATACAGACTACTTTAGAAATATGTACAATACTTGTACATATCTAAAAGTACATGCTTATACATTTCAAAATTTTAAGGTGTATCTTTATTTTACTCTATTCGACTTTATTCGGTTGTTGACTCTTGCCTATATTTCTTTATTACTACTTTTTATATAGACTACTGTAGTCTGTGTATCATTCTTCTTATCTTCTACTTTTATGCTTTGTAAGTCTTTTTTAAAATTGTCATACCTTTTTGACCTGCCCTGTATTTTATTCCCTTTCACATTGGCTTTTGAACATGCGAAACAGAAACACTAGATACAAGATTCAACCCTTACAATATTGAGAGTAAAAAAATTTTTTGTCAAAGTATTGTACATAATGAAAAGGAAAAAGCTAGTAAGAGAAACCTCAACAAAGAAATAAAGCGAAGATGCAAGGCTCATGAAGAACAATAATATCACAATATATGTATAGAAGTTGAGAGGCACGAACAAAAAAAAAACAGCCAAGAGATCTATCAAAAAAAAACATAACAAGAGACTTTAAAGCCAGGACTTAAGCCGTTGAAGACGAAACAGGAACCCACACGAAACAGGAAGAGAACGAACAAAGAAGATATAGCATGAACTATATTGCCGGGATCAAGCAACTTGTTCACCAAACCCCTGAATAAATGGAATGAGAACCTAATATACTCGAGAATGAAATAAGAATGGCGATCAATAAACTAAAGTATAAAAAAGTACCAGGTCCAGATATGACGATTGTAGAAAAACTACAATAATTACAATGCATAAAAAAGGCAGCTTTCATAAATGCGACAACTATAGAAGCATTCCCTTATCTCACATGCCAGTAAAATAATGCTAAACATAATTAATGAGAATGAAAACTTTCTTACAAAGAGAAAAAAATACCCCAAGAGCAAACTGACACATAATAGAAAAATCTAGGTAATTCAATATCTCACCATATATTTGTTTCATTAATGATTCCCGCAAAGAGTTCGACATGGTCAAATGGTAACACTTACGGCAGATACTAAAAGAATTGAGCGTACTACAGCACTTAATTTCGCATATAACTGAGCCATATATGAACACACTACTGGAAGAGGTAAAGTGCTTGACGCATTCAAACGAATTTTATCCAGAACAAGGGGTAAATTGGGAACAATTGAAAAGATTTCATCATTTACTGGAATCCGAAAGTAAATCTCTGTTTAGTATCTGCAAGTTCCATGCGCCCTTAATTGCCTGGTTTTCCCTCGCATATTCTTTGAACAAATGAAAACGAATTCTCATATTGTTTTACCTATTATAATATGTTAATTAAAAGTGTTAAGTAATATTCTAATATTTTATAAAATTTATTTATTTGTACGTTAAATGTTATTTTTAAGATTTTTGACTATTATGTTGTCAAAATTCTTAACCTACCTGTTTCACCATGTTTTACGTGACGTTTGTATAAAGTTGATACACTTTTTATAATGTGCTTATGTTAATGCCAGTCATCAACATTATGTGAACATAATCTTAGCGAAACATGATTTTTCTAAAAGATATGCGTAGTATTTCTCATTGACTATTGATTCTTTGGATAATTAACATAATTAACTTTGGAATCCAAAAAATACACTGGTTATAAAGAACTTTCCCTTCAATACAACTAATTGTCGTTTCATTCTTTGATTCAAAGCTGGATTCTACTCACTATTTGGATTACTAATTAAAGAGCTTGTTTCGTCGTAACCTATTAGAAAATAGCTCAAGCTATGCATAATCGTCTGTGAATAGCATTTAATAAATACGATATCCATATTGTGTAAAGCTTCATGATATTGTTATCTTTATTCAGTATTTAGTATCCATATTCTTTAGTTCATATTCACACACCTTTAGTTTATGTAACATTGAGAAACTCTTCCTCTAATCAAATCCACATTTGCTGTTTATTTGTGAACATATTAAACACTCGTTTTATTTGTAGCATTTTTAGCTATATCGTAAATTTTTTGCTTTGTCCCAGTAAGTTGTGATTTCTTCCGTCTACCTAGTTCCTCAACACAGTAAGAGTCTGATGACACCATTCTATCCAAATAGGAATAATAGCTTTCTTTTAGTTTTTTTTGTGTGATATTTGTTTGGTATTTCGTTATTGAGTCAAGTGATGTACAGTGATTGAATCACTGGCAACTAGAGGAACTATAATAGTAGTATACCATGTCTTGAAAGTTTAGTCTCGGTTGAATTCTTTATAATTTTATACAGGGTGCTTGGTAACGAATGGGTCATAGCTTAACCTTACATTCCTGCACTTAAAATAGGTCGATTGAAGCAACTTACTTTAGTACGAAAGTTGATAATAACCGAAATACAGGGTGTCAAAGTTAAACTTTTGTTTTATTTATTCTTTAATATTTGCTTGGGATAACAACACAAAATTTGGTAAGCGGGGGTTTTTTGGGACGAACAATCTAAATTCGGCACCAAAAATGATGGATTACTCAGAGGACGCCGCGTACCTCTTTCAGCGCTCATTTAATACGTTAAATTATTTTTATACCCCACTCTACATACTTTTTGAGTCAAAACTTTTATTCTCTTAATATTTTTACTTAAAAAAGGTATACTAGATTCATCTCGCTAAACTCGACCGTTTTGTAAATAAACGCTTTTTAAATACAAATTAAAGGGAAAAGCCCAGCGATTGGCTGTATACCATAGTTAAAAAAAAACTTACATAGAAGTAAAAATTTTAAGAAGCATTTTAAGCGATGCAACGTAATTTTTTGCATAATATCATTGTAGTTACACCCGAAGAATAAACTTGAAACCGTAATAATTATTGCGAAAGTTCTCATATTTATGTCATTGCGTCGCAAATTCCATTTGAAGGAATTTGCGATACATTTTTGGAAATTATTGTGGTTTTAGGTTTATTTTTCGGGTGTAACTACAATGATATTATGCAAAAAATTAGTTTGCATCCCTGATTTAAAATGCGTTTATCTTGAAAGCGGTTGAGTTTAGCGAGATGCATGTAGTATACCTTTTTTTAAGTAAAAATAATAGGGAAATAAAATTCTTTATTCAAAAACTATGTAGAGTGAAAGACGTATGTGGCGCCTCAGGGTAATACGTAATTTTTGGTGACGAATTTAGATTTCTCGCCCCAAAAAACTCCCGCCTACCAAATTTCGTTTTGTTATCCCATGCCTGTCAGGAACTATTCAATAATAAATAAAATAAAAGTTTAACTTTGGCACCCTGTATTTGGATTATCAACTTTAGTACTAAAGTAATTTAGCTTAAATCGACCTATTTTAACATCAGGAATCTAAGGGCTATGGCCCGTTCATTACCAAACACCCTGTATAATTATAGATTAAACTATTTAAATATTTATGAAAACGTCATTTTAAAATATCAACTCTATCTGTATGTCGCATAAGGAAACAAAATTATATAAAAGGTGTACCATCAAAATTTGTATCATTTTAAAACCTGTTAATCTGTTGTAATGAAATTGAAATCATAGTTTATCAAATTTTGTCTAGCGTGTATATGACTATATGTATGACTATGCTAAGTAGCGATATAAAATATATGTAACTTTGAATTAGAATTCGCGAATAAATCGGGTCTGCCGATAGATGAGCAGTACAGTGAGAGAGTGCTCACTGTGTAGCTGAATCGCTAGAAAATTGAAACACACAGAAGAAATAACTAAAAAGCGGATCATTAATTAATATGAAACATGAAAATTAAGGCAAGATGTAAAGCTACGTACCTATAAGCTCAATAACGAGGAAAAAACTAAAAGGTTTAAACAGAAAATACAAAAATGCTCGCAATTCTATTCATTACAATAAATTATCTACTATTAATTTTTTTGTTTTTCATACTTAACCTGTCTCATGTCAAAAAATGTTCATATATCATTGACAGTCACAGCTAACATGGTGAAAAGTAGCGTGGTGGTGTTATTTTAACAAAAACATGTTTTGATTGGCCCATAGGTGACGGATTCTGAAACTGATTGGTGGATATCCGATCAAGAGGACGAATTGTTGAAGCTGTTGAGCGACAGCAAGGAGAACGTTAACTCTGAATTGCAGTCAGATATCGTTCAGTGTTTAGTTACGGCTTCTTCTTGAGTTATTTTTACTCTAGCTTGTTTCTGATAACCAAAAAAAAGTATTCTAGTCTTTTTGTGTAATGCTTATTGAAGCTATTTTTAAAGTAAGAACGAAATTAGACAGAATGCTATTAATTTTCTTAGTTCGTACAAAACTGACAGTACATACTTAAGCTATATCGAAGTTTTTCGTAAAATTACATACCTAAAATTTTTAACGATATTAATATACTCTGGCTACCAAAATCAGAATTTAATATTTACTAAATTAAATTTAACAGTGTAGAATTATTCGTAATTTTGGACACATACAGGGTTTTTCAAAATCTTTGTTATGGCATTATTTGAAGATCTTATTTTTTAAATAATTTACATTATCTCTTATAGAGACCATAATAATTTAACGCTAAAATAATGGTAGTCAGTCCATTTGGGTTTCATCATCATCATCAGTAGCTCGACAACCCTTTTTGGGTCCTGGCTTGTTCTAGGATTTTCCTCCATTCTGTTCTGTTCTTTGCTTTGTTCTTCCAGTGGGTAATCTCAAGTGTTTTCAGATCGTGTTCCACTTGTTCCATGTATCTAAGTTTGGGTCTTCCCTTTGACCTTTTCCCTATTGGTGCTTGCCTCATTATATGTTTTGGTGTTACGGTATCCAACATCCGTTCAACATGGCCCATCCAGCGCAGACGTCCGATTTTTATGGATGTTAAGACGTCGGGGTCGTTGTATGCTGCGTATAGTTCAAAATTATATCTTCTGCGCCATACGTCATTTTCTTTCACCCCCTTATATATGTGTCTGAGGATTTTTTGTTCAATCGTACCTAATAAGTTCTCATCGCTTTTCGACAGGGTTCATGTCTCTGATCCATATATAAGGACCGGTTTTATCAGGGCTTTGTATATTTTGCATTTGGTTTTTCTCGTGATGTTAGATCTTAGATGTTTAATTAGTCCATTATATGTTTTATTAGCAATATGTATTCTTCTCTTGACTTCTTCGCTGACATTGTTATCTGCGGTGACTAGTGAACATAGATATCTAAAAATTTTTACACTTTCGATGTTATAGTCTCCTATTGTCAGATTCTTTAGGTTTCTTTGGCCTGTCGATTTGCTGGCCTTCATGTATTTGGTTTTTATTTTATTAATATTTAGGCCACTGTTTTGTGCCGCTCTTTCTATCGCATTAAATGCTTCTATCATTTCTCTTTTGCTTCTAGCTATGATATCAACATCATCTGCAAATGCCAATATTTGTACACTTTTTGTTATTATTGTTCCTCTGGTGTTGACTTTTGACTCTCGTAATTATTTTCTCTAATGTGATGTTGAATAGAATACAGGATAGGGCATCTCCCTGTCGTAGGCCCGTTCCAACATGTATTGTATCTGTTAATGCGTTTTGAATTCGAATTTGGCTCTGTACTTTAAGTGTTTCTTTTACTATATTAATGAGTTGAGTTGGAATATTAAACTCTTTCAGGGTGTGGATCAGAAATTCTCGATGGATACTATCATAAGCACTCTCAAAATCAATGAAGAGATGATGTGTGTCTATATTAAATTCACTAGTCTTTTCCAAGATTTGCCTCAAGACGAAGATCTGATCTATTGTGGACTTCTGCCTGCAGAAACCACATTGATATCCCCCCAACTATTTGTTCCGCATATGGTCTCAATCGCTCATAGACAATATTTGACAGTATTTTATATGCCACAGTCAGTAGCGTTATTGCCCGGTAATTTCTACATTCAAGCTGATCTCCCTTTTTATGTGGACTAATTACTCCGGTATTCCAGTCTTGTGGCAGTTGTTTATTATTCCATATGTTCACTATTATTTCGTGTATCGCATTCAATAGGGAGTCTCCGCCTTATTTTATTAATTCTGCGCTAATATTGTCTAATCCAGGTAACTTGTTGTTTTTCAGTCTGGTAACTGCTTCTTGCATTTCAGCTACTGAAGGGGGGTTGTTTCTATGGTATCCGTTTGATCCAGTACAATTCCATCGTATAGTGGATCTCCGTTTTGTTCAAACTTTTCTTTGTCTCTGCACATCATTGTTCTTGGTTTAAATTCTTTTCTGCTTTTGTTTAGTTTTTGGTAGAATTTTCTGGTTTCTGTTGGTTTATTTAATTTTTCAATTTCTTGGAGTTCGTTTTCTATGTGTTCTCTTTTTTTTCTGCGATGTATTTTCTTTTCTTCCCTCCTGAGCATTCTATATTCCACCTCTGCCTGTTTTGTTCTATGTCGTTGTTGTAATCGTTGATATGCATTATTTTTCCTTTCTGTTATGTTACGACACTCTTCATCGAACCACTGCCCTTCAGTTGATTTGACCTTTTTTTGTAGACCCAAGATCTCTTTGGCAGCGTCTTGTATGATGTTTTTACACGCTTCCCATTCTCTGTTTATATCCTCGTGCTTTTGTCTGTTTTCTAGCCTTCCTTTCATATATTCTTTGTATTTGGCCTTTTTGCTGTTGTCTGCTAAGTTTTTTATTTCATATTTTTCAATTTTGGATCCCTTTTCTTTTTTTATGTTTGAGATTCTGGCCCTTATTCTACTTTCCACTAGCTAGTGATCTGAGTCGGCATTTGCCCCTCCTCTGCTGCATACGTTTATTATGTCTGAGTGATGTCTAGAGTCAATAATAACATGATCGATCATGTTTACTGTAACCCCATCTGGAGATCTCCACGTTCCCTTATGAATATTTTTTCGCTGGAAGCATGTGCTGACAGCACATGCTTTTGGGTTTATTATCCTTTTTTCTGAGAATCAACCAAATCTTTTTTACAATTTGTGCTGTTATATCCTCTATTTTTCTCGACTCTTCTCTATCTTTCATTCTCATTTATTTCTTATTAATTTCTCTAAACATCATTTTCAAATGTGCACTGTATCATATCTTCGGTATAGCATTTCATCTTTTTTCTGGTCTTGAACGATTTATTATTTATTCGTTTCTTTCTTAATATGTCACATAATCTACCTATTCTCTATGATTTCTCTACACTTTTCTCCTCCACTTCTTGCAATGAGAGATTGAACAGATACTTACACCCTTTTATAGCTGTGCTTTTTTCTGTCGTTGCTGAGATTCATCGCCTTTACTAACCACTTCATTTATTTCGCCATCCAGTTCCAAAGTTTCAGGATGATTAAAGCTGCTTGTTCCATTTTCTTGTTTAGTCGTCTTAGATCTACGTTCTACTAACAATTTTTCGTATTTGAACCCTGAGCGTTTAGGGAAATGTTCACCAATCAACATCAACGTGATAACAAAACTGTTCTTTATGGGTGGGTACTATTATTGGTCTCCATTGTAGGTATACGATACAGTATTTGTGTTTGTTTCATTATAATGAAAAACAAAGTGCAATTTAACTTCTTTTGATCATTTACATAATTAAAACTTACTATATTATAATTGAGGATCTTTGTTGAATCTAAAACAAATTTTGAATGTCAACAACTGAATAAAAATCATATAAATCATTTAATGTTTATTTCTGAGAGACTTTCACTAAATATGTGTAGCATTCTGACTAATAAACTCTTAAAGTTTGTCAACTTGTGTATTTTTATAGGTTTGTTTCCTACTTTTATATTTTGCTATATTTATTCAAAAATTTAAATTATTTTCCTAAACGTTTATGAATAAACTGTGTGTTTCAAACATGACTTTTTATTATAAAGATCAAGAATTTTTCCTCTGAAATAATTTGGTACGTATTTCAATGTTTGGTCTGTTTTCTGCGTAGTTCTTTCTTGCCAAGGGCGGATATTGATCTTGTTTAATGTAACATTTGGAAGTTAACAAGTGAAATTTTAATTCAAAAGGCATACAGTTATACTACAGTTAAATTTATTCATACAGTTAGTATAAAAACAAGGGATCAAAAGTGATATCAGTGATTTTTCTCAGTATTTTTCTTTTATTGTCATTTCTCGCTTGGGGAATCATCATTGTCATGTATGTCAAATACTTTACGAATTTAATCTATTTAACCATATGTCAATATTTTGATTATTTGACTTATCAGTATAATTATCTTGTTTATGTTTCTCAATACGATATTGTCACCCGTTGCTTCATCCTCTTCGGTACCTACCTACAGCATCTTGATACTCAGTAACTGAATGTGATAGCATTGATGAGTATCTGGATACTCAGTAACTAACTGTGTTTTTCTAGCGCCATCTCCTCTACGGAGATTAGCTGTCATCATGGCGATTTAGTCTTGTGTCTTCTGCTGGTAACAGTTCGATAAAACACCAAGAGAACAATTCTATTAAGTTTCTTAATCAGAACATTCCTTTATCTGCATTGTAATATACCGTAGATACTGTAACTTCCTCATTTTTATTGTTAATGCTGTTATTTTTTCGCCCTTTGGAATATTTCCGGATTGGTTATTTATTGCTTTCAAGATATTTTCAACATCCCTCATATGCACACATCTAAAAGGTCTGCAGTTTGTTCATGCATTGTATGTATATTTAACGTCCACGCCTCTATACCATAGAAGTCTGAGATTCAACGATGTGTGATATCTAGCAACCCTAAATTATTAGTGTTTATCATACATCAGAGCTGAACTGCCAGTGGTTTTATAAAGTTTATCTTAAATTTTTATCACATAATGTTCTGTGTCATTCTTCCATTTTATCCGTTTGGCTATAACTGCTGTATCTCTATCTGTTCTTTATTTCAATCGAATATATAGGTTTATGGCAACAAAATTTAAATAGAAAAGAAGAAAAATCTGCTCGATAGCTCCTTGGACTAGCAGACTTACGTCGATGTGAGTAGTTTATTGGGTTCCTGGTTCGGATCACACTCTGTTGAGAATTTTTTTCAAATGCAGCAATATTAAATCCAAAATGGATAGCTACTTTGAATTGAATCTATCTAGGGGATCGTCTCGGCCAAGGAACATGGAGATATTATGATCTCACGGCTCAGTGTTGCTTAATCACTGGTATCTACTGGAAGGCGTTACGATGATAGAAAAACATATTTAAAACAGTGAGAAGTCTTAGATCCTGGTGACAACCTGAATTCGTACCTTTTAAAATTTGCAAGGCAAACGAACGATGAATAAAGCGGACTAGGGGGAATCTAAGATTGTATTCCACAACCCGTCAATTCAAAATTCGGTGAAATTTTGTCAAGATGAATTCATAGACATTCATAGTCAAAAGGCCCAAATTCAGGTTATCAGAATATGGTTCCAACGATTCTCATTGTTTTTTTTTTACTTAATTTCACTTAATATCTATACGTTGTATTATATTCACAAAATTGTATACCGGGTGGTGAATTGGAAAGCGGGCCATAGGAAACTCAATGTAAAATTCTAAGCTGTTAAATTCCTGCTTCCCTAATTATTTTACATCAAAAGTCATCAGAAACTATTTGTAGAGAATTGAATTCTCTATTGAAAACAACTGTTAATATTGTTCTATGAACAATAATTATTCAAAATTTTGTAAAAATATAATACAATTTTCAGAGTAATACGCCAAAGCTAGGCCACACACAATACAATAATGTGTATAAGATTGCATTTGTTGACAATGAATTTATTATATTAACAATTAGAACTGTCAATTTTTTTAATTATTTTATCATTTTTTGTTTAAAACACAATAAAGTTGATAAGATACCCTTAGTTAAGGAGAAAATATTAATAATAAAGATATTTTCTTCAGTCAATAATGTGCTCACTGTCAGTTAAATAGTAACGTGTGGCCTAACATACCCACACATACCTACTGCGGTAAATACATTATATTTTTCAAAATTTTGGAATGTGTTTAAATCGTAGAACAATTGTAACTTCTGTTTTTAATACAGATTTCAATCCTCTACAAATAACTTCTCATGACTTTTGATGTAACATAATTAGGGAAGCAGGAATTCAACAGTTTAGAATTTTACATTGAGTTTCCTATGGCCCGTTTTCCGATTCACCACCCGGTATAATATTAATAATTATGTGGTTCAAACTTTCTCATGATTTACAATCTCTTATCCGCTCTTGGGTTGGCGCTCTTGCAACATCTATCATTGCTGTATCGAAAACATTAACCAGTTGTTCAAATTTATGCTTAAAGGAATTTTTGTGTACATCTAAAAGCATGTTTGTTGTTCTGGTCTAATATTTTTGTTTCTAATCGATCATTTCTTTACAGGTTATGGTTACGAATGTTACATCATTGCTTAAGACCGTCAAAGCAGTAGAAGATGAACATACCAGAGGTACCAGGGCTTTGGAATCCACCGTAGAAGCCATTGGACAGGAAATGAAGGTAATTGTTTATTATTGGAGTTTATATACTTTTTGGTATCCAATTGTCCAATACGTAGGGATAATCCTACAGATATAACTGAAACGAGATCCCTATGGAATGTAAAAATCATACATAAAAAGAGACAAACGCAATAGGGAACTTGTAAATTTTTTTGTTACACAATAATGTTCAGTTTCGTTTAAAAATAAGATTTCCAAAATTTGACGCCTTAAAACCTCATACTAACTTAGAAGTGTAAATTTAAAACCTTCTATGCATTTAAATCATTTCAAACGATCAAAAACACTTGTGACGTCACATCATTGTATTTTCTGCTGACGTTTATAATATCTCATTTAAAATTATCAGTACCGAATCGCCTCTCGTGCTGTGCGGATGTATTGCCTTAATCATCAAGCAACGTACGCCACGATAAAAATTTCGAACCGGAATTTTTGTTAAAAACCGATACCTACAATTTAAAAACATTTAATGAAATATTTATTTTCATTTACATTGAAATTTAATGAGTTTTTGAACCCAGTGCTAATTTAAGTGAAATAAAAACATGAATGTGTTACCAGCTAGTAATGGACCTGGAGATTCTTATAGCCAGCCAGTTTCGCAAACCAACATACAGGGTGTAGCAGATACAAATATGCAAGTACAACAATTTATTAATTCTCAACCAATAACTCAAGCAGCATTGAATAATAATAATTCTTGTTTATCTCAACAACATTTTGATGCTTCTCAAGCAAATTCCACTCAGCAGGTACCAATTAATCAACAAAATTACATACATCAGGTACCAATGATCCAAAAATCACAACATATACCATCAACCAGTCAGAAATATTATCACAGATTGTCCTCTACAAGTGACGATGAGGAGCTAGAGCAACACGCAGCCAACGAGAACGAATGGCAACAAGTAACGAATACAAAAAGAAGGAAGATCAGAAGAAGCAACTCACAAAATTCCGACATAGATATAAGCAATAAATATAGTCAGCTTCCTGTAGAAGAAACTGTAGAAGAGAGTCAAACAGACCAACAAATAGATATCACCGAAGCTAAAACTATAAAACCTCCTCCAATATTTGTGTACGGAGTAACAGATTACCAGAAAATGATACTAAGTTTAAGAGATGCCATTGATGATGAGCACTACAGTACAAAAGCACTTGCAGATAATACAATTAAAATAATTAGTGATACTGTTGAGTCTTACAGGCAGCTAGTAACGTATATGCGTGAGAAAAAAATTGTACACCACACATACCAACTCAAAGAAGAACGTGCATTCCGAGTAGTGATCAGACACCTTCACCACACTATGGATACAAAAGAAATAGTGAAAGAACTCAACGCAGAAATATCCTCAATTCCAAGGACAAAAGAACTAAGGAGCCTCTTAATCTGTTCTTTGTGGATTTAGAGCCTGCGGTAAATAACAAATACGTATATAAAATACAAAAAATGCAAAATTTAATCATACAGGTAGAACCTCCAAAACCTAACTATGGACCAGCTCAATGCACGCGATGCCAACAATATGGACACACCAAGGGTTACTGTTATAAACCTTTTGTCTGCGTTAAGTGTGGGGGAGCCCATAATACATCAACCTGCACAAAAACAAGGAACACTCCAGCAACATGTGCACTTTGTGGAGGTGCCCATACAGCCAACTATAAAGGTTGTAGCTACTATCACAACATAATGAGACGCCCTAATAATCAAAATAATAGGCAAAATGTACAGCCAGTCAGCAGTCAGGGTTGTCCAAATGCCCATCCTAATCTTACCACCAAGTCAACAACAACGCCGGTAAGAAATAATGTGACCTATGCAAATGTAGCATCCAACAATTATACTCAGCAGAATCAATGTGACACCACAACAGATATGCTACATAGATTCTTAGATGAATTCAAAGCCATGTTTCAGCAACTTATTCATCAAAACACCATGGTGATGAATATGCTTACTACGTTAATAAATAAAATTCATTAAGTTTATTAGAATAGCACTGTGGAATGCCAACGGCATTCTACATCACAAACAAGAAGTTGAAATATTTCTAAAACACAATTCCATAGACCTCCTTCTCATCAGCGAAACACACTTCACTGACAGATCCTACTTTTACATTCCACATTACACAACATACCACAGCAATCTCCCAGACAACACTGCACATGCTGGTACTGCTATCCTAATAAAAAACACAATAAAGCACCATGAAATGCCAAAATATGCTGAAAATTTTCTACAAGCCACAACTGTCAACGTCTGCATGGACTCATATAATCTAAAAGTTGCCGCCGTCTACTGTCCACCACGACACAACATAAAAAAGGAACATTTCAGTGATTTTTTCGATACACTAGGATCCAAATTTATTGCGGGCGGTGATTACAATAGCAAACACATTTTATGGGGGTCTAGGCTTACAACAACCAGAGGTAGAGAATTGGCATCAGTGATTCAAGAGAAGCATTACGCATACCTGTCAACAGGAACTCCAACTTACTGGCCAACTGATCCTGCTAAAACTCCTGACTTGCCTGACTTTTTTGTGACAAATGGGTTACCAGCTCCTTACTTAGACGTAATACCAAGCTATGATCTTTTTTCTGACCACTCTCCGATAATAGCTTCAATAGGAACAGCAGCGTTACATATAAAAACTCCCACAAGACTACATAATAAGAAAACCAAATAGAAAGAATATCGTACCAGAATTGAAGAAAAAGTAAAACTCGACATCAGACTAAAGGAACCCAATGAAGTCGAAGGAGCGATCACAACTTTTAATGACCTCCTAATAGAATCAGTACAACAAGCCACTCCTCGTCCCACCATCCAAAAGAAAGACATTTCTGTACCTAAAGAAGTGAAGGAACTCATAGCTCTAAAACGAAAAGCAAGAGCTAGATTACAACGCACGCAAGCCCCTGTTGACAGGACAGTGTACAGCCGAGCCAGTAGTCGACTAAAAGCAAAAATTAAAGAATTGCGTGAAAGTTCATTTAATGAATATTTGAAGGGTCTTAACCGAAGTGATAACTCCATCTGGAAACCATGCAAATTCAAAAACAAGCCTCAAATGCAGAATTCTCCTGTACGTGACTCCAGAAATCCTGCAGCTATATGGGCAAGAAGCGATAAAGAAAAGGCTTCACTATTTGGTGCATACTTATCCAATGTATTCACACCGAACTGTGATGTAGTTGATGACGAAATAGCTAGACATCTCTCAAATATCCCAAACAACATACCCGCAACCAAACAACTTTCTGTAAAGGAAGTTCAAAATGAACTAAACTTCCTAAATCCAAGAAAATCTCCAGGGATCGATAAAATAACCTCCAAAATGTTAAAAGAACTGCCACGCAGAGGAGTCATACTCATGATGTACATTTTCAATGCTATCCTGAGACTAAACTACTGGCCGACGCAACTCAAAACAGCAGAAATAATTTTAAAACTGAAGGCAGGCAAAAACCCAAACGAAGTTTCATCTTATCGGCCAATCAGCTTATTGCCAGTTATGTCAAAACTACTAGAAAGACTCATACTTCAAAGAATAAATAAGGAAGTACTCCCTGAGGATTGGATTCCATCACACCAATTTGGTTTTCGACAAGGCCACTCAACAGTTCAGCAAATACACAGAATAACACATTCAATAAATTTAGCAATAGAACAAAAACAATACTGTCCCTCAGTATTCTTGGATGTTAGCCAAGCCTTTGACAAGGTTTGGCATGATGCACTTTTATACAAAATATCTAAAATCTTTCCACTATCCTTCTATCGACTGCTCGAATCATATGTTCACGACAGACAGTTTCTTGTAAAAGTGAATGATGAATATTCGCAAAAATTCCCAATCAAGGCCGGAGTTCCGCAAGGCAGTGTCCTGGGACCCATTCTATATGTATTATTCACATCAGATATTCCTACGTCTCCACACACTGTCATAGGAACCTTTGCGGATGACACCGTCATCTTAGAAATTCACCAAGATCCAGTAGAAGCTTCCAACATTCTACAAAATGACTTAGCAAACCTAGAAAATTGGGTAAAAAAATGGAAAATTAAGATAAATGAGGCTAAATCCGTCATGTCAACTTTACTACAAGAAAAGATCAGTGTCCATCACTATACATAAATAACAAAATTATTGCTAAAAACAACTCTTCCAAATACCTCGGCATACATCTAGACTCTAAACTTAATTGGAAAGTGCACATAACAAAGAAGAGAAAACAAATAGACATAAAGTCAAAGAACTCTGCTGGTTGATAGGTAGAAAATCAAAACTAAGTTTGGAAAATAAACTGCTGATATACAACACCATAATCAAACCAATATGGATGTATGGTATCGAAGTCTGGGGATGTGCAAGCAAATCTAATATTGCTATCATCCAAAGGAGCCAGTCAAAAATACTACGCATGATCACAGATGCACCTTGGTTCGTGTCGAATTTAACATTACATGAAGATCTGAAGGTTCCATTCATCACAGATGTCATTAAAGATAGGTACAACAAACACCACGAGAAAATGGAAACACACCCCAACGCAGTATTACAGCCGCTAGTACAAGCTCCGATTGCCAGAAGGTTGAAGAGATTATGGCCAGCTGACATGAAGACTATCTAGGACTCCTTCATTGGAGGGAGTCCCTTCACGCCAATGAGGGGCCCAGCTCCCAAACCAACACTTTAACTTATAGGATGCTAATGTATTCTGATTGTTAAATAAAACATAACAAAAAAAAATTTTAAATTATATACAATTTTGTTCACTTTATTGGTGCGGAGTGTAAACATTATAATCTGATGTCACGACGCGTTTTGGGCTGGCTGCTATAATTTGAATTTATAATTGTCTTTAGGGGTCAAACGAAAGACAAAAACAACTTCATTTTCTTTGATATATATTTTAAATTATGTTCTGTTGTGATTTATAACATTTTTTTCGAATTTAAAATTTTATGCAAGTTCCCTATTGTGAAAATTACCGAGGAATAGCTGTAACCGGATCTATGGGTAGAGTGAATATAATATGGGAAGGATTTGAAGAATCGACTCGAGAAAGAATATCCGATATTCAATAGTCGATCCACCATTGACCACATTTTCTCCTTAACGCAGATAATTGAAAAAAATATGGCACGGAATCAAGAAATCCATATGTTGTTCGACGACCTACGGAAAGCCTACGATAGCGTTCCACTGAAGAAGCTGTGGTAATCAATGGAAAGCACGAATATTAATATAGAATTAATGAAACGTCAAAGTATGTACTATACAATCAACCCATAAAAAAAACAAAAACAGGGAGACAAATAACAACAGGTTTTGTAACATCAACATCAAAGGGATTTTCCCCCACTTTATTTAAAATATTCCTCGAAAGTGCTTTAAAAAGATAGAAATAAAAATGTAGAACAATGGGGTACACCAGCACAATGACACTCAACTTTGCAGACGATCAAGTAATAGTGGCTCAAGATTATGACGGATTAAACTGTATGGCCCAAAAATTAATTGGAAGTGTATATAATATAGGGTCTAGAATTCGATCGATTTTGTATCCAATAGATGTTAACTTCCATCAAACTGAATGTCCTCTTCGATTTATTACTAAAATGACTTTGGACCGTTTCAAATATTTGTGTCTAATATAGATGTAAATGCTAATTTGATATATTATACAGGGTGTCAGGAAAAGATTGGTCATAAATTATACCGCACATTCTGGGGTCAAAAATAGTTCGATTGAACCTAACTTACCTTAGTACAAATGTGGTCATAAAAAAAGTTACAGGTACCCTTTGAAGGTACAAAATGAAAATCGATTTTTTTCAATATATCGAAAACTATTAGAGATTTTTTATTGAAAACGGACATGTATCATTCTTATGTCAGAAACATCTTAAAACAAAATTATAGTGAAATTTGTCCACCCCATAAAAATTTTATGGGGATTTTGTTCCCTTAAACCCCCCAAACATTTGTGTACGTTCCAGTTAATTTATTATTGTGGTACCATTAGTTAAACACAACGTTTTTAAAACTTTTTGTCTCTTAGTATTTTTTCGATAGGCCAATTTTTATCGAGATGCGGTTTCTTTTTTAATATATTTGCATAAAATTTTTCTGTGGGTTTTGCTCCTTTAAACCCCCCTAAATGTTTGTGTGCGTTCCAATTAAACTATTATTGTGGTACCATTAGTTAAACAGTGTTTTTAAAACTTTTTTGTCTCTTAGTCTTTTTTTGATAAGTCACCTTTTATCGAGATGTAGCTTCTTTTTCAAAATATACCTAAAAATGTAAATTATAAATAAATTTTCAGAATATTAACACAGGCCTCTATAATCGTACTTAACCATATACAAATATGTGGTGGATTCGACAAATATTCAAAATATCTCGATAAACACCGGCTTATCGAAAAAGTACTAAGAGGCAAAAAAGTTTTAAATACATTGTGTTTAACTAATGGTAACACAATACTAATTTAATTGGAACGTACACAAAAGTTTGGGCGGGTTTAAGGGAACAAAACCCCCATAAAATTTTTATGGGGCGTACAAATTTCACTTTAATTTTTTTCTAAGATGTTGCTGCCATTAGAATGCCATTTTCAATAAATATACGAAAAAAAATCGATTTTCATTTTGTAACTTCAAAGGGCTGTAACTTATTTTGTGTGCACTATTGTATATAGGTAAGTGAGGTTCAATCAACCTATTTTTGCCCCCCGAATCTGTGGTACAATTTATGACCAATCTTTTCGGGACACCCTGTATATTATAAAATGAATATAATGTAATCTAAAATTTAATTTAATCTTCTCTTTTTCAGGCACTATATTCAAGTGAAGGCTACAGACAGGGAGTTGTAGCAGAAGAGTTAATACGCTGCACCAAAGCATTAACGAACGCGACAGCAAAATGTGTTGCAGCTGGTATTAGCAACAAACAAGACGATATCATTGCAGCCGCCAATCTTTCCAGAAAGGCTATCTCAGACATGTTAATAATTTGCAAAAGTGCTGCCTACAGCTTGGCAGAAACTCCAGAATTAAGAACAGAAACCTTGAATGCCGGACACGATTGCGCGAAACAATTCAGAGAACTTCTGCTTCTTATCTTGCGAGACAGTGGCACAACTGAAGTCAAACAAATTTTGCCTTTGACGTCGAGAAAGATTGCACAGAGCGTTACCGAACTGCTGAGTGTAGCAAAGAGGCTGAAAGGTTCTGATTGGGTTGATCCAGAAGATCCTACAGTCATTGCTGAGAATGAGTTGCTTGGGGCAGCTGCTTCCATTGACGCTGCTGCTAAGAAATTGGCCAGTCTTAGACCTAGACAAAATATTAAGGTAAGTGTTCCTTATTTCTTTTACTTACTGCTAGAGTAAAACTGGGTTATATTCACTCTTTTGTTTTAAAGAGTAAATAATAGTACCTACTATTTTTTTGATATTGTTTCATCCAAGTACATTGTCGGAGGATAACCCCATCAAACTAATGTGCCGCCATCTATTGCCCGTTTCTTTAATCTATTGTCCATTTCATTCTGGATTGATAACTGTTGCATGTCGATTTGACGTGTAAATAAATTATATTGGATCATATTGTATTTAAATAGAAGAAAGAAGAGACAATCGTGTATTGCTGTAAGATATGTTTGATATTCTTGGTTGTAGTTTAAGAAGCACCCAGGAGTCAAACATATTATTACAGAGATGCACTAATCAACAAGAAGATATAATAACTGACGTTCCATTAAAAGGTTTGTATATAATTGGGAATATATTGAAAGAGGTTTACTTAACATTATTGAGATATGTAGTTCTACCGAACAAAAGGAATAGCTAATGACATATTTTTCTTTATGGACGAGTCTATTGCCAATTTTGATTCTCACCATAGTTATTCGGATGTTAGAGACTCAATTTTTCAGCTCTGTACTCAATTTTTCCTCAATACCTGCTACAGCATACTTTTTTTCTGTCTGCTACCTTGCATGTATCCTCCATACATATCCTTTTTGCTGTACCTTGCATTAATATATTCCTCTCTTTCAGACCTCTCATACCTCTTTCTAGTCTCATTCTTCTCTCTAGCCTTCTGTTGCACTTGATTATTTCATCACCAAGTTTCTTTGTCCGTAAGGAGGCCCTTTACTAAATGTTTTTTCCGGCACTGTCTCTCCCACTCATACCACAACTTTGCTGTTGCTTTCACACCAATCATTTACTCCTACCGACTTGCGAGTTAGGTAGAATTTATGCATTTTACTTGGTCTTTTTATTATTACATATCTGGTGGGCATGTCAGGGAAAACATTGATATGGTGGTGGTACTAGGAGGAACTGATTTCAAAAAGTTCATGCTTTAAATTACTTTTTAAATTCTGTATTATATCATAAAATCGTTCTTTCAGACTCAAGACTTGGACGAGTCGTTGAACTTCGACGAAATGATTCTAGAAGCCGCCAAATCTATCACAGCTGCAACCTCAGCACTTATCAAGGCTGCCAGTGCTGCCCAACGTGAACTAATAGATGCAGGAAAGATGTCTGGTACGCCTGTTTCATCATCTGACGACGGCCAGTGGTCAGAAGGTCTAATATCAGCCGCCAGATTAGTTGCAGCTGCAACACACAGTCTTGTAGAGAGTGCAAATGCTTTAGTTCAAGGTTAGTTTTAAAAAGTTATGACATCTCTATTCGCTCTGTACATACATGACTGACGCGACACCTTTTGGATCTCACAATTTGAGGTTAAACATATTATACATACATATGGTGAAGTTGCAAACTATTAATAATTAGTTTTTTTAATGATATCTTTTCAATTTATCTATAAAATACATGTAGTATTAACAACTGTGTTTCTAAAAATTCATCACAATTTATCTTTTCAACCACAAACGGAACCGAAAGGGAAAATCTATCCTCGTTTTTAAACTAGAAGGAGTAATTCAAATTTACCGCGCTATAATGCTTGTTTGTAATTGGTGCAACCGCAGCTGCGCGCAGGCAAGCTTACTCTACTAAATTATGATATTTTGAAACTATTAACATTTATGAAATTTTGACACTATTGTCTTTTAAATTTCTTAGATTAATTAATTATATCGGCGATTTTTTTGTGTTTTCTGAGTAATTTCTTTAATGTTTAGATTTTTAGTCTGCATTTTTATAAAAAACTGTTTTTAGAACTCTATCGAACTGTTATGAGTCTTATGAGTTGTCCAATACAGGGGTCGTATTTTCGAATTCGATCGATTTTTTTCGTATACGAGTTAACTCGAATGAAAAATTTCGTATACGAAAAGAATTTACACCGGCAACACTGCAAATTCGAACAACCAAAACTCAAATAATATAAAAAAGAAGAATAATTGCCAGTTTTACTTAACCTATTTTATGGTGATTTTGTTATCTAAAACAATTCGTTTCTTGTAAATTAGCTGTAAATTAGCGGACCAAAAAAGGGCATTGAATATGGTGGTTCAGTATCGACTGAACAAAAAGAGAGCTCATCGAATTTATTGAGACGCATCCAATGTTAAAATGGAAGTTCAATGTAAAAATATTGTATCCAACAACGATTAAAAACTGTCAGCTGATATCTTATCTGACGTACATGAGCTCAGTGACAATTGAAATGACAATTATTACTTTAATTCGTATACGAGCATCAAAATTCGAATAGTATAGACCCATTCGAGTCGTCGTATACCAAAAAATTCGTACACGAGGTATTCAAGAATACAAGAAACTGGATTTCGAGCGAATTTCTTCTAATTTCGAAATATGCTCGAATGAATTCGAAAATACGACCCCTGATTACTGGATTACCGTCGAAGGCCGACATGGTCAACCAAAAAACAAGATGAATCTGGTGATTTTTATAGTGACATTATTTGGTGTGAATCTGTCTTTTGAGATTATTCCTACTATACAGTTAAGTCCGCGAATCTTTAACCGTGCGTCATCATTTAAAGCACACGAAATAAGTCGATCATAAGTCGGAAATTGAAATTTACTAAACGCAACAGCAAGTGACAGTAAGCGACTTACTGTTGCGTTTAGTAAATTTCAATTTCCGACTTATCATCGACTTATTTCGTATGCTTTAAATGATGACGCACGGGTAAAGATTCACGGACTCAACTGTAGTTGATTTTTTATCCAAGAGGAGTAAACTAAAAAGACAGATTCACACCCAAGAAAGTTACTAGAAAAGTCGCCAAATTCATCTTCTTTTTTCGTTGATCATATCAACTTTCGATGATAATCCATACATATTATATTATACTAACACATCGCTAAATAGTTCTAAAAACAACTGTTTTTATATAAAAGTAGACTAAAAATCTAAAAATTAAAGGAATAATGCAGAAAACACAAAAAATCGCCGATATACTTAATTAACCTATGAAATGACAGAAGTGCCAAAATTTTATAAATGTCATTAGTGTCAAAATTTAATATCAGCGGAGTAAACTTGCCTGCGGTTGGACCAATTAGAAACAAGCATTACGGCGCGGTAAATTTGAATCACTCCTCTTTGTTAAAAAACAAACAATAGTTTAAATCTTTTGTCCAATTTATTTGTCATTATTGGAGATCTATTATAGAAATTACACTTACTATTTTGGCTATTATTAGCCCAATTAAATACTTACGAAACATTTATTTACCATTTTTGATCAAATTTGTTATACAAACAATAACAATGGCATTACAAAGATATTGTCCTTTTCATGAGCATTTTTCAGTGCGTAACAAATGATAGGAAAAAGGGTAAGTCCGTGATAATACACATTTATGACATTTATTCTAACATGACATTTTAGTTAAATCTGACAGTTGTCACATTTTATTTTTAATTTGGAATAAAAACAAATCAAATGTGTTTCTTGCATTTATAAAATGGTATTTTCTTTGATTTGTATAGTCTTATAAATTATACAGATTATATTTGTAATATTATTATCTAATTAAAAAAAAATATTTTTTTATTATGGCGCCATCTATCGACAACTAGAATAACTAGAATAAATGTTGTAAATGTCTGTAATCACGGACGTGCCTTTTTTTCTGTCACATACAATTTAATGCGTTAGAAAGAAATCGAAAAACTGTGACGCACTGAATAGATTCACGTACCTAGGAATGGATCTGGTTGCAAGCAATGAAGAAGAACCGGAAATAAATAGAAGGCTTGTGCTGGCAAATAAAGCCTATTTCGCGATGGGCCACATATTCAAATCGCGAGACGTACACCGGAAAACAAAACTCCGGGTATATAAAACAATAATCATGCCCATAGTAAGTTATGGCTGCGAAACATGGGTGGTGACACAGAAATCTGCCAATGCATTAGATGTGTTTGAAAGAAAAGTATTACGTAGGATACTGGGCCCAATAAGTGAAAATAACAACTGGCGAATTAGGTATAATAGAGAAATATACGAGCAATATAGCGAACCAACTCTAGCACAACACACTAAACTGCAGAGATTACGGTGGGCAGGGAACGTGGTCCGCATGCATGAGAATAGAATCCCAAGAAAATTGCTGAATGCAAGAATGCAGGGAAGAAGACCTGTTGGAAGACCTAAAAAGAGATGGGAAGACGAAGTCGATGAGGATGCCAGGAACTTCCTGGGAACGCGTTCATGGAAAAGAACAGCGGTAAATCGAAATGATTGGGGAAGCTTATTGAAGGAGGCCAAGGCTCGATTTGGGCTGTAGTGCCATTGGATGGATGGATGGTGACGCACTGAGAGATGATCATGAGAAAAAGAATACCTCCAATATTGTCATATTTCGCCACTACTCACGTTGTCATCGTTTCAGGGTACCCCCACCATGGTCACGCACAGAGCGAATATAACAGCAAATAAATTCTTAAATTTAGGATTTTTACGATTTTTTTGACGATTTTCATAATTTTATCTTCTAGGACTGGGCAGTGAAGACAAGCTAATAGCGGCCGCTAAACAAGTGGCGAGCTCTACTGCTCAACTTTTAGTCGCATGTAAGGTAAAAGCAGAAGGTGATACAGAAGCAACCAGAAGATTGCACGCTGCTGGTAATGCTGTAATAAGATCTACCGATAATTTGGTAAGGGCCGCTCAACGAGCGAAGAGTGTGGAAGAAGAAAGATACTTAATTTTGAATAAGAAAATGGTTGGTGGAATCGCACAAGAAATTAACGCAAGGTAATTTATTATTTTTTAATCTATTTTTAATTTGCTTTTTGTAAAAAATACAAATGGATAATATAATGTTCATCTTCATCTGAAAGTTGTTCAATTCATCGGACTAGAAGAAATAGAACTATCGGAAGTAGAAGAAATGTACATTTAATATTTAACATTAGGTTATATATCGGAAACACCGCTATAGTACGTCATTTACCATAGATTTCATACCACTCTTCTCTTCTTCTTTGTCAACTATTTTCCTTCCACTCCTGAATGTAGGTCTTTCCCAATTGCTTCCATCTTTCTCTATCTTATACCAATCTAATCCACTGTTTCCCTGTCACTGCGTCGTCTACCCATTTAAGTCTTCCCATCCTTCTTGTCGTCCCCCATGGAACCCTTCTAGGATTCTCCGTGTCCACCTGGTATTATCATATCTGGCTATGTGACTGGCCCAGCGCTATTGCATCTTTGTCATTTCTTTCACAATATCCCTGATTTTCATTTTGGGTTTTATTTCGGTGTTGCTAATATTATCTCTCAGTGATATTCCAAGCATGTTTCATTTCATGTGTTTCAGTGATATTCACCAGAGTTTCTGGTAAAGGCTAGGGTCTCCAACCCGTAGGTACAAAATTCATACAACAAGTGTATTTCTGTCGATAGAAGGAGATCAGTTATACAAGTTTGCTCATTTGCAGCATCATGAATGGCTGCGGCATCTTTTTTGGAATGTATGAACATAAAATTGAAGATCTGGCTGAAAGATAGTAATATTCTGGATTTTTTAAGGTGCTCTTTTTCTGCTCTCTCCAATTATTCATCATCATCAATTAGTCTATATTTGTCCACTGCTGAATGTAGGCATTCTGTAAAAATTTCCACCTATCTCTGTCTTAAGCATCTTGCATCCAATTTGTGGTGAGGCGCTTTATATCATCCCTCCATCTAGTCGGTGGTTGTCCTCTGCTTCGATATGCCTCTTGTCTTGGTCGCCATTCCAGAATCTTTCTGGTCCATCTATCATCCGACAAGCTGGTAACATGTCCGGCCCAAGCCCACTTAGCTACGGCTATTCTTTGGACTGCATCAGTGACTCCTGTTCTTCATATTTCTATGTTTGGAACTTTAATATCTGATGATAATACCTAACATTGATCTTTCCAAAGCATGTTGTGTAACTCTTATTTTATTTATTGTTTCTTTTGTCAGAGTTAATGTTTCCGCACCATATGTAAGAACCGGTAAAACACATTAGTCAAAATCCTTCCTTTTCAAACAAACTTGAATATTAGACTTAAAATGTTGTTCAATCTACCAAAGGCAGCCTATGTGATAGAGCTATCCTTTTTTGTATTTCAGTTGTCTGATTATCTCAGCCTAAGCTAATCTCATGCCCTAGATGTTTGTAGGCTATTACTTGGTCGATGATATGGCTTTCAATTTAGATTTTATCGCTGACTACAAGGTTCGTCATAAATTTTGCTGTTGAGATGTTAATTTTAAGACCAATTGTTTCTTACGCTTCATACAGCGTTTTCAGTATTTTTCTAGCTTTATCAACGATTTAAAACGATGCCATCGGCAAATTTTAGGTGGTTCAGATCCTCTCCATTTATATTAATTCCCATATTATCTTCTTGTTCCGTTCGCTTGAACATATATGTTCGAGTACAGCTGTAAATAATTTCGGAGAGAAATAACAGCTTGTCTAATACCTCGTTCTATTCGGAACTTTTTGGTATCTTCTTAAAGTCGGACATAAGCTGTAGCAGTTTCGTAGATATTCTTAATCAAGGCAATACATCGATAGTCAAGGCGGCAGTCAACCAATGCACGAAGCATTTTATGATGATTTATAGTGTCAAACGCCTTTTCATAGTCTACGAATATAAGGAAGATAGGCTTGTTGTATTCTGTGCACTTTTCTATTAGCGTTTTAATAACTTGTAGATGATAATTTGTTCCATATCTGAGGCTGAACCCAGCTTGTTTGCAAAGTTGGTAACTATCCAGTTTGTTCACAAGCCATTTTGTTATTATCTTCATGAATATGAATCCAATCTTCAATTAGTAACTTGCCTTTAATATATTTTTTCTTAATTGATAAAACTACATAACTTCCCAAACTACATAAAAGACAAATAATAATTTATATGCATTAAATTCCCTTAATTTTCATAACTAGCGGTTTTACTGGGTTGAATTTGTCTGTCTGTGATAAAAGTTTCATCTCATTTACTATATTTTTATGTTTCAACAATTGTTTTCCTTAATTTTGTACCTTGTTAGGGGGGGGGGGAATATTCCAATTTTACCTCCCCGTAGATCCGCCACTGGTACATTGCCAAAAATAATGCACTACATTCATACAATAATGCATTGACAATTGGATTTTTTAGATCTGAAGTACTGAAAAAAGAGAGGGAATTAGAAGAAGCCCGTAACAAACTCAGTGCTATTCGCCAAGCTAAGTACAAATTGAAGGGATACGACACTTCAGGTGATGACACTGATGGTTACATTAGCTCAGCAGCCGAAATGGATTCATCTTCAATGAGGTAAGTACCTATTAAAATTTTGCATCCATTAAAAATCACATTTAAGGTTTTTACTAACCCGCATTTTTTTTGTATCAGTTGGTGAAGGGTGGATTCATTTAGTTTATTATTTTAAGTTTGACTGTGGTACTTTTAGCAGTTGCATTTTTTAGTAAATCAATTAAAATATTAAATAAAGTATTAAAATCAAAAAGGAAATCAAAAGAAGCTAATTAAGGTGACTATACCGTAGAATTCTTAAAATCCCGTGGACTGACCCGGTCACAAATTAAAAAATCCTCAGAAGAATGAGGAAGAACCGAGACGTACTGACCACCATCAAATCTCGAAAGTTAGAATACTTTGACACATTATGCGAGGTGAATCCACATGTGCGCTCCTCCATTCCATCCTGCATGGAAAAATATTTGGAAAGCGAGGTCCAGGAAGAAGAAGAACATCCTGGTTAAAGAACCTCAGAACCTGGTTCAACACAACATCTGTGCACCTTTTCCGCGCTGTTGCAGATAAGATAAAGATTGCCATGATGATCGCCAACATTCTATTCATCACGGATAGGCACATCAAGATGAAGAAGAATTAAGGTACATGGATCCCAGATTTTGATTAAGATTCTGTATATCTCGTTAAGCAAAATAAATTTTCATCGCTTTAAATTTCCGATTTTAATGTAAAGATTGTCGAATGATAAAATGAGGATATCATAGGATAATGTGGTCTGGGAACAACTAGGAACGAAAATAACACAGTAGATATTACAGGAGTTAGGCAACCGGAAATACGTATTTCTAACTATTTGGTCGTTATCAGTACAGTGCAGGAAAATTAACTTGGGAAAGGATCACTGCAGAAGCAATGCGAACAATTTGTGATAATAATGTTAGAAGACCCTGAGTTTTCAGAGCTAAAACTAACACATCCGTTGGTGAAAAAAAAAAGTGGATGACATAGTGGATCTGTAAGACCTGTGCAACAGAAATAGGACTTTTCAACGACTCTCACATGTCGTATAATCCGTGTATAATATTAATATACGACATATGACAGAAGCCCGAAACAAATGAAAAGCGTTGAAAAGTCCTATTGTCGAGATACAAGATTCGTTCAGTTATGTCAAAAATAAGCTTGTCATCGCTTGAACATCTGGTTCAAGATACCTAACCAATGTTTTTAAAAGATCCAAAAATAGTATACCGAACGCAAAACACTCTTGTTGGTATATAAGCTCCGATCACAATCGTAACATCTATGGATATAGAGAAATCTAATACAAAACAAAAAACTACCTGTAACACTGCAAACGAGTAGCAAAAGCACCAATATACAAAACATTTTTATGACTAACATAATTAAAAATAAATGAACAGTAGGTGAATGCAACATACTAGAGGGCAACAATACAACTCTACGTATTGTATGTATAACATACAACACGTAGAGGGCATACATACCATTATAGAAGCAGAATTTTAATAGATGTCTACCTTAAACAGGTATATAATACTGTAATAACTTAGAAATACGTAATTTAGCTTAGAAATGCGTAAATTCTAAATGATTTGATATCTACAGTACCGGAATCTTAGGGTGTGGGTTCGAATTTTATACTAACGCAAGACAATGCGATTCAACACACTGCATCCCTTAATTTAAGTTTTCCACAAGGAGGTATTCTTCAAAAATGGATCAAATTCAAAATTGGTCCCAAATTCTCCCAAAAGTTTTCAGCAGCTAAAAGGGTCATTAACAAAAGACATGTACGAAGAATCATACGAAGCACAATAGTTATCATGTAGTTATTTCTACTAGTAGGAACTTCGAAACACAGATCAAAAGTAGCATATTTAAGAGTCATAACATGTTTTTTGCAATCCTGAACCTGTCTGTATCTATTTTAATTTTTAAAATTTTTATTCTTAAAACATGACGAACAGTCGGATGCCTTAACTAGTATTTAGGTCTTTCAATACAAAACCGCTGAAACGAGATTAGAAACTAGCACAGCAAGAAGATAAGTGGAAACAAGTGAAATGGGAATCCTAATAGTATTCACAGTAAAGACCTTGATGGACAGATCAAGAAGTAACGACATCAGAAAACCAAGGGATAAATACGAGAACCTTGGGCATAATCAGATTTGGAACTATGGTGGGGTAAGTATATCTGATACATACACTGACCACATGGTACCAAAATACACATTTAATAGGAACTTCGGAATAGAAATCAATGACCGAAGGGAATGGAACAGCATCAGTAGCAAAATCAGAGGAACGATCTGGTATACAGACGGATCAAAAACCGATGAAGGCACTGGAGCCGGAATTTTTAGTGAAACAGAGAATGTAGGACTCAGTTTCTCACTAGGAACATACACAACTGTGTTACAAGCGGAAATGTACGCAATTCTGCAGTGTGTCGCAATGAACAACTTGAGGGCCTATGAAAATAGACGGATCAATATACTCACAGACAGCCAAGCATCACTGAAGGCACTAATGAGCCCGAAAGTGACGTCAAGGCTGGTATGGGAATGCCGGCAAGAACTGGAAGAACTGGCCGAAAGAAATAGTGTAACTCTATTCTGGGTGCCAGGACACACCGGGATAGACGGTAATGAGAAAGCAGATGAGCTGGCAAGGAACGGTTCATCAACTTTATATTTTGGCCCAGAACCTGCTCTAGGAGTACCTAAAACAATAATTAGGGGA
This sequence comes from Diabrotica virgifera virgifera, assembly GCF_917563875.1. Lineage (NCBI taxonomy): Eukaryota > Metazoa > Arthropoda > Insecta > Coleoptera > Chrysomelidae > Diabrotica > Diabrotica virgifera. The sequence goes on from NC_065444.1 coordinate 71,361,304, forward strand.
CAAGTCAGGGAATGGGTCAAAAACAAACACAAAGAATACTGGGGGAACGTACCTGGTCAGCGACACGGGAGGCCCTTAATAAGGGAACCCTCAAAACGGAGAGCTGAGGAACTAATAAAATTACATAGGAGTCAGCTCCGCATAATTACAGGTCTTCTCACGGGTCACTGTCCCCTAAAAGGACACCTGAATAGAATTGGGCTGTACGAAGGGAACCTTAACTGCAGACTGTGCAATAGGGGAACTGAAACAGCACATCATGTACTGTACGAGTGTGAGGCTTTGGATCACAAAAGGCAGGCTATTTATGGACAACCAAAATTAAGTCCAGCAGAATATGCCACCCAACCCATGCTAGGGATGTACAATTTGGTACGTGGAACCAAGCTTGTGGATTGGGTGACATAAAAGGTAGGATGGTTGGCACAATAAGCCCATGAGGCTGCAGTGCCATCGGAGACATATGTCAGACGACCTCCAAAAGAAAAAAAAAACGACATCAGAAACATGTGCAGAATAGACAACATAAATGATTTGGTGCAATCGAAAGAAAGAATTGAATTAGTCACATTAGCGGAATGGCAGAAATAGAATAGCCTGAGATAAGTCACCGATCACGACATAGATCGATCTAGAAAGAGGTGGAATGAGGTCTAATGACATAAGAAGTAATGTTGGAAAAAAACTAGGCAATAAGCCTAGATAAAAGTATATGAAGGCGAAATTTTTTTTGTATGCATTCTGACTCATTATTTTACATCATTGGCAAATCTTAAATTACCTATAAATGAATGAACCATTCTTATTTGTGTCTTCTTAATAGAGTCTTTTGAAAACAGTTTTGACTCTTTAAGTTCATTGTATGCCAAAGCTGTTTTTTTCTTATCGATATATGTTTTAGCTTTGTCGATGTTTATATAAACTTTGTACTATATGACATTTAAATAACAAAAAAGGTGGATGGAGTCATATATTTTCATACTTGAAATGCATTGAAAATATTGCTTAATGTACAAAATATCCAATTTCTCTTTTTTAGAAATCTTATATATACACTTTGTCAAATTCACATTTTATATCTAATTTTAAAATATTTTTATTATTTTTATCTTTTTTTCATTATTAAATTTTGTATTAGCTCACATTAAGTTTAAACTTTTCTCACTTACCAGCAAAATAATTTAAGTTGTTCCAAAATATATCTTCCATTCCATAGACTATTTAAATTCAATACCTAGATGGTAATTTGTTTAAAAAAGTTTTCAGTTAGAATTGATTTAATTGTTTCAAAGCAATTTTTATCAAGTAATTTAAAGCAAGGAAAGACAGCTTTAAATTTAATTCGATTCGGGGGCCACCACCATCGGCTGGCCCAGGTTTCTACTTTTCGGTGTCTTCAGAGCTGCCTGTGGTGTATCCCGAAGCGAACTAAATCCGCCTGTCCCACTAGGCAAATTAATAAAATATTAAATGCGTACGGACGCATTAGCGACATCTATCTAGAGACAGAGAAAATTCTCTACAGAATTATTCTCTACAAAATTATGAAGACATGCCGATATAGCAAACCATGGGAGAATCTACAATATACATTCATCACCTGCCCGCATGGTGGTGGCCCTTCTTCTTCTTAACGTTTCCCATCAAGTCCCCTTGACGTTGGCGATTAACATGGCGAAACTGCCTCTGTCTCAAGCTATTCTAAATAGTTGTTCTGCTTTCTTTATCCCTGTCCACTCCCGGATATTCTTCAACCAAGAGGCCTGCTTTCTACCAATTCCTCTGCGTCCTTCGATTTTACCCATCATAATAAGTTGAAGAATATTATACCGGTCTCCCCTTACTACGTGTCCAAAATAGGCCATCTTTTTATATTTGCCACACAGACTGCCACATTTGTCAGCATAGCCGTCCATGGTATTTTCAGTGTACGTCTGTGCAGCCACATTTCAAAGGCCTCGAAATGAATAATGGTGGATATTTTTAATGTCTATGCTTCGACACCATACAAGAGGACTGACCAAATGTAACATTTAATCATGCGCTTTCGAAGTTGAAGTTGCAAGTTATCATTACAGAAGAATGACCTCATTTTTAAAAATGTCGTGCGGGCTATCTTGGTTCTACATTTTATCTCTTTATCTGGATCTAGTTGTTCAGTAATATGGCAACCAAGATATTTAAAACTGGGTACTCTTTAAGTTATATGACCATCAACATATAACCGTGAATCTTGATGGGCCAAACAGCTAAATACCATGTATTTTGTTTTTGAACAGTTTATGTTTAGGCCAAACTCTCTTCCCACTGTGTCAATGACATTTAAAAGGTGTTGTAATCCATTCATATCATCACTTAAAATAACTGTATCGTCTGCATATCTGATTGTATTTATCAGAATTCCATTAACTTTCACACCCCATTCCAAATTATGCAGCGATTCCTTAAGGTACTAGTACACTTTAGACGACCAAAAATACATTTTTTTAAGAATTTTTTTCTCAGAACCTTTATTAAAAATGAAGACAAAACCTTTTACATATTAATATCTAACTCTTATAGAGTACAAAAAATATATGTTTTTCATTTATGCACGTACTATAATATTGTAGAGGGCGCAAAAGTCGAGGCCTCGAAAAATGATGGCGGACAGTTAATCTCAGAATTGGGATGTCTGAAACAAAAATATCATACTGCATTTGAAAAAGGAAGGTTTCTAACGTGACAATTTAACATAATTTGACCAAAAAATAAAAAATATATATTTTTTTATCATGAAAATCTAAAGAAAAACGGGCGATTTTTTCGCAAAAATTTTTAAAATTTCCGTAAAATCTTTTTTTTGCGAAATTTTTCAGTAACGGTGGTAAATTGTCACGTAAGAAACCTTCCTTTTTCAAATTCCGTATAATTTTTTTGTTTCAGAGGTCCCAATCTTGAGATTAACTGTCCGCCATCGGAAATACTTTTTTTCGAGGCCTCGATTTTGGCGCCCTCTACAATATTAGTGTACCCTCATAAATAAAAAAAGGTATATTTTTTGTATTTTTTAAGAGTTAGATATTAATATGTAAAAAGTTTTATGTTTATTTTTGATAAATGTTCTGAGAAAAAAAATCTTGAAAAAATGCTTATTTTTGGTTTTCTAAAGTGTACTAGTACCTTAAATATTCTATCTGAATATAAATTGAATAACAGTGGGGACAGTATACAACCCTGTCTGACACCTCTTTGTATTTTGCATATTTCTGTTGATTTTCCATTTATGCAAGCTGTCGCTGTTTGACGCCAGTATAATTTTTCTATGATTCGTACATCTTGACTATAAACTCCTTTATCCTTTAATATTTTAATTAATTTGTGATGTACTCGATCAAAGACGTCTTTCCTTTGATCTCGGCATTTCTGCAAATGGCCCCCGAATCGAATTAAATCTAAAGCTGCCTTTCCTTATTTTATTTTGCTCATATTTGAGTACTAAGGATGCCGCTATTTATCGGCCTGTGTCTTTATAATTTTGTAAAAAGATCAGGTAATAGATAGTCAACAAGGATTCTGCATTCCAACCTACATATAGAGAATTTAATGATCTATACATTTTTTCAATATACACCTTTGATTTATAAAAAAATATTTTTATATAAATTAGTTTTTAGTAAATCATTATATTAGTAGTTCTCTTTAGAAATACACGTAGCACCCACCTTTACTGCAGTTTTTTGTGCACTGGAACATACTTGTAAAAGTAGATTGTGAAATGTCATTAGTTTGGTTACCGATCCCCTGATTTAATATTCACTTTTTCTTTTCATACTAACTTATTATGCTTGTTTTTTGCATGTACAGCGTGAGGGTTGTTGTTACTAAAGAAATTAACAGACAGTATTAAGGTGAGTCTTTTGTTTTCTGTTTTGCTTTTGTTCTAGGTATTAGATAAATATGCAACCATTTAAAATATTTAGGTATGTATAAGAGGGCGAAACGAAGAGAATATTAAAGAAAGGATAGTAATGGGAAAACAGGTGATAGGAGCTCTGAATTCGGTACTGTGGCAAAAAATATAAGAACAGAAAATAAAAAACGAATTTACAACACAATATTAAAACCAGTGTTAACCTATGGATTAGAAGTCTGGCAATTAACCAAAAAGTACAAAGATAAATTACTAGCCATACTATACTTTTTGCATTCACTACATAATAGGTTTGTTCTAGCATCAGTTTCAAACGGTTTGAAACCATCAGCGAATAGTGGACCAGCGCGAGTAGAGGGGATAGCTAGCACTGGTGACTGTATTATGTTCTCTCACTGACCAACTGTTTGCTGACGGTTTATGACTAGTTTGACTGTTTGCTAGAACAAACCTTATATCAACTAATCTGTCTTTAGGTTTTGGATCGTGTATTTTTTGAATAACTCATGCAAGTCCATCTCAACTATTCGTCATACTGACCTGACATTTAACCCCTTCATATCACGATAACTCAACAGCCGGGGGAGCAATTTACGCGTAGTAACTAAAGCGCTGAAGATCATCATCAGCCAACCCTGATTTGTCCATTGTTAAGCAAAGGCCTCCTTCGATATTTCCATCTTCTTCTGTTCTGCGCCACTGCTATCCAATTCATTGGTTACAATTCTTTTGAGGTCGTCGGTCCATCGCGTTGGGGGTCTTCCCCGACTTCTCATATCTGCCCGTGGTCACCACTCAAGCCATTTTTTTGTCCATTTTTTATCGAATTTCATTCTTGCAACATATCCCGCCCATTTTCATTTTTGCCTTGTTATACGTTCGATAATATATTTCACTACGGTTCTCGTTTCTTATTATATTTCTTAAGTTTATTCCCAGCATTGATCTTTTCTCTCCATTTCTCGTTGGGCCGCTAATGTGTGACATGAGGGCTTTCACACACATGTGAACTCTAATGAAATCTAGCTGTTGCCTGATACACAGAGTTGAACAGTACCTTATTGCCACTTGGTCGTGATCACCTCACAGGATTAGCAACCACAACCGAGCATGAAGAGCCCCTTCACCACGACGAGGTCTTAAAGCTCTTGAAGCGATAGGACAAAACTAACTGCTGTATGTATAAATTTCTTCAGTTGTACACTATTTATTGATAGTATCAAGATGGATGACATTATGAGACCAATTACTTTTATCGATTAGAGTGAAGAACATTATCAACCTACCGAAAAGAATTGAATTATTCCAATATGACCCTTTCCTTCTTGTGTCATATTTGTTTATTATAATTTACAACTAGACAATTTTTATGGTGTTTTATTCATAATCATAAAGAAATAATTATTACAATGACTGGATGAAGTAAAATCTTATATTTTGGAACTAATAATGAACACTGTCAAGATTGCACTGTCGAAACTTCTCAGACCTCTCTAAGCCGGCCACTCACGGTACTGCTGTGTCGTACGACAAGATCGTCTATGAGATTAATTCTGCAGTACTGCAGCAGACAGGTCACTCTGTGGTCAAATTGAACGATTTCCTTGGATGCACGGTCACACACACCATCAAAATTTTTACCAATTCGTCGAATTCGACAAAGTTGAATGACGCCGCAGTACCGTAGATGGCCGGCTTTATATATGTGAGTAATTTTAAATGGTTGCATAAATATAGCTTTAGCAAATATTGAAACTATTTACTTTTTGTGTAAAGAATATACTACATTATAATTATTTTTATTTTATAATTATTTCCATTTTTTCTTCACATGGCAGTAAGTACATGCTTTAGCAAAGGTATTGGGTACATATTGCTAGGTTCAAATATTTTTGAACATCATTTAAAATCTCATTTGAAAATCATATAAATGCACCATTATCAGCAGTGTGTACAGTCTTATTAGCGTAGGTATATAAATATACTTTGTCTTTTTATAAATTGATGGTAGAGAGACAGTCATCATGGTGTTATTACCTTTAATATGTATAGTTATCTCATCAGGTCTATCTAACTTGTTGGTCTTACAATTTTAACTTCTCTAATCTCCTTTGTTTAGGATTTCTAGTCCAATTACACCAGGATTTTTAAAGTTGTCCGGCTATTCTTTTTTTGTCCGACATCTCCACTTATCTCTATTTGACCATTCTCCTTATCTGATATCCAGTCCTTCCATGGCCTTTTCCCCTTCACCCTTCCCTAATCCTCTCCTTTTTTTGGACTCCAGTCTGAAATGTTTTTGCTAAACATCTCGTTTCTTCAGTGACATACTTATTTTTATCTTTTCATTTCTAATATGTTATTCTATACTCTTGTTATTCTGCAGCTACCCATAAAATCCATTTGGATTGCTGTAATTTTCTTCTTGTTTCGTTTGTTTTTGTTGTCATTTTATTCTTGTTCCAGTGTTCGTCGTTTCGAAAAAGATCTAGATCTCTTTCGTCTTTACTAGTAATAGATACAACTTTATCATCTGTGAAACTCAGTGTGTATGTATAACGTGCTGGTTCTGACCAGTATTCTCATAACTTCATATTTCTTTTTCCATGATTTTATAATTTATTGAACAATGTTGAACACTATCAGAGACTTGACTGTTACTTTAATGTTTTTCTCTTTGTTCTTCTGTATGTCTTCTAGTGCTTGTTTAATCATACTTTTCATGTAGAGAGTTTTCTAGTTTTAATATGTATCTAAAAAATTATATATTCACCTCCATCTCACATTTTTTTTAAATGGTACAGTTGTTTGCCCTGCATGTTCTTGAGTAGTCCTGTCATTTACTTTACCTTCTTGTGTATATTAAATGTATCCTACTTTCTATCATAGTTTTTTTTATTTCCACACATTATTTTCACATAGTACGTATATTCCTAGTATCATAATTTATTCCAAGTGAGTCCGTTTAAAATTCCATCGTTTCGGTAAGTTAATTTAACTCTGTCAAGACACACGTTGCTATATCTTTTAAATTAAAATGGTACTCAAAAGCAGTTAGAAGTCTTTTAAGATTTATATTAAGCGTATGTTACAACCAGTATATGTAAATAACCAAACATTTGTTTTTAGATACAACCAGAGCTATGACTACCAATCACATTCAAGCCCTCATCAGAGATACTACCAAGATAATTATTCCCAATTAGAAAGCCCCGAGAAAGTTAATTCCCTCGAACGAAACAAAAATGCCCTAAAATCCCAAATAAAGGACCTGGATACGGCGACATACGGTTCAACCAATACTTACGGACAGCAAGATTATAATTCATATTTGCCGACCTCCCCCAGGTTTTACCCGAAAGACACTTACACAAGCACTCCTAGTCATTTGAGAAGTTACGAACCTCAAAAAACAGATTCGTATTATCCACCCGTAGACACAAACACGAAGTATTACTCAGATGGATACTCGAGCTCTGAATATATGACTAACAGTTACAAAACTCCAGAAGGCTACAAAGTGAATACGTACAAATACGAAAGTTATCAAGCGCCTCCACAGCAGACGTATTCTTCTAGCAGCGAAAAGTACTACACCAGTGCTCCAGCTGTTATTTCTCCAATTTCTCCCAGAGACAAAAAGACGTTCGAAACGTTCAAAAACGGTGCAGATTCACAGTACTCGACTCAGTATGCAACGAACGTTGAGTATATTAACGAACCTCCGGTATTTCGAGACGACGAAACGCTAGAACAAAAAATGTTAAAGAAGTCTATTACTCAACAAATCATCGAGAAGAAAACCGTATCCGTGACGAAGAGCAGTAAGGAAGAGTCATCTACAAAGAGTTTTAGATTTGAATGAGTTTTAGCTAACGTACAAAGCATAAAAGGTAGGAATTTTAAGTATCACACTTAAATGAACAAGTTGATTATATTTATATTTAAATTTGTATTTTTTAGCCAACGATGACTTTTGTTCATGTATAAATTTGTCAAAATTTCTATTTTCCTCTTAATATATCTTACACTTCCTCCTAATTGTCTGAAAAAATCATTAAATGCTCTAAATTTTACACAATAATCAGTAAAAAATGTTCAGTAATGTTAAAAAAGGAAGTATGTACTGTAAGATAGTCCCTCGGAAACCAAATAAATAACAACCGAATAGGAACTAATTTATCTAGTAAAGCTACTCAATTGCTTACCTAACCAGTTATTTAAACTACCAGTTAATTCACTCTCGAATTTTGATGGTTCCAATTTTGCAATCTACTCCTGAGACAAAATTTTGAATGCGCAAAGGACTAGGAAAAAAATGGCGCTGTTGCAAGACTTAAAATATTCCATTTTATTGATTTAAGAACATGACCCTCACATAAGAATATTAATAATAAGAAATGGCTAAATCTGGATTTAAATTTTTGGGAGATACACCTGCACACCAAGTCATCTAAGGCTAGGGCTCGATAACATGGGAAGAGTCCCACCAGAGCTCAATCCTTTTGATACCGTAGGTATCTGGGATGAGCCAATAAGAGGGAGTGTGAGTTTTATGGCTAAATCTGAGAAAACAAAGTAGTAAAATAAACCATAGGCGTTCTTATTTGGTTTAAATAAAGTCATGAGAACTTCCTCAATTATAACCTCAAAAAATTCATGAAAGTCAGATGACGATAACCAAGGAGCTGTCATGCGTCTGCGCGAAGAACTAAAATGTTTGACGCGCCGTCACCAAAATGGAACATGGAGAACAAAGGATTTTCGCGGAGTGACCCTACTGATTATTTAGCATTATACTAATCTCAAATACATTAGGTTTGTTCTAGCATCAGTTTCAAGCGGTTTGAAATCATCAGAAGCATGCGCATTTGTTTGATGGCGTTTAAGCACACAAATTACTAGTTTGAAACTACTAGTCCAGCGTTCTAACTTTGATTTGGAAACTAGCTTTAAACGGTCAAAAGGGTTTGCGGATTTTGTTCTGAGTCAATTTGTGACTTGCGAGGTGGAATTATTGTTTGAGGTTTATAAATTTTAAATGAAAATGATATGTTTTGACTGTTTGTTACTTACCATTATTTACGTTTATAACATTAATTTTCTCACAATAAAACACTGAAAAACGTTTGTTTTTCTATACTTCCACAAAATTTTGTGGAAGTATAGAAAAACAAACGTTTTTCAGTGTTTTATTGTGAGATAAAATGAACTTCCATCAAGTAACGGTCGAATCCATCAATTACATTGATTTTCAATATTTAACGTAAATCTTGAAAATTTGGATAACACAAGAAAAATATATTTCTAATCTAACCTCAAAATTATAAATAAAAACAAACATGAACCAGTCTCATTTGACGTTAGTATTTTCTCCGAAAAAAAAGCGTTCTAGCAAAAAACAGTTTGCTACCAGTTTGTGGATTGAACATGCGCAGTAAAGCAGTACAATATCTGGTGTCAAACCATACAAAACTACATGCTAGAACAAACCTATTATCTATTTAGTCAGATTCCGTTTAGTCTATTTATCCAGTCAAACAGATTCCGTTATTTGTTTCGGTTTTCGTTTATTGCATCAGGGATTTATGATGTATTAAAAATGTTTCTTTTTATGTAAAATTATTCCTTTATTTTAACGACTCAAAGCATGTATGTATAAAGTTTGAATGTTTCTGTGTGGATGACGATAGTACAATGAAATCAATAGAACTGCTTAGGTTGGTGATATTTTCATTGGTTATTTTTTTCTTGGGACATTTGATGATTGGTTTGGACTTGATTTAGAAGAATACGTACCTGCTATAATTTTAGAATGCATTGGCGGTACTACAGTGAGGCTGTACTTAACAAAAATATAAATATTTTTTATCTATACACACACAGGTTTAAAAATTGAAATTTGCAGATATATACATGAACAGATTTTTCTTTAAACTTTTCTTGCGACACGGGTATGTAAAATTCAATAGGAAGCCACTTCCTAACATTTGCTTGGAAATCATTTATAGTGTGATAGTGTTCAGTGCACTGCCTTTTATTTATTGCAGTTTTTTTTGTGTTTTTATTAAATGTATATTGTTTTGTATTTGTAAGTGACCTTACTATGGTGCTAATATGTTTGCTTGTCCCATTTACATACTTAACCAAAAATGATGTAAGTGCCAATAATATTGCTTAAGCTTTTAAGAAATGTTTATATTTTTAATTACTTGTACATTAAAATGGATATTGTATTTTAAACCAAACATCCGAAAGTGCCTATTTTATCGCTTTTTATTTGTAATTTAAGGTTTTAGGTTTTAGTATAAATAACAAGACTTAATAGTGCCTGATACTTATTAAATCATGCCTTATATAATTGTATACTTTTTACATGTTATTAGGATTGTTTGATTAAATATTTAATATTGTCATTTAGTAATACTTGGATGAAATAAAACAATTTAACATTTTATCTATCTTTATTTCTGTTATAAACCATATAATGGGTCTATTGAATCAAAAGAAGTATTCGCTTTTACTTCCTCATATTTAAGTATTTACTTAATAGTAATTAAATAAAGCATTAAATGAATGACTTTATTCAATTACTATTAAGTAAATATTTAAATACTTGTAAGTAAAAGTAAATACTTCTTTTTATTCAATAGACCCTATATTTACCAACCAAATGCCTTGAAAAGGTGTAAATTCTTTTGACTTGATAAATTACGTACAATCTAATCAAATTATTATACAGATACGTATGATATGCTTTTTACTACAAAAATACGCTTACGTCATTCAATATTTGTCGTCAGAACCCCACAGCATTGCCAAAACATTAGCGTAGTAAATATCTCACATGTATTTACTATTTTAATGTTTTGGCGACGCTGTGTGGTTCTGACATGAAGAAATCTTGAATGACGTAAGCGTTTTTTGGTGGTAAAAAAGCTATATATGTTTTGGTGGTTTACATTATAGACAAGACGAAAACGGCGGGTTCGTTGGAAAAAATATTTCCATGAGATTTTTTGCATAATCACATTCGAGAGACATCCCAGAATAAGGTTCAAGAAATCGCCCACGTGAAAAGTGGTCCAATTTTTATTTAACAATTTTTTGGACCATTCTGGACAAAAAAGGTCTGTTATAATTTTTCTCTTTAAAGTTGATCGTTGTCGAGTTATAAGCAATTTAAAATTGAAAAAAACACGAAAAATGGCGATTTTTAAGGCTTAATAAGTCGGTTAAAAGTTATTATTATGAAAGTCAGAAAGCGACTAAATCGAAGATTAAAGCCACCCCTACAAGATCCTGAAGAAATTTTTGTCATTATTTTATTACTAAGCTGTTATTTATAAGTAATAATAATGAGCGCCATGCACGTATTAGGCTGCCGTCAATGGTGAGTGCGAGAGAGATGCCATTCCGGCAGTCAATGGTGCATCTTACTCGCACTCACACTTACAGCCGCGTCAATACGACCTTACCGCTCATTGTTAATAATTAAAAATAACAGCTTAGTAATAAATTAATGACAAAGTTCAGGATCATGTAGGGGGGCTTTAAACTTTGATTTAGTCACTTTCTGACTTTCATAATAATAATTTTTAACCGAGTTATTAAGTATTAACAATGGCCATATTCGCGTTTTTCAAATTTTAAATTGCTTATAGCTCGAAAACTATCAACTTTAGAGAAAAATTACACGAAACCTTTTTTGTCCAGAATGGTCCAAAAAAACCTAAAAAAGATTGTCAGGACCGAAAAAATGTATTTTTGCAATTTGATTAAAAAAAATTTGGACCACTTTTCGCCTGGGCGACTTGTTGAACCTTATTCTGGGGTGTCTCACGAATGTGATTGTGCAAAAAAATCTCATGGAAATATATTTTCAAACGAACCCGCCGTTTTCGTCTTGTCTATTACACAGAAAGTTTCAATACCGATCCATACTAACCGGAGGCACACAAGGCTACAAATAGCACAGATACGTGAAGAAGTGAAAGTAACTGAGGTAGGAAGAAAAAAATTCCAGGCGACGGCCTATAAACCCCGAATATTGTGTAATATTACAAACCACCCGCTGCGGAAGGGGAGAGATTAAATATCCAGCAAACGACGGCACTGTTTCCAGATTTACTTTTTTCTTTTAGCGGGAATTTTAAAATTTGTCTAATGCCACTTTGGTTTTAAAAGACTTAAAAGAGAGTTCTGTATTATTCTCGAATCTTAATATAACCTTACTTTTAAAAGTGATTAGGATTATTTTATTTATATGTAAATACTGAAACAAGTATTGTGTCATTTAAAACTCATGTTGCAGTCTTTTGAAAAAAAAATGAAGTTCAAAGCAAATATACTTGTTTACAGTACAAATTATTTTTTAATGGCAATAGAGATTTAGGATTTCAAAAGTTGATATGTTGGATAGTATAGATGGACACTTTTTATTGTAGTATTAAGTGGTTACATAATTATTTAGAGTATTAATAAAATATGAAATATGTAAAAGTAACTTATATTATTTTTATATTTCCCATATAAATAATTAATCATAACTTATATTAGTTTTAATAGTATTAATTCTCATCATGTGTCTGGCTAAATAGCTAAGCGCTAAAGCCACAAAATAAAAAGAAATTAAAAAAAGAATTCTTTGTGGCGTAGCACCTTTACTTTACCTGGGGGCGAGGCGAGTTATTAAATTCTATTTTCTTATTGCGGTCATTTTGTGACGTCGTACGAAGTTATATAAAGGACGTCTTTCGGCTGTGAAATTTTAACCATAGAAAGACATCTTTATGACGTGTATTTACATCATATTCAATTGGCGACATCAGGATATTGCTGGGTGTACACAACTAAACAACACTTTTTTGATTAAAAGGTTTATTTCATTAAATCAAAACTTAAATGGATACAAATTAAATAAGATAATAATAACAAATATGATTTGCTACCTACAAATGTGTTAGTGCTAAAAAATACATAAAACATGACATACATAACACATTAACCACCCAATTGAAAATTTTTGTTTTGATCTTCAGGCTCCATAATATATATTATGGATACATAAGATAATATATGAGATATAATATATTTTAGTATAACTCCCCTTCAGTAACAAGCTTTAACACATTCGGTGGCCATGACGCATGTGTAGTGTATCGAAGGGTTTACCAAAGGTACTGACGATGCATAAGTTGTGTCAGTAGTACTGTGTAACTAAATATATGATTTAAGTATGTGGTACCAGCCGAGTGGTGCTTGTTCAAGATGGGCACCGAATGTGTTAATCTGGTCATGCATAGAGAGCTATACTATAATATATCTTATATCTCATATTGCTCACTATAGTAATGAGTGAGCCTGCACACATGGAACTATACATATATATTATGGTTCTGTGTATACAGGCTCACTCACTACTATTATAGTGAACGATATGAGATGTAATATATATGATACAGTCGAACCCGCTTATTGGAATAGCCTTTGTTCTAAGTAAAAGTATTCCTATAACCGAGTTATTCTAATAACCCATCATTTGTGGCTAGTAGAAACATTTTGGGACCTTAAGTTTCTATTCCTTAAAGCGGGATATTCCTATAACCGGTATTCTAATAAGCGGGGTCCACTGTATAATATAATAGTATAGCTCTCCATGCGTGCTAAGTTTTAAGCTTAACTGATAACAACTGATGGATACTCTTTTATCCAAAATTTTATGAAAATTTTCAATGGACATACATATTGGTATTAATTCCACAACCCTTCTCATAACAATAGGCTCATTGTTGGATGTTATTGCAGTAGTTCTACTGGAAATACTTATTAAAATTATATGTATCTGCACAATTTAGAATTCTACCCAAAAAGCTATTAATACTCTCTAAACCATCATTAATACATCTTGTATACATAGGATTTTTTTCAGCATCAGATATTTTATTAAGATTTACTTGCTGCCCTATCTATGAGCCAGGCACTTAACAGTCTATTAGGAACAGAACCCATTACATTTGACCAGGTATTGTAAAAGGTGTTAGTTATGACTGTAATGAAAACACTTGACTGTACATAATATAATACCAGCACACATGTATTTAAAAAAAAAGTTGGTAAATAAAAGTAGGTATCTTTTCCATTTGAAAATAAGAAAGCAGTACGAAATCCATTACCAAATTAATCTTTTACTAATACTGTTGTAAAATTAAAGTCATAGGAATTGAGCCCATGAGTTCCATCGATTGCGATAAAGGATTTACCAAACTTAATTAACATTTCCTTTTGGCACAGTTTTCATGAAAATAAGACAAAAATCATAAATGTTAAATTCAGGATGAATATCCATAGTATGCCCTGTTGTTTGTAAAATAATATTGGACATGACATCGTCTGTAAGCGTCCAACCCAAAAATGAACACTGGTTGTGCCATCTTTGTACCTATATTCATCTTTCAAATCAATGCCATAAGAGTGTTTAATGTTTGTTATATCTTTACTTGTAAGTAAATCAATTCTTTTTAATTCACCAGTCACGTCCTATGCTATCCTGAACAGTCTGAAGTGCACTAAAAAAGTAAAATATAGGTATATTAGGAGAATCAAACACACTAGTTTAATATTGTAAACTGTAGTGAATATTCATATTTAATATTTAAAAAGTGGTTTAGTGGTAACATTTTTGTTTTAAATTATATTGTGTAGGTATATTATGCAAATATTTTAATACTTACATTTTTGTAGAAACTCTCAAAATAAACTTTGAAGAGATATTTATCTGATTTTGGTATATGTAAGTGCTGTATATATCATCCTCATACCCATAATGTGTTTTAAAATATGTTACTACACAACAATCAGTTTCAATATTTTTAGATACTATTATTCGACTAGTACACCAAATAAACATTTTGCAGCATTCTTGGGATTTTAAAGCTTTTTCTCTATCTTGTTTTGTAGAATAATTTTTTGAGGATCGCACACATTCATAATAAGATATTTCATGTTTTTGTACTCTTCCTGTGCCATCCACACACTCCAGTAAAATCTACAAAAACAACATAACAGGTGATTACATGGGCGGTTATACTACTTATAGCTTACTTTGTATCTACTCTATTATCTAATATTACTCTATTAGTATCTACCTACATAAAACTACCTTTGAAATCTAAATTTTTGATATCAACATCAAACTTAATACTTAAAAAATAAATTAATAATAATGTGGAAGTTACACGTACCTACCTAAAAGTTTTTGAATTGCAGTTTTATCAACTGGAAAAGACTGCAACATAATGAGTTTTAAATTATGACACAGTACAATATTATTTGTTTCAATATTTACATGTAAATAAAATAATAATCCTAATCACTTGTAAAACTAAGGTTAAGATTTTGAGTTGAGAAAACAGAACTGTCAAATTTAAAACCAAACTGGCATTAGACTATATAATTTTAAAATTCCCGCTAAAAGGAATCTGGCAACAGTGCCGTCGTTTGCTGGATATTTAATCTCTCCCCTGCGGAAGTCGATCAAAACTAATTTTGCTTAATATATTAATTAGTTGACACAACATGGACAATGAGCTCAAACCGATAAAGTTGCGGCAATTTGACCTACTTTGAAAATAATTCTAAAATAATCTATTCAGTGTGTTCCAACGAAAATTTGACTCTCTCCCCTCTCTTAAAAAAAAATAAAGTGTGGTGTAGAAAAAAAATACCTTTCAAATGGTGTGCCACTCGACCACAAAGCCGCCCAGAGCCAGGCCGGGCCCCGGGGATGAGGCCCGGCCGGCCCCCCCCCAAACCCAGTTGAACGAAAATTCCCAAAAATCTGATAACTCATAAACTGGGATATGTAATAGTGAACACTCATGCTATTGACACAGGAAGGAAGAAAATTAAAACAGTTTTAACAATTAAACTTTGTTTTTAATTATTTACAATAGAACTGTTAGTTACAACATAACTTTTCTTGCTTTCATATCCGCAAAGTTTTGGATCACGTGGTCGAAATCAAGAGTTTTTGCAAGTTTCGACTCTATGCTTAACAGTCCCAAATCAGATAATCGTTGTTAACCCATAGTAGATCTTAAACAATTCTTAATTCGGCTCAAAACACTGATCTCTCGACCTGAGCAACGGATACTGGTAGGCAACAGAATATGCGAAGAGCAATGCACACATTGGGGAAAAGATTTGTCACATTAAGGGACACGAGCTTGTTCAAAAGTTTTGCTGGTTTCAGCGAGGTATCTGAGATGTTTGATTTACTAACAGTTTTCAAGTAAATCATTTCATCAACTAGATCCCTGCTTACATATGAATTGTACTCTTCGGCGAATCTTACACAACTTTCTGAGATCGTATTCTCGTCCATTTCGTTATACTTCCATAAAAATGAAAATTTCATTTCGATTTCTCTCAGTGCTGTGAACCTCGTTTTCAGGTTGGCCACCAAAACATCAATTATTGTGTAAAAAACTTCTGTTTTGAAGCGTTCTTCCGGGGATAAATTTAACATTACATCTTCTGTAGCTGTTTCATCGTGAAAAGTCTTCCTCTTTCTCGCACGGGAAGTGGAGAGTTCCGGTTCGATACCATAAGCATTTGCAACATGTTTGCATTCAGACAATATCTTGTCCCAGTTATTTCTTAAGGCACTTAAATCATCAATTAGGCTCTCTATATTACTACTCTCAACATCCATAGTACCGTCCATAGTTTGAAGTAGTTGACTTCTGTAGTTGATGGGTACCAACACTTTCACCCAAATTGACGCCATGAGGATGCACTTGAAGGTGTTCAGATATTCTAAAACCCCATTGATTGTGGCTCTCGTTTCAACAGTTACGTTAAGATTCAACAATGATGAAACTGCCTCAATGATTTTGCCGAATCGTCTGGCAGTGGCCGATAGAGCGAGCTTCCGATCAGGGGCTCCCACGCGCAATGTATTCCCGATATATTTTTATTAATTGTAACTTATGCAAAGAAATAATTTCTTGCATATTGCCTTTTCCAAATGCATAATATTCCTTATAATAATTTCATAATTAAAACCGCAAGCAAATTCAATCTGTTGTAAAATATTTTAATAAAAGGAATTTTTTTAAATTTGCTAACGGCCGGGCCCGGGCCCCGGGGATTTTGCCTCCCCTGCCCCCCCCTCTGGTCGGGCCTGCTCGACCACACTTGCTATTTAAAAAAAGAATGTGTTGTACGCACGTAAGAAGTTATACTTCTATTATATAATTTCAACGAAATCAATATACTTAAACAGTTTCTCTACTACTTTCCAAACATTTTTATTAAAACAATACCAAAAATTAAAAAAATAAAAGAATAAAACACATTGAAAAATGCCACAAATGATTTCTGAATAATAATTGTTGCCAAAAATTTTAATTAAATACGTATTTTCTGAAAAACATATAATAATATACTTACAATCATAAAATGTATAAAAAAACTAAAAAAATAATAACTTGCATTGGGGCTCGAACCCGCTTCCTGTCTATCCCGCCGATCGAAAGTCAAAGCGAATTCCCACTGCGCCACCTTCGCGTATACGTCATGTGGGAATATACACAAACTGAACGTTTACACCATAAACGTTTTGACATTTTGTTTATTTATATGAATTTAATCAAATTATTAGTTTGATTTTTGTCGAATTAAAATACAACAAAATATAGAGTAAGAAAACGATATATTAGATGAAGATTTGTAGAAAGTTTGTTCGTAATCAGATTATGTAAATTAAAGCATTGCCTACTAATAGGTAAAAGTACATTATTTTTTTACATTTTCAAATAAGTAGGTATGAAGATAATTTTTTATAGCAATACAACTGAAACATTTAGAATTATTATTATTATTATTATTAACATTCAATAAGAATAGAGGATTAGAATCCTATTATACTCTAAAAGCTAAACAAATTTTGGTACTTAGCTGTTTTACACTTATGCTGATTTACATATAATTAAATTAAAAATACAATCAATTATTATCGAGTCTATTCTTAAAACTATTTGTACTAGGAGCCATAGCGACATAAGCCGGTAATGAATTCCAAGCATAAACAACCCCATTTGATAAAAAGTTTAACCTGATGTTGGTTCTGCAGAGTTCTCTTCTTAGCTTTCTGGGATGGCCTCTTAACCGCTCATCTGTATTTATTGTAAAGAAATTTCTGAGTGAAGAAGTTTCGTAATGAAATGAATTGAATGTTGTAATTAAGTCGCCTCTAAGTCTGCGGGCGGATAATGGAACTAAATCCATGATCCTTAAACGATCTTCATATGAGGGACGCACCAATGAATACGGGATCCGTGTTACTCGTCGCTGTACATTTTCCAGCATATTTACATCACGCTGAAGAACCGGACACCACACTGAATTAGCAAATTCTAATATAGGTCTCACATAAGTTTTATACAATTTTGCTAAGGTTCGACTGTCACAGGACGAAAAAACTTTACTAATAAGATATACCATGCGATTGGCTTTATTACACTGTTGCAACGTTTGAGGAGTCCAGGACAATTGTGAGTCTATTAACACGCCGAGATCAGAGTGACAATCGGTCTTTTTTAAAACGGTGCCGTTAATAAAATAATTTAACCGAGGGTTATTCTTGCCGAGATGAAGAACGACACATTTTTCTATATTAAGCGGTAGCAACCAGTCAGTACACCATCGAGAAATGCTGTCCAAGTCTTTTTGCAAACACTGAGAGTTTATTTTAGGATTGTTGTACAGTTTTGTGTCATCCGCATAAACCGAAAACTTTGATGAAATGATGTATTTTAGCTCCGATGTAAATATATTAAACAGTAGTGGCCCTAAAACAGATCCTTGGGGGACTCCACTTATCACGTCATATAGGGGGCTACTTGAAGACTGTATTCTTACTGAAAATTTTCTTTCACTTAAGAAGGCTGAAATCCAGTTTAACAGTTGCCCGCGAATTCCAATCCTGTTTAATTTTTTCAAAAGCCTTTCCCTTGGAACTTTATCGAAAGCCTTGCTAAAATCTAAGTAGATAATATCAATATCCTGTCCCATATCTACTTCGGCAGTCCAGTCATTTAGGCAACATAACAAGTTGGTAACAACTGATCTTCCACTGGTAAAGCCATGTTGTTCGTTCGGGATTATTTGATGCTGGTTCAAAAATATGTGTAAATTATCCACAATAATTGATTCCATAACTTTGGATATAACTGGAGTGAGACTAACAGGCCTATAATTTTTGGGGTCGAGTTTATCTCCTTTCTTAAAGATTGGTTTCACCCGTGCTTCTTTCCAAATAAGTGGCAGAGTAGCAGAGTGGAATGATTGTTCCATAAGCAAATGGAGTGGATATTTAAGAGCATTTGCACATGATTTCAAGAAAGTAGGAGAAAGATTATCTGGTCCTGGAGATTTGTTGGTGTCAAGTTCTTTAAGTTTTTTAAAAATATCATCAGGAGAAAATTCTACTGAGGTAATAGAACTATGATTTACGGGTTCATAATGTAAGTCTGGGAGCGGGCCATCAGGTTCTAAAGTAAAAGATCCGTAAAAGCTCCTAGCAAAAGTTGTAGCCACTTTCAAATCATCATTTGTAATATCACCTGAGTCTGTTTTTAATTGAGGAACAGAAACTTTTGTGTTTATGGAAGTTCTAATATACTTATAAAACTTCTTTGGATTATTGCTGTCTATAATATTTTTTTCATAGTTTCTCCTAGCATTGCAAATTTTTGTTTTCAATAGATTGGCAACTTTCCTATGCGTAACAAAATCATTCTCCAAACGTGATCTTTGATACTTTTGCCAAAGAGCTTTCTTTCTCTTAATCAGTCTTTGAATATCCCAATTAATCCAGGGTTTAGAAGGAAATGTAGTTATAAGTCTTGAGCTTGTATTCTTTTTTATGATGTTGCTACATTGTTCATGAAAAATATTCCAGTTTTCCTGTACATTTGGTAACGACAGGGCGGAAGCCCAGTCAACCAGTGACACATCATGATTAATACCTCTATAATCAATAAAATATCTTGATGAGTATAGTTTTTTTGGATCAGTAACAAGAATTAACTGCATTTGGAACTGAAGAATTGCATGATCGGATTTAGCAAAAGGGGGATAGTATTCTAGATTGTTTATTAAATCATTATCAGAAGTAATAATTAAATCCAAGATGGAGGGTTGCTGCCCAGAACGGAAACGAGTTGGTTCAGTAACGATTTGTTGGAGATGTGAATCTTGTACAAAATCAAGAAGAAGTCTAGATGAAGCATTTTGAGGTACAGGATGTGGCCATTTTAAATCTCTATGATTGAAGTCACCGGCAATAATTAGGTTTTTGTAAGTTGAAGCTAGAACGGATAAAAAATTAATAAGTTGAACATAATTATTATAAGCAGTATCAGGCGGTCTGTAAACACAGCAAATCGTAAAAGATAAGTGTTTATTATGAAAGAGAAGACATATTGCCTCGAAGCCAGGAATATTGGAAGGTAAAACAGTTACTGTAAATTGAGAAAAAACAGAATCTAACACATAAATGCATACTCCACCTCCAGTCGAAAGCCGGTCGTTGCGGAATATAGTATAACCTTGTACATCTATGATAGAATTAGGTATATGTGGTTTAAGCCAGGATTCTGTTATAAGCATAATAGCAGGCTTCTCTAAATCCATATAAGGAACAAATTCATTGAGTTTTGCCATTAAAGAATCAATATTAGTATAAGATATAGAGAAATTAAGAAAATTTGACTGTTTCAGTTTTTTGATGGTACAATAGAGGGGGTTCCTCTGATGAACTTTATAGTAATATCAGTCTCGCCTTTAGCCTTTCGATCATTTAGCTCCTTTCTCAACTGATCCAAATACTCCATTTGCTTAGGTGTTTTATCATCTCTAATAATAAATTTATCAAAACGGGTTCCCGTTAATGAGTTCTTGCGTTTAAGAATATCCTTTGCAATTGATGCATTGTTAAATGAAAGTTTCATTAATTTTGGTCTATTGGGTGAAGGTTTGCCAATTCTGGTTATGCTAACAGGAATATATGTGGGGTTGAATTCCCACACACTACCCCCAAAATATCGGATGCTAATTCTTCATCATGCTTTTTACGTTGATCGATACTGCCTGTACTTTCTGGAGCACCAACAATAATTATATTCTGAGCTCGCACCATCCTCTCAGTTGCCTCCGAAACAACTTCTTCAAAAGTTTGTGGTGACATCTTTTGGTTTGTAATTTGTGTGCTTAGATCATCAAACTTTTTATTTAATTCTGACATTTTAGTTTCAAACTCATTTTTAAAGCCTTCAAAAAAAGATTTTAATTGATCAAGATTACCAATATTTCCTGAACAATTATTACAAAGAATCTTAACGCTTCGTGATTTATTTCTAGTCATTCTAACATCTTCGGCGGATTGCATTCCAACACACTTCAAATGAACAGTAGATCGACATCCGTCACACATTGTTGTTGGCGTAGACCCTAAAGCTGATCGACAATTCTGGCAATCACTCATATTTAAAGCTGTTTGACCTTGGTAACGATAAACAATTATTGACTAACCTGTTTATACGGCAGAACAGCTTCCAGATATCTTCTAATTACTCGCTTAATTTATGTTGCACAGATTTTAATTTTTCACTAATATTACCACTATAATTAGACGATTAAATTGATGCCAATTAAACAATACAAAAATAACTATTTCCTTGCAAAAATAGCAAATAACTACGAGCGATTTTAATAAAACGTTCTACACAGTACCGTGTTTGGTTATAAAGTCAAATTACGTACCTGTGGCTTTTCAAAACTATTTAAAAAGTCACTATAATTATAAATTTGATTTTATTTCTGTCCTCACAACAATAAAAACTAAAATATACATTTTTGTTTGCCGATAACCTCCATATTGAACAATTATTGACAGATCATTTCAACACCCAATCAGAGCCCGTATAACGGCTAATACCACACTGTCGGTGTGCGCATGCGCCCAGTAAAATAAAAATTCACTCCCAATCGCGCCTAAAGAAGTATAACTTCAAAAAAAGTGGGGGTTGATGCGGGGCAGTAGGGGGTTAAATTTGAGGGCATGAATTTTGCCTGAAAATTCGTCCCATTATAAATTATAAATTGACGTGTTTTTTTGAATTTTGAAGAATCTCTTGGTTTCTGGGGGGGGGGGGGCGGGGTCAAATTTTCGTTGTTGGAACACACTGTATATGGGAGGTCATTGCCAGAAAACAAGCCAATAAAATACAGACCTCCCCTTTTCCTCTCCGGTACTTCTACTGGGGATTGCAAAATGAAGTCTTTACAGATACCCACTGTTACATGAATTTAAACAAAGGATAATGGAACAATATTTTATTGAATAATGTTATGTTTGGACCTAGTGTAAACAGTTATATAGAAAATATAGTATGGGATCCGAATATAGGTTGAACTGCACCCATCTGCTTTCCGGATGAAACAGTTTAATTAATCCACGAGAAAAATAAAATTCCTGTAGCTTGCTGTATACCATAAATCCCAAAAATACGAGATTGATTGTAAAAGGTATATTTAAAATTCCCTAAGTAAGAGTTACATTAAGACAAAACGTTTTCGGATTAAGAAATCCATCATCAGTGTTCCTAAAAGCCAAAAAATAGCATGCCTGAGCCACCAAAATGTTTTGGGTAAAAACCCTTTAAATGTTTATACAGTCGGAAAAATGAAAAAATACCCATGAACGATCACATCAATTACTTATTTTGTATTTGCTGTCTTTTTCTATAACAAACGTTTGTTATTTATAGAAAAAGACAGCAAATACAAAATAAGTGATTGATATGATCGTTCATGGGTATTCTTTCATTTTTCCGACTGTATAAACATTTAAAGGGTTTTTACCCAAAACATTTTTGTCGCTCAGGCATGCTATTTTTGGCTTTTTAGGAACACTGATGATGGATTTCTTAATCCGAAAACGTTCTGTTTTAATGTAACCCTTACTCAGGGAATTTTAAATATACCTTTTACAATAAATCTCGTATTTTTGGGATTTATGGTATGCAGCAAGCTACAGGAATTTTATTTTTCTCGTGGATTAATTAAACTGTTTGAACAGATTTGAAATGAGCATTGAACAGACTCTAATCCCGCACAGACGTCTAATCCTAAACTACGCACAGAATGCGAATACGGCCAGGTTCAGAACATGGAACACCTACCACTGAAGTGCACTGTGCCCGGTAGGTGCACTCTTGATCAATTATGACATGCTAGCATTAATTCTTTTAACGTGGCTCGTTACTAGCCGGAGAAATTTAAGACATTTGGATCCGGACACAGAAAAGTAAAGTAAGTGTGAAAAGCAGATACTTCAGAAGAAAACAAGCAGTTTTTCAGACAGATCTTTAATTAACGACGTTCTACACCTTCGTTGCGGGGTATGCCTCTCAGAGGAAAGGGGGGAAACTTATATGCAAGCGAAAGTTGGTAACAATGCATTTATAGCGGAATACTCAAATCATATGTTTCAGTATTGAATACTTTATAAAAATAAATTATAATAAATTACGGAAATTACGGAATAAATTACGGAATTAATTATAATAAATAAATTAAAAATAAATGGTACGGTAAACAATCCTCATTTTTTAATATGTTATTCTTTACAAAAAACCTTTAATTTAAGCATAAATAATTAAAAATCGTAAATTTGGGTCAAAACTTATTAACTTTTAAGAATTCCCATAAGAGCCCATGTTAAAACTTAACGTTGACCCATAATAGTAATTAAACGGCACTGTAAAACAATTTTTAAAAAATCAAGTCTTAGTTTTTTGAAGTAAACTATAACATACTAAAATTTCATGCAAATCCTTAATTCTTTGCCGAAGGTGTAGAACGTCGTTAAGTTGATTATCTTAGTGAATAGCCGTTGAAAGTGTAAAAATACGGTAGGTAATAGTTGTAAAAATAGTGTAAAATAACTTACAGTGATTTCAAATATGCAGTGTACAAGGATAGCCCCATGCCTACTAAATGAGAATCAGCTTGACAACGTTGCCATTCTTCACGGCAGCGACCTTGAGAGGTAGTATTAGGCAAATACTTGTAGTGAATATTAGATTATAGATTAGATACCTCGATTTGCAGCGTTTTGGATGTGGTATTAATATTCTTCTTCTTCAGCCTTCAGAAATCCAACTTTGGACATAGGCCTCCCCCAATTCAATCCAGTGTTGTGTACTTTGCGCCACTTGCTTCCTCCAAAGTTCTTTATGTCATCAGCCCATCTCATTTGTGGCCTTCCTTTGCTTCTTCTTCCTAACCACGGTCTCCATTGTTGTATTTCATGATTCCATCTTTTATCCTTCAGTCGGGCATTGTGTCCTGCGAAGCTCTATTTTAATTTGGCAGCATGTTCTCCTGCGTCTTTTACTTTGGTTTTGTTTCTAATCCATTTATTTTTTTATCTATAAGCCTCACCCCGAGCATTGATCTTAATATTACACTTTCGTAATTGTCGACTTTTTTTCGTCCTACCAATTCAGTTTGATATGAATTCTTAGAAGAATATTCAAAATTTCAAAATAGAATTTTACCAAAACATTGAAAATTCGGATAGCCCGGAAGCATGGTCCGGGACGCCGGGACAGGACTTCGTAATTCGGGCTAGTTGGTCACACTACGCATACTGTATGATTGACTGTTTGAAGTTCTACGCGACAGTCTACAGTTTATATCTTATATCCATAAAATAACTTTACTGTATGCAGGTATTCCTTGCCTGGCAAATTCCCAGTAAGGCAGCCTTCCTTTTTTAGATTAAGGAAACGTAATTATAAAAGAAAAGGAGAGATATGAAAAAAATATTACATCTGTTTATTTTTTATTAAAGGTTTTTTGTCTACTAGGTATGTTTAACGAGAAGAAACAGTTTAATGTGATGTCTTAATTGTAGAGGAACACAAAATGTCAAAAGATATCAATAAAATATCAATTTCTACTTCATTTACAAATAAATAAAGAACGTAATAATATCTTCACTAATGTCTTGCTGGAACTAATGTAGCCAAAAAGTTTGAACTGAAATCAACAACTTTGTATTTTTGTCTCAGAGATTCATCCTGTTGTAGATTATCAAACCATCTGCATACATGTATGTATTTCTCCTTTTCAAGGGTAGACAAGGAATTCTAAAATCGATAAATAAATATAATAAGTCATGTACAACAAAAATTATACTGAAGTATTTATAAAGTTGCATGCATAGAAATCGGCCCACCTAAAAATTTGGTCATTTTTGATGTCCCGTATTTCCTAAACCTGTTAGCCGCTTTAGTGAGTTTTTTTAACATGTTATAGCCTTATTCTTTAACAATACCGCTGTAATAATATTATTGCTAAACAGGTAAATTCTCATTGTATACCGGGTGTACAAATTAAACTGTGTTTTTTTTCTCAAAGTTCACATCACCCTGTGGAATATTTTAGTATTTATAAAATACTGAAATTAAAACCCAACTATAGCATCATGTTTTCTTAACATTCTGTTTCTTGATTCATTCCCTTATATTGGACCATAAAAAAGTTAGGTGATTTAACAACTAGCATTGTTTTTATAAAATAATGACAGTTTGCTTTATAATCGTATGTCCGCAAATGCTTCGTTTCCGAGATAGGGGATGTTGAAATTTTTCTTAGAAGCTGACGGTTTATTTATTGCTTTAAAACCGGTTGAGATATGCAAATGAAATTTGGTGGGTTACAATTAAGAATTTAATATTCACCATTGGCGCGCTCGGGTAATATGACCGATCATATTACCCGTATGCACGCCAACGGTGAATATAAAATTCTTAATTGTATGCCAAAAAATCTGCAATAACTATCTCTAAAACCTACCAAATTTCATTTGCATATCTCAACTGGATTTAGAGCAATAATAGTACATTCTTTCACGGTTTTTGCTGTAAATTTTAAAGAACCGCTTGGATTGACATGCAGTTTGGCATACGCATAGCATGTCAAAGAAAAAAGTGATATGGTGCCCTGGGGGTGAGTTTAAAATATATGTCCAAGATAAGTCCGGAAATGGATAAACTAACTAATTTTAAGCAACCTTTGTTCTATAGAGTTATATGAATACTTTTCGAGTTATTTGCAAGTGAATATGTTCATTTTTCAACAAAATGACCACGTTTTTAAACGGTTTTTTCGCAAATAAAACGTAAGCATTTTGTCGAAAAAAATATTCTTATCAAAACTATAGCCTATAAAAAAGTGAAAAAAACGGTGTATATAATAGGTCCCTATACCTAGCAAAAGCAGAGTTATAGCTAATGAAAAATAGGTTCATATTCGAAAAATTCCAAATAGATTAATTCAATGTGAATTGAAATATCCAAATAATGAAGCATTCTTGGGGAAAATACATTACAACTTTTTTAAAGTGTTTATAAAAAGCTTTATTTCTGTTTTTATATAAAAAAAAAGTTCTAGCATCAAATGTAAGCAAGTTACGCTCAAAATAAAGTTGGTCCCTTTTGTTTTGGCAAAAAAAATCAGGAAGATCACCCCCAATTAGCAACTTAAATGAAATTAATCGTTACCGCTTCACAAGCTACTTTACTTATGTTGTGTTTATATGATCTGTAAGTTTCATCGATTCAAAGTGCTTATTTATGAAAAAAATTTGGTTTTAAAGTAAAATTTTTAAAAATTTTACAGATACCAAAAATCTTAAACAATAAAAAGGTCGGCTTTACTTTTCTGAATATTTTGTATTTTTTTGTTTTTCTGTAAGACAAAAATTGGTTAAGATTCGGTGTTTCTAAATTTTGTATACACTCGTGATAAGTGACTCGTTCAAGCCCTTTTAAAACAGCTTTTTCAAAAATAAGGACTTTGAACCGATGAAACTTACAGATCACATGATCAATAGATACGCGTGTAAAAAACTTATGAAGTGGTAACAATTAAGTTTATTTGAAATGCTAATTAGGGGGTGATTTTCCCGATTTCTTACCAAAAAAAGGGACCAACTTTATTTTGAGCGCAACTTATTTACTTTTGAAGCTAAAATTTTTTTTAAAAACAAAAATAAGCATTTTTTAAACACTTTAAAAAAGTTAAAATGAGTTTTCCTAAAAAAAGTGCTTCATTTTTTGGTTATGGTACGTTAAATTATTCGATTTGGAATTTGACGAATATGAACCTATTTTTCATTAGCTATAACTCTGCTTCTACTAGGTATAGTGACCTAATACACCATGTTTTTCACTTTTTTACGTGCTATATTTTTAATAAGAATTTTTTTTTCAACCAAATACTTACTTTTTGAGTTATTTGCGAAAAACCGTCTGAAAACGTGGCTATTTTGTAGAAAAATTAACATATTCACTCACAAATAACTCGAAAAGTATTAACTTGGTGAAAAAACTTTATAGAACAAAAGTTGCTTAGAATTAGTCATTTTATCCATTTCCGGACTTATTTCGAACATATATTTTTCACCCCCAAAAGTGGGTGACTCACCCCTAGGGCAAAAGCACATATCGGCACAATGTCACTTTTTTTCTTTGACTTGTTAGCTATGTGTATGCCAAATTTCATGTAAATCCAAAAGGTTCTTTAAAATTTAGAGGTTTTGCAATATTTTACCTTTACATCAGAAGAACATACTACATATAAATAAATCGTCAGTTTGTAAGAAAAAACTTAACATCCCGTATCTAAAAAACGAAGAATTTGCGGACAAATGTTTATAAAGCAAGCAGTCATTATTTGTTCATGCAGAATTACTCCTTAGTGTTTGTCGAACTTATTTAGAAACACCCTGTACTGATGAAGAACATGGCCAGTTGTTATAGTAACTAACTTTTTTATTATCCATCATAAGCGAATGAATCAAAAAACATAATGTTAAGAACTGAGACTATAATTGGGTTTTAATTTCAGTATTTTATAAATGTTGGGAGTGATGCGAACTTTGAGAAAAAAAAAATTATTTATACACCCGGTATACAATGAAAATTTACCTGTTTAGCTACAGTATTATTACTGTTTGAATGTCCCATTTACAGTTCAATGAAACCGGTTAATATGGCCCCCCTTAATAATTGCACCGACCTTATTGGTTGTCTTAATAATGTAACTATAATATCTCTGAAAGCAATTTCAATATATATTTGGAATATCATAAAACTTAGATCTTTTGTTTTAAATGAATAAGCTTCAGTTTCTCCTTCATTGGTGTTTATTTAAGAAAACAAGTCTCCATTTCAGTTAGTAATAGCGATTAACTTTTGTTTAAATTTGTTAATAGTTACTTATGTTCTAGAGTAGTTGTTAGTTATATTCTGTACTTCAGTTTCTCCTTCATTGGTGTTTATTAAAAAAACCAAGTTCTCCATTTCAGTTAGTGATAGCGCTTAACTTTTGTTTAAATTTGTTAATAGTTATTTATGTTCTAGACTAGTTGTTAGTTATATTCTGTACTTACTAAACTCATTGTTATAAAACTGTAGTTTTTAAAAACAATAAATGTCTATCTATCTATCTATCTATCTACAGTATTATTACAGCGATATTGTTAAAGAATAAGGTTATAACATATTAAAAAAATCACTTAAATCGGACAACAGGTTTAGGAAATTTGGGACATCAAAAATTATCAAATTTTTAAGTGGGCTGATTTCAATGCATGCAAGTTTAGTAATGAACTGAAGTAACTCAACTTACCATTAATTGAACTAGTACATAAAATAACAAAACATCAGCTATCGTCAGCCTGTGTGAAACCAAATATGTCTTCAATGCTAATATGTCATTGAGTTCCTAAAAAAAAGTATTTTTAATATAAAAAATTGGAAAAATAAATATCGCTGCTTCGCAAGAACGTAGGCTTAAGTCCAAATTTGACGAAATTGACTTATTAATGCAGATATACTAAAAATAACAGTATCTATCGCGTGAATAAAGACCAGTGACGTTAATAATTATAGTCGCTAAGAGATGACACCAAGTGTCAATATTTGTTTAGCGCGAAATTAGTTAAATACTTAACATTTCCGTATGAATACAGACCCAAGTTAGTTACGCAGAATAGCGCAGAATATGAAGCAGTTTGTGCGTTTACTTCTCGTTAAGGACGACCGATCTTATGCTTACGATTAGTTTTTTGTGAAAAGTCTCTCTAAAATAAGGACCCTTTTTAGTTAGGTCAGCGTTTTAACAAAGTTGAAGTAAATGTTTCTGAGGAAAAAAAGACTTAAATGTAATAGGGGTTAACAAAAACACTTTATAAATTTATCAAGTTATCACAGTTTGTATTTAGATATATTTCTAACAAAATTGTATATATGCTTTTTATCATGAGGATCTTTCAGTGCGTCACAGTTTTTCGATTTCTTTCTAACGCATTAAATTGCATGTGACAGAAAAAACACACGTCGGTGATTACATTTCGGACATTTGTAACATTTATTCTAGTTGTCAATAGATGGCGCTATAATCGAAAAAAAATTATTTACGAATTATATAATATATCTACGAATATAATCTGTTCAATTTATAAGACTATACAAATCAAAGAAAATACTTATCAATATAAATGCAATAAACACAAATGATTTGATTTTATGCCGAATTGCAAATAAAATGTGACAACTGTCAGATTTAACTAAAATGTCATGTCACTAAAATGTATATTATCACGGACTTACCTTTTTTTCTATCATTTGTGACATACTGAAAAATGCTTATGAACAGAAGCATATGTAATTTCTTTAAAGTAACAACTTATTAGGAGTTATGCTCATAATCATTTCCATAAAATTTTAAAATGCCTCTCCTCTAAAATCGTCTTTTTTGACTTAAAAGCCTACGTTCTTGCGAAGCGGCGGTATATTAAATAATAATAAATTATTATTAATTAAATTAATTATTAAATATTGATTAATTTTTTAGGCTTTTTGACTTATGGTTCACAGATGGTGCAAGTACATAGTACCTTTTTGTTATTATTTTAATAATTACACCAAAAGATGAAAGATATTTGCTTTCAGTTCAGTGCTTCTGTGGAGGTGCTCTGACGAGATTTATGAAAATAAGATGCACATAAGCACATAGTGGAAGCCCTATTCTGAAATCAAATATCAATCATCTTTTACTTTTAGTTCATTTTTATTTACTTTTGTGGGTACAAAGCAACTAGTAAAGATTGTTATCACAGTGAACAACAAATCATGAATGGAATTATAGATTCCCTTGCCGATTAATTCATCTCTAATACTAACTCTAATATTAATACATCTCTAATACTCTATTCAGCTTTAGATATACATATTCACATCTTAAAAAGCAAGGCTGATAATAATCCGAATTCTAGTTTCTGACTTTTTTAACTTCTTAAAAAATAGTTTCTGGCTATGATATATCGCCGCTTTGCAAGAACATAGGCTTAAGTCAAAAAAGATGATTTTAGAGGAGAGGCATTTTAAAATTTTATAGATATGAATATGGGCATAATTCCGAGTAAGTTGTTACTTTAAAAGAATTACCTATACAATTTTGTTACAAATATATGTAAATATACACTGTGATAACTAGTGTTAAAATCAGGGTTTGCAGGTTTAAACCAACATGGTTAAAACCATGGTTTAAACCAACTGGTTTTTTAAGAATAAAATCTGGTTTTTTATTGAGCCTCCAAACTGGTGATTTTTTACTGGTGTTTTTATTTAAAGTTTTTAATACAGCTGCTGCAAATGAAGAAAATTAAGATAAATAAATTCAATTTTAATACTTTCCAACTTGGTAATTTTGAATATTATTACGTTTGAAGATATTTTTTTTGTTATATTAATTTTTTGTGTGTGAAAATGAAAATAAAAGATGTCCTAATTACTTTTTTTCATTGTTTATTACTATTATTTTATATAATAATTTATTCAATTTTAAAGTATTTAGACTTACTATACTTTGTATCAAATAAACCTGGTTTAAACCAAATTAGCCGGGTTTAAACCAAAAAACCTAATTTTTTGTTCTTTTTTTGGAAAAAACCTTGGTTTTTTCCAACCCTGGTTAAAATGGTTAAATTTGATAATTTTGAACCCCTGTTAGATTTGAGTCTTTTTTCCTGAGAAACATTTACTTCAACTTTGTTAAAACACTGACCTAATTCAAAAAGGTCATTATTTTAGAGAAAATTTTCAGAAAAACTAATCGTAGATATAAGAATGGTCGTCTTTGACGAGAAGTAAACACACAAATTGCTTCACAGTCTGTGGCGTATATAACTTCAGACTGTATTCATATGAAAATGTTAAGTATTTGACTATTTTCACGCTAAATATAGACACTTGGTGCCATCTCTTAGCGACTATTATTATTAATGTAATAGGTCTTTTGTCTTTACGACAGGTACTTTTATTTTTAGTATATCTGCATTAATAAGTTCATTTCATCAAATTTTGACTTAAGCCTACATTCTTGCGAAGTGGCGATATGTGAAGTAAAAAAGTAATAGGGGTTTAATGAATTTCTGTTCCCCTCATTGCTTTTTCCATATTTTCTATATGGTGGCCATGATATAATAGTTCAAAAAGTAAACTTAGGGATTTGATAATTAAGATATAAAAGTAAATACTCTATTATAACATATTAGGTCTGAATCCCGCGTATGAAAAAAAAGTTGATTAATAGCAAGCTGAAAATTTGTTAAAAGCTTAAGGGTGTCTAGTCGAATAAACTTTGATATATGGGAACACTGGAACAGGGGCAGTTTTAATTGTGGAACAGGTTAAAAATTTGGAACGGTGGCACCACGAAAACGGCACATTTATTTTGTCCGACAGAACAGACTTAAACTCTCCGAACATAGATTAAACTCTCATGCAAAAATCAGACTGCTATTTATCACCTGTCATAATTCCTGTCAATTGACATATTCTACATGTTCCACTCATTAAAACGCCCATTTGGTAATAAATAGCAGTCTGATTTTTGCATGAGAGTTTAATCTCTGTTCGGAGAGTTTAAGTCTGTTCTGTCGGACAAAATAAATGTGCCGTTTTCGTGGTGTGACCGTTCCAAATTTTTAACCTGTTCCACAATTAAAACTGCCCCTGTTCCAGTGTTCCCATATATCAAAGTTTATCCGACTAGACACCCTTAAGCTATTAACAAATTTTCAGCTTGCTATTAATCAACTTTTTTTTCATACGCGGGATCCAGGCCTATATAGGCAGACAAAAAATTAAACAAAAAGCTAACTATTAAAGGTTACAAGACAGATCAATATGGGCAACAAATGAATGGGTCCGCTGAATAACATTGTAAGCTCACTTGTTGTAATCACTTGTTTTTAAGAAATAGAAAAAATTTAAAAATTATAACAATGGAAAACATACATTTTAAGGGTTAGTAATACAGTTTGTAAGTACAAATTAGAAACTGTACCTTACTCACCCTTAAAATGTATAAGCTCACCATTATCACAATTTTAAAACTTTTTCTTCTTCCACTTCTCAAAAACGAACAATGTGGCGCTTACAACGTTATTCGGCAGACCCATTCAAATATAGATGCATATTATGCCTCTATATTCCTTGGTAAGGGGTAGGAATACTCAATATACTTTGCTTAGTCTGACACTTTAAGTGATTTCTAAGCAAAATCATAAACACAAATATGCTCTCATTTCATACAGATACCCTGCACTCACTTTTAAGACTATTTTTGAATTCTGAACATTATCCACATGGCTGGCATAAACTAGAACATACTCTATCCACTGCTGGATTTCCACTCTTTCCAAATCGTTTCTTGGGCCTAAAGCTGAATTGGATTTGTTTAATAGAGTAAAAACTGTGCTTATTACTGTAGAATTGGGTGCCTAAAATATAATCAATATTAAATAGTTGTAGATTATGATTTCAATAATTTAGGTACCTTATTAGCTTTAGGATTATCTAATTTTACTTTCAATAAAGTAGCTATAGGATTTAAATATTTGTGTATATTCACAACCATAATTACAGTATATTAAAACTTTAGATTTTAAATTTCTTTTACAGATTTAAAATCCATTCACTTTTCAACCCAGAACCATAAGCTGTCAGTGTCAGTGTCAACTCTGACAACACTTTTTGGTTATATACTATGGACAGTATGGACTCGTATTTCTGACTTGTCAACCAGGACATGGCACCAGAAAAACTATTTATGGCAAACGTTTAAAACACACAATTAATTTTTAGCACTCTGCAACAATTACTTAATCGTTGTTTCTTATAAAGTGTTTAAAAAACTTCTGAAACAACATAAATTGTTCGAAAAAAATTGGGCGATGAATAGCCCTATTGACAATGATCTCAGCTTAGAACAGTTAAAAAAAACTGACTGAGAAGAAGTAACTAAAAATGTGGTTAATTTTTGTGAGGTTTTGTATTTAATTTTTAAAATTAAGTAGAAAAATGCTTACATACTCAATTTGCCGTACGTTTACTAAAGAAATAGTTAAAAGTAAATACCCTTTAAAAATATCTGTATTGGACTGTGTTAAACATTTCTCTCAGTTTAGTCAAAATAAAGGCAATCATTCTTTGCCATTGCCGAAATTGATTTTAAATTACTGCACAGATATTAAAAAGAACATAAATGTAGGTACAATCGGTCATGTTGACCACGGAAAAACTACACTTACAGCTGCCATAACTAAGGTACTACAGAAAGATGGTCTTGCAAAATATGTTTCCTATGATGAGATTGATAGAGCTCCAGAAGAGAAAGCAAGAGGTAAAAGTGATTTGTAAAATACAACCTGCAAGCAGTGGCGGCCCCGTAAAGTGCCATAAAGCCATGGCACTACCTTGCTAACTATCCAGAAACATATTTTTTATCTTTAAAATATCTTAATGTGTTAATTTTTTTGTGTGTATTTGTTTTTATCTTGAATTTTGAATTTTTTTCTTAAATCAAATTATAAATTGTATAAGGTTTTGTGGAGCTTTTGAGTTAGCTTTAAGACGCCACAATGAAAAGGAAAATTCAGAAAATAGAGGAATATTTAAGGAGCTGGTCAATTTTAGCTCCTAATTAAACAAGGTTCATATTCAAATTTCCAAATCTTTTAAAGGTACCTCAAAAACCACCCAAAATGAACTCCTTGAGTGCGTGTTAGATGTTTACCACGAGGAAGTTATAGTCGGTTCGCTAAACTCTGACACAACTGGCTAGTGCTTTTAGTAGGTATTTTTTTGTTGTTTGCCTGGCAAAATTACTAACTATTTAAGTAGTAATTATTAAATGTTTTTAGTAATTATTTTTTTGCCAATTTTACCAAATTGGTAAAATTACTTACTAAAATCACTAGCCAGTTGTGTCCGAGTTTAGCGAACTGACAATAGGAAAGAAATTAAAAATTCTCCTTATGTTGCAGTGATTGCTGATGAAACGACATATGTTGCTGGTGAATTTCAGTTAATTATAATTTTAGGATATTTGTGTAAAGGACGACCAGTTGAGAGATTTTGCGTGCTGGATGGACATGATGCTAAATCAATCACTGAATGCATTTTAAATGTTTTAAATTCCTTATTAAAATATACTCCAAACAAATTAATTGCTCAAAGTTACGATGGCGCATCTGTTATGAGTGGTGGATTAAATGGTGTGCAAAAATTATTAACAAAATATCCGTGGCTGGCGTGAATAACTTGACAAGTCGAAATTTTGCATTTTTGTGATATTTATTGCAATGGATTGCTTATTAATGACTTTATGCTGTGAATAACTGAATATCTTAAGAAATCACATTAATAACGTTTAAACCCATTGTGAATATACTGACAGCTCTTTGAAAGCCGAGATATATCTAATATCTATAGATATCAAATTGATAAAGAAAATTTAAATTTGACCAGTCGAGTTGTTGACATAATCTTTACTTTAGATTCCTTTACGTATTTTTATAACTCATTTTGTGATGTTACACTTGTTAGAATGCCACTATATCTAATGTGATACATCGACTTATCCAGTTATTCCTGATCCTCTTTTTGTAATAATAAATTGATAACTAGTTATGTGAAACTTGACGTCTCGTTTCTGACTATTATGTATTTTGATATCATGACTTGTCATTTTGGGTACAATATGATCTTAAGTTGATAAAATGAGATGCACGATCTGAACATTTCCCGCCTTCAATATCAGGATGCTACGATTATGTAGGTGCGTGGGTCACGTGATGTACATACAGTTTAACGGTTTTCTGTCTGGTCTGCTGCCGCTGTTCAGTTGTTCAGTTAATCACATATTTTATGTTAATGTTGAAAACACCAGTTACTTCTGTTACAATGGCGAAGCGGGTACAATTTTTAAGAGAATTGCACAAAAATGTCAAAGAAGGTTGTGTACCAAGTAATGACGAGGAATTTCTGGAAGTGGAAAATCTTATTCCAGAGAATAAAAGTGAAAGTTGTTCACCAACAGGAGAAAACAATATCCTAGAAGAAGGTAAGTGTAAGGCTTTACTGTAAGAAATGCATGCTAATTTGGTAAAAAAACTTATATTAAAGGTAACAAAAGTTGCATGTTTACCTTTGTACTCAAGTATCAATTTGTGAGATATTGTTAGAGGCAATGGGTTTTAAAATGTATGTCGTATGCTATGGTTATAGCGTTGATTGAATATAGGCTTAAAGGCGTTACAACTATTCATTTTAATTATAAATTATTATCCTTATATACACTGAAAACATAACTGCTTTAATCTTTTTTCTTCGAGGTATGGGGCACACAATTTTTCAGTTACGTTTCATAGTAAACTTTAGCCCAGGAAATATTTGAATATTTGTGAACATTGCCGTAGGTACAAAATATCAACTAAATAGTCTAGTAAAAATAAAATGACATGAACGTTTTTGTTTTTTAGTAAGTACCTATCTTTAATTCAAAAAGTTGTGAACTGCCGTATCTAAAAGTTGGTCTATATTTCTGAATATTTTGTAAAATAATACTTTGCAAAGTAAGGTGCTAAATTAAAATCATCAGAATTTTTTCGAAATAGGTTGTCTTTATCAAATAAAGTAGCTGTTACATCAATGTATTTTTTTTGTTAATATGACTACGCAAAATTTATTAATGAAATAATTGTAAAAACGTGGATGTTAATCAATTTTTAATAGGTTGTAATGATATCAACGGAAATTTTTGTGAGAAATTTATTTAAATTAGCTAGGTGTGTAGAATTGTATACAGTGTGGGCCAAAACAAAAACTCAACCTCGATATTTGGCAGTATTTATTAGATTTTAAAGAAATAAAGAAAGAGGTCGATTTTTGATCTAAGGGGGACACATTTTTACGGTATATACATTTGCATTTTGTCAACCACCTCCCTTCCACTTCCCCCGCCACTTATTTTTAAATAGGGAATATGGGTCCTATGTTAGTCCATTTGAAAGGAAATTAAATTCTATATTCAGTAATATAAACATTAACATAATTATTTATAAAGGGTGTCTAAAAAAAAATTTAATTAAATTATTTCACCCAAAAAGAAGAATATATGTAAATTATTTAACTGAAAATACATTATACTGCTGACAGAAAACAGAAAAAAATGTTTATTTGATAACTAAACATTGTTTGTTGCTTAAATTCAATTTTCAACCTACCACGAGACAGATGGGTGGCAGCTTGAACATTGAAATTAAGCGAAAAGCAATGTTTATTTATCAAAAAACATTTTTTTCTGTTTTGTGACAGCAGTAGAATGTATTTTGAATTAAATAAATTACATACATTCTTCTTTTTGGGTGAAAAAATTTAACTAAATTTTTTTCTTGGACACCGCCTATAAATAATTATGTTAATGTTTATATTACTGAGTATAGAATTCAATATTCTTTCAAATGAGCTAGCACAGGACCCATATTCCCTATTTAAAAATATGTAGTGGGGGAAGTGGAAGGGAAGTGGTTGACAAATGGCGGATGTATGTAATGTAAAAATTTGTCCCCCTTAGATCAAAAATCGACCTGTTTAGTCAATTCTTTAAAATCTAATAAATACTGCTAAATATTGAGGTGGATTGTTTCCTTTGGGTCACACTCTATTATTATTATTTTTTTTTCAGACTTAAATCTCTCAGACGATAGTGTAGCAGATCCAGATTATGTTTTACCCAAAGAAAATTTCATGAAACATCCAGTCGAAATCCTGCAAAATAACGACAGCAACTCTGATACGGAAAATATTCCAGTTTTGCAAACTCTAACCAGTAGAAATGATACAAAAAGAAAAGGTCGAACACGAAGAGAAAGAGAAGAATGTAAAAGGCTTAGAAATGCAGGAGAGAGCTATACTACAGAAAAAGGCAAAACTAAACCCAAAAGATTATCGAAAAACTTATTACCTTGTAGGCTAAAATGTGCGGAAAGGTTCAGTGAAGCCGAAAGGGCTACATGTTTTAATGATTACTGGAAGTTAGGGAGTAGAGATCGAAGGGCTATGTACATATCGGGGTTAGTTTCAATTTTACCTAAAAAGACCCAGAAAACCGACGGCAGAGCAATAAATAGAGAGTGTTATTGTACATACAAACTGATCGTTAATAATGAAGCAAAACGAACCTGCAAAGAATGTTTTTGTAGAATATTAGGGGAGACTAAAGGATTTATCAATGTACTTGTCCAGAAGAAGAAGTTTTCTTCAACCGGAATAATAGAATCCGATCAAAGGGGTGTAGGTCCTCCTGCCAACAAAAAAAGTATAGAAGATATAACTTCAGTCAAAAATCATATTCTATCTTTTCCTAGCTACGAAAGCCATTACTGTAGAAAATCCACGAATAAAAAATATTTATCTCCTGATCTTTCTATAGCAAAAATGTATAGGCTATATAAAGAAACTTGCTTAGAGCCGGTTTCTTTAAAACTGTACTCAAACTGTTTTCACGACTTAAAACTGTCTTTTAAAAAACCATCAAAAGACACCTGTCACACCTGTGATATAATAACGATGCAGATGAAGTTAGCTGAGGAAAATGGAGATTTAAAAATTCAGTTAGCTGAGCATCATTTGCAGGCTGAAAAGGCTTATTCTGCAAAACGCGCCAGTAAAGTAAGAGCTCAAGAAGATTCCTCGTTTCAGGCTTATGCGTTTGACCTCCAACAGTGTCTACCCACACCACTTTTACAAACCTCAATTGCCTTTTACAAGAGGCAGCTTTGGACCTTTAATTTAACGGTTCACAACTTGGCAACGGATGAAGCTACGTGTTACATGTGGGATGAGACAATTGGAGCACGTGGTGCAAATCAAATCGCATCCTGTCTGTGGCACTTTTGTTTAAATTATCTTCCACCAGTTGTCAAAGAAATTACATTCTTTTCAGATACTTGCGGTGGACAGAATAAAAATAACATCGTGGCAATGATGTTTACATTTTTATTAGACAAGCACTCAACTTTAGAAATTGTTAATCACAAATTTCTCCTTAGTGGTCATAGTCACATGGAATGTGACTCTGATCATGCCATTATTGAGAAAACTAAAAAAAACACAAATGAAAATTAACCATCTTCATGATTGGATTCAACTGGTTAGATCATGTAAGATAAAAAACCCATTTAAAGTTGTTCATATGAGTTTAAACGATTTTTATAATTTTACTGAGCTTGGCTTAAGAAAAGGACCTTTCACAATTAGAAAAAAGGATGTTGCTGGAGATAAGTTTTTATGGCAACCGGATAAATGGCTGCAATATCAAAAATCCGTTGGCGAAATTCATTTTAAAGATAATCTCGAAGATAATACCCCCTTTAAATGTCTTACTTTCAGACAAAGAGGAAAACCTACACACTCCTTTCACTTAAACGTAATAACGAAAGAACCTTTACCAATAAGCAAAGAAAAGAAAAAAGATCTTCTGGACATTTTGCATCTAATAGATCCTTTGTTCCACGACTTCTATTCAAATATAAAAACAACTGAAACCAAATCAACAGATCCCGATATTGACGAAAGAGATCCAGATGATGTCGATAATGACAATGCAGATGAAGAGAGCATTGAATAATAACAAAAACTATTTACTGTTTTTAGTTTTATTTGTATGTGACAAAGAAGACTGTTTTATTTTAGTTACAATTTTTTATTTTATGTTTCGTTCCTGTTAGTTTCTGAAATAAATATTCCAAACCGAAGGGCATGTTTTATTTAGCTGTAAAGTTCTCTATTTCATCAGATTTATTTAAATTAGAGTTAGTTGCTTATGGTAAATAAGTTGACAAGTACTAGGTGAACAATGTGACAAGTCTGATTTCTATAAAATAACCAAAGGAAATCCCACTTTTTTTCCAGATTTGTAAAAATCGACTAAAATTACTTATATTTACGATACTAAACTAAAAAAAAGTTAATAATCTTTTTTACAGCTAATTGTCAAAACTTAAAATCAATGCCCTGAAAAACTGCATTTTTAGACATGTCAACATATTCACGCCAGCCACGGATATATCCTCTTGCAAATTACGTTCATTGCTATGCACACCAAATGAATGTAATTATGACAAGTCCATGTTCTATCAAAAAGATGCTGGGATATTTTTTTGTATCTGGTTTATACTCATTCGTTTCTACATCTACTCAAAGAACAAAAATTTTGGATGATGTGGTTAATTGCAGGTTGCCAAAGTCTTCCGAAACACGTTGGAATTTTCAATCACGGGGTGTTCATACTGTTTATGAAAATACAAAGACCTCATTGCAGTTAAGGACATTATACAAGATATTTCACATGATTTGTCATCCATTAATATATCAAATGATTTTAAATTAAAGCTCCAGGATAAACATTTTGTATTATGCCTCACGTAGAAATTATGTTTCATCAGTCGAAAAAAGTATGCACCGATTCTGCTAAGGTGAAAAAAGATTTGGAGAATTTTGAAGCAGCAATTCAAGGTATCAGGGAGCAAATGGAACTCATTAGTCATGATATTCAAGAAGAAATAAACATGTCACAGAGAGAAACAGATAATGATGATGATGAACCAATAAAAAAAAAGGCACGAATTGAAGAGGATAGACCCAGTAGAAAATGGTAAGCTGTAGAGATATGCGATGCAGTTTTGTTGCAAATAAAAACAAGGTTTACCTTCTCTGGACATTTAGTTGCTTCTAATTTATGTACCTATGTCGGAGAAGTTTTCTGCTTATAAGCATCAGTTCGGAATCATTCTTAATGAAACATGTAGACAATTTTTATTTTTAAACAAACTCGGCTTAACCTGAATTATAAGTACTGTATGAGCAAGACGAATTAAGTACTACCTTTGAGACTGTTCCACTATCAATTGTTACCATCTGAAGCAGAACATTGTTTTTCTATGATAAAATGAATTAAAACATTTCTTAGAAATACCATGAAGAAAGAACAGCTTAGTGCTTTAAGTATGATATCTGCAGAAAAACAATTTGTAAATGGCATTAACAATTTTAATAATAAAGTCATTGAAAACTTTGCAACCAAAGAAGAAAGAAGGATGGACTTCATATATTGGAAACTTTAAAAGTGATATTAAACAACTTGGTACGTGTGTGTAAATACTGGAATAGTGTTACTTTTATAATTTTGTAAATAGACTCTAGACCTAGACCAAATCGTAATAACCAGCAGTAAATACTGGTGGTAAGTTGAGTTTTTTTATTGTTAATTAATTTACGGAACTGTTTTGATAAATTTTTGACAATTTCTTGGCACCCCAGAATTAGTAGATACCA
The DNA here is from genome assembly GCF_917563875.1 of Diabrotica virgifera virgifera. Lineage (NCBI taxonomy): Eukaryota > Metazoa > Arthropoda > Insecta > Coleoptera > Chrysomelidae > Diabrotica > Diabrotica virgifera. The sequence continues at coordinate 71,402,044 of NC_065444.1, forward strand.
ACATAAGATAAAAGTATCTTGTCTTATTTTTTTTTCAATATCTATTTTATACCCTTTTTGACAATATCGTGAACTCATCACTAAAAATTTAGGCAGCTGCCCGAATTCTGGCACTACCTTCTTATGCCTCCTCTACACATCAGCAGATGCGTCTGTTGATGCATCTGCTGATGTATCATCACGAGCTGACCACACATCTGTAGTAGGCTAGTGATTATGTATTTTAGAAAGGAACCAGAACGTTAACGGGTTTTATTGTTTCATATAGTCAATAGATCTCTCAGTATGAAAAAATCGCGGAGTGCTACCATTTAAAGGGGTGCGTTTTTGAGAAAAGGGTGAATTAGTCCCTAGGCACAGGGCGAATTAGGGTGAGTTCTATGCACATTTGGTGCAAATATCTCTACAGGAAAATTGTTTCAGGTTAAATTTACTATAGAAATATCACATTTTAAAGTCAAAAATATTTTTTTTTCAAAAATATATTCAAAACAAAAGCAAGAACAAAACACGAAATATAGCAATTTTGTTTTTTATCCCAAAACTTGTTTCATTGTGGATATAGGTACAGTCTAAAAAATGAAAGAATACCCATGAACGATCACATCAATCACTTATTTTGTATTTGCTATCTTTTTCTATAAATAACAAACGCTTGTTATCGAAAAATATAGCAAATACAAAATAAGTGATTGATGTGATGGTTCATGAGTATAGGGCTTTTCATTCACAGTCATTTGTTTCGAGCTTTTGTCATGTGTCACATAATATTAATATATCTACGACATACGTTATTGGTATATACAATAATACAAACCAAAGACATATGACGTAGATATATTAATATTATGTGACACATGACAGAAGCTCGAAACAAATGACAATCGATGAAAAGCCCTATTCTTTCATTTTTCCGACTGTATAAGCATTGCTTCACAGAAAAAAAACTTTCATGCTTTTTCTTTAAAGTGACGTTTCCTATGTCTCTATGATTTATAGTTTCCAAATTATGATTTTTCAAAGTACTCACAGCGATTTTGGGACATTTTCCTTGTTACTTCGCAAACATTGTTCTGTAACTTTTTTCTACGCAGCTTTAGGTATAATCAATGTTACATTTAATATGAAGAAAAATCAATTATCTTTAAAATGGTCTATCCTAAAAGGCTGTGTAACTATTTTTAAGCAAGATATGGTTTTTCAAATTTGTATACTTTTAATGATTTTTGATATATTTTACGACTATTTTTAAATTTCTGATTATAACTTTTTTTATTGTATATTTAGGTATGTACATTGTGCAATAAAAAAGAAAACTTATTTTATGTACGTTAAAACTGTGTATTGTAAAAAACTCTAGGACTATTTTTAAACAAGATATGCTCTTTCAAAATGTCACATACACATGCAATAGGTCCCACTAAGCTGGAACCATATGGAAAACTATTTTATTATTAACTTTATGAAAAAAAGTTATTGTTTATAAAATGCCCTGCATAGTCTAAAACCTAAGATGCAATCATCAGATATAAAATTTTATCAATAGTGTACAAGGTATGTTAAAAAATATGAATTTCGCTCAAGAGTAAAGTAGCATATTTCAAAATATCGAAAAGTGTTATTAAGGAAAGTTAGTTGGAATTAAAAATTATGTTATATTTTTTTGAGTATATTTTTGTAAAAAAATATTTTTGACTTTAAATTGTGATATTTCGATAGTAAATATGCCATTATATTGTTCTAATTGAAAAAAAAAATGAAAATTTTTTCTCAAATTACGGATACTCTTGGATATCCTACGGATATCTTGTTTAAAAATAGTCCTAGAATTTTTTGCAATACACCATTTTAAAGTAGATAAAATATGCTTTTTTTATTTCACAATGTATATACCTGAATGTACAAGAAAAAAAGTCATAATGAAAAATTCTACAAATAATTATAAAAAATATCAAAAATCATAAAAGCCTTGAAAACCTAAAAACCTTGAAAAAGCATAACTTGCTTAAAAATATATACAACCTTATACAATAGACCATTTCAAAAGTTAATTGACTTCTCTTTCTACTAAGTGTACCATTGCATATACCTAGAATAATGAGTAGAAAAAAGTTACAGAACAATGTTTGTGAAATAATGGGGAAAATGGCCCAAAAATGCTGTAAGCGGCGAACTTTGAAAAATTCTAGAGACCTCTGCCAAACATCAATTTAACGAGGAAGGATGGTAGTTATTTTTCGCTGAAGCAATGCCTATACCTATATCCCTGTGGAAAAAAGTTATGGGGCAAAAAACAAAATTTCTTTCTTTTGTTTTTTTTCTTGTTATTCTTTTGAGTATATTTTTGTAAAAAAATATTTTTGACTTTAAATTGTGATATTTCGATAGTAAATTTAACCTGGAACAATTTTCCTGTAGACGTGTTTGTATTAAATGTGCATAGAACTCACCCTAATTCACCCTGTGTGTAGGGACTAATTCACCCCTTTCTCAAAAACGCACCCGTTTAAATGGTAGTACTCCGCGGGTTTTTCAAATTTAGAGGTCCGTTGACCATATGAGATAATAAAATCCCATTAACGTTGTAGTTCTTTTTAGCTCTCTTATTTTGAACATAATCAATAGCCTATAGGTACACATCTGTAAATTGTTCAGTCTGTGTTAATTCTCGGGTGATGTAAGATCTACTTTGAATTCACTGCGAAAACTAATGCGTCGTAAAGGTCAGATGTGTGGAGAGAAATCAGGCATTCGCACCGAAACCTTTTGATCTGTGCTAGGAAAACCGACAACAATCGGATATTTCACAGACGCGTCCGCCGACGTGATATATAAACAACAAACGATCAAATTACCCCATCTACACATCCTGCAGATGTATACGATGTGTAGAGGAGGCATTAAAGTGATACAAGCCGCCACTGCCTGTAAGAACTTGAAAAGTACATAATATTTCTGTATTTGTCTTAAGTTATTCCATGTCCAGTTCTAGTTCTGAAGAAAATTAATTGTATCTTCATTTAAGGTATTACAATTAATGCAGCTCACATTGGTTACAGTACGAAAAAGAGAAGTTATGCTCATACAGATTGCCCAGGACATGCAGATTTTATAAAAAATATGATTTCTGGTGTGTCTCAGATGGATGGTGCTATATTAGTTGTAGCTGCGACTGATGGACAAATGCCACAAACTAGGGAACACTTATTATTGGCTAAACAAGTTGGAGTAACAAAAGTCATTGTGTTTGTAAACAAAGCTGACTTAGTTGATCAAGAGGTTTGTGTATATTCAAAATCAGGTAATATTTGCAATTTATTTTTGGTGTGTTTTAGATACTGGATCTAGTGGAACTGGAAATTAGAGAGCTACTTGAGGATTTTGGTTTTGATGGCACCAATACGCCATTTATATTTGGATCTGCATTAGAGGCTATGAATGATAAAGAAACAAAATTTGGTATACCTGCAATTAAAGAACTTATTGCTTGTTTAGATAGTTATATACCAGATCCTCAAAGAGATGTTACATCACCTTTTATGCTACCCATAGACAATGCATTTACAGTTCCTGGTAGAGGAACTGTTGTTGTTGGAACAATATTTCGGGGTGTTATGAAAAAATTGCAAGAAGCAGAATTACTTGGTTTTGACAATCAGTTTAAAACTACTGTTACAGATATACAAGTATTTAAAAAAAGTGTTGCAGAGGTAAGTACCCAAACATGAATTTGTCTATTTCACACTTGAATGTTTAATATAGTCGGTTCGCTAAACTCAGACATAACTGGCTTGTGATTTTAGTAAGTAATTTTGCCAAGTGGAGGTGTGAAGTTTAGCGATACAAACCTATAAATTTACATTATATTTATTGTTTCCCACCTTTAGACATATCGGACGAGTTTGGCAACTGCCATTGTGACAGTGACAAATTCAGTTGGCATACTCCTCTGATATGTCTCAAGGTGGGAAACAATAAATAGAATGTAATTTTAAACGTTTTTATCGCTAAATTTCCCAACTCTACTAGTTTAACTTCTTTTTATCTCACAACTTAATATGTTTTCCATCTTTTGTGTTATTTTGCCGGTTATTATCGCGCTCATCACTGTATAGAAAGTAGGTACACTAAAGATCAAAAGTTGAGGGGTTACATAGGTCTTGCGGGTAAAAAAAGTGACTTTTTAAAAAAATTATATCTCGAAAACTAAAAATTATTTTTATTTATAATTGGAACATGTAAAAGTATAGTACTTAAGGTACTCTCAAAAAAATTTTCAGCCAAAAATATTTATTTTTGTAGAGTTGACTGCAATTTTTCGACAACAGCCCTTTTTTGTGGTGGGCAGCATAACTAAGTCCAGTCTCATCTGAAATCAAAAAATCAAATAGTTTCTTGTAGTTTATACCTCTGGCTAGTGAATGAACGAAGGTATTTTTATTAGGTGAAATTGTTGTTGTTTTATAAAAAAACTACTTTAAAAATGGTCATTTTTGAAAAAATGAGAAAAATTGGGGTCGAAAATGTGTTTAAACCTATGTAAAATCTTCAAATTTCATTTTTTTTTTAATTCCTTCCTTCATTCACTAGCCAGAGGTATAAACTACAAGAAACTTTTTGATTTTTTGATTTCAGATGAGACTAGACTTATTTATGTTGCCCACCGCAAAAAAAAGGGCTGTTGTCGAAAAATTGCAGTCAACTTTACAAAAATGAATATTTGTGGCTGAAAATTTTTTTGAGAGTACCTTGAGTACTATACTTTTATATGTTCCAATTATAAATAAAAATAATTTTTAGTTTTCGAGATATAATTTTTTTAAAAAGTCACTTTTTTTACTCGCAATACCTATGTAACCCCTTAAACTATTGGGGGCTAATCCCCAGGAAATTGATGACTAAAAGTATATATCTTAAACTATAACTTTGGTTTTACGAAGGTTTTATTTATAAAGAGTAAAATAATAGAACAAATTAAAGTTAGATATTTAGGGTTGAACTGTGGTAATACTAACAATATCCTATATAAAGGAAACTGGGGCAGATTTTTTGGTGCTACTATAGTATGTAGTCTACCGTCGCTTTTCTGCTATAGCTTGCGGTCTGCCGAGGGATGCGATGTATAACCTGCATTATAATATTACAGTGCCTGCAAAAAAATCTATGCAAAGTGAATAAAACGCATAAATCAGAATTATTATTATTTTAATTTTACAAATTAATACCTTATCATACCAATTTACTAATTTTGTTGTGAATAAGCCAATTTTGTGGCTTATTCCCAACTAAAACAGTTTGAGTAGAATAAAAAGTATTAATTTCTAAAATGAATGTAATAATTCTTCTGATTTATGAATTTTATTTACTTTGTAAAGATTTTAACTATTGTGTGCAAACCCGTCTGAGAAAATATTATCATGTTGTTTATCGGCATATGTAAGTATGTATACAGTGCTGGCAAAAAAATCTTTACAAAGTGAATAAAACATAGATTAGAATAATAATTATTATAATTTTACAAATTAATACTTTGTCATAACAATTTACTATTTTAGTTGGAACTATGCCACAAAATTGACTTATTCTGCCCACTATAACAAATATGCACAGGTAAACTGCATCCTCAGGGTAGACCGCATACTATAGTATTGTCCTTTTCATGAGCATTTTTCAGTGCGTAACAAATATTAGGAAAAAGGGTAAGTCCGTGATAATACACATTTATGGCATTTATTCTAACATGGGATTTTAGTTAAATCTGACAGTTGTCACATTTTATTTTCAATTTGGAATAAAAACAAATCAAATGTGTTTCTTGCATTTATAAAATGGTATTTTCTTTGATTTGTATAGTCTTATAAATTATACAGATTATATTTGTAATATTATCTAATTAAAAAAAATTATTTTTTTTATGACACCATCTATCGACAACTAGAATAAATGTTGTAAATGTCTGTAATCACGGACGTACCTTTTTTCTGTCACATACAATTTAATGCGTTAGAAAGAAATCGAAAAACTGTGACGCACTGAAAGATGATCATGAGAAAAAGACTAGCATCGATTTTTTTATTTCAATTAATGTTTTCCGACATCGTCGTTGACACAAGTGCAATAATTTTAACATTTTACAAAAAAGTAAAAGTTAAGGTATCACGTTTAAGAAGAAGATAATAACAGTGTGTACTAAGTACGTTAACTAAATTTAGTTATGGATCCCTGAAGTCTTTAAGTAATTGATCAAATCTCTTCTGAGAGAATTCAGGAGCTCCTCTAAACTATCCTTGAAATATTTAGTGATGTAGATGTTTCAGTAATGCATTCTTTAAGAGTGTGTTTGACAGTGAGATTTGGTATTTAGTCCAGGATAATAAAGTTTTTTTCCATGACACTTGAACAGCCAGGGTACTGAAGCGTTTTTTCGACAGATAATACCTATAAGAGCAAATTGTAACTATTTCCTGCGTAGGATCTGGCGGCCATTTTTATTTATAAACAATTAAGTGTCAAAAAATGTAATTTTTTGCTTTTTTTTTTCAAATCAATGGAAAACAGGGAAACTTATGGTTTTTTTAGTACAAATATCTTCGAGATTATGGAAAAAACTTTAAAATGACGTATTACAAAGTTTGATATACTCATTTATTCTTAATATAATTGCGAAAAAGGTCGGAATTGCAAAAATAATTATTTTCGCAATAACTGTTGCAAAAATTAGTGTACAGCTTTGAAATTTTTGTCAAATAAGGGTTCTGTGGTGCTTAAGATGTGATAAAAATTTCAAAGCGATTCATTCAATTGTTTAAATTTTATTCAAATTGTTTATCCCAGAGAGCATTTTTTTTGCAATAACATAAGTCAGAAAAAAATGACGTTAGAACCATACCACAGGTGTCAAATGAAAGAGCATGAGCTATGTTTTCAACTTGGTTTAAAAAAAGTGAATAAAAAATGCATTTATTAGTAATAAATAATTATGCAAAAGTATCGTAAATCTTTCCTTATAAACTTTTTATTTTGTTATATAAGAAATTATACATATTTATTACAATTTTTTATTAATTATGATATAGATAACATTACTTGGTAGTTGTGCACTTAAAACAGGGTAAAAAAGTAATTTTTTTTTTGGAAAAAGTTTATAAAGAAAAATTGACGATACTTTTGCATAATTATTTATTAATAATAAATGCATTTTTTATTCACTTTTATAAACCACATTGAAAATGTAGCTCATGCTCTTTCATTTGACACCTGTGGAATGGTTCTAAGGTCATTTTTTTCTGACTTATGTTATTGCAAAAAAAAATGCTCTCTGGGATGAATAATTTGAATAAACAATTGAATGAATCGCTTTGAAATTTTTATCATATATTAAGCACCAAAGAACCCTCATTTGACAAAAATTTCAAAGCTGTACACTACTTTTTACAACAGTTATTGAGAAAATATTTTTTTTGCAATTCCGACCTTTTTTTGCAATTATATTAACAATGAGTATATCAAACTTTGTAATACGTCATTTTAAAGCTTTTTCCATAATCTCGAAGATATTTGTACTAAAAAAATCATAAGTTTCAGTGTTTTCCGTTGATTTGAAAAAAAATCGGAAAATGCCATTTTTTGACAGTTAATTGTTTATAAATAAAAATGGCCGCCAGATCCTACGCAGGAAATAGTTATAATTCGTTCCTATAGGTATTACCTTTCGAAAAAACGCTCCAGTACCCTGGCTGCTGAAGTGTCACGAACAGGGTATATTTTTGTCTTATTACCCTGGCCTAATTGGTACTGTGCAGACATGAAGGCGGATCTTCGGTGGACATAAAATATCCATGAGTTAAGCAACTATACCCTATCGTTAGTCTTTGTGTCATGATCCTTTCCTTTCTTAGCAGATATGCTGGAAAGAATAAATCAAAAACATCAATATTGTTGGATATATGGGAAAATGGACCTAAGACAAACAACTAACAAGCAAAACACTTGAGATAAGACAAATGGCAAAATGAAAGCGAAAAATTAAATAGACTAAGTAAACTAATGTATCATAAAGAGAAACAAAATGGAACAATATGACAACAATAAAAAATGTGTTAGGACTATAATAAATGTCAAATGGAGGAAAAGGAAGAACTACATTGGTCTGCACCACTGTTCAGGGTATTCGGAGCATTCTTTTATGCAGCATCTCAAACGTTTCTAGGCAATTGATCCTATCAGACTTCAAAGTCCAGGCCTCGGTGTCATGTAACAACAGTGACCAAATATAGCATTTGATCATTCTTTGACATAATTTTATGTTAAAACTTTGGTTACAGAAGAATGACTTTATTTGATTGATTTGTATCAATGATTTGTAATAAGAATGATTTGTAACAGCTTGTGTTTTTTTTTGTAGGCAAAAGCTGGAGATAATGTAGGGACATTATTAAGAGGTATCAAATTAAAAGACATAAGTAAAGGTATGCTCCTTTGTGCTCCTAATAGTGTTAAAATCAGTAACAGGTTTAAGGCTAGTATTTATTTTCTATCAAGTAGAGAAGGTGGAAGAACGAAACCTATAACTGGCAAATACTGCCAACAGTTATTTAGCAGAACCTGGAATGTGGCATGCCGCATAGATTTGGGTAAGTATTTCCACTTTACTATAAACAGAAATTTTAAATTGCTGTACTGCACAAAATATGCAGTAATTCTACAGTCTAACTAAACATCCTCTTATACCTTCGGTACATAATTCGCAAATATTTTACGGCTATCCCTACTTTTTCTGTCTTTACACGGCAAATTACGTGTAGTAAATTACAAATTCACACTGGTATGGATATGTAAACATTACTAGAATGTCATTCTACTTGACAATGTCATCATTAACTTTAAAGAGATGGCTTTTGAATGTTCTTGGATAACTGTTATTTGTATAATTGCAAATTTTATTAATTCAGTTAATAAATGTGATAATTTTTTCACTAACTATGTATTCAGTGATTGTAATAATTTATATGTACAACAAAAACTAATACTCAATCGAGAAAAGAGGAAAAGTGTCAGTGATTTTTTAATGTCGTTGAAAAAGTTTAATGTCGTTGAAAAAAAAAGTTAAGTTGTTGGATTTGTCCCATGCCAACTCAAAATTTCTACTAAATCAAAGAAGAAAAAGAAGATTGTGTATTGATAGACAGTTCCCCTTAGATAAGGAAAGAGAGGTTGCCCCTAGCGTGAAATTTTTTTATCTTGTCATGTTTGTTCCACACCAACCAAAATTGCTAGTTAACTAAAGAAGAAGAAGAAGAAAATGAAGAAGAAGAAGCAAATTGTACAATGTACTAACTCCAAATTGTAAGTGAATAAGGGATTTTTCCCTTGTTCAGAGACGATGAGCTGGCCAAATACCCAAGTAGGTGGAGGCCAATAAACTGAAGAAGAAGAAGATTTTTTTAATATATTGTTACTATGGAACGCTTACAATTTTGAACATCTTTAGCAACAAAATACTTGGATCAAGAATATATTATCCTGATGTATTCTCTGCTTGCATCTTCCACAAATAATACACAATAAATAACTTTTTATTAAGTTCACGTCTTAAATCAATTATTTATCAAATACATACACTATATATCAATATTATTTAATCAACAACACCCTTAAGGTGTCGAGGTAAGTGGAGAAATCAGATATCTCCATGCCTTTCGGTCGGTAGCTAGTCTCTCTGCCTCCTTATTTCCTTTTGCGCAAGCCTTTCCAATATCTGCGTTCCATGTTCTTGCTGACCTACCTCTTCCATCGTTTTTATCTGATGCAGCTTTCCATACTCTCTTTACAGCTCTACCTTCACTCATTATCGCCATATGGCCGAACCACGATAATTGTTTCGTTTCTCTAGTTTTTCTTAAGTCTTTCCGATACCGCACCTTTCACGTATTTCTTCGTTTCTGATCACGTCTGGTCACCCCAGTTACCGCTCGCAAATATCGCATTTTGCATGCTTGAATTTTACTACGAATTTTGTCATTCACTGTCCACTTTTCACTACCGTAGAGTAGCATCGGTTCATATATAGTTTTAAATACTTTCATTTTTGTTTTCAGGCTTACTTCCTTTCTCCTAATAAAACTCTTGTTTAATGCATAGTATAATTTTGTCGCACTCATTACCCTGCTATTTATTTCTGATTCTATATTTCCTAGTCCATTCATTGTTAATTATAGATACTTGAAGTCCTTTACTTGTGTAATGGTCTCATTATTTAGCTTTACAATTTTATATTTTCTTGAATTTTCGATATTACTAAAGCTGCCGTTGTTTCAATATTAATTTTCATCCCGAATTTCTGTAATAGGTCTGGATCCGGCATAAGAAAAAAAAGTTGATTAATAGCAAGCTGAAAATTTGTTAATAGCTTAACGGTGTCTAGTCGGACAAACTTTGGTATATGGAAATATTGGAACAGGGAAGTTTTAATGGTGGAACAGGTTAAAAATTTGAAACGTCAGACTACGAAAACGTCAGATGTATTTTGTCGGACAGAACTTCCAATTGATTTGTTGCCCTTTCATTAAACTCTCATGCAAAAATCAGACTGGTGAGTATCACCAACTGGGCATTTTAATGAGTGGAACACGAAGAACATGTCAAATGGCAGAAATCATGTTGGTTAGTAATAGCGGTATGATTTTTGCATGAGAGTTTAATGAAAGGGTAACAAATCAATTGGAAGTTCTGTCGGACAAAATACACCTGACGTTTTCGTAGTCTGACGTTCCAAATTTTTAACGTGTTCCACAATTAAAACTTCCCCTGTTCCAGTGTTCCAATATATCAAAGTTTGTCCGACTAGACACCCTTAAGCTATTAACAAATGTTCAGCTTGCTATTAATCAACTTTTTTTTGGTACTCGAGATCCAGACCTATAAGCTTCATTCTAAATATTTACAATTTACTTACAAGTCTTTTTCTGATTTTGCCACAATTACCAGGTCATCGGCATAATATACACTCTGACACATGTACGTGCTGAAATTTACCCCAACCCTAGTTCTGTTTACCTTGCCCCTGCATTCTTTTGCAATTTCGTCCACTAGAGTGATGAATAACAAAGGATTTAGGACACCACATTGTCTTACACCTGTCCTTGTGTAGAATTCTAGAGATGAGCGTTTGTTCATTCTACTTATTACGTGTACATACCAAAAATGATATTCCCCTGTAATTAGAACACTTATGTTTATCACCTTAGACTGATCTAACTAAATATTAGAGCCAATTGGTACTTTTAATTTTGTGTGAAAATTGTTAGTACTAACAAGTATTATGTAACTTGGTGTAGAATTATTTATTCTTAATGTTTCATCTGCTACTACAGCAGACATTATTAGGTACATGTAATGCAGTAATAAACAGGGCTGTTAGAAAAGACCTCTATGTCTGCTGTTACATGGTTTTTGAAGATTGTCACTGTCAGGTAGTTAAGTTTCATTTTCATTTATTTGTTCTTTTAGGCGAAGAAGTTAAAATGATATTACCTGGAGAACATGGTTCTGTAGACCTCACTTTGTTATGGAAGATGGTAATGCTACCTGGACAGCAGTTTACAATAAGAGAAAATAACATTACAGTTGCAACTGGGATAATAACAGAAACTTTACCCAGTATAGCGGTTACTTCAAGTTTAGGAAAGTTGACAGTATAGCGATAATAGAACCATAATTGTTTGTAAATAAATTGTTTAAAGTTGATGTGTAAAATCAATTACCATAATTGTTAACTTGACCTTTTTCCTACAGGCTATTAGCTTCCCTAGTTGTATTTCCAAAGAATATAGACCTTATAGAAGGGTACTGCCCTGTAACGTTTCAGCATAGGATTTTGTGCACCAACTGAGTAGGTGCATGTGGCCTGACAAATGAGTAGGTACAGTATTTTCAAGGGACAAATAAACGTGACCATCTGTTCCATTCAAACTCTTCTTCTAGGCGAGCGTATAATTTGGTATTACTCAGATGAATCTTTCTTATTAACATCATTCTTGTAAAATTATCACAAATGTTAAGAAAATGTATTAAACTTAAAACAAAACTGAACTGTGAATCGAGGCAGAGTTGCCACATTTAGCCTGATAAAGAAGAGATAATGCAGCAATTATTTTTTTATAAAATGGCGTGAAAATCTTTTCAAAGAATCATATATTCCTCTTCTTTTTTATCAACCATTTTCCATCCACTCTTGAATGTACAGTCCGTACAATATAGATACCGTTGCACTTCATCCGTGTCATAGCATGTGACGTCACATGAGACCAACACGAAATATTTAAATGGTAGGTATGTTTCTATTTAGAATCGTTTAGCCGAGTACAGTGAAATTACAACCACTAGACATATTTTATTATATACGTGTAGAAATAATATTGGAAGATTTCTATTACTGTAAATTTAAAGAAATGTATCCTAACTTGTTTCATTTAATTTGTGTAGGTGGAATATAAAGCGTTTTTATGTTCGGATAACACTCGGTAACCCTTGTTCGGATTACACTCTAACTGCAATTGAACAAAGGTGACATTTTGGGATAAATTGGTAACATTTATTTGACAGTTGCGATGGTGACACTTCATATTTGTTTTTATTCTTTACTGGAACTACCCACGGTTCTTAGACATTACTACGGTTGCCTAAATCGACTAACCAATGAACATTAAGGGTGAGATTACGTCACGAGAGTTTACTGTCATTTGAATCGTAATTGATTTTTTTCGAATCCTGAGAAAACCAAGTATTTTAGAAAAATTTAAACGCAGGATGCAAGATTACATTATTACCGAGGGCGGAAAGCCCCTTAGAATAAACAAGCAGATTCTATTGAATGAAATATTTGAAATTAAATATCACACTTCTCTTTTATTTTCAGCCCTGTAACTTATTAAAATAAACATTATAGAAGTTTTCAGGGACTTTCAGCCCTCGGTAATAATGTAGTCTTTCATTCTGAGTTTAAATTTTTCAAAAATATTTATTAGTTTTCTCAGGATTCGAAAAAAATGAATACAATTAAAACACATTGAGAATTTTGACATGCGTCAAAATTTTGTATTAACTCCATGTAAAATTCTGAACTGTTGAATTCCAGCTTCCCTAATAATTATTGTACATCAAAAGACATTAGAAACTATTTGTAGAGGATTGAAATCTGTATTGGAAATAACTGTTAAAATTGGTCTACGTAATTAAACATATTCCAAAATTTTGTAAAAATGTAATACATTTTAGTTTTCAGCCCAAACTTAGGCCACACACAATGCAATAATGTTCACATTTTTGAACTGTCAATATTTTTATTTTATCATCTATTGTTTAAAAACAATACAGTTGATAAGATACACTCAGTAGCGGAGAAAGGATTAATAATAAATTTTTTTTTATTCAGTCAATAATGTCACTGTCAGTTAAATAGTAACGTGTGGCCTTACTTTTACACGCATACCTATTGTGGCAAATGTATCATATTTTTAAAAATTTTCGAATGCATTTAAATCGTAGAACAATTTTAACTTTTGATTTTAATTCTCTACAAGTATTCTCTCATGACTTTTGATGTAAAATAATTAGGGAAGCAAGAATTCAACAATTCAGAATTTTACATTGAGTTTCCTATGGCCCTTTTTACGATTCACCACCCGGTATAAGATAAAATGTGTACTATTTGTCTAATTATTTCATAATAACACAAATAATACACATATATACACAATAACACACATTCAATGATCGAAAATCATTTAAAAATATGGGGATCTAAACTCTTGTGACGTAAAGTCAAAAATATAAGTCTCCCCACCACCGTCGGACAAGACAACCGTAATAAAGTCTAATAACCGTGGAAACTACCTATTTGTCTAATTATAATTATTGTTTTTATTATTTACGTTAACGTAAAATTATAACAATTCTTGCTTTTTATTTCTAATATTTTTATTTATTTAAATTGAATATTAATCTGTTTTGTTGTATAATCCACTTCGCAATAATTATGTGATATAATTGATTTAAAATTAATTCAATATTTTTTTGTAATTGTTCAACAATATCAACTTAGATCTCTGACGTAGATAGTGACGGTATCTATATTGTATGGACGGTATCTATATTATATATATATGTACCATCTTTATCTTGCGTGAATCTAATCTAATCTCTTATATTATCTACCTATATCTTCGAGGTCTTCCCATGCTTCTTGTTCTCTTTGGCATAGTTTTTAAGATTCTCCATGGCCACCTGTTATCATAGTTGAACATGCAAAACATCGTACTGGCCGATATCTTCCGATGACTTCAAGGGATGACCCCTGTTTGTTGGATTCGGATCGAGAAGCGTTATCCGCATACCAACTAAACCCACTCCCTTATTCTCCAGTACAAGTTCTCTGCGAACGTCACTTCAGGTGCGTAGCTATGTCATGTACCATCACGTTAAGTAGAAGCCACAGTTAGTATGCAGTGCAGGTAGCTTAGTGCAATGTATTTTTAAAGTTGGATTTATAGTTTGACGTACATAGACGTATACGTAACGTAGACGCACTGGAAAAGTTCAACACCGAATTTTGTGTTATGCACTCTTGTTTATAAATGAACGTAAGCGCATGACGGGACGTAAGAGAAACGTAACGGAAGAGGTGGCCAACTTTCATCTTTTACAGTGCGTTTCTTACGTCTGGCCAATCATAAGGAAGAATTTTGTTCTGTCACTCAAAAATGACTCAAAGTGGACCCGCTCCCTCATACCTTTTAAGTTGTTTGTCAACATATTCGAATTTTGTTAATTATATTTTGTTATAATGGATGTTAAGTTATTAATTTAATAAAAATATATCATAGTGTAGTTTCAATATTTCAGATAAATATGAGTCGTTTATTAGCCTGTTAATTCGGATTATCCACACATATACGATAATTAAATCCAATGAACATTTTAAAGACCAGGAAATGAAACAACATAGTTGAAAATTCCATGGCACCAAGGAGCATACCTTCGTTTATTTCCTAATCCATTGTAACACACAAACCGAATAAATATTATAATAAATAATACTATAAATAAATGAACACAAAATTTTGTTTACGGTTCGTATAATTTTTAGGCTATGTTGTTGAATTGAATTAAGTCACTGTTTCTACTCATGCGCAAAAATTCCGCTGCGTTAATTTATAAATTGACAAAATATTTTCTTACGTCTGCGTCTAACTATAAATCCAACTTTACCGGAGAACGGACGACCACGTTGCCGGTTTGCCCCGAGCGATGCATTAGGACCGGATTTAAGAATCATAGCACTGGAATATACGCGCACACAACAATTGCCTACGGTTGTATACACGCGCCCATCATTGCGCCGACATGAGCGGCATGTATGCGCGCCGTAAGACTAACACTGCATTCTAACTCTGGATTTTACTATAGAAATTTCGAGCTAGCGGAGAGTAATCGGCGCGGCTGCGCTAGTGTTAAGGATTAAATAAAAGGCGTAAATTTATAAAATCAGCATATATTTAATATAAAATAGACATTTTAATATATTTTTTACTTAATACTAGTATCAGTTTATGTCTTAAAACAATAAAATCTTTAACAAGGAAAAAGCATTGCTTCTAAACATTTTAAAAATAAATCTACAATGGGGAATATAAAAGCGTTATATAAAATAAAACCAACATAAAACGTTTACCTTTCCATGTGTAACAATAAATAACAGTAATTTTATATATTTTAAATTATTGTAGAAAGTTAATGGAAAAGTGAATTTGATTATCTTAATGTTGCTAAATTCAAAGATCATAAGGTAAACTTACGCTACTTCACATTTTTACAATATTCGGTTTGGGTACATAGATAAGATATTATAAGGTGTAGACAATGCAAATAATAAAATATAGTTCAGTTCTAACTGAACTAAATTGTTTATAATTTTAAAGTATTTGTAAACCAAAGTAATCATATTTATTTAGCGTATGGCTTAGTACATCCAATACAGTGATAAAATGAAAAACCACTATGTTTCTGAATTATGTAAAGAATGCTAAAATTTGAAATATTAAAAATTTTAGTTGGTGGACATAATTCATAATCACAGGGTGGTCTTAATTTTTCAATATCTAAAAGCCTCCTCTACACATCGGCAGACGCGTCTGCGGACGACATCTACGTATGCATCTGTAGATGTGTAGATGGGGTAATTTGGTCGTCTGTTGTTGGTGTATCACGTCGGGAGATGTGTCTGCAGTTCATCCGTTTGTTGTCGCTTTTTCCATCAAAGATCAAAGGGTATCAGTGCGAACGGATTGAACGACCTACATATGTGTGGTTAGCTTGTGATGATACATCGGCCGATGTCTGCAGACACGTCTGCTGATGTGTAGAGGAGGCATGATAGATGACGTCTACGTACTATACTCAGAGAATGAAATCGTTGTCAGTGATTCATTTCAAAGTTCGAGGATTATTACGAAATTTGAAGAGAAAGAGGAGTAAATTTCAGTGGCTTTAAATTTACGTGTATAATTTTATAATTATTATACTATAATTTTAGTAAGCAATAAGTAACACTTCATGCAACAATTTCCTGCCAACTATTTCGTTCTTTGAGTCTAGTGTCTATTCTGCAGTGGGGAATTTGTTCAGAAGTAAGGCAAAGTTTTCAACCTAATATAAACATTAATAATATTGAAAAATATTAATAAAAGATTTTTAATTGAAAACTTATTGGTCTATTTCCCTGGTAACACCCCCATAGCTTCTAAAAATTGCAAGCCAGATGGATGCTGCAGTGAAGACAAGAGGGAATTCTAAAAAGTTGCAATTTTATACCGCATTTATACTCAGTCCTCTTGGACAGGGAAGTGGGCAGCGTGAATGTGTAAATAGCTCACTCGCGCTGCTACTCGTCATGCTATTGCCATTGCACCTACATACCCAAAGAGTCGGTTTTTGTGGCGGAAGTCAAAAGAGAGGCAGCGCGAATACGAGTGGGTATTCACATTCAGCTACTCTCTCTCTCGCACTTGCCGCCGGCAAAGCGGCAAGTGAGTAAGAGAGCAAGACGATGCTGTTGTCACATTCCTTTCTTGTCAGTCGTTCGGTAATGAGTTGTGAGGACATTGGCGAGGAACTGATGTAAACACCTCACTCGCGTCGATATCATATTTCGGGCAATATTTCCGTCAACGGCAGCAGCAGTGGCAATAGCTGAGTATAAATCCGGCATTAGAATTCCCTCTTGTCTTTACTGCAGCATCCATCTGACTTGCAATTTTTAGAAGCCATGGAGGTGTTACCAGGGAAATGGACCAATAAGTTTTCAATTAAAAATCTTTTATTAATATTTTTCAATATTACTAATGTTTATATTAGGTTGAAAACTTTGCCTTTCAGTGGCCAGATGACGCTAGTCACCTACTCCATTAACGTCAGTTGCAATGCGGGGATAAGCTTTCGTGGTTTTGTCACTTCGAGCAGAGAGCAGCAAGCCTACGCCTCTCCGATGGTGACTCCAAAAGAGTCGAAAATCGTCGATTCAGAGTGCTGGTTTGCGCTCTCTGTTCTAAGTGAAAAATAAGACAGTTTTGCCTTCGCATTGCAACTGAATAAAAATGGTATACATTTTTATTGTTCAGAAGTCTTTGCGTTTCTGTCTTTGAGTTTACCTTAGACCTACCTACCTATCTGATGAGCGAATACAGGGCAAAATCTATGATGTATCATGGTTGTGATCGAAACGTTAGACAGAAAGACTATGGTAATAATGCCTTCTATTTTTTTATAGTGTGTAATGGGCCGCTCACTATAAATATAAACATCAATGGGGTGTAGTCTAGCTTGCGTCAAGTGAGTAGAGTGATAGTTGGCGGCTAGTCTATCGTTTAAAGATTTAGCCATAGATATAAAAGGAAAGCCATAGAAAACAATTCTCGGAGCTATTTTTATCAAATAATACTAAATATAGAGGAACTTAAGCTCGGACAAAGACCTACCTGGGAACATGTTTTAGGTTCAATATTTGGAAAGAAACGAACGCTGTTACGAAAACATCATTTCGCAGATCCACGCAAAGGAGCTAAAACTGCATTGGAAATCATCTACAAACTACAGATATCCATTTTAATAAAGGTGCATGAAACTATCAAAGTTTCAGGCTTTTTGTTGTGGTGGTAGAGTACTGAAAAATGTGGGTTTCGTCCACCGGAGCTCCCAAGGAGAGGAAAAATCCCAGCTAAACTTGGCAGAAACTCTAAAGCTCCATTTGAAACGGTTAAAGAGCACCTAAAAGCTACCGTTTTTCCCACTCCTTGACACTTTGGAACAGGAAATTGAAAATAGGCTGCAGGAAAACAGTTTGGATGTACTTAACCACCTGAGCCAATTGTTGGGAAGACAAGAAGTAGTAGAGGAAAGCATTAAGTGTGTTTCAAAATACTACTCTTTGGATGAGAAGTTACTTTTCTGCGAAATGAAAATTTTTCATAACATGAAAGAAATGAGAAACAAAACAGTTGAAGAAAAATCGTCAGTTTTTCTGGAAAAGGCTCTAAAAAAGTCTTGCCTATGACGTTTGAAATATTCAGGCTATTTTTCATGATACCACTAAACTAAGCTGGGCGTGAAAGGACCTTTTCATGCCTGAGAAGATTAAAAACCTACACCAGAAACGCTAGCGGCCAGGAAAGAATGTCTGCAGTGGGGCTTTTAGCCATTGGAAGGAAAATCCCAGTCGATATTGAAAGTGTCATTGATGTATTTAATATCCGGAAAAGGAGACTCCATTCAAGTTAGATTTGAATCCATCAGCTCTAAAACACACATTGTTCTCTTATCTTACTAAAATACTATTGTAAATAAAAGCCTATTATAGATTTCAATTATTGTATTGAATTAGACCTGAATAAGATTTAGACCTGTATCCAGTAGAATATTAGGTTGATACACAAGGTTGGGGCAGATATTGTAAAAAATCGAAAATTAGGATGTGTACAGCCAGTGTGTATAGTTATAATTGCGTTAAATCCTTCTATTTTGCATCAAAATTTACAAAATTTTCCCCCCAAACCGCCCGGTAGGTTTTGCCACCCCAATAAAATTCGTGAAATGACGCCTATGACAGCGGTTGAGTGTCAGCTCAGAGTGAAAGCTTAGTAAATCTCTCAGCGGCTGACTTCCAGCGGTGTCGTCTGAACGCTACCGCTTACTCAGCTGTGCAGCCGCTGTGGTCGTCCGAAGGCACCCAATGCTTCCGACACATTTTGAGAAATGAATCCAGATATGCCCTTTTACAAACCATCCTACAAAAAAAATATTTGGAAAGCGAGGTCCAAAAAGAAGAATATACTGGTTAAAGAATCTCAGAACCTGGCTGAACACAACATCTGTGCAGCTTTTCCGGGCTGCTGCAGATAAGATAAAGATTGCCATAATCATAGCAAACATTCGTCACGGATAGGCACATCAAGAGGAAGACGAAAAACATAACTATAAACAAAGAAGAAAATAGTACTTTCTTCGTGACATCAACCCCAGGTTAATGTAGAAAAATCTTTTTGCACCAGCACAACACTCCACTCCACTAGAGATATTCCACAGATTTGGCTCCATCGAATTTTCGTGTATTCTTAAAACGAAAGACAGTTTTCGCTGGTCAGCGATTTTTATTCGATCAAGAAGGCATTACGACAAAAGACTGGTACTTTATAGCATTTCTAGAGGAACGCCCATTTCTACTTTGCCCATGATTTAAATATAACTCATGCCGCGCCGTCTAAAAATAAATTAATTCCCATAACAGTTAAAATCGAAAAATTCTATACTGGTCAGTCTTTTTAAAGTCTACATTTGTAGTAAAATTTACTATAATTCTTGGTTCACGATGTATATATAACTATACTGTAATTGCACTTAATATCATACTCAATCTTATAAATAAATATAGCAGCCACATAATTTCAGTGGCGTTACTTTATATTCTAATATGGCACATTAATGTGATGTCATGTTACCATGCTTGGTTGAAGTTTTAATTCTAAAAACATTCTAACACACTGAATATTAGGAAAAATAAAGATGGACGTACAATAAAAGAAGGTTGATATTGGGTATTTCCTTATAAGTCCATTCGCGATGTTAAGTCACAATGACGACCTCTCGGGGATTTCGGCTCAACTGGCTTCGAGGGAGTTTTCAGTGTCAAACAATGAGAGCACATGCATTTGAAACAAGTAGGTAATATTCATTAGGTATTTATTTTTGGAGTTGTACTTCTTTAGGCGCGTTTAAGAGTAAATGTATATGTGCGCGAATTCATCAAAAGTCTTGGTGCTGGTCGCAGATGAAACGTTATACGTGCTCTGATTGGGTATTACAATGACCTGTCAATAATTGTTCAATAGGGCGGTTATGGGTAAACAAATGTGTATATTAGCTTTTATTGTTGTGAGGACAGAGACAAAAGCAAGTTTATAATTGTAGTGACTTTTTAAATAGTTTTTAAAAGCAACAGGTACGTAATTGTCAATGTTTTAGTGTGGTAATAAAAAATAAAATACCTATTTGGAAAATGTAAAATGTATTGGTAATTCATAATGTCGTGGACCTGACGTAATCATTTAGTGACGTCGATCTACGAACGAAACAATGATATCAGGCATTTCTAAAAACATGTAGTTCTCTTCAGTGCCTTATCGTAGTGAGACAGAGACGAACTAGTTTTTGCATTAGTGAAATAGCTTTAATATTTTTATTTTTTTTTTGTGATTATTAATTGATATCTTTGTATTTAACTTATTTTGACTTAAAACATAATACCAGCAGAAGTGGTTCTAATTTATTTAAACAATAATTGTTTTTATAGTCCATGTGGTGAGACAGCTCCCGTCTGGAAAAAATTTTTCCCGTCCCATATTTAAATTAGTATTTTTGAGGTTGTCAGATAATTAGTTTGAAGGTTAAACATTTATCTTCAAGATTCTGAAGAGTGATCGCGTCTAACTTTAATTTATACCGTTGTTTTTTAATTCTTAAATATGCATGTTTATCCGATTTATTTGCCGGTGCGGCGCGCGCTCTATTTCAAAAATCTCCTATTTTCCTCCGAAAAATGTTTTTTCTAGATTCTTTGGGATATTCTAAATAAAATAAGTTTCTTGACATTTTTCTCAAAAGTTAATTGTTTTAAAGTTATAAGCGATTTAAAATCCGAAAAATTACAAAAAAACGTATTTTCGGGTTTTAAATCGCTTAACTTTAAAACTATTAACTTTTGAGAAAAATGTCAATAAACTTTTTTATTTAGAATGTCCCAAAGAATCTATAAAAAATTATTTTCGGAGGAAATAGGAGATTTTTGGAATAGAGCGCGCCGCACCGGCAAAAAAATTGGATGGACATGCATATTTAACAATTAAAAAACAACTATTTAAATTAAGGTTAGACGCTATCACTCTTCAGAATCTTGAATCTGAATGTTTAAACTTCAATTTAAGTATATGGCAACCTCAAAAATACTAATTTAAATATGAGTTTTTAAGCCTCGAAAATGCGTATTTTCGCATTTTTCAGATTTTAAATCGCTTATAACTCGAAAACTATCAATTTTTGAGAAAATTTATAAGATACCTTTCTTGTTTAGAATGACCCACAAAACTTAAAAATATATGTTATGGGGCAAAAAACGTGATCTTTTGTATTTGTTTAAAATTTTTTTTTAAACAATTTCTGCCCAAAAATTCCTCCCGGCACCCTTCATATTTGTTTAAAGGGGACATTTTTGAATAGGAATCCACAAAGAAACCGAATCAGAAATTTTTCCAGACGGGAGCGGTCTCACCACATGGACTATTAAATAAATTGTATAAATCAATTTCATCTGCCCGGACAAAATTTTTGTCGGTTTTTTTAATCATTCTGAATAAAAAAGGTTTATTGTAATTTTTCTCTAAAGTTGATCTCTCTAAAGTTGACTCTAAAGTTTTGAATTCACCAAACCTTGTTCTATGAGTTTCTGATACTTAAGTTTGGGCTTATTTGATTTTAAAACATTGTTTTTAGTTGTTTGAGGCCCTTATCACAACCTAAAAAATGGATTTATACAAAACGTTTAATAAATTAGGACCACTTTTTGTATGGGCGACCTCTTGAATACGATTCTACGGTATTTTATGAAAGTGATTATGCAAAAATCTTATGGGAATATTTTTCCCAACGAATTCGAGGTTTTCGTCTCGTATAAACATATTTTCCTGAATTTAAAACCAAAATCCTATTATTTTTCTATCATACATTGACCTGTTATTTATTTATTTGTCCTCTAGATTTTTTTCAGTTCTTAAAAGGTCTATTTATAAGCCAAATTAGTGCAATGTAAATATTTTATATTTTTACACACTACACAGCAATTTTTATCGGCAGTGTAGACGGGAAGTCGTAAATTTTTATTAGATACATCTTTCAATGTAAGATAAAATAAAAATACGATGACTAACTGGAATGTTTAAGATTAGAGAAACATAATAAAATCTCATGTTTATTGGAAATACTCGACATCATTAGCATGTGCAAATCCTACCCTGTCGCATAATTTCCTATGAAATTAAAATGGTGCATGTTTTTAGGGTCCATTTATTTTTTCGGGCATGCGTATTTACGAGGTTCACAAGGTTTTGAAATAATATTACCTATAGTCTAAGATCCGAATGTAGGTCGACCTGCACCCATCTGCTTTCCGGATGAAACATTTTTTTTATTAAATTTCATATATAGACAAATACGACTTGCATGGGTTGACTATCAAAATCGTGTCATAGCTATCCTTAACGGGGGGCTTAGGGGTTGAAATCAATATTTCAAGCACATTTTTTTTGAAAGTATGGTATAATTATTTTATTTTTAAATCAAATAGATATATTCAGTACAATTCATAGATTATTATTCAAGGAAAAATATTGAAAAATAAGCCAACGGTGATTTCCAACCTAACAACCCTAATATACGCGGGTTCGATCCCCAATGCAAACTTGTATTTTTTTATACATTTTATGATTGTAAGTATATTTATTATATAATTTTTTTTTTCGGAAAATACGTATTTAGTTAAAATTTTTGCCAACAATTATTATTCAGAAATCATTTCTTTGTGGCATTTTTCAATGTGTTTGTGTGTGTTTTATTCTTTAATTTTTTTAATTTTTGGTATTGTTTTAATAAAAAATTTTGTAGTGAGTACTGAAATTAGTTTAATATTTAAATAAAATATAAATAAACTGTTTAAAGTATATTGATTTCGTTGAAATCATATAATAGAAGTATAACTTCTTACGTGCGTACAAAGTACACACACATTCCTTTTTACATGTTTTAAATTAATTATTGGGTAATATAAAACGATTAACATGGAATCTTCATGTTTGAATAAAAGTTGGCGACGATGTTGTATATACAATTTGTAAAAAAAAATAATGAACATTACCTACTTGTTTCAAATGCATGTGCGCTCAGCGTTTGACATTAACAACAACCTCGAAGCTAGTTCAGCTGAAATCCACGAGAGGTCGTCATTGTGACTTAACATCGCGAATGGCACCTATGTAAGCCGTTGCTCCCGCCTGGCGGCGCTAGTATAGTTGGAGGTCAAAGTTTTGACTATTCGTAAAGTTTGTATATGGTGTTTTTGATTACGATTTAATAAATAATAAATTATGGCCGAAATATACGGATCTTGGAGACTGTTTGTGCGTTGAAAAACGAATTGAGAAGGGATGCGAGAGTTACTGGAAAAAGGAAACACTTATCGAATGATAAACTATATTAATCATCGTCTCAATGTTTTATTTCTATAGCTCAGAGGGTATTTATTTGGTGATTAACTCCCCACACGAGTCTGACAACTGTGTATAATATGATATGTGCGATCTGCCTTACTTTTTTTATCAATTTAAAAGTCACAATTAAGTGCGCTCAGCATTAATTTTTGTGTTTATCTTATTTAAAAATGTGATATTTTCAAAATATGGCTGCCATGACAGTTGCGCATTTGGTGTAAATTTGGTTTAAGCATGGGGTGAGCGCAGTTGATTCTGCAATGTTGTCTTATTTAAAAAAAAATATATAATTCCTTATGGAAATATAGAATGTGTTAATTTAATTAAATATAATTATTTGGGTGTTTGTCTACGTGAAAGGCGACCTTAAATTTAAGGTGAAATTAGAAAAAATTAGGGTTAGGTTTGATCAGGTTATGTTTTAGTCACTAAAGAATATTTGAATGGTACTAGGTCACTTTAATTTTCAGTTATTAACTTATTTATATTATTTTCGATTAGGTTAGGTTTGCTCAGGTTATGTTTTAGTCATTTTAAAGCATATTTTAAAGATAATATATCACTAAAATGTTCAGTTATTAACTTTTTTATATTATTTTCGATGACGCTAGGTTAGGTTTGGTCAGGTTATGTTTTCGTCACTAAAAAATATTGAGAACTTGAGAAATATTTAAAATTAGTATTTCAAATTTTTCTATATTATTACTTCAAATATAAATTTTTTTACATGTTCACTCCATAAAAAGCGATTGTAGATGTGGCAACAGTGTGAATGTATATAAAATTGCATATCTTAATCCGCGCGTGTATAATAAATTTTGATCTGAATTTTATAGTGAAGTATTAAGTATTCTATTTTTTACAGTCGAATCCTGGGGGCAATACTTAATATGTTTCAACAAAATGTTTATTGCAGACACGTGCATTTATTCTCGGCACATATTTATCCCTTCTTATTGCTACAATCCACTTTTTTCTCATCAGAATATCTTTGGGAAACCTGTGTCCTGATGTTCTCGATGAGCACAAATGCACAGCACAATATTGAGGAATTTTATTTTCTCAAGTTTAATTCACACAGCGAAACAAATATGCAATGTTTACTTGGAAATAGATTGATTTGAAGTATTGACTTAAGTTGACATGACCTCCAACTACACGAGCGCCACCTACGTTGAGCTTTCCAGATTAGCTGCCATTGCACGTATTCACTTTTGACGTTGTCAATTTCGCACAGAGTTGCCATATAGTCGGGGTAGTAGTGAATGTAGGCAATAAAGAAAATGTAAGGTTAAGGTTATTATTTATTCATCTGCACAAGACATGTTCAGGCGTATTCAGCTATTTTGGCGGTTTGTTGATAGAAATTAAAACGGGTTTTGAATTTAGACGAGATTATCAATATTTTGTTAAGTACCAGTTGTCGTTGTATTTCATTTTAATAATACAAATTATTTACTAAAATTACAGGGGGTAACAAAAATACAGGTCATAAATGTAATCGCATATTCTGGGACCAAAAATAGTTCGATTGAACCTAACTTACCTTAGTACAAATGTGCATATAAAAAAAGTTACAACCCTTTGAAGTTACAAAATGAAAATCGATTTTTCCAATATATCGAAAACTATTGGATATTTTTTATTGAAAATGGACATGTGGTATTCTTATGGCAGTAGCATCTTAAGAAAAAATTATAGTGAAATTTGGACACCCCATAAAAATTTTATGGGAGTTTTGTTCCTTTAAACCCCCCCAAACTTTTGTGTACGTTCCAATTAAATTATTATTGTAGTACCATTAGTTAAACACACTATTTTTAAAACTTTTTTGGCTCTTAGTACTTTTTCGAAAAATCAGTTTTTATCAAGATATTTTGAATATTTGTCAAATCCACCACATATTTGTATATGGTTGTACGATTATGGAGACTTGGTAATAATATGAAAATTTATGTATGATTTACATTTTTAGGTATATTTTGCACCATATTAAAAAAGAAGCCACATCTCGATAAAAGGTGCCTTCTCGAAAAAATCCAAAGAGGCAAAAAAGTTTTAAAAACACTGTGTTTAACTAATGGCACCGCAGTAATATTTTAATTGGAACGTACACAAACATTTGGGGGGTTTAAAAGAACAAAACCCCCATAAAATTTTTATGTAAACATATTAAAAAATAAGCCTCAACTCGATAACAACTGCCTTATCGAAAAAAATACTAAGAGGCAAAAAAGTTTTAAGAATATTGAATCTAACTAATGGCACCACAATAATAATTTAATTGAGACGTACACAAAAGTTTGGGGGGGTTTAAGGGAACAAAACCCCCATAAAATTTTTATGGGGTGCACAAATTTCAGTATAATTTTTCTTTAATATGTTCCTGCCATAAGAATGCCACAATATATTCGAAAAAATCGATTTTCATTTTGTAACTTCAAAGGGCTGTAACTTTTTTTATGTGCATATTTGTACTAAGGTAAGTTAGGTTCATTCGAACTATTTTTGGTTCCATAATATGTGATTTAATTTATGACCTGTATTTTTGTTACACCCTGTATATTGAATACTATCTCGACAAAATTTGGCAACCTCTGCAAAAATGTCTACGTCAAAAAGAATGACGTGCTACGGTTTTGTAAGGAAGTAACCCAATATATCTCAAATGTGTAAACATATTCAGGATAAATCACACATAATGCACATAGCACAAGAAAATCAGATAAAGGAAAAAATCATATAAAGAACCATATAAAGTGATAAAAACTAAACCCTAAAAAAATTATACAAATTGTCTTAAATAAATAAAAACATTGGCTGGTCCACACTATTATTAGTACTAATCACTCCTAAAAATGCAGTAATTATAAATCCACAGTTCTAATCACAGTCCTGCTGCGAATTATCAAAGAAATATTACAAGCAGAAAGCGTACTAAAAAAAATATCCAGAAAATTTAAGTTACTATGAATGTTTAAGAAAAGAGAAATAACAAACAACTGTAGAGGAATATCTCTACTGAGTACAATATATAAAATTCTAACAGCCCTCATCAGACAAAAACTCACTCAATTCATAGAGAAAAAAAATTTGGGACTACCAGCAAGGATTCATAGAAGGCAGATTCACTACAGATGCGATCAATATAATTACACAAACAATCGAAAAATGCCACGAACACAACATACCTCTTCGTAGACTTCAGACAAGCTTTTGACTGTATTGAAAGAAATCAATTTTATTGAAATGAAAACTCAAGACATACCAGCAAAGTTAATAAGATTAACAAAAATGACTATGGATGGATCTCGAGCTAAAGTAGCGACAGAAGAAGGTAGCACAAAATCAATTGCAATAGAAACAGTAGTGCTACAAGGCGATTCCCTGTCAACCACACTGTTCAACAGAGCAGTAGAAGGAACAATTAAGGCCAGCGGAATTAAATGAACTGTAGCCCACTCCTCGACACAAATAGTTGCATATGCAGATGATATAGTTCTTATGGGAAGAGACAAGGAAAGATTAAAAGAAGCAGTAGCCATCCTGGCAAAGGAAGCACGGAAAAGTGGCCTAGAAATTAACTAAGGAAAAACAAAATATCTACTCTGCTCTAAAAGAGAAGATAACAGGACGAGAGAAATCAAGATAGAAAACTACACTTTTGAAAGAGTTCAACAATTTAAATATTTGGGAGTAATAATTAATGGCCAAAATAAGAGAAGTGAAGAAGTAACGGAGCGAATACTAGCAGGCAACAAAACATACTGGAGATATCATAGGCTAATGAAGGACAAGAATTTATCCAGAAATACAAAACTGAAAATATACAGAGTTGAAATGAGACCAGTAGTTACGTACGCAGCTGAAACAATGTGCCTCACAGAAAAAGATAAAGAAAAATTGAGAATATTCGAAAGGAAAATCCTCAGACGGATTATGGGTCCGATAAGAATGGACAACGGAGAAATGAGAAGAATGAACCCTGAACTAAAAAACATAATGAAGGGAGAAGATATAGTTAAATTTATTACTGAGATGGATGGGACACATAGAGAGTAAGTAAAAACGACTTACTCATTAAGAAGATCACCAGATGGAAACCAGAAACTGAAGGGCCAAGGGGAAGACCCAGAGAGAGAGATGGGAGGACCAGGTCATGAGAGATATCAAAATTCTGAAAGTGAGAAACTGGAGGCAACTATGCACATATCGAAATGAGTGGAAAAAAATTGTAACGAAAGCCAAGTCATACAACAAACTTTGACAATACACAAGTGAAATGCGGAGTGGTTCACCGCAATAAGCGAATCAGAGAGCTCTAAGTAAGAGCGGCAAACATTCCATCCGGAATGAGAAGCCTTGATGATGTTGATGATGAACGTTTGGACAAGCAGCCACCCAGAAATAAGCAGTTCAAAAGAAAATTGAAGAGCCACTGCGAAAAACGATCATAGTCATTTTTAATAGTTTCTGTAAAATCATGATTTTAAGGCCAAAGTCGAATTGTTTGAGACGGTAGCTTATATCTATTTCCCCTATTTTCTCACAAACCTTAATGTTTTCTTGCCGTAGCTATTTATAGTTCGAAACTAACTGACAACCTCTACAACAAGGAGCATATATCCTAATTTTGGCCAAAATTGACATTGATCGTTTTTCGTAGTGACCCTTCAATTAGGATCTGAAAAACCATATCAAAGCTCTTGAGGATTGGTATTAATTGGCATTCTTTTTTATTAATAAAAAACCACTAATGCCCTCTATTCTTCTTAATATCTAACCTTATAAACAATAGTATTTTTCTCTAGTACAACTTTCAAGGGACGAGATGTATGTCGTGTCGATGTAAGCTTTCATTATATGTTGTAACTTTTGAAAGCATTCATCTGATGCAACTTCTAGCACACTGAATGGATTGCTAGTCAAAGGCGAGATCGTAAACAAAATCTCATCATTCGAGAAAATCTCACTTTCTCTCTTTATCGTTATTATACCTCTTACGTGCTCTTTCCTGGTAACTATCATTAATTTTTTTTCAGTCGGTAAATAGTACAGTTCGTAAGGCATCTTCTGGAAGAACTTCTAGCACCGCTAGTGCGCCGTCATTAAAGGGAAAGGAAAACCCTCCATCTACCACTAAAGAAGCATCATAACAATGTGACCTCACTTCTATTTTAGAGGCAAATCCTCGTGGTTTTATTCCTTTTGGATTCGGCCATACACCTGATGAAATTAAGTCACGGATGGTGTACCCCATTCTATTATCATCTAAAACATTGTTATATTATTAAAAACATTATTAAATTATATAAAACGGATATAAAACATAAATAGAGATGAAATTCGAGGTACACTTCCCGTCATAAAAAACTGATACACTTTTGTTTCCCAATGTAAACCTGTCTTCAGACTGGATACAATAGTTCGTGAGTCACTTCGTTGTTGCCATAACCGATAACGGAATTGCACTAAATCTAAATACAAAAAAAATGACGTTTAAAAATGTATAAAGGTTTTAGATAGGTATTATTGTTATCACTACCAAATGACCATCATTGAAGAAACCTGGGAAAGCTTGGACGAAGATGAAAATTTATAACTAAATTTATTTCTCAGTGCCCAGAAGATTACAAGAAGTGATTAATTATAATGGAGCTATGACAAAATATTATTATTTCAGCAGTTTCGAATTGTAATACATAATATATTTCAATTCCACACTTGTTCACTGTAAAAGTTATTCAGAATATTGTATTAATTTCAGATCAATTTTTTTTATTTTTACTGTGTGTTTATTTTAGTATCCCACAACTCAATAGAGTTTTGTATTTACAGTACAATTTACGAGAAACCAATCATGCTTCTCGATTTTAATTTAAACATAATAAAGTTATGTCTAGATTTACTAACTATCATTATTTTTGAATTATTTTCATAAATT
This sequence comes from Diabrotica virgifera virgifera, assembly GCF_917563875.1. Classification (NCBI taxonomy): domain Eukaryota; kingdom Metazoa; phylum Arthropoda; class Insecta; order Coleoptera; family Chrysomelidae; genus Diabrotica; species Diabrotica virgifera. Next base: position 71,431,852 of record NC_065444.1, read on the forward strand.
ATAATAAAACACGAATCAATGTATGGGTACTTAATTGAGATGACTGGCAACGTTGCCCTAGGAATTAGAATGACACATTTGACAAGATCAATTTACACAACTTGAAAAATGCGATTTTCGGTTATAAGAGTTCTACCAGTTTTTTTTTGACGCGAAGTGTACGAGTATATTAGTATATCTTGAAAACACAAGCTTATTGTATATTTATTTAATGATGAACCCAAGAGAACCTCAGAAATGCCAGAAAAGCTTAGGACTGGTGAGAATGATGGTTAGGAACACTGTAAATAGGAGTAAATGGAAGAAAGCTTTCAAAGACAGTTCACAGTCAAAAGGCTTAAAACAAGAGGATCCACTATCAATGAATTTATTCAACCTCGTATTAGAACAAATCATAAGAAGATCCAATATAAGCACACACAGGACTTTTTTCAATAGCAAGAAGACCCTTGGGTCAGACAAGGAGACAATATTTCCAATTTATTCAGCATTTGCTTGGTTTGCAAGTAATAGAAACCACGAAAAATTTAAGTAATATCCTTTATAAAAAGTACAGGTATAATTTATTGAAATTCCCTAAAAAGGCTACATCACATATGCAGAACTAGTTTTCGATCTGATTAGAGCTGAACCTAAAATAAGTATAACCTAATAAGTTAAAGCAAAATTTAAAATGTTGACTAAGGTTGAAAAAACGTTTAGGTTATACTCACAGGATGCTAACATGCTAAGCCACCAAAATTGAAAATATTTGGATAAAAACGCTTTAAAATTATGCAGTCATGGAAACATTAACTAGAATTGTGGTGGTCCAACTCTGAGTCAAATAAAAACAAAAACTGCCTTTATCTTTTTCATCTTTACTCAGATTTGAGTACCTGAAACTGTCTTTCGGTCCTTTTCCTAGACGAAAAGAAGGTAAATACGTGGCCAAAGTGTCCTTTATTTGCTTTCTTCTATATTCGTCGTCTCTTGTGCTTATACAGGGTGTTTCATTGGTAAAGTAACAGACGTTAACTGTAGAGAGAGGATACTTAGGCGGTCTCAAAAATACCATACTTAATGGGTCTTACTCCATTAATAACAAAGATACTGGGTGTTTTATCTATTTTGCCATTTTCTTAATTGGCTCATAACTTTTTCACCACACTGTATATTTATTTTATATTTGGCACGCAAATATCATTTAAGGCGTACAATAAATTAATTTATTTACAATTGTAAAAAATCCAGGTCTGGCTTAAAAAATATTGGAAAAATGTTCCGACCCCAAAACAACACCCTGTACACTAAATTTTTTTAAAATGGATTTTTTAGTTGAAAAGAGGATAAAAACTAAATTCAGTGGTATACTTTGAATTTTCGGCAAAATGATTTTTCTGGTGAAATTTGGAATTTGAATTTTGAAATTAAGTGAATTGCGAGAGCTCTAAGTAGAAAAAAATTGAAATACAGCTTACAACTTGTCAACCACACTGTATATTGATTTTATATTTAACACGCGAATATTCTTTTAGGTGTCCAGTCAATTAATTTAATTACAATTATAAAAAATCCAGGTCCGGATTAAAAAATATTGTATAAATATTCAACCCAAAAAACACCTTGTATATTAATTTTTTTTAAAACGGAATTTGCATTTGAAAAGAGGATGAAAAACAAAATTAGTGGTATACTTTGAATTTTCGGCAAAATGGTTTTTCTGGTAAAAATTTGAATTTGAATTCTGAAATTATGTGAATTGCGAAGCTCCAAGTAAAATAAATTAAAATACGACTTAATTTTAATTAATACCATTATTTAATCTAAATTGGTAAAATATTAACATTTGCACACATAACAATAATTTTTGATGACCCCCGCTGTGGCTCAGTGGTAAGAGCGCCTACCTTTGGATCGAAAGGTCCGAATGGTCGTGAGTTCGAATCTCGCCAGGGTCAGACATTTTTCGTTTATTATAAATTAATAAATGAAAATAGTTTCTGTCCTTGTGGGATCGGTACTCACCGGAGGGACCGCAGACGTTCGGATACAATTAGCGTCTCTTTGCAAAGACAATGACGTCGACTTTGCAATGTAACAAGACACTTACTCAACACACACAGTACACAGTACACATGACGCTATGTACCTAACTACAAAAATTTACCGTACCTACGTATAAAAAAAATAATTTTTGATGGTGGTAATTTTGAATAAGTACTTTAGTTTTGAATAGTGATTATGCTGCAAATTTTCGCTGTTTTGTTATAATTTTTAGCTATTTTGTTGATTAAAGTGATGTATTCTTTATTGACCGTTTATTATTTGTTCATTATTTAAAGATGAATATTCGCCAAAAACTATTTTTCACACATATAAAAAACACTAAAATATTAACATTTTACCAATTTAGATTAAATAATGGTATTAATTAAAATTAAGTCGCATTTTAATTTTTTCTACAAGAGCTCTCGCAATTAATATAATTTCAGAATTCAAATTCAAAATATTACCAGAAAAATCATTTTGTCGAAAATTCAAAGTATACCACTAATTTTGTTTTTCATCCTCTTTTCAAATGCGAAATCCATTTTAAAGAAAATTAATACACAAGGTGTTTTTTTGGGTCGGAATATTTACACAATATTTTTTAAACCGGACCTGGATTTTTTATAATTGTAAATAAATTAATTGATTGGACACCTAAGAGAATATTCGCGTGTTAAATATAAAATCAATATACAGTGAGGTTGACAAGTTGTAAGCTGTATTTCAATTTTTTTCTACTTAGAGCTCTCGCAATTCACTTAATTTCCGAATTCAAATTCAAAATTTCACCAGAAAAATCATTTTGCCGAAAATTCAAATTATACCACTGAATTTGGTTTTTCATCCTCTTTTCAACTGAAAAATCCATTTTAAAAAAATTTAATGTACAGGGTGTTGTTTTGGGGTCGGAACATTTTTCCAATATTTTTTAATCCGGATCTGGATTTTTTACAATTGTAAATAAATTAATTTATTGTACACCTTAAATGATATTTGCGTGAAAAATATAGAATAACTATACAGTGTGGTTAAAAAGTTATGAACCAATTAAGAAAATGGCAAAATAGATAAAACACCCAGTATCTTTGTTATTAATGGAGTAAGATCCATTAAGTATGGTATTTTTGAGATCGCCTAAGTGTCCTCTTTCTACAGTTAATGTATGTTACTTTCCCAATGAAACACCCTGTATATGGTATACAGTCAGCTACAGGAAAACCTTTTTTCTACAACCACTATTCAAAGTGCACTTTTCTGCACGGTTTTATGTTAGCAAACTTGATATTTTCTCACAGTATAAGATATTTGACATTAGTGTGCAGAAAAGTGACGTTTCTGTGCCGCAAAGTGACGTTTCTGTGCCGCAAAGTTCTTTTCTGCACAGTTGACTACCTCATTCTGAGTAACGTTATATTCTGTTTACATCCGTGGACTACCGCATTCTGAGTAACGTTATATTCTGTTTACATCCGTGGTTAAACTTTAGACAAATATATAACCTATAAGACAATTATTATATTTAACTATAGCATAGAAACTAAATTATGGATGTTACAACTGTTTTATTTTACAATTTTATTGTTATTAAACATTTTATAATTATCAAATAACCAATAAGGATTTAGCAACCTGTGCAAGAGACGTCGAATGAAGTAGGTTTTGTGTAAATCCGTGACTGCATAAATATAATGTCAATAATGTGTAATAATTGTTTAAATTTAAACAAATTAAGGCAGTGCATTAATTTTTTAACTGATTTCTGTGCAATTTATTTAGGTATAAGGAATTTAAATTGATTAGTAGGTATTAATTAAATACAGTTTAAAATTTATCACATAGGTACCTATTATAATTAATCGTCGTTTGGAAATTGTGATTTTTATTTTTAGGAAAAACTGTGCTTGTAGAAAAAGTATAGTGTGAAACACGTGCAGAAAGGTAATTTCTCACTCGTTTGAATTGCGGCACTCGCTTGCGCTCGTACCGCAACTTTTCAAACTCGTGAGAAATTAGTACCTTTCTGCACTTGTTGCACAATATACTATTTTCTACGGCCGTGCTAAAAGAGCCACTTTCACGCACGCATTTCGTTTCCGAAAGTTGCACTTTCACGCACGGCGTGCGTGAAAGTAAATTTTCCCGCACGGCGTGCGTGAAATTAAAATACCTTGTAATATGGCATTATAATATATTATAATACATGCAATAAACTAATATTCAGATATTATTTACTAATTTATTTCAAATTTATCTTATTGTGTTCATGTTTTAATGAAATTAGCGCGATAATTCGATGAAATAAAATTATTTTGACATAATATTTAAAAGTCAGATCAGTAGAAAATTGCAATGGTTTTGAATCGTCGTCATGGAAGCCAATATCGTCGTCGTGGTAACCCATTATATTGAAAGTTTGGTTTTGAGAACCTTGCCAAATAATTAATTTGTGTATATTCACTTCTAAATAAAAATTGATATAACTCTATTTTTTATGGCGTTTTTCCAAACGTACGGCTTTAGAAAAGATATTGTTCCTAACTCATGCGGAAAGTGTCTTCCCCGCACCCGACTGCCCGACTCCGCTATCGCGTCGTTCGGGTCAACGGCAGTCTCGTGCGTGAAAGTATCACTTTCCGCACTAGTTAGGAAAATAACTATTTCCTTGTGGATTAGAAACCACGAAGAGGCGTAACCAGAGATTTGGTCTCATTAGAGGTTTTATTTCTACGGAAATAAAACTTCCAATTGTTAATTCCAATTTTCTTTTCCTGGTGGTTTTATATTCTAAGCATTGTAATAAAAATTACTTACCTGGTCTAAATATGAGGTTTTTATTATATGTATCAGCCAGAGCAGATGCTAAATTGTCTCTGCCTGTATTAGGATTGATGGAAAGAAGCCTAAGTACCTCAGATATACTCTGACTAGATATTCTATTAATACTTAAATGCCAAGAAGTAGAACCTGTACCAGTAGATATGCAGATCCCAGAACATTTTAAATTTGTGACTTGTTCAGAATTGTTCAGTCTCATTTTCAGATGAGATACTCTTGCTGATAGTGTCTCGCCCATGAATACCTAAGAAATATTATATGATTAAAATCGCTATTTCTCAAAATGTATAGAAATCTGTATATTCTATTAAAATGTGTGTATTGACCGATGAAAGAATTTTCAAAACAAGTTTTGCTTTAGTTCATATATGTGGCCCTGTTGAGTTTTAGATATTTAATGCCCAGTTTTAATAGATTTTTGCACAAGTAGAGAGAAAATCACCCCAAAGTAAATTATATTTATAGGCAATTTATATACAATAAGGCCAATTTAAGACACCTTAAAGTGAATGAGAACGAGAATAGTAAAATTAATGAAAAACAATGTACTGCCCATCCAAACTCAATTGAAAACGGAAGTCTCGAGTTTACTGGTAATATCTGAGAAACTCATAGGCATACCGAATTGTCCAAATTTAGTTTTTCTAGAATACTAATTTGATGAATATAAGTTACACTCCTTCTCAGAGGCATCCTTCAGTGCGTCACAAGTGGCAGAAAAAAGGTAGGTCCGTGATACATACACATATATAATACTTATTCCAGTTGTTGATAGATGGCACTATAATCGGAAAAAAAGATTTAGGTATTTACCCATTATTTACCTATTACATATCTATACGACTATTGGGACCGTGCAAGTTCGGCAAAGCGACCCCTATTTCTACGCTCTGTACTTTTATTCGCACTTTTAATTATATTGGCCAATTATATTAGTCCTGGTTACTGGATAATTGTCAAGGCCATAGTCCAAAAAATAGTAAGAAGAAAAAATAAGATTTAGGTTATGTTATGAAAACGTGAACAATTGTATGTAGTAAATAAAATTAGTTATTAAAATGCAGTACTGCACTCAAAATACAATTAATTAAATTTACCTTTATATAATAATTGCATATCATATCAATATTGTGGAGCAATATATAATTTTTTTGCTTCAATGACAGAAGGTATGAAATATACGTCAATTTGACAATTTCAATTGACAATATGAATTATTTAAGATAGTTGCAATATTTCTCCGCGACTCGCGCACGGTCGTTTCTCGTTTCCCTTCCAAGTACTTGCACCCCGCGAATAATTTAAAGATCTTCTCAGTCTTGCAGTGTGTCATTAATGATGTAATATATGATTTTAAGAATTTAGAGAATCATAGCATCACATTTTAGTTAAATCTGACAGTTGTTAGAACCGTAATCATAATTTGGTATAAAAACAAATCAATTGTGTTTATTTCATTTATAAAAAGGAACGTTCTTTGATGTGTATAGTCTTATAAATTGTACAGATTATAGTCGTATAGATAATACATAAATCATTTTTTGTTCGATTATAGCGCCATCTATCAACAACTAGAATAAATTTTATAAATGACTTAATTAGTTAGTTGTGGTGTAATGATCAAGGAAATACAGTCAATAATGTGAGATACGCTGACGACACAGTGATATTAGCAGACAATCTTGCAGATCTGCAACGACTGATGGAACGCATTAACCACTACTGCAACAGCTACGGACTTACATTAAACCTCAGAAAAACTAAATGGATGGTAATAACAAAAGATCCACACGCCAGGGATGATTTGGTTGTCAATAACACCGTTATAGAAAGGGTATCCTCCTATAAATACCTTGGAGCTTGCCTGGATCATACAGGCGATCAAACAAAAGAAATAAGAGCAAGAATAGAAATAGCTAGATCAGCATTTAACAAGATGAAAATATTTCTCTGTAGTCGTGACATAAATCTTGATCTGAGAGTGCGTATGCTGCGGTGTTATATCTTCTCTACTTTATTATATGGAGTTGAGTCATGGACCATGAAGATGGGCAGCATTAAAAACATTGAAGCTTTTGAGATGTGGTGTTACCGTAGAATGCTCCGTGTATCTTGGGTGGACCACGTGACGAATGCCGAAATTTTACGTCGGATCGGAAAAGGATGTTGAAGTTGTATTTACTGTTAAAAGAAGAAAGCTTGAATACTTTGGCCATGCTATGAGAGGTGACAAATACTTGCTGCTGAGACTGATCGTCCAGGGTAAAATCAGGGGTAAGAGAAGTATCGGTAGGCGCAGAATATCTTGGTTAAGAAATCTGAGGGAATGGTTCGGCTGCAGTTCCATCGACCTATTTAGGGCGGTCGCCAGTAAAATAAGAATAGCTGTGATGATTTCCAACCTCCGATAGGAGACGGACTTTAAGAAGAAGAAATTACTTAATCACGGGCGTACCATTTTTTCTGTCACTTCCACCTAATGCGTTAGAAAGGAATCGAAAAACTGTGACGCACTGAAAGATGCCTCTGAGAAGGAGCATAACTGGTCTTTACATATTGGTTTGTACATAAAATGATTTCGTGTAAATGGAGTAAAACAAAAATAACAAACTCGTTTCCACACCATCCTGAGGTTTTTTATGCGGTATCTCATGTAGGCCTATTCCACCATATTTATACAAATTAACATAGCTGCTATTACAGAACAGCGAAGAAGTTTATAATTGACGACTTGAAGTAGAAAAGGATGTAAGGGCCAAAAAATATATGACCAAACTAACTCTACTGGATTGAAAATACAGTAGTAGTAACTGAACGCTCTCGTTCTTCTGCCAATCTATCATAAGCTGAAAATTTTTGATTTAATATTTCTAATTTACTTTTTGTTGGAACGCTTTGAGGAATTTCTAGATTTTTATTCCGCACAAATGTTAAAATATACGATTTCTCGTACTGACATTTGGAATTTTATGACGTTGCCGAGAACGACACCGATCGTTATTCATAACAAACTATTACCGAATTCGATGGTATATTTGGTACCAATTGTTATAAGAACCATTTTTAGAACATGTCAGAGCTTCACAGGAGTTCATAGAACATTATTTAGTCATGTCTTCGTGATAGCCCGCTACGACTTTTTAATATTTTTGGCCGATATGAGAAGCGCGTTTTGTACGAATCCGTTTTCATTTACTGCATGTAAAATTATTACGCGTGTTCCCCTCAAACAAGGTGCTTTCAATGTTCAATTTTTAGAATTATCCACCCATCCTTTTTTAACTACGTCATGAGTATGGTAGTAACATTTAACTAGTATAGGGAATAAAGTAAACCTGCATACAGGCTAGTGTTGAGTGACATCCAAAAGTTGTATTTCACCACAGGATGTTTTAAACTTAAATGATAGCATATATCTTTATGTTTTTCCTCAAATAATGTGTATAAATTTTGCAACATACAGAACTCTGAATCATCATCATCAGTGGCGTCACAGCTCTTTATGAGCCAACAATCCTCAATTCGCCCCTGTCTCTGGTAACTCTTCTCCATGCTCTAATTTCAATAGATTTTAAATCAGTTTCTATGTTGTCTTGGTACCTAATTCTCAGTCTTCCTCTTGCTCGTTGTCTTATCGGCCCTCTTCGGTCAAAAACTTTTCTGACTACGGCATCTTCCTCTCGTCTGGTTACTTGTCCTATCCATCTAAGGCGTGCTACCTTAATGAATTTCACAACGTCAGGTTCTCCAAAACTTCTATACAACTTAAAGTTGTAACGCCTGCGCCACAAACCTTGTTCTTTTATCCCTCCATATATTCTTATTAGGATTTTTCGCTTTTTAGTCCGTTCTTTAACGGTAAAATATTGCAAAACCTCTAAATTTTAAAGAACCGCTTGGATTGACATGAAATTTGGCATACACATAGCTAACAAGTCAAAGAAAAAAAGTGATATTGTGCCGATATGTGCTTTTGCCCTGGGGGTGGTTTTCACCCCCTCTTGGGGGTGAAAAAATATTCGTCCAAAGAAAGTCAGGAAATGGATAAACTGGCTAATTTTAAGTAACTTTCGTTCTATAGAGTTTTTTCACTAAGTCAATACTTTTCGACTTATTTGGCAGTGAATACGTTCATTTTTTTAACAAAATAACCACGCTTTTAGATGGTTTCTCGCAAATAATTCAAATAGTATGTATTTTGTCGAAAAAACATTCTTATCAAAAATATGGCCTGTAAAAAATTTAAAAAAATGGTGTATAAATCACGTCTCTACACCTAGTAGAAGCAGAGTTATAGCTAATGAAAAATAGGTCCATATTCGTCAAATTCCAAATGGAATACTTTACCGTGAAATAACCAAAATGAAGCGCATTTCGGGGAAAGCTCATTACAACTTATTTAAAGTGTTTAAAAAAAGCTTCATTTTTGTTTTATAAAAAAAATATCTAGCATCAAAATTAAACAAGTTACGCTCAAAATAAAATTAGTCCCTTTTGGTTTTGGTAAAAAAAAATCGAGAAAATCACCCCCCAATTAGTATCTTAAATGAACTTAATCGTTACGACTTCACAAGTTTCTTGACCCGTGTATATATTGTTTATATGATCTGTAAGTTTCATCGGTTCAAAGTCCTTATTATTGAAAGGGCTGTAGTTAAAATTAGTTGAACGAGTCACTGATCACGAATGCATGCAAATTTAGAAACACCAAATCTTAATCAATTTTTGTCTAACAGAAAAACAAAAAAATACATGATATTCAGAAAAGCAAATCTGACTTTTTTTGTTTTCCGAGATTTTTGGTATCTCTGACAATTTTTAAGTTATTTAGAAAAATCATATTTTTCAAAATTTATATTTTTAAAAATTTTACTTTGAAACCAAATTTTTTCAAAAATAAGCACTTTAAATCGATCAAACTTACAGATCATATAAACACAACATAAGTAAAATAATTTGTGGAGCGGTAACGATTAATTTAATATAAGTTGCTAATTAGGGGGTGGTCTTCCCGATTTTTTTTTGCAAAAGCAAAAGGGACCAACTTTATTTTGAGCGTAACTTGCTTAAATTATGATAGAAACTTTTTGTAAAAACAGAAATAAAGCTTTTCTTAAACATTTTAAAAAAGTTATAATAGGTTTTCCCCAAAAAGTGCTTAATTTTTTTAATATTTCACGTCGAAATATTCTATTTGAAATTTGGTGAATATGAATCTATTTTTCATTGGCTATAACTCTGGTTCTACGAGATCCGGAGACCTAACGCGTACACCATCTTTTTTACTTTTTTATATGCTATATTTTTGCTTAGAACGTTTTTTTCGACAAAGTACTTACTTTTTGAGTTATTTGCGAGAAACCGTCTAAAAATGTGGTTATTTTGTTGAAAAATGAACATATTCACTTGCAAATAACTCGAAAAGGGTTGACTTGGCGAAAAAGCTCTATAGAACAAAAGTTACTTAAAATTAGTCAGTTTATCCATTTCCGGACTTAGTTTGGACATATACTTTTTCACCCCCAAGAGGGGGTGAAAGTCACCCCCAGGGCAAAAGCACACATCGGCACAATATCACTTTTTTTCTTTGACATGTAAGCTATATGTACGCCAAATTTCATGTCAATCCAAGCGGTTCTTTAAAATTTAGAGCAAAAACCGTGAAAGAATGAACTATTTGAACAGAACTCTGAATGATGTGAATTATTCTGGGATAATTTTTCTTCTATTTGTCCAAAAAGTTCAAGATTCCAAGGTTGGGTTAGAAATGCAAAAATTGCTTATAGCCCAGTAAATGAACGGGAAATTCGGCAATACCGTGTAATTTTCAGGGGCAACTCCGAATTGCATGAAAATTTGGATTTAGGTTCTACTTACCCTCCTCCACTTCAAAGTTGAAATTGTGCCGTTGGTTGCTTTTACTTGGGGGGTGACAGTCACCCCTTCTCGGGGGTGAAAAACATACGTTCAAGATAAGACCGGAAATGGATAAATTGACTGATTTTAAGCAACTTTTGTTCCATAGAGTTTTTTACTTAAGTCAATACTTTTTTAAGTTATTTGCCATTGAAAATGTTGATTTTTCGACAAAAAAATTACGTTTTCAGACGGTTTTTTGCAAATAACTCAAAAAGTAAATATTTTATCGAAAAAATATTCTCAGCAAAAGTATAGCTTATAAAAAACCCAAAAAAAAATGGTGTATCAGTAAAGTATATCAATCAAATAAAAACAAAGTTGTAGCTCATGAAACATACGCTCTTATTCGTCTAATTCCAAATCGAATATTTCAAGGTGAAATCACCAAAAAATTAAGCATTTTTCGAGAAAAACCCATTTAAACTTTTTTAAAATGTTTATAAAAAGCTTTGTTTTAATTGTTAACAAAAGTTTTAGCATTAAAATAAGCGAGTTACGCTCAAAATAAAGTTGGCCCTTTTTTTTTAATCATGAAAATCTCGCCGTGTTTAGCTCCCCAAATGAAATTAATCGCTACCGCATTACAAACAATTTACTTACCTATCTATTTTTTTTATATGATCTATCAGTCTCACCAGTTTAAAGCGTTTATTTTTGAAAGGGTTATAATTGAGAAAGCTTGAATGGGTCACTAATCACGGGTGTATGCAAATTTTGAACAGCCATATCTTAACCAATTTTTGTCTTACGGGGAAACAAAATGAAACTAGCATATTTATAATAGCAAAACCTACATTTTTTTACTATTTAAGATTTTTCTTATCACTAATACTTTTTTAGTTATTTTGAAAAAATGAAATTTTTCAAAAATTTTTAGAATTTTTTTTTACTATAAAACCAAATGTTTTCAAAAATAAGCACTTCAAACCAATCAAACTTACAGATCATATAAACAATACACATGCAGTTAAAATATATGGTAAAGCCAAACGATTAATTTCATTTAGGGTGCTAAATAGAGGGAGGTTTCACGATTTTTTTTACCAAAAAAAGGGGGCCAACTTTTTTTTCAGTGTAACTCGTTTATTTTTGATGCTGAAAACTTTTGTAAAAAACAAATAATAAGCTTTTTTTCGATACTTTAAAAATGTTAATAAGGTTTTCCCGAAAAAGGCTTCTTTCTTCGGTGATTTCGCGTTGAATTATTCGATTTGGAATTAGACGAATAAGAACGTATTTTTCATTAGCTACAACTTTGCTTCTACTCAATTTGTAGACTTTACTGTTCCACCATTTTTTTCGTTTTTTTATAGGCTACACTTTTGCTAAAAATATTTTTTTCGATAAAATATTTACTTTTTGAGTTATTTGGGAAAAACGATCTGAAAACGTAGTTTATTTGTAGAAAAATCAATATTTTAAATCGCGAATAACTCGAAAAGTATTGACTTACGTAAAAAACTTTATAGAACAAAAAGCAACCAACGGCACAAATTCAACTTTGAAGTGGAGGGTAAGTAGAACCTAAATCCAAATTTTCATGCAATTCGGAGTTGCCCCTGGAAATTACACTCCAAAACGGTCATTTATTGGGCTATTAGCCCATTCGCTGCCGATCTATACCCATTCGCTATCGAGCCCATAACGGCACCTAACTGAAGTTACCGTATCACTCGCTGGCGCGTGAAAGGCACCTGACTGAAGTAACCCGGCAGCAAATGGGTTAAGATCAAAATTTGTTTGTTGTTTAACACTTTAAGGTCAACTTAATGTTTACAATGAAGATTATACATCAAAACAGTGTGCACTTAAAAGTCACCTTACCTCATTCAGTGATAAAACTGGTAAGACATTTTTACCAGAATGGCTTTTCAAAGAAGGGAGGCAATGTCCGTCAACATGATGCAAGCTTTGGGGAAATAAACAATATTTTTCTTCAACTTCCAATGTTATCCTGATTCTAGTACGCATCAACCAATGAAATTTACCCTAAAATAAAGAAACATGTAATAATGTCAAATAATCGTGTAAGGTTCTGGTTCCCTTTAGGTCACATATTTTTGATTTCTGAGAATTTATAAGCATATAGAGGGTGTTTCTGAGGCTCTTTAACCTTTAACTACAGGCTACGCTACAGTGTACTCATGACACCACTGACACCAGTCGCACTAAATTGGCCACCGTGTAAGCACTGGTTGAGCATGTGCCCCTCTGCCTAACCTACCTCTGATGTGTCAGCTATAAGCTTCGACAGTTCTAAATTGATTACTGCCGAGATAGACTGATGATTGAGAAAAAATTTAACACCAGTAGTACACCCAGCATCTAGTTATCTAGGTAAATTTTGTGAGATTTAAATTAAATTTATCTACTAAAAATGGTGTTATTAATGTATAGCGACTATGTAACAAAAGCTAGACATTTTGCAAACTTTAGTTCTATATAGTTTTTTTTCCAAGAAGGCTATTTTTAGAAAAAAAAAGAAGTGTTAGTTTTTTTGTTCTTACATTTGTTGCTAATCGTTATATTTTTGTTATGTGCTATTTTTTATGTTAAGACATTTTGTAAATAAGTAGGTAGGTACCTACATTTATTTTGTACAATAAATGTATTGAAAATACCTAGTTGTGACTTTTATTTGCGTTTTTAGGCGTTGGTGTACCTACAGATAAGAAATAAGAATACGCATTGCCGCCTTCTATAAGCTAAAGAAAATTCTTATTAAGAGAAAATTGCTGTATGGCATGGAGAGCTGGACCCTTGCAGAGACACTGATGGAAAAATTGGAGGTCCTTTGAGACGTGAATCTATCGACGGGTATTACGGATCAGTTGGGTTGATCGAATAAAAAATGAAACAGTCTTAAATCGAATGAATAAGAGCACAGAAATAACAAAAACAATAACAATTCGAAAGTTATAATACACTAAGCGCCAAAATTAACGCACCACCTTAAAAATGGGACATATTTAATGTCTGATATTTCCTAAACCTGTTGTCCGATTTTAGTGATTTTTTAAATATTTTATAGCTTTATTCTTCAGGAACATCGATGTAATAATATTGTTGCTAAACAGATAAGTGTCATTGTATACCGGGTGTAACAATGATAGTGTGTTTTTTCCTCAAAGTTTGGAACACCCTGTGGAATATTCTAGCTTATATGAAATATTGAAATTAAAACTCAACTGGAACCTTAGGATATCTTAACATTTTGCTTTTTGATTCATTCGCTTATGTTGGATAATAAAAAAGTTAGGTACTTTAACAACTAGCAACGTTTTTCATCAATACAGGGTGTTTCTAAATAAGTGCGACAAACTTTGAGGGGTAATTCTGCATGCAAAAATAATGACCGTTTACTTTATAAACATGTTTCCGCAAATGCTTCGTTTCCTAGATACGGGATGATAAAATCTTTCTTACAAACTGACGATTTATTTATTGCTCTAAAACCGGTTGTGATATGCAAATGAAATTTAGTGGGTTTTAAGAGGTAGTTATTGCGCATTTTTTGACATACAACTAAGAATTTTATATTCACCATTGGCGTGCAGACGGGTCATATTACCCGTATGCACGCCAATGGTGAATATAAAATTCTTAATTGTATGCCAAAAAATGCCCAATAACTACCTCTTAAAACCTACCAAATTTCATTTGCATATCTCAACCGGTTTTAGAGCAATAAATAAATCGTCAGTTTGTACGAAAAAATTCAACATCCCGTATCTCGGAAACGAAGTATTTGCGGACATATGTTTATAAAGCAAACGGTCATTATTTTTCATGGAGAATTACCCCTTAAAGTTTGCCGCACTTATTTAGAAACACCCTGTATTGATGAAAAACGTTGCTAGTTGTTAAGGTACCTAACTTTTTTATTATCCAACATAAGCGAATGAATCAAAAAGCAAAATGTTAAGATAACCTAAGGTTCCAGCTGAGTTTTAATTTCAATATTTTATATACGCTAGAATATTCCACAGGGTGTTCCAAACTTTGAGGAAAAAACACACTATCATTGTTACACCCGGTATACAATGACACTTATCTGTTTAGCAACAATATTATTACATAGATATTCTTGAAGAATAAAGCTATAACCTATTAAAAAAATCACTAAAATCGGACAACAGGTTTAGGAAATATGAGACATTAAAAATGTCCCATTTTTAAGGTGGTGCGTTAATTTTGGCGCTTAGTGTATTTTGGACATGAAATGAGACATCCAGAGAGGTATAACCTTCTACACCTCATAATACAGGGCAAGATCGCCGGAATAAGATGCCCAGGCCGAAGAAGAACCTCCTGGCTCCGAAATCTGCAAGGGACCACCGCTAATCTGTTTAGAGCTGCCGTAAACAAAGTTATTATTGCCAATATGATCGCCAATGTTCAATAATCGGACAGGATACCGAAAGAAGAAGAAGTACCTACAGAATACACAGCACACATAGTTATGCCCAATAGACGAGCCCCTGTAGTTAAAGATTAAACACGTTTTAAAAAGCTATTTTTGAGGTCACGTGACTTTTCAAAAACCGTAGACTACTTGAAAATTGCTTGAGATAGAGCGATTCTGAGTAATGATAATTAGAACAACTTTAAAATATTTAGTTTTTCGAGGAGACAGTGACACATATCACATATGTGACAGTTGTGACGAGTGTTAAAGATCCACTCTGTCTTGACTTTGAGTGAAGTGCATAGAAGGTTCCACCAAAACCTGTTTGAGTGAGACTAGATAGTATTTTTTTAATGGCATGGACTTTATGTCAATCAGCCAGTCACAACATGACTACTATATCAAGAAAAATAAATATTTAAAGACTGTAAGTCCATAAAAGTCCATACTTCAAGGTAAAGTGCATGGGAAAAGAGGTCCAGGACGAAGAAGAATATCCTGGCTGCATAACCTGCGAAAATGGTTTAACGTAACCACTACCGGACTTTTCAGGGCAGCAGTCAACAAAGTCAGAATAGCCATGTTAGTGTCCAACATCCGTAACGGATAGGCACCATAAGAAGAAGAAGTCCGTAAAATATCAATAACGAAGAAAAATTAGTTCAGTAGCTGTTGAAATGTAATTTAAGTACTGAAATAAAAAGATTCAGTATCTGCAAGATCAACAGTAGCTGGTTCATATTTAAGCCCATCATCAGAAAACACTAAGTGTTGTCAGGGGCAGAAAGTCAATAAGCTCAGGTACTATAGGCTCGGCATAAGGTGCTTGTGATGCTTTCAGCAGATTTTCCTTGATCCAATAATACTCGTTATTTGGATCACGATTGTCATCACAGACCTGAACTTGTAAGTTTGGTTTCAGTTCATCTTTAGATTCTGATGTCTCAGACTTGTTTAGTTGGCCTCAAAAACAACTTATCGATTCTTAGAAATCGTCAGAAATCAAAAACAGGTGGCTCTCTAAAATAAACAAGTACTGGAATGGTATCTCTACAATAATAATAGTTTTTACAAATTACCTGTTTTAGTTTCCGAATTGTTTCTTCTGGGCTCAATGAACACTTCCTTGGTAAACAAAGATATCCCTCAGACCTGTTTGGATCTGAGTTAAAACCTATCACCGGCTTTTTATTATCTAATACTCTGCTAGCTGCCATTAAAAACGTTCCATCTCCACCAATGGGAATTATAATATCAGCGTTATCTACCTTTTCATTTGTGCAATTTAATCTAAAACATGATATATAAAACTAAATTGTTTACCTATAATTTCAGTCAAATACTCTCACTCATTTTTCTCGATGTTAAGAAAGCTTTTAATAAATTCTGACACACTGGACTGACAAAGAAACTAAGACATCGGCCTGCCCATCCTATCTGTTAGAATAATACACTTGTATCTCTCTGTTCACTCAATCATGGTTATTTACCTCCATAATGGGAATGCCACAACATTCCGTGTTAGCACCAATACTCTACATGTTATATAACAGTGACTTCCCCAACCCAAACAACACAAATACACAAAATGGTATGCACATAGGTATGCTCACAATAGGTGGTGCAGGAGATGGAAAGTAACAGATAATCCAAATAAATCACAAGTAATATTATTTAGATACCCAACCTAAGCTGTCATGCAATATACAATGCTGAAGAGAGAATTGACCCGAAACTCTGGGTGATCAACTCCAACTCCATGACCCGATAGAGTGCCTTGTGTGGTGTACCAGACATCCCAAACGCAAATTGCCCTTCCTCCCAACTAAATTTGTTACCCCCACTCCTCAGCTAACGCACAAGAAGGGGTAACAATGGGGTGTGACCGGCCAGCTATTACCTTGTCAGACAGCGGGATTGGTCGTGGGCCTTAAGACGACCAAAAAACAATAAAGTGTGGGTGCCAGTCGGATCCTCGATGGTACAACCCCTAGGCAACAGTGATCTTACTTCTGAACCGACAAGATGAAGAATGTACCTAAATGATCGAGTGCTATAAATGTTATGCTATCAAACACAAATTCATTGAAATAAATGAAACAACAATATACCACAATAATTAAATATATAGGGTGTCCCGAAAAGATTGGTCATAAATTATACCACCCATTCTGGGGTAAAAAATAGTTTGATTGAACCTAACTTACCTTAGTACAAATGTGCTCATAAAAAAAGTTACAGCTCTTTGAAGTTACAAAATGAAAATCGATTTTTTTCAATATATCGAAAACTTTTAGAGATTTTTTATTGAAAATGGATATGTATCATTCTTATGGCAGGAACATGTTAAAACAAAATTATAGTGAAATTTTTCCACCCCATAAAAATTTTATGGGGGTTTTGTTCTTTAAACCCCCCCAAACTTTTGTGTACGTTCCAATTAATTCATTATTGTGGTACCATTAGTTAAACACAATATTTTTAAAACTTTTTTGTCTCTTATTATTTTTTCGATAAGCCAGTTTTTATCGAGATGCGGGTTCTTTTTTAATATATTTACATAAAAATTTTATGGGGGTTTTGTTCCTTTAAACCCCCCGAATGTTTGTGTACGTTCCAATTAAACTATTATTGTGATACCATTAGTTAAACACAGTATTTTTAAAACTTTTTTGCCTCTTAGTCTTTTTTTGATAAGTCACCTTTTATCGAGATGTGGCTTCTTTTTCAAAATAGACCTAAAAATGTAAGTTATAAATACATTTTCAGATTATTAACAAGTCTCTATAATCGTACTTAACCATATACAAATATGTGGTGGATTTGACAAATATTCAAAATATCTCGATAAACACTGGCTTATCGAAAAAGGTACTAAGAGGCAAAAAAGTTTTAAAAATATTGTGTTTAACTAATGGTGCCACAATAATAATTTAATTGGAACGTACACAAAAGTTTGGGGGGGTTTAAAAGAACAAAACCCTGATAAAATTTGTATGGGGTGCACAAATTTCACTTTAATTTTTTTTTAAGATGTTGCTGCGATAAGAATGCCACATGTCTCTTTTCAATAAAAAATCTCTAAGAGTTTTCGATATATGAAAAAAAAAACGATTTTCATTTTGTAACTTCAAAGGGCTGTAACTTTTTTTGTGTGCACTATTATATATAGGTAAGTGAGGTTCAATCAACCTATTTTTGACCCCAGAATCTGTGGTATAATTTATGACCAATCTTTTCGGGACACCCTGTATATTATTACCTAAAGAAAACAAAAAAATAATAATTGTTTAACTAAGAAAGTATATGGTTGACTCTCTTATGTTGCATTTATCTATGAAAGAAATTATAACACAAACAGTTAAATCAAATAAGTACACACATCAAAATAATCTAGGGGACACCCATATTAACAGCTTTTAAATCAATGTTAGCTGCAAATATAAAAAGAAATTTGTGATTTTAATATTTTTTGTTGTTTTTTCGATTATTGTACCAACTTGGATGGTAATGCTAACAAGAATGGCTATAAAAAATAAAACAAAACTTCAGAATGCGTTTTTGTCTATAAGATAAGAACTAATATTTCTTTATTGGTACTTGATTTTCGATGTCTATTTGGATTTTTATTTAGTTCTGCAATTGCCAATAATAGAGAGACATCATTTAAATAGCGAAATCCAGTGGCGTGCTATCAGTATGCTTAGACCTGGCAGAAGTCAAAGAGACGTTGTTGAGGCTCTCTACAAGAACAGTAATGTCATTAATTGTTTGTGGTTAAGGTTTCATGAAACTGGTGATGTTGCTGAACGTCATACAGGCCATACAAGGATAACCAACCAGATTGAGGACAGTTTTCTTAGGTTGCAGTATTTGGAAGATCTCACTATAGGTAACTGCACCACAATTACAAATGAGGCTGCAAGGGACCCATCAGCTGGCCTTAAATTGTCAAACTATTAAAAAGAAACTGCATAAAGTAGGTTTAGATGCATGTAGACCTCTGAGAGTGCGTGTGTTATCCACAGGAAATCGTGCTCATCGACTTCAGTGGGCACAAGAAAACGCAAATTGGGTTAGATGTAAGTGATCCTCTACTTTGTTCACAGGTGAGTCTCGATTTGGATTTGCACCAGATACGAGACGGACAAGAATTTGGAGACAATCTGGCAATGCTAAACGATTAGTCACCGTCTAGGGGTTCATAGACAGCAAAGCAGCAGTATAGTGATACGGGGTGGCATTTCTCTTGGTGGAAGAAGCAGTCTCATTTATCTGGAACGGTTTTTAGATGCAAGAGACTACTGCGATATTATTCTCGAACCTATTGTTATACGTTTTGCATAAAAAGCTGGTTCCCAATTTCAATTAATGCATCACCATGCGCGTCCACCTACTGCCAGGGTCTTGCAAACATTCTTCGAAAATAACGAAATTGAGGTTTTATCATGGCATGTACAATCGCCAGATTTAAACTCAATTGAGCATGTATGGGACATATTGGGCAGATGCATTTTACAACAAAATATTGCGTTCAAAACAAAACAGCAACTGTTTGAGGGCCTTTAAATGGTGTGGAGCAGAATACCGCAGAAAGACACTGACCATCTGATCATGAGTTAGTCTAACAGATGTAGGGCAGTAATCAACAACCATGGAGGTCATACACTGTATTAACTTAACCTACAGACTACTTTGTTAGGAGTTGAGGGGCCAAATTACTTTATTTATTTATTTATGTTAGCATTTTTTGACTTATGGAGTTTTGTCTTAATTTTTTAAGAGCTATTGCGATAATTTTAAGAAAAAATGTTTATTTTATATTCGGGACACTTCTTGTTTATAACTTATTTTTTAAATATTTGAAATAAATTATTTAAAATACTTCTCTGTAATCTCGAATTTTGTTTTTGTCCCCTAGATTATTTTGATGTGTTTATGTAGTAAATTAATAAAAAAAAATCAATTAAATAGACCTATGCACATGGGCATAAGTAGTTGTGTCTTTAAAATCATAAATAAGAAATTCGAGCTAGACCTTTTTCCCATTACACATAGAAAGAACAATTACTCAAAATAAAACCGCAATTCAGACTATTTCGACGTTCTCCTATAATTATTGGTCTCTTCTGATCCAAATAATTGAAAAAGGGTTTGGTCCAACCACATTGACTACCCTTCTAGGTATGCTACGGTCTTTAAAACCACCAATCTGGCGAAGAGAAGACCTATTTTCCGAGTGATGTACACAATATAAAAGACCATGCTTTCCACTTCCAACAAATTCGTTTGTTCTGTCAAAAGTGTCAAACTCCAATGACGTTGCCAAGCATATATGTAGAACAGTCCATCCACAGCATTCTCACATCTTAACTGGGACATAAAGTACCGGCCCTACACAGTACAATTCCTATTTATACTAAAATACCCTACAAATATTTCCAACGTTACGAAGATAAGGAAAATCATGGAAAAACACACTCCGTGAGAATTCCTTTAGTGAAACAATCATCATGAACAAACACAATATAACAACAATGTATTGGTACTTCATGACACCTGCGTTTTGGATTTTTGACCTCAAGGTGACACCATAGGTACGAAATAATTAATTATTAATTGACAAATATCAATATTGCGATGGGTATGGGTATACAGGGTGAAGTGTTGTAGTACGATTTTGAAACGTAACAAATTGCTGACGCAATTAGTTACCCAGCCAGCAACAAACTACCTATTTGTGGAGATTACATAGATATCCTGGAGGCAACTCCACTTTTTTACTGCACCCTTATTAGATAAATAGTACATTTCAAGCTCTGCCACAGATAGGGAGAGGTCGGTTTTCTGTGGTTTCCCAATCTCATTACACAATTACACCTATCCATAGGGAGGTTACAGCCACAGCTGGCCTCAACGCATTTTATTCATTAATTTTCATAATTCACAATTCATAAATTCACTTCTGTATATTCTGAAAAGAACCGTTTCAACAACAGCCATTTCTCCTCTGACCTAACTCTAAAAACTTGCTCCGCAGCAGGTAAAATCCAGTCCACCAAATTGATATCGATACAATTAGTGACCAATAATGACCCCTTTGTCAACATCCAACAAAATAAACAACATCCTGAACAGGTGATGGACATCTAAACGAAATCCAGTCCATGCAAAGCCAAACACAGCAAACAGATCGATAATGCGCTATTATAGCTAAGCTATGATTTCATTGCATATATAAGATGATACAAAAATATAGTGATTAATAATATTAACATTCATTAAAGTTTTACGGATACTGATTGTTGACTTACCTATTTACAATTTCTACTTCTGTTCCTGATGCTAAAATAATGTTCTTCAAATTTTCTTCAAATTCTTTATGAAGATGGTGAAAACCAACAAGTTTTTCATAATTGGATCCTCGTTTTCTCAGTAAACTTTCCAAACCCTTCTCTGAAAGGCCTTTATGTTTCGTTCTTTCAAATTCATATCTAGATAATTTAGAAACAATCAATGCTTTTTCTAGTTTTAATGGTTGAGCATCATTGCAAAAGTTTTTAGTTAAAACATTTAAACTGTTTGCTAAACCTGAAATAATTATTGAATGAACAAAATGTACATACAAATTTAAAAAAATATTTTTAAAATTCTAGTGGAATTAATTTTGTAATGTTGGTATATTGACAAGTTCAAGACTGGTAGTGTATATCCATCCAACTCTCCGGCGAAATATTTCCATAAAAGGCTAATGTGTAATGAAATTGTGAAAAACATGAAAGTAAAGATAATCACTACTGCAGATTACATTAATAGATTATTCAATAAATAATCTTGAAGTAAATTTACTCAAAAGGCATAGTTTTAGTATTGGGTAAAATTAAAATATTTATTTCTATGTAATTTTGGTTTCGTATTCACTACCGTAAATGTCAAAATTGTTATGTTCATTTTGAAGTTAAAAAATTTTGAATGGTAAATTTTTTTCGCGGTTTTTCTTTTTTTACGTGTTAAAAGTACAACGAGTTGCTAACAATAACATGATAATTGTTTAATGTTACATAATAAAGCTGTAATTACGGAATACCAGACAAACTAAAGAACCACTTGAGAATGAGTGGTAACTGTCAAGTATTATTTTATAGTTTTAACTCGCAATAAATACCAAACTCACCTGAAAATATGCTTTTAGTTAAAGTAGTTGGGGTATACATCGAAATAATATAACTTAAAACCAAATAACTCTAATAGAACAGCCGAATTTTTACTATCATATGCTTGAAGGTTAGAACACTTACACTGCACTTTGAACTCCACAAAAAAATTATCAGTAAGTTTAAGAATTTCCCAATATTTGTTTATGCATATCTTTAATCAAAGTTGTGACCTATTTCAGCAACACACTTATTAGTTGCTTGGAAATATTATACCTAGAGAATATTGCATTAGCTTTTCTGACAAAGTTGTCAAGACATAACCTAATAAAGTTTAATCTGAAACCGAAGCGGGAAAAATAAACCGGTGGTTGTTGAAAATCGGTTTTAGTCCATTTACTCACGGTATTTGCTCCGAATTTTAAGGAACTGCTTGGATTGAGATGAAAGGGCCTAGCCGGTTAAGATGATGAAAAGTGTCCCCAACTCGATTCGAATTCCATGTAGGTCACTGCTTAGCATATTAGTGAAATTCACTTTCTGAAATTTTTAGCCCCCTAGGTGGTCATGTAACCTACCTAGAGCCTAATTAGGGTTTTTATGTTTTAATTTTTTATCTCAGCCGCATCGAGAACTAGCGAAAAACTTTAAATAAAAAAGTTGTAAGATTTAAAAAGTTATGTCCGAAAAAATTCTTTTGTAATTTTTGACGGGAAATTTAAGTTTTAGAACGATTCAAACGTAAAAAATAACTCAGACATTCGTTTTCACGAAAAAAATATATAACGTGTATTTTTGCAGAAGGTTTCACCCTGAATTTTTTCAAATTTTTAAAATTGGTGAAACGACGCACCTTTATAAAAATAAAAAACCGCATTTTTTCGTTTTTTTTTGTTTTTTGATACAATTTTATACATATTTTTCAAAGAAGGTTTGACTTTGAAGTCAAAGAGGGTTTGAGTTTTAGCCGTGACTAGAATAGGTGAAAAACTGAAAAATAATTGGGGTTTGCTTAATAAAAATGTTTTGTAACGCCATCCATTTTCAAGATACAGGGCGTTAAAGAAAACAAAATTTTACACATTTTTTACGATTTTGCCGAAACTACTGGCAACATTGTAATAAAACTTGGCGGGTTTTAAGAGGTAGTTATTGTGCATGTTTTGACATACAATTAAGGATTTGATATTCACCATTGGCGAGCATAGGGGTAATGGTCTGAACTTTTCAAAGAAAAAAGGATAGTACGCCACTGACATATTTCAAATTAACAATCATTTTTGAATTCCTCGTTCAATTTGCGATAAAAAACTATCTTCTCATTTTTTTCATACGACGCGCCGTTTTGCTGTAAAAAATAAAATACCAAATACTATACCAAATAATAAAATACCAAAAAATAACACTTCCAAAGTATTCGAATTAGTTTTTATAATGGATGTACATACGAGTTTATGTAGATGTAGAAACTGCTAGAAGTTCGAATACTTTGTAAGTATAGTACAGTGGCGTACTATCTTTTTTCTTTAAAAAGTTCAGACTCAGTGGCGGTTATCCCTTTAGGTCAATTGGTCAATGACCTCCCTGTAATAATTGTACAATCAAACGATTGTAATGTAATTATTTCCTTAAAAAAAGAAAATTTTCTGTATTAAAAATGTTCGGAATACAATAGTATCGTTCAAAGTTAAATTTTGCTTTTATTGTATTGGCTTTTCAGTCATTTTGTTGTTGTAAAATATAGCGACAAAGATGCCGCCAAAAGATTACCGATAAATAAATATGAAATACGAGCTGTTTGACGGTACCAAAAAGCCAAATTTATCTTTGACTGAAACTACCGCAACATTACTCTTAAACAGCTAAATACGAACATTCACGATGGTCAAGAAATTTATTTGACCTCACTGTGAGAATACAGCACTGGGAATCCGAACGTTCACGAAAATACGCACTTATATGCAAGTTGGTACCAAATCGTGGTCATTGACCGTAGACCGTAGGTATCGTTTTCGTTATTGAGACTAAAATCTCTCAGTTTCTATCTTATCTACGGTTGAGACGTGACTATCTACGCAGAGAGTGAACGTTGCTTTTCTACGTTAAAACGCATCAAGACGTTTTTAAGAAATACTATGGGAGAGGACAGGTTCTGTGCTTTAGTTATGTTAACTATGGAGAAATCTTTAATTCGAACGATCACAACTTTCAACGAGCAAGTGATCGATCATTTCGCAAAATCTAAGGCCAGAAGAATCGATTTACTTTTTAAATCCGCATAAAAATGTAAGTTTTTATTTATTTTAGGTTTTGAGTTTAAGTAGTTTTTTGATATACTGGCTGTTATAATTACATATTATATCATACTATTTATCTGATTTATTTGACAATTAGTAATGAAGACTTGTTCCTTTTACTTATTTCATATTTACTTGTCAAATAAAGATCCGCTTAAATTTAAACAACATATTGCAAAATAAGTTATGAGAAACCAATACAGATGATGGAATAAGAAATTATTTAAAATGGGATTTGTAGGTCTTGTTTTTCCAAAAAAATCTTAAACCACCGGATATGACCTCCCCCTTCACTTACAGACCAGCCGCCACTGTTCAGACTATTACCCCTATGCGCGCCAATGACAAATATAAAATTCTTAATTGTATGTTAAAAATTGCACAACAACTACCTCTTAATACTAGCCAAATTTTATTACAATGGTGCCAGTAGTTTCGGCAAAATCGTAAAAAATGTGTAAAATTTTTTATTAAACAAACCCCAATTATTTTTTAGTTTTTTACGTATTCTAGTGACGGTTTTACCTTGTTTGGAAAATATGTATAAAATTGTATCAAAAAACGAAAGAAAAACCCAAAAAAATGCGGTTTTTATTTTTAAAGCTCCGTTTCACCAATTTTAAAAATTTGAAAAAATTCAGGGTGAAATATTATGCAATGCACGTTATATATTTTTTTCGTGAAAACGAATGTCTTAGTTATTTTTTTATACTCATTTAAAATTTTAGAATCGTTCTAAAATTTAAATTTCCCGCCAAAAATAAAAAAAAACTTTTTCGTGCATAACTTTTTAAATCTTACAACTTTTTTATTTAAAGTTTTTCGTTAGTTCTCGATGCGGCTGAGATAAAAAATAAAAACATAAAAACCCTAATTAGGCTCTAGATGGGTCACATGACCACCTAGGGGGCTAAAAATTTCAGAAAGTGAATTTCACTACATATGCTAAACGGTGACCTATGTGGAATTCGAATCGAGTTAAGGGGACTTTTCATCATCTTGGCCAGCTAGACCCTTTGTCATACACGTAGCTAACATGTCAACGAAAAAAATTGAAATTTTCTCGCAGGGAGCGAGTTTCCCTTCTCGAGGGTGAAAAAACATTCGTTCAAAATAAGTCCTTCAAATACTACGTCCACTTTCAAGATAAGCTAAGACGCCTGAACGGTGGGTTTATCGTGTCATCTCAGCTTGTCTTGTCATTTATTAGAAAATAATTAAAATGGATTATAAACTAATTTCTAACCAATGACAAGCTGCGACGACACGACACACCCACCTATAAATACCAGGCGTCTGAAACTGGCGTTTTAACTTACCTTGGAAGTGAACGAAGTATAATTCCAAGTAACTTTTGTTTTATAGAGTTTTTTCACTAGTCAGTACTTTTTGAGTTATTTGTGAGTGAATCTGTTCATTTTTCTCCAAAAAAAAAAACACGTTTTTAGACGATTTTTTGCAAACAGCTCAAATGGTAAGTATTTTATTGAAAAAAACATGCTTAGCAAAAATGTAGCTTATAAAAAAATAAAAAAAATGGTCTATGTATGAACTCTGTAGACCCAGTAGAAGCAGAGTGGTAGCTAAGAAAAGTAGGTTCTTATTCTTTAAAGTCCAAATCTATCTAATATTTCAACGTGAAATGTGAAATAACCAAAAAATGAAGCTCTTTTCGGGGAAAACTCATCACAATTTTTTAAAGTGTTTAAAACAGCTTAATTTTTGTTTTTAAAGAAGTTTTCAGCATCAAAATTAAGCAAGTCACGCTCAATGTTAAGTTGGTCCATTTTTTTTGGTAAAAAAAAATCGTGAAAATCACTCAATAATTAATTAGGTATCATCCCAAATGAAATTAATCGTTACCGCTTCACGAGTTACTTTACTTTTGTATGTATTGTTTATTGTTTAATAAACATATATAATAATAAATATGATCCATAAGTTTCATTGTTTCAAAGTGCTTATTTTGGAAAAAATCTGGTTTTAGAGTTATTTGTTTTTTATTTTGAAAATATAACTTTTTTTAAGTAGGTACCGCAATAACTTAAAAATTATTAGTGATACCAAAAATCTCAAACAGTAAAAATGTAGGATTTGCTTTTCTGAATATTTTGGATTTTTTGTTTTTCTGTAAGACAAAAATTGGTTAAGATATGGCTGTTCAACATTTATATACACTCGTGATTACTGACTCGTTCAAGCATTTTCAACTTTCACAAATAAGCACTTTAAACCGATGAAACTTACAGATCACATATAAGCAACATATACCCACGTAAAGTAACTTGTAAAGCAGTATAACGATCGCTTTTATTTGGGATGCTAATTAGGGGATAATTTTCAAGATTTTTTTTTAAAGAGACCACCTTTATTTTGAGCGGAACTTGCTTACTTTTGATGCTAGAAACTTTTTTTAAAACAAAAATATAGCTTATTTTACACACTTGAAAAATGTGTTGATGAATTATCCCGAAAAGTGCTCAATTATTTTTTGGTTATTTTACGTTAAAATATTCAATTTGGACTTTGAAAATATGACTACAAACTTCATACATACACCATTTTTTCAATTTTGTATAAGCTATATAATTTTTAAGACTTTCGATAAAATTCTTATTTTAAGTTATTTGCGAAAAACCGTCTAAAAGCGTGTTTTTTTTTATTGAAAAATGAACATATTCACTCGCACATAACTCGAAAAGTATTGACTTGTTGAAAAAACTATAAAACTAAAGTTGCTTAGAATTAATCAGTTTATCCACTTCTGGACTTTGAACATATGTATTTTCACCCCCCGAGAAGGGGTGATACTCACCCCAGGACAAAAGTACACATCGGCACAATATCACTTTTTTTTGTTGACATGTTAACACGTATATGCCAAATTTCATGTCAATCCAAATGGTTCTTTAAAATTTGTAGGTTTTGAAATATTTTACCGTGAGTGAATGGGCTGTTTGGTAAACTTTAAAATTTATTCCCCATGAAACGAAGCCGAAAAAGCACTTGAAAAATCGAAAAAATAATGGGGGCTATTTTTCAACTGGGCTTTCTTGAATATACTTTCTCGTTAAAATGCGATTCAATATATTTTACATGTTTGATTTTATTAACATAAGTTGTTGATAAGGCTCTAAGATTTCTTAATTTCCTCTTAAATGTGTTCATTTTTTATATCATAAAATAAGACAGAGATTAGAAACAATCCACTTTTACAATTTATTGCAGATTATATGGCTAACCGTACGAGGGTATGAAAAAATGTAGATGGCAACCATCCCCGCAGACTGCAGACTTTTTATCGGCCGATAGTTAGGTCGGCTTCTTAATCAGTACAGAGAGGTACCTATGCATATGCGCACATTACACCGATTCAGTATCGGCCGATAAATAAGTTTGATGGGCTTCCCGATTGCCTTCAAACTAATTTGTCGGCCAACTATCGGCCGACGGTTTAATCAGTATTGGCTAACTAGGACTTGCGCACACACGCCGATTATTTTATCGGCCGATAGTTCAATTCTCTCCTAGTTTTGGTGTCCCTTACTCGTGCCGAGCGAATATATTTCTGTCTAATTCACTATCGTTAATTGTAGAAACCTGGGTGGTCCAATTAGCATGACTAGTTCATTCAGAAGCACTACAACTATTAGTAAATAGCATCAAGTCAGTATAAAATATGGACTACAAATGAACGTTAAGAAAACCAAGTTCATGATTATTTCTAAGCAACACACAGTAGGAAGGCTAGATATCGAGGGAAAACAAGTAGACAGAGTGAATAACTAAACGACCAAGGTAGAGAAATCAGGACACGCATCGAAATTGCAAGAAAAGCATTTATAAAAATGAAAAAATGTTTCTTAATCGAGACCTTCCTCTAGAGCTGAAAATGATGGAATGGAATGGAAAGCTGGACACTAAAGGTATACAACATAAAGAAGTTAGAGGCATTTGAGATGTGATGCTATAAAAGGATTTTTAAAATACCATGGATCCAACGAGTTACGAATGCAGAAGTTTTAAAAAGGCTACCAAAGGATTGCGAGGTGATAAAGAACATCAAAACAAGAAAGCTGGAATATTTGGGCCACATTACTAGAGGTGCGAAATATGAGGTATTAAGGCTCATAATGCATTGCAAAGATCGATTAAGGGGAAAAGATCCATAGGTAGAAGAAGAATTTCCTGGCTCAGAAACTTAAGAGAGTGGTATAGTTGCAGCTCAGTAGATCTTTGCAGAGCAGTCGCCAATAAGGTACGGATAGCTGTGATGATAGCCAACCCCGATAGGAGAAAGAACTACAAGAAGAAGAAGTTCATTGAAGCTGGCTATGATCATCCGATAAAAGGCGAAAAACTTTTTTGGGTAATCAAATAATTTAGAATAAATTGTGTAGAATTTTCCACTAAATAATCTATCACTCAGAATAGGGTTTTTCATTCACAGTCATTTGTTTCGAGCTTCTGTCATATGTCACATAATATTAATACAGGGTGCGGCAAAAGTCAGTTCCCGCTATATGTAGTTTCATGCATAAGCGCGATAAGTACATGCTAACAATCGGCCTCGTATAACAGGTATTCCCTACTGTTTGTAGGGTTAACCTTGAGTTTCGTTCATCTGCCTGTCGCGTGTTGCTGTTCGTTGTGAATGTCGGTGCGTTGTTAGTAACGAGTTAAACATGCAGGCGGGAGGCAAGCACACGAAATAAGAACTCATTTTTCTTTTGCGATTTCTTTTTATGGGGTCTACTGAAGAATAGTGTGTATGCTAGGCGACCGCAAACTCTCCCACAGTTGAAGACAATTATTGAGGAAGAATTTGAACACATCCGTCAGAACAAGACAATCCTCAACCGAACATGCCGTAGCGTTGCGAGCTGTTGTGAATGTTGTATCGAGGAAGATGGACACCAGTTCGAACATAAAGCTAGATTTTTATATGCACCTTTGTAACCCAAATTTACGACCCAATTATACGTTTTGGATTTTCATTTTCCGATATTTTTCGATTGTGCAAATCGGGGAACTGACTTTTGCCGCACCCTGTATATCTACGTCATACGTTATTGGCATATAGTATTTCAGCGAAAGCAGACCAGAGACTGAATTAGAAATAGTCACACTGCAGAATGATTTGTGTTTGAAGAGCGTTGCCGGAAAAGCAAATTTTTGGTGTTTAGTGTCCAAACAGAAATACACAATCCTAGTCAATGTAGCTTTGAAAATTGGTGCCCTGTTTTGTTCCACCTACCTTTGTGAATCAACGTTTTCAAACATGAAGTTCATTAAAAACAAATACAGAAGCCGACTAACGGATGAACATTTGGACTCGTGTATTAGACTAGGAATAACAAACTACCAACCGGATGTTAAAAAAATATCAGACATGATGGACTGTCAATCCTCCCATTAAAACAAAATATGTATGTATTTTTTTTCACCATGTTTAGTTTTTATTTCCTGTTCTCTTAAGTGTAGGTACGTCTATAATAAAGGTTTTTAAAACAAGGTAGATCTTTGGTGCTTGAGATTTTTTTAGTAGCTCTTTCCTGTAGTGTGGTTGCCGACCCCTGGCATATACCAATGATACAAACCAAAGACGTATGACGTAGATATATTAATAATATGTGACACATGACAGAAGCTCGAAACAAATGACAATCGATGAAAAGTCCTATTCAGCATCATGAACAGCTGGGCCCAGAGCACGCAAAATAGAATTCTATTTTGGTGACGTCACAAAATAGAATTTCATAATGGAAGAATCGACGGTTGCTAAGCAACCTGACGTCACTAAAATATAATTATATTTTGCGTGCTCCCACTGTTGTTTCATCCATCGTCGGAAGTAAGCCTCCCTTAGGCGAATCCATTCATTTCTGTTTGTTGTTTTTTGCATCCATGTGTGGCCAGACATTCACTTGATGTCATCAGGCCATCTTTTTTGAGGTCTGCCTCTACTTCTCTTGCTTGTCCTTGGTCGCCATTCAATAATTCGCTTCATCCAACGGTTGTTTTCCATTCTTCCTATGTGTCCAACCATGTTTCATTTTAACATGGCAATCTTCTGGATCACATCTGTTAGTTTTTATCCTCTTCTTATTTATTCCATTGTGAATGGAATGCACTCAATACTGTCGGAATCTCTTCTTGGTTTTCATCATCCATTGTATGAGAGCGATAATAACATTTCTGGATAATTTTTGCATTGTGTGACTACTCACTTGAATGGTCAAATACGAACTTTAGTACTAAATCGTTCGAGAATAGTTGGTCTACAGTTGTCTAGTCTGTGCCCCTTCACCAATCCGACTGTTTAGTTGGCTCAATATGCGCACTAACAGCCCAACCCGACCAAACTATCGGCCGATAAAAAGTCTGCAGTCTGCGGGGGCTCTTAGCTTAGTCCACACCAATAGACTCATTGCGCGATTTTGGTCGACGGCGACGTGTCTCAGGATGTCTCAGTAGACAGATGTCTCTACAGCGTTTTTCAGACATGCGATTCAGTGTACGAAGGATAAGGCCAATGCAAACTAAATGAGAATTTTCTTGATAACATTACGCTCTTCATGACAGCTTCCGTGAAAGGTACTATTAGGCAGGTACTTGTAGAGGATTATCGCTGTTAACTGCTGTAAAATGTTAAAGGAGGATATATTTATGATAATTCACAAAATGGTAAAACCGCTTGTAATCTACAACCATACTGATTCTAACGTTTGAAACGCAGTGTAGACCAATCTCGGACAACCAAAGTGTCCGAGTTGTGGGACCAAAAATCGCATGTCTAAAGTCTCCCGATTGAAATGGAGGACTTGATGTAACGTTGAGACACAACAAGTTCGTAGTGAGTTACCTCGCGTCTATAGACGAGATATGCCCCACTCCAATGATGTTCCGTCTAAAAAAATTAACAAAATACTGATCATTCAGCAATGCATATTTCCTAGATTTATATTTACCTATGGTTCTATTGGTCGTAATAAACTTTACACAACAAGCTATAGTAAACTGAATCATACATTTTGTTTGATTACATTACC